>NW_028317987.1:2637542-3856313 GCF_062004578.1 Staurois parvus
TTTTGTTTTTTTCACATTTTATTATTTATTTTAAAGTTGTAATAAGTTGATTTGGAAGGTTCATTATTTCTGGAAGTATTCATATCTCACATTTAGGGCGTGGCAATAAGCAATCAATTTACTGTACATTACTACAAAACACATTTATATGAGGATGTGAATAGATGCCTGCTGACCTATATATTTATTTATTATACCTCAATGGCTCGCAAGTAATTATATATATTATTAATACAGTTCAATACAACAGGGATTTGAGGGCCTGATCCTGGGAGTTTATAATCTACGAGGGAGGGGCTAGTGGTACAAAAGGTAGTAACTGTGGGGGATGGACTGGTTGGAAGAGTAGAAGATTCCAGTATTAGCTGAGAGCAGGATAGGCTTCCCTGAAGAGATAGGTTTTCAGAGATCGCCTAAAAGTGAGCAGAGTAGGTGATAGTCTGATAAATTGGGGTAGAGAGTTCCAGAGGATGGGGGAAGTTCTGGAGAAGTCCTGGAGATTAACATGGGAGGAGGAGACAAGGGAGCTAGAGAGTAGGAGGTCTTGCAAGGAGCGGAGAGTACAGTTTGGGTGATATTTGGAGACAAGATCGGTGATGTAATTTGGAGCAGAGTTATAAATGGCTTTATATGTTATTGTTAGTGTTTTGAATTTTATCTATTGGGCAACGGGAAGCCAGTGGAGGGATTGGCAGAGAGGGGTGGAGTATACTGAGTGGAGGCCAGTGGAGGGATTGGAAGAGAGGGTTGGAGGCTAGTGGAGGGATTGGCAGAGAGGGGTGGAGGATACTGAGTGGAGGCCAGTGGAGGGATTGGCAGAGAGGGATGGCAGATATGGAGTGGTTAGTAAGGTGGATGAGTCTGGCAGCAGCATTCATGACAGACTGAAGAGGGGATAGCCTGCGATGAGGTTGGCCAATGAGGAGGGAGTTACAATAGTCAAGGTGAGATATAACAAGGGAGGGAATAAGTTGCTTAGTTGTTTCCGAGGTTAGGAACGGGCGTATCTTGGAGATGTTGTCTTGGTGAAGTCTACAAGATTTGGACAGTGATTGGATTTGGCGGTGAAAGGACAGATGGGAGTCTAGCATTACACCTAGTACCCTGGCATGAGGGGAGGGACTGATGATTGTATTATTGATCTTGATGGAGAAGTCCGGGGAGGGGGCACAGGCTGGGGAGAATCCTAAGAGCTCAGTTTTGGAAATATTAAGTTTGAGGAAGTGGAGTGACATCCATGCCGATATGTCACTTAGTAGGTTAGTAATGCGAGAGGAGACAGGTGAGGTGAGGAGGAGACTGAAGAGCCAAGGTAAGGGGTAGAAAGATAGATTTGTGTGTCATCAGCAAAGAGATGGTACTTAAAGCCGTGGGAGTTTATCAAGTGACCAAGGGAGGAGGTGTAGATGGAGAAGAGAAGGGGTCCAAGGACAGAGCCTTGAGGGACCCCTACAGAGAGAGGGAGTGAAGAGGAGGAGGCAGAGTTATCGGTAACACTGAAGGAGTGCTGCGATAGGTAGGAGGAGAACCAGGAGAGAGTAAAGTTTCGGAGGCCAAGAGAGTGTAGTTTTTTGAGGAGGGGGTGGTCAACCATATCAAAAGCCGCAGAGAGGTTAAGTAGTACGAGTACGGAGTAATGGCCATTGGCTGGTATGAGTACGGAGTAGTGGCCATTGGCTGGGATGAGTACGGAGTAGTGGCCATTGGTTGGGATGAGTATGGAGTAGTGGCCATTGGCTGGGATGAGTATGGAGTAGTGGCCATTGGCTGGGATGAGTATGGAGTAGTGGCCATTGGCTGGGATGAGTATGGAGTAGTGGCCATTGGTTGGGATGAGTATGGAGTGTTGACCATTGGTTGGGATGAGTACGGAGTAGTGGCCATTGGCTGGGATGAGTACGGAGTAGTGGTCATTGGTTGGGATGAGTACGGAGTAGTGGTCATTGGTTGGGATGAGTACGGAGTAGTGGCCATTGGCTGGGATGAGTACGGAGTAGTGGCCATTGGCTGGGATGAGTACGGAGTAGTGGCCATTGGCTGGGATGAGTACGGAGTAGTGGCCATTGGCTGGGATGAGTACGGAGTAGTGGCCATTGGTTGGGATGAGAAGGGAATAGCGACCATTGGTTGGGATTAATACAGAGTAGTGGCCATTGGTTGGGATGAGTATGGAGTAGTGGTCATTGGTTGGGAAGAGTACGGAGTAGTGACCATCGGTTGGGATGAGAAGGGAATAGCGACCATTGGTTGGGATTAATACGGAGTAGTGGCCATTGGTTGGGATGAGTATGGAGTAGTGGCCATTGGTTGGGATGAGTACGGAGTAGTGGCCATTGGTTGTGATGAGTACGGAGTAGTGGCCATTGGTTGTGATGAGTACGGAGTAGTGGCCATTGGTTGGGATGAGTACGGAGTAGTGGCCATTGGTTGGGATGAGTACGGAGTAGTGGCCATTGGTTGGGATGAGTACGGAGTAGTGACCATTGGTTGGGATGAGTATGGAGTAGTGGCCATTGGTTGGGATGAGTACGGAGTAGTGGCCATTGGTTTTAGCAGTTAGTAGATCATTAGTGAGTTTTAGTAGTCCAGTTTCAGTGGAGTGTAGTGAGTGAAAGCCAGACTGTAAAGGGTGAAGAAGGTTGTTGTCGGTGAGGTGGGAGCTCAGGCGATTGTAGACTAAGCATTCTAGGAGTTTAGAGGTAAATGGCAGCAGGGAGATGGGTCTTAAGTTGTTCAGGTTGGTGGGGTCCAGGGAGGGCTTGTTAAGTATGGGAGTGATGTGCGCATGCTTTAGAGGGGAGGGGAAGGCACCAGTAGAGAGGGAGAGTTTGAAGATGTGAGTGAGGGAGCATAGGATGGAACAAGAGGGTGACCATAGTAGTTGTGAGGGGACAGGATCCAGGGGGCAGGTAGTGAGACGGGCTTCTGAGAAAACCTTAGTGACCTCTTCGGTAGTAGCGAGGTCAGAAGAGGAAAGTGTTGAGGGAGGTTTAGTATAAGGTATGCTAAGTGGGATGGATGTCTGTGCAGTGGTGATGCCGCTATGAATTGCATCAATCTAGTTTTTGAAATGATTTGCAATCTCATGAGCAGTGAGTGAGGTACTGGGTGGAGGTGGAGGTGGAGAAAATAGAGAAGAGACGAGGAGGACTGGATGACAAGCTATTAATAAGAGTGAGAAAGTCGTCTTGTTTGGCAGCATGGAGGGAGGAATTGTATGTGAAGAAAGCAGATTTATGCTTGTTGAGATTTGGTTTTACGCCACAATCGCTCCAGCGCATGACTATGTTGTTTAAGATGTCCGGTGCGGTGTGGTCAGTCTGCTGCGGTTGTAATGGTTGGGGCCTGATGCTTCGTGTTGTTAGAGGAGCAAGTCAGTCTAATGTGGATGACAGTGAACTGTTGTAGACAGCAGTGGCCAGGTCAGGGCAGGACAGGGCATTGATTCTGTCATAGAGGAGGTCAGTTGCAGAGTGGAAAGGAGCCGGGTTCAAGTTGTGAAGGTTTCTGCGGGTAATTGTTGGCTGCTTGGAGGGATAGGTGTTTGAAGACGAAGAGACTGTGAAGGTGATGAGATTGTGATCAGAGAGAGGAAAGGGGGTGTTTGTGAGGTTGTAGGGTGTGCAAAGATGGAAGAAAACAAGGTGTAATGTATTCCCATCAGAGTGAGTGGAGGACGGTATACATTGTGCTAATGCAAAAGATGAGGTTATGTTGAAGAGTTGGGATGTAGCCGGGTTGTTGACATTAATAGGGATGGTAAAATCTCTGAGAATGATAGCGGGTAGTTCAGAGGAAAGAAAGTAGGGCAGCCAGGCGGAGAAATCATCAAGAAAGCGGGACACGGGTCCAGGAGGACGATAGATCACTGCAATCCTCAGAGAAATGGGAGAAAACAGCCGGATGCAGTGAGTCTGGGAAGAAGAGAAGGATAGCGAGGGAGGGTTATGGAGGACTTGAAAGGTGCTCAGTGGGGATAGAAGCAAACCAACCCCACCACCTTTCTGACCACTGGGTCTGGGTGAGTGGGTCCAGAGGAGGCCTCCATAGGAAAGTGCTGCGGGGGAAGCAGGTTTCTGTAATTGCTAGTAGGTTAAGGGAGCGGGAGACAAAAAGGTCATAGACAGAGGTGAGATTATTACAGACAGAGCGGGCATTCCAGAGCGCACATGAAAAAGGGAGGGTGGTTTTTGGGAGCACGAGGACTCCTATTAAATTGAGGGGATTGCGGCTATTCCTGGAGGAAAGAGGGTGCCTGGTGTGCGGGGGAAATACTGGAGGACCAGGGTTTGGGGAGATATTCCCAGAGGTTAGGAAAAGGAGGATGCCTGGTGCTGGGGTGAGATACTGGAGGACCAGGGTTTGGTGAGATATCCCCAGAGGTTAGGAGAAGAAGGATGCTTGCTGCGGGGGTGAGATACTGGAGAACCAGGGTTTGGGGAGATCCTCAGAGGTAAGGAGAAGGAGGGTGCCTGGTGTGGGGGTGAGATAGTGGAGGACCAGGGTTTGGGGAGCTATCCCCAGAGGTTAGGAGAAGAAGGATGCCTGGTGCGGGGGTGAGATAGTTGGAGACCAGGGTTTGGGGAGCTATCCCCAGAGGCTAGGAGAAGGAGGGTGTCGAGTGAGTTAGTGGAGGACCAGGGATTGGGGAGCTATCCCCAGAGGTTAGGAGAAGGAGGAGGGTGCTGGCGTGAGATAGTGGAGAACCAGGGTTTGGGCAGATATCCCGAGAGGTTAGGAGAAGGAGGGTGCCTAGTGAGGGGGTGAGATAGTGGAGGACCAGGGTTTGGGGAGATATCCCCAGCGATTAGGAGAAGGAGGGTGCCTGGTGTGGGGGTGAGATAGTGGAGGACCACGGTTTGGGGAGATATCCCCAGAGGTTAGGAGGAGGATGCCTGGTGTGGGGGTGAGATAGTGGAGGACCAGGGTTTGGTGAGATATCCCCAGAGGTTAGGAGAAGGAGGATGCCTGGTGTGGAGGTAAGATAGTGGAGGACCGGGGTTTGGGGAGATATTCCCAGAGATTAGGAGAAGGAGGGTGCATGGTGTGGGGGTGAGATACTGGAGGACCAGTGTTTGGGGAGATATCCCCAGAGGTTAGGAGAAGGAGGAGGGTGCCTGGTGTGGAGGTGAGATACTGGAGGACCAGGGTTTGGGGAGATATTCCCAGAGATTAGGAGAAGGAGGGTGCCTGGTGTGGGGGTGAGATAGTGGAGGTCCAAGGTTTGGGGAGATATCCCCAGAGGTTAGAAGGAGGATGCCTGGTGCGGGGGTGAGATAGTGGAGGACCAGGGTTTGGGGAGATATCCTCAGAGGTTAGGAGAAGGAGGGTGCCTGGTGTGGGGGTGAGATACTGGAGAACCAGGGTTTGGGGAGATATCCCCAGAAGTAAGAAGAAGGAAGGAGCCTGGTGCAGGGGGAAATAGTGAAGGACCAGGATTTGGGGAGATTTCCCCAGAGGTTAGGAGAAGAAGGAGGGTGCCTGGTGTGGAGGTGGGATAGTGGAGGTCCAGGGTTTGGGGAGATATCCCCAGAGGTTAGGAGAAGAAGAAGGGTGAGGAAAGTAAGATGGGAGTGGGATGTACATGAGCGCACATGCCTTCCAGTCCTGGTGTTTGGGTCAGCAGGAGGTGATGAGAGCAGTAGTAGGGAGATGGTAGCAGTGAGGGGGAGATGTACAAGTTTTGGGGTGGAGTAGAGGGGTAAAGAAGTGAGATTTTGGGAACGCAGGAAAGTAATATGAAAAGGAGAAGTAGAGGGGACATATGAAAGGCACACGGAGTGGGACTTAGACTTGTAAGAGATCTTTCCCGGGGTGTTTGCTCCCAGTCTGTCCAGCGTTTCTTGTTGTATCTTCCTGCTGCTTGAGTTCTGCTTTAGTTCAACTGCTTCTTAGCACTCCATCAATTTTTTTTTTCAATTCTTTTATTATAAATATATCAAAATAAAAGTCAGTTTTACCATGGTTCCAAAAAAAATCAAATAAAGTTCCATTTTTACATAAAACAAAGCATATTTCTGCAAATGTCAAGAGAAACTTATATTACAATTGCCAAAAAAAAAGTTCCCGTGTATTTACTCACATAAGGAAAGAAAAAAAGACAGAAAGGAACAAAACGCATGAAAATAACCAAAAACAGAAGTCTTGTCTTTCATTCAAACTGATGACTTGGTCCTCACGATATGTCAGAAATTGCTGATTCACTCTGTGGAACCTTTCAGACATGGAACTTTTGCATGTAACCCCACATGTCCCTATTCTATACAATAATCACTCCTATTCTACCGCTCCACCCACCCAGTCCAGCCCTTGTATGAAGGCCTGCAGGGAAGACAAAAAACTAGGTAAATACACAGTACCAACCATAAAAAGAAAAGGCCTCAAAGCCGCATACAGGATGTTCTTAGCACTCCATCAATGCAGCACTCACTCAAAAGCAGAACCCCATCAGTGACTGTGCCCCCCATCAGTGATCTCCTACCATCAGTGACTGTGCCCCCCATCAGTGATCTCCTACCATCAGTGACTGTGCCCCCCATCAGTGATCTCCTACCATCAGTGACTGTGCCCCCCATCAGTGATCTCCTACCATCAGTGACTGTGCCCCCCATCATTGATCTCCCCCCATAAGCTGATCTAAATTTATAGGGAGATGGCCCAATGAGCACTCATCTCTGCCCCAATTAGGAACTGATAAGGATCACATGAATAGGGAGGTTGATTCTCAAACACAGACCAGACACAGGCCACAGTCATAAAACGGTAATAAGATGTTATGTTCTATTTACACCCAGTAACCCCCCCCCCCCGTCATGTCCGTCCTCTTCCTCCATAGTCATGTCTGTTCTCTTCCTCCATAGTCATGTCTGTCCTCTTCCTCCATAGTCATGTCCTTCCTCTTCCTCCATAGTCATGTCCGTCTTTTTCCTCCATAGTCATGTCCATCCTCTTCCTCCATAGTCCTGTCTGTCCTCTTCCTCCATAGTCACTGTGACATCTTTTATGTCCAGCAGATGATGATACACATCAATATTTAGAAGGACACAAGGATCTCTACAAGGACGTCATGATGGACAATCAGCCGCCCCTCACATCACCGGGTAAGAGGAGACTTTATTGTAAAGGAGAGAGCAGTACGGAGGATCCACCTAGATCCCCCATCATCTGATAAACACATAGAAACAATGGATTCAGTCAGTGTGTGTGTTTCCTACAGATGGATCCAGTCATGGGAACCCACCAGAGAGATGTCCCCGTCCTCTGTATTCCCGGGATTCCACACAGGAAGGTCACACCATCCCTCACTATTACAAGGTTGGTGGGATGGAGCATCTAGAACATGGACTTGTAAAGATGTGTGGATATTTTATGTGATATTTTCTCTCATTTCCTTGATTTAGAGTGGAGATCCAATCGATATAGAATTTGAGGTGAAAGCAGAAGAAGAAGAGGCGTATGTGAGGGATGATCAGCAGTCTATGGAGGAGGATGGAATAACGGGGACATTTATAGAGGAGGACACTCCTACAGAGATCAGCACAGGTGGGTCATGAACACTAAATCCATTCCTCCACCCATACTGCTCACTGATTGGTCCAGAGTAGGGCGGGGACTGGGTGATATCAGCCTGTAATCCCCTGGTCACTTTCCTGAGCTGTGTTCCCCGTCCTGTATTCCTGGATTTCTCTCGGATAATCTTCCTTCTCTGTGCTGCAGACAAAAGAATCCAGGACTTTCCTACAGCAATCCCCCACTTATCCCCCCAATCCCCCCTTATGTATTATACATGGAGATCATATCCCCCCATTATGTATTATACATGGAGATCATATCCCCCCCTTATGTATTATACATGGAGATCATATCCCCCTTATGTATTATACATGGAGATCATATCCCCCCATTATGTATTATACATGGAGATCATATCCCCCCCTTATGTATTATACATGGAGATGATATCCCCCCTTATGTATTATACATGGAGATCATATCCCCCCCTTACGTATTATACATGGAGATCATACCCCCCCTTATGTATTATACATGGAGATCATATCCCCCCTTATGTATTATACATGGAGATCATATCCCCCTTATGTATTATGTATGGAGATCATATCCCCCCCTTATGTATTATACATGGAGATCATATCCCCCCTTATGTATTATACATGGAGATCATATCCCCCTTATGTATTATACATGGAGATCATATCCCCCTTCTGTATTATACATGGAGATCATATCCCCCCTTATGTATTATACATGGAGATCATATCCCCCCCTTATGTATTATACATGGAGATCATATCCCCCCTTATGTATTATACATGGTGATCATATCCCCCCTTATGTATTATACATGGAGATCATATCCCCCCCTTATGTATTATACATGGAGATCATATCCCCCTTATGTATTATACATGGTGATCATATTCCCCCTTATGTATTATACATGGAGATCATATCCCCCCTTATGTATTATACATGGAGATCATATCCCCCCTTATGTATTATACATGGAGATCATATCCCCCCCTTATGTATTATACATGGAGATCATATCCCCCTTATGTATTATACATGGAGATCATATCCCCCCCTTATGTATTATACATGGTGATCATATCCCCCTTATGTATTATACATGGAGATCATATCCCCCCTTATGTATTATACATGGAGATCATATCCCCCCTTATGTATTATACGTGGTGATCATATCCCCCCTTATGTATTATACATGGAGATCATATCCCTCCTTATGTATTATACATGGAGATCATATCCCCCCTTATGTATTATACATGGTGATCATATCCCCCTTATGTATTATACATGGAGATCATATCCCCCTTAGGTATTATACATGGAGATCATATCCCCCCTTATGTATTATACATGGTGATCATATCCCCCTTATGTATTATACATGGAGATCATATCCCCCCTTATGTATTATACATGGAGATCATATCCCCCCTTATGTATTATACATGGAGATCATATCCCCCCTTATGTATTATACATGGTGATCATATCCCCCTTATGTATTATACATGGAGATCATATCCCCCTTATGTATTATACATGGAGATCATATCCCCCCTTATGTATTATACATGGAGATCATATCCCCCCTTATGTATTATACATGGTGATCATATCCCCCCTTATGTATTATACATGGAGATCATATCCCCCCCTTATGTATTATACATGGAGATCATATCCCCCCTTATGTATTATACACGGAGATCATATCCCCCCTTATGTATTATACATGGAGATCATATCCCCCCTTATGTATTATACATGGTGATCATATCCCCCCTTATGTATTATACATGGTGATCATATCCCCCTTATGTATTATACATGGAGATCATATCCCCCTTAGGTATTATACATGGAGATCATATCCCCCTTATGTATTATACATGGAGATTATATCCCCCCTTATGTATTATACATGGAGATCATATCCCCCCCTTATGTATTATACATGGTGATCATATCCCCCCTTATGTAATATACATGGAGATCATATCCCCCTTATGTATTATACATGGAGATCATATCCCCCCCTTATGTATTATACATAGAGATCATATCCCCCCCTTATGTATTATACATGGAGATCGTATTCCCCCCTTATGTATTATACATGGAGATCATATCCCCCCCTTATGTATTATACATGGAGATCATATCCCCCCCTTAATCTCCTCTTCTCAGTAGAGAATACATTCAGTTCCTCTAATCTTTCCTCATAGCTGATCTCCTCTATGCCTCGTATCAGTTTGGTTGCCCTTCTCTGTACTTCCTCCAGTTCCCCAATGTTCTTTTTATGAATTGGAGCCCAAAACTGAACTGCATATTCCAGATGAGGTCTTACTAATGATTTGTACCGGGGGGGGGGAGGGGAGGGGGGGTGATATCTCTCTCTGGAGTCTATACCTCTCCTAATACAAGAGAGGATTTTGCTCGCTTTAGAACCCGCAGCTTTGCATTGCTGCCATTATTAAGCTTGTGATCTACTAGAACCCCCAGATCCTTGTCCACCATTGACCCCCCTAGATACTTCTCCACTATTGACCCCCCCAGATCCTTCTCCACCATTGACCCCCCCAGATCCTTCTCCACTATTGACCCCCCCAGATCCTTCTCCACCATTGACCCCCCCAGATCCTTCTCCACTACTGACCCCCCCCCAGATCCCTCTCCACAATTGCATCCCAGATTCTTCTCCAACATTGATTCCCCCCAGATCCTTCTCCACTATTGACACCCCAGGATCTTTCTCTACCATTGCCCCCCCCCCAGTTGTACCCCCCTAGTATGTATGATGCATATTCTTAGCCCCCCCAAGTGCAGAACCTTACATTTATCACCATTAGCCCTCATTGGCCCCATAGTCCCCCAATTACACAGAGCATTGAGGTCGGCTTGTAAGTTGGAGACATCCTGTAAGGACGTTATTCCCCGGCACAGCTTGGTGTCATCTGCAAAGACTGGAATGGGATTTATAATCTCACACCCCATATTGTTTATATATATATTAATAAGTAAGGGTCCCAACACTGAACCCTGGGGTACCCCACTAATAACACTGAACCCTTGGGGTACCCCACTAATAACACTGAACCCTGGGGTACACCACTAATAACACTGATCCCTGGGGTACCCCACTAATAACACTGACCCTTGTGGTACCCCACTAATAACACTGAACCCTGGGGTACCCCACTAATAACACTGACCCTTGGGGTACCCCACTAATAACACTGACCCTTGGGGTACCCCACTAATAACACTGAACCCTGGGGTACCCCACTAATAACACTGAACCTTGGGGTACCCCACTGATAACACTGAACCTTGGGGTACCCCACTAATAACACTGAACTTTGGGGTACACCACTAATAACACTGAACCTTGGGGTACCCCACTAATAACACTGAACCCTGGGGTACCCCACTAATAACACTGATCTTTGGGGTACACCACTGACACCCCCAGACCATGCAGAGTATGAATCATTAACCACTACTCTCTGAATACGATCTTTTAGCCAGTTTTCTATCCATTTACATTCAGATTTTTCCAGCCCATAGACTTTACCTTACACATTAGCCGTGTGTGGGGAACTGTGTCCAAGTATACCACGTCCACCGCCACCCCTCTGTCCAAGTATACCACGTCCACCGCCACCCCTCTGTCCAAGTATACCACGTCCACCTCCACCCCTCTGTCCAAGTATACCACATCCACCACCACCCCTCTGTCCAAGTATACCACGTCCACCACCACCCCTCTGTCCAAGTATACCACGTCCACCGCCTCTCCTCTGTCCAAGTATACTATGTCCACCGCCACCCCTCTGTCCAAGTATACCACGTCCACCACCACCCCTCTGTCCAAGTATACCATGTCCACCGCCACCCCTCTGTCCAAATATACCATGTCCACCGCCACCCCTCTGTCCAAGTATACCACGTCCACAGCCACCCCTCTGTCCAAGTATACCACATCCACAGCCACCCCTCTGTCCAAGTATACCACGCCCACCGCCACCCCTCTGTCCAAGTATACCACGTCTATCCCTCTGTCCAAGTATACCACGTCCACTGCCAACCCTCTGTCCAAGTATACCACATCCACCCCTCTGTCCAAGTATACCACGTCCACCGCCACCCCTCTGTCCGAGTATACCATGTCCACCGCCACCCCTCTGTCCAAGTATACCACGTCCACCCCTCTGTCCAACTATACCACGTCCACTGCCACCCCTCTTTCCAAGTATACCACATCCACCACCTCCCCTATGTCCAAGTATACCATGTCCACCACGAGCTCTCTGTCCAAGTATACCACGTCCACCGCCACCCCTCTGTCCATGTATACCACGTCCTCCGCCACCCCTCTGTTCAAGTATACCATGTCCAAAGCCACCCCTCTGTCCAAGTATACCACGTCCACCGCCACCCCTCTGTCCATGTATACCACGTCCTCCGCCACCCCTCTGTTCAAGTATACCATGTCCACCGCCACCCCTCTGTCCAAGTATACCACGTCTACCGCCACTCCTCTGTCCAAGTATACTATGTCCACCGCCTCCCCTCTGTCCAAGTATACCACGTCCACCGCCACCCCTCTGTCCAAGTATACCACGTCTACCGCCACTCCTCTGTCCAAGTATACTATGTCCACCGCCACCCCTCTGTCCAAGTATACCACGTCCACCGCCACCCCTCTGTCCAAGTATACCACGTCCACCGCCACCCCTCTGTCCAAGTATACCATGTCCACCGCCATCTCTCTGTCCAAGTATACCACGTCCACAGCCACCCCTCTGTCCAAGTATACCACGTCTACCACCACTCCTTTGTCCAAGTATACTATGTCCACCGCCACCCCTCTGTCCAAGTATACCATGTCCACCGCCATCCCTCTGTCCAAGTATACCATGTCCACCGCCACCCCTCTGTCCAAGTATACCACGTCTACCGCCACTCCTCTGTCCAAGTATACTATGTCCACCGCCACCCCTCTGTCCAAGTATACCACGTCCACCGCCACCCCTCTGTCCAAGTATACCATGTCCACCGCCATCCCTCTGTCCAAGTATACCACGTCTACCGCCACTCCTCTGTCCAAGTATACTATGTCCACCGCCACCCCTCTGTCCAAGTATACCATGTCCACCGCCACCCCTCTGTCCAAGTATACCACGTCTACCGCCACTCCTCTGTCCAAGTATACTATGTCCACCGCCACCCCTCTGTCCAAGTATACCACGTCCACCGCCACCCCTCTGTCCAAGTATACCATGTCCACCGCCATCTCTCTGTCCAAGTATACCACGTCCACAGCCACCCCTCTGTCCAAGTATACCACATCTACCGCCACTCCTCTGTCCAAGTATACTATGTCCACCGCCACCCCTCTGTCCAAGTATACCATGTCCACCGCCATCCCTCTGTCCAAGTATACCATGTCCACCGCCACCCCTCTGTCCAAGTATACCACGTCCACCGCCATCCCTCTGTCCAAGTATACCACGTCTACCGCCACTCCTCTGTCCAAGTATACTATGTCCACCGCCACCCCTCTGTCCAAGTATACCACGTCCACCGCCACCCCTCTGTCCAAGTATACCATGTCCACCGCCATCCCTCTGTCCAAGTATACCACGTCCACAGCCACCCCTCTGTCCAAGTATACCACGTCCACAGCCACCCCTCTGTCCAAGTATACCACACCCACCGCCACCCCTCTGTCCAAGTATACCACGTCCATCCCTCTGTCCAAGTATACCACGTCCACTGCCACCCCTCTGTCCAAGTATACCACATCCACCACCACCCCTCTGTCCAACTATACCACGTCCACTGCCACCCCTCTTTCCAAGTATACCACATCCACCACCTCCCCTATGTCCAAGTATACCATGTCCACCACCAGCCCTCTGTCCAAGTATACCACGTCCTCCGCCACCCCTCTGTTCAAGTATACCATGTCCACCGCCACCCCTCTGTCCAAGTATGCCACGTCCACAGCCACCCCTCTTTCCAAGTATACCACGTCCACCGCCACCCCTCTGTCCAAGTATACCACATCCACCGCCACCCCTTTGTCCAAGTATACCTCGTCCACCGCCACCCCTCTGTCCAAGTATACCACGTCCACAGCCACCCCTCCGTCCAAGTATACCACGTCCACCATCATCCCTATGTCCAAGTGTACTACATCCACCGCCATCCCTCTGTCCAAGTATACCACTTCCACAGCCACCCCTCTGTCCAAGTATACCACGTCCCCCGCCACCCCTCTGTCCATGGATTTGCTCACCTCCAATCTAACCTGTTTCTTGATGGTTTAATCCCAGCTCACCTCTACATGTTGTCTACAGTAAACATTTCAGCTTCCACTGATTACAGAATACTAATACTGAGAGTCCTGACCCTTATACTATATAACTTGTACATTACATACTCCTGACCCCTGCACTATATACTCTATGTTGTACATTACATACTCCTGACCCCTGCACTATATACTCTATGTTGTACATTACATACTCCTGACCCCTGCACTATATACTCTATGTTGTACATTACATACTCCTGACCCCTGCACTATATACTCTATGTTGTACATTACATACTCCTGACCCCTGCACTATATACTCTATGTTGTACATTACATACTCCTGACCCCTGCACTATATACTCTATGTTGTACATTACATACTGCTGACCCCTGCACTATATACCCTATGTTGTACATTACATATTCCTGACCCCTGCACTATATACTCTATGTTGTACATTACATACTCCTGACCCCTGCACTATATACTCTATGTTGTACATTCCATACTCCTGACCCCTGCACTATATACTCTATGTTGTACATTACATACTCCTGACCCCTGCACTATATACTCTATGTTGTACATTACATACTCCTGACCCCTGCACTATATACTCTATGTTGTACATTATATACTCCTGACCCCTGCACTATATACTCCATGTTGTACATTACATACTCCTGACCCCTGCACTATATACTCTATGTTGTACATTACATACTCCTGACCCCTGCACTATATACTCTATGTTGTACATTCCATAGTCCTGACTTCTGCTCTCCCCCTCCCCCCACTGCTATATATACACATAATATGGATTCTCTTTTGTTACACCCATTTCCTCCCAGCTGGACATTTTATATCGGATGATGTGATTGGAGCACAGACGTTTACATGGTGATAATAATGTGATAACATCCTCCAACTTTGGACCCTTAAACAGAAAGTGATAATGAGGGAGGAGTCAATACCCCAATGATGGTGGTCTTCAGGATCAGTCCAGTCTTCATCTTGGTTGTTCTCCCCCCATCCTCACTCTCTGACCTCTGGTGGGGCTCAGCCCCGCTGTTCTTCATGACTAAATCATGGAGTAAATAAGGAAGTGCAGTACTTCTTGTGTTGGGAAGATGGCGATGAGAAATAGAGGGGGTGGGGACCCTCGTCCTATAATTCCCTCATCACTGTCCCTCCTATAAAAGACAGTTCTGGTTGTTTCCTCACTCTCTGACTAAGGTCCATGAATAAAGAAATGACCTGGTAGGAGATCAGAGGAGCCATTTCCTAGTTCCCTTGAGGGTGGAATTGTAAGCTCCTCAGAGACCAAGCTGCCTGATGTGGGCGGAGTCCTGGTTTGGGGAACCAATCAGCTCCTGTCTAGTAATCCTCTTTGTCTTTGTATTTTAGTCCATGGCCGGGAGATGAGGAAAACCTCCGAGGATTGTCTCACTTTGTCTCCAGACTGGAAAGTAGAAGATGAGGACATCACACAGTATAGTCCAGGAGAAAACCCGGCTCCCTCCAATGTCCATCCGGCACTACCCAGTGTAGATGGACCATCGGATTCCTTGTATCCTGAGGAACCTCAGACTGTGCGGGACCGGGCCGGCCTTCCAACAGGGAAGAGGTTCTCCTGTACTGAGTGCGGGAAGGGTTTCTGTTCTAAATTCAAACTTAATGTGCATAAAAGATCTCACACAGGGGAGAAGCCGTATTCCTGTCCTGAGTGCGGGAAATGTTTTTCACAGAAGTCCTATCTTCACACACATCAGAGATCTCACACTGGGGAAAAGCCATATTCCTGTCCTGAGTGTGGAAAATGTTTTTCAGTGAAGTCCAATCTTAACAAACATCAAAGATCTCACATGGAGGAGAAGCCGTATGCCTGTTCTGAGTGTGGAAAATGTTTTTCAGAGATGTCCATTCTTCATAAACATCAGAGATCTCACACGGGGGACAAGCCGTATTCCTGTCCTGAGTGTGGAAAATGTTTTTCAGAGAAGTCCAGTCTTCATAAACATCAAAGATCTCACACGGGGGAGAAGCCATATTCTTGTCCTGAGTGCGGGAAATGTTTTTCACAGAAGTTCAGTCTTCATGAACATCAGAGATCTCACACGAGGGACAAGCCATATTCCTGTCCTAAGTGCGGGAAATGTTTTTCACAGAAGTCCAATCTTTACACACATCAGAGATCTCACACAGGGGAAAAGCCATATTCCTGTCCTGAGTGCGGGAAATGTTTTTTACAGAAATCCTATCTTCACACACATCAAAGATCTCACACAGGGGAGAAGCCGTATTCCTGTCCTGAGTGCGGGAAATGTTTTACACGGAAATCCTATCTTCACACACATCAGAGATCTCACACAGGGGAAAAGCCATTTTCCTGTCCTGAGTGTGGGAAATGTTTTTCAGTGAAGTCCAATCTTAACACACATCAAAGATCTCACATGGAGGAGAAGCCGTATGCCTGTTCTGAGTGTGGGAAATGTTTTTCAGAGATGTCCATTCTTCATAAACATCAGAGATCTCACACGGGGGACAAGCCGTATTCCTGTCCTGAGTGTGGAAAATGTTTTTCAGAGAAGTCCAGTCTTCATAAACATCAAAGATCTCACACGGGGGAGAAGCCATATTCTTGTCCTGAGTGCGGGAAATGTTTTTCACAGAAGTTCAGTCTTCATGAACATCAGAGATCTCACACAGGGGACAAGCCGTATTCCTGTCCTGAGTGTGGGAAATGTTTTTCACAGAAGTCCAATCTTTACACACATCAGAGATCTCACACAGGGGAAAAGCCATATTCCTGTCCTGAGTGCGGGAAATGTTTTTTACGAAAATCCTATCTTCACACACATCAGAGATCTCACACGGGGGAGAAGCCGTATTCCTGTCCTGAGTGTGGGAAATGTTTTACACGGAAATCCTATCTTCACACACATCAAAGATCTCACACGGGGGAGAAGCCGTATTCCTGTTCTGAGTGTGGAAAAGGTTTTTCAGAGATGTCCTGTCTTCATAAACATCAGAGATCTCATGCAGGGGAGAAGCCACTTTCCTGTCCTGAGTGAGGGAAATGTTCCTCACTGAAGTCCTGTCTTCCTGTACATCAGGGATCCCACACAACCCTGGAGGTGTATTAGTGCCTTGAGTGCGGGAAATGTCTTCTAGATGAATGTTGCTGGACATCCCAGCTCTCATGTGGGGAAGAAGCACACCCTGATATACACCTCAGATATACTCCATGGCTGATCTTCATCATGGAAGAAACAGTTCATAAGGAGATCAGAGGTCCCCAAAGACATGGATGAAGTGTGGGACCGGGTTGGCCGTTGATAGCAGAAGAATAAAAATGGAATCCTGACCTAGAGCACTGGGCTGACTTTTCATTGGGGTGCAGAATACAGTGAAGGAAATGCGTATTTGCCCCCCTGCTGATGCTGAATGTTCGCCCCTCACACAGAAATGATCGGTCTAACAATGGAATGTTCGGTGTAACACTGAGAGACAGAATACAACAACAAATTCAGCAGAAATGCGTCTAACAAATGATGACTGATCTGCATGTTCATGAGGGAAAGAAGGATTTGATCCCCTATCATTCAGCAGGATTTCTGGCTCCCAGGTGTCTTTCATACAGGTAACAAGCTGAGATTAGAAGCAGTCTCTTAAAGGGAGTGCTGCTAATCTCATTGTGTTACCTGTATAAAAGACACCTGTCCACAGGAGCAATCAAACCATCAGATTCCAAACTCTCCACCATGGCAAAGACCAAAGAGCTGTCCAAGGATGTCAGGGACAAGATTGTAGACCTACACAAGGCTGGACTGGGCTACCAAACTATGGCCAAGCAGCTTGGTGAGAAGGTGACAACAGTTGGTGCAGTCATTCACAAATGGAAGAAACACAAAACAAGTGTCAGTCTCCCTAGGTCTGGTGCACCATGCAAGATCTCACCTCGTGGAGTGTCAATGATCATGAGAACAGTGAGGAATCATCCCAGAACTACACGTGAGGATCTTGTCAATGATCTCCAGGCAGCTGGGACCTCAGTCACCAAGAAAACAATTGGTAACACACTACGCCGACAAGGACTGAAATCCTGCAGTGCCCGCAAGGTCCCTCTGCTCAAGAAAGCACATGTCCAGGCCCATCTGAAGTCTGCCACTGAACATCTGAATGATGCAGAGGAGGACTGGTGGGAAGTGTTGTGGTCAGAGGAGACCAAAATACAGCTCTTTGGCATCAACTCAACTCGCCGTGTTTGAAGGAGGAGAAATGCTGCCTATGACCCCAAGAACACCATCCCAACTGTGAAACGTGGTGGAAAAATTCTGCTTTGGGGGTGTTTTTCTGCTAAGGGGACAGGACAACTGCACCGTATCAAAGGGACGATTGACTGGGCAATGTACCATCAAATCTTGGGTGAGAACCTTCTTCCCTCAGCCAAGGCATTGAATATGGGTCATGGATGGGTGTTCCAGCATGACAATGACCCAAAACACACGGCCAAGGCAACAAAGGAGCGGCACAAGAAGAAGCACATTAAGGTCCTGGAGTGGCCTAGCCAGTCTCTAGACCCTAATTCGATTTAAAATCTGTGAAGGGGGATGAAAGTTTGAGTTGCCAAACATCAATCACCAAACCTCTGCCAAGAGGAGTGGGCCAAAATCTCTCCTGAGATGTGTGCAAACCTGGGGGCCAACTCCAGGAAACGTCTGACCTCTGTGATTGCCAACAAGAGATTTGCCACCAAGTACTAAGTCATGTTTTGTGAAGGGGATCAAATCCTTATTTCCCTCATGAACATGCAGATCAATCATCATTTGTTAGAATAGCAACAACAAATTCAGCAGAAATGCATCTGTCTCTCAGTGTTACAATACACCGAACATTCGATTTTTACACCGATCATTTCTTTGTGAGGGGCGAACATTCAACATCAGCAGGGGAGCAAATACGCATTTCCTTCACTGTATGTCTACATATGGGGTCTGGGTAGAGGGGATCCACCGGAAAATATTTCTACTCTTTGATTTTCTGCAAATCGTTTCTGTTTTCACTTTGAAGGGCGATATTATGTGTGGTTTGTAAAAGGGATTGGCCCAATAGATACCACCCCACTTAGAGAATAGATGAACTAATATGACCAGCATTCATTCAGCCATGTCACATGTTGGTCTTTTCATACAGTGATTTCCTATGATCATTGGCTCCATCTAGTGGCCATAATGTAATGAACTGTTTTTGCTGATTGAGGCATTTTGGAACCAATACCTCACTATGGCCACTAATTGGAGCTGACGATTATAGGAAATCAGTGTTTATTAAAATATGGCCAGAATTTGTCACGGCTCCCCCAATGTATTTTTAGTTTACTATGTTAGGGGTGGTGTCATACAAATGCTGGAGATCACACTCATACATTTATGAGCACAGTAGTTATTAATGAACATACATTGAATAAAACCTCAGGATTAAACCAATCATTAATTTTAAATTAAAAAAAAACCCTATTTGTCCTTTAGATGTTGCTAAGAATCAGTAATTAGCTCCACCTACTATATGAAAGGGTTAATAGTTCACTCACTTTTGCTTTGTGCCTACTAACTGGTTTGTTGTACATACAAGATGTTCCCGTGGGATGTGAATGCTGGTATCTATGAACACATTTCTTGTTTATAGAAATCACAGAAGTCACTATCCTGTTGTATTTTTGTTATGACGCAACATGGAGAAGTTTACTGAAATCTCTATTCTGTATTCTGATTGGTGCTTTATGGAAACCACCTGAAATATGCCGCATTCTCATTTATTATTAAAGCTTGATGAATAATAAAGAAGTCACATTTTGCATCACACATCTAGATGTCTGACTTGTATTATTCCCAAAGTACTTTGAACTGGATGTTTGTATGGAGGAGGAGGCCGGCATAAATTGATGTTCCTGACAGAAGTGGTGTCAGAAGTGGGATAGGATCGGCCATCGGAGGTAAGTGAGCATTTGTTGTCTTCCTTTGCCCTGATTGCCCCCTATCTCCACCAAGCCTCTGTGCTGCGGTAGCACAAGCAATTGTCCGCTGGAGCTTTGGGAGCTCGCGGGGTTAAACAGAACCTAGGTTGATGTATAAGAAATGTGTGTATGTCCTCCATACAATCATACAGAGCAGTGTGTTCAGTGATTATGTACGCTTGTAACTAGAGAAACTGTTCAGTAGATGTATTCTAAGTCTCTGTAGGACTGTGAGACGTCCCATCTACTCAGTGAGGAGATTTCTCCATTGACCTGGGATAGGTGAAAGCATGGTGACAGTCTGAAGGAGTCACAATAGGGGTGTACCTGTTCAGGGGATTTTCAGCCTTGAAGCACTTGTGCAGTTGAGAAGTCGGAGCTCTATATGAGTTCAGTCCAGCTTCACCCGGCACAAAGAGTCATCACCGGGAGAGAAACACATAGGCCAGCTCACATAATATTGCTTCTTTGCTTTGCAGTGATGATGGGAAACTCCCAAGGTAAGGGGAAGTACCCAGACCCTCCGGAGCCACCGTGTAAAGTATTCAGAGGAAGAAAACTGTTAAAGAAATTTACTAAGGAAGACGGATCAGCTCTAGAAAAATCCCAACTACCAGCTAATGAGACATGTAAAGAGTATGTTGTCTGAGTGTCACCTTGGGATTGTGTTGTCCCATGAGTGGACAGCCTGGCGGGGTGGAGTTCAACCATGGGGAGTGCCAGTCCTTTTCCCAGAGATGGGGACAATGATGATTTTCACATGGATATGATAAAGGGGATATGTTTAGGGGATAAAACTGCCTTTCCCTATTTTGGTCCAGATCCTGAGTGGGATATGAAATATATGAGAGGGGGAGCATTGAATTGGTTGAAGTATGCCCCAGGATATAAGTACCCGACACCAATCCCTTCTGCCCCAGTAGCTAAACACAGTAATAGTCCTTTTTATGGCACTTTGATGCCTGCCACTGCGCTTCCTGATTATACTCAGCTGTATCCTCAGCTCCCTAAGGATGAGGATTATTTGTTGTCACATAATCGGAGGAGACATGCTTTACACTCTGCCCCAGCCCAAGAGTCTCTCACTGATAAAGGAGTCCATTTGGCAGTGATCGGGGAAGATTCTTCGGAAGAAGAGTCAGGTTGAAGTTTATCAATGCGTGAAATTAATAAAGAGTGGAAAGAAACAAAAGTTACATTGGGAAGGACATTAGACCAGATGCAGTAAACTGTGACTTCTCCGTTGCCCAGGACCAAGATGGAGAAAAGTAAAAAAGGCAAGGTAGTAAGCAAGGCAATGAAATCAGACAGACAGACATCAATATTACAAGAGCAGACAGTACAGGAGAGGGACGCAGCAAGTGAGATGTCAGAAGATTCAACAGGAGAGGTGAGTTGGCCGGAGCAGGATAATTCAGAAGAATTTGGTATTATATGAGGTCCAGAAAAGACACAGAAGACGAGGGAGCCATCCAAGCTTACCCTTCCATCATTGTGGGAAATTATGTGGTGATAGAGCCAATGGAAATGAATGATGTTAATGACATTATAAAGGGTTGTCCTGATCCCCGGGAAAACCCCACTGCTGCCATTAACTACTTGAAAAGAGCAATGCAGGGGCAACAATGTTCACAACAGGACATGAGGATAATCATCGATGGAATTTTGGGATATGATATGGAATCAGGTTGGGATTGGACCAACGTGCTTCATGAGTCATTTGGACTGACTGTGGACTATGAGTGGAGAACTGCCATAGGACAGAAACAGATGTGGAAGGAGTTAATTGCAGAAATTAACAGTCACTAGCTACAGTAGTTGCTTGTAAGCAGAGCAGTATGGAATCAACTATGGAGTTCCTAAAAAGATTTAAGAAGGTCTGGAAAGAAGAGGCAGGATGAAATCTGACATCAGAGTTAGGAATTATATATATACAGGCAGTTATGCAGGGATAGAAAATGGGAGTGGAGGCATCTATGGCTATGACATTGGGACATAACACCGTGTTACATACCACACATCATGTATTACAAATTCTGAAGAATCTTCCCACACAACACATGACAGCCCAAAGAGCCAGTTTGTATGAGGTCATTCTCACTTCCACTGTTCATGTATCTATTAAATACTCCTCTCCAAGTTCAGGACCAATTACTGTTTTAGACGGCATGCTTGGTTTGAAGTCAGAATCTGAGATTCCTCCTGAGAAACATGATTGTGTTCCAGTTATAAATGAAGACACTACTCCCAGAGCCGACATGTTGGAAGAGCCAGTAGAAGGGAATATTGATATCTTTGTAGATGGTTCATGTACAAGACCTAATGACAATGTCTACTTGGCAGGTTGTTCAACTCCCAGATAAGGTATGGGAAGCAAAGCCCTGCCTTATCTTAGCACAGGCTGCAGAACTCATAGCCCTGACCTGTGTCTGTGAATTATTTGAAGGAAAGATGTTAACATTTACACAGGTTCCAAGTACACATTTGATGTAGTGCAGGATTTTGGCAGGGGATCTCATGCATCTTTAGTGAATGATCTTTTAGAAGCCATACACAAACCCCATACTATTGCTGGTATCACATGTAAAGCCCACACGTCTTCACATGACCCCATAGCTCTGGGTAATGCATTGGCTGACCATACGGCCAAGGAAGCTGCTTTGCAGTCTTCACAGGAGTCTGCCAGCCTTGTTTTGACTATGTTAGAGCCGCCCATGCTCCCGGAACAACAGTTACTCACAGAATTACAGTACACAGCTGCTAAAGAGGATATTCAATATTGGAAAGACAAAGGTTTGACATTGGACTAGAATGGTCTAATGTCCAAAGAGGGGATCATAGGGATACCTCAGCACAGTGCACCGGTGCTTATAGCAGTTTCATGGCATAGGGCACAGAGGATGGCAGAGGACTTTGCAGGAAATGAAAAAGCATTTTGTATACAGAATTTGTCCCAACGGGTGCAAGATCAGTTAGGAAGGTGTGTTATTTGTTTGAGGAACAATAATAGAGGATATCAGTATGGCCAACATGACCATCTTCCTCCACCACGGGGTCTTTTGAGGAATTACAGACTGATTTTACACACATGCCTAACAAGAGAGGTATCTGCTGGTTATAGTGGATACATTTTCCAAATGGCCGGAGGTTTTTATCACTAACAAAGAGGATGCGTCCACTGTGGCCAAAATGTTGTGCAAGGAAATTATCTCAAGATGGAGATGCCCTCTGGTGATTGATTCAGACAAGGGCCCATCATTCACATCCAAAGTGACTCAACAGGTAGCCAAATGAATGGTTATTCAATGGAAATTTTACATCCCTTATCACCCGCAGAGTTCAGGAATGGTAGAGAGGATGAGCAGGACAATCAAGGAGAAGTTGAGGAAAGCTACTGGAGGTACATTTGTTAAGTGGGAGACTTATCTGCCCGCAGTGTTGGCTGAAATCAGGATGACACCAAACAAAACAACTAAATTGTCACCTTCTGAAATTTTAATAGACAGACCATTTCCTACCCCATGGACCAAAGGTCTGCTGGTGATTATGCCTGGAGAATTAGAGCTGATCCAAGAAATATATGTGATGAATCGTATAAGGCTTTTGAATGGCATCTACGGTGATGTTTCTCTTTCTTTTCCGCTTTCCTCACAGGAACCAACACATCCTTTCATGCCTGGAGACCATGTGGTTGTTAAAGCCCTACATAAGCACAAGGTCCTGGACCCACCTTATGGGGAGCCCACAGTGATAACAGCCGTGACCCGTACAGCAGTTCTGACTGTGGATTCTCAGGCCTGGATCCATGTGTCAAGGGTAAAGAAAGTCCTGGATTCTCTTCCACCTGAGGTGTTGACTACAAAGAGGGTGAAGAAGGTGTCGAACACCCTGAAGCAGATGTGTTAGAGAGAGAAGTAGATGATATAGTTCCACTAGAAGACAGACGGACTGAGACTAATCAGGATGTCCATACTTTTGCATCCATAAACCTCTTGGAAAATCTTCCTTTTAATAGGTTGTCTTACAGTGATTGTGTTTCTCTGATTTGGGTGATTAGTACGTTATTATCACCCGCAGGACTTGATGTACATTTGCCCGCAGCCTCATAAGACTGACCCCTTGCCCCCACACAGACATCCATGTGAACTGTTAAAGCAACCAGAGAATGTCTGGGTTTATATGGCAAGGAGAGTGATGAATGTTCCCAATTTCCATCTGTCAGAGATGCTGCCGATCATTTAACTACATGTTTGATGGCCATTCCCACCCCAACCTCGGTTTTGTTGGACATTTTCAGAGTAATGACTAATGATACTGATGTAAGAATGGATGATGGACCATCTATGTCATTGTATGAGGACTGTCAGAACTGTCCAGGTCCATATAAAGGCTGGAATATATGACTGGTATGAAAACGTTGAATGTTCCCCCAGGAGATGTGTTACAATATGACATGTGATTCTGAAGAGATTCCCCGGTGTTGGGATCTCAGATTTCCATATGGCCCACATCACACAACCCGATCTCCTCAGGACAGGATTTTCTGTACGTCTAATAGAACATGTAGTTCAGTACATAACCCAATGAGCTGTCATCATGTTCTATCACAGCCCAGCCACAGTCACAGGTCACACTACCTTTAGGATGGTTGTTTTCTTGTGGAAATCCCACATATTCATATATTCCAGGAATATTACTGGAGGGCCTTGTACTTGGAGCCGTCTGAGTATGATATTGCCTGAGCATCCTAAAGCTATGGAGAAGGATCTAAGATCAAGAAGGAGGACCGAGATTGTATCAGAAGATTGTATATCAGACATCACACTGCTTTCCAAAGCTGAATACACTAGTTTAGTTGGATCTATTGTATGTAGTCTGGATAAAAGTCTGAATCGTACTTCTATGGCTTTGCAGGAACTGTTACTCCACCTCCAAGGAACCCGTAAAGCTGTTCTTCAGAATCCAGTGACTATAGATGATTTACTGCTTAACAATGATCATGGTTGGGAACATTGTGACGGAATGTAAGTGATCATGCCACCTCTATACAATCACACATAAAGGCGTTACATGACTTGTCCTCAGGAATTAAACAGGATGTTCCTGGTAATTGGTGGGACGGGGTATTTGGATGGATACCCGGCCTAGGAAGATTGAGACAAATAATGGGTGGTCTGATAATAGCATGTTGTGGCCTAATTGGCGTGTGCTGTTAGTATGAATTCATGCCTGAAGAAGGAAATGAAGGGGTCTGCTCAAAGAAAATTCATTGGACGAATATGATAAAAATGTATATTTAAAAATGTAACACATTGATTTCCTATGACCGTCAGCTCCATCTAGTGACCATAATGAGGTATTATTCATGAAATACCTCAATCAGTAAAAGTATCTCAATACTGCATTATGGCCACTAGATGGAGCCAAGAAAATCAGAGTATGAAATAAAATACGGCCAATATTCAACCCAGCTGGGCGAACGCCGGTCACATTCGTTCAACTAAATCTTTTTTTTTTAAATAGACCTCTAAATGTTTGTGAAATCTCCCACCACAAAATGTACTCAGCCAATCACAGGGCAGGACTCCATTTTTATTCTTCTCCTGCTATCAATGGCCAACCCCATCCCACACATCATCCATGTCTTTGGTGGCCTCTGATCTCCTTCTCAACTGTTTCTTCCATGATGAAGATCAGCCATGGAGTATATCTGAGGTGTATATCAGGGTGTGCTTCTTCCCCACATGAGAGCTGGGATGTCCAGCAACATTCATCTAGAAGACATTTCCCACACTCAAGGCACTAATACACCTCCAGGGTTGTGTGGGACCCCTGATGTACAGGAAGACAGGACTTCAGTGAGGAACATTTCCCTCACTAAGGACAGGGAAGTGGCTTCTCCCTCGCATGAGATCTCTGATGGCTGGAAAGACTGGACTTCTGTGAAAAACATTTCCCGCACTCAGGACAGGAATACGGCTTCTCTCCTGTGTGAGATCTCTGATGTGTGTAAAGGTTTGACATAAGTGAAAAACATTTCCCGCACTCAGGACAGGAATACGGCTTCTCTCCTGTGTGAGATCTCTGATGTCTGTAAAGACTGGACTTATCTGAAAAACGTTTCCCACACTCAGGACAAGAATATGCCTTCTCCCCCGTGTGAGATCTTTGATGTGTGTAAAGATGGAACTTCTGTGAAAATTTTTTCCCACACTCAAGACAGGAATACGGCTTCTCTCCCGTGTGAGATCTCTGATGTGTGTAAAGAATGGACTTCTGTGAAAAACATTTCCCGCACTCAGGACAGGAATATGGCTTCTCCCCCGTGCGAGATCTTTTATGCACATTAACATGGTATGTAGAACAGAACCTCTTCCCACACTCAGTACAGGAGAACCTCTTCTCTGTTGGAAGGCCGGCCCGGTCCCGCACAGTGTGAGGTTCCTCAGGATACGAGGAATCCGATGGTCCATCTACACTGGGTGGTGCCGGATGGACATTGGAGGGAGCCGGGTTTTCTCCTGGACTATACTGTGTGATGTCCTCATCTTCTACTTTCCAGTCTGGAGACAAAGTGAGACAATTCTCGGAGGTTTTCCTCCTCTCCCGGCCATGGACTAAAATACAAAGACAAAGAGGATTACTAGACAGGAGCTGATTGGTTCCCCCAAACCAGGACTCCGCCCACATCAGGCAGCTTGGTCTCTGAGGAGCTTACAATTCCACCCTCAAGGGAACTAGGAAATGGCTCCTCTGATCTCCTACCAGGTCATTTCTTTATTCATGGACCTTAGTCAGAGAGTGAGGAAACAACCAGAACTGTCTTTTATAGGAGGGACAGTGATGAGGGGATTATAGGACGAGGGTCCCCACCCCCTCTATCACTCATCGCCATCTTCCCAACACAAGAAGTACTGCACTTCCTTATTTACTCCATGATTTAGTCATGAAGAACAGCGGGGCTGAGCCCCACCAGAGGTCAGAGAGTGAGGATGGGGGGAGAACAACCAAGATGAAGACTGGACTGATCCTGAAGACCACCATCATTGGGGTATTGACTCCTCCCTCATTATCACTTTCTGTTTAAGGGTCCAAAGTTGGAGGATGTTATCACATTATTATCACCATGTAAAAGTCTGTGCTCCAATCACATAATCCGATATAAAATGTCCAGCTGGGAGGAAATGGGGGGAACAAAAGAGAATCCATATTATGTGTATATATAGCAGTGGGGGGAGAGCAGAAGTCAGGAGTATGTAATGTACAACATAGAGTATATAGTGCAGGGGTCAGGAGTATGTAATGCACAACAGAGTATATAGTGCAGGGGTCAGGAGTATGTAATGTACAACATAGAGTATATAGTGCAGGGGTCAGGAGTATGTAATGTACAACATAGAGTATATAGTGCAGGGGTCAGGAGTACGTAATGTACAACATAGAGTATATAGTGCAGGGGTCAGGAGTACGTAATGTACAACATAGAGTATATAGTGCAGGGGTCAGGAGTATGTAATGTACAACAAAGAGTATATAGTGCAGGGGTCAGGAGTACGTAATGTACAACAGAGTATATAGTGCAGGGGTCAGGAGTATGTAATGTACAACAGAGTATATAGTGCAGGGGTCAGGAGTATGTAATGTACAACAGAGTATATAGTACAGGGGTCAGGAGTATGTAATGTACAACAGAGTATATAGTGCAGGGGTCAGGAGTATGTAATGTACAACATAGAGTATATAGTGCAGGGGTCAGGAGTATGTAATGTACAATATAAATTATACAGTATAAGGGTCAGGACTCATAATATTGTATTCAGTAATCAGTGGAAGCTTAAATGTTTACTGTAGACAAGTTGCAGAGATCCCACACCGCTGCCTCCCATCTCCTGAGACTGCACTCAGTGACTTGGGGCTGAGACACTACAGACATATCCCTCCACCCGGCACAGCCAGCAGATAACAGAGCAAGGAACCCTGGGAGAAATGTTCTGTCAGAGATCTTACTAGACCCGGGAATGGGGAAGAAAACCCAAATCACATGCCCCAGGTGTCTATGTCAAGTAACACCCATTAATCAGAATTATGCTGCCAGCTGAACCCCAGAACCTCCATAAATCCAGTCTAGATACATAAATTGTGTCTGCAGCACAGAGAAGGAAGATTATCCGAGAGAAATCCAGGAATACAGGACGGGGAACACAGCTCAGGAAAGTGACCAGGGGATTACAGGCTGATATCACCCAGTCCCCGCCCTACTCTGGACCAATCAGTGAGCAGTATGGGTGGAGGAATGGATTTAGTGTTCATGACCCACCTGTGCTGATCTCTGTAGGAGTGTCCTCCTCTATAAATGTCCCCGTTATTCCATCCTCCTCCATAGACTGCTGATCATCCCTCACATACGCCTCTTCTTCTTCTGCTTTCACCTCAAATTCTATATCGATTGGATCTCCACTCTAAATCAAGGAAATGAGAGAGAATATCATCTGTAAAATATAAGGTCACATAAAATATCCACACATTGTCTCCACAAGTCCATGTTCTAGATGCTCCATCCCACCAACCTTGTAATAGTGAGGGATGGTGTGACCTTCCTGTGTGGAATCCCAGGAATACAGAGGACGGGGACATCTCTCTGGTGGGTTCCTGGTATTAGGTGGCTCCATCATATCCTTGTGTCCTTCTGAAAACTCCTCCATCACTCCATACTCCTCATCCTCCTCTTTATACTCTTCTTTAACATCAATATTATCATCCCCGAGGATTCCACTCTGAAAGATATAATAAAACATTCATTGTAACAAACATGCTGTGTATAAATCACAACTACCAATAATTGTCATCATCTACCTGATGATGGTGAGGGATGGTGTGACCTTCCTGTGTGGAATCCCGGGGAATACAGAGGACGGGGACATCTCTCTGGTGGGTTCCCATGACTGGATCCATCTGTAGGAAACACACACACTGACTGAATCCATTGTTTCTATGTGTTTATCAGATGATGGGGGATCTAGGTGGATCCTCCGTACTGCTCTCTCCTTTACAATAAAGTCTCCTCTTACCCGGTGATGTGAGGGGCGGCTGATTGTCCATCATGACGTCCTTGTAGAGATCCTTGTGTCCTTCTAAATACTCCCACTCCTCCATGGAGAAATAGACAGTGACACCCTGACACCTTATAGGAACCTGACACACACAATGATACAGTCACCATCCAGACACATCCCTTGTCTGTTACTGGAGAATGTCCCAGAATTCCCGGCACCGCTCACCTCTCCTGTCAGCAGCTCAGTGATCTCTCTGGTGACTTCTAGAATCTTCTTCTTCTTTCTCTCTTCTATCAGGGAGGGAGGTGGAGGCAATGTGATGTCATATGATCTCCAGACTTCACAGGAGGAAAACTCTACATCTGAACACAAAGAGTCACATCAAATGATATTCCCAGAATCCTCCTCACCTCTCCATTCAGGTCTCCATTTTATTAAAGCCCCACTTCAGGCTGAGGTATAATGTCCCCCCCACAGGACCCCCACACTACGCAGGGTATAGGCTTGTTGCAGCATTCTGATGTCATTACATACAACGCAGGACCAACAGTCCCACTTTACATGTGAGGATACAAAGGGGCCCCCACATCCTAAGAGCATCAGAAAAAATCCAGATGGAGGGACATTGGGGGGAGGAGCTGTGAGGTCAGTGTGATGTCATAGGATTCCCTGACTCTGGATGGAGGGACATTGGGGGGAGGAGCTGTGAGGTCAGTGTGATGTCATAGGATTCTCTGACTCTGGATGGAGGGACATTGGAAGGAGGAGCTATGAGGTCAGTGTGATGTCATAGGATTCTCTGACTCTGGATGGAGGGACACTGGGAGGAGGATCTGTGAGGTCGGCGTGATGTCATAGGATTCTCTGACTCTGGATGGAGGAACATTGGGAGAGGAGCTGTGAGGTCAGTGTGATGTCATAGGACATATAGACTCTGGATGGAGGGACATTTGGATGGGGAGATTTGAGAGGTCCTCTATATGAGGCTCCCATACAAACCAAATCCTTGTTCCTGGGTGCGTCCTACCTCTCCTAAACTGAAGAGTGAACTTTGACCTTTACCATCCAGAAATCTGTCAGGAATCTGTGGAAGTAAGCTGTCATGTGATCAGGTGACGTGCGGAGGAACGGAGTGTAAATAGCAGACAATTGTCTCCAGAGCCCCTAATGGTGGGGATGGATTTGGCGGCGTGCTGGTGCCAAGTTTCCTCCCCCCAGGGTCACTGCAGGTGTGGAGAAAAGCTGTGTAAGAGGATATGGAGGAGAGATGAGGAGGAGATCCAGGAATCAGGAGAAAGGTCAGGGCAAGCAACAGACGAGCGCATCCAAGAGACCAAGCCGGGGTCACTACACAGAAAATCAATCCAAGGAAACAACAGGCAGGACGAGGAATAGCAAGAAGGAGCTGAGAGACAAATGAGAATATTGCTCAGCCAATGGGAGATGATCTCAGCATGACTTCCATCATGAAGGAGATGAGGGGGAGGGGAGGAAGTCACTGAAGGTGACCATAGATCCATGGAAATTCAGCTGGTTCAGCAGGGATCGCTCACATTTCCATCCATGTGTGGCCACTGCCGGATAAAAGCCACTCCCCCAGCGGCTGCAGCCAATAGCTTCAGTGCTGATCTGTGTATTCTGAGAGCGGAGGAGTCCCCCCATTGTCAGAATACAAGAGTGCAGCGGGGAGGATTCCCCCATCCACCTCCAATGTGTGGATGGGGGAATCACTTCAATCTTTTTCTCTCATCCCGCTGGCTGAACAATAAAACTGAACCATGTAGGCCAGCTTTGGGAGCAAATATATTATCATCAACTCCTCCCCCTGAAGGGTTCATCTGGGTTCCCACACTATATATGTGTGTATCATCATCTGCTGGAGACAAAAGACGTAACAGTGACTATGGGGGAAGAGGATGGACATGACTATGGAGGAAGAGAATGGACATGACTATGGAGGAAGAGGATGGACATGACAGGGGTTACTGGGTGTAAATAGGAAATAACATCTTATTACCTCCTCTGCTGCCACTTCCACCAATGTCTTCTCTCTGCTTCCTCCCACATGGAACTTCCTGTCTGTACCTAATATTACTTTCTGTCTTCCAGAGAGACTTCCTGTCTGTGATCACCACCTAGTGGAGGTCAGAGGAGCTGCAGCCCTGAGAAATGTCTGGTAGTGTGGCCCCGGCTCTGTCATTGGTGCCCAGTGTCCCAGATGATGAGGGACAGTTCCGGAATTTAGTCTCCTGTTCCATCATGTCCATGTCTCACAGATTCCAGGACTCCATGCAGAGTGGCAGTGAGGTGATGACACCTTGAACACTCTCTGGGTTCCATCACGTATCAAGTAAAGGTATGAAGACACAGGACACACCCCCTGCCACGCCCCCTAAAGGAGAATGATACAAAGAAATGATGAGATAACCCCACAAGTGCTGTTTATACTTCTATTCCTTTATACCGGCTTTAGAAATGTACTAATCCAGAAATGTAGACGTTGGAGGGAAGGTTTAGCCCCGGGAAACACTTCCTGATAGATAAATAGAGCATTTTATATCCAACTATAGAGATCCAAGCCGAATGAGAGACCAAGGAGGAGGAAGGAGGGACAGCCGGGAGCTCTGCCATCACCAGGCACTGCAATGACACCCGACTGCTGGGAGCCGGCATCTCCTTTCTGACAGGGAAAGTGGAACTCCAACATCAGAAGAGAGGCAGCGGGAGGGTGGGATCAGGTAAGGACCACCACTGACCACCAATGCTGGGCTGGGGTACACTTAGTTCTCACTGACACCAACAATGGGGCTTATTTTATCTCAGTGACACCAACAATGGGGCTTATTTTATCTCAGTGACACCAACAATGGGGCTTATTTTATCTCAGTGACACCAACAATGGGGCTTATTTTATCTCACTGACACCAACAATGGGGCTTATTTTATCTCAGTGACACCAACAATGGGGCTTATTTTACCTCAAGGTTTTATCTTGATGTTGTACCAATGATGGGTGTTAAGGAAATCCTGCCCATGGTGACTGGATAACTGGAATGAGATCCTTGATTGGTGGAGGAGGAATGAGGGTGGAGCTTTCTCTGGGAAGATAATGCCAGCAATGATATGGATCTCACAGCCTGCAATACTGCTGACCACCACTTGAGGGAGACACTTCCACATGGGACTGGCTGGACACACACAGGCAGATACAAATCTTTCATACAATCTGAGGTCTGTGGAGCAGACAAGTGATCCCCACACACCTCAGAGGATCCCCCAAGCTATCCTTCCATCCAGAATCCCGGTGTGATCACTTCTTTCATTGACCACCTACCCCCACAGTAGGGGTGCTGTGTATTATGTACCCCAAACTCACTGATATGGGGGGTCGGTGTCTGGGCATTCCAGATTCTGATGAACTGCCTGACCACAGACCCGCCACAATCACATGCCAGGGTGTGGGGATGGGGCCCTAGTCCTCATCTATATGGGGACAAGGTGCATTGCCACAGGGGGTCCCCCTTGGCAAGGTACCCCATATTGAGAGCACATGTCCTGGTATGGTTCAGGAGGGGGATGGGGCCACACCCTCTTCCCTCCCCCTTTCCTGGTCAGCCAGGCTGCATGCTTGGATTAAGGGTCTGCTATGGATTTTCTGGGGGGCACACACTTTTTTGTATGAGGTACCCCCATAGACTCTTAGACTCAGAGGGTCCAGTATGTATTCAGGGGATCTATAAGTTTTTTAATTCTTGCTGTAGGAGGGGCTACAGAAAAAGTGACATTTACAAAGAAAAAAATGCATTAAATTTCAGTTTTCCTTTTTTCTTTTGAAACATCATACAGACCCTCACAAGCTGATGGCAGCAGTAGCAGTGCTTGTTTCCTTCAGCCGCCTCCCAGCTGCACAGTAAAAGTGATCCTGGTGGCTGTATAACTGCCTGATCCCATTTACACTGCAGGTGGTGAGGCCCCCATCACAGCTCCCCCTTCCTCCCCGCATGATTCTTGGACTCATTCTGGGATCCTGAGACCACATCCAGTGCCTTCAGGAGGCCAAGATGGAGGAGACAGGTGAACGTCCATTCCCCAATCTCCTCTGCACTGAATGAAGCCGGCAGTCCTCAGTTCTGAGTGTTTCCCGTTTCTGAGCCATCATTCCCCGGGTGATCCAGCCAAGGAAGCATCTAACTGAGCGCCATCTGTGCATTGGAGGGTAGAGGAGACATTGGAGGTCTAATAGAGCCCCGATGTCTCATAAAGAGGACCTGTCACCTGACCAATCATGTGACAGTGGGGGGTTATTAACTCCTTGTGATAGCAATGCAGCTAAATAGGAAATAAATACACAAGTACAAAAATACAAATGACAATAACATTTATTAAAAAATTAAACATAACCCCCGTTGCCCTGAAAACACAAAAGTACACAAAGGGTGTGTATGTGATTGCACCACACGTGAGGTATCGCCACGAATGTCGCAGTGAGAGGAATCATTCCACCACCACAGATCACAGTTGTCTCTATACTGATGAGCAGTAAAGGCTTTAAAGTGTCTCCTATGGAGATTTTCAGGGGCCGTCATTCTTTGCCATGTCTCAGGCGCACACAATTGTAAGACTTGACTTGTTTGGTATCTATTTGTTTGGTATCTATTTGTTTGGTATCTATTTACTCGAGACAAATGCAGATTTATACATGTGTACAAAAAGGAAAACATTTCTCCAGAGATGAAGAGGTTAAAGGAATTGGACATTTTATTATTTAAGAAAAATTCCCGCTCCTGGCTGAATGTGGAATTTTTGAAAAACTTATTTTGCACTGGTACATGTTCCCCATGACAGTGCCCCTCCCTTCCCCATGCTATTTTCTCACACCTATTGGCCTAGAAAATGGGCCTTTTGATTTTGCTCCCATTGATTTTGATGGGATTTGGAATTGGCATGGAAACTTCTCTGAACCTTGCTTGGACTGAACCCCGGGCAGTTGGGCTCATCTCTAGTAGAGAACCAGCAACCCCAGGCATCCTGACAACCAGTAATGAATTCCTGCTCATTCCATTCAGGTGTCAGCTGCGGTTTTCTGGGGTGGCATGGGGTGGCATGGGGTGTCACCCATAAAATTCATACCAGGCCTTTCAGGTTTAGAATGGATTTCAAGGGAGACACCATGTAAAAAAATAGCACGTGGTCTCCACCAAAATTATTATTACTATATTATTATTATACATTATTTATATCTCGTCGAAAGGTTTGCTCAGCGCTGTACATTATAGTGGGGGACAGTACATGAGACAGTACAGTAACAAAACAAAACAAAACACAAGGGGTTCGAGGGCCCTACTCTTTTGAGCTTACAATCTAGGAGGGAGGGGATAAATTCATACCAAATCCTTAAAACAAAACCCCAAAACTTATGGGGTCCCCCACAAAATCCATCCTAGACCCATATCCCAGTCTGTAGCCTGCCTGGCCAGGAAGGGGGAGGACATGCATGCACTTCCCCCACCTCCACAACCATACCAGGCCACGTGTCCTCCACATACGGAGAGTATCTTGCCAAGTCCATTCACTCCTGGTTGGAGAAAGTAGGACAAGTCCAATGTATGAGCTCATATCTGGGAACACGAGGAATCTGTACAACATAAGTCATCGGGAAATGTCTATCTGTCTGCAGAACACCGAGGAGATATTGGAACTCTAATTCATGGTCACTTGGAAATGTCTGTGTTGAGGGTTAGGCCCAAAAAGATTTACATTTGTAAACCATGATAGGTTTCTATGCAAATATTCTGACAAGGTTTGAATTTGAGTTGGTGGCCATGTACTGGTCAGCATATAAATTGCTTGGACCCACAATCAAATTATACAGATCTTCTGAGAGAACCAGCTTAACAAAATCAAGGGGAGTAGTTACATTTGCTGTTTCCACCTAAATTTCTGGTTGGGCAGTGAATGGGGGAAGTATGGGTGCTGCAGAATTTGTGGGCTGCCAATTAGGATTTGTAAGCACATCCAGAAGGACACTATGGGCTCTACGTTCCTGTGTGCAAATTCTTGGTGGCTACTAGTTCTAGTCACCTCACCAGTTTGGACTACACTTATGGGGCTCGCCACCTCACCAGCTTGGACTGCACTTATGGGGCTCGCCACCTCACCAGCTTGGACTGCACTTATGGGACTCGCCACCTCACCAGCTTGGACTGCACTTATGGGACTCGCCACCTCACCAGCTTGGACTGCACTTATGGGACTCGCCACCTCACCAGCTTGGACTGCACTTATGGGACTCGCCACCTCACCAGCTTGGACTGCACTTATGGGACTCGTCACCTCACCAGTTTGGACTGCACCTATGGGACTCGCCACCTCACCAGCTTGGATTGCTGGAGTGTAAAATGCCAGGATGTACTAAGCTGCTGGTGACTGCCAGTTCACCAAAAGGTAGTCATGCATTCTTAGTACTTCAGGTACCTGGGGTCTGATCTTAACAGGGACCTCTTCTCCATTGTCAGAGCTTTCTGGGAGTGACACAACTCTCTACAGGTTCATATTCTGAGGCAGAATCTGTCAGAGAGGCTTCCCCTTCACTTTCATCTGACAAGCTCAGTCCTGTAGACCTCTTCACTAGAGTACTTTTGTTGGAACATTTTAGGCATTAAATTTAGAGGTACCTAGTGCGATCCATGGGAAGAAGAGCTCCGAAAAAGAGCTCCTGGCTGACAGGGACTGCTTTAACCGCCACTAAAAAACAAATCACCTGCTAGTGCTAGCAGAGATCAAGCCTGATCTTTATAACACTGCTGTTTTGTGTACAATGTATCACAGATAACAATGATGTACTGACACTGCACTTGTTGTGGGGGCAGAAGAGCTAAATGCAGGTGCTGGGAGTGAACGGGCTGATCCTGATAACACTTTGTTTTTGGGGACACTATACTAAGGGGGACTAGTATAGTTCTGTTTGTGATCAATAGATTGATCTGTACAAACACTCTCCTAGTAATGGCGGTGATCAGCGACCTATAACGTGGGTGCGATAGTTGACCCTGATGCTATCCGCAGTGGCAGTAATACGGTGATCAGCGACCTATAACGTGGGTGCGATAGTTGATCCTGATGCTATCCGCAGTGGCAGTAATACGGTGATCAGCGACCTATAACGTGGGTGCGATAGTTGATCCTGATGCTATCCGCAGTGGCGGTAATACGGTGATCAGCGACCTATAACGTGGGTGTGATAGTTGATCCTGATGCTATCCGCAGTGGCAGTAATACGGTGATTAATACGGTGATCAGCGACCTATAACGTGGGTGCGATAGTTGACCCTGATGCTATCCGCAGTGGCGGTAATACGGTGATCAGCGACCTATAACGTGGGTGCGATAGTTGACCCTGATGCTATCCGCAGTGGCGGTAATACGGTGATCAACGACCTATAACGTGGGTGCGATAGTTGACCCTGATGCTATCCGCAGTGGCGGTAATACGGTGATCAGCGACCTATAACGTGGGTGCGATAGTTGACCCTGATGCTATCCGCAGTGGCGGTAATACGGTGATCAGCGACCTATAACGTGGGTGCGATAGTTGATCCTGATGCTATCCGCAGTGGCGGTAATACGGTGATCAGCGACCTATAACGTGGGTGCGATAGTTGATCCTGATGCTATCCGCAGTGGCGGTAATACGGTGATCAGCGACCTATAACGTGGGTGCGATAGTTGATCCTGATGCTATCCGCAGTGGCAGTAATACGGTGATCGGAGACCTATAACGTGGGTGCGATAGTTGATCCTGATGCTATCCGCAGTGGCAGTAATACGGTGATCAGCGACCTATAACGTGGGTGCGATAGTTGACCCTGATGCTATCCGCAGTGGCAGTAATACGGTGATCAGCGACCTATAACGTGGGTGCGATAGTTGATCCTGATGCTATCCGCAGTGGCAGTAATACGGTGATCAGCGACCTATAACGTGGGTGCGATAGTTGACCCTGATGCTATCCGCAGTGGCGGTAATACGGTGATCAGCGACCTATAACGTGGGTGCGATAGTTGACCCTGATGCTATCCGCAGTGGTAGTAATACGGTGATCAGCGACCTATAACGTGGGTGCGATAGTTGATCCTGATGCTATCCGCAGTGGCGGTAATACGGTGATCAGCGACCTATAACGTGGGTGCGATAGTTGATCCTGATGCTATCCGCAGTGGCGGTAATACGGTGATCAACGACCTATAACGTGGGTGCGATAGTTGACCCTGATGCTATCCGCAGTGGCGGTAATACGGTGATCAGCGACCTATAACGTGGGTGCGATAGTTGACCCTGATGCTATCCGCAGTGGCGGTAATACGGTGATCAGCGACCTATAACGTGGGTGCGATAGTTGATCCTGATGCTATCCGCAGTGGCGGTAATACGGTGATCAGCGACCTATAACGTGGGTGCGATAGTTGATCCTGATGCTATCCGCAGTGGCAGTAATACGGTGATCGGAGACCTATAACGTGGGTGCGATAGTTGATCCTGATGCTATCCGCAGTGGCAGTAATACGGTGATCAGCGACCTATAACGTGGGTGCGATAGTTGACCCTGATGCTATCCGCAGTGGCGGTAATACGGTGATCAGCGACCTATAACGTGGGTGCGATAGTTGATCCTGATGCTATCCGCAGTGGCAGTAATACGGTGATCAGCGACCTATAACGTGGGTGCGATAGTTGACCCTGATGCTATCCGCAGTGGCAGTAATACGGTGATCAGTGAATAATACTGTACACTGACACTGTACTAATGGCATTGTCTGGGTGTCAGGGGGCAATCAAAGGGTTAAATGTGCTAATCTAACGTGTGTGTAAAATGTGCTTTCATCTACAATGTGTCACAGTGTCTGTCTTATCTCTTCTGGGACCAAAAAGGGTCCATGAAGAGGAGAATCAGCTAGATCCCGTGTTTACTAACATAGGCTCATGACTGCTTCTCCAATCATTGCAGGAGACCAGCAGGGTGCCGGGCAAAGTCATTGGCTGGGACCCGCTAATGAACTGTTCCTGCATAGAATGGCAGCGGGGTCAGCGAGGGGGTACGCACATGTGCGCTTTGAACCCGCAAGTATTGAGCACCTTACAGGAGTCGCTACTCGTCCGCAATACATTGTGGATGGGAGGTCACCAACTAGTTAAATGAACGACTCCTGACATTTAGGGGCCAATCATAAATACTTTGCTTAGCAATTCCCCCAGTGAAAGTCCATGTACATTCCACCTGTGTGAATGGGGGTACAAACATAATTGTATCAGACTGCTGAGCTGATCGAATGTTCTTCATTGATTTACAATGGCAATAAAATATCACATAGAAGTGATTGGAGGTTCTATACAGCTGCAGATCACTTTTACAGCATATGAAGGGCCCCCTCCCACCACCAGTCCTGGGCTCTTCAGTTCCACCAGGGACCCTGGGACCACTGTAAGCGGTCAGCTGCACACAGTGGAGAAGGAGGAACATCCATTCCTCCAGCTCCTCTGTGCTGAATGAAGCCAGAAATGACAAGGATTTCATCTCTTCCTGTGTTGGTTCGGTGTTTACCCGGCCGATACACCCGGGATGCAGCTCATCAAACACATTTCTCATTGATCGGCTGCTTGGATGGATCAGGGGTGTTTAAGACTTAAATCTCTTAATAAAGAGGACCTGTCGCTGTCCAAGCTAACAGATGGGATGTTGGTAAACATCATGCAATTCTACATGTAAGTCCAGCACACGTATGTAAACAGCAGTTGCATGAAACATGTGAGGTATCGCAGCGAATGTCAGAGTGAGAGCAATAATTCCAGTTTACTGTAAAACAATAATTTCCTTTGATCATCAGCTCCATCTAGAGACCACAATGGGGTATGAGTCCTGAAAATACCTCACTGAATACAAATATTACAGTACTGTATTATGGCCACTAGATGGAGCCAAGGAAATCAGTGTGAGATAAAATACACCCAATATTCATCACTGCTGGGTGAATGTCGCTCACATTCGTTCCATTAATGATTTTTAAAAAATAGACTACAAAATCTCCCACCACAAAATGTACTCAGCCAATCACTGAGTTCTTCTCCTGCCATCAATGGCCAACCTGGTCCCACACTTCATCCATGTCTTTGGGGACCTCTGATCTCCTTATGAACTGTTCCTTCCATGATGAAGATCAGCCATGGAGTATATCTGAGGTGTATATCAGGGTGTGCTTCTTCCCCACATGAGAGCTGGGATGTCCAGCAACATTCATCTAGAAGACATTTCCCGCACTCAAGGCACAAATACACCTCCAGGGTTGTGTGGGATCCCTGATGTACAGGAAGACAGGACTTCAGTGAGGAACATTTCCCTCACTCAGGACAGGAAAGTGGCTTCTCCTCTGTGTGAGATCTCTGATGTTTGTAAAGACTGGACTTCACTGAAAACATTTCCCACACTCAGGACAGGAATACGGCTTCTCCACCTTGTGAGATCTTTATTGTATGACAAGTTCTGATTTTTTTACAATTTCCCACACTCACTTGTAAGTAGCCTCCTCCCCTGTGTGAGACCTCTGATGATGTTTGTAAAGAGTGAACTTCTGTGAAAAACATTTCCCGCACTCAGAACAGGAGTATGGCTTTTCACCCGTGTGAGACCTCAAATGTATGACAAGTTCTGATTTTCGTATAAAACATTTGCTGCACTCAGAACAGGAATACGGCTTCTCCCCTGTGTGAGATCTCTTATGTTTGTAAAGACTGGAATGCGTTGTAAAACATTTCCCACACTGTGGACAGGAATATAGCTTCTCCCCAGTGTGAGACCTCTGATGTACGGCAAGTTCTGATTTTTGTACAAAACATTTCCCACACTCAGTACATGAATACGGCTTCTCGCCTACATGCAATCTCAGATGTCTGGAAAGATGTGACTTGTATGAAAAACACTTCCCGCACTCAGGACAGGAATACGGCTTCTCCTCCGTGTGAGATCTCTGATGACTGTAAAGAATGAACTTTTGTGCAAAACATTTCCCACACTCAGAACAGGAATATGGCTTCTCACCTGTGTGAGACCTTTCATGTTTGACAAGATCTGATTTTTGTGCAAAACATTTCCCGCACTCAGGACATGAATATGGCTTCTCACCCACATGCAATCTCTGATGTCTGGAAAGATGTGACTTGTCTGAAAAACATTTCCCGCACTCAGGACAGGAATACGGCTTCTCCCCTGTGTGAGATCTTTTATGCACATTAAGATGGGATTTAAAACAGAAACCCTTCCCGCACTCAGTACAGGAGAACCTCTTCTCTGTTGGAAGGCCGGCCCGGTCCCGCACAGTCTGAGGTTCCTCAGGATACGAGGAATCCGATGGTCCATCTACACTGGGTGGTGCCGGATGGACATTGGAGGGAGCCGGGTTTTCTCCTGGACTATACTGTGTGATGTCCTCATCTTCTACTTTCCAGTCTGGAGACAAAGTGAGACAATCCTCGGAGGTTTTCCTCATCTCCCGGCCATGGACTAAAATACAAAGACAAAGAGGATTACTAGACAGGAGCTGATTGGTTCCCCCAAACCAGGACTCCGCCCACATCAGGCAAGATGGAGAGCACAGCTCAGGAAAGTGACCAGGGTATTACAGGCTGATATCACCCAGTCCCCGCCCTACTCTGGACCAATCAGTGAGCAGTATGGGTGGAGGAATGGATTTAGTGTTCATGACCCACCTGTGCTGATCTCTGTAGGAGTGTCCTCCTCTATAAATGTCCCCGTTATTCCATCCTCCTCCATAGACTGCTGATCATCCCTCACATACGCCTCTTCTTCTTCTGCTTTCACCTCAAATTCTATATCGATTGGATCTCCACTCTAAATCAAGGAAATGAGAGAAAATATCATCTGTAAAATATAAGGTCACATAAAAAAATCCACACATCATCTTTACAAGTCCATGTTCTAGATTCTCCATCCCACCAACCTTGTAATAGTGAGGGATGGTGTGACCTCCCTGTGTGGAATCCCGGGAATACAGAGGAGGGGGAAAACTCTCTGGTGGGTTCCTGTAGCTGGATGACTCCTCCATGGTGTCCTGGTACAGATCTTTGTGTTCTTCTAGAAGCTCTGACTCCTCCATCCCCCCATCCTCATCCTCCTCCTCTTTTATCTCTTCTTTAACCTCAACTTTAGGATCTCTCAGGTTTCCACTCTGAATATATAATAAAAATGACATCAATGGTAACAATGCAGAAAATGTACAGATCCTAATGATACTATCAGTGATTGTTCCTCATCTACCTGATGATGGTGAGGGATGGTGTGACCTTCCTGTGTGGAATCCCAGGAATACAGAGGACGGGGACATCTCTCTGGTGGGTTCCCATGACTGGATCCATCTGTAGGAAACACACACACTGACTGAATCCATTGTTTCTATGTGTTTATCAGATGATGGGGGATCTAGGTGGATCCTCCGTACTGCTCTCTCCTTTACAATAAAGTCTCCTCTTACCCGGTGATGTGAGGGGCGGCTGATTGTCCATCATGACGTCCTTGTAGAGATCCTTGTGTCCTTCTAAATACTCCCACTCCTCCATGGAGAAATAGACAGTGACACCCTGACACCTTATAGGAACCTGACACACACAATGATACAGTCACCATCCAGACACATCCCTTGTCTGTTACTGGAGAATGTCCCAGAATTCCCGGCACCGCTCACCTCTCCTGTCAGCAGCTCAGTGATCTCTCTGGTGACTTCTAGAATCTTCTTCTTCTTTCTCTCTTCTATCAGGGAGGGAGGTGGAGGCAATGTGATGTCATATGATCTCCAGACTTCACAGGAGGAAAACTCTACATCTGAACACAAAGAGTCACATCAAATGATATTCCCAGAATCCTCCTCACCTCTCCATTCAGGTCTCCATTTTATTAAAGCCCCACTTCAGGCTGAGGTATAATTCCCCCCCACAGGACCCCCACACTACGCAGGGTATAGGCTTGTTGCAGCATTCTGATGTCATTACATACAACGCAGGACCAACAGTCCCACTTTACATGTGAGGATACCAAGGGACCCCACATCCTAAGAGCATCAGAAAAAATCAGATGGAGGGACATTGGGAGGAGGAGCTGTGAGGTCAGTGTGATGTCATAGGATTCTCTGCCTCTGGATGGAGGGACATTGGGGGGAGGAGCTGTGAGGTCAGTGTGATGTCATAGGATTCTCTGCCTCTGGATGGAGGGACATTGGGGGGAGGAGCTGTGAGGTCAGTGTGATGTCATAGGATTCTCTGACTCTGGATGGAGGGACATTGGGAGGAGGAGCTGTGAGGTCAGTGTGATGTCCTAGGATTCTCTGACTCCGGATGGAGGGACATTGGGAGGGGGAGCTGTGAGGTCAGTGTGATGTCATAGGATTCTCTGACTCCGGATGGAGGGACATTGGGAGGGGGAGCTGTGAGGTCAGTGTGATGTCATAGGATTCTCTGACTCCGGATGGAGGGACATTGGGAGGGGGAGCTGTGAGGTCAGTGTGATGTCATAGGAATCTCTGACTCAGGATGGAGGGACATTGGGAGGAGGAGCTGTGAGGTCAGTGTGATGTCATAGGATTCTCTGACTCCGGATGGAGGGACATTGGGGGGAGGAGCTGTGAGGTCAGTGTGATGTCATAGGAATCTCTGACTCCGGATGGAGGGACATTGGGAGGAGGAGCTGTGAGGTCAGTGTGATGTCATAGGATTCTCTGACTCCGGATGGAGGGACATTGGGGGGAGGAGCTGTGAGGTCAGTGTGATGTCATAGGATTCTCTGACTCCGGATGGAGGGACATTGGAAGGAGGAGCTGTGAGGTCAGTGTGATGTCATAGGACATATAGACTCTGGATGGAGGGACATTTGGATGGGGAGATTTGAGGGGTCCTCTATATGAGGCTCCCATGCAAACCAAATCCTTGTTCCTGGGTGCGTCCTACCTCTCCTAAACTGAAGAGTGAACTTTGACCTTTACCATCCAGAAATCTGTCCGGAATCTGTGGAAGTAAGCTGTCATGTGATCAGGTGACGTGCGGAGGAACGGAGTGTAAATAGCAGACAATTGTCTCCAGAGCCCCTAATGGTGGGGATGGATTTGGCGGCGTGCTGGTGCCAAGTTTCCTCCCCCCAGGGTCACTGCAGGTGTGGAGAAAAGCTGTGTAAGAGGATATGGAGGAGAGATGAGGAGGAGATCCAGGAATCAGGAGAAAGGTCAGGGCAAGCAACAGACGAGCGCATCCAAGAGACCAAGCCGGGGTCACTACACAGAAAATCAATCCAAGGAAACAACAGGCAGGACGAGGAATAGCAAGAAGGAGCTGAGAGACAAATGAGAATATTGCTCAGCCAATGGGAGATGATCTCAGCATGACTTCCATCATGAAGGAGATGAGGGGGAGGGGAGGAAGTCACTGAAGGTGACCATAGATCCATGGAAATTCAGCTGGTTCAGCAGGGATCGCTCACATTTCCATCCATGTGTGGCCACTGCCGGATAAAAGCCACTCCCCCAGCGGCTGCAGCCAATAGCTTCAGTGCTGATCTGTGTATTCTGAGAGCAGAGGAGTCCCCCCATTGTCAGAATACAAGAGTGCAGCGGGGAGGATTCCCCCCTCCACCTCCAATGTGTGGATGGGGGAATCACTTCAGTTTTTATGGTCATCCCGCTGGCTGAACGATAAAACTGAACCATGTAGGCCAGCTTTGGGAGCAAATATATTATCATCAACTCCTCCCCCTGAAGGGGTTCATCTTAAGGGGTTTATTCTCTCTGCCTGGACTATCCATGAATCTCCCTATTTTCCTTGCCTGGACTATCCGTAAATATCCCTCCTTTCCCTGCCTGGACTATCCATGAATCTCCCTACTTTCCCTGCCTGGACTGTCCGTGAATCTCCCTCCTTTCCCTGCCTGGACTGTCCGTGAATCTCCCTCCTTTCCCTGCCTGGACTATCCATGAATCTCCCTCCTTTCCCTGCCTGGACTATCCATGAATCTCCTTCCTTTCTCTGCCTGGACTGTCCGTGAATCTCCCTCCTTTCCCTGACTGGACTATCCGTGAATCTCCCTATTTTCCCTGCCTGGACTATCCGTGAATCTCCCTCCTTTCCCTGCCTGGACTATCCGTGAATCTCCCTCCTTTCCCTGACTGGACTATCCGTGAATCTCCCTCCTTTCCCTGACTGGACTATCCGTGAATCTCCCTATTTTCCCTGCCTGGACTATCTGTGAATCTCCCTATTTTCTCTGCCTGGACTGTCCGTGAATCTCCCTACTTTCCCTGCCTGGACTATCCATGAATCTCCCTACTTTCCCTGCCTGGACTGTCCGTGAATCTCCCTCCTTTCCCTGACTGGACTATCCATGAATCTCCCTATTTTCCCTGCCTGGACTATCCGTGAATCTCCCTATTTTCCCTGCCTGGACTGTCTGTGAATCTCCCTACTTTCCCTGCCTGGACTATCTGTGAATCTCCCTACTTTCCCTGCCTGGACTATCTGTGAATCCCCCTATTCTCTCTGCCTGGACTATCCATGAATCTCCCTATTTTCCCTGCCTGGACTGTCCGTGAATCTCCCTATTTTCCCTGCCTGGACTATCCGTGAATCTCCCTCCTTTCCCTGCCTGGACTATCCGTGAATCTCCCTCCTTTCCCTGACTGGACTATCCATGAATCTCCCTATTTTCCCTGCCTGGACTATCCGTGAATCTCCCTATTTTCCCTGCCTGGACTATCTGTGAATCTCCCTATTTTCTCTGCCTGGACTGTCCGTGAATCTCCCTACTTTCCCTGCCTGGACTATCCATGAATCTCCCTACTTTCCCTGCCTGGACTATCCATGAATCTCCCTACTTTCCCTGCCTGGACTGTCCGTGAATCTCCCTCCTTTCCCTGACTGGACTATCCATGAATCTCCCTATTTTCCCTGCCTGGACTATCCGTGAATCTCCCTATTTTCCCTGCCTGGACTGTCTGTGAATCTCCCTACTTTCCCTGCCTGGACTATCTGTGAATCTCCCTACTTTTCCTGCCTGGACTATCTGTGAATCCCCCTATTCTCTCTGCCTGGACTGTCCATGAATCCCCCTATTCTCTCTGCCTGGACTATCCATGAATCTCCCTATTTTCCCTGCCTGGACTGTCCATGAATCCCCCTATTCTCTCTGCCTGGACTATCCATGAATCTCCCTATTTTCCCTGCCTGGACTGTCCGTGAATCTCCCTATTTTCCCTGCCTGGACTATCCGTGAATCTCCCTATTTTCCCTGCCTGGACTATCCGTGAATCTCCCTCCTTTCCCTGCCTGGACTATCCATGAATCTCCCTCCTTTCCCTGCCTGGACTATCCGTGAATCTCCCTCCTTTCCCTGCCTGGACTATCCATGAATCTCCCTATCTTCCTTGCCTGGACTATCCTCTTCCCCTTTTTTGGGTACACAGACGCTACCTTCCTACCCTGATTGTCTCCCAGATTTCAATAAGACTCTGTGTTTATCATGCTCCGTGTGTGTTCTGTCCTGCCTACACTTCCATCACATGAACCATGTAGGCCAGCTTTGGGAGCAAGATATATTATCATCAACTCCTCCCCCTGAAGGGGTTCATCTACGTATTACCTCCTCTGCTGCCAGATCCAGGAACGTCTCCTCTCTACTTCCTCATTCATGGAACTTCCTGTCTATACCTGACATCACTTCCTGTCTGTACCTGATATCACTTCCTGCCTTTACCTGACATCATTTCCTGTCTTCCATAGAGACTTCCTGTCTGGGTAGAAGTGAGATCCCCACCTGGTGGAGCTCAGAGGAACTGCAGCCCCGAGAAGCGTCTGGTAGTGTGACCCCGGCCTTGTGCTGGGTGTGTATGGACTGTAGATCCTTATAGAGGGGTCACCTCCACTCCCACCAAGGGGGACAGAAATATATGACTGCTCGGGGGAGGGGTTTTGGCCCACAAGGTGGGGATCTCACTTCTACCCAGACAGGAATTCTCTATGGAAGACAGACAGGAAGTGATGTCAGGTACAGGCAGGAAGTGCTGTCAGGTATAGACAGGAAGTGATGCCAGGTACAAACAGGAAGTGATATCAGGTACAGACAGGAAGTGATGTCAGGTAAATACAGGAAGTTCCAGGGGATATGTGAGTAAGCAGGAAGTAGAGAGGAGACATTCCTGGATCTGGCAGCAGAGGAGGTAATACGTAGATGAACCCCTTCAGGGGGAGGAGTTGATGATAATATATTTGCTCCCAAAGCTGGCCTACATGGTTCAGTTTTACCGTTCAGCCAGCGGGATGACCATAAAAACTGAAGTGATTCCCCCATCCACACATTGGAGGTGGATGGGGGAATCCTCCCCGCTGCACTCTTGTATTCTGACAATGGGGGGACTCCTCCGCTCTCAGAATACACAGATCAGCACTGAAGATATTGGCTGCAGCCGCTGGGGGAGTGGCTTTTATCCGGCAGTGGCCACACATGGATGGAAATGTGAGCGATCCCTGCTGAACCAGCTGAATTTCCATGGATCTATGGTCACCTTCAGTGACTTCCTCCCCTCCCCCTCATCTCCTTCATGATGGAAGTCATGCTGAGATCATCTCCCATTGGCTGAGCAATATTCTCATTTGTCTCTCAGCTCCTTCTTGCTATTCCTCGTCCTGCCTGTTGTTTCCTTGGATTGATTTTCTGTGTAGTGACCCCGGCTTGGTCTCTTGGATGCGCTCGTCTGTTGCTTGCCCTGACCTTTCTCCTGATTCCTGGATCTCCTCCTCATCTCTCCTCCATATCCTCTTACACAGCTTTTCTCCACACCTGCAGTGACCCTGGGAGGAGGAAACTTGGCACCAGCACGCCGCCAAATCCATCCCCACCATTAGGGGCTCTGGAGACAATTGTCTGCTATTTACACTCCGTTCCTCCGCACGTCACCTGATCACATGACAGCTTACTTCCACAGATTCCGGACAGATTTCTGGATGGTAAAGGTCAAAGTTCACTCTTCAGTTTAGGAGAGGTAGAACGCACCCAGGAACAAGGTATTGGTTTGCATGGGAGCCTCATATAGAGGACCCCTCAAATCTCCCCATCCAAGTATCCCTCCATCCAGAGTCTATATGTCCTATGACATCACACTGACCTCACAGCTCCTCCTCCCAATGTCCCTCCATCCAGAGTCAGAGAATCCTATGACATCACACTGACCTCACAGCTCCTCCCCCCAATGTCCCTCCATCCGGAGTCAGAGAATCCTATGACATCACACTGACCTCACAGCCCCTCCTCCCAATGTCCCTCCATCCAGAGTCAGAGAATCCTATGACATCACACTGACCTCACAGCTCCTCCCAATGTCCCTCCATCCAGAGTCAGAGAATCCTATGACATCACACTGACCTCACAGCTCCTCCCCCCAATGTCCCTCCATCCAGCTCTTTTTTCTTTTATCCAGTACTCTTAGGCTGTGGGCGGACCCTTTACATCCTCAGAACTAAAGCAGAACTGTTGATCCTTCATTTTATGTAATGATGTCAGAATTCCTTATAGCCTGCGTAGTGTGGGGGTCCTGTGGGGGGGAATTATACCTCAGCCTGAAGTGGGACTTTAATAAAATGGAGAGCTGAATGGAGAGGTGAGGAGGATTCTGGGAATATCATTTGATGTGACTATTTGTGTTCAGATGTAGAGTTTTCCTCCTGTGAAGTCTGGAGATCATATGACATCACATTGCCTCCACCTCCCTCCCTGATAGAAGAGAGAAAGAAGAAGAAGATTCTAGAAGTCACCAGAGAGATCACTGAGCTGCTGACAGGAGAGGTGAGCGGTGCCGGGAATTCTGGGACATTCTCCAGTAACAGACAAGGGATGTGTCTGGATGGTGACTGTATCATTGTGTGTGTCAGGTTCCTATAAGGTGTCAGGGTGTCACTGTCTATTTCTCCATGGAGGAGTGGGAGTATTTAGAAGGACACAAGGATCTCTACAAGGACGTCATGATGGACAATCAGCCGCCCCTCACATCACCGGGTAAGAGGAGACTTTATTGTAAAGGAGAGAGCAGTACGGAGGATCCACCTAGATCCCCCATCATCTGATAAACACATAGAAACAATGGATTCAGTCAGTGTGTGTGTTTCCTACAGATGGATCCAGTCATGGGAACCCACCAGAGAGATGTCCCCGTCCTCTGTATTCCCGGGATTCCACACAGGAAGGTCACACCATCCCTCACCATCATCAGGTACATGATGACAAATATTGGTAGTTGTGATTTATACACAGCATGTTTGTTACAATGAATGTTTTATTATATCTTTCAGAGTGGAATCCTCGGGGATGATAATATTGATGTTAAAGAAGAGTATAAAGAGGAGGATGAGGAGTATGGAGTGATGGAGGAGTTTTCAGAAGGACACAAGGATATGATGGAGCCCCCTAATACCAGGAACCCACCAGAGAGATGTCCCCATCCTCTGTATTCCCGGGATTCCACACAGGAAGGTCACACCATCCCTCACTATTACAAGGTTGGTGGGATGGAGTATCTAGAACATGGACTTGTAGGGGTGATGTGTGAATTTTTTAATGTGATATTCTCTCTCATTTCCTTGATTTAGAGTGGAGATCCAATCGATATAGAATTTGAGGTGAAAGCAGAAGAAGAAGAGGCGTATGTGAGGGATGATCAGCAGTCTATGGAGGAGGATGGAATAACGGGGACATTTATAGAGGAGGACACTCCTACAGAGATCAGCACAGGTGGGTCATGAACACTAAATCCATTCCTCCACCCATACTGCTCACTGATTGGTCCAGAGTAGGGCGGGGACTGGGTGATATCAGCCTGTAATCCCCTGGTCACTTTCCTGAGCTGTGTTCCCCGTCCTGTATTCCTGGATTTCTCTCGGATAATCTTCCTTCTCTGTGCTGCAGACACAATTTATGTATCAGTTCTGGTTGTTTCCTCACTCTCTGACTAAGGTCCATGAATAAAGAAATGACCTGGTAGGAGATCAGAGGAGCCATTTCCTAGTTCCCTTGAGGGTGGAATTGTAAGCTCCTCAGAGACCAAGCTGCCTGATGTGGACGGAGTCCTGGTTTGGGGGAACCAATCAGCTCCTGTCTAGTAATCCTCTTTGTCTTTGTATTTTAGTCCATGGCCGGGAGATGAGGAAAACCTCTGAGGATTGTCTCACTTTGTCTCCAGACTGGAAAGTAGAAGATGAGGACATCACACAGTATAGTCCAGGAGAAAACCCGGCTCCCTCCAATGTCCATCCGGCACCACCCAGTGTAGATGGACCATCGGATTCCTCGTATCCTGAGGAACCTCAGACTGTGCGGGACCGGGCCAGCCTTCCAACAGAGAAGAGGTTTCCCTGTACTGAGTGCAGGAAGAGTTTCCATTTTAAATCCCATCTTAACGTACATATAAGATCTCACACAGGGGAAAAACCACATTCCTGTCCAGAGTGTGGGAAATGTTTCCATTTTAAATCGGGTCTTTATGTGCATAAAAGGACTCACATAGGTGAGAAGCCATTTTCGTGTCCTGAGTGCGGGAAATGTTTTTCACAAAAGTCCAATCTTGAAATACATCGGTTTCTGCATACAGGTGAGAAGCCATATTCCTGTTCTGAGTGCAGGAAATGTTTTTCCCAGATGTCCACTCTTTACAGACATCAGAGATCTCACATGGGGGAGAAACCATATTCCTGTATTGAGTGCGGTAAATGTTTTGCGCAGAAGTCCAATCTTCATATACATCAGAGATCTCACACGGGGGAGAAACCATATTCTTGTTATGAGTGTGGAAAATGTTTTGTACAAAAATCAGAACTTGCCAGACATCAGAGAACTCACACGGGGGAGAAGCCGTATTCCTGTCCATGTTGTGGGAAATGTTTTTCAATGAAGTCAAATCTTTCCACACATCAGAGATCTCACACAGGAGAGAAGCCGTATTTCTGTCCTGAGTGCGGGAAATGTTTTTCACAGAAGACCAGTCTTTCCAGACATCAGAGATCTCACAGAGAGGAGTCACAAATTTCCTGTCCTGAGTGAGGGAAATGTTCCTCACTGAAGTCCTGTCTTCCTGTACATCAGGGGCCCCACACAACCCTGGAGGTGTATTAGTGCCTTGAGTGCGGGAAATGTCTTCTAGGTGAATGTTGCTGGACATCCCAGCTCTCATGTGGGGAAGAAGCACACCCTGCTATACACCTCAGATATACTCCATGGCTGATCTTCATCATGGAAGAAACAGTCCATAAGGAGATCAGAGGTCCCCAAAGACATGGATGAAGTGTGGGACCGGGTTGGCCATTGATAGCAGGTGAAGAATAAAAATGGAGTCCTGCCCTGTGATTGGCTGAGTACATTTTGTGGTGGGAGATTTCACACTTGGAGGTGTGATTTATAAACAAATAACTGAACAGATGTGATCCGCGTTCTCCAAGATGAATGTTGGCTGGATTTTATTTTATATTCGGATTTCCTGGGTTCCATCTAGTGGTCATATTTTTGCATTGTACTGAATTGTGGGAAACGTTTCCCATTATGGGGTAGATGGAGGCGACCATCATAGGAAATCCCGGAGTTACATTCCCTCCAGGATCTGGTTGAATTTTGGTCACATACGCTCAGTGAATTCTTGGTACATAGACCCCTCCCTTGGTCTCCTGGCCAGGCCGGGATCTGGTCACATGGACTCAGTGAATTCTTGGTACATAGACCCCTCCCTTGGTCTCCTGTGCCAGGCCGGGATCTGGTCATACGCGCTCAGTGAATTCTTGGCACATAGACCCCTCCCTTGGTCTCCTGGGCCAGGCAGGGCTCTGGTCACATACGCTCAGTGAATTCTTGGTACATAGACCCCTCCCTTGGTCTCCTGGGCCAGGCCGGGATCTGGTCATACGCGCTCAGTGAATTCTTGGCACATAGACCCCTCCCTTGGTCTCCTGGGCCAGGCAGGGCTCTGGTCACATACGCTCAGTGAATTCTTGGTACATAGACCCCTCCCTTGGTCTCCTGGGCCAGGCCGGGATCTGGTCATACGCGCTCAGTGAATTCTTGGTACATAGACCCCTCCCTTGGTCTCCTGGGCCAGGCCGGGATCTGGTCACACGGGCTCAGTGAATTCTTGGTACATAGACCCCTCCCTTGGTCTCCTGGGCCAGGCCGGGTTCCATCCAAATCCCTGAGATCATTCTCCCGCACTTCTTAGTCCAGCACACACTGAGGGATGTCAGTCATTAACCCCGTCACACCTCAGGGGAAAACACATGTTAATGCCTAAGCACAATTTTACAACTTTGACCTGTTAGTAAACCCGTCCGTATCATCACACCTACTTTGTACATCGGGGTGGATTATACCGCGCTGTTTTCTATTAACAAAGGAAAACTGACCTAAAATTGTAAACAAAACATTTTTTATTTAATGTAGCTGTGTGTTTCTTGCTGCTGCCATAACCAACTACAAAAAACAACCCAAAATCATTCCTCCAGGTCCTGCCGATGGCAGGGATCCCACACATGTATGATAGTTGTTGTTTGTACCCGCAGTACAGCCCACACACCATACGGAGCATTTTGCTGCGACTATTATCCTGACACTGACACTAATTTCAACATCAAAATAAAAATCCTCACAAAATAATACTGACCCTGACTCTTGAACTTGACCTTTGACCCTGACCTTGACCCAAACACTACCCCTGACACTGACCTACATCAAGCCTTCATCTAGGTATTTTTATTTATTTATCCCTCCCTCCTGACCGGGCCATTTTTTGCGTTATGGTGCTGCGTTACTTTAATGGACAATTGCGCGGTCATGCAACGCTGCACCCTAATGAATTTGCCTCTGTAAAAAAAATGTCATGATAAATTTAGGGCAAAATGTATTCTGCTCCATGTCTTTGCTAAAACAAATCCCAATACATGTAAATTAATTGGTTTACATGAAAGTTATAGCGTCTACAAATAGCGGTGTAGATACTGGGATTTTTTTTTCTAATACTAGTAATGGTCAGTGACTTATAGCGGGACTGCAGCGGGTATTCTGGTACTGGAGGAAACTGACTTGGTGTCACTGACATCTCCAGTGACACCAATACAGTGATCAGTGCTAATAAAAAGCACTGACACTGTACTAATGGCACTGGGCAGGAAGGGGTTAACATTTGGGATGATCAAAGGGATAACTGTGTGCTTTTTCACTATGGGGGCTGTGTGTGTGCTTCACTGTGTGCACACTGCTATGCAGAGCCATACAAAGCAGTGCGCAGGAGCTGACAGGGAAGAGATCTGTATTGTTTATACACAGGTCTCTCACCCATCGGTGATACACAGCAATTGCCGGGTGCCGGCAGGGAATCACTGTCTGGGATCCAGTGATTGACAGCTGAGGCCACCAATGGTGGCGCAGGTAGGGCATGCACATGTGGCTCACACGTGCCCCCTACCCAGAAGTGCAAAATCATGTATATGTACATGAATTTACACACCCCTCTGCCCTGTAGTAGTATTTCTGCTATATGGTGGTGGGAAAGCAGTTAATATATTTATTTATATACACTTTTAACACACACTTTTTTTTCTTTCAGAAATGACAGAGAGAGATACAATGTATAATAGAATGTATATAATGATACGATGTATAATAGAATGTATATAATGAGACAATGTGTAATATAATGTATATAATGATACAATGTGTAATAGAATGTATATAATGATACAATGTATAATAGGATGTATATAATGATACAATGTATAATAGGATGTATATAATGATACAATGTGTAATAGGATGTATATAATTATACAATGTATAATAGGATGTATATAATGATACAATGTGTAATAGAATGTATATAATGATACAATGTATAATAGGATGTATATAATGATACAATGTGTAATAGGATGTATATAATGATACAATGTGTAATAGAATGTATATAATGATACAATGTATAATAGAATGTATATAATGAGACGATGTGTAATAGAATGTATATAATGATACGATGTGTAATAGAATGTATATAATGATACGATGTATAATAGGATGTATATAATGAGACAATGTGTAATAGAATGTATATAATGATACAATGTGTAATAGAATGTATATAATGATACAATGTGTAATAGAATGTATATAATGATACAATGTATAATAGAATGTATATAATGAGACAATGTGTAATATAATGTATATAATGATACAATGTGTAATAGAATGTATATAATGATACAATGTATAATAGAATGTATATAATGAGACAATGTGTAATATAATGTATATAATGATACAATGTGTAATATAATGTATATAATGATACAATGTGTAATATGATGTATATAATGATACAATGTATAATAGGATGTATATAATGATACAATGTGTAAAAGAATGTATATAATGAGACAATGTGTAATATAATGTATAATAGAATGTATATAATGATACAATGTATAATAGGATGTATATAATGATACAATGTGTAATATAATGTATATAATGATACAATGTATAATGTAATGTATATAATGATACAATGTATAATAGAATATATATAATGATACGATGTGTAATAGAATGTATATAATGATACGATGTGTAATAGAATGTACATAATGATACAATGTATAATATGATGTATATAATTATACAATGTATAATAGGATGTATATAATGATACAAAGTATAATATAATGATACAATGTATAATAGGATGTATATAATGATACAATGTGAAATAAAATGTATATAATGATACAATGTATAATAGAATGTATATAATGATACAATGTATAATGGGATGTATATAATGATACAATGTATAATGGGATGTATATAATGATACAATGTATAATATAATGTATATAATGATACAATGTGTAATAGGATGTATATAATGATACAATGTATAATATAATGTATATAATGATACAATGTATCTCTCTTCCATTCAGAGAGAGAAAACAGGGGGTGGGCTTCATAGTGACTGATGCTATCACAGCGATTATGTGACCCGGAATTGAGAGTTCCATGACCCGGGGCTCTCAGTGACACCCCGGTCTTTGTGCTGGGAGTGCGCCATGCGGTGTGCTCCCAACAAAGACAGGTACACAAATTAGCGGCCCCACGGAACAAATCCCAGGTCTGAGAGGCATGCACTCAGCGTCAGGGGGTTAAACCAACACTATGACACCAGCCATTGATTTAAAATGGGAAATTCTTCATTTGGTCTTTAGATGGCGCTAAGTATCCTAGGAATTCTCACCATCCAATAGACAAATGTGGTATTTTCCATGTGAAATGGATAGAAACCCTTCAAGCAGCTCAGCAAAGAGCCTCCTACCATTGGTCCCCCCATCCCATTCACACAGAAGGAATGGACTGTACCGGCACTTCTACCTGGGGGAGTTGTTGTTCCATTTATTAATAGACTCCTAAATGTCAGGAGACGATTATTTATTGTATTTATTATTAATACTTCCCTACCCGGCCAATTCTGACATTCCGACATGTAAAAGTCATTATTTGCTGGGAAATGACTGAGAGCCCCCAAATATTATATATAAGCAGAGACCCTGGAGAGGAACATGGTTGCTGGTACAATATTTGTTGCTCCGTATTTCTGCAGATTTTTTTTAATTACATTTTTTAGAAAAGAAACTTTACCTAATGTTAGTGCAGCAAACACAATATAATACCGTTTTGGGGTAAAAGATGATGTTATGCCGAGTAGATACCTAACATGTCACGCTTTAAAATTGCAAACGCCAGTTGTGGTGGTTTATGTAATAATTTGTTGTAAATACGTAGGGCGGAGTCCTCTCCCTTAAACAAAATATCGCAGTTCCTCCAGCCGTTAGAATACGGCAAATATTTAAGAAACCAATAATTTGGACACCATAATAATTTGATCACCACTTAATAATATACCTTGAGTTCTTTTTTACCAATATGATTTTGTTACCATATACACAAAATTTGCCTTTTTGATAAATACATTTATTTATGTACAAAATTTATATATATATTAATACAAACGCAAAATACTGGTGATGACTATATTCGTACACACAATCAAACATATAATATGCTAATATCTACGGTATCATACAGGTTATGGTTATCAAGGAACTTAAAACAAATTTATGAGGGATTAGTTGTCACCTATAGTGCTTCAGATATTATTTCCATTTTCCCGCGGCCGTAGGGAAATAAGAAAGTGTCTCTGATAATTAGCACCACAACAACATTACAAATCAGTTAGTATGCAGTATATAACCTCAATACCAATACTCAAAAAGTTACATTAATAATTATTCAGAGAGCCTAAATACACTCCTAACCACACAATAAAATGGTGTAAATCTTAATAAGTTTTAAATATCAAAGAAAATTACAATATTTTGGCACAGTCTCACCACTCCCAGAATCTCGATTTTGAGGCCTCCCAGTGGGATGCAGTTGGGAAAAGAAATGTTTCTGGGCAGTCAGGCACCAGAATTTAAATGAGCATCAGCATCTCTGGTGGAAATCTTTTCCTTCAAAATGGCCTTCAAAAATAAAATGGCAGCTGGAAGTTCTCAGCAAAATGGCCGCAGGTAGCAAGTGAGTATAGTGCAGTATATAGTGGCAACAGGGTAGATAAGTAGTTTCAGAAGTAGTAACAGTCTTAGAAGTCTTTAGCAGATCAGAAGTCTTTAGAAGAAGTTTTTTAGAAGAAGTTTTTACGTTTTTTTTTCAATTTGAGGTGTATGCTCTTTTATACCATACAAGTCCTTTGTTCTGAGGGACCTCCCAACAGGCTTGTTGATTGGACGGTTGAGAGGTTTGCGTACCTAGAGGTTCCTGACCTGTCCACTGGGGACAGTCAGGTATTACAAATGAACTGGTGGTCTTAATGATGACTCCCCCTCTGATATAAACAGTATGTCTTTATGGATCAAATATATGTCCTATTCATGTATAGATGATTTCCCTTCTAACTCTTGGATAAGGACCATAGAAATATATGAATATATTCGGTTTCTCATTTTTCTGATATATGAACTGTATTGTAATGGCTGATTTCCTTTGGAAATACAGAACTTACCCAACTCACAAACCATCTTATATTTTATAACTTCAGTTGAGTGGTTTGCAGTAGCCAACTTTATTGAACAGATTTTGGTGTGTGGAAATATCCCCTTGTTAATATTTCCGTTGATATAAGCCACACTTTTCTTATGCTGTTTTTATTTTACATTCATTTCAGAAGACCCCCATCCATTGTTGGGTAATTGGGGTAAACAGATTGGACTGGATTTTAACCTCAGGATTCAATAGCCGATTGTGACAGTTCAGAGGTTTTGTTTGGTGATCACACACCTTCCAAGGTTTTGGGGGAGCTTAATCCCACGATTGTCAATTATGGTCCGGTGTTTGGTCACCTGAAGAAATTCAAATAGTGGTGGTTTAGCCTCATTGTATCTTAGACAAATTTCTTCCACTCATTGTTTTTTGTAACTTACTAGAAGGTCACTGGAAATCAACCCAGGATGTTAACCCATGGCAGTCAGCTGGGATTCCCAATTTGAGATAATATAATTTTTCTTAATAAACAGTCCAAAAGTCATCATACAGTGGAACGGCGCCAAACTACGGGGCCTAAATACCCCCCATAGGTGTCACTCAGGTTACCAGTGTAGAGTTACACAGGAGGTCTGATGCCGGAATTATCGCTCTCACTCTGACATTTCCAGCCATACCTGTGTGGAGACACGTGTGGTGAGAACACCGTTTACAACGCGAGGTGGACTTTAGTATGTTAGCCTTTGTGTGCAAACACGGGGGGTGTGATTTAATTTTTTTAATTATTTCCTTAATTTGTTTTCTATTTTTGCAGTGTACCAATTCTTTGCATTACTTTTATTGCTATCAGACAAGTTCTCTTTACTGAGACATCCGGGGTCTAGTGGACCCCAGATCCCAATCTGACCATAAAAACATCCAATCAAACCAAGATCAGTTCATTCTGATGCTTTCACAAGCTGGAAATGGCTTGTTTACATCTGAGTGACTCTGGAAGTGACACAATCCTCGTTGCTTCTACATCCACGGGGGTTCCTTTATCCAGATCACAGCTCACCTCCTCATAGATTGTTAATAGGTTGGTCTTATCAATGTAAGGGACCACTACACTGACTACTGATATAAGGGGGTCCTTCTCCCATTGGTCACCAATGTAAGGGACCACTACACTGATCACTGATATAAAGGGGTCCTTCTCCCATTGGTCACCATTGTAAGGGGCCACTACACTGACTACTGATATAAGGGGGTCCTTCTCCCATTGGTCACCATTGTAAGGGGCCACTACACTGACTACTGATATAAGGGGTCCTTCTCCCATTGGTCACCAATGTAAGGGACCACTACACTGACTACTGATATAAGGGAGTCCTTCTCCCATTGGTCACCATTGTAAGGGGCCACTACACTGACTACTGATATAAGGGGTCCTTCTCCCATTGGTCACCATTGTAAGGGGCCACTACACTGACTACTGATATAAGGGGTCCTTCTCCCATTGGTCACCAATGTAAGGGGCCACTACACTGACCACTGATATAAGGGAGTCCTTCTCCCATTGGTCACCATTGTAAGGGGCCACTACACTGACTACTGATATAAGGGGTCCTTCTCCCATTGGTCACCAATGTAAGGGACCACTACACTGACCACTGATATAAGGGGTCCTTCTCCCATTGGTCACCAATGTAAAGGACCACTACACTGACCACTGATATAAGGGGGCCCTTCTCCCATTGGTCACCAATGTAAAGGACCACTACACTGGCCACTGATATAAGGGGGCCCTTCTCCCATTGGTCACCATTGTAAGGGGCCACTACACTGACTACTGATATAAGGGGTCCTTCTCCCATTGGTCACCAATGTAAGGGGCCACTACACTGACCACTGATATAAGGGAGTCATTCTCCCATTGGTCACCATTGTAAGGGGCCACTACACTGACTACTGATATAAGGGGTCCTTCTCCCATTGGTCACCAATGTAAGGGACCACTACACTGACCACTGATATAAGGGGGCCCTTCTCCCATTGGTCACCAATGTAAAGGACCACTACACTGGCCACTGATATAAGGGGGCCCTTCTCCCATTGGTCACCATTGTAAGGGGCCACTACACTGACTACTGATATAAGGGGTCCTTCTCCCATTGGTCACCAATGTAAGGGCCAAATACAATGACCACTTGGGATGATCTCTGGGTTTAGTGGTCGGAGAGTAGGGATGAGACGACAGTACAAACCAAACTTTGCCTGTTCCGGTCCCGTGTTTTGCAGGAGCCGATCATCACATATGGAAGAGACATTTCTACCACTTCTATATACAGTGAGGAACAGAAGTATTTGAACCCCCTGCGATTCTGCAAGTTCTCCCACTTAGAAATCATGGAGGGATCTGAAATTCACATTGTAGGTGCATTCCCACTCTGAGAGACAGAATTTAAAAAAAATTCAGGAGATCCCATTGTATGATTTGTAAAGAATGTATTTGTCTCGCACTGCTGAACAGAAGTATTTGAACACCTGAGAAACAGCAAAAATTCTGGCTCTCACAGACCTATTACTCCACATTTAAAAAGTCCACCTCTACTCCACTCATTCATCTCACTTAGTAGCACCTGTCTGAGCTCTTTAAAGACACCTGTCCACCCCACAGTCAGCCAGACGCCAACTACTACCATGGGCAAGATCAAAGAGCTGTCAAAAGACACCAGAGACAAAATTGTGGACCTCCACAAGGCTGGAAAGGGCTACGGGGCAATTGCCAAGCAGATTGGTGAAAATAGATCAACTGTTGGAGCAATTGTTAGAAAATGGAAGAGGCTAAAGACGACTGTCAGTCTCCCTCGGACTGGGGCTCCATGCAAGATGTCCCCTCGTGGGGTATCACTGATGAGAAGAAAGGTGAGGAATCAGCCCAGAACTACAAGGGAGGAGCTGGTCAATGACATGAACAGAGCTGGGACCACAGTTTCAAAGGTCACTGTCGGTAGAACACTACGCCGTCATGGTTACAAATCATGCATTGCACGGAGGGTTCCCCTGCTCCAGTCATCACATGTCCAGGCCCGTCTGAAGGTTCCCCTGCTCCAGTCATCACATGTCCAGGGCCGTCTGAAGGTTCCCCTGCTCAAGTCATCACATGTCCAGGGCCGTCTGAAGGTTCCCCTGCTCAAGTCATCACATGTCCAGGCCCGTCTGAAGGTTCCCCTGCTCCAGTCATCACATGTCCAGGCCCGTCTGAAGGTTCCCCTGCTCCAGTCATCACATGTCCAGGCCCATCTGAAGGTTCCCCTGCTCAAGTCATCACATGTCCAGGCCCGTCTGAAGTTTGCCAATGGATGATCTGGATGATCTGGATGATCCAGAGGAGGCATGGGAGAAAGTCATGTGGTCAGATGAGACCAAAGTAGAACTTTTTGGTCTAAACTTCACTGGTCGTGTTTGGAGGAAAAAGAAGGATGAGTTGCATCCCAAGAACACCATCCCTACTGTGAAGCATGGGGGTGGTAACATCATGCTTTGAGGGTGCTTTTCTGCGAAGGGGACAGGACGACTGCACTGTATTAAGGAGAGGATGAATGGGGCCATTTATTGTGAGATTTTCAGCAATATCCTCCTTCCTTCATTCAGAGCATTGAAGACGGGTCGTGGCTGGGTCTTCCAACATGACAACGACCCGAAGCACACAGCCAGGAGAACCAAGGAGTGGCTCCGTAAGAAGCATATCAAGGTTCTGGAGTGGCCTAGCCAGTCTCCACACCTAAATCCAATAGAACATCTTTGGAGGAAGCTGAAACTCCGTGTTGCTCAGCGACAGCCCCGAAACCTGACAGATCTAGAGGAGATCTGTGTGGAGGAGTCGGCCAAAATCCCTGTTGCAGTGCAAACCTGGCCAAGGACTACAGGAAACGTCTGACCTCTGTAATTGCAGACAAAGGCTTCTGTATCAAATATTAACACGGATCTTCTCAGGGGTTCAAATACTTCTGTTCAGCCGTGCGAGACAAATACATTCTTTACAAATCATACAATGGGATTTCCTGAATTCTGTCCTCAGAGTGAGAATGTCCTGCAATGTGAATGTCAGACCCTTCATGATGGAGAAGTGGGAGAACTTGCAGAATCGCAGGGGGTTCAAATACTTCTGTTCCTCACTGTATAACAGCATCCCGCTGTCACTGGTGCCTGAGGAAGACATGGATGGGTACAGCGGCCACACCCCCAGGAATCAGTGATGTCATTGGGAATCCCTGCCATGTAAGGAAGGGGGCGAGGATAGCAGTGACATCACTGACCAAATATGGTCACTGGTCACATTTGGGTAATGAGGTCCCACCATCCCTGTCCCTTCACTTATGTAGATGATGACAGTTCAGGGAGCTGTCATTGGGCTGGTGCTATTGTCGGGTACTATATACCCCATACTCATTCACATGGGACGGTATATGGGGGCCCCTTGTTATTAAAGGGGGTTTCCAGAATCCAATATGACCCCCACCCACAGATCCCCACACCCACTAGCTAAGGTGCTATGCCTGGGGGAATCCCCCCTGGTAAGGTGACCCCCATGTTGTGGGCATGTGGCCTGGTATGGATCAGGAGGGGGGGCACACTACAGCCCCCCTCTGCACTCTGTATGGTGGGCTGTATATGATATACTGCTGACCCCCGCACTCTGCCCCGTTATTGAAGGGTGTGAGGTGTCACCGAGGAGCAATGTTCTATATTGAAGTTTGCCATCATTGCACCGACACACACAATAGTTTTTGTTCAATAAATGTTTTATTATAATTTTACATTTAACAAGATTGAAGCATAAAAATCAGGAAATAGTAAAGGAAGGAATCCGATTGGTCAGGAAGATCCCTTGTCTGGAATGTGGGGGCGGAGTCATTATTATTGGTGTACAATACAATACACAACATGTTCCATTATTATAACAAAGTATTGTAGAAAAGATCCCAACATAGAAAATGGGGGAAAGGAGGAAATAAAGGCGGATATGAAGGGGAATCTGTGTACGGGGAACACCTTAACAATCACCACCATTTTATTCTCCAGGGCCTCTGATGTCACAGAATAGATGTTTGGGGGTTTATCTCATCTTCAGGACCAAAATCTGCATTTTCCCATGTGTGCAAAATCATGCAGAAACAGCTCTGGCAGTGAGAGGGTTAATGTGGGCTAGATGGGATCCCTCTGCTGGGGTGACATTAGAGCTCCCCCTAGCTGCAGCCTGGTAATAACATTGCTGGGAGGTCTCTTCATTTCTCTGCTCCATACTTCCCGTCTATATAAACGTCTCCTGACATTTGGGGGTCTATTCATAGAATGTTTGTATAGCAATTCCCTCAGTGAGAGTTCATGTCCATTCCTCCTGTGTGAATGGGGGAACCAATGTTATTAGGATCACATCTGAGCTGCTGGAATGTCTTCCATTCATGGAGAATACATTGAAAACTTCTTCTCCTGCCATCAATGACCGACCCGGTCCCACACTTCATCCATGTCTTTGGGGACCTCTGATCTCCTTATGGACTGTTTCTTCCATGAGGAAGATCAGCCATGGAGTATATCTGAGGTGTATATCAGGGTGTGCTTCTTCCCCACGAGAGCTGGGATGTCCAGCTATATTCATCTAGAAGACATTTCCCACACTCAAGGCACTAATACACCTCCAGTGTTGTGTGGGACCCCTGATGTACAGGAAGAAAGGACTTCAGAGAGGAACATTTTCCTCACTCAGGACAGGAAAGTGGCTTCTCTCCCATGTGAGATCTCTGATGTCTGGAAAGATTGGACTTGTGTGAAAAACATTTCCCGCACTCAGGACAGGAATATGGCTTCTCCCCCGTGTGAGATCTCTGATGTTTGTAAAGATTGGACTTCACTGAAAACCATTTCCCGCACTCAGGACAGGAATACGGCTTCTCTCCCGTGTGAGATCTCTGATGTTTATAAAGACTGGACATCTGTGACAAACATTTCCCACACACAGGACAGGAATATGGCTTTTCCCCCGTATGAGATCTCTGATGTGTGTGAAGATGGGACTTCACTGAAAAACATTTCCCACACTCAGGACAGGAATACGGCTTTTCCCCTGTATGAGATCTCTGATGTGTGTGAAGATGGGACTTCACTGAAAAACATTTCCCACACTCAGGACAGGGATACGGCTTCTCCCCCGTGTGAGATCTCTGATGTGTGTGAAGATCGGACTTCGCTGAAAAACATTTCCCACACTCAGGACAGGAATACGGCTTCTCCCCCGTGTAAGATTTCTGATGTTTATAAAGACTGGACTTCTGTGAAAAATATTTCCCACACTCAGGACAGGCATATGGCTTCTCCCCCGTATGAGATCTCTGATGTATGTGAAGATGGGACTTCACTGAAAAACATTTCCCGCACTCAGGACAAGAATATGGCTTCTCACCCATGTGGGATCTCTGATGTTTGTAAAGATTGGACTTTTGTGAAAAACATTTCCCGCACTCAAGACAGGAATACGGCTTCTCCCCTGTGTGAGATCTGTTATGCACAGTAAGCTCTGATTTACACCTTAAACCCTTTCCACACTCAGTACAGGAGAGCCTCTTCCCTGTTGCAAGGCCGGCCCGGTCCCGCACAGTCTGAGGTTCCTCAGGATATGAGGAATCCGATGGTCCATCTACACTGAGTGGTGCCGGATGGACATTGGAGGGAGCCGGGTTTTCTCCTGGACTATACTGTGTGATGTCCTCATCTTCTACTTTCCAGTCTGGAGACAAAGTGAGACAATCCTCGGAGGTTTTCCTCATCTCCCGGCCATGGACTAAAATACAAAGACAAAGAGGATTACTAGACAGGAGCTGATTGGTTCCCCCAAATCAGGACTCCACCCACATCAGGCAGCTTGGGCTCTGAGGAGCTTACAATTCCACCCTCAAGGGAACTAGGAAATGGCTCCTCTGATCTCCTACCAGGTCATTTCTTTATTCATGGACCTTAGTCAGAGAGTGAGGAAACAACCAGAACTGTCTTTTATAGGAGGGACAGTGATGAGGGGATTATAGGACGAGGGTCCCCACCCCCCCTATCACTCATCGCCATCTTCCCAACACAAGAAGTACTGCACTTCCTTATTTAGTCCATGATTTAGTCATGAAGAACAGCGGGGCTGAGCCCCACCAGAGGTCAGAGAGTGAGGATGGGGGGAGAACAACCAAGATGAAGACTGGACTGATCCTGAAGACCACCATCATTGGGGTATTGACTCCTCCCTCATTATCACTTTCTGTTTAAGGGTCCAAAGTTGGAGGATGTTATCACATTATTATCACCATGTAAAAGTCTGTGCTCCAATCACATCATCCGATATAAAATGTCCAGCTGGGAGGAAATGGGGGAACAAAAGAGAATCCATATTATGTGTATATATAGCAGTGGGGGGAGGGGGGAGAGCAGAAGTCAGGACTATGCAATGTACAACATGGAGTATATAGTGCAGGGGTCAGGAGTATGTAATGTACAACATAGAGTATATAGAGCAGGGGTCAGGAGTATGTAATGTACAATATAAATTATATAGTGTAAAGATCAGGCCTCATAATATTGGTATTCAGTAATCAATTGTAATCGAAATGTTTACTGTAGACAAGTTGCAGAGATCCCACACCGCTGCCTCCCATCTCCTGAGACTGCACTCAGTGACTTGGGTCTGAGACTATACAGTTATATCCCTCCCCTGGCACAGGTGACAAATACTGGGAGAATTGCTATGTCACCTCCATGAGGCAGAAGATCAAAAGAACATGTCCAGGTGTCTAGGTCTAGTAACACTTATGGTGAAAATGAACATTTTGCTGCCAGCTGAACCCCAGAACCTCCATAAATCCAGTCTAGATACATAAATTGTGTCTGCAGCACAGAGAAGGAAGATTATCCGAGAGAAATCCAGGAATACAGGACGGGGAACACAGCTCAGGAAAGTGACCAGGGGATTACAGGCTGATATCACCCAGTCCCCGCCCTACTCTGGACCAATCAGTGAGCAGTATGGGTGGAGGAATGGATTTAGTGTTCATGACCCACCTGTGCTGATCTCTGTAGGAGTGTCCTCCTCTATAAATGTCCCCGTTATTCCATCCTCCTCCATAGACTGCTGATCATCCCTCACATACGCCTCTTCTTCTTCTGCTTTCACCTCAAATTCTATATCGATTGGATCTCCACTCTAAATCAAGGAAATGAGAGAAAATATCATCTGTAAAATGTAAGATTTATGATTGTGACATCACACACAAAATCCACACATTGTCTCCCTTCACAGAAGCAGATCACATGTGATATGTGGGTACATTTCCCCTAAATACCGCATGCCATCCTGGAACTGTCCATTTCCTATCCCGTGTTGCGGTATTGACCACAAACACTGAACACGCTCAGTAAATACCGCATGAACAGGCGTTACATTCACAGAAGGAAATAAAGAATGAAATGCATGCGGTCATTAATTAGTGGTGGAGACATGCGGCATTCAGGAAATGTGTACTGCTTGGTAAAGAGTGGGCGGCCGCTGGCATCCTTAACAACCAGTAAACAACATGGTTGTTAGGGAGCGAGCGGCCGCCACGTCCTAACCAATCGATAAATCTAAAAAAAAAAGATTTACCGGCAACAAAATATTAAGAAAATGGCGTGGGGTCCCCCTCCCGGGTCTGGTAGGGATTTTGAGGGGGACCCCTTGTCAAAATGAAAGAAATAGAGACCAGAAACCTATATGAGGATGCTGCTCAGCAGGTCAGGAAAGGGGGGCCAAGCAAGCACCCCCCCCTCCTGAAACATACCAGGCCACATGCCCTTAACATGGAGTGGATGCTCTGGGGCAGGGGGGGGGCTTTGCTCCCCCAGAGCACCTTGTCCATGTTGATGGGGACAAGGGACTCTTCCCTACAACCCAGGCTAGTGGCTGTGGGGGTTTGCAGGCAGAGGACTTACAAAATGTAACAAGGGGGCCCTCAGATCCCTCACCCCATGTGAATGAGTATGGGGTACATGGTACCCCTAATTATTCACCCCAACAAAGTATTCTGTTAAATAGACAGCAGGCAGTTTTTGACAAGTCCTTTATTAAAAAAGGAAAACTAAAGCAAAATGCCCCCCCGGTGTAGATCCATCATCAACCACGATGCTCGCTGTCACCGCTGACTCGGAAAGAAAAGCTCCGCTCCCAATGAAGACTCCCCTCTGTCTGACAGCTCTGCTGCCTCCTGCCACTAAATATACTAAGGGACGGTGCCACTCGGTGATGTCACTGACCGGGGCATGTTGTATTGATGACGTCACTGACCGGGGCATGTTGTATTGATGACGTCACTGACCGGGGCATGTTGTATTGATGACGTCACTGACCGGGGCATGTTGTATTGGTGATGTCACTGACCGGGGCATGTTGTATTGGTGACGTCACTGACCGGGGCATGTTGTATTGATGACGTCACTGACCGGGGCATGTTGTATTGGTGACGTCACTGACCGGGGCATGTTGTATTGGTGACGTCACTGACCGGGGCATGTTGTATTGGTGACGTCACTGACCGGGGCATGTTGTATTGGTGACGTCACTGACCGGGGCATGTTGTATTGGTGACGTCACAAGACGGCAAGGCCACCCAGTGATGTCACAGGGTAGTAGCGTTCCTTAGTTTATTTAGAAGTGGGAGGCGGCAGAGCTGTCAGATGGAAGGAGAGAAGCATTATTTTTTCTTTGAGTCAGCGATGACAGCGAGTATTGTGATTGGATCATCGATGGATCTACATCAGGGGGATATTGTTCTTTATTTTTGTTTTGTCAAAAATTACTTCCAGTGTTTTTTTAAACTACTTTTTTTGGTGAATGAATAGGGGTACTATGTACTCTATACTCATTCACATAGTGGGGGGGTCAGGATCTTGGGGTCTCCTTGTTATAGGTGGCTTCCAGATTCCAATAAGTCCCCACCCACAGCCCCCCACAACCAGTGTCCAGGGTTGTGGGGAAGGACCCTTGTCCCCATTGACATGGGGACAAGGTGCTTTTGGGAGGGCAGAGTGCCCCTGCCCTGAAGCACCCACCTCATGTTGAGGGTATGTGGCCTGGTATGGTTCAGGAGGAAGGTGGGCACTCACTAAGGGTCTGGTATTGATTTTGGAGGGGAACCCACTCCTTTATTTTTATTATTTTGGCATCAGGGTTCCTCTTTAAAACCCATACCAGACCTGTCACAGCTGTCAGCGGGGAACCTGGCGGCCATCCGCTCCTTGTTTACTGGTTGTTGAGGACACTGGCGGCTGCCCTCTCCTTAACAACAAGCTATTTACAAGTGTTGCTATGGACACCAGTGGTAAATTACCCGCAGGATTCACTACTAAAAAACAGAATGCAGCATCTTACTACATACTGGGATACGGGAAGATACCGCTTTGTGATTGGAGCCCATAGTCTCTACAAGTCCATGTTCTAGATTCCCCATCCCACCAACCTTGTAATAGTGAGGGATGGTGTGACCTTCCTGTGTGGAATCCCGGGAATACAGAGGACGGGGACATCTCTCTGGGGGGTTCCTGGTATTAGGTGGCTCCATCATCTCCTTGTGTCCTTCTGAAAACTCCTCCATCACTCCATACTCCTCATCCTCCTCTTTATACTCTTCTTTAACATCAATATTATCATCCCCGAGGATTCCACTCTGAAAGATATAATAAAACATTCATTGTAACAAACATGCTGTGTATAAATCACAACTACCAATAATTGTCATCATCTACCTGATGATGGTGAGGGATGGTGTGACCTTCCTGTGTGGAATCCCGGGAATACAGAGGACGGGGACATCTCTCTGGTGGGTTCCCATGACTGGATCCATCTGTAGGAAACACACACACTGACTGAATCCATTGTTTCTATGTGTTTATCAGATGATGGGGGATCTAGGTGGATCCTCCGTACTGCTCTCTCCTTTACAATAAAGTCTCCTCTTACCCGGTGATGTGAGGGGCGGCTGATTGTCCATCATGACGTCCTTGTAGAGATCCTTGTGTCCTTCTAAATACTCCCACTCCTCCATGGAGAAATAGACAGTGACACCCTGACACCTTATAGGAACCTGACACACACAATGATACAGTCACCATCCAGACACATCCCTTGTCTGTTACTGGAGAATGTCCCAGAATTCCCGGCACCGCTCACCTCTCCTGTCAGCAGCTCAGTGATCTCTCTGGTGACTTCTAGAATCTTCTTCTTCTTTCTCTCTTCTATCAGCGAGGGAGGTGGAGGCAATGTGATGTCATATGATCTCCAGACTTCACAGGAGGAAAACTCTACATCTGAACACAAATAGTCACATCAAATGATATTCCCAGAATCCTCCTCACCTCTCCATTCAGGTCTCCATTTTATTAAAGCCCCACTGGGTGTGAATAGAAAATAACATCTTATTACCTCCTCTGCTGCCACTTCCACCAATGTCTCTTCTATACTTCCTGTCTGTACCTGACATCACTTCCTGTCTGTACCTGACATCACTTCCTGTCTTCCATAGAGACTTCCTCTCTGGGTAGAAGTGAGATCCCCACCTTGTGGAGCTCAGAGGAACTGCAGCCCCGAGAAGCGTCTGGTAGTGTGACCCCGGCCTTGTGCTGGGTGTGTATGGACTGTAGATCCTTATAGAGGGGTCACCTCCACTCCCACCAAGGGGGACAGAAATATATGACTGCTCGGGGGAGGGGTTTTGGCTCCTCTGATTTTGCAGTAAATGTGATTGCATTAGTCCCGTTGATTTTCGTATTTCCATGTAATAAAAGGTGTCACATGATGTCGGGTTCCCCTTTCTCTCCTCCCTGAGTGTGTATTTAGAGGCGGAGCTCCTGCTGGAATGGAGGTTGGAGGCGGAGTCTAGGAGGGAGACTGACAGAACCCGCAGCAGACTTGCAGGAGTGAGCGAGGAGGATCCGGTTCCTTTACCATCGGAGATGAGGAGAGTGTGAAGGATGTTTCTGACTCTGGGAGCTGAAAAGCTGGGAGTCCTATTGGTGTGGTGAGAGGGAAGCACTACTAGGGGGCGCCCTCACCATCCCGTGTACAAGAGGTGGAAGAAGGCGGGGCTACACTACAGCTGACACAGTTTGGAGGGCGGAGCACTTTCACACCTTATCAACTTTTCACTGATTGGTGGATTTTTGGAGTAAAATAAGTGGATTGAAGTAGATGCAAAGTGGAAGTGGTAGACTTGCAGAGAACACTATACTGAGCACACAATATTGTCTGTCTCCAGGGATTTGCACAGGATTTGAGATGATTTCCTATAGCAGCAAATCTGATGAGATGAATGAAGTGGGTGTAAAGTGGAAGCAGTGGATGTGCAGGGAGCAGCATCTTGAGCACAAAGCACTTTATGTTGTGGATGGATTTGCACACGGTTCAGTTTCCTTCATTTATTGATAAACCCCATAAGACCAATGAAGTGGGTGTAAAGTGGAAGCAGTGGATGTGCAGAGAATAGGATTTGGAGCCCCGAGCTCTTTATCTCTGAATGTCTCCACATATTTGTAGTGTATTTGTGATGATTTCTGTGCACACACAATAGGACAGCGCTGTGACACATAATGCTCTTCTAGATGACAGGGAATCCTTCCCTTTGTTACAGCAGCAGTCCGCTAGAAGGTTTTTGTAGGTTTGGAGTTGTTACACATAGCGCGGGTTTTATCCATTTATAGTGATGACATCATTGCCCAAATCTGGGGGTCACCAGCCATTTCCACCCTTTACTCCCAGCTGGGGGGCTTTGTATCCATATACCAGATGTTCTACAGGACTAAATCTGCAATCAATGTTACTGCAAAATCAAAGGGGCCAAAACCCCTCCCCCGAGCAGTCATATATTTCTGTCCCCCTTGGTGGGAGTGGAGGTGACCCCTCTATAAGGATCTACAGTCCATACACACCCAGCACAAGGCCGGGGTCACACTACCAGACGCTTCTCGGGGCTGCAGTTCCTCTGAGCTCCACAAGGTGGGGATCTCACTTCTACCCAGACAAGAAGTCTCTATGGAAGACAGACAGGAAGTGATGTCAGGTACAGACAGGAAGTGATGTCAGGTACAGACCGGAAGTAGAGAGGAGACGGTGGAAGTGGTAGCAGAGGAGGTAATTATTATTATACAGGATTTATGGCGCCAACAGTTTTCTCAGCACTTTACAATATAATGGAAGACAATACAGCAACAATACAGTTGAATACAAGAGGGAAAGGAGGGCCCTGATCCTTGGAGCTTACAATCTAGGAGGGAATAAGGTTTTTTTTTTCTATTTACACCCAGTAACCCCCTGTCATGTGTGTCCTCTTCCTCCATCATCATGTCCATCCTCTTCCTCCATAGTCACGTCCGTCCTCTTCCTCCATAGTCACGTCTGTCCTCTTCCTCTATAGTCACATCTGTCCTCTTCCTCCATTGTCACGTCCGTCCTCTTCCTCCATAGTCACGTCCGTCCTCTTCCTCCATCGTCACATTTGTCCTCTTCCTCCATAGTCACGTCCCTCCTCTTCCTCCATAGTCACGTCCCTCCTCTTCCTCCATAGTCACGTCCGTCCTCTTCCTCCATAGTCACGTCCCTCCTCTTCCTCCATAGTCACGTCCGTCCTCTTCCTCCATAGTCACGTCCGTCCTCTTCCTCCATAGTCACGTCCGTCCTCTTCCTCCATAGTCACGTCCGTCCTCTTCCTCCATAGTCACGTCCCTCCTCTTCCTCCATAGTCACGTCCGTCCTCTTCCTCCATAGTCACGTCCGTCCTCTTCCTCCATAGTCACGTCCGTCCTCTTCCTCTATAGTCACGTCCGTCCTCTTCCTCCATAGTCACGTCCGTCCTCTTCCTCCATCATCATGTCCGTCCTCTTCCACCATAGTCACGTCCGTCCTCTTCCTCCATCATCATGTCCGTCCTCTTCCACCATAGTCATGTCTGTCCTCTTCCTCCATAGTCACGTCTGTCCTCTTCCTCCATAGTCACGTCCGTCCTCTTCCTCCATAGTCATGTCCGTCCTCTTCCTCCATAGTCACTGTGATGTCTTTTATCTCCAGCAGATGATGATACACACATATATAGTGTGGGAACCCAGATGAACCCCTTCAGGGGCAGAACATTCCCCCACTTCCGGGGCCGGAACATTCTCCTCATTGTGGAGATAAATTCTAGTAATATGGTCCTCTAAACAAACAGCACTGACAATAAATAGACAAGACAAGGACCATCCTGACCATACATGGCCTACAAAGGGCAATGATGACACTACACAGGCAGCCAATGGGCAATCATTACACTATGCAGCCAACACAATGATGGAGTGCCGGGGTCAGGAGTATGGAGCATAGAGCCCCTTACATTGCTGCTCAGGAGGAAGGAAACATTCCCCAGCCGGCCATGAAGAATATGTTCCATCATTGGTGTCAGAGGGAGGGAAATACTGAGGAGTCTGAGGGAAGTAGAGGAGCTGAGGGGTCTCTCAGGGGGTACTACAGATAAGGAACTTTGGGGCCCCGGAAGGGTAGTGGAGCTTGGGGCCTTAAGGAGGAAGAGTAGTTGAAGGACTCTGGGCCCTTGGTGGGCACTCTTCTTAGAGGACGTCTGTTTTTGCAGCATTGCCTAAAAGGTAGTCAGGGGTCAGTGATTTACATCTTCAGGAGACACTCCAATACCTCCCATGACACAGGCTCTGGCAGTGCCCGGTGCTGGAATTCAGAGCCCCAGGAACCCACCACCACCCTGTACAATGTCCTGGATTCCAGAGAATTCTTGGCAACCAAGAGAAACCCCCATTGTCTTCCTACCCACACTGGGCTGCCATTGGAGGGAAGAGAACAAACTCCTCCCCCACAGCTCTCTACTCCACCAGCACCATCCTCCTGCTATCCCATCCAATCCCTTCTCTTACTGCAGAGAGTGACAGTGACATCACTCCTGTCAGTCAACAGGCTGCTGGAGATTGGAGCCTTGCAGCTGGAGTTCTGCCAATTATGCTGATTAACAGGAAACTCCGGCCAATAGCCATCAAGTTCCCCTTCCTGGACCTCATGATGACCCGACATTGACCTCACAGCACTGCCTCAGAGCAAACAAGTCATAGGAAGGATCAGATTTATCATTCCTTGTCTGCAGATCTAATACTCATCAAAACCAGTTCAGAGACCAAACAAACCCAACAGAGAAAAGGGGATTTCTGATCTGGATGGACAAGAGGGTCCCGGGACCTCAAATATGCATCAAACACTAAACAGTCCAAACTAAATGTGTTTCCAGGAGGACAGAAGTCCTGAACTGGTTCCCACCCGGCCTATTGTACAATGATGGCGGACAGGACCTCTCTCCTTCTGGAAGGACGTTGTATGATGTCATCCCACTCTTGCTGTGCAGGTGGAGGGGGACGCAGCATGGGGATTGGTGGGGAGCTCAACGCATCCCTGATCAGGGAAAAGATCCAATGATGTTGTCTCTTTACCATGTGATCAGCTGTATCCAATCACAGCTGATCACATGTTAACAAAAGCTGGTTATTGGGATTTCCTGTCCTCAGCGCTGTCACTGTCTGAGGAAAGGAAAACTGATAACCGGCTTTCCTGTGACAGGGGACATTTACTGTGATTATTAGTGCCCACCAGTGCAGCCCCATCAGTGCAGCCCCATCAGTGCAGCCCAATCAGTGCCCATCAGTGCAGCATATCAGTGCAGCCCCATCATTGCATCCCCATCAGTGCAGCCCAATCAGTGCAGCATATCAGTGCCCATCATTGCAGCCCCATCAGTGCAGCCCCATCAGTGCAGCATATCAGTGCCCATCATTGCATCCCCATCAGTGCAGCATATCAGTGCACATTAGTGCTGCAAATCAGTGCCACCTATCAGTGCCTGTTCATCAATGCAGCTTCATCAATGCCCATCAGTGAAAGAGAAAAATGTTTTTTTTGCAAAATGTTATAACAAATGAAGAAAAAAGTTTTTTACTTCAAAATTATTGTTCTTTTTTTGTTTGTTTATCAATAAATTAAATCTCCCCTTCCCTCCCCCCCAGTGGTGAATAAATACCGCACCACCAAAAGAAATCTCTGTCTAAAAAAATGTTACAAATGTCATTTGGGTTCCGTGTTGCATGACCACGCAAGGCCACGGGAGGAAACGGAGGTGACACCGGGTTAGGACAGGAAGGGGAAGTGGGCTCGGAGATATGGAGACACACAGTATAAATAAGACCATCTACCACCAGCAGCCAATCCTCTTACAGCCCCCTAGAGGAGGGGAAATGCGTCAGTGACAGCTGCGGTGATGTAATTCCCGAATGGTGAGACTCATGTGGATGGGACACTTTCGGTCGGACATTTTGCTTGTATATTATATACAAATGTGAGTGTATATGGTTTGCTGTAAAGGAAGTTTGTAATAAATGGAATGACACCATGTGGGTGATTGTTGTTATCTCCTCCCTGCATACATCATGAGATGAACCATCACTTGTATGATATATTGGGGGGGGAATTGTACACAATCATCCAGGAGAACTACAAGCTCCAGACTAACCAGGACCATGACACAGCACATAGGACTCTTATTCCAGTGTAAGAGTCCACATCCTGTGGTGGGGAGGGGGAGCACTGGAGGGGTTACACTCGAGGGGTAGCACTGAGGGGGAGCACTGGAGGGGGAGCACTGGAGGGGTAGCACTGAGGGGGAGCACTGGAGGGGGAGCAGTGAGGGGGAGTACTGGAGGGGAGCACTTTGATGAAAGGAGGAGCACAAGGCACTTTATTCCGCACGGTCGGTTGGCGCAGTGTGATTGGAGAGGCACAAGGCACTTTATTCCGCACGGTCGGTTGGCGCAGTGTGATTGGAGAGGCACAAGGCACTTTATTCCGCACGGTCGGTTGGCGCAGTGTGATTGGAGGAGCACAAGGCACATTATTCCGCACGGTCGGTTGGCGCAGTGTGATTGGAGGAGCACAAGGCACATTATTCCGCACGGTCGGTTGGCGCAGTGTGATTGGAGAGGCACAAGGCACTTTATTCCGCACGGTCGGTTGGCGCAGTGTGATTGGAGGAGCACAAGGCACATTATTCCGCACGGTCGGTTGGCGCAGTGTGATTGGAGAGGCACAAGGCACTTTATTCCGCACGGTCGGTTGGCGCAGTGTGATTGGAGAGGCACAAGGCACTTTATTCCGCACGGTCGGTTGGCGCAGTGTGATTGGAGAGGCACAAGCACATCAACTGATATAAAAGAACTATTAATATCGATTTTATTTTTCTATTCAGTATTTATGAGGGATTTATATTGAATTTGGATGGATTTTCATGCAGTTGGACACGTTGGAATGGGACACAATTTTTGCCCAGACTAGGCAGAGCCTAGAATAGTACTGTATATGACCGCATAATTGTCATCCAAACTGCGACAGCACTGACATCTGAAAAGTGTTCTGGTCAGGAAGGGGGTGGAAGTGTCCGGTATTGAGGTGGTTAGATGTCCAGCAACCCTCCTATTCCCCCCTCACATCCACATCCTATTATTGTGTGACCAATACCATCCAAATACACTCACTGGCCACCCTATCAGGTCCACCTGTTCAATTGCTGGGTAACACAAACTGCTAATCAGCCAATCACATGGCAGCAACTCAATGCATTTAGGCATCTAGATGTGGTGAAGATGACTTGCTGAAGTTCAAACTGAGCAACAAAATGGGGAAGAAAGGGGATTTAAGTGACTTTGAATATGGTGTAGTTGTTGGTGCCAGGCAGGCTGGTCTGGGTATTTCAAAAACTGCTGACCTCCTGGGATTTTCACACCCAACCATCTCTAGGGTTTCCAGTGAATGGTCCAAAAAAAGGAAAATATCCAGTGAGCGGCAGTTGTGTGGAGGAAAATGCCTTGTTGATGTCAGAGGAGAATGGGCAGATTGGTTGCTGTGCCATTCAGATCGTGGGGTCAGAATTTGGCATAGACAACATGAAAGCATGGATCCATCCTGCCTTGTATTCATGGTTCAGGCTGGTGGTGTCATGGTGGGGGGGATTTTCTTGGCCCTAGCAAGGTGGACCTAATAAAGTGGCCGGTGAGTGTAATTCATTTAACTTTCATTTCCCAAAGTTATCCGTCTACAAGGAGACCTGTATAGATCACATGATGGCACCAATGAGGATGGAGGAGGACCGGAGTCACATGACTGAGAAGATACTAAACCTCACCCTGGAGATCATCTACCTGCTGACCGGAGAGGTGAGGAGGATTCTGGGAGGTCACATGACATCACTCTTATCTCTATTAATAAAACACAGACCTGACCGGAGAGGTGAGGAGGATTCTGGGAGGTCACATGACATCACTCTCATCTCTATTAATAAAACACAGACCTGACCGGAGAGGTGAGGAGGATTCTGGGAGGTCACATGACATCACTCTTATCTCTATTATTAAAACAAAGACCTGACCGGAGAGGTGAGGAGGATTCTGGGAGGTCACATGACATCACTCTTATCTCTATTAATAAAACACAGACCTGACCGGAGAGGTGAGGAGGATTCTGGGAGGTCACATGACATCACTCTCATCTCTATTAATAATACATGGACCTGACCGGAGAAGTGAGGAGGATTCTGGGAGGTCACATGACATCACTCTCATCTCTATTAATAAAACACAGACCTGACTGGAGAGGTGAGGAGGATTCTGGGAGGTCACATGACATCACTCTCATCTCTATTAATAATACATGGACCTGACCGGAGAAGTGAGGAGGATTCTGGGAGGTCACATGACATCACTCTCATCTCTATTAATAAAACACAGACCTGACTGGAGAGGTGAGGAGGATTCTGGGAGGTCACATGACATCACTCTCATCTCTATTAATAAAACACAGACCTGACCGGAGAGGTGAGGAGGATTCTGGGAGGTCACATGACATCACTCATCTCTATTAATAACACACAGACCTGACCAGAGAGGTGAGGAGGATTCTGGGAGGTCACATGACATCTGTGACACAGGGTAAGTGGGACAGAACACACAAGGCAGACAGCAAACACTTAAAGCTTTTTTAAAACAGACAACAGTCACTCAATGGGGAGTAGTGCAGAGAGAGAGCCCAAAATACTTTGTAATTCAGCCCCGATGGGCAAAGTTAGTCTCTACAGCAGTTTGTAATCCAACAGGGAGGTAAGAAGCAGTTCATAAACAGGTCAGATAACACAGGAGAAGCATACACTCATGCAGAGCTGGTCCCAGATAGAGCTGGCAGCGTCTCAGGCAGAGCTGGTGTGGTAAGCTCAGGCAGAGCTGATGCGGCTTCTGGTGTCCCCTTTCCTCCAATGGGGCTCAGGCAGAGCCTGGACCACTAGAGTCCAGCTGCAGTTGGACCCCTCAGTGGCTGCCCAGCAGAATGGCTCAACAGGAGAGACCAACACTGACCTCTTAAACCCCCTGAACAGGACGAGAGGTGGAGGGGGGTCATTAGCAGGATGACAATGGAGGGACTGCCTTAATTGAGTTTAGGGACATTTTGGATGACAATGGAGAGAATAGACTGGAACAGAAATACAGTAATTGAATTTGTAGCTGTAAACAGGAGGACAGTGGGGAGGATATTATATTTAGGCAAAAGACTGGTTGGACAGGATGGACAAGGAAACACAATAATTGGATTTGTAGCTGTAAACAGGATAACAATGGGGAGGATACACTCATTGAATTTGGAACCTTTTGTGGAGGGGGTGTGTTAATTAAAGCTAGGGGCCTTTGGCACACAGGAGTAGAATACTAATTGGAGGATGTTCTTCCTATGGCCAAGAGGGATTAAAGGAACAAGGAATTAATAACTGGGCTGGCAGAGAACTTGTGACACTAAAGATCATTAATCAGGAATTAATAATTGGCCGAGCCCCTATACTGTGACACTCCTCCCCCTTACATTTTACAAGTGCTGATAAGGAGACCTCAACAGGTCTCCTTGGAGGCACTTGTGGGGTGTTATCACTTCTCCATCATCTTCTTCCGCGCTCTGGTCCTCCACTGCTGCTGCTGCCACCAGTCAGTGTGACGGAAGCGTAGGCAGGACAGAACACACAAAGAAGGAGAGCAAACAAAGCTTCACTGAACCATGAAAGAAACTCAACCAGGACAATCCATGGCACCCCGCAACATGCGGCCTGTAGGAACACCCACAGTGAGTGGGCTCACAGGGACTCAACGGTACTCTGGCTGTGGAGGCTGCCCTCAACACATCTCCCACACAGCATACTAGGGGCAACACCAGGCTCACAGGGATTAAACGGGACTCTGGCTGTGGAGGCTGCCCTCAACACTCTGGGAGTCTAACATGATATTCCTATTGGTTCCTCAATACAGAGATTTCCTCTCCTGAAGTCAGGTGATCATATGACCATCACAGTGCCTCCATGTGACTCTCTAAACCCTGAGAGACACAACATGCAGAAGATTCTAGAAGTCACCAAGAAGATGATGGAGCTGCTGACAGGAGAGGTGAGCGGTGCCGGGAATTCTGGGACATTCTCCAGTAACAGACAAGGGATGTGTCTGGATGGTGACTGTATCATTGTGTGTGTCAGGTTCCTATAAGGTGTCAGGGTGTCACTGTCTATTTCTCCATGGAGGAGTGGGAGTATTTAGAAGGACACAAGGATCTCTACAAGGACGTCATGATGGACAATCAGCCGCCCCTCACATCACCGGGTAAGAGGAGACTTTATTGTAAAGGAGAGAGCAGTACGGAGGATCCACCTAGATCCCCCATCATCTGATAAACACATAGAAACAATGGATTCAGTCAGTGTGTGTGTTTCCTACAGATGGATCCAGTCATGGGAACCCACCAGAGAGATGTCCCCGTCCTCTGTATTCCCGGGATTCCACACAGGAAGGTCACACCATCCCTCCCCATCATCAGGTAGATGATGACAATTATTGGTAGTTGTGATTTATACACAGCATGTTTGTTACAATGAATGTTTTATTATATCTTTCAGAGTGGAATCCTCGGGGATGATAATATTGATGTTAAAGAAGAGTATAAAGAGGAGGATGAGGAGTATGGAGTGATGGAGGAGTTTTCAGAAGGACACAAGGATATGATGGAGCCACCTAATACCAGGAACCCACCAGAGAGATGTCCCCGTCCTCTGTATTCCCGGGATTCCACACAGGAAGGTCACACCATCCCTCACTATTACAAGGTTGTGGGATGGAGCGTCTAGATCTAGAACATGGACTTGTAAAGATGATGTGTGGATATTTTATATGACCTTACATTTTACAGATGATATTCTCTCTCATTTCCTTGATTTAGAGTGGAGATCCAATCGATATAGAATTTGAGGTGAAAGCAGAAGAAGAGGCGTATGTGAGGGATGATCAGCAGTCTATGGAGGAGGATGGAATAACGGGGACATTTATAGAGGAGGACACTCCTACAGAGATCAGCACAGGTGGGTCATGAACACTAAATCCATTCCTCCACCCATACTGCTCACTGATTGGTCCAGAGTAGGGCGGGGACTGGGTGATATCAGCCTGTAATCCCCTGGTCACTTTCCTGAGCTGTGTTCCCCGTCCTGTATTCCTGGATTTCTTTCGGATAATCTTCCTTCTCTGTGCTGCAGACACAATTTATGTATCTAGACTGGATTTATGGAGGTTCTGGGGTTCAGCTGGCAGAAAAATGTTGATTTTCACCATACACCTAGGCACCTGGGACATGTGATTTGGATATTCTTCCCCATGGCCGGGTCTAGTAAGATCTCTGACAGAACATTTCTCCCAGGGGACCTTCTCTGTTGTCTGCTGGCTGTGCCGGGTGGAGGGATATGTCTGTAGTGTCTCAGACCCAAGTCACTGAGTGCAGTCTCAGGAGATGGGAGGCAGCGGTGTGGGATCTCTGCAACTTGTCTACAGTAAACGTTTAAGCTTCCACTAATTACCAATAATTTGAGTCCTGAAATTTACACTGTATAATTTATGGTATATTGCATGTTACACACACCTGACCCCTGCACTGTATACTCTATGTTGTACATTACATCATTCTGATACTATATAGTTCTAACTTTTGTATCCTATATAATAAGTTGTATATTACATTGGCCTTACTTTTCCACCCATTTCCTCCCAGCTGGACATTTTATATCGGATGATGTGATTGGAGCACAGACTTTTACATGGTGATAATAATGTGATAACATCCTCCAACTTTGGACCCTTAAACAGAAAGTGATAATGAGGGAGGAGTCAATACCCCAATGATGGTGGTCTTCAGGATCAGTTCAGTCTTCATCTTGGTTGTTCTCCCCCCATCCTCACTCTCTGACCTCTGGTGGGGCTCAGCCCCGCTGTTCTTCATGACTAAATCATGGAGTAAATAAGGAAGTGCAGTACTTCTTGTGTTCGGAAGATGGTGATGAGTGATAGAGGGGGTGGGGACCCTCATCCTATAATCCCCTCATCACTGTCCCTCCTATAAAAGACAGTTCTGGTTGTTTCCTCACTCTCTGACTGAGGTCCATGAATAAAGAAATGACCTGGTAGGAGGTCAGAGGAGCCATTTCCTAGTTCCCTTGAGGGTGGAATTGAAAGCTCCTTAGAGCCCAAGCTGCCTGATGTGGGCGGAGTCCTGGTTTGGGGGAACCAATCAGCTCCTGTCTAGTAATCCTCTTTGTCTTTGTATTTTAGTCCTTGGCTGGGAGATGAGGAAAACCTCCGAGGATTGTCTCACTTTGTCTCCAGACTGGAAAGTAGAAGATGAGGACATCACACAGTATAGTCCAGGAGAAAACCCGGCTCCCTCCAATGTCCATCCGGCACCACCCAGTGTAGATGGACCATCGGATTCCTCGTATCCTGAGGAACCTCAGACTGTGCTGGACCGGGCCGGCCTTCCAACAGGGAAGAGATTCTCCTGTACTGAGTGTGGGAAGGGGTTCTGTTCTAAATACCATCTTAATGTGCATAAAAGATCTCACACGGGGGAGAAGCCGTATTCCTGTCCTGAGTGCGGGAAATATTTTTCAGTGAAGTTTCATCTGCACAGACATCAGAGATCACACACGGGGGAGAAGCCGTATTCCTGTCCTGAATGCGGGAAATGTTTTTCACATAAGTTCCATCTTTGCAGACATCAGAGATCTCACACGGGGGAGAAGCCATATTCCTGTCCTGAGTGTGGGAAATGTTTTTCAGAGAAATCAAGTTTTCACACACATCAGAGATCTCACAAGAAGCCATATTCCTGTCCTGAGTGTGGGAAATGTTTTTCGGTGAAGTTTCGTCTGCACAGACATCAGAGATCTCACACAGGGGAGAAGCCATTTTCCTGTCCTGAGTGCGGGAAAAGTTTTTCAAGGAAGTTCGATCTTTCCACACATCAGAAATCTCACATGGAGAAGCCATATTCCTGTCCTGAGTGTGGGAAATGTTTTTCAGACAAGTCCAGTTATCACAAACATCAGAGATCTCACAAGAAGCCATATTCCTGTCCTGAGTGCGGGAAATGTTTTTCAGTGAAGTTCCGTCTGCGCAGACATCAGAGATCTCATACAGGGGAGAAGCCGTATTCCTGTCCTGAGTGCGGGAAATGTTTTTCAATGAAGTCCCATCTTTCCACACATCAGAAATCTCACACGGGGGAGAAGCCATATTCCTGTCCTGAGTGCGCAAAATGTTTTTCACGGAAGTTCAATCTTGTCAAACATCAGAGATCTCACATGGGAGAGAAGCCACTTTCCTGTCCTGAGTGAGTGAAATGTTCCTCACTGAAGTCCTTTCTTCCTGTACATCAGGGGTCCCACACAACCCTGGAGGTGTATTATTGCCTTGAGTGCGGGAAATGTCTTCTAGATTAATGTTGCTGTACATCCCAGCCTCATGTGGGGAAGAAGCACACCCTGATATACACCTCAGATATACTCCATGGCTGATCTTCATCATGGAAGAAACAGTTCATAAGGAGATCAGAGGTTCCCAAAGACATGGATGAAGTGTGGGACCGGATCGGCTATTGATAGCAGGAGAATAATAAAAATGGAGTCCTGACCTAGATCACTGGGCTGACTTCTCATTGGGGTGCTGCCTATATGCTAGAGATGGTCTTTACCTAAATGGAAGGGGGTCTGCTGTGCTGGGGGAGGGGTTTATGGGAAGGTTGGAGGAGTATATTAACTAGAATGGAGGGGGGAGGGAGAATTTGATTATAATGGGGTAGACAGATCAGATGGGTCAGTACTTATTGGGGGGTGGAATGGGGAAAGATGGGGGGAGGGCTATGGCAGATGATAAGAAGGTTCCCATGTTACAAACAACCAGTGGAATTGGTACCATTTGTATGAAAATAAAAAATACACAAAATCTATGTGAAAAAGGTGTCAGTGAATGGACAATGTGTCGGTGAATGAACAAGGTGTCAGTGAATGAAGTGTTTGTTCACCAATGCCAGAAGTCTGCCAGCACAATAGGTGAGTTGGAAGGTTTGGTGCATGAAGAGAACTAGGATTGAATTGGTATTGCTGAATCTTGGCTTCATTCATCACATGACTGGACCATTCATATTCTTGGCTAGGTTCTCTTTCGGAGAGACGGGGGAAATAGGAAAGGTGGTGGTGTCTGTCTCTATGTGAGAAGTGATCTCAGAGCGAGTGCGAAAGAGGACCTAGTTGATGGAGAGTGTGATGAGGCTGAAGTATTATGGGTGGAACTGCACATGGGGGGCGGTACTACAAAGGTCATCATTGGAGTTTGTTATAGGCCTCCCAGTGTTAATGAGGAGGTGGAGACTCAGCTCCTCCCACAGATGGAAAGGGCTGCAAGGGCTGGGACAGTGATAATAATGGGGGATGGTAACGACCCAGAAAGTGACTGGAGTAATGGTACTGCAGGAACAGTTAAAGGGCAAAAATGTATAAACCTACTACAGGACAATTTTATGGTTCAGTTCATAGAGGCCCCAACTAGGAATGATGCTCTGCTGGACCTTGTCATCTACATCCATGCAGAGCTTATTACGAATGTCCATATAAAAGAACATCTGGGTAGCAGTGACCATAACATGATTTCATTTATTGTTAGCTGTAAACAACGAGCACATACAGGAAAAATAAAAATGCTCAATTTTAATAGAGCTAATTTCCCAAGCCTGAGAGCTGCTCTCCAAGACTTAGACTGGGAGGGAATGTTGGCATCGATGAACACAACACAGAAATGGGAGTTTTTCAAAAAGACTGTATGTGACCACACTGCAAAATATATTCTCATGGGCAACAAGTATAAAAGGCTACAAATCCAACCTATGTGGCTGACGGCCAAAGTTACAAAAGCGATAGATAATAAGAAAAGAGCTTTTATTAAATATAACAATGAAGGAACGCGATCATCGTTTACACATTACAAAGAATTGAACAGAATATGCAAAAAGGAAATAAAGGCAAAAACTGAAAACAAACGACAGAAAGATATCAGGACGACCCCAAAACATTCCTCCAATATATGAATAGTAGAAAGGTCCGGTCCCAGCATGTAGGCCCTTTACAGAACCATCTAGAGGGGGGGGACAAAGAGAAGGACAATGTATGAAATCCCTTCTTCAGCTCTGTGTATACAAAGGAGTATGGGGGGGCTCTTGTCCATAATGGGCATTGTAATGGAACCGTCCCAGTCTGCGCTGAATCCTTCTGTTAGAATAATGCTTCCCCATCCGAACACCGACAACAGACACCACAGATTTGAAGTAAGCCAGAAAGTGGGCTACTTTATTTTAACACAGATACAAGATATATACACTCGGGGACAATCCCCCCTCCCTGCATAATGACACAGGGTGGGGCAATCTACAATTAGTAACGAGACACAGGTATTCAAACTTCACACCAGCAGACAGTCCCATCAGGAGGGAGGGCTGCTGGAGACACTTGCCACTAAGCCAATACATAAACACATACATCCCATAATATAGTCAGGTCCATAAATATTACATATTATCCATAAAAATTACAGCCTGAAGTCTGGAACGCATAGACATCACCAGACGCTGGGTGTCATCCCTGGTGATGCTCTGCCAGGCCTCTACTGCAACTGTCTTCAGTTCCTGCTTGTTCTTGGGGCATTTTCCCTTCAGTTTTGTCTTCAGCAAGTGAAATGCTCAATCGGATTCAGGTCAGGTGATGGACTTGGCCATTGCAGAACATTCCACTACTTTGGTTGCTTTTGCAGTCTGCTTTGGGTCATTGTCCATCTGCACTGTGAAGCGTCCAATGAGTTGTGAAGCATTTGGCTGAATATGAGCAGATAATATTCCCGAAACACTTCACAATTCATCCGGCTGCTTCTGTCAGCAGTCACATCATCAATAAATACAAGAGAAGCAGTTCCATTGGCAGCCATACATGCCCACGCCATGACACTACCACCACCATGATCACTGATGAGGTGGTATGCTTAGGATCATGAGCAGTTCCTTCTCCATACTCTTCTCTTCCCATCACTCTGGTACAAGTTGATGTCGGTCTCATCTGTCCATAGGATGTTGTTCCAGAACTGTGAAGGCTTTTTTACATGTCGTTTGGCAAACTCTAATCTGGCCTTCCTGTTTTTGAGGCTCACCAATGGTTTCCATCTTGTGGTGAACCCTCTGTATTCACTCTGGTGAAGTCTTCTCTGATTGGTGACTTTGACACACATACACCTACCTCCTGGAGAGTGTTCTTGATCTGGCCAACTGTTGTGAAGGGTGTTTTCACCACCAGGGAAAGAATTCTTCGGTCATCCACCACAGTTGTTTTCCATGGTCTTCCGGGTCTTTTGGTGTTGCTGAGCTCACCGGTGCGTTCCTTCTTTTTATGAATGTTCCAAACAGTTGTTTTGACCACGCCTAATTTTTTTGCTATCTCTCTGATGGGTTTGTTTTGTTTTTTCAGCCTAATGATGGCTTCACTGATAGTGACAGCTCTTTGGATCTCATCTTGAGAGTTGACAGCAACAGATTCCAAATGCAAATAGCACACTTGAAATGAACTCTGGACCTTTTATCTGCTCATTGTAATTGGGATAATGAGGGAATAACACACACCTGGCCATGGAACAGCTGAGAAGCCAATTGTCCCATTACTTTTGGTCCCTTAACAAGTGGGAGGCACATATGCAAACTGTTGTAAGTCCTACACCGTTCACCTGATTTGGATGTAAATACCCTCAAATTAAAGCTGACAGTCTGCAGTTAAAGCACATCTTGTTCATTTCAAATCCATTGTGGTGGTGTATAGAGCCAAAAATGTTAGAATTGTGTCCATGTCCCAATATTTATGGACCTGGCTGTAGTTTGCTCCCAAGCAAGACACACAGTAGAACAATGGGATGCAACCATATAACACCAAACAATCCACAACCCCCACCCCACCTAGCTCTTAGACATGTGATAGATATTTTAGGCCTGTAATAATTTGTAATATTATTGTGAACTTCTGATAGGGGGTATCAATTCCTGTAACTTATTTCCCATCTGTTGCATCACCTCAACACCCCCCTTAGATGTTTTCCTGTAGAGGTTTATGACAGTGGCGCCATCTGGCTGAATAATCCCCGGAGGCGTCATTTCTAACACCTCCTAGGGAGTATTGTCATAGCTTCTCCTGTGGGAACTGAATTCAGAGGAGGTACGCTTCGCTGGACATTGGCCTATCCTATATTCCATCTGATGAACTACAGTTGGCCAATGTCTTTCACAAATCACAGCGCCCCCATTGAACAGAAATAGCAAAATACAGGAACCTATTGAAGGGTGTGACTACCTGGAATGGAGGGGGGAGGGGTATAAAGTATGCCATTGCTCACATTTCTGCCCTTTGCCCCTCTTGTCTCTTTGGAAGCCCAGTCATCAGGATCTCTGCGTAATGTATTATTCTATGTTTCTTTTCTGTAACATTCTTTCCTGTAGTCTCTTTGTATCGGTGACATTCTTTCCTGTAGTCTCTTTGTATCGGTGACATTCTTTCCTGTAGTCTCTTTGTATCGGTGACATTTCTTCCTGTAGTCTCTTTGTATCGGTGACATTCTTTCCTGTAGTCTCTTTGTATCGGTGACATTCTTTCCTGTAGTCTCTTTGTATCGGTGACATTCTTTCCTGTAGTCTCTCTGTATTGGTGACATTCTTTCCTGTAGTCTCTTTGTATCGGTGACATTTCTTCCTGTAGTCTCTTTGTATCGGTGACATTCTTTCCTGTAGTCTCTCTTTGTATCGGTGACATTCTTTCCTGTAGTCTCTTTGTATCGGTGACATTCTTTCCTGTCGTCTCTTTGTATTGGTGACACTCTTTCCTGTAGTCTCTTTGTATCGGTGACATTTCTTCCTGTAGTCTCTCTGTATCGGTGACACTCTTTCCTGTAGTCTCTCTTTGTATCGGTGACATTCTTTCCTGTAGTCTCTTTGTATCGGTGACATTCTTTCCTGTAGTCTCTTTGTATCGGTCACATTCTTTCCTGTAGTCTCTTTATATCGGTGACATTCTTTCCTGTAGTCTCTTTGTATCGGTGACATTCTTTCCTGTAGTCTCTTTGTATCGGTGACGTTCTTTCCTGTAGTCTCTTTGTATCGGTGATGTTCTTTCCTGTAGTCTCTTTGTATCGGTGACATTCTTTCCTGTAGTCTCTTTGTATCGGTGACATTCTTTCCTGTAGTCTCTCTGTATCGGTAACATTCTTTCCTGTAGTCTCTTTGTATCGGTGACATTTCTTCCTGTAGTCTCTCTGTATCGGTAACATTCTTTCCTGTAGTCGTCTCTTTGTATCGGTGACATTCTTTCCTGTAGTCTCTTTGTATCGGTGACGTTCTTTCCTGTAGTCTCTTTGTATCGGTGACATTCTTTCCTGTCGTCTCTTTGTATTGGTGACACTCTTTCCTGTAGTCTCTTTGTATCGGTGACATTTCTTCCTGTAGTCTCTCTGTATCGGTGACATTCTTTCCTGTAGTCGTCTCTTTGTATCGGTGACATTCTTTCCTGTAGTCTCTTTGTATCGGTGACATTCTTTCCTGTAGTCTCTTTGTATCGGTGACATTCTTTCCTGTAGTCTCTCTGTATCGATAACATTCTTTCCTGTAGTTGTCTCTTTGTATCGGTGACATTTCTTCCTGTAGTCTCTATGTATCGGTAACATTCTTTCCTGTAGTCGTCTCTTTGTATCGGTGACATTCTTTCCTGTAGTCTCTTTGTATCGGTGACATTCTTTCCTGCAGTCTCTTTGTATTGGTGACACTCTTTCCTGTAGTCTCTTTGTATCGGTGACATTCTTTCCTGTAGTCTCTCTGTATAGGTGACATTCTTTCCTGTAGTCTCTTTGTATCGGTGACATTCTTTCCTGTAGTCTCTTTGTATCGGTGACATTCTTTCCTGCAGTCTCTTTGTATCGGTGACATTCTTTCCTGTAGTCTCTTTTTATCGTTGACATTCTTTCCTGTAGTCTCTCTGTATCGGTAACATTCTTTCCTGTAGTCGTCTCTTTGTATCGGTGACATTCTTTCCTGTAGTCTCTTTGTATCGGTGACATTCTTTCCTGCAGTCTCTTTGTATTGGTGACACTCTTTCCTGTAGTCTCTTTGTATCGGTGACATTCTTTCCTGTAGTCTCTCTGTATAGGTGTCATTCTTTCCTGTAGTCTCTCTGTATCTGTGACATTCTTTCCCGTAGTCTCTTTGTATCGGTGACATTCTTTCCTGTAGTCTCTCTGTATCGGTGACATTCTTTCCTGTAGTCTCTTTGTATCGGTGACATTCTTTCCTGTAGTCTCTCTGTATCGGTGACATTCTTTCCTGTAGTCTCTTTGTATCGGTGATATTCTTTCCTGTAGTCTCTCTGTATCGGTGACAGTCTTTCCTGTAGTCTCTTTGTATCGGTGACATTCTTTCCTGTAGTCTCTCTGTATCTGTGACATTCTTTCCTGTAGTCTCTTTGTATCGGTGACATTCTTTCCTGTAGTCTCTTTGTATCGGTGATATTCTTTCCTGTAGTCTCTTTGTATCGGTGACACTCTTTCCTGTAGTCTCTTTGTATCGGTGACATTCTTTCCTGTAGTCTCTCTGTATCGGTGACATTCTGTATTTGCATTGTAATATTACTACTGTTACAGTTATATCGGCTGCATTATATTTTGTTATATTCCATCATAGCAAGCTTCTTTTCTGTGTGAGTAAATGAGATCTTTATTTTTGCCCAGTTGTTATCCTTTGGTATAAACACTATTGGTAATATCTGGATGAGGATTGGCTGAATTAGACAAAAGGTTGTGATGACTTATTACATTTATAATCTGTATGGAACCAAGTAAATAAATGTGGGAGCAAAACCACCGAAACAAATGGAGCCCCTTGGTGAGGAAGTCTGAACGTTTAGGTAAATGTTACTTCTTGTGTGGAATACAGAGAATTATTTACATCTTTCTTCATTTTCATGTCTATCTTCCATGTTGTGTGAGATACCTAGACTAGTAAGCTTTGTCAGATGTCATTGTTACCTTTTGTCTTTAATAACACTTTGATGAGATGATTATGAACAGTATAATTGACATAAAATTGTACTGAGAGTGAATGAGGAAACATCCTAACTGCTGGGTGCAGCTATTGCAGCGGGGTGTGAGTGTGGATGAAAGGGATCTGACTGGACTCTTGGAGGCAGGGAAATAAAACGTAGGATCTGTGCCAATCTGCCTAAAGCAGGTCCAGTTGACCCTCCAATGAGATTAGGTCAAGACGCTTTCCAATCTTTGCGACTGAAATGCACCTGTGGGCCTAAATCACATGGAATGATCTTGTTGTGTATGGATCTGTCCTCTGTAATCTACTAACTGTGGATTGTAAGCGTGTAGTTAGATCTGTGAACAACAGCTATATTGTAACTACTACACCCCATACTGCAAGTAGCTGTGCCTCCATTACCCGCCTGCTGGACTCCAAGCACTCACATTCTGATTATTCACGTTTGCTCTAATCCTTCTTGGGATAATAGGAGCAATTTAGGAAAACATCTGTCAGAATACTTCAGAAAGGTCCTCGGGGGGGATTGAACTATTGGCAAGTTCAGGAGCTCCCCAGGCTGTTTGAAGGACTATAGTCAGAACAGGGAAACATTAAAAGTTTGTTCTGACAAGTAGTGAAAAGCAGCAACGGTGACAGGGGGGTACCTGTCACCCCAATCACTGGCCAGAGATTAGCTACCTCTGGGGGCAACCGCTTAACCCCCCTAGTGGTCTGATTATGTCCATATTTCTGTGCTCAAAGCGGTACATTATTTTCAATGGAAATATGTTGTTTTTTTATTGTAGGCTGTAATTCTTAGGAATAACTCACTGAAATCTGACCGAACAAGAGTCTAGTAAACATGCCGGGGATGTTAAAATTTGAAACACAAAATCATAAATTATAATTTAATAAATAATCATACAAAATAATAATATAATAATAATAAATATAATTCAATAATATAATCAAACCAAAAACACTGAAATTTGAAATATAGCGCCAAGTTCGCACATCGCTGAGCTCAGTCGCAGAATCGTTTTCAGTGTCTGATGACAAATTTCCCCCACGAATCATTATCACTCAATTCTGCAAGTGGTTCTAATTTAAATAATAAATGTAAACCCCAGTGAATGATATCAATAGCAGATCAATATATTCCAAAGTCTACATCATCGCATCTTAAGAATGTAGTCCTGGGAAATAGCTGATTGAATAGGAGCTGCTATTATACAATAGCCCAAAATGTATCAAATTTGTGAAACTAAATATATAACCACAATAATAGCGTTCACCACAAAACAATTGAAATTAATAAAAATAATAATAATAATAGTAATCCAACCACCAAATATAATAATGTGTGCAAAAACAATAAATATTGGATCCTAAATAAAGTCCATGAAATAAAGTCCATATAGAGCATATATGATCGTCAATCAATGAAGTTCTGGGATCCTATAAACTTCCTTCACCAGTGGATGATCCAGCGCTCAGCACCCCATCAAAGTGCAAACTCACCAGAGACTGGGGAACAACCAGCATATCTTTATATACTCAGCAGGTATGATAAACTCCGCAGCATATCATTTGTAATCAGCAGACGACCCCAATGAGCTCTATAGGTCACATGTGAACAAAGTAAAAAACATTCTCCATAGCGCAATACCGTGTCAGAAAATGTATTCCAACAGAATACCCCATAATAACCGCACTCACATTATGTCAGTACAGCAAAGCCTTGTATATTAAAATATTTCAGCCTGCAGCGCTTAGTACACCACTTCCTACACACACAGTGGTGTCTCACCAGCCTTCAACAGATGACAAGGTTGTGGTCACATGGTCCGGACACATGATACGGCATGCATGATGACGTCACTGCTGGATCACGCCCTAACACGTTTCGTCACACGACTTCGTCCGAGGGTGTGATCAGCAGTGGATTTAAGCGAGCTCTTAAAGAGCCGCCTCTGTTCTCATTGGTTCATTATATTGGCAACACCTTATAAGAAATCAAGACAAGATGACACATATCTCAAATGATTGGCTCAATAGATTACCAATATCAAAGAGGAATAAAAATGATTCATCAGCGCCATCTTGTGTTTGATCAACAGAGGACAGCAAAATATGTTTGTATATCATTAACCACTTGCCCTCCAGAGGATTTACCCCCCTTAATGACCACGCCTCTTTTTGCTACTCGGCACTGCACTAATTCAACTGATAATTGCGCGGTCATGCAATGCTGCACCCAAATGAAATTTACGGCCTTTTTTTCACACAAATAGAGCTTTCTTTCGGTGGTATTTGATCACCTGTGCACTTGTAATTTTTTGTGCTATAAACAAAAGACCAAAAATTTTGAAGAAAAACAATATTTTTTACTTTTGGCTATAAAAATATATAGGAAACTCAAAGTTAGTTATAAATTTAGGCCAAAATGTATTCTGCTCCATGTTTTTGGTAAAAAATCCCAATAAGTGTATATTGATTGCTTTGTGTGATAGTTATAGCGTCTACAAACTATGGGACAGATAATGGAATTTACACCATTTCTTTGCTATACAGCGCTGTGCTAGTTTACCGGACAATTGCGCGGTCATGCAATACGGTACATAAATGAATTTATGTCCTTTTTTCACAGAAATAGAGCTTTCTTTTAGTGATATTTGATCACCTTTGCGCTTTTTATTTTTGGCGCTATAAACAAAAAAAATTTTGAGAAAAAAATGTTTTTTGGAAAAAAACAATATTTTCTTGTTTCTGTCATAAACAATATCTAAAAAAACTAAAATTTCATCATAAATTTAGGCCAAAATTTATTCTGCTACATGTTTTTGGTTACAAAAATCCCAGTAAGTGTATATTGATTGCTTTGTGATAGTTATAGAGTCTACAAACTATGGGAGAGATAATGGAATTTACAGCTTTTACTTTCTGACTGCCCATCATATTTCTTGAGGTGCTAAAATACCAGAGGAGTACAAACACCCTCAAATGACCCCTTTATGGAAAGTAGACACCCCAAGGAATTTAAAAAGAGGCATGGTGAGTATTTTGCAGATCTCATTTTTTCTCACAAGGTTTTGAAATATAAAAAAAGAAAAGAAAAAATGTTTTTGTTTTTTTCTTCAATTTTCTACACTACCAGATGCTTCTCGGGGCAGCAGTTCCTCTGAGCTCCAAAAGGTGGTGATCTCACTTCTACCCAGTCAGGAAGTCTCTATAGAAGACAGGAAGTGATGTCAGGTATAGACAGGAAGTGATGTCAGGTACAGACAGGAAGTGACCTGGAATAAAGACAAAGTTCCATGTGGCACAAAGAAAAAGAGACATTGGTGGAAGTAGCAGCAGAGGAGGTAATAAGATGTTATTTCCTATTTACACACAGTAACCCCCCATCATATCCATCCTCTTCCTTCAAAGTCACGTCTGTCCTCTTCCTCCATAGTCACGTCCATCCCCTTCCCCCATTGTCACGTCCGTTTTCTTCCCCCATAGTCCCGTCCGTCCTCTTCCTCCATAGTCCCGTCCGTCCTCTTCCTCCATAGTCACATCTGTCCTCTTCCTCCATAGTCATGTCTGTCCTCTTCCTCCATAGTCATGGTGATGTCTTTTATCTCCAGCAGATGATGATACACACATATATAGTGTGGGAACCCAGATTAACCCCTCAAGGGGGAGGAGTTGATGATAATATATTTGCTCCCAAAGCTGGCCTACATGGTTCAGTTTTATCGTTCAGCCAGCGGGATGAGAGAAAAAAATATTATTATTATTATTATACAGGATTTATGGCGCCAACAGTTTGCTCAGCGCTTTACAATATAACGGGAGACAATACAGCAACAATACAGATCAATACAAGAGGGATAGGAGGGCCCTGATCCTGGGAGCTTACAATCTAGGAGGGAGGGGCTAGTGGTACAAAAGGTAGTAACTGTGGGGGATGGAGTGGTTGGAAGAGTAGAAGATTCCATTATTAGCTGAGGGCAGGAGAGGCTTCCCTGAAGAGAGAGGTTTTCAGAGATCACCTAAAAGTGAGCAGAGTAGGCGATAGTCTGATAAATTGGGGTAGAGAGTTCCAGAGGATGGGAGAAGTCCTGGAGATGAGCATGGGAGGAGGAGACAAGGGAGCTAGAGAACAGGAGGTCTTGTGAAGAGCAAAGAGTACGGTTTGGGTGATATTTAGAGACAAGATTGGTGATGTAATTTGGGGCGGAGTTATAAATGGCTTTATATGTTATTGTTTTGAATTTTATCCGTTGGGCAAGGGGAAGCCAGTGGAGGGATTGGCAGAGAGGGGTGGAGGACACTGAGTGGAGGCCAGTGGAGGGATTGGCAGAGAGGGGTGGAGGACACTGAGTGGAGGCCAGTGGAGGGATTGGCAGAGAGGGGTGGAGGACACTGAGTGGAGGCCAGTGGAGGGATTGGCAGAGAGGGGTGGAGGACACTGAGTGGAGGCCAGTGGAGGGATTGGCAGAGAGGGGTGGAGGACACTGAATAGAGGCCAGTGGAGTGATTGGCATAGAGGGGTGGAGGACACTAAATGGAGGCCAGTGGAGGGATTGGCAGAGAGGGGTGGAGGACACTGAGTGGAGGCCAGTGGAGGGATTGGCAGAGAGGGGTGGAGGACATTGAATGGAGGCCAGTGGAGGGATTGGCAGAGAGTGGTGGAGGTCAGTGGAGGGATTGGCAGAGAGGGGTGGAGGACACTGAGTGGAGGCCAGTGGAGGGATTGGCAGAGAGGGGTGGAGGACATTGAATGGAGGACATTGAATGGAGACCAGTGGAGGGATTGGCAGAGAAGGGTGGAGGTCAGTGGAGGGATTGGCAGAGAGGGGTGGAGGACGCTGAGTGGAGGCCAGTGGAGGGATTGGCAGAGAGGGGTGGAGGACACTGAGTGGAGGCCAGTGGAGAGATTGGCAGAGAGGGGTAGAGGACACTGAGTGGAGGCCAGTGGAGGGATTGGCAGAGAGGGGTGGAGGACACTGATTGGAGGCCAGTGGAGGGATTGGCAGAGAGGGGTGGCAGATACAGAATGGTTAGTAAGGTGGATGAGTCTGGCAGCAGCATTCATGATAGACTGAAGAGGGGATAGCCTGCGATGAGGTTGGCCAATGAGGAGGGAGTTACAATAGTCAAGGCGAGATAAAACAAGGGAGGGAATAAGTTGCTTAGTGGTTTCTGAGGTTAGGAACGGGCGTATCTTGGAGATGTTGTTTAGGTGAAGTCTACAAGATTTGGACAACAATTGGATTTGGGACTGAAAGGACAGATTGGAGTCTAGTATTACACCAAGTACCCTGGCATGAGGGGAAGGACTGATGGTTGTATTATTGATCTTGATGGAGAAGTCAGGGGAGGGGGCACAGGCTGGGGGGAATACTAAGAGCTCAGTTTTTGAAAGATTGAGTTTGAGGAAGTGGAGTGACATCCATGCCGATATGTCACTTAGTAGGTAAGTAATATGAGAGAGGAGACTGAAGGGGTGAGGTGAGGAGGAGACTGAAGGGGTGAGGTGAGGAGACTGAAGGGGTGAGGTGAAGAGGAGAAAGATAGATTTGTGTGTCATCAGCATAGAGATGGTACTTGAAGCCGTGGGAGTTTATCAAGTGACCAAGGGAGGAGGTGTAGATGGAGAAGAGAAGGTGTCCAAGGACAGAACCCTGAGGGACCCCTACAGAAAGAGGGAGTGAAGAGGAGGAGGCAGCATTATAGGTTACACTGAAGGAGCGCTGCGATAGGTAGGAGAACAAGGAGAGAGCAGAGTCTCGGAGGCCAAAAGAGTGGAGTTTTTTTTTGAGGAGGAGATGGTCAACAATATCAAAAGCAGCAGAGAGGTGAAGTAGTAAGAGTATGGAGTGGTGGCCATTGGTTGGGATGAGTACGGAGTAGTGGCCATTGGTTGGGATGAGAATGGAGTAGTGGCCATTGGTTGGGATGAGTATGGAGTAGTGGTCATTGGTTGGGATGAGTATGGAGTAGTGGCCATTGGTTGGGATGAGAATGGAGTAGTGGCCATTGGTTGGGATGAGTCCGGAGTAGTGGCCATTGGTTTAAGCAGTTAGTAGATCATTAGTGAGGTTTAGTAGGGCAGTTTCAGTGGAGTGTAGCAAGCGAAAGCCAGACTAAAGGGTCAAGAAGGTTGTTGTCGCTGAGGTAGGAGCTCAGGAGATTGTAGACTAAGAGTTTACAGGTAAATGGCAGCAGGGAGATGGGTCTTAAGTTGTTCAGGTTGGTGGGGTCCAGGGAAGGCTTTTTAAGTTTGGGAGTGATGTGCGCATGCTTTAGAGGGGAGGGGAAGGCACCATTAGAGAGGGAAAGATTGAAGATGTGAGTGAGGGAGCATAGGATGGAAGAGGGTGACCGTAGTAGTTGTGAGGGGGCAGGTTGTTAGACGGGCTTCTGAGAAAACCTTAGTGACCTCTTCAGTAGTAGTGAGGTCAGAAGAGGAAAGTGTTGAGGGAGGTTTAGTATAAGGTATGGTAAGTGGGATGGATGTCTGTGCAGTGGTGATGCCCCTATGAATTGCGTCAATCTTGTTTTTGAAATGATTTGCAATCTCATGAACAGTGAGTGAGGTACTGGGTGGAGGTGGAGAAAGTAGAGAGTTAAAAGTAGAGAAGAGACGATGAGGACTGGATGACAAGGTATTAATAAGGGTGACAAAGTCGTCTTGTTTGGCAGCATAGAGGGAGGAATTGTATGTGAAGAAAGCAGATTTATATCGGGTGAATGCTTGCTGGGATTTGGTTTTACGCCACAATCACTCCAGCGCACGACTATGTCGTTTAAGATGTCTGGTGTGGTCAGTCTGCCACGGATGTAATGGTCGGAGCCTGATGCTTCGTGTTGTTAGAGGAGCAAGTGAGTCCAGTGTGGATGACAGTGAACTGTTGTAGACAGCAGTGGCCAGGTCAGGGCAGGACAGGGGAGAGATTCTGTCATAGAGGAGGTCAGTTGCAGAGTGGAAAGGAGCCGGGTTCAAGTTGTGAAGGTTTCTGCGGGTAATTGTTGGCTGCTTGGAGGGATAGGTGTTTGAAGACGAGGAGACTGTGAAGGTGATGAGATTGTGATCAGAGAGAGGAAAGGGGGTGTTTGTGAGGTTGTAGGGAGTGCAAAGATGGGAGAAAACAAGGTCTAATGTATTCCCATCAGAGTGAGTGGAGGACCGTGTCCATCAGAGTGAGTGGAGGACGGTATACATTGTGCTAATGCAAAAGATGAGGTTATGTGGAAGAGTTGGGATGTAGCCGGGTTGTTGACATTAATAGGAATGGTAAAATCTCTGATGATAATAGTGGGTAGTTCAGAGGGGAGAAAGTAGGGTAGCCAGGCAGAGAAGTCATCAAGAAAGCGGGACACGGGTCCAGGAGGCCGATAGATCACTGCAATCCTCAGAAAGATCGGAGAGAACAGCCAAATGCAGTGAGTCTCAAAAGAAGAGAAGGATAGAGAGGGAGGGTTAGGGGGGAATTTAAAGGTGCTGAGTGGGGATAGAAGCAAACCAACCCCACCACCTTTCTGACCACTGGGTCTGGGTGAGTGGGTCCAGAGGAGGCCGCCATAGGGAAGTGCTGCGGGGGAAGCAGAATCTGCTGCTTGGAGTCAGGTTTCTGTAATTGCTAGTAGGTTAAGGGAGCCGGAGACAAAAAGGTCATGGAAGGAAATAGAAGCGATTTCCCCAACTACACACTGAAGGTGGAGGGGGGAATCCTCCCTGCGGCACTCTTGTATTCTGACAATGGGGGGACTCCTCCGCTCTCAGAATACACGGCTGAGCCGTGAAGCTATTGGCTGCAGCCGCTGGGGGAGTTGCTTTTATCCGGCAGTGGCCACACATGGATGGAAATGTGAGCGATCCCTGCTGAACCAGCTGAATTTCCATGGATCTATGGTCACCTTCAGTGACTTCCTCCCCTCCCCCTCATTCCTTCATGATGGAAGTCATGCTGAGATCATCTCCCATTGGCTGAGCAATATTCTCATTTGTCTCTCAGCTCCTTCTTGCTATTCCTCGTCCTGCCTGTTGTTTCCTTGGATTGATTTTCTGTGTAGTGACCCCGGCTTGGTCTCTTGGATGCGCTCGTCTGTTGCTTGCCCTGACCTTTCTCCTGATTCCTGGATCTCCTCCTCATCTCTCCTCCATATCCTCTTACACAGCTTTTCTCCACACCTGCAGTGACCCTGGGGGGAGGAAACTTGGCACCAGCACGCCGCCAAATCCATCCCCACCATTAGGGGCTCTGGAGACAATTGTCTGCTATTTACACTCCGTTCCTCCGCACGTCACCTGATCACATGACAGCTTACTTCCACAGATTCCGGACAGATTTCTGGATGGTAAAGGTCAAAGGTCACTCTTCAGTTTAGGAGAGGTAGGACGCACCCAGGAACAAGGATTTGGTTTGCATAGGAGCCTCATATAGAGGACCCCTCAAATCTCCCCATCCAAATGTCCCTCCATCCAGAGTCTATATGTCCTATGACATCACACTGACCTCACAGCTCCTCCTCCCAATGTCCCTCCATCCGGAGTCAGAGAATCCTATGACATCACACTGACCTCCAAGCTCCTCCCCCCAATGTCCCTCCATCCAGAGTCAGAGAATCCTATGACATCACAGTGACTTCACAGCTCCTCCCCCAATGTCCCTCCATCTGACTTTTTTCTGATGCTCTTAGGATGTGGGGCCCCTTGGTATCCTCACATGTAAAGTGGGACTGTTGGTCCTGCGTTGTATGTAATGACATCAGAATGCTGCAACAAGCCTATACCCTGCGTAGTGTGGGGGTCCTGTGGGGGGAATTATACCTCAGCCTGAAGTGGGGCTTTAATAAAATGGAGACCTGAATGGAGAGGTGAGGAGGATTCTGGGAATATCATTTGATGTGACTCTTTGTGATCAGATGTAGAGTTTTCCTCCTGTGAAGTCTGGAGATCATATGACATCACATTGCCTCCACCTCCCTCCCTGATAGAAGAGAGAAAGAAGAAGAAGATTCTAGAAGTCACCAGAGAGATCACTGAGCTGCTGACAGGAGAGGTGAGCGGTGCCGGGAATTCTGGGACATTCTCCAGTAACAGACAAGGGATGTGTCTGGATGGTGACTGTATCATTGTGTGTGTCAGGTTCCTATAAGGTGTCAGGGTGTCACTGTCTATTTCTCCATGGAGGAGTGGGAGTATTTAGAAGGACACAAGGATCTCTACAAGGACGTCATGATGGACAATCAGCCGCCCCTCACATCACCGGGTAAGAGGAGACTTTATTGTAAAGGAGAGAGCAGTACGGAGGATCCACCTAGATCCCCCATCATCTGATAAACACATAGAAACAATGGATTCAGTCAGTGTGTGTGTTTCCTACAGATGGATCCAGTCATGGGAACCCACCAGAGAGATGTCCCCGTCCTCTGTATTCCCGGGATTCCACACAGGAAGCTCACACCATCCCTCACTATTACAAGGTTGGTGGGATGGGGAATCTAGAACATGGACTTGAAAGATGATGTGTGGATTGTTTATGTGAGCTTTTTTTTTACAGATGATATTTTCTCTCATTTCCTTGATTTAGAGTGGAGATCCAATCGATATAGAATTTGAGGTGAAAGCAGAAGAAGAAGAGGCGTATGTGAGGGATGATCAGCAGTCTATGGAGGAGGATGGAATAACGGGGACATTTATAGAGGAGGACACTCCTACAGAGATCAGCACAGGTGGGTCATGAACACTAAATCCATTCCTCCACCCATACTGCTCACTGATTGGTCCAGAGTAGGGCGGGGACTGGGTGATATCAGCCTGTAATCCCCTGGTCACTTTCCTGAGCTGTGTTCCCCGTCCTGTATTCCTGGATTTCTCTCGGATAATCTTCCTTCTCTGTGCTGCAGACACAATTTATGTCTCTAGACTGGATTTATGGAGGTTCTGGGGTTCAGCTGGCAGCAAAATGTTGATGTTCACAATAGGTGTTGATTGACCTGGGACATGTGTATTGGGTCTTCTACCCCTTATCCTGGGGATAACAGGATCTCTGACAGAACATTTCTCCCAGGGTTCCTTGCTCTGTGGTCTGCTGGCTGTGCCGGGTGGAGGGATATGTCTGTAGTGTCTCAGACCCAAGTCACTGAGTGCAGTCTCAGGAGATGGGAGGCAGCGGTGTGGGATCTCTGCAACTTGTCTACAGTAAACATTTAATCTTCCACTGATTACTGAATACCAATATTATGAGTCCTGACCCTTACACTGTATAATTTATATTGTACATTACATCCTCCTGACCCCTGCACTATATACTCTATGTTGTACATTCCATCCTCCTGACCCCTGCACTATATACTCTATGTTGTACATTACATACTCCTGACCCCTGCACTATTTACTCTATGTTGTACATTACATACTCCTGACCCCTGCACTATATACTCTATGTTGTACATTACATACTCCTGACCCCTGCACTATATACTCTATGTTGTACATTACATCCTCCTGACCCCTGCACTATATACTCTATGTTGTACATTACATCCTCCTGACCCCTGCACTATATACTCTATGTTGTACATTACATACTCCTGACCCCTGCACTATATACTCTATGTTGTACATTACATACTCCTGACCCCTGCACTATATACTCTATATTGTACATTACATACTCCTGACCCCTGCACTATATACTCTATGTTGTACATTACATACTCCTGACCCCTGCACTATATACTCTATGTTGTACATTACATACCTCTGACCACTGCACTATATACTCTATGTTGTACATTACATACTCCTGACTTCTGTTCTCCCCCCTCCCCCCCACTGCTATATATACACATAATATGGATTCTCTTTTGTTCCCCCCATTTCCTCCCAGCTGGACATTTTATATCAGATGATGTGATTGGAGCACAGACTTTTACATGGTGATAATAATGTGATAACATCCTCCAACTTTGGACCCTTAAACAGAAAGAGGTAATGAGGGAGGAGCCAATACCCCAATGATGGTGGTCTTCAGGATCAGTCCAGTCTTCATCTTGGTTGTTCTCCCCCCATCCTCACTCTCTGACCTCTGGTGGGGCTCAGCCCCGCTGTTCTTCATGACTAACTTCTGGTTGTTTCCTCACTCTCTGACTAAGGTCCATGAATAAAGAAATGACCTGGTAGGAGATCAGAGGAGCCATTTCCTAGTTCCCTTGAGGGTGGAATTGTAAGCTCCTCAGAGACCAAGCTGCCTGATGTGGGCGGAGTCCTGGTTTGGGGGAACCAATCAGCTCCTAGTCTAGTAATCCTCTTTGTCTTCGTATTTTAGTCCATGGCCGGGAGATGAGGAAAACCTCCGAGGATTGTCTCACTTTGTCTCCAGACTGGAAAGTAGAAGATGAGGACATCACACAGTATAGTCCAGGAGAAAACCCGGCTCCCTCCAATGTCCATCCGGCACCACCCAGTGTAGATGGACCATCGGATTCCTTATATCCTGAGGAACCTCAGACTGTGCGGGACCGGGCCGGCCTTCCAACAGGGAAGAGGTTCTCCTGTCCTGAGTGCGGGAAAGGTTTCCATTTTAAATCCCATCTAAATATTCATAAAAGGTCTCACACGGGGGAAAAACCATATTCCTGTTCTGAGTGCGGGAAATGTTTTTCACATAAGTGCAATCTTGACACACATCAGAGATCTCACACGGGGGAGAAGCCGTATTCCTGTCCTGAGTGCGGGAAATGTTTTTCACATAAGTGCAATCTTGATACACATCAGAGATCTCACACTGGGGAGAAGCCGTATTCCTGCCCTGACTGTGGGAGATGTTTTTCACAAAAGTCCAGTCTTAACAATCATCAGAGATCTCACACAGGAGTAAAGCCATATTCCTGTTCAGAGTGTGGGAAATGTTTTTCACATATTTCCGGCCTTTACAGACATCAGAGATCTCACACAGGGGAGAAGCCACATTCTTGTCCAGAGTGTGGGAAATGTTTCTCAGACAAGTCCTCTCTTTACACACATCAGAGATCTCACACAGGGGAGAAGCCATATTCCTGTCCAGGGTGTGGGAAATGTTTCTCAGACAAGTCCTATCTTTACACACATCAGAGTTTGCACACAGGGGAGAAACCGTATTCCTGTTCTGAGTGCGGGAAATGTTTTTCAGTGAAGTCCACTCTTTACAGACATGAGAGATCTCACACGGGGGAGAAACCGTATTCCTGTTCTGAGTGCGGGAAACATTTTGCATGGAAGTCCCATTTTTACACACATCAGAGATTGCACACGGGGGAGAAGCCATATTCTTGTCCTGAGTGCGGGAAATGTTTTGCACGAAAAACAGATCTTGTCAAACATGAAAGGTCTCACACAGGTGAGAAGCCATATTCCTGTCCTGAGTGCGGGAAATGTTTTTCACAGAAGTCCTATCTTTCCATACATCAGAGATCTCACACGGGGGAGAAGCTGTATTCCTGTCCTGAGTGTGGGAAATGTTTTTCAGTGAAATCGCGTCTTTCCAGACATCAGAGATCTCACACGAGGAGAAGCCACTTTCCTGTCCTGAGTGAGGGAAATGTTCCTCACTGAAGTCCTGTCTTCCTGTACATCAGGGGTCCCACACAACCCTGGAGGTGTATTAGTGCCTTGAGTGCGGGAAATGTCTTCTAGATGAATGTTGCTGGACATCCCAGCTCTCATGTGGGGAAGAAGCACACCCTGATATACACCTCAGATATACTTTATGGCTGATCTTCATCATGGAAGAAACAGTTCATAAGGAGATGAGAGGCCCCCAAAGACATGGATGAAGTGTGGGACCGGGTTGGCCATTGATGACAGGAGAATAAAAATGGAGTCCTGCCCTGTGATTCAGGCATCTCCAGCAAGGCTCCCACTTTCCATTCATCATACATCTGCATCAGAGGCTGGTCATCAGCTCTGAGGAAAGGGATTTGTCCCCGAAACGCGTCAGCCATTTGACCGCACTGACAGTGAGGACACCTTACCTGCCGTTGTGGCCATCCATGCTTTTTAGATACATGCTTCGTCTGGAAGTGTTTTTATTTTGTAGTCCTTACAATAAACCTTGGATAATGCGCTAGGTGTTGCGCCTCCTGTTTTCTCTTTATCCTGCCCTGTGATTGGCTGAGTACATTTGTGGTGGGAGATTTCACAAACACTGGAGGTCTATTATTGATACTTTGTGGACAAATGTTCCAAGCACTCATTAGGCCCACAGTTGTAGGTGAGGACAATACTTGCATGGTGGGGGATCACTGAAGAGGTGGGTGGTAATAAAATGGCCCAATTCTAGAAGAGTGACTGATGGTGTACACATGGAAGCAATGGAATTGTGTGTATCCCGGGAATGAAGGAGTGATTGGTGAATGCACATATTGGGACTTTCCCGTGTCTTTCTCCATACATGTTTCTTCTTGTATGTTTCCCGTGATACAAATGTCTGTGTATATGATCGGCACATGATGGTCTGTCTATGACAAACGTTTTATTGATCTGATCGTTTCCATGGTGATTGTGGACACATTGTGATTGGTTGATGGGGGATGGAAAGCACAGAGAGCAGGAAGTAGAGCGCCATCCTTTCTACCTTTCTCTATTCCTAGTTCAGATTTGTAGCAGAAATCCCCAACATGTAGCAATACACGGACAATTGATATCAGACAATGAGGCAGAGGAAGGCCAATCATGAAGCTGGGGGTGGTGCAGCATAGACTGTAACAGGGTCCTCCAGGAGTGCAGCTCACACTGCGGGCAGAACTCCTCCTACTGGGACATTCAGGCTTCACACAGCTACAGCTGCACTCCCGGGACTGCCATGCCTGGACTGTATATGGGGCGGGTGTGGAGGGATGAGGAGCAGGGATTGGCTAATGGAAAGTGGGAGCATCTCTGAGTTACCGATGGATATTCAGTATATGGAGATCAAGGAGAGTTCATCTTCTGCCGGCTATAGATGGGGCCCTTCAACAGTTGGAGTATAGGGGGTGATAATGACTGGGTCAAATCTGCAGAGAAGATGGAGTAATGGGATCTCCTTGGGTGAAGTGGGGTAGAGGTGTCTGCTAGTCTGAGAAGCAGAGCGGACGTGGGGGAGGGTAAAGGTGTCTGCTAGCAGTGTCCACGTATGAGAAGTAGAGCGGAAGTGGGGGAGGGTAGAGGTGTCTGCTAGTGGTGTCCACATGTGAGAAGTAGAGGGAAAGTGGGGGAGGGTAAAGGTGTCTGCTAGCGGTGTCCACGTGTGAGAAGTAGAGCGGAAGTGGGGGAGGGTAGAGGTGTCTGCTAGTAGTGTCCACGTGTGAGAAGTAGAGCGGAAGTGGGGGAGGGTAGAGGTGTCTGCTTGTAGTGTCCACGTGTGAGAAGTAGAGCGGAAGTGGGGGAGGGTAGAGGTGTCTCTAGCAGTGTCCACGTGTGAGAAGTAGAGCGGAAGTGGGGGAGGGTAGAGGTGTCTGCTAGCGGTGTCCACGTGTGAGAAGTAGAGCGGAAGTGGGGGAGGGTAAAGGTGTCTCTAGCAGTGTCCACGTGTGAGAAGTAGAGGGGAAGTGGGGGAGGGTAAAGGTGTCCGCTAGCAGTGTCCACGTGTGAGAAGTAGAGCGGAAGTGGGGGAGGGTAGAGGTGTCTGCTAGCGGTGTCCACGTGTGAGAAGTAGAGCAGAAGTGGGGGAGGGTAAAGGTGTCTCTAGCAGTGTCCACGTGTGAGAAGTAGAGCAGAAGTGGGGGAGGGTAAAGGTGTCTCTAGCAGTGTCCACGTGTGAGAAGTAGAGCAGAAGTGGGGGAGGGTAAAGGTGTCTGCTAGCAGTGTCCACGTGTGAGAAGTAGAGCGGGGGTGGGGGAGGGTAAAGGTGTCTGCTAGCGGTGTCCACGTGTGAGAAGTAGAGCGGGGGTGGGGGAGGGTAGAGGTGTCTGCTAGCAATGTCCATATGTAAGGCACAGAGTGAAGGTTGGACAATCTCCCTCCACCAATCATGACTGAAGATAAAACTGAGGTGCAGGAAAGGGGGGTGAACAGGCTCTGGAGCAGATAGGATGATGTGAAGAATGCACAGCGGGCTGCAGTGGAAACCACTGATTATGGTCAGTATGGATGTCCCTGTGTCTCTGGCTGCTGGTGATGAATGTGGTTCTAGGTACCTGCCACTGGAAGATGCGGTGTCACTGAACTGCTGGCTGCTTATGTAGGATGGTCACTGGAAGATGCGGTGTCACTGAACTGCTGGCTACTTACGTAGGATGGTCACTAGTAGGTGTGGTGTCACTGAACTGCTGGCTGCTTACATAGGATGGTAACTGGAAGGTGCGGCGTCACTGAACTGCTTGCTACTTACGTAGGATGGTCACTGGAAGATGCGGTGTCACTGAACTGCTGGCTGCTTACATAGGATGGTCACTGGAAGGTGCGGTGTCACTGAACTGCTTGCTACTTACATAGGATGGTCACTGGAAGATGCGGTGTCACTGAACTGCTTGCTACTTACATAGGATGGTCACTGGAAGATGCGGTGTCACTGAACTGCTTGCTACTTACATAGGATGGTCACTGGAAGATGCGGTGTCACTGAACTGGTTGCTGCTTACATAGGACGGTCACTGGAAGGTGCGGTGTCACTGAACTGCTGGCTGCTCACATAGGACGGTCACTGGAAGGCTGGATGTAGAACTCCCGTGTCTCTGTTTCTCTCCACAGAAACTAACAGAAGGGCAGCACACAACTGAACTCTCCAGAGCCCCCAGGACAAGACCCCGAGACCACCAATTACAGTAAGTTTATAAACTCTCCAAGGATCCCCTGTTGCTTTGGCTCTCAAGCCAGTTGTAGTCTCTGGGCTGATTCATTCTTCAGTAAGAGTTGGTTGAGGGACTACATGTCCCAGGATCCTCTGCTTTCAGGGTCAGTAAGAGTGGTCTCCCTCTAGAGCAGGGGTGTCAAACTGGTGGCCCTCCAGCTATTGCAAAACTACAAGTTCCATCATGCCTCTGCCTTTGGGAGTCATGCTTGTAACTGCCAATCTTGCAATGCCTCATGGGACGTGTAGTTTGGCAATAGCCACCAGTTTGACACCCATGCTCTAGAGGCAGAAATGTGATGCAATGATCTATCCATGAACATAAGGGGAAATGAAACAACCTGTTGTGTACTCTGTAATGTCTCCTCTCCTCCATCTCTTAGTAGCCTTCCCCTGGCTACACACTCCCCCCACTAAGAATCTTTGGTCCCCAAATGGGACAGGGTCTTTTCTCTTTTCCATCCAAACAAGTGAGGTGGATGGGGGAATCCCCCCTTCCTGGACATTGTATTCTGAATATTCATCTGCCTGTTAGCACTGGGGAGGTCGGGGGGATTGAAGGATGGAAGACTTCAACTAAAGAGGAAGTCATCAGTACAAGGGGCATTCCATATTGACAGTAAGTACTGTCTGTTGTGCTGTTTTTTGAAGAAATGTGTGACTAACCTTAGGCTTTAACAGCTTCAATGCCGCCCTATATCAGAGATACAGCTACAGGGCGGTGCGGCTGTGCAAAATCATTTATATATAAATGTGTGTGTGGATTTGCAGTTCCGGGTAGGGGGTGTGCATGTGTGCCCTACCTACACTGCCATTCTTCTCAACCACTGGGTCCCAGCCGGTGATTCTTTGTTAGCACCCAGTGATTGCTGAGTATTACTGATGGGGGAGAGACCTGTGTATAAACAACACAGATCTCTCCCCTGTCAACTCCTGCACACTGCTTTGTATGGCTCTGCATAGGAGACCAATACAAAGCAGTGTACTTACAGTGACGCACACACACAGTTAACCCTTTTGATGGCCCCTCATGTTACCCCTTCCTGCCCAGTGCCATTAGTACAGTGTCAGTGCTTTTTATTAGCACTGATCACTGTATTGGTGTCACTGGAGATGTCAGTGACACCAAGTCAGCTTCACCAAAGTCAGAATGCCAGCCGCAGTCCCACTATAGTGCTCTGATCACCGCCATTACCTCACTTATTCCCTTGATGGTAAATATAATAAGTGATCACAACCTTTTGTCTATACATGAATTGAGCCAATCCCCATCCGGCTATTACCAATAATATTTATACCAAATGATAACAACTGTACAACAAATAAAGATCTGATTGGTTTACACAGAAAAGAAGCTTGCTATGAATGGAATATAACAAAATATAAAGGATATGATACACACAAACAATGATGTCACAGTCTAACATACAGTATATTACCAGTACATAGAGAGGACTACAGGACAGACACATAGAATCATGGAGGTACATTCCACAGACATCCTGGGGTCCTGACACCTGGGCTCCAAGAGGGGCCACAAGGAGAGCAATGGCCTACTTTTATACCCCCCATTCCAGGTAAAGGCACACCTTTCAATACATTCCAGTATTTGACATTTCTGTTCAATGGGGGGCTCTGTGACTTGTGAAAGATATCGGCCATCTGTAACTCATCAGATGGAATGTATGATAGGCCAATGTCCAGCTGATCATACCTCCTCTGAATTCAGTTCCTGCAGGAAAACGGATGACAATCGCTGATCGTACCTCCTCTGAATTCAGTTCCTGCAGGAAGATGGATGACAGTCGCTGATCATACCTCCTCTGAATTCAGTTCCCGCAGGAAGATGGATGACAATTGCTGATCATACCTCCTCTGAATTCAGTTCCCGCAGGAAGATGGATGACAATCGCTGATCATACCTCCTCTGAATTCAGTTCCTGCAGGAAGATGGATGACAATCGCTGATCATACCTCCTCTGAATTCAGTTCCTGCAGGAAGATGGATGACTGTCGCTGATCGTACCTCCTCTGAATTCAGTTCCTGCAGGAAGATGGATGACTGTCGCTGATCGTACCTCCTCTGAATTCAGTTCCCGCAGGAAGATGGATGACAATTGTTGATCGTACCTCCTCTGAATTCAGTTCCCGCAGGAAGATGGATGACAATCGCTGATCGTACCTCCTCTGAATTCAGTTCCCGCAGGAAGATGGATGACAATAGCTGATCGTACCTCCTCTGAATTCAGTTCCTGCAGGAAGACGGATGACAATAGCTGATCGTACCTCCTCTGAATTCAGTTCCTGCAGGAAGATGGATGACAATCGTTGATCGTACCTCCTCTGAATTCAGTTCCCACAGGAAGATGGATGACAATCGCTGATCATACCTCCTCTGAATTCAGTTCCTGCAGGAAGATGGATGACAGTCGCTGATCATACCTCCTCTGAATTCAGTTCCCGCAGGAAGATGGATGACAATCGCTGATCGCACCTCCTCTGAATTCAGTTCCCGCAGGAAGATGGATGACAATCGCTGATCATACCTCCTCTGAATTCAGTTCCTGCAGGAAGATGGATGACAATCGCTGATCATACCTCCTCTGAATTCAGTTCCTGCAGGAAGATGGATGACTGTCGCTGATCGTACCTCCTCTGAATTCAGTTCCCGCAGGAAGATGGATGACAATTGTTGATCGTACCTCCTCTGAATTCAGTTCCCGCAGGAAGATGGATGACAATAGCTGATCGTACCTCCTCTGAATTCAGTTCCTGCAGGAAGACGGATGACAATAGCTGATCGTACCTCCTCTGAATTCAGTTCCCGCAGGAAGATGGATGACAATCACTGATCGTATCTCCTCTGAATTCAGTTCCCGCAGGAAGATGGATGACAATCGTTGATCGTACCTCCTCTGAATTCAGTTCCCACAGGAAGATGGATGACAATCGCTGATCATACCTCCTCTGAATTCAGTTCCTGCAGGAAGATGGATGACAGTCGCTGATCATACCTCCTCTGAATTCAGTTCCTGCAGGAAGATGGATGACAGTCGCTGATCATACCTCCTCTGAATTCAGTTCCTGCAGGAAGATGGATGACAGTCGCTGATCATACCTCCTCTGAATTCAGTTCCTGTAGGAAGATGGATGACTGTCGCTGATCGTACCTCCTCTGAATTCAGTTCCCGCAGGAAGATGGATGACAATTGTTGATCGTACCTCCTCTGAATTCAGTTCCTGCAGGAAGATGGATGACAATCGCTGATCATTACTCCCCTGAATTCAGTTCCCGCAGGAAGATGGATGACAATCGCTGATCGTACCTCCTCTGAATTCAGTTCCTGCATGAAGATGGATGACAGTCGCTGATCGTACCTTCTCTGAATTCAGTTCCTGCAGGAAGATGGATGACAATACTCTCTAGGAGGTGTTAGGAATGACGGGTCCGGGGCTTATTCCTTACATCAGCCAGGTGACCATACTGCCATATATCATTGTATTATATTGTAATCCAAACAGGGAGGAGGAAGGGGGGAGAGTTCATGGACAGTCCATAGAGGGATAAAACAGGGGTGCAGACACTCATGGTTCCAGCAGGGATGTTCTGGTTCACAGCGAATGACAGGGGTGACCCTGCTCAGCACACAGCAACAGCGGGTAATCCGGGCCCCAGAGTATTAGGCAAAGTATAGTGAGGCCCCCCAGCAGATAGTCCTGACCCAGGGTATTAACACAGTGTCAGCGATACTGCCAGCCCTGGAGTATTAGCAGAGTGTCAGCGGTACTCCCAGCCCTGGAGTATTAGCAATCTGGCAGCGGTACTCCCAGCCCTGGATTATTAGCAGAGTGTCAGTGGTACTCCCAGCCCTGGAGTATTAGCAGAGTGGAGGTGGTACTCCCAACCCTGGATTATTAGCAGAGTGGCAGTGGTACTCCCAGCCCTGGAGTATTAGCAGAGTGGAGGTGGTACTCCCAGCCCTGGAGTATTAGCAGAGTGGAGGTGGTACTCCCAGCCCTAGAGTATTAGCAGAGTGGCAGCGGTACTCCCAGCCCTAGAGTATTAGCAGAGTGAAGGTGGTACTCCCAGCCCTGGAGTATTAGCAGAGTGAAGGTGGTACTCCCAGCCCTGGAGTATTAGCAGAGTGGCAGCGGTACTCCCAGCCCTGGAGTATTAGCAGAGTGGCAGCGGTACTCCCAGCCCTGGAGTATTATCAGGGTGTCAGCGGTGCTCCCAGCCCTGGAGTATTAGCAGAGTGTCAGCGGTACTCCCAGCCCTGGAGTATTTGGAGTATGAGCAGAGTGTCAGCGGTACTCCCAGCCCTGGAGTATTAGCAGAGTGGCAGTGGGTGCTCCAAGTCCTGGGAGTCTTAGTTCTGACCTGTTCAGGGGGGAAGAAGAGTCTCTTGCAGAGTGCCCAGCGGTTATTTTGGCAGAGGTCTGGTCCCCACTCGGACCTCCCAACGAGCAGCGGTGGCGGCAGGCAAAGAAGACTCCGGCCGGGTCCTGCGATGGCCCTTTTAAGGCCGCCCAGGATGCTTCCCGGTTGCCCCGGCAATGTCCAGCCCAGCCCCACGTTGCCAGGGCAATGAGGCACGCCCCTTTGACTCAGGCCACACTCTCATGAACGCGGCCTTTGTCTTTGGCGGTGCAGAGTGCGGGAAGCCCCTCTGACTGCACTCTGCCCATCGGGGTTGCGCGGAGACATCCTGGTGGGCTGCCACCGGGGTCTCTTCGTGGGGGATCACAGCTCCCCTGCCTAGATTTCCGGAGGGGCTGTGATCCTTGCCGCAGGGGTCCCCTCCCCTCATCCTGCACGGCCTGCTTTAAAGGCTGTGTGCAGGATGGGGGGGATGCAGCGAGGGGGAGGGAGAGCACAGGGACAGCCAGTCCACGTGACGGGGTGTTGGGGTGATAAAACACATGGGAAATCTTATATACAGTCAATGTCCACTTAGAAAGTGCAGTTTCGGGAAGTTGCAGGAACTGAGACTTCTATCAAAAGTTCACAATGATGGTAAAAATTATTGTAGGCCCAAAATATCTATCACACTAGTAACAAAAATACAATTCCAGTATCTATCCCGCCATTTGTAGACGCTGTAACTTTCACAGAAACCGATTCATTTACACGGATTGGGATTTTATTTTTAGCAAAGACACGGAGCAGAATACATTCTGGCCGAAATTTATGGCAAAATTTTTTTTCACATTTTTTTTTACTGCACATGATTAACCACTTGCCCTCCAGAGGATTTACCCCCTTCCTGACCAGGCCTCTTTTTGCTATTTGGCGCTGCACTAATTCAACTGATAATTGGTCGTGCAATGCTGCACCCAAACAAAATTTACGTCCTTTTTTTCACACAAATAGAGCTTTCTTTCGGTGGTATTTGATCACCTGTGCGCTTTTTATTTTTCATGCTACAAACAAAAAAAGACCGAAAATTTTGAAAAAAAAACTAAATTTTTTTAATTTCTGCTATAAAAAATATACAGTAAACTCAAAGTTAGTCATAAATTTAGGCCAAAATGTATTCTGCTCCATGTTTTTGGTGAAAAATCTCAATAAGTGTATATTGATTGCTTTGTGTGATAGTTATATCTACAAACTATGGGATAGATAATGGAATTTACACCATTTATTTGATATACAGCTCTGTGCTAGTTTGACTAACAATTGCGCGGTCATGCAATATGGTACATAAATGAAATTTACGTCCTTTTTTCACACCAGTAGAGCTTTCTTTCAGTGGTATTTTATCACTTGTGCTCTTTTTATTTTTGCCACTATACACAAAGGAAGTTTTGAAAAAAAAAAACAATATTTTCTCATTTCTGTCATAAAAAATATCCAAAAAACTAAAATGTTGTCATAAATTTAGGTCAAAATGTATTCTGCTCCATGTTTTTGGTTAAAAATAATCCCAATAATTTTATATTGATTGCTTTGTGTGATAGTTATAGCGTCTACAAACTATGGGAGAGATAATGGAATTAACACAGCTTTTACTTTCTGACTGCCCATCATATTTCCTGAGGTGCTAACATACCAGGATAGTACAAACACTCCCAAATGACCCCTTTTCAGAAAGTAGACACCCTAAGCTTTTTGCTGAGAAGATATTGAGTCCATGAAAGATTTATTTTTTTCCACAAGTTTTTAGAAAACTACGAAAAAAAATTTTTTAACCCAAAGTTGTCATTTAAATGATATATTTGTCACACAAGCCATGGGCATATGTGGAATTACACCCCAAAATACATTCTGCTACTTCTACCGAGTATGGGGGTACCACATGTGTGAGACTTTTATGGAGCCTAGCCACATACAGGAGCCTGAAATCCAATGACCACTTTGAAAGCCTGAAGGTGCATAATGTCCTCATTTCACTTTCTCAATACCTATCACAGTTTCAAAGGCTCTGACATGCAGGATAGCACCATCCCCCCCAAATGACCCTTTTTGGAAAGTAGACACCCGAAGGAATTTAAAAAGAGGCATGGTGAGTATTTTGCAAATCTCATTTTTTCTCACAAGGTTTTTAAATATAAAAAAAAGAAAAGAAAAAATATGTTTTTGTTTTTTTTTTCTTCAATTTTCAAAACCCTGTGGCAACAAACGAGATCTGAAAAATACTCACCATGCTTCCTATCAAATTCCTTGGGGTGTCTACTTTCCAAAAAGGGGTCATTTGGGGGGGGGTTTGGTGCTATCCTGGCATTTCAGGGCCTCCGAAACTGTGATAGGTAGTCAGGAAGTGTAATGAGGAAATAAAGCCCTTTAAAAGCCTGAAGGTGCTTATTAGATTTTGGGGTCCTGTACTTGGCTAGACTGCCAAAATGTCTTTCACATGTGGTACCCCCATACTCAGGACAAGTAGCAGAATATATTTTGGGGAGTAATTCCACATATACCCATGTCATGTGTGAGCAATAAATCATTTAAGTGACAATTTTGTGTAAAAAAAAAAAAAAGTTTGTTTGTCAAACACCCTAGTGAATAAAATGGTAGGTGCTGCAATTTTTTATGTCACATAGTACTGAAATTTTTTGTCACATTGTACTCGCACAGCGATTTTTCAAACACAATTTAAAAAAAAATACACTTTTTTTACTTTTAATGCACAAAAACACAATATATTGTCCAATTATTTGGTAAAATATAAAAGATAATGGTATGCCGAGTAGATACCAAACATGACATGCTTTAAAACTGTGCATGCCCCGTGCAATGGCGACAAACTGCATAAGTTTTTAATATCCATAGTTAACTCTTTAAAAGCCTTTACAAGCTACCATTTTAGATTTACAGAGGAGGTCTAGTGTTAGAATTACTGCCCTTCATCTGACGTTTGTGGTGATACCTCACATGCATGGTGCAACCGCTGTTTCCATACTGGCACAGGGTCAATGCTCACAAACGCAGGTGCGCGTGTGTGTGAGGGTATTTTTTTTTTTGTAACTTATTTTGATTTTTTTAATTATTTTTACACTGTCCCTTTCATTTTTTTTTATCACTTTCAATGCTATCACAGGGAATGCAGATATCCCCTATAACCTCAATGGGCATTGTCATATATTCTTTTTTGAGAAATCTGGGGCCTATCAGACTCTGGATCTCTCCTCTGCCCTTACATTATCTAATCTCACCAAGATCAGTGTGATCAGATGCTTTCCCAATTTACAAATGGCGCTGTTTATAACCTGCGAAACTGAAGTAATGAAATGCTCATAGCTTCCGATTTCTTAGACTATAGAGATGATTGGCATCATTCTGGTCTCCAATCAGCTCTATGGTCAGCTGGCAGAAACACTATCTGCATTCTCAGGTTCCCCCGATGGCACGGGGCTGCCAAAGAAGGCTTTGGAAGGCAGCAGGGGAGGGGGGGGGCATCATCTCCTGATGCTTGTTAAAGAAAACCTGCAGCTAATTAGCCACTAGGATTGCTTTTACATGAAAACCAATCACTGGCTGAAAAAATTGATACCAGGATGAGGCCTGCAGCTGTAGGCATTATCCTGGTATAACCAAAGTCCAGTGATATACCAGTACGTCGCTGGTCCTTGTTGGGTATATATGTTATGTTCTTTTTTTTGTATGTAGACTGTGGGCTGAATGAAAAAAAGAGAAGAAATCTGTGCCAGAAAAAGTGTGTGGTATGCCCACCATTAGAATATACCGCCCTGCATCCACCCACTTCTAATGGTGGGCACACATTAGGTCACATGGTGCCAGATGCCTCAATTCCAAGATTGTACAAATGTCTAAATAGTGGCACGCTTGAATAAAAATTGTCCACGTATAAGTGGTACCCCATATGGAAAAAGGATGACACCAAGTCCCAAACTATCTTGCCACTGCTCCCCATGTAGTCTGGGCATCCAGGGGGCTCCACGTGACTATCTTTTCCTTCGTACATCTGAAACTTATAAGTATAGCCTGTTGTCCTCTCACAGGTCTTCTACATCGTGAGCCCATATCTGGCACGCTTGCTGGGGAGAAATTGTTTGAATGCAAGGCAGCCAGAAAAATGAATGAGGGACTCATCAATGCAGATGTTTTGCTGGGGAGTATAGACATCTGCAAATTTTTGGTTAAGGTGATTTGCGACGGGCTGAATTTTGTGGAGCCGGTCAAATTCAGGGTCACCTCAAGGACAACTCAGTGTATTGTCATTGAAATGCATAAAACACATTATACTCTCATATCTATGCCTGGCCATGGCAGCAGAGAACACAGACCTATGATGAATCGGGTCTGTAGACCAATACAACTGCAAATCGTTTTTCTTTAGTAATGCCCATGTTGAGGGTTAGGCCCAAAAATGTTTTAATTCGGAAACTGTATTGAGCTTCTATGCGAATGGTCTGGCAAGGTTTGAATTTGGGTTGGTGGCGATAAATTGTTCTGCATATAAATTGCTGGACCTGTCTACTCTGATTTACCCCTGACTTCGGCTTGGCTTACGGATACTCTCTTTCTCACTCCTCTGTGAATGACCTTGGCTTTCCCATCTGTCTACGTCCGCTCTGATTCCCACCTCGTACCTGACCTTGGCTTGAACCGACTACTCCGTAAACATCCAAATCCTGGAAGGGCTTGCATACCACGCACAGGCACCTCCTGTCTGCAGACCTATCTCCGTGCACCAGCTGTGCTTCTGAGTGGACCACCAACCAGCACTCCTACAGGTGACCTGTGCCACTTTGGGCCTGACTCCCACTGTCCCACTCTCAGGGGAGTCCAGAAGTTAGCTGCAAGGGAAGCCCTCTCTCTATTGGCCTCCATCACCAGGTATGTGATAGGAGTAGTTAAATTTGCTGTTTCCACCTGAATTCCGAGTTGGGCAGTGAATGGGGGAAGTACGGGTGCTGCAGAATTTGTGGGCTGCTAATCGGGATTTGCAAGCACATCTGGAAGGACACCATGGGTTCTACAGGCCTGTGTGCAACTTTGGTTGTGCTCACCACTGCACCAGCTTGTACTGTACTTATGGGACTTGCCACATCACCAAGTGATACTGCAGTGCTGGTATGTGAAAGACCAGGATGTACTAGGCCGCTGGTGCTCGCCAGTTCACCAAAAGTTAGCGTGGCACTAGTACTGGCACTCTGCTGCACATGAGAGTCATCAAAATTTAAGGGCAAGTGCTAGCAGAGATCAGGCCTGATTCTGCCAACACTGCGGTTTTGTGTGCAATGTATCAAGTGACAGTGACCTACTGACACTGCACTTGCTGGGGGAGAAGGGGGGTAAGTGTAAGGGCTAAACGCAGGTGCCAGGGCTGATCCCACTAACGCTGCATTTTTGGGGACACTATACTAATGTGAACACTGGTATAGTGCTGATCTGATCAAAGATATTGATCCGTTTAGACACTATACTAGCAATGGAGGTTTATTGTGTATGAGCATCTTCCTGGCAATCAAGGGGTTAAATGTGATGACTGGTGTACTAATGGGCAATCTGATGCCATCTGGGAGGGGCATGAAAACCACGGGAGCACGAATCATGTATATATATATATGTCTTAACAATGAAAACCAGCGCAAACCCACATGATCAATTACATTACTCAGTGTAAAAAAACATTAATGTGCTAATAAAATTATATATAATAAATTATATATAAATTATGTTGATACAAAAATATATATATAAAATTATGAGTCCAGTGAAAAAACAAAGTGACAAAAAAATCAGAAAAATACCCAGAAAGTATATATATATATATATATAATTAAAGTCCCGTGACAAAATTAATCAAATTAATTTATAATATATTTTCCATTTGATTCTTCCGTGTTACGGATCCCTTCACCATCCACCAGTGCAGAAATCAACATTAACCGCACTCACCAGATAATGGTGAGTCACACGCCTTTCAGGATTGTTAAGGGCTCCTGGACCCCCTTTACTTTCTCTGAGACCTCCAAGTGTTGTTTCCTCTCATGTCTAGGTACCTCTTCTGCTTACTCCTCTCACCGAATCCCCCAAAGGAAAATCAGGAAGAAGAAAAGACCATAGCGTGATACCGCAGTAACTTCTCCTCAAATTAATCTCTCCAGACCACTCACATTCTTTTGCGGGATATAGCCCGCTTTTTATTCAAAACAACAGCGATTCTCTTCAAAATTGATCCACTTTTCATGTACACCGATTATATAAGGATTATATAAGGACCCCACAGTTTAGTGTGCAGCAGGATGGCAGACCTCAGCTACAGACTCTTCTCCTTAGACTAAGATGGCCCCTTGGAACGCACCGCTCAGCGTGCGCTCCACTCACCGGAAATGACGTCAGACGACGGACCAGGCAACCGGAAGTGCGTCAACGCGTTTCGCCCCACCCACAGGGCGTTATCAAGACTTGATAACGCCCTGTGGGTGGGGCGAAACGCGTTTCGGTTGCCTGGTCCGTCGTCTGACGTCATTTCCGGTGAGTGGAGCGCACGCTGAGCGGTGTGTTCCAAGGGGCCATCTTAGTCTAAGGAGAAGAGTCTGTAGCTGAGGTCTGCCATCCTGCTGCACACTAAACTGTGGGGTCCTTATATAATCCTTATATAATCGGTGTACATGAAAAGTGGATCAATTTTGAAGAGAATCGCTGTTGTTTTGAATAAAAAGCGGGCTATATCCCGCAAAAGAATGTGAGTGGTCTGGAGAGATTAATTTGAGGAGAAGTTACTGCGGTATCACGCTATGGTCTTTTCTTCTTCCTGATTTTCCTTTGGGGGATTCGGTGAGAGGAGTAAGCAGAAGAGGTACCTAGACATGAGAGGAAACAACACTTGGAGGTCTCAGAGAAAGTAAAGGGGGTCCAGGAGCCCTTAACAATCCTGAAAGGCGTGTGACTCACCATTATCTGGTGAGTGCGGTTAATGTTGATTTCTGCACTGGTGGATGGTGAAGGGATCCGTAACACGGAAGAATCAAATGGAAAATATATTATAAATTAATTTGATTAATTTTGTCACGGGACTTTAATTATATATATATATATATACTTTCTGGGTATTTTTCTGATTTTTTTGTCACTTTGTTTTTTCACTGGACTCATAATTTTATATATATATTTTTGTATCAACATAATTTATATATAATTTATTATATATAATTTTATTAGCACATTAATGTTTTTTTACACTGAGTAATGTAATTGATCATGTGGGTTTGCGCTGGTTTTCATTGTTAAGAGTTTTTGGTCTTTTGTACCTGTGCACAGCAGCATCTCACGGGGTTTTGTATGGTAAATAGGAAGTCCTGAGCGCTGAGGTTTTGTTTTTTTACATATATATATATGTGATTATGCGCACTTGTGCTGCCCTGTAGCAGTATTTCTGCTATAGGGCGGTCAGGAAGCCGTTACAGAAGCGGTTTGTTTTACGGCGCTTCATTAATTTACTGACAATTGCACGGTCATGCAATGATGCACCAAAATGAAATTTACTTAATTTTTTTCCACATGAATTGGGTTTTTGTTTTGGTGGTATTTGATCGCCTGTGAACTTTTTATTTTTTGCGCTATAAAAAAGAAAGACTGACAATTTTGAGGAAAAAAAACTATATTTTGGACTGTTTGCTATAAAACATGTCCAGTAAAAAAATGTAAAAATTTAATTTTGTCAAATTTGGGCCAAAATGTATTCTGCTCCTTGTCTTTGCTAAAAAAAAATTCCAATACGTGTAAATTAATTGGTTTACGTGAAAGTTATAGCGTTTACAAATGGCGGTATAGATACTGGATTTTTTTTATTTTTATACTAATAGCTGCGATCAGCGACTTATGGCGGGACTGTGGGACTGCGGCGGACATTCTGACGGGGGGGGAACTGACTTGGGATCACTGACATCCTGAGTGACACCAATACAGTGATCAGTGCAAAAAAAAAAGCACTGACACTGTACTAATGGCACTGGGGAGGAAGGGGTTAACATTTTTAGGCAATCAAAGGGTTACCTGTGTGAGGGGAGTGTTTTACTAGTGGGCGGGGGTAGGTGTGCTTCACAGGATCACACTGATCCGGAAAACTGAAAGCTGCTCTCTGGAACAGTGTGCTGGAAACTGACAGGGATGAGAGCTGCATTGAAAACAATGCAGCCTTCCTGCCTGTGAGTGTTTGCCGGGCTCTGGCGAGTAATCACTGGTCAGGACCCGCTGATTGACACCCGTGGCCATGATCGGTGCCGCAGGTAGGACGGTTGCATGCCGCGCGCGCCCCTAGCAAGTAAATAGGATGACGGTTATAAACGTGATCCTGCGCACAGGGGCCGCTTTGTGGCAGTATATGTACTGTGGGCCGTCCCCTAGTGGAGTGATCACTGATAATCCCATACACTGTCACTGGACTAATGACACTGGCTGGGAAGGGGTTAACATGTAGGACCATGAAGAGGATCCATGTGTGTAATTACGTGTAACGTGTGTACAGTGTGCTGCCTTTACTAACTCATCTCTCATTGAAGGAGAGAAACTTGTTGAATCTGGGCTTTATTTCCCTTAGCCCCTCCCCACAGAACCAGCCCAGGGTTGATGGCCCTCCTCCCCCACTTTCACCTCTGTGGTCACCCACTTCAAGGAAGAAGAAACCTGCTACTCCACGTTAGGTCCTTGAGGAACCTGCTGGCTACTAGTTGATTTCTATTGGGCGGGGACCTCTACATGGTCTTGTTATGGGACATTGTCCTCCGCCCTTGTTCTTCTTTGAATTGTTATTCCAAATATTATGTTTTTTAATTTTATTGCTTTTTACCTGTTTACTGGCTAGATTGGATATATGTCAGGTATTCTATTTCTCTGGGGTTAGGAACCTTTCTTATACATGTCTGTTACAGACCCCATGGTGCTGGGAAGCGTCTATGTGCTCTTCCTAATTGGAAGACTCTCCCCACTGCTATGCTTTGGTGGAGACTCTTCCAGTCCTTGACCTTGTGTCTGGGTTATTTGGTGTTTTACTGTTTTCTGCTGCATATCGTTGTTTTACCACTTGAACTGACGATAGCCATTTTCTGGGTGTCTTTTGTCTCTCCCCTATTTCTTCCTTTTTTTCCTCACTTTTTTAATTGCTTTTCTTTGAGGGTCATCTCGGGAATTTTCATTTGGTTCTGGATTCTCGATCTCCCCTACGGGGATGTGTGGGTCTCCCCATCGCTGTCTTGCATTTTTCTATGTCCACCTTAAGACCTAATAGTGGCATTGTTCCCTTACTCTAATATAATGTGCAAGTTTGGGATCCCCCTCTAAGCATCTCAAGGTTTTTTCTCATTATCCTCGCGCACTCTTCTCCACCTTCAACTCTCTACTCTCGCCACCCCCACCTGCACCCAGCACCTCACTCACTGCCCTTGAGATTGCCAATCACTTCAAAAAGAAGATTGACACAATTTGCAAGGACATTGCCGCAATTCACACGCCCTCTCAACCCGTCCCCTCTCACACAGCTACCCCCTCATCCCCCCTCTCCCTCGACATAACCCGCAGGGACTTTGTCGCTGCTTAAACTCCCTCCAACCCCGTTCCCCCTCACTCAGCTACCCCCCCATCACCCCTCTCCCACGGTCCCACCACTGCTCTGACCTCCACTTCCACCCCACCCTGCATTCCTCATACTGAAGCCCCCCCAACACTTCACACCTTTGACCTTACTACCATCGAGGAAGTCTCCAAGATCCTCTCTGATGCCCGCCTCACCACATGCCCTCTCGACCCTATCCCCTCACAACTCCTACGACCTCCTTCCCCCTCCATCCTACGCTCCCTCATCCACATCTTTAATCTCTCCCTCTCCTCCGGCACTTTCTCCTCCCCTCTGAAGCATGCACACATCACCCCCATACTTAAAAAGCCCTCCCTGAACTCCAATGACCCGAACAACCAGAGACCCATCTCCCTGCTCCAATTTACATCTAAACTCCTCGAGCGCCTAGTCTACACCCGCCTATGATCTCACCTCAACGACAACAACCTCCTTGATCCCCTACAGTCCGGCTTCCATCCCCTACACTCCACCGAAACTGCCTTACTCAAACTCTCCAATGACCTGCTAACCACCAAAGCTAATGGCCACTATTCAGTGCTCCTACTCCTTGACCTCTCTGCGGCCTTCGACACAGTCGACCACCCCCTCCTCCTCAAAAAACTACACTCCCTCGGCCTCAGAGATTCTGCTCTCTCCTGGCTCTCATCCTACCTGTCACAATGCTCCTTCAGTGTTACCTATAATGCTACCACCTCCCCCTCACTCACCCTCTCTGTTGGGGTCCCTCAAGGCTCTGTCCTCGGGCCCCTTCTCTTCTCCATCTACACCTCCTCCCTTGGCCAACTCATACTCTCTCACTGCTTCAACTACCACCTATATGCTGACAACACACAAATCTATCTCTCAACCCCCCACCTCACCACCTCGGTCTCCGCCCGAATCACACACCTACTGAGCGACATATCAGACTGGATGTCGCTCCACTTCCTTAAACTGAACCTCTCCAAAACCAAGTTTCTTGTCTTCTCCCCAGCCCAGATACCACCCCCCATTGACTTCTCCATCACATCTAACAACGCCACCATCAAACCCGCCCTGCAGGCCAGAGTACTTGGTGTCATTCTGGACTCCAACCTATCCTTCCAGCCCCAAGTCCAATCTTTAACAAACTCATGCAGACTCCACCTCTGCAACATCTCCAAAATCCGCACGTTCCTAACCCCAGAAACCACTAAACAGCTCATCCACTCCCTCATCATATCACGACTCGACTACTGCAACTCCCTCCTCACTGACCTGCTTCACCGCTGGCTATCCCCGCTTCAGTCCATCCTGAATACGGCTGCCAGACTCATTCACCTTTCCAACCACTCCATTTCTGCCACCCCCCTCTGCCAATCCCTCCACTGGCTTCCGATTGCGCAACGGATCAAATTCAAAATCCTAACACTGACGTACAAAGCTGTCCACCATACTGCCCTGAACTACATCACTGCGCACACTCCGCTCCTCACAAGACCTCCTTCTCTCTAGTTCCCTGGTCTCCTCCTCCCACGCCCGCCTCCAGGACTTCTCCAGGGTGTCACCCATCCTCTGGAACTCCCTGCCCCAACCCATCAGATTATCACCTACTCTCCTCTCCTTTAGGCGCACCCTGAAAACCCATCTCTTCAGGGAAGCCTACCCCGCCCTCACCTAACAGCCGATCTCCTCCACTCTTCCTACCACTCCATCCCCCACAGCTATCTCCTCCTGTACCTCCATCCCCTCCCTCCTAGATTGTAAGCTCGAAAGAGCAGGGCCCTCGATCCCCTCATGTTTTGCATTGTATTGTTATTGTTCTGTCACATGTTCTGTCCCCCTTTGTAATGTACAGCGCTGAGCGAACTATTGGCGCTTTATAAATACTGTATAATAATAATTATAAGTCCCTGGGAGCTGATATAGTTGTTCTGCAGGAAACCCATTTTGTCTCCTCTTTCACACCACGTTATATTCATAGAGACTTCCTTGTGTGCTTTTTTGCTAATGCATCTGACAAAGATCGAGGGGTAGCGCTCTGTTTGGCCCGGCGGTTCTCTTTTACTGAATCTAAAGTGATATGAGACAAGGAAGGGCGATGTCTATTGGTTAAAGGCCACTTGGGGGGAAACTTAGTGACTTTCCTGATTTACTACACGCCTAATGTGAATCAATTAGCCTTTTTTCGATCCCTGTTTCAATCTTTAGCTCCGGAACTGGAAGGCGATGTCATTTTAGTGGGGGATTCAAATTTGGCTTTAGATCAAACGCTTGATAAATCTCATGCAACCAAACTTGTGTCCCCCCGAAACAAAGTCACAAATTTGCTCAACTTTTATATCGCTATAATTTGGTGGATGCATGGAGAGAGGCCAATCCTACTTCTAGAGACTACTCTCATTTCTCTAGAGCTCACAACCATAAAGCTTCTATCAGAGGTTTTTGTATCCAAAGAGCCTATAGACTGAAGTGATCTCGTGAAGAGTTGATCTCTGCCAAAACTAAGGAATACGAGGCTTTACTGGCCGAACGTAAAATGACTCCAACCCCCGACTTGTTACTTAAGGTACAACAGGCTCGTTTGGAGCTTAATCTTTGTCTCGCCACAAAAATGGAAAAACAGCTACGATGGAGGAATCATAAATTCTTCACATGGCGAGACAAACCGGAGTGTTGAGAGAGACTTGTTGGAGGGCTGCCCATGTGCTGGTGGCTGCCAAGTAGCCAGAGATGAACTGGGCTAAACTTGGGGATGATGGAGTCATGAGATGTTTGCCTAAGGATTGGAACCCCGTCTGTTACATACTGGAGTGAGAGTCCAGGGAGTGACTACAACACTGGAGTGAGAGTCCGGGGAGGGACTACAACACTGGAGTGACAGTCCGGGGAGCGACTACAACACTGGAGTGAGAGTCCGGGGAGGGACTACAACACTGGAGTGAGAGTCCGGGGAGCGACTACAACACTGGAGTGACAGTCCGGGGAGCGACTACAACACTGGAGTGACAGTCCGGGGAGCGACTACAACACTGGAGTGACAGTCCGGGGAGCAACTACAACACTGGAGTGACAGTCCAGGGAGCGACTACAACACTGGAGTGACATTCCAGGGAGCGACTACAACACTGGAGTGACATTCCAGGGAGCGACTACAACACTGGAATGACAGTCCGGGGAGCGACTACAACACTGGAGTGACAGTCCGGGGAGCGACTACAACACAGGAGTGACAGTCCGGGGAGCGACTACAACACTGGAGTGACAGTCCGGGGAGTGACTACAACACTGGAGTGACAGTCCGAGGAGCGACTACATCACTGGAGTGACAGTCCGGGGAGTGACTACAACACAGGAGTGACAGTCCGGGGAGTGACTACAACACTGGAGTGAGAGTCCGGGGAGCGACTACAACACTGGAGTGACAGTCCGGGGAGCGACTACAACACTGGAGTGACAGTCCGGGGAGTGACTACAACACTGGAGTGACAGTCCAGGGTGTACTCTTTAAAGGCTCGCTATTACTCTAATGAGGGTAATTGTATGCATTTCAGCTATTTAGAAGTGTTCACAATTTATATCATTTTATTTATTTATTTCCTTTATTTTATTTATTTATTTTAATTTTATTTATTTTTTTGTTTTATGAGTGTACACTGATTGTTCACATTTATATATATTTATAGTGTACACGGAGTGATTTCACGATTCATGTGTTGCTCACGATTTGAATCTTGTTTTTATTTTATTTTGTGCATATTTTGTTAAGTATATATTATTGTTGGTAAAGTTATACCAGATGATATTGAAGGTAATACACTATTTTTAGTTTTTCCATTTTTTTTGAGGTACACATCTTATCTGGATTTATGGGGAGGTTGAAGTTGGACACGGAGGATTCATTTATGTGGACTATAATTTTGGATTTTAAACATTGACTGGCACAAATAAGATTTTTGTATAATGTCTGATAGTTACTAGATTTTGGACCCACATGTTTAACCTTATGTACAGGGTGATGGGGGTTAATGTTGGTAGGGCCCCGGAAACGGCCCTCTTCCATAAATTTCCACTTACAGTACCAAAAGAAGACCCTTAACCACTTGCCAACTGCATATAGCCAAATGATGGCTTCACTGTGGCCGGCTAGTTCTGGGAGTGTCATATGACGTCCTCCCAGAACACGCCCTCCCGCGTACCCCCGGAGGCATGCACTCTGTGATCTCCATGATCGCTGTGTCCTACGGACACAGCTGATCATGTGATGTGGTAAAAGGCCAATCACAGCGGCCTATTACCACATGATCAGCTGTGTCCAATGACACAGCAGATCACCAGGAAATGTAGTTGCCAGTTATCGGCTGCACTTTCCTCACACTGTCACAGCATGAGGAAAGTACTGCTGATAACCAACAATTGTCAGAGGAGGGATCAGCACCGATCATCAGGGCACTGATGATCAGTGCCAAGCAGTGCCAGTCACCTGTGCCCTGCAGTTCCGCCCACAAGTGCCCAGAGGTGCCCACCATTGCCGCCCAGCAGTGCCACCCAGCAGTGCCGTAAGTCAGTGCCATCCATCAGTGCCACCTCTCAGTGCCTATGAGTGCTTTCTATCAGTGCCCAACATTGTTGCATATCAGTGCATCAGCATCAGTGCCGCCTATAAGTTCTGCCTATCTGTGCCACCTCATCAGTGCCCATCAGTGCTGCCTATCATTGCTGCACATCAGTGCCCATCAGTGCTGCCTATCATTGCTGCACATCAGTGCCCATCAGTGCTGCCTATCAGTGCTGCCTATCAGTGCAGTCTCATCAGCGCACATCAGTGAAGGAGAAAAATTAACTGTTTGCAAAATTTTATAATAGAAACAAAAAAACCCCTTTTTTTTTCAAAATTTTTGCTTTTTTTTGTTTATAGCTCAAAAAATAAAACACCCAGCAGTGAGTAAATACCATCAAAAGAAAACTCTATTTGTGTGAAAAACAAATGGTATGTTTCACATGGGTACAGTGTTGCATGACTGCGCAATTGTCATTCAAAGTTCTACAACGCTGAAAGCTGAAAATTGTCCTGGTCAGGAAGGGGATAGAACTGCCCGGTAGGCGAGGGGTTAAGTGTCTTACTTCTATGCTGTTAGCAGCGAGAATCACTATTGCTGAATATTAGAAGAGATCAATTATTCCGCTTCAATATGTTCACAACAAATGAGATTGGATCCTGATTAACGACAGACTCACCTGTGTTTTACATCATAATACCAACATGTGTGATAAAACGTGGGATCCGTGGAGTCCATACATCCCCGTGCCCTAGTACTTCCTGATTTGGCTCTCTTCTCCTTCCCTCCTTTTCTCTCCTTCCCTCTTCTCTCCTCTTCCCTCCTCTCTCCCCTCCCCTCTCCTCTCCCCTGCACTCCCCTCCCCTCTCCTCTCCTTTCCTCTGCCATCTCCTCTTCCCTCCCCTCTCCCCTCCCCCCTCCCCCCTCCTCTACCCTCTCCACTCCCCTGCACTCTCCTCTCTCCTCCTCTACCCTCTCCCCTGCCCTCCCCTCCCCTCTCCTCTCCCCTGCACTCCCCTCCCCTCTCCTTTTCTCTGCCATCTCCTCTTCCCTCCCCTCCCCTCTCCTCTACCCTCTCCACTCCCCTGCGCTCTCCTCTCTCCTCCTCTACCCTCTCCCCTGCCCTCCCCTCTCCTCTCCCCTCTACTCCCCTCTCCTTTCTTCTCCTCTCCTCCTCCTCCCCTCTACTCTCCTCCCCTTTCCCCTCCCCCTTCTCTTCTCTCCTCTCCTCCTCCTCTCTTCTCCTCTCCATCTCTCTCTCTTCTCACCTGCCCTGCCCTCCCCTCTCCCCTCCCCTCTCCCTTCTCCTCTTTTCTCTTCTCTCCTCCCCTCTCCTCTCCTTCTCTCCTCTTCTCCTCCCCTCTCCTCCTCTCCTCCTCCTCCCTTCCCTTTCTCCTCCTCCTCTCCTCTCCTCCTCCTCCCCTCTCCTCCTGTCCTCTCCTCCTCCTCCCCTCTCCTCCTCTCCTCTCCTCCTCCTCCCTTCTCTTTCTCCTCTTCCTCTCCTCTCCTCCTCCTCCCCTCCCCTCTCCTCCTCTTCTATCCTCCTCTCCTCCTCTTCTCTCTTCTTCTCTCTTCTCTCCTCTCATTACTGTTACCCTCTTTTCTTCCTTTCTGCTGTCTCTTTTATTTCCCATGTTCTGGTGCTAGTGTAGTTCCATGTTGTATGTGTTGTGCACTATGTGTGGTGTGTATGATGAATGCTCTGTGTGATCCATATGTCTCCTATTATTGCTTCCCCTGTACAAGGTGGACTTAATGCTGGGAATGTTCTATGTGACGTCTCCAGTCATTATTGCACACATTTCCTGCTTCCCTGCGGGATGTCTGTTGTTTATTCATCCGCCTGTTTGTTGGGGAGATTTCATACCTTATAACATACACTTGTCTGTTACATTTTCTGTAACTTGAAAAATTTCAATATAAATATTAAAAAATAAATAGTTGGTTGCATAAGAGATAGTTTTTTTTTTCTCAGTTTTTTTAGTTATTTTTGATCTTTCATGGAAACCAAAGGAACGAATATTTTAATATTTATTGGGGCTGCAGTTCCTCTGAACTCCACAAGGTGGTGATCTCACTTCTATCCAGAAAAGAAGTTATTATAGAACACAGACAGGAAGTGATGTCAGGTACAGACAGGAAGTGATGTCAGGTACAGACAGGAAGTAATCTGCAAAAAGACAGGAAGTTCCATACCATAGGAAGCAGCGAGGAGACAGTGGTCGAAGTAGCAGCAGAGGAGGTAATAAGATGTTATTTTATATTTACACCCAGTAACCCCCCATCATGTCCGTCCTCTTCCTCCATAGTCACGTCCGTCCTCTTCCTCCATAGTCACATCCGTCCTCTTCCTCCATAGTCACGTCCGTCCTTTTCCTCCATAGTCACATCCGTCCTCTTCCTCCATAGTCACGTCGGTCCTCTTCCTCCATAGTCACGTCCGTCCTTTTCCTCCATAGTCACGTCCGTCCTCTTCCTCCATAGTCACGTCCGTCCTCTTCCTCCATAGTCACGTCCTTCCTCTTCCTCCATAGTCACGTCCGTCCTCTTCCTCCATAGTCACGTCCGTCCTCTTCCTCCATAGTCACGTCCGTCCTCTTCCTCCATAGTCACGTCCGTCCTCTTCCTCCATAGTCACGTCCGTCCTCTTCCACCATAGTCACGTCCGTCCTCTTCCACCATAGTCACGTCCGTCCTCTTCCTCCATAGTCACATCCGTCCTCTTCCTCCATAGTCACGTCCGTCCTCTTCCTCCATAGTCATGTCCGTCCTCTTCCTCCATAGTCACTGTGACGTCTTTTATCTCCAGCAGATGATGATACACACATATATAGTGTGGGAACCCAGATTAACCCCTTCAGGGGCAGAACATTCCCCCACTTCCGGGGCCGGAACATTCTCCTCATTGTGGAGATAAATTCTAGTAATGTGGTCCTCTAAACCAGTGGTTCTCAACCTTTCTAATGCCGCGACCCCTTAATACAGTTCCTCATGTTGTGGTGACCCCCAACCATAAAATTATTTTCGTTGCTACTTCATAACTGTAATTTTGCAGTGGGAGGAATAGTGCCACATCACTGATGTCAGTGGGAGGAATAGTGCCCCATCATTGGTGTCAGTGGGAGGAATAGTGCCACATCACTGATGTCAGTGTCAGGAATAGTGTCCCATCGTTGGTGTCAGTGGGAGGAATAGTGCCCCATCATTGGTGTCAGTGGGGGGAATAGTGCCCCATCATTGGTGTCAGTGGGAGGAATAGTGTCCCATCGTTGGTATCAGTGGGAGGAATAGTGCCCCATCGTTGGTATCAGTGGGAGGAATAGTGCCCCATCATTGGTATCAGTGGGAGGAATAGTGTCCCATCATTGGTGTCAGTGGGAGGAATAGTGCCCCATCATTGGTGTCAGTGGGAGGAATAGTGCCCCATCATTGGTGTCAGTGGGAGGAATAGTGCCCCATCATTGGTGTCAGTGGGAGGAATAGCACCCCATCATTGGTGTCAGTGGGAGGAATAGTGCCCCATCATTGGTGTCAGTGGGAGGAATAGTGCCCCATCATTGGTGTCAGTGGGAGGAATAGTGCCCCATCATTGGTATCAGTGGGAGGAATAGTGCCCCATCACTGATGTCAGTGTCAGGAATAGTGTCCCATCGTTGGTATCAGTGGGAGGAATAGTGCCCCATCATTGGTGTCAGTGGGAGGAATAGCACCCCATCATTGGTGTCAGTGGGAGGAATAGTGCCCCATCATTGGTGTCAGTGGGAGGAATAGTGCCCCATCATTGGTGTCAGTGGGAGGAATAGTGCCCCATCATTGGTATCAGTGGGAGGAATAGTGCCCCATCATTGGTATCAGTGGGAGGAATAGTGCCCCATCATTGGTATCAGTGGGAGGAATAGTGCCCCATCGTTGGTGTCAGTGGGAGGAATAGTGCCCCATCACTGATGTCAGTGTCAGGAATAGTGTCCCATCGTTGGTATCAGTGGGAGGAATAGTGCCCCATCGTTGGTGTCAGTGGGAGGAATAGTGTCCCATCGTTGGTATCAGTGGGAGGAATAGTGTCCCCATCATTGGTGTCAGTGGGAGGAATAGTGCCCCATCATTGGTATCAGTGGGAGGAATAGTGTCCCCATCATTGGTGTCAGCGGGAGGAATAGTGCTCCATCATTGGCATTAGTGGGAGGAATAGTGTCCCCATCATTGGTGTCAGAGGGAGGAATAGTGCTCCATCATTGGCATTAGTGGGAGGAATGGTGTCCCATCATTGGTGTCAGCGGGAGGAATAGTGCTCCATCATTGGCATTAGTGGGAGGAATAGTGTCCCCATCATTGGTGTCAGCGGGAGGAATAGTGCTCCATCATTGGCGTCAGTGGGAGGAATAGTGTCCCATCATTGGTGTCAGTGGGAGGAATAGTGTCCCATCATTGGTGTCAGTGGGAGGAATAGTGCCCCATCATTGGTGTCAGTGGGAGGAATAGTGCTCCATCATTGGTGTCAGTGGGAGGAATAGTGCCCCATCATTGGTGTCAGTGGGAGGAATAGTGCCCCATCATTGGTGTCAGTGGGAGGAATAGTGCCCCATCATTGGCATTAGTGGGAGGAATAGTGTCCCATCATTGGTGTCAGTGGGAGGAATAGTGTCCCATCATTGGTGTCAGTGGGAGGAATAGTGTCCCATCATTGGTGTCAGTGGGAGAAATAGTGCCCCATCATTGGTGTCAGTGGGAGGAATAGTGCCCCATCATTGGTATCAGTGGAGGAATAGTGCCCCATCATTGGCATTAGTGGGAGGAATAGTGTCCCATCATTGGTGTCAGTGGGAGGAATAGTGCCCCATCATTGGTGTCAGTGGAAGGAATAGTGCCCCATCGTTGGTGTCAGTGGGAGGAATAGTGCCCCATCATTGGTGTCAGTGGGAGGAATAGTGCCTCATCATTGGTGTCAGTGGGAGGAATAGTGCCCCATCATTGGTGTCAGTGGGAGGAATAGTGCCCCATCATTGGTGTCAGCGGGAGGAATAGTGCTCCATCATTGGTGTCAGCGGGAGGAATAGTGTCCCATCATTGGTGTCAGTGGGAGGAATAGTGTCCCATCATTGGTGTCAGTGGGAGGAATAGTGCCCCATCATTGGTGTCAGTGGGAGGAATAGTGCTCCATCATTGGTGTCAGTGGGAGGAATAGTGCCCCATCATTGGTGTCAGTGGGAGGAATAGTGCCCCATCATTGGTGTCAGTGGGAGGAATAGTGCCCCATCATTGGCATTAGTGGGAGGAATAGTGTCCCATCATTGGTGTCAGTGGGAGGAATAGTGTCCCATCATTGGTGTCAGTGGGAGGAATAGTGTCCCATCATTGGTGTCAGTGGGAGAAATAGTGCCCCATCATTGGTGTCAGTGGGAGGAATAGTGCCCCATCATTGGTATCAGTGGAGGAATAGTGCCCCATCATTGGCATTAGTGGGAGGAATAGTGTCCCATCATTGGTGTCAGTGGGAGGAATAGTGCCCCATCATTGGTGTCAGTGGAAGGAATAGTGCCCCATCGTTGGTGTCAGTGGGAGGAATAGTGCCCCATCATTGGTGTCAGTGGGAGGAATAGTGCCTCATCATTGGTGTCAGTGGGAGGAATAGTGCCCCATCATTGGTGTCAGTGGGAGGAATAGTGCCCCATCATTGGTGTCAGTGGGAGGAATAGTGTCCCATCATTGGTGTCAGTGGGAGGAATAGTGCCCCATCATTGGTGTCGGTGGGGGGAATAGTGCCCCATCATTGGTGTCGGTGGGGGGAATAGTGCCCCATCGTTGGTGTCGGTGGGAGGAATAGTGCCCCATCGTTGGTGTCGGTGGGAGGAATAGTGCCCCATCGTTGGTGTCGGTGGGAGGAATAGTGCCCCATCGTTGGTGTCGGTGGGAGGAATAGTGCCCCATCCTTGGTGTCGGTGGGAGGAATAGTGCCCCATCATTGATGTCAGTGTGGTGGAGGGGGAATAGTGCCCCATCATTGGGGTCAGGGGGGGGAATAGTGGCCCATCATTGGGGTCAGTGGGGGGGGGAATAGTGACCCATCGTTGGGGTCAGTGGGGGGGGGGAATAGTGCCCCATCGTTGGTGTCGGTGGGGGGAGGAATAGTGCCCCATTCTTGGTGTCAGTGGGGGGAGGAATAGTGCCCCATCGTTGGTGTCAGTGGGGGGGGGGAATAGTGCCCCATCGTTGGTGTCGGTGGGGGGAGGAATAGTGCCCCATTCTTGGTGTCAGTGGGGGGAGGAATAGTGCCCCATTCTTGGTGTCAGTGGGGGGAGGAATAGTGCCCCATCGTTGGTGTCAGTGGGGGGAGGAATAGTGCCCCATCGTTGGTGTCAGTGGGAGGAATAGTGCCCCATCGTTGGTATTAGTGACACAAATGATGGGGCACTATCCCTCCCACTGACACCAATGATACTTACCTTGCTGACTCCTGCTCCAGCCTGGGCTCGCTCTCTCTCACTTACCTGTCAGCTGTCTTCCTTCTCTGGCCTCTCTCTTCACTCGCTCCTGCAGATCCCTCGATCTTCTTTGATCTCCGCGCGCTGGCGCTCGGCTCCTCCTCTCCAAGCTCCACCTCCTCGCCGGTGATTGGCCGCCTGTGTGCCTCTCCTGAGCTACAGTTCCGGTGGCCAATCAGCGGCGAGGAGGCGGAGCTGTTGAGTGATCCCGGAGGTGTGGCCATGTGACAGGGGCAGCATATCATCCCGCCCACAGATCGCCTGAGACAGGAGCGGTGTCTCGGTTCCTAAGACCATCGGAAATATGTGTTTTCCGATGGTCTTAGGCGACCCCTGTGAAATGGTCGTTCGACCCCCAAAGGGGTCGCGACCCCCAGGTTGAGAACCGCTGCTCTAAACAAACAGCACTGACAATAAATAGACAAGACAAGGACCATCCTGACCATACATGGCCTACAAAGGGCAATGATGACACTACACAGGCAGCCAATGGGCAATCATTACACTATGCAGCCAACACAATGATGGAGTGCCGGGGTCAGGAGTATGGAGCATAGAGCCCCTTACATTGCTGGGAAGGAGGAAGAAAACATTCCCCAGCCTGCCATGAAGAATATGTTCCATCATTGGTGTCAGAGGGAGGAAAATACTGAGGGGTCTGAGCAAAGTAGAGGAGCTGAGGGGGTCTCTCAGGGGTTACTGAGGATGAGGAACTTTGGGGCCCCTGAGGGGGTAGTGGAGTTCAAGGGCTTTTAGGGGTTTGAGTAGCTGAAGGAATCTGGTAGGATAGGGTTGGCAGGGAGCAGGGCTCTGAGGAAAGAGAAGTTTGTCAGGCTCAGGGGGACTCTGAGGTAGGGAGGGGGGCTCTTGGTCTCTGATTGTCCTCTTACCTGCACTTACTTTCCAGACCTCCTTACAGAACTCCTGCCAGGAAAGGAAGACAACCTTCACCTTCTTACCATCTCACTGGTCAAATAATATATTCCAAGATACCAAGTGGAATGAAGGAGGGCGGACCTTCACCACTTGGTGGGCACTTGTTCTTAGAGGAGGTCTGTTGGTGCATTATTGACTAAAAGGTAGTCAGGGGTCAGTGCTGAACATCTTCAGGAGACACTCCAATACCTTCCCATGACACAGGCTCTGGCAGTGCCCGGTGCTGGAATTCAGAGCTCCAGAACCACCACCACTCTGTACAATGTCCTGGATATTACAGTATACTTGGTATCCAAACCTGTCCCCCTCCTGTCCTCCTTCTACCCACACTAGGCTGTCATTGGAGGGAAGAGAACAGGCTCCTCCCCCACAGCTCTCTACTCCACCAGCACCATCCTCCTGCTATCCCATCCAAGCTCTTCTTTTACTGCAGAGAGTGACAGTGACATCACTCCTGTCAGTCAGCAGGCTGCCACAGATTGGAGCCTTGCAGTCGGAGTTCTGCAAATTATCCTGATTTTCCAGCAACTCCGGCCAAAAGTCATCAAGTTCCCCTTCCTGGACCTCATGATGAGCCGACATTGACCTCACAGCACTGCCTCAGAGCAAACAAGTCATAGGAAGGATTGTATTTATCATTCCTTGTCTGCAGATCTAATACTCATCAAAACCAGTTCAGAGACCAAACAAACCCAACAGAGAAAAGGGGATTTCTGATCTGGCAGGACAAGAGGGTCCCGGGACCTCAAATATGCATCAAACACTAAACTGTCCAAACAAAATGTCTTCCCATGGGGGGAGTAATTCTTCCATGTCCAGCAACCCTCCTATTCCCCCCTCACATCCACATCCTATTATTGTGTGACCAATACCATCCAAATCATTCTTACTTTCATTTCCCAAAGTTATCCGTCTACAAGGAGACCTGTATAGATCACATGATGGCACCAATGAGGATGGAGGAGGACCGGAGTCACATGACTGAGAAGATACTAAACCTCACCCTGGAGATCATCTACCTGCTGACCGGAGAGGTGAGGAGGATTCTGGGAGGTCACATGACATCACTCTCATCTCTATTAATAAAACACAGACCTGACCGGAGAGGTGAGGAGGATTCTGGGAGGTCACATGACATCACTCTTATCTCTATTAATAAAACACAGACCTGACCGGAGAGGTGAGGAGGATTCTGGGAGGTCACATGACATCACTCTCAACTTTTTTAATAAAACACAGACCTGACCGGAGAGGTGAGGAGGATTCTGGGAGGTCACATGACATCACTTTGATCTGTATTAAAAAAAAAACACAGACCTGACCGGAGAGGTGAGGAGGATTCTGGGAGGTCACATGACAGCACTCTTATGTCTATTAATAATACACAGTGTGACGATTGCGATATCAAATCTCTGCCCCTCTCACCAGACTCGTGACCGAAGGACTAGCCAATCTAAAACCGCAATGTCAGGTGCGTAACAATGCCACGCCCAGCTGCACCCTGCACAATGATTTTCCAGCTAACTGGACCACAAATCTATGTACCGGCAGCCTGAGCACGATTGTTACTGGGTCAGGTTAATTACGCAATTAACCCTTCACATTGCCCCAACCTCCTTTTTGTACAGAGAAAGAAGAAACTCGGCAATATCAGCAATAACACTAGGGTGGTTGAAATAATCATCTGTATACCACTGTCACTGCAGACAGGTTATACAGAGGGTTAAACACACACAGTAGCGCTCTTCAGCGGCAGGAATTCTTAAGTTGCATTAAAGAGCTTTAGAAACAGTTCAACACTTTCAGAAAGTAAGATTTATTACTAAAAGGTCAAAAGGGTGCAATAAAAAGATTTACAGAAAAAAGATGTAACCAATATATATATAAATATATAGAGAGCAATAACACAGCAAAGAGATAACAGAAGTTTAGGTAGATGAGTACTAGCCAAAAAGCCTTGGGTTATGCAGTTTCAAGTCTCATGAGCCAATTTCTTGGCTCTACTGCTAGTCTCGATGTTAAAAGCAGGAGAATCTTCTCTTCTCTCATCCACACTCCAAGCATAACAGCCTTTTTCTAGCAAATCCCAGCAGGGTGTCTCTTTGGAGTAGTAACCAATGGTCTCCTTTTGGGGAGGGGTGTTGGGTGGAGACCTAAGTTACAAGCAGAATCTCTCCTAGCTTATATTTTGGCTCATAACTTTTCCTAGGTACATTTGCCGGCCTGGTCACTAGTATATTAATACTCAGCCACATCTGCAGAATGGTTAGAGATGAAACATGAAATATGCACTTAAATGGTTCAAGAGATATACTTTTCTGCTTTTCTCTGTAGGTCAGCTAAGGGGTGTCACATACCAGGAGAATGGTCTCAAACTGAGCCTTCTGAATATAGGCTCCATGTTTAGGTAGTTATGTCCTACGTGAAGATATCAACTTATATGTAAAGTGAGTTTTTAAAAGTAAGTCTGTGTTTACAACCCCTTGGAAGGTCTTTTGAAGTTCAGTGACCCTTCTCATCACTCAGGCCACATGTCACCCCACAGCACGGGAGGGGGATGAGAGATCTACAAGATGGAGGGGGTAGCCTGCTTTGGGAGTTAGAAATGGTATAACATAGAAAATTATTAACAAAACGGAGGGCCGCCTCAGTCTCTGTGTGCACGATTCCTACACACAGACCTGACCGGAGAGGTGAGGAGGATTCTGGGAGGTCACATGACATCACACAGACCTGACCGGAGAGGTGAGGAGGATTCTGGGAGGTCACATGACATCACACAGACCTGACCTGACCGGAGAGGTGAGGAGGATTCTGGGATTCTAACATGATATTCTATTTGTTCCTCAATACAGAGATTTCCTCTTCTGAAGTCAGGTGATCATATGACCATCACAGTGCCTCCATGTGACTCCCTAAACCCTGAGAGACACAACATGCAGAAGATTCTAGAAGTCACCAAGAAGATGATGGAGCTGCTGACAGGAGAGGTGAGCGGTGCCGGGAATTCTGGGACATTCTCCAGTAACAGACAAGGGATGTGTCTGGATGGTGACTGTATCATTGTGTGTGTCAGGTTCCTATAAGGTGTCAGGGTGTCACTGTCTATTTCTCCATGGAGGAGTGGGAGTATTTAGAAGGACACAAGGATCTCTACAAGGACGTCATGATGGACAATCAGCCGCCCCTCACATCACCGGGTAAGAGGAGACTTTATTGTAAAGGAGAGAGCAGTACGGAGGATCCACCTAGATCCCCCATCATCTGATAAACACATAGAAACAATGGATTCAGTCAGTGTGTGTGTTTCCTACAGATGGATCCAGTCATGGGAACCCACCAGAGAGATGTCCCCGTCCTCTGTATTCCCGGGATTCCACACAGGAAGGTCACACCATCCCTCACCATCATCAGGTAGATGAGGAACAATCACTGATAGTATCATTAGGATCTGTACATTATCTGCATTGTTACCATTGATGTCATTTTTATTATATATTCAGAGTGGAAACCTGAGAGAATTTGAGGTTGAAGAAGAAGAGGCGTATGTGAGGGATGATCAGCAGTCTATGGAGGAGGATGGAATAACGGGGACATTTATAGAGGAGGACACTCCTACAGAGATCAGCACAGGTGGGTCATGAACACTAAATCCATTCCTCCACCCATACTGCTCACTGATTGGTCCAGAGTAGGGCGGGGACTGGGTGATATCAGCCTGTAATCCCCTGGTCACTTTCCTGAGCTGTGTTCCCCGTCCTGTATTCCTGGATTTCTCTCGGATAATCTTCCTTCTCTGTGCTGCAGACACAATTTATGTCTCTAGACTGGATTTATGGAGGTTCTGGGGTTCAGCTGGCAGCAAAATGTTCATTTTCATCATAGATGTTACTAGACCTAGGCACCTGGGGTGTGTGCTATTGATCTTCTGCTCCATGCCCGGATCTAGTAAGATCTCTGACAGAACAATTCTCCCAGGGTTCCTTGCTCTGTGGTCTGCTGGCTGTGCCGGGTGGAGGGATATGTCTGTAGTGTCTCAGACCCAAGTCACTGAGTGCAGTCTCAGGAGATGGGAGGCAGCGGTGTGGGATCTCTGCAACTTGTCTACAGTAAACATTTAAAGTGGTTGTAAACCCTCCATATACCCAGAGAAGTGACTGGCCTCAGGTGATACACAGAGATAAAACAAATCCTACATATGTTGCACCTTTTTATCTGCAGCAATCTCTTCTCTACAACTGTTCAAAGCCCAGAATGTATACAGCTTGTCTGAGAAGTCAGAAAAAAAGAGACAGAGAGATAAAGTCACATTCTGCAGAGTTCAGTGAGGTGAGCTCTAAAGGTGATTGGAGGGAAGGTACACACAGCACACAGGAACAGAGCTGAGGCTGTCAATCACAGGCTGTGTGCTGGAGCTTCTCCCCTTTCACATTTTTTCTCTTGGTGTCAGGAAGATTTGTCAGAAGTGATTCATGCTGATCGCAGAGGAAGGAGATAGCAGACAGAAGTGGCTCTTATTGCTCTGGAGTGAGACAAGTACACACTGTAGAGGGATATGTTTGTTCATATTCCATGTCTGAGGGTTACAACCCCTGTAAGTGATCTCTGATTACTAAACACCAATTTGATGTGATCCTTACACTATTTATTAGTGTGGCCCCCTTGTCCTGAATAGAGGTACTATGTGGGTTTAGTTTGTGGCTGGGCTGTACTTGGCTCAGGCTGATTGTATAGTTCTTCACTTGGTTTCTCCCTAAGTTTAGGTTGTCTTGTGATGTCTCACTGTGGCCAGTAGATGTCACTGCTATCACTGGACATAGGATGAGGTGGCGGCTGCATTCCTTTTCTTTGGCTTTTTTCCCTGTTTTCTCCTGGTGATCTGGCCAGTAACACACCTTCTGTATTAGAGCGCCCCCGCTGTGGAGGCAGCAGCATGGTCAGTCTGGGGGGAGGGGAGTGTTAGATGTATTAGCAGATTTAAAACAGTAACTAATTGAAGCCAAACTCCAGATCACACTTCATAATCAGTTTCATCAAACAGTTTTTTTCTTTTGGGATAAAAGTTTTACATGAATAAATAAAAGCTGATCATTGTAAGCCCCCTGTCAGTGGTAAATGGTCTGCCTCATCCCTGGAACTGATACATTCTGCTGCAGAGTTTTATAAAACAGATTTACTGGCTAGATCACCAGATGAATATAGAAGAAAACGAATACTGTTTAGTCCTAACTTTTGTATCCCGTATGATAAGTTGTACATTACATACAATGAAGGAAATGTGTATTTGCTCCCCGACTGATGGTGAATGTTCGCCCCGCACACAGAAATGATCGGTCTAACAATGGAATGTTCGCCCCTCACACAGAAATTATCGGTCTAACAATGGAATGTTCGCCCCTCACACAGAAATGATCGGTCTAACAATGGAATGTTTGCCCCTCACACAGAAATGATCGGTCTAACAATGGAATGTTCGGTGTAACACTGAGAGACAGAATACAACAACAAATTCAGCAGAAATGCGTCTAACAAATGATGACTGATCTGCATGTTCATGAGGGAAAGAAGGATTTGATCCCCTATCATTCAGCAGGATTTCTGGCTCCCAGGTGTCTTTCATACAGCTAATAAGCTGAGATTAGAAGCAGTCTCTTAAAGGGAGTGCTGCTAATCTCATTGTGTTACCTGTATAAAGACACCTGTCCACAGGAGCAATCAAACCATCAGATTCCAAACCCTCCACCATGGCAAAGACCAAAGAGCTGTCCAGGGATGTCAGGGACAAGATTGTAGACCTACACAAGGCTGGACTGGGCTACCAAACTATGGCCAAGCAGCTTGGTGAGAAGGTGACAACAGTTGGTGCAATCATTCACAAATGGAAGAAACACAAAACAAGTGTCAGTCTCCCTAGGTCTGGTGCACCATGCAAGATCTCACCTCGTGGGGTGTCAATGATCATGAGAACAGTGAGGAATCATCCCAGAACTACACGTGAGGATCTTGTCAATGATCTCCAGGCAGCTGGGACCACAGTCACCAAGAAAACAATTGGTAACACACTACGCCGACAAGGACTGAAATCCTGCAGTGCCCGCAAGGTCCCTCTGCTCAAGAAAGCCCATGTCCAGGCCCGTCTGAAGTCTGCCACTGAACATCTGAATGATGCAGAGGAGGACTGGTGGGAAGTGTTGTGGTCAGAGGAGACCAAAATCCAGCTCTTTGGCATCAACTCAACTCATTGTTTGGAGGAGGAGGAATGCTGCCTATGACCCCAAGAACACCATCCCAACTGTGAAACATGGTGGTGGAAACATTCTGCTTTGGGACAGGACAACTGCACCGCATCAAAGGGACGATGGATGGGGCAATGTACAGTCTAATCTTGGGTGAGAACCTTCTTCCCTCAGCCAGGGCATTGAAAATGGGTGGTGGATGGGTGTTCCAGCATGACAATGACCCAAAACACATGGCCAAGGCAACAAAGGAGGGGCTCAAGAAGAAGCACATTAAGGCCCTGGAGTGGCCTAGCCAGTCTCCAGACCTTCATCCGATTGAAAATCTGTGGAGGAGCTGAAAGTTCGAGTTGTCAAACGTCAGCCACCAAACCTTAATGACTTGGAGAGGATCTGCCAAGAGGAGTGGGCCAAAATCCCTCCTGAGATGTGTGCGAACCTGGGGCCAACTCCAGGAAACGTCTGACCTCTGTGATTGCCAACAAGGGATTTGCCACCAAGTACTAAGTCATGTTTTGTGAAGGGGATCCAATCCTTCTTTCCCTCATGAACATGCAGATCCGTCATCATTTGTTAGACGCATTTCTGCTGAATTTGTTGTATTCTGTCTCTCGGTGTTACACCGAACATTCAATTGTTAGACCGATCATTTCTGTGTGAGGGGCGACCATTCAACATCAGCAGGGGAGCAAATACACATTTCCTTCACTTTAGGCCTTAATTATTTTCCACCCATTTCCTCCCAGCTGGACATTTTATATCGGATGATGTGATTGGAGCACAGACTTTTACATGGTGATAATAATGTGATAACATCCTCCAACTTTGGACCCTTAAACAGAAAGTGATAATGAGGGAGGAGTCAATACCCCAATGATGGTGGTCTTCAGGATCAGTCCAGTCTTCATCTTGGTTGTTCTCCCCCCATCCTCACTCTCTGACCTCTGGTGGGGCTCAGCCCCGCTGTTCTTCATGACTAAATCGTGGACTAAATAAGGAAGTGCAGTACTTCTTGTGTTGGGAAGATGGCGATGAGTGATAGAGGGGGTGGGGACCCTCGTCCTATAATCCCCTCATCACTGTCCCTCCTATAAAAGACAGTTCTGGTTGTTTCCTCACTCTCTGACTAAGGTCCATGAATAAAGAAATGACCTGGTAGGAGATCAGAGGAGCCATTTCCTAGTTCCCTTGAGGGTGGAATTGTAAACTCCTCAGAGACCAAGCTGCCTGATGTGGGCGGAGTCCTGGTTTGGGGGAACCAATCAGCTCCTGTCTAGTAATCCTCTTTGTCTTTGTATTTTAGTCCATGGCCGGGAGATGAGGAAAACCTCCGAGGATTGTCTCACTTTGTCTCCAGACTGTGAAGTAGAAGATGAGGACATCACACAGTATAGTCCAGGAGAAAACCCGGCTCCCTCCAATGTCCATCCGGCACCACCCAGTGTAGATGGACCATCGGATTCCTCGTATCCTGAGGAACCTCAGACTGTGCGGGACCAGGCCGGCCTTCCAATAGGGAAGAGCTTCTCCTGTACTGAGTGCGGGAAATGTTTCTGTTATAAATCCCATCTTAATGTGCATAAAAGAACTCACAGGGGGGAGAAGCCGTATTCCTGTCCTGAGTGCGGGAAATGTTTCCGTTTTAAATGTCGTCTTAATGAGCATAAAACATCTCACACAGGAGAGAAGCCACATTCCTGTCCTGAGTGCGGGAAATGTTTTTCACAGAAGTGCAATCTTTCCAGACATCAGAGATCTCACAAGGGGGAGAAGCCATTTTCTTGTCCTGAGTGTGGGAAAAGTTTTGTAGCAAAATCAGATCTTGTTAAGCATCAAAGATCTCACACAGGGAAAAGACCTTATATCTGTCCTAAGTGTAGAAAATGTTTCTCAGAGAAGTCTGATCTTTACAGACATCAGAGATCTCACACAGGGGAAAAGCCATATTCCTGTGCAGAGTGTGGGAAATGTTTTTCAGACAAGTCCAGTCTTTACAGACATCATAGATCTCACACGGGGGAGAAGCCATATGCCTGTCCTGAGTGCGGGAAATGTTTTTCAATGAGGTTCCATGTTTACAGTCATCAGAGAACTCACACAGGGGAGAAGCCACTTTCCTGTTCTGAGTGCGGGAAATGTTTTTCTGATAAGTCCAGTCTTCGTATTCATCAGAGATTGCACACGGGGGAGAAACCATTTTCCTGTCCTGAATGTGGGAAATGTTTTTCAGAGAAGTCTAATCTTCACGCACATCAAAGATCTCACACGGGGGAGAAGCCATATGCTTGTCCTGAGTGTGGGAAATGTTTTTCACAGAAATCCAATCTTTACACACATCAGAGATCTCACACGGGGGAGAAGCCGTATGCCTGTTGTGAGTGTGGGAAATGTTTTTCAGTGAAGTCCAATCTTTACAAACATCAGAGATGTCACACGGGGGAGAAGCCACTTTCCTGTCCTGAGTGAGGGAAATGTTCCTCACTGAAGTCCCGTCTTCCTGCACATCAGGGGTCCCACACAACCCTGGAGGTGTATTAGTGCCTTGAGTGCGGGAAATGTCTTCTAGATGAATGTTGCTGGACATCCCAGCTCTCATGTGGGGAAGAAGCACACCCTGATATACACCTCAGATATACTCCATGGCTGATCTTCATCATGGAAGAAACAGTTCATAAGGAGATCAGAGGTCCCCAAAGACATGGATGAAGTGTGGGACCGGGTTGGCTATTGATAGCAGCTCAGTGGTTAGCCCTTCTGCCTGGCAGTACTCGGGTCATTAGTTTGAATCCCAACCATGGCACCACCTGCCTGGAGTTTGCATGTTCTCCCTGTGCCTGCATGGGTCTCCTCCAGGTACTCTGGTTTCTTCCCACATGCCAAAGACATGCTGGTAGGTATATTGTCCCCTAGTATGTGTATGTATGAATGTGAGTTAGGGACCTTAGATTGTACGCTCCTCGGGGGCGGGGACTGATGGGAATGAACAATTTATGTATAAATGGACAGTGCTATAGAAGTACCTGTAATAAATATGGAGTCATCGCCTCTCATTGGCTGAGTATATTTATGGTGGAAGCTTTCACAAACACTTAGAGGTTTAGTAAAAAAAAAAAAAGTTAGAAGGAATGTGAGTGACATTCGCCCGGCCATGACGAATATTGGGCATACTTTATTTCACACTCTGATTCCTTTGGCTCCATCTAGTGGCCATAATGTGGTATTGTGCCATTAGTGATTGCTGTATTTCAGGAAAAATCCACTATTATGTCCAATATTTAGAGGGCAATGTTATTACCAGGCTGCAGCTAGGGGGAGCTCTAATGTCACCCCAGCAGAGTGATCCCATCTAGCCCACATTAACCCTCTCACTGCCAGAGCTGTTTCTGCATGATTTTGCACACATGGGAAAATGCAGATTTTGGTCCTGAAGATGAGATAAACCCCCAAACATCTATTCTGTGACATCAGAGGCCCTGGAGAATAAAATGGTGGTGATTGTTAAGGTGTTCCCCGTACACAGATTCCCCTTCATATCCGCCTTTATTTCCTCCTTTCCCCCATTTTCTATGTTGAGATCTTTTCTACAATACTTTGTTATAATAATGGAACACGTTGTGTATTGTATTGTACACCAATAATAATGACTCCGCCCCCACATTCCAGACAAGAGATCTTCCTGACCAATCGGATTTCTGCCTTTACTATTTCCTGGTTATTTTTGTAATCTTGTTAAAAGTGAAATTGTAATAAAAATGTATTGAATGAAAACAAAATGGTGTGTGTGTGCAATGATGACAAAGCTGTGTATCCAGAAACGGCTGGTCGGTGACACTTCCATATACAGCCCAATGAAGTGACAAGGAAGCCCTAGAACCCTTTGGAGGAACCCTGGCTGAGAAAGGCTGGACTAGGCAGTCACATATCTCTGCCCCCCTTGCAGGGTTCCCAACCCTCCGTGACTTTTATTACTGACACAACATGAACATTTACTGACGGAGGACATGTTTTTCCTGACATCCTGAAAAATGACAGAACTCCTGTTAGGATTAATATTATTATTATACAGTATTTATATAGCGCCAAAGGGTTTGCTCAGCGCTGTACAGTAGCGGGGGGGACAGAACATGAGACAAGACAGTAACAATACAATACACGAGGGGTGTGAGGGCCCTGCTCTTTCCAGCTTACAATCTAGGAGGGAGGAGAAGGTGGCACAGGAGGAGATGGCTGTGGGGGATGGAGTGGCGGGAGGAGTGGAGGAGGTTAGTTGTTAGGTGTGGTCAGGTGTTAGGTGAGGGTGGGGTAGGCTTCCCTGAAGAGATGGGTTTTCAGGGTGCGCTTGAAGGTGAGGAGGGTAGGCGACAGTCTGATGGATTGGGGTTGGGAGTTCCAGAGGATGGGGGATGTCCTGGAGAAGTCCTGCAATCGGGCGTGGGAGGAGGAGACCAGGGAGCTAGAGAGCAAAAGGTCCTGAGAGGAGCGGAGGGCACGGGTAGGGTAGTATCTGGGTATCAGGTCGGTTATGTAGTTTGGGGCGGCGTTGTGAATGGCTTTGTAGGTCAGGGTTAGCAGCTTGAACTTGATGCGTTGGGCAATTGGGAGCCAATGAAGGGATTGGCAGATGGGGGAGGCAGATGTGGAGCGCTTGGTGAGGTGGATGAGTCTCGCCGCTGAGTTTAGGATCGACTGGAGTGGGGATAGCATTTGTTTGGGTGGGCCAGTGAGGAGGGAGTTGCAGTAGTCCAGGCGTGAGATGATGAGGGAGTGTACGAGTTGTTTGGTGGTGTCTGGGGTGAGGAATGTGCGTATCTTGGAGATGTTGCCGAGGTGAAGCCTGCAAGATTTAGATAGCAGTTGGATATGGGGTAGGAAGGAGAGGTGGGAGTCCAGGGTGACACCCAGGACTTTGGCGTGTGGGGTGGGAGAGATGGTGGCGTTGTTAGTAGTGATGGAGAGGATGGGGGGGGCACAGGGTGGGGGGAAGACCAGGAGCTTGGTTTTGGATAGGTTAAGTTTGAGGAAGTGGAGCGACATCCAGTCTGATATGTTGTTTAGGAGGTGGGCAATGCGGGCAGAGAATGAGGGGGTGAGGTGGGGGGGTGGAGAGGTAAATTTGGGTGTTGTCAGCATAGAGGTGGTAATTGAAGCCGTGGGAGTGAATAAGTTTGCCAAGGGAGAAGGTGTAGATGGAGAAGAGGAGGGGCCCGAGGACAGAGCCTTGGGGGACCCCGACAGAGAGGGGGAGGTGGCAGTGTTGTAGGTGACACTGAAGGAGCGTTGGGAAAGGTAGGAGGCGAACCAGGAGAGAGCAGCGTCCTTGATGCCAAGGGAGTGCAGTTTGGCAAGGAGGAGAGGGTGGTCAACAGTGTTGAAGGCCACGGAGAGGTCGAGGAGCAGGGGGATAGAATAGTGGCCATTGGCTTTGGCAATTGTAGGCCAGGTGCTCAAGGAGCTTGGAAGTGAAGGGCAACAAGGAGATGGGTCTAAGGTTGTTAAGGTTGGTGGGGTCAAGGGAGGGTTTTTTGAGTATGGGGATGATGTGTGCATGCTTTAGAGGGGAGGGGACGGTGCCAGTGGAGAGGGAGAGATTAAAGATGTGGGTGAGGGAGCGAATGATGGAGGGGGGTGACTGGAGGAGCTGTGAGGGGATTTGGTCTAGGGGGCAGGTGGTGAGGCGGGCTTCAGGGAAGACCTTAGAGACCTCCTAGGGGGTAGTTGAGCTGAAGGAGCGGAGTGTTGGCGAGGTGATGATGTGTGGGGCATTAGGTATAGTGGGGGGGTAGTGCGGCTATGAGGTCGGGGGAGGGGACGGTTGAAGGAGGGCAGAAGGCTGGGTGGAGAGGTGGATTGCGAGTTGACAATGTCCTTACGGATTGCGTCAATCTTGTTTTGGAAGTGATTGGCAATCTCGTGGGCGGTGAGTGAGGTGCTGGGTGGGGGTGGGGGGGATGTAGTGACTTTTGGGGGAATATTTATTAAAAATATGATTTCAATCCAACAGTAACAAGCCCAGCCGTCTGTTAAGGGTTAATCTTTCTTGGTGAGAATTCAAATGACCTTCTCGTAAAATCACACACACAATGAGTGGAAGAGACTTGTTCCAGAGACAATATACTATTTGAATCTCTACAGGTGGTCAAACAAGTCCCAGGAAAGATAATAGTGGGATCTGATGTCGGTGACTCTAAGACTGGCAAAGTATGTTTTCTCAACAATTACCATTGTCTGTTGAAAATGAGGAGATTTCACCTGAAAAAAGTTAATTACAAAGTAAAATACCACCGTTGGACTTCCAAACAGTGAGTCATCACACCTGACCAAAATGACAATGGTGAGACGATACTTGTAGATCTGAGAAGATTAAATAAAACCTTGAAAGTGTGGATTCCCAGAGGAAACTTTATGGACTGTCACAATAGGCTAGTGAATTCAGGTTTAACTACAGGCCAGTCTATGTACTTGAAGCACTCAACAATGGATAAGGTTCTCTGTCATATTCCCATGAACTATATTCCCAGCCAAGGAAAGTGTGGGGGATCTCAATGGGATGTTATAAAGGGTTCCACACACAAAAATATATTCAGCAGAGTTGGGGATTGCATACCACTAAATTAAGTAGGAAATGGTGAAAAGTAAGATATTTTGTGAATTGGTATCAATTGTATGTTTCCATCAGAAAGCAAATGTTTCACACAAGTTTGAATCTCAGGGAAATGAAAAACTGAATGCACATATATCTTTCTATGGTTCCTATCCGAAACATTAGTGGTAAAATCAACTATATTTGGATAAGACGTATATTTAATATCTAAAATTACCTTGGTTTCCACCCGAGGCATGAGTCATCATTAATACTCAAATTGTTTTGTGATCCCTGACTGCCCCCCAGTGGACAGGTGAGAGATATCTTAGGTACATACACTTCTCGACCGGCCAATCAAAAAGCCTGTTGGGAGGGTCTTTTAAAACAATGGTTTGGATGGTATAAAAAAACCATGCACCTCATCTAAAAAAAAACATATACTAAAAGACTCATGCTAAGAAAAATAAGAAAGCTAAAGAAAAACCAATCAACAATCGGAAGGAGATCTGAAAAGCTGAAGAAATCTGACGAGGCTGAAATCTATCCCATCTGAAAAACTTAAAGACCTTTTAACACTATTTCTCAATATTTTCAAACTACTAAAACTTTTACTAGACTCCTAAATCTCTGAACTTCTACCATCCTACACTTTTTCTTAAACACTACCCCCTATTGCACTCACTTGCTCCCTGCGGCCATTCTTCTGCAGGAACTTCAATTGCCAGCTGAATGCACTGGGGAGGCGTCATAATCCAGGTTCTGGGTGTGGTGAGATTGTTAAGAATTAATATTGTATTTTATATTTCCTCTCTTGCATTGGGGTGATAGTAATTGCATTGGGGTGATAGTAATTGCATTGGGTGTTCATATATATATAGAGAGATCCATATTATTACTGCTAAGAATTGTTTGGTGTAATATTGAAATTATAGATATTGCATAATTAATTAATTTTTAATTGGTTATAGTACGATTTATCAGGGAATATTTTCTCACATTTCTATGGCCACGTTTTGGGAGAAATGACCTCTGAAGTACTATAAATTAACACTTATCACTAAATTTGATTTTAATCTTTATTACTATCTAGAAAAATTGTTTGGTGTATAGAATTGGTATAGTATATCTTTGATCGTGTGTACCAGTATCCATTCATCACCAGTCTTTTGCGTTTTGTGTTAAAATATATATAATTTTTGTACATAAATAAATTTATCTATTTATTATAAAGGCAATTTTTGTGTGTATGGTACGAAATCATACTGGCTAAAAGGACTCAAGGTATATTAATAAGTGGTGATCAAATTATTAAGGTGTCCAAATTATTGGTTCATTAAATAATTGCCGTATTTTAACGGCTGTAGGCACTGCGATATTTTGTTTAAGGGAAAAGGACACCGCCCTTCATAAGTAGAATAAATTCTTACATAAACCACCACAGGGAGAGAGCAGGGATTTGAAAGTGGAGAAGAGCCGACGAGGACAGGTGGAGAGGGTGTTGATGAGGGTTATGAAATAGGCTTGCTTGGCAGCGTGGAGGGAGGTGGTGTAGGCGAGGTAGGCATCTTTATAGAGGGAGAACCCGGGAGGGGATCTGGTTTTGCACCATAAGCACTCCAGGGCGTGACTGCGTTGTTTGAGGCATTTTGTGTGGTCGTTTTGCCAGGGTTGAAGCGGTCGGGGTCTAATGCTACGTGTGGTTAGGGGTGCCAGGGAGTCAAGGGTCAGCTGCTGGGTGGAGATGGGTCGGGTCCAGATTGCGGAGGTTGCGGGTGATGGTTAGATGCTTTGGGGGGGAGTTGAGGGAGGGGGAGATGGAGAATGTGAGGAGGTGGTGGTCAGAGAGGGGGAAGGGGGTGTTAGTGAAGTCATGGGGGGTGCAGAGGTGGGAGAAAACGAGGTCCAGGGTGTTTCCGTTGGAGTGGGTGGAGGACTGAGTGTGCTGTGTGAGCGCAAAGGAGGAGGTTAGAAGGAGGAGTTGGGAAGTAGCCGGGCTGTTGGCGTTGATCGGGATATTGAAGTCACCTAGGATGATGGTCGGTAGCTCGGAGGAGAGGAAGAAGGGAAGCCAGGCGGCGAAGTCCTCTAGGAAGAGGGATGCGGAACAGGAGGCCGATAGATTACCGCAATCCTTAGGGGGGTGGGAGAGAAGAGCCGGATGCAGTGGGCCTCGAAGGAGGAGGATAGGGAGAGGAGATAGGGAGGACCTGGAAGGTGCTCAGCGGTGGTAGGAGCATACCAAACCCTCCGCCTCTGCGTCCACTCGGTCTGGGTGAATAGGTCCAAACGAGGCCTCTGTTGGAGAGGGCAGCAGGGGAGGTGGAGTCAGTGGCTTGGATCCAGGTTTCGGTGACCGCTAGGAGGTTGAGGGAGTGGGAGACAAAGAGGTCGTGGATGGCGGTGAGCTTGTTGCAAACCAAACAGGCATTCAGGAGTGCAACCGAGAGGGGAGGGGTGGATGTGGGGAGGAGGGGGACAGATATGAGATTGAGGGGGTTGTGGTGGTTGGCGTGAGTAGGGGGGTGCCGGGTGTTGGGAATGCAACAGCATGTACTATAATGTACTATATATAGTATTGTGTGTTATTGTCACTTGACCAGTAGATGGCACTATACACTAAAGGTTACTAGTTGTGTATATCTGAAAACTTGTTTGTTCCTCTTCTCTATCATCTCTTCAGGAAGTAATGTGTCTGTAATATGTCTGCTGAGAAATGTGCTCTGTATGTTTGCAACTTAAGCCACACAAGTAAAGTCTGAATTCTGCTATCACTACCAGTGTCTTCTATAACACATAACCAACAGGTTATGGGCCCAGCTCCAGACACTGGAAAAAGGAAAACTACAAGCAAGTAAGTGCTGCATTTGCAATCCTACCAATTCACTGAAAGATGGCAAGTGCTTCAGATATGAAGTTTACAATAGCAAAGCTCAACAATACCAACTACCAGGTATGGAAGTTTAAGCTTGAAATGCTGCTATCCAAAGATGACTTGTGGCCGGTACTAGATACACACAGACCCAATGACAACCCGGAAGAATGGGACAGAAAAAACAGACAAGCAAAAGCAGTCATAAGCCTGTTAGTGGAGGACAATCAACTCATTCATATAAGGAAAGAAAGCACAGCTAAAGGTATGTGGACTGCATTACAAACACTGCATGAACGTGCAAACCTGAACAGTAAACTATATCTGCTGCGCAAACTGTATAAGATGAGGCTGGAAAGAGGGCAGGAAATGGGTGAACATGTAAATGCTATGCTACAAATTGTGGACCAGCTGGGTGCAATAGGTGAAGAATTAAAAAGCAACCATGTTGTGTCAATACTTCTGTGCAGCCTTCCAGAATCATACAGTGCCCTTATAAATGCTCTAGAAACTAGACCGGAAGCTGAACTGACGCTCGAATATGTTAAGGGAAAATTAATTGATGAATACAGCAGAAGAAAGGAAAATTTGCATAGTGAAGAGAACGAGAGACCAGAGGCAGCTCTGAAGGTGCATGAAGGCATAAGACAAAGCAAAGAAACCAGGGTATGTTTTTGCTGCAAAAAGGCCGGTCACCTGAAAAAGAACGGTTCAATCTGGAAAGCTGAGCAGTGAAAGCGGGAGCTACCCACAAGAGAAAGAGCTAAAGCTGTCATAAAAGAAAATGAAAGTGCATCATGGAATGGTACTTTTAAAGTGACTCAGAATAGTACCTCACATGGATGGTACATTGATTCAGGGGCAACAAGTCACATGACAAGCGACGAGACATTCTTCACAGAAATTGATTTTAGTGTAAAAGATAAAGTCTTCCTAGCAAATGGGAAAAGTATTACAGCGGAAGGTAAAGGTCAGGGATTTCTGAACTGTAAAACGCCATCAGGGGGCAAGCAGAGCATCCTTGTAAAGAATGTTCTATATGTTCCAAGCCTAGAAGGAAGCCTCCTATCAGTTAAAACCCTTGCAAGCAATGGACTCACTGTCCAGTTCAGAGGTAATGAATGCACAATTCAAAATGGAAAGCAAATTCTAACAAGAGGAAGATTAAATGAACATCTGTACAAAATCATCACTGAAAGTGAGAAGGCCAATGCGGCAACTCATAACCCACATGACAAGTGCATCCACCTGTGGCATAGAAGATTGGGGCATCCAAACCCAGAAGCTATAAAAGGACTTTGCAAAGAGAGGTCTATCAGAAGACATGAAAATATTGCCTTGCCACATACTCAGCAAGTGCACGTGTTGCATCAAAGCAAAGGCCACCCGAACCCCTCTTCCACAGACCAGTCAGAGTAAAACCATTAAACCCATGGAACTGATACACAGTGATGTGTGCAGACCAATGAAAACCATCACACCTGGCGGGAACAGATATTTACTGACTTTCATCGATGATTATTCCCGGTACACAATAACGTATCTAATGAAGCACAAAAGTGAGACATTAGAAAAACTTCAAGAGTTTGTAGCTATCACAAGCAACAAGTTTCAAAGGAAACCTGGAATAATATGCACTGACAATGGAGGGGAATATATGAATAAAGAGATGGAATCATACCTAAAGAAACAAGGTATTATACACCAAACAACTGTACCATACACTCCTGAGCAAAACGGTGTAGCGGAAAGAAAGAATCGCACTCTTGTAGAAATGGCCAAATGTATGATTACGGACGCTGCCTTACCTAACAAATACTGGGGATAAGCAATAATGACTGCAACATACCTACAAAACAGGCTCCCATCAAAAGCTATTGAGAGTACACCATATGAAATGTGGAATGGATCAAAACCTAACGTAGGACACATCAGAGTGTTCGGCTGTAAAGCATATGCCCACATTCCAAGTCAGAAACGCTCCAAGTTGGAGAACAAAGCCATAGAAGGCATTCTGGTGGGCTACAGTGAGCAGAGTAAGGGATATAGAATCCTTTGTCCAAAGACCAACAAGGTCACAGTAAGCCGCAGTGTTTATTTTGATGAAAGTGAAGCACCAGATAATACAATTCTTGAAAAATGTGGAGAGGATTTACACACTGAATCGGCAAGAGACACTGACCCATGCGAAGCAGGACAAGAGCAAGAACAAGAAGTGGAACTTACAATCAAGGATCCAATAGAACCCACTGAACAACAAGAAATCAGAAGATCCTCTCGAATGACAAAAGGGATACCACCCCGCAGGTTATCATACGCTGCTAAAACACATCAAACATAGGAGCCAACATCCTGGGAAGACATAGAAACTTTGCTGAGAAGGGAAGCCGATCAGTGGAGAAAAGCAGCTGAAGAAGAAATAAAATCACCTCAAGAAAATAAAACTTGGTCACTAACAGAACTCCCTCCCGGTCGCAAAACCAACGGAAGCAAATGGACTTTTAAAGTGAAATATGATACAGAAGGAAACAAGTGACTGTTGCACTCTCTTCAACTGAAGCGGAATACATAGCAGCAGCACATGCATGTCAAGAAGCCATTTGGATTCGTCAACGTCTACTAGACATGGGACTGAATATGTCACAACCCACACCCATCTTTGAAGACAATCAGGGATGCATAAACCTTACACACTCTGAGAAGATTAACCCAAGAACCAAGCACATTGATGTAAGATATCATCTGCTCAGAGACATGCAAGAACAAGGGGTTATCGACATCCAGTACTGCCCATCAGAGGAGATGACTGCAGACGCACTCACCAAACCTTTGCCAAGGGAACGTCATTGTTTTCTACAAAAGAGACTAAATGTCATATAATTATGCACATGCCGTTGAGAAGGGGTGTTGGGAATGCAACAGCATGTACTATAATGTACTATATACAGTATTCTGTGGTAATATCACTTGACCAGTAGATGGCACTATACACTAAAGGTTACTAGTTGTGTATGTGTAAAACTTGCTGCTTCTTTCTTCTTCTCTATCATCTCTTCAGGAAGTAATGTGTCTGTAATATGTCTGCTGCAATGTGCTCTGTATGTTTGTAACTTAAGCCACACAAGTAAAGCCTGAATTCTGCTATCACTGCAAGTGTCTTCTATAACACATAACCAACAGTACTTTGAGTTCAGACCTGAGCACCAAATGACCGGTCCCGAGGAGCCTGGCTTTATCCAGATACAGATACAATGCTGTCTGAACTACCCACTGAGATCAGCCTCATCTATCCAATGAGGGGAACGGGAACTCATAGATAAGCAGATAAGATGACAGCTTTACACACTGTCAGGGGTGGCTGATTTCACCAAAAAATTATATTTCTGCCCTCAGCGACATTTAGAAAACAAAGCTGCCTGGAACTGTCATTCATTTGGCAATTTAAAGCCTAAGTTTAGTCAAATCTTTCTTCAATGGGATGCATCCCTTGTGCTGATAGTTGCTGGTTTGGTTGACGTTTTCCATCCTTCAATCCCCTCCACCCACACATCAGTAATCTCTCAGGAAAGGCCAATGACAGAACAGGCAGAGTTCAATCCGTACTTTGATCTCCTCCCCATAGCCGGCTTTAGAAGCTGCAGATTAACATTGAATGGAAGTCTTCTAGGATGATTTGGAATGGTCTCTGAGTCACTTTGGGTGGGGGGCCCATGGAACCCAGCTCACTTCGGAGAGGTGGGGAGACCCCTGTCTCAGCTCCCCATAATCCTCTTATGTGTAAGTCACTCTGTGCCTGTTAGGGGTACAGGGTGATCTGTCCTAATATTGTGTAGACATGTATAGGCGGGGTGGGGGTTGTGGATTGTTTGGTGTTATGGGGCTGCATCCCATCGTTCTATTGTTTGTCTGGCTTGGGAGCAAACTATTATGACATGTATGTGTTTATGTGTATTAGTTTAGTGGGGTGTCTCCAGCAGCCCTCCCTCCTGATGGGACTGTCTGCTGGTGTGAAGTTTGAATACCTGTGTGTCTCTTGTTGCTAAGTATAGATTGCCCCTCCCCTGCGTCATTATGCAGGGAGGGGGGACTGTCCCCTGAGTGTATAAAAAAGCCAGTTTGAGTTTCAAATAAAGAGTTCCATGTTTAGACAGACTGGTGTCATCTAGTCTTGTATGGTCGGCTGTGGTGTCTGTGGTCGGTGTTCGGATGGGGAAGCGGTATTCTAACAGAAGTACCCAAGTGCATTCGGGGTTGGTTCCATTACAGTCTCTCCTCCTGGGAGGACGTTATTCATCATCCTACTCATACAACCAGCATTCGAGTTATGATGACCATACACTGATTGAAATGTGACTGATTCACCAGGGACCAACCCAACTCCTCTCTGCCAATCCCTTCATTGGCTGACACTCACCCAACAAATTCAATTCAAAATACTAACTTACAAAGCCATCCACCATCTGGCCTCAGTGACATCACTAACCTGGTCTCAAAATACCAACCAAATTGTTCTCTTCACTCCTCCCAACACATCCTGCTCTCTAGATCCCTTGTCACCTCCTCCCTTGCTCGCCTCCAGGACTTTTCCTGAGTCTCTCCCATCCATTGGAACTCCCTACTCCAATCTGTCTATCTCCTACTCTTGCCCACTTTTAGGCAATTGCTGAAAATCCTTCTCTCCAGAGAAGCCTATCCTGTCCCCACCTAATATCTGTACTTTTATTTTCTCCATCACCCCATCCCCCACAATATTTACCTTGACCCCCCTTGGATTGTAAGCTCTGACAAGCAGAGCCCTCTGATTCCTCCTGTATTGTATTGTGACTGTACTGTCTGCCCTCATGTTGTAAAGTGCTGAGCAAACTGTTGGCGTCATATAAATCCTATATTATAATAATAATACATTCTGCTCAGCGTATGGCTATTCCCTCTCAACAAACATTGACTGTTGACATGATGGAAATCTTTTGACAATCAGCAGCTGCAGCCACCAATCAGTGTATTCCCAGCGGGAGGGATTCCTCCATCCATCTTGTTTGTGTGGAAGGAGAAATCTGAACAAAATACCTAACAGTGTATGGTCAGCTTTAGACGTGTTCTACTCTCCGTATACAAAGAGGAAGTTGGATGCCACCAACGATGGGTTGTGTAAGAAGTGATGGAAGGCAGAGCCGGCTCTGATAGAGGAAGTATGAGAAATCCCCCTCCACCTCCTCCTCTCTTCTTCCTCCATCATCAGACATCATTGGGAGTGAAGTGCAGACCAACTCTTTGTTCACACATGAATATCGATCTTCATACAGTATGAAGAAGGTGGAGCTCCCAGTGCCATGTTTCCAGGTATTTCTGCTGTATTATTCTATATATCCCTGTGTATAACATCCCTCTACTGATATCATGGAGGGACTACAAATCCCAGCATTCTTCCAATGATATCATGGGGACTAACAGTTCCAGCATCCCTCCACTGATATCATAGGTATATACAAGTCCAAGGATCTCTCCATTGATATCACAGACCAGAAGTCTGTATATTGTGTAGCTCCATATAGTGTATAAATGGATAGTGTGTACTATATAGAAGGAAAGATAATCTGTATCATTCTGTAATAAATCTAAATTATGATTCGGCACTTATATTGATGGCAAGCTTGCAAAATATTTGGTTTTTATGATTAGTCATAATTAATATTAATATGTGTAAGTGGTCTTTTTACAAATGGTAGTATTAGTATTCTTCAATTAAACTGAGACTGAAAAAGATATGAATAAGTTACGCTGAACTAGCTAAATCAGTTGAAGGTTGAGTATACTATATTTAGGCATAAAGTATCTGGTAGTTATGTCAAGGTGATTAGAAGTGACTTACTATTACATTACGTATTTTAATAGCATCTGAGTGTATTTAGTATACGTTTCTAACATTGATACATATATAGTTTAGTGATTATACATTGATATGTTCTTAAGCTATACTATTCTTTAAATATATAGCTGAGGGTTCATCAGCATACATATGTTCCTGTCCATCAAACATCATATGTATAGCATCCCCTTCCTTATATGAAATGGCTTTGCTAAGCAGTAATAATTTCCATAGAAGGTATTAAGATCACTAACTATGACGTACATTTGCCTCATAAAAGACCATGAGACAACAGACAAGGGACACACGCTACACGACACTCTTTCATACATAACACACACACACATGGCTGTTCATAAGAACTTTCTGAGATGCTGGAACAGGTGCTGCAAGACAAGAGATCATCATTAACGTCACTTCCGTCTTCTTTCTCGGACTCTGTGTTGGACAAGACAAGATCACGTGAAGGACAGAACAGCCATGACAGATAATGGTGACTTTATCGTTTGTTTGTTATTTCTACAGTAGTTGTATCTCCATGGAACTGTTCATGATACGCTTTACATTGTTATTTCTACAGTAGTTGTATCTCCATGGAACTGTTCATGATACACTTTACATTGTTATTTCTACAGTAGTTGTATCTCCATGGAACTGTTCATGATACGCTTTACATTGTTATTTCTACAGTAGTTGTATCTCCATGGAACTGTTCATGATACGCTTTACATTGTTATTTGACATCATTGTGTGATAGAATAAAATCACACTTTATTTGTTATTTCAATGGCTCTTTCATTCATAATCGCCTCAAAACACTAGAAGAAGTATTATATGTGTCTAAAATCCAACACATTCTATATATCCCTGTGTACAACATCCCTACACTGATATAGTAGCCAGTTAGTCTGGCTGAAAAAATACAAAAGTCCATCCAGTTCAACCATTTAAAAAAAAAAGTTATAATCCTCCACCCACAGTTGATCCAGAGGAAGGCAAAAAAAAACCAGCAAAGCACGATCCAATCTCCTCCTGCAGGGAAAAAATTCCTTCCTGATCCCCCGAGAGGCAATTGGATATTCCCTGGATCAACTTTCCCTATAAATGTTATATCCAGTTATATTCTGTGTATGTAAAATTATATCTCTCTCTGGACTCTCTATACCTCTCCTAATACTAGAGAGGATTTTGCTCGCTTTAGAACCCGCAGTTTGGCGTTGCATGCCAATTATTAAGCTTGTGATCTACTAGAACCCCCAGATCCTTCTCCACCATGGACCCCCCAGATCCTTCTCCACCATTGACCCCCCCCAGTTGTACCCCCCTAGTATGTATGATGCATGCATATTCTTAGCCCCCAAGTGCAGAGCCTTACATTTATCACCATTAGCCCTCATTGGCCCCATAGTCCCCCAATTACACAGAGCATTGAGGTCGGCTTGTAAGTTGGAGACATCCTGTAAGGACGTTATTCCCCGGCACAGCTTGGTGTCATCTGCAAAGACTGGAATGGGGTTTATAATCTCACACCCCATATTGTTTATATATATATTAATAAGTAAGGGTCCCAACACTGAACCCTGGGGTACCCCACTAATAACACTGAACCCTGGGGTACCCCACTAATAACACTGAACCCTGGGGTACCCCACTAATAACACTGAGCCTTGGGGTACCCCACTAATAACGCTGAACCCTGGGGTACCCCACTAATAACACTGATCCTTGGGGTACCCCACTAATAACACTGATTCATGGGGTACCCCACTAATCACACTGATTCATGGGGTACCCCACTAATCACACTGAACCTTGGGGTACCCCACTAATAACACTGAACCCTGGGGTACACCACTAATAACACTGAACCTTGGGGTACACCACTGACACCCCCAGACCACTCAGAGTATGAATCATTAACTACTACTCTTTGAATCTTTTAGCCAGTTTTCTATCCATTTACATTCGGATTGTTTCAGCCTGTAGACTTTACTTTACACATTAGCCGTGTGTGGGGAACTGTGTCAAATGCTTTTACAAAATTCTAGTATACCACGTCCACCGCCACCCCTCTGTCCAAGTATACCACGGCCACCACCACCCCTCTGTCCAACTATACCACGTCCACCGCCACCCCTTTGTCCAAGTATACCACGTCCAAAGCAACCCCTCTGTCCAAGTATACCACGTCCACCGCCACCCCTCTGTCCAAGTATACCACGTCCACCTCCACCCCTCTGTCCAAGTATACCACATCCACAGCCACCCCTCTGTCCAGTATACTAAGTCCACCACCACCCCTCTGTCCAAGCATACCACGTCCACAGCCACCCCTCTGTCCAGTATACTAAGTCCACCACCACCCCTCTGTCCAAGTATACCACGTCCACAGCCACCCCTCTGTCCAAGTACATCATGTCCACAGCCACCCCTCTGTCCAAGTACATCATGTCCACAGCCACCCCTCTGTCCAAAGTTTTGCTTACCTCCTCATAAAAAGAAATCAGATTTGTGTGACAACTTCTGTCTTTTATGAATCCATGCTGTCTGTGGCTTACAATATTTGTTTCCAGCAAGAACTCCTCTCTGTGGTCTTTTATTAAACTCTCCAGTATATTCCCAACTATAGAAGTTACACTAACAGGTCTATAATTACTTGGGAAAGATTTTGTCCCCTTTATAAATATTGGCCCCACATTGGCCTTACACCAATCCAGTGGTACTATGCCAGTCATTAAAGAGTCCCTAAAAATGAGAAACAATGGCTGTGAGATGACAGAGCTGAATTCTTTAAGGCCCCGTGGGTGTCTGCCATCCGGTCCAGGGGCTTTATTCACCTTTATTCTGTCTAAATATTTCTGGATCATATCAATTGTGAGCCAATGTGGATCATCTGGGGGGTGTCAGTACCACCCTCCATTATGGACAAGAGCCCCCCCATGCTCCTTTGTATACACAGAGCTGGAGAAGGGATTTCATACATTGGCCTTCTCTTTGTTTCCAGTCATCCACTCTAGATTATTTTGTAAAGGGCCTACATGCTGTCCCCTCCCAGATGGTCTGCCCTCCCGGTTGTTAGGGATAGCAGTGACATCCAGGGCTGCCACCAATGAGCTTGCAACCCCCACATCTTCACCCAACTTGGCAAATCTGTTTGGGTGCACAAACCCAGGGCCAGCCTTCCTTTTCTGTGAGCCCCTACCACTCCCTCTCATTACAGTAACCCATCTTCCTACCTGATAATCCCTATTAGCCCCTCCCCACTCCACATCAATCCCATTAGCTACCCACTCAGAGAGCAGAAGACCCCTTTCAAGGTTGTCAGTTCTGCCCAGTGTTGGAACTTGCCCCTTCAGATCTCTAATGCGAGATTCCAGAAGGGCAACCCGCTCACATCTGTCGCAGTGGTATCCATCCTGAAGCTGTTGCTCCATACATGCGGCACACTGTGCACGGCACAAAACCTTCCATCCTGCTTGTACTCATGTAGCCCTGTTTTGGGGGGGGGGGGTTATGTGAAATGGCCCACACCAAACAAGCTATGGCGCTAACCTGTATATGAGTAGGCAATCCTGAGCCTTCGCTATATGGAAGAGGGGGTTGTGATAATACAAATGGCAGTGCCTCCACCTAGAATAGGGATCCTGCAATTGAGGAGACTCACCCCTTTCTAGGAATGTAACATGTAGACTACTTAAAGTAACTATACATAGCAGTATTAATGCACCCAGCTTATATTTCTGAAATGAAAACATGTCACCCACCTGTATGAGATTAATGCAAAGTTTATATAAAGCAGCCACATAAAACAGGATGCATAAGAATAACATTCAGGAATTACAATTCACCATAAATTGGGAGGTTGCAATTATACCCGGGTATATGTGCATGTAGTATACAGAATACCTCCAACCATGGGCTATAGCGCAGTCCGGTTGCAGGGGCCCCTGGAGAGGTGAGAGTCCATAAGATGCACGCTTCCACTTTAGATGCTGTGATGGCGTCCAAGTAACATGCGGATGATTGCACGGCTTGTCTGAAGATCAGCGATGCATCACCTAAAAGGATAAAATGCTCTATCTATCCTCACTCTTCGTCCCTATCCCTAAACTGGGCTGTCACTGCAACCGGGCCTCTATCTGTCTAAGTGGCCGTCGGATGCCTAACCTACCTCTAGCCTAATCTATCCAACGCTCCCTATGCTAATCCTAGCTAAAGGGAGATCCAGACCAATAAGGGTGCTATGGCTTTAAGCAAAGAGGCTGCAAAGATACACTGCAATTAAAAGAAAGTTCACCTGACAGTCTTATGCAGCTGAAAACACGGATCTATATATATATATGACAACTATAAGGATTCTGCAGTGTAAATAGAATAATGATAATGAACCACAACTCTCTCTCTTACAGAGATATTAGGGTTCCTATACAGAAGTTGAAATATAACAGAGGCAGACCTAATCTGCTTCAGTAACAACTACATAGATAACAGCCTTGTTAATCTGGATCATTACTCACAGAATCCCCATACAGTTCCCCCCAGATACATAGCACATAGCAGTCTGGAACCCTCTGCCTGATACTTCCTGGAAAACAAACTATATAACATCCTGGGGTTTCTTGACCTCCTTGCAGGGGCAGGAAGCACACCCAGGGACTTGTCTGTAATGGGACCTCTATGGTAGTGGCTGTATATGAACATAAACAAACCACAACCAGTGTATAAAATAACAGTTCCCTACACTCTCCCCCTGGTGAAACCTTTACGTCCCGTCAAAGGAAGCTCACATTATATACAATAATGAAATTCAATTTCAAATGTCCTCTCTCCATTACAATGGTTTGCTAAAGAAAACAACAGATTAGTATAAATACATGCCAGGTGATGCAAATACAGGTAGCATATTGACCAGATTAGATACTGCCCCTACCCAGGCATGGTATAGATGGGGCTGAGGAATGATGCTGGGATCTCCCAAAGTATCATAAGTCAAAACAGGTGGTGGATGTCTAACCCTTCCTCCTCTACGCACTTCCCTATGAGGTAATCCCTGATTTTCAGGTACTGAATGAGGGCTTTGTGTCATGGGAAGAGATGGCACTGATTGTGGAGTAGAACTAGATCCTTGGTTAGGCGTACTCACTGACTCAGGCACAAACTCTGGAGATCTAGGGTTCAGTGACTCTCTTGGAAGAGGAGAAGCTGTTGGGCTCTGAATCTCAGGAACTACAGTCCAGTCACTCTCATTAGAGTCAGGAGGATCAGTTGTAATGTTAGCCTGAGGTTGTGGGGAGTCCCTTCCCACAGTATCTTCTGAGTCATCATCATCAGTGACTTGAGGAATAGGGAGCAAATGGTTTCGATGCCAAGCTTTTACTCTTCTTCCTTCTGGTCCCTTTATTTTGTACACAGGAATTCCAGGTAATTTGCTCACCACTGTAAAAATCTCATTCCTCCATCGGTCAGCTAATTTATGCTTCCCAGAAGGGCCCAAGTTTCTAAGCAATACCTGGTCAACAGGTTTCAATTCTCTGTGTCTCACACGACGATCAAACCTCCTTTTGTTCCCATCATTTATCTTGGCAGCATTTTCTTCAGCCAAACGATAAGCTGACTTAAGGGTATCTTTCAGACGAGCTACATACTGATAGTGACTTTGATGATCGACACCATCAGTGGAGACCCCTAGCAAGAGGTCTATTGGCAGTCTAGGCTCCCTTCCAAACATTAAGAAATAAGGGGAGAATCCCGTAGTCTCATGTCTTGTGCTATTGTAAGCATGAACCATGGCTTCAACTTTACGACTCCAAGTGCGTTTATCATCAACCTGTAGAGTACCTAACATATCAAGCAACGTTCTGTTAAATCTCTCAGGGAGAGCATCACCTTCAGGGTGATAAGGGGTAGTCCGGCTTTTATGGATGTTGAGCAGTTGAAGTAATTCCTTAACTAGTCTGCTCTCAAAGTTTCTTCCCTGATCCAAATGCAATCTGTGGGGTAAGCCATAGTGGATGAAATACTTCTCCCAAAGCACTCTGGCGACTGTCACTGCCTTTTGATCCTTGGTAGGAAAAGCTTGTGCATACCAGGTGTAGTGATCAGTCACTACCAACACGTTCCCAATTCCTCTTGAATCATTGTCAATGCATAGAAAATCGATACAGACCAAATCCATGGGTCCTGAACTCTGTAAATGTCCCATTGGGGCAGCTCGAACTGGGAGGGTTTTTCGTCTCAGACAACGGAGGCACCTTCTACAAAGGCTAGTCACAGTTTCTCTCATTCTGAGCCAATAAAAGCGGTCCTGAATCAAGCCATAGGTCTTCTCAGGCCCCAAATGACCATGAAGATCATGTAGACTTCTGAAAACCATCTTTCGAAAACAATAAGGGAGAACCAGTTGACGTCTCCCTGGGTGGTCATGATACAGAGTCACACGGTAGAGTAGGCCCTTTTCAATCCTGAATTTATCCCAGTCTCTCAGAAATGAGCTACATTCAGCAGGCAAGGTTTTCTTCAATATCTCTGGATCATTAACACTAACTGCTCTATATAAAGGTCCAATCAAAGGGTCAGCCTTTTGACTCTTAATCATCCGCTGAGGAGATATAGAACAGTTCTCAAATGAGCCAAGGGCTGCTGGGTAAGCAAACATGTCTGGTACAGCATCAGGTCCACTTCCTATGGAGTCTATGAGCCGCATCTCTGAGAAAGCCATGTTATCGTCCACTACTGCAGCCATAGAACATAGTGCTCCAACACCAGGACCAGGGACTTCCTCCCATTCATTGTCTTCAGAGACAGGCGGTAACCCAGGGCGTCTGGATAACGCATCTGCACCAATGTTTTTTGGACCAGGTTTGTATTTCAAGGTGAATTGATAATTTGATAGAGCAGCCAACCAGCGATGTCCAGTGGCATCTAGTTTTGCTGTGGTTAAGACATATGTCAAAGGATTGTTATCCGTTCTTACTTCGATAGCTGCTCCATAAAGATAATCATGTAACTTATCGACAATAGCCCATTTGAGAGCTAAGAATTCCAACTTGTGAACTGGGTAATTGCGCTCGCTAACTGTGAGGCTTCGACTGATGAAGGCGACGGGTCGCAACCCAGCTGGATACTGCTGGTGCAACACTCCACCCAGTCCTTCAAAGCTAGCATCTACATGGAGAACATACGGCTTTCGAGCATTAGCATAGGCCAGAACGGGTGCCTCTGTTAACTTCTTCTTTAACTGAATGAAGGCATCCTCACAGGCTGAAGTCCACTTATCGCCAAAAGGATTTTTGGTGGATTTCTTCTGCTTTTCTTGACCGCTCGAATCAGTCTTCAACAAGTCATGTAGGGACTTGGCCACTTTGGAATATCCTTCTACAAATCTGCGGTAATAACCACAGAATCCAAGGAATGAACGTAACTCTGTGATATTCTGAGGTCGTGGCCAATTCACAACTGCTTCAACTTTGGCAGGATCTGTGGCCACTCCTTCAGCAGAAACAATGTGGCCTACATAGGTAACAGATGAACAGCAGAACTTACACTTGTCTGAAGACAACTTCAGCCCTTCCTCCTTTAGACGATGCAACACTCGCATGAGACGTTCTTCATGTTCCTCCAATGAAGCTCCAAATACAATAATGTCATCGAGGTACACAAGACACTCTCGTGGCACTAAATCACCCAAAACGCGTTCCATTAATCTTTGAAATGTTGCTGGTGCACCCCTTATGCCTTGTGGCATGCGGGTAAACTGATAGAAGCCCAAAGGACATATGAAGGCTGTTTTCTCTTGGTCTTCAGGAGCCATTGGAACCTGATAGTACCCTGACCGCAAATCAAGAACTGTGAACCACTGATTTCCATTCAGAGCTTCCAAAGCCTCTTCTATCCTGGGTAGTGTATACTGATCAGGTATTGTCCTTCGATTCAGGGTTCGATAGTCCACACATAGGCGAATAGATCCACACTTCTTTCTTACCACAACAATAGGTGAAGCATAGGGACTTTTACTATCCGCAATGATCCCCTGATCTTTCATCTGACGTAAGGTCTGTCTGAGCTCATCAACATCCTTTGGAGCTATCCTTCTGGGCCTTTCCCGGAAGGGAGTGGCATCTGTTAGCCTGAAAGTGTGTTGAGCACTTTTGGCACAGCCTACATCCATTTCATCCATAGAAAATACTTCTGGTAATCCTGATAACTGCTGTGTCAATCTGTGACCCCAAAGCTCTGATAAGTTTGGGTCAGTCAGATCAAATTCAACAGTAGGAGCGGTACCTTCAACTTGCACTTTGCACACTTCAGCATAGGGGTTAACACCAAAAACAGGATAGCAATGGGCTACCTTTTGGTAAGGATCAATTATATCGGGGTAGGGTGAACAGTTTCTCACAGTCACAACTGTAGATAGGTCCACTCTGGCCCTCCAGTCTTTCCTTTCAGGAATCACCTTCCACCCCTCTTTGTTGATCATCTCTTCAGGTGTTTCCATAAGGACGTAACTGCCATCTCTAAGTAGCTCAGGAGCAATGCTGGAGGAAACCCTTAGTATTCTCTCTCCCCCTGGAGGAATTTCCACTGCATGCCTACCGATGTGATACACCACTCCGTGTTGATAGCCAACAGAGAGGACATTACAAAGCTCTTTAAGATCAGAAGACAGTTCAATTTGATCAAAAGAAGCAGTTCGACCTCCTTCAAGAAACGTCTGAAAAGCACAGTGTACTGCTTTACAATTAGTACCTAATATCACAGGAGCGGCATTGGAGTCCCCAGTGTCGGGACACACAAGTGCAGTGATCTCCATGGGAGGAACACCTTTGTCCTCTAAACCAGGTACAGTAACAATTATGCGCAGGCTTCCATTAACAGGGTATGACTTAGAGTTCAACCCCCACAACTTCATCTGTCCAGTAGATTGAAGTGGTGTGTTGCTCAAATGCTTCTGATAGAAGGAACGATAGATAAGGGTAACTTGAGACCCAGTGTCAGACAAAGCTGAAGTTTTAAGTCCGTTGACAGTAACGTTAACAATGGACTTGGAGCCTATGATAGGCTGTTTTGATCCTGACTTTGAATATTTCAGTCGTCCTTTGTGCTTTTGTACAGGGAATGACACACTTTGCACCATTCCCTCATAATCGTCATGACATTGTCTAGCTGAATGGCCCGTCTGACCACACCTGAAGCACTTTCTAGAGTCTCTCCCTCTGTGTAATGCAACGGGCTTGTTAATGGAAGACTTGGACCGAGTGAATTCAGGTTGATCATTTTGAACAGGACGAGAAGGCAGGTCCTCTTTAAAAGGTTGTTTCACTTTCTTAGGGGTGCTAAACTGAATGTCAGCTTCCAATTTCTAACTTCATTAGTCCATGAAGAGGAAGAATATCATCAGATAACTTCACTTTGAGGAGCTGTGCGAGAGGATGATGAGGTAACAATCCCTGTACTACTTGACTAGTTCTCATTGAATTCACTGCATCAGGCTGTATAGCAGTGTGATACACCAGACGTGACAACAGTAACTGCAATCGATTAATGAAAGTGGAAACACTCTCTCCTTCTTTCTGACGGGTAATACGATAGTCAGCAACCATCTGTTCAAGGTCATAGTATGGTTCAAAATGGTCAGACAGTACTTGTATATAGTCTGTTGCACTTACCCCCTCATGGGTATCTCGATACAAGCGGATTAGTTCTGCTGCTGGAGATCGCAGACTTTCCATAACACGCTGACGCTTGCCTTCCTCTGAGCAGGACCATTCTTTCAAGCATTGAAGGGTGTGCTCTTTCCAAACTTCAAAAGCTTCTTCTCCTTGTGGTACAGGAACATTACCAGAGAACACTTTTAGCTTTCTATAATGTGCCGCCTGTAACCCTTGTGCTAGCATCTCAGTCAGTTGATTTAAAGTGCCAACAGCATTCTCACTAGATTGTGGAATATTGACATCTACCTGATAAGAATAGTTAACTGGCATTTGTTCTTCTTTTACACTGACGTTTTGTGGGACAGAGGGAAGGTACCTCCTTCTAGGAGTAGGTTGAGGGCGCCACTTTTCTTCGTGTTGCTCCTCCATGACTGACTATTAAACCCACTTCGCTCTGAGCAGTGCCTCCAAATGTAGCCCTGTTTTGGGGGGGTTATGTGAAATGGCCCACACCAAACAAGCTATGGCGCTAACCTGTATATGAGTAGGCAATCCTGAGCCTTCGCTATATGGAAGAGGGGGTTGTGATAATACAAATGGCAGTGCCTCCACCTAGAATAGGGATCCTGCAATTGAGGAAACTCACCCCTTTCTAGGAATGTAACATGTAGACAACTTACAGTAACTATACATAGCAGTATTAATGCACCCAGCTTATATTTCTAACATGAAAACATGTCACCCACCTGTATGAGATTAATGCAAAGTTTATATAAAGCAGCCACATAAAACAGGATGCATAAGAATAACATTCAGGAATTACAATTTACCATAAATTGGGAGGTTGCAATTATACCCGGGTATATGTGCATGTAGTATACAGAATACCTCCAACCATGGGTTATAGCTAGAGATGAGCGAATTTCTCAAAAATTCGATTCGGCTGATTCGGCGAATTCCAGTGTGAAATTCGATTCGATGCGAATTTCTTCGCTACGAAGATGACATATAAAAAGGGTTTCTAGGCTTCAGAGAGCCTTTAAATTAGTGCAGAACACTGTACCTTTAATTTAAATGCCCTTGGAGATGAGGAAGGAGAAGGAGAAGGAGAAGGATGAGAAGAAGGAGAAGGAGAAGGATGAGAAGAAGGAGAAGGATGAGGAGAAGGAGAAGGATGAGAAGAAGGAGAAGGATGAGAAGAAGGAGAAGGATGAGAAGAAGGAGAAGGATGAGAAGAAGGAGAAGGAGAAGGATGAGAAGAAGGAGAAGGATGAGAAGAAGGAGAAGGATGAGAAGAAGGAGAAGGAGAAGGAGAAGCAGAAGGAGAAGGATGAGAAGAAGGAAAAGGAGAAGGATGAGAAGATGGAGAAGGAGAAGGATGAGAAGAAGGAGAAGGAGAAGGATGAGAAGAAGGAGAAGGAGAAGGATGAGAAGATGGAGAAGGATGAGAAGAAGGAGAAGGAGAAGGATGAGAAGAAGGAGAAGGAGAAGGATGAGGAGAAGGAGAAGGATGAGAAGAAGGAGAAGGATGAGAAGAAGGAGAAGGACGAGAAGAAGGAGAAGGAGAAGGAGAAGCAGAAGGAGAAGGATGAGAAGAAGGAAAAGGAGAAGGATGAGAAGATGGAGAAGGAGAAGGATGAGAAGAAGGAGAAGGAGAAGGATGAGAAGAAGGAGAAGGATGAGAAGATGGAGAAGGAGAAGGATGAGAAGAAGGAGAAGGATGAGAAGAAGGAGAAGGAGAAGGATGAGGAGAAGGAGAAGGATGAGAAGAAGGAGAAGGATGAGAAGAAGGAGAAGGAGAAGGATGAGAAGAAGGAGAAGGATGAGAAGAAGGAGAAGGAGAAGGATGAGAAGATGGAGAAGGAGAAGGATGAGAAGAAGGAGAAGGAGAAGGATGAGAAGAAGGAGAAGGATGAGGAGAAGGAGAAGGATGAGAAGAAGGAGAAGGATGAGAAGAAGGAGAAGGATGAGAAGAAGGAGAAGGATGAGAAGAAGGAGAAGGAGAAGGATGAGAAGAAGGAGAAGGATGAGAAGAAGGAGAAGGATGAGAAGAAGGAGAAGGAGAAGGAGAAGCTGAAGGAGAAGGATGAGAAGAAGGAAAAGGAGAAGGATGAGAAGATGGAGAAGGAGAAGGATGAGAAGAAGGAGAAGGAGAAGGATGAGAAGAAGGAGAAGGAGAAGGATGAGAAGATGGAGAAGGAGAAGGATGAGAAGAAGGAGAAGGAGAAGGATGAGAAGAAGGAGAAGGAGAAGGATGAGAAGAAGGAGAAGGAGAAGGATGAGAAGAAGGAGAAGGAGAAGGATGAGAAGAAGGAGAAGGAGAAGGATGAGAAGAAGGAGAAGGATGAGAAGAAGGAGAAGGAGAAGGATGAGAAGAAGGAGAAGGAGAAGGATGAGAAGAAGGAGAAGGATGAGAAGAAGGAGAAGGATGAGAAGAAGGATGAGAAGAAGGATGAGAAGAAGGAGAAGGATGAGAAGAAGGACAGTTCTGTGACAGTTTCTGTCTATTTCTGACAGTTCTGGGACATTCACTCCATACAGCTGTTTCAACCGCTGTATAGAGGGAATGTCATGGAACTGTCAGAAATAGTCTATTTCTGACAGTTCTGGGACATTCACTCCATACAGCTGTTTCAACCGCTGTATGGAGGGAATGTCATGGAACTGTCAGAAATAGACTATTAATGACAGTTCTGGGACTCTGACAGTTCCATGACATTCCCTTCATACAGCGGTTGAAACAGCTGTATGGAGTGAATGTCCCAGAACTGTCAGAAATAGACTATTTCTGACAGTTCCATGACATTCCCTCTATACAGCGGTTGAAACAGCTGTATGGAGTGAATGTCCCAGAACTGTCAGAAATAGACTATTTATGACAGTTCTGGGACATTCACTCCATACAGCGGTTGAAACATTGTATCTATTTTTTTCCATAAATGACATTCTGCAGATACACTTAGAGGAGCGCTGCAGATACACTTTTTGCCGGCTTGGAATTATTCTTATTTTCATCCTACTTCTTCTTTTTCTTCTTATGAGGATGAGGATGAAGAAGAAGAAGTAGGATGAAAATAAGATTAATTCCAAGCCGGCAAAAAGTGTATGTGCAGAGTTCCTCTATTTCTGACAGTTCTCTCACAGCTTCTTCACATGTACAGCGGTTGAAACATCTGTATCCTAAATGTAAACTAATAGATACAATGTTTCAACCGCTAAACATGTGTTCCTTCTGTCAGAGAACTGTCAGAAATAGCGGAGCTCACTGCAGGGACACTTTTGCCGGCTGATCGGGAAATGTTCGATTCGCGCACCCGAAGTAGGCAAAATTTCGGTTTCGCCGCGAATCGAATATTTCCTGAAATTCGACTCGAATTCCGGTTTGCCTGGTTCGATTCGCTCATCTCTAGTTATAGCTAGAGATGAGCGAATCGAAGTAGCCGAAGTGGAATTCGAGTCGAATATCGGAAAAATTTCGATTTCGAATCCGAAAAATAGCCTAATTCGGACGCGCGAATCGAAATTTTTCCGAAAATGGCGGCTGACATGTGCGGCGACGGAGCGGGGATGTCTGGGAAGGCGCGCAGACAAGGCGCGCTGACCCATAATGCATTCCTCAACGACATGTGATCGCATCAGCCAATCAGCAGCCAGCCAGCTAGCACTGTGTAATGGTCGAGCTATAAATAGCGGCCATTTTGGAATTCTTCATTTGCCTGCAGTCATTGAACAGAGGCAGACCGCTCTGTATTAGGGACAGGGACAGAGTTAGGGCCACAGAAACGATACTTGGGGACAGAGAAACGATACTTAGGGACAGAGAACTATTACTCAGGGACACAGATTTGTTAATTAGGGCCACAGAATCGTTACTTAGGGACAAAGAAACGCTAGTTAGGGACACAGAATTCATACTCGGGGACAGACAGAATTGTTACTGAGTGCCAGAGAATTGTTACTTAGGGCCACAGAAACGTTATTAGGGCCACAGAATTGTTACTCAGGGACAGACAGAATTGTTACTGAGTGCCAGAGAATTGTTACTTAGGGCCACAGAAACGTTATTAGGGCCACAGAATTGTTACTCAGGGACAGACAGAATTGTTACTGAGTGCCAGAGAATTGTTACTTAGGGCCACAGAAACTTTAGTTAGGGCCACAGAATTGTTACTCAGGGACAGACACAGAATTGTTACTGAGGGCCACAGAACTGTTACTTAGGGCCACAGAATTGTTACTCGCACAGACACAGAATTGTTACTCGCACAGACACAGAATTGTTACTGACGGCCACAGAACTGTTACTTAGGGCCACAGAATTGTTACTCGCACAGACACAGAATTGTTACACAGGGACACAGAACTGTTACTGAGGGCCACAGAACCGTTACTTAGGGCCACAGAATTGTTACTCGCACAGACACAGAGATGTTACTCGCACAGACACAGAATTGTTACTCGCACAGACACAGAATTGTTACTGAGGGCCACAGAACTGTTACTTGGGGCCACAGAAACGTTAATCAGGGACACAGAATTGTTACTGAGGGCCACAGAACTGTTACTTAGGGCCACAGAATTGTTACTCGCACAGACACAGAATTGTTACTCGCACAGACACAGAATTGTTACTGAGGGCCACAGAACTGTTACTTAGGGCCACAGAATTGTTACTCGCACAGACACAGAATTGTTACACAGGGACACAGAACTGTTACTGAGGGCCACAGAACCGTTACTTAGGGCCACAGAATTGTTACTCGCACAGACACAGAATTGTTACTCGCACAGACACAGAATTGTTACTCGCACAGACACAGAATTGTTACTCAGGGACACAGAACTGTTACTGAGGGCCACAGAACTGTTACTTAGGGCCACAGAATTGTTACTCGCACAGACACAGAATTGTTACTCAGGGACACAGAACTGTTACTGAGGGCCACAGAACTGTTACTTAGGGCCACAGAATTGTTACTCGCACAGACACAGAATTGTTACTCGCACAGACACAGAATTGTTACTCAGGGACACAGAACTGTTACTGAGGGCCACAGAACTGTTACTTAGGGCCACAGAATTGTTACTCGCACAGACACAGAATTGTTACTCAGGGACACAGAACTGTTACTGAGGGCCACAGAACTGTTACTTAGGGCCACAGAATTGTTACTCGCACAGACACAGAATTGTTACTCGCACAGACACAGAATTGTTACTCAGGGACACAGAACTGTTACTGAGGGCCACAGAACTGTTACTTAGGGCCACAGAATTGTTACTCGCACAGACACAGAATTGTTACTCGCACAGACACAGAATTGTTACTCAGGGACACAGAACTGTTACTGAGGGCCACAGAACTGTTACTTAGGGCCACAGAATTGTTACTCGCACAGACACAGAATTGTTACTCGCACAGACACAGAATTGTTACTGAGGGCCACAGAACTGTTACTTGGGGCCACAGAAATGTTAATCAGGGACACAGAATTGTTACTGAGGGCCACAGAACTGTTACTTAGGGCCACAGAATTGTTACTCGCACAGACACAGAATTGTTACTCGCACAGACACAGAATTGTTACTGAGGGCCACAGAACTGTTACTTGGGGCCACAGAAACGTTAATCAGGGACACAGAATTGTTACTGAGGGCCACAGAACTGTTAGGGCCACAGAATTGTTACTCGCACAGACACAGAATTGTTACTCGCACAGACACAGAATTGTTACTGAGGGCCACAGAACTGTTACTTGGGGCCACAGAAACGTTAATCAGGGACACAGAATTGTTACTGAGGGCCACAGAACTGTTACTTAGGGCCACAGAATTGTTACTCGCACAGACACAGAATTGTTACTCGCACAGACACAGAATTGTTACTGAGGGCCACAGAACTGTTACTTGGGGCCACAGAAACGTTAATCAGGGACACAGAATTGTTACTGAGGGCCACAGAACTGTTAGGGCCACAGAATTGTTACTCGCACAGACACAGAATTGTTACTCGCACAGACACAGAATTGTTACTGAGGGCCACAGAACTGTTACTTGGGGCCACAGAAACGTTAATCAGGGACACAGAACTGTTACTGAGGGCCACAGAACTGTTACTTAGGGCCACAGAATTGTTACTCGCACAGACACAGAATTGTTACTCAGGGACACAGAACTGTTACTGAGGGCCACAGAACTGTTACTTAGGGCCACAGAATTGTTACTCGCACAGACACAGAATTGTTACTCGCACAGACACAGAATTGTTACTCAGGGACACAGAACTGTTACTCAGGGCCACAGAACTGTTACTTAGGGCCACAGAATTGTTACTCGCACAGACACAGAATTGTTACTCGCACAGACACAGAATTGTTACTCAGGGACACAGAACTGTTACTGAGGGCCACAGAACTGTTACTTAGGGCCACAGAATTGTTACTCGCACAGACACAGAATTCTTACTCGCACAGACACAGAATTGTTACTCAGGGACACAGAACTGTTACTGAGGGCCACAGAACTGTTACTTAGGGCCACAGAATTGTTACTCGCACAGACACAGAATTGTTACTCGCACAGACACAGAATTGTTACTGAGGGCCACAGAACTGTTACTTGGGGCCACAGAAACGTTAATCAGGGACACAGAATTGTTACTGAGGGCCACAGAACTGTTACTTAGGGCCACAGAATTGTTACTCGCACAGACACAGAATTGTTACTGAGGGCCACAGAACTGTTACTTAGGGCCACAGAATTGTTACTCGCACAGACACAGAATTGTTACTCAGGGACACAGAATTGTTACTCAGGGACACATAATCGTTTAATTAAAGAGTATGTCAGACAACACGCAGAGGAGTGGCAGAGGAGGCAATGTTTTAGGAGCGAGCAGACGTGGCAGCAGAGGAAGGGGTCGAGGCAGCACTATTCGCAGCCAGAGGCCAGTGCTCCCGGTGTCATCCAGCGGTCGTGTCTCCACCGACAACCCTGCCGTCATCGATTGGTTGGCTCGGTCGTCTTCCTCTTCCCAGGTCACCTCTGACACCTACAGCCAACGGTCGGTGGGTACGTCAGACACAACCGTTAGTTGGCATGGCCCGGGACCAAGCCCACTGAAATCACGTGTCCTCTACCTGCCCCTGTCCTTTGGTGTTCCCTCACCAAGCGAAGTATCGCATGCTGTGGGCTCAGCCCCACTGTACAGTGAGGAAGAGCTAACAGAGGGCGGTCAGGAACGGGGGGAGACATCTGCCTTTTCAGCAGCCAGGCGAAGAAGTAGTGGCGAGGAGAGTGGCCCGGTAGCCGGTCTAGAGACAGGTCTGTCTCCTGACCCAGACGCAGCCGAGGGGGCTAGTAGTGAGACGAGGACCCTACTTGATGATGAGGAGGTTGATCGCACTTGGCAGCCTCGTCGTCATCAGGCAATTTCTTCCGCATCATCAGGAGAAGAGGGTGGCAGCTTGGCAGTGAGCGAAACAGTCGGTGGGTTGCCCAGGAGACAGCAGCAGGGTCGCAGCAGTGTCAGTGGAGCCAAACGGCCACGGAGTAGAGCACCAGCTCCACTGCAGCCTACCACCACGGCCAGTAGTGGTGCCGGTGTGCACGGAGGAAGCAGCAGTCAGCCAGTGAGGAGTATCGGGGGCAAAGTTTCCTACTTGGCGGTGTGGCAATTTTTCGTCAAGCCGCCCGAGGAAGTAAACGTAGCCGTATGTCGACTATGTGGCCAGAAAGTCAAGCGTGGCCAGGGGGCCCATGTTGGGACTACAGCGTTGCGGCAGCATATGCAGCGTCGCCATTTGGTGGCCTGGGAAAACCGTGATAAAGATACGGCGGTTCTGCCCGCCCCAGCCCCCGCTCCATCACCCGCTCCGTTACTTGCTCCGTCGCCCTCCATCAGCCAGTCAAGGCTCCAACACCTCTGCTGAGGGGAGTTGTCGCTCGTTGGCATCTTCCGCTCGTTCAGATGCTCCTTCTCCTGCTACTCCTCTTCACGGATTCCGTCAGCAGTCTTTCTTGGAATCCGTTTCCAAGAGACAACAGTTTGCGAGCACGCACCCGACGGTGCAAAAGCTGAACGTCCTCCTGTCCAAGTTGCTGGTGCTGCAGTCCCTCCCTTTTCAAGTGGTGGACTCAGCACCTTTCAGAGAAATGATGGCTTGTGCCGCGCCGCGGTGGAGAGTGCCAAGCCGTCATTTCTTCGCCAAAAAGGCAGTGCCAGCCCTGCATTCACATGTAGAAGACATGGTGGGCCAGTCTTTGAGCATGTCGGTCTCTGCCAAAGTGCACGGCAGCGCCGACGTGTGGAGCTGTAACTACGGTCAGGGACAGTACATGTCATTTACGGCCCACTGGGTGAACGTGGTGCCGTCACAGCCGCACCAGCAACTTGGACAGGTCACGCCGCTTTTGCCTCCACGTTTGCACGTCCTTGGTCCGGCAAAGATGTCCGCCTCTACCACCTCTTCTTCCGCCGTGTCCTCAGCCGCCACCCCCGTGCCAAGTCCCATTACCCGACCGGCATATCACATGTGCAGGGCGCAACGGTGTCACGCTGTTCTGCACCTGGTATGCCTTGGCGAACGTAGTCACACAGGGGAGGAACTTCTGAGTGTAATGAATAGAGAAATCGACAGATGGCTGTCTCCGCGCAAACTGAAAATCGGAACCATGTTGACCGACAACGGAAAGAACATGGTGTCTGCTCTGCGTCAAGGAAGGTTGTGCCATGCGCCATGCATGGCTCACGTGTTCAATCTGGTTGTCAAGCGGTTCCTAAAATCCACCATCCCACTGCAAGACATCCTTAAAATGTCACGTAAACTTTGCATGCATTTCAGCCATTCCTACACCGCAAAGCACACCCTCCTTGAGCTGCAGCGGCAGAACGGAATTCCACATCATCGCCTGATCTGCGACGTTGCAACAAGGTGGAATTCAACCCTACACATGTTAGACCGCCTTTACGAGCAGCGAAAGGCCATCACCGATTTCCTGATGTTACAAGCGGATAAAGGTACTCCCCTGTGTAACTTCGATGTCAGCCATTGGCAGCTCATGCGTGACACCTGCCGCTTGCTCAGGCCCTTTGAGGAGGCCACGCTATTCGTGAGTCGGCAGGACTATGGGATGAACGACGTCATTCCTCTGTTGCACGTCCTGGAACAAATGCTGTTAACAATGGCTGGTCAGGGTGCGGTAGACGTGGCGCACAGATCTCAACGCCACATGACCCCTGTGGGGGCAGGACAGGAAGAAGAGGAGGAGGTAGAGGAGGACATTTGTGCTCAGGAATTATTGAGTGAAATGGGTGGTTTTTCCACTCAGCGGACAGGAGTGGAGGAGCAGGAGCATCTGGTAGAGGAGGAGGAGACAGAGGACCCAGACGCACCGTGGCAGTATGCTGTGGAGATGGAGGCAGGGAGTCCCTCGCATTCCTTGGCACAAATGGCCCATAGCATGCTCGGTTGCTTGCGTAGCGACAGCCGAATAATAACCATCAGACAGAGGGATGACTTTTGGCTGTCCACCTTGTTGGACCCTCGCTACCGTTCAAAAATGGTGGCCTTTTTCACACCTGCTGAGAGGGAGGCCAAAATAACGTACTATAAAAACCACCTATGTAGTCAGTTGGTCTCTGCCTTTGTGCGCCAACGTCCATCCTCAGACACTGTGGGCCCTGTGCGCTCGCGTTCCGCTGCCATGGCAGCAGGGGAGGGGTGGGGTGGTAGGAGCAGTGGCAGCTCCACCAGCAGCGGCTGCCTCAGTCTGCAGTCGATGATGAGTAGCTTTCTTCACCAGCGCAGTGAGGAAACTACTAACCAGCCGCAGCAGCAGCAGCAGCAGCAGCATCAGGTGGACCTGGAGCAGGACCTCAAACAACAGGCTTGGGCCTACTTGGACAGCACCCTGCCAACCGAGGTAGACAATGCCCTTGACTACTGGTCAACAAAACTTGACCTTTGGCCCCAACTGGCTGAATTTGCCCTTGAAAGGCTGTCATGCCCGGCCAGTAGCGTGGCATCGGAGCGCGTGTTTAGTGCGGCAGGAGGTATTGTAACTCCGCGGAGGACACGACTGTCCACCCAAAGTGTGGAGAGACTCACGTTTGTGAAAATGAATCAGGCGTGGATTAGTCTGGATTTCAAACCACCAGTTCCTGACACAACTGACTAAATCCGCCATGAATCATGCCTCAAACATGTGCCACTTTGAGGTCTCCTCACACACTGCTGGTGTGTTGAATTTTTTGACATAGGGTGCTGGCAGATTACGGGCCTCCCATTGCTGCTGCCAGGCCCCTAATCTGCCATAGGCCCCTATATACCGCCTCCTCATGCTGCTGCCAGGTCCAGAGTCTCTCATGGGTCCCTGTACGGCCTCCCATTGCTGCTGTCTCCATCGCCACACTCTGCCATGTGCCACTTTCAGGTCTCCTCACACACTGCTGGTGTGTAGAATTTTTTGACATAGGGTGCTGGCAGATTACGGGCCTCCCATTGCTGCTGCCAGGCCCCTAATCTGCCATAGGCCCCTATATACCGCCTCCTCATGCTGCTGCCAGGTCCAGAGTCTCTCATGGGTCCCTGTACGGCCTCCCATTGCTGCTGTCTCCATCGCCACACTCTTCCATGTGCCACTTTCAGGTCTCCTCACACTGCTGGTGTGTAGAATTTTTTGACATAGGGTGCTGGCAGATTACGGGCCTCCCATAGCTGCTGCCAGGCCCCTAATCTGCCATAGGCCCCTATATACCGCCTCCTCATGCTGCTGCCAGGTCCAGAGTCTCTCATGGGTCCCTGTACGGCCTCCCATTGCTGCTGTCTCCATCGCCACACTCTGCCATGTGCCACTTTCAGGTCTCCTCACACTGCTGGTGTGTAGAATTTTTTGACATAGGGTGCTGGCAGATTACGGGCCTCCCATAGCTGCTGCCAGGCCCCTAATCTGCCATAGGCCCCTATATACCGCCTCCTCATGCTGCTGCCAGGTCCAGAGTCTCTCATGGGTCCCTGTACGGCCTCCCATTGCTGCTGTCTCCATCGCCACACTCTGCCATGTGCCACTTTCAGGTCTCCTCACACACTGCTGGTGTGTAGAATTTTTTGACATAGGGTGCTGGCAGATTACGGGCCTCCCATAGCTGCTGCCAGGCCCCTAATCTGCCATAGGCCCCTATATACCGCCTCCTCATGCTGCTGCCAGGTCCAGAGTCTCTCATGGGTCCCTGTACGGCCTCCCATTGCTGCTGTCTCCATCGCCACACTCTGCCATGTGCCACTTTCAGGTCTCCTCACACACTGCTGGTGTGTAGAATTTTTTGACATAGGGTGCTGGCAGATTACGGGCCTCCTATAGCTGCTGCCAGGCCCCTAATCTGCCATAGGCCCCTATATACCGCCTCCTCATGCTGCTGCCAGGTCCAGAGTCTCTCATGGGTCCCTGTACGGCCTCCCATTGCTGCTGTCTCCATCGCCACACTCTGCCATGTGCCACTTTCAGGTCTCCTCACACACTGCTGGTGTGTAGAATTTTTTGACATAGGGTGCTGGCAGATTACGGGCCTCCTATAGCTGCTGCCAGGCCCCTAATCTGCCATAGGCCCCTATATACTGCCTCCTCATGCTGCTGCCAGGTCCAGAGTCTCTCATGGGTCCCTGTACGGCCTCCCATTGCTGCTGTCTCCATCGCCACACTCTGCCATGTGCCACTTTCAGGTCTCCTCACACACTGCTGGTGTGTAGAATTTTTTGACATAGGGTGCTGGCAGATTACGGGCCTCCCATAGCTGCTGCCAGGCCCCTAATCTGCCATAGGCCCCTATATACCGCCTCCTCATGCTGCTGCCAGGTCCAGAGTCTCTCATGGGTCCCTGTACGGCCTCCCATTGCTGCTGTCTCCATCGCCACACTCTGCCATGTGCCACTTTCAGGTCTCCTCACACACTGCTGGTGTGTAGAATTTTTTGACATAGGGTGCTGGCAGATTACGGGCCTCCCATAGCTGCTGCCAGGCCCCTAATCTGCCATAGGCCCCTATATACCGCCTCCTCATGCTGCTGCCAGGTCCAGAGTCTCTCATGGGTCCCTGTACGGCCTCCCATAGCTGCTGTCTCCATCGCCACACTCTGCCATGTGCCACTTTCAGGTCTCCTCACACACTGCTGGTGTGTTGAATTTTTTGACATAGGGTGCTGGCAGATTACGGGCCTCCCATTGCTGCTGCCAGGCCCCTAATCTGCCATAGGCCCCTATATACCGCCTCCTCATGCTGCTGCAAGGTCCAGAGTCTGTCATGGGTCCCTGTACGGCCTCCCATTGCTGCTGTCTCCATCGCCACACTCTGCCATGTGCCACTTTTAGGTCTCCTCACACACTGCTGGTGTGTAGAATTTTTTGACATAGGGTGCTGGCAGATTACGGGCCTCCCATAGCTGCTGCCAGGCCCCTAATCTGCCATAGGCCCCTATATACCGCCTCCTCATGCTGCTGCCAGGTCCAGAGTCTCTCATGGGTCCCTGTACGGCCTCCCATTGCTGCTGTCTCCATCGCCACACTCTGCCATGTGCCACTTTCAGGTCTCCTCACACACTGCTGGTGTGTAGAATTTTTTGACATAGGGTGCTGGCAGATTACGGGCCTCCCATAGCTGCTGCCAGGCCCCTAATCTGCCATAGGCCCCTATATACCGCCTCCTCATGCTGCTGCCAGGTCCAGAGTCTCTCATGGGTCCCTGTACGGCCTCCCATTGCTGCTGTCTCCATCGCCACACTCTGCCATGTGCCACTTTCAGGTCTCCTCACACACTGCTGGTGTGTTGAATTTTTTGACATAGGGTGCTGGCAGATTACGGGCCTCCCATTGCTGCTGCCAGGCCCCTAATCTGCCATAGGCCCCTATATACCGCCTCCTCATGCTGCTGCCAGGTCCAGAGTCTGTCATGGGTCCCTGTACGACCTCCCATTGCTGCTGTCTCCATCGCCACACTCTGCCATGTGCCACTTTCAGGTCTCCTCACACACTGCTGGTGTGTAGAATTTTTTGACATAGGGTGCTGGCAGATTACGGGCCTCCCATAGCTGCTGCCAGGCCCCTAATCTGCCATAGGCCCCTATATACCGCCTCCTCATGCTGCTGCCAGGTCCAGAGTCTCTCATGGGTCCCTGTACGGCCTCCCATTGCTGCTGTCTCCATCGCCACACTCTGCCATGTGCCACTTTCAGGTCTCCTCACACACTGCTGGTGTGTAGAATTTTTTGACATAGGGTGCTGGCAGATTACGGGCCTCCTATAGCTGCTGCCAGGCCCCTAATCTGCCATAGGCCCCTATATACCGCCTCCTCATGCTGCTGCCAGGTCCAGAGTCTCTCATGGGTCCCTGTACGGCCTCCCATTGCTGCTGTCTCCATCGCCACACTCTGCCATGTGCCACTTTCAGGTCTCCTCACACTGCTGGTGTGTTGAATTTTTTGACATAGGGTGCTGGCAGATTACGGGCCTCCTATAGCTGCTGCCAGGCCCCTAATCTGCCATAGGCCCTTATATACCGCCTCCTCATGCTGCTGCCAAGTCCAGAGTCTGTCATGGGTCCCTGTACGGCCTCCCATTGCTGCTGTCTCCATCGCCACACTCTGCCATGTGCCACTTTCAGGTCTCCTCACACACTGCTGGTGTGTTGAATTTTTTGACATAGGGTGCTGGCAGATTACGGGCCTCCCATAGCTGCTGCCAGGCCCCTAATCTGCCATGGGCCCCTATATACCGCCTCCTCATGCTGCTGCCAGGTCCACAGTGTCTCATGCCATGTGCCACTTTCAGGTCTCCTCACACTGCTGGTGTGTTGAATTTTTTGACATAGGGTGCTGGCAGATTATGGGCCTCCTATAGCTGCTGCCAGGCCCCTAATCTGCCATAGGCCCCTATATACCGCCTCCTCATGCTGCTGCCAGGTCCAGAGTCTCTCATGGGTCCCTGTACGGCCTCCCATTGCTGCTGTCTCCATCGCCACACTCTGCCATGTGCCACTTTCAGGTCTCCTCACACTGCTGGTGTGTAGAATTTTTTGACATAGGGTGCTGGCAGATTACGGGCCTCCTATAGCTGCTGCCAGGCCCCTAATCTGCCATAGGCCCCTATATACCGCCTCCTCATGCTGCTGCCAGGTCCAGAGTCTGTCATGGGTCCCTGTACGGCCTCCCATTGCTGCTGTCTCCATCGCCACACTCTGCCATGTGCCACTTTCAGGTCTCCTCACACTGCTGGTGTGTAGAATTTTTTGACATAGGGTGCTGGCAAATTACGGGCCTCCCATAGCTGCTGCCAGGCCCCTAATCTGCCATAGGCCCCTATATACCGCCTCCTCATGCTGCTGCCAGGTCCAGAGTCTCTCATGGGTCCCTGTACGGCCTCCCATTGCTGCTGTCTCCATCGCCACACTCTGCCATGTGCCACTTTCAGGTCTCCTCACACTGCTGGTGTGTAGAATTTTTTGACATAGGGTGCTGGCAGATTACGGGCCTCCCATAGCTGCTGCCAGGCCCCTAATCTGCCATAGGCCCCTATATACCGCCTCCTCATGCTGCTGCCAGGTCCAGAGTCTGTCATGGGTCCCTGTACGGCCTCCCATTGCTGCTGTCTCCATCGCCACACTCTGCCATGTGCCACTTTCAGGTCTCCTCACACTGCTGGTGTGTAGAATTTTTTGACATAGGGTGCTGGCAGATTACGGGCCTCCTATAGCTGCTGCCAGGCCCCTAATCTGCCATAGGCCCCTATATACCGCCTCCTCATGCTGCTGCCAGGTCCAGAGTCTCTCATGGGTCCCTGTACGGCCTCCCATTGCTGCTGTCTCCATCGCCACACTCTGCCATGTGCCACTTTCAGGTCTCCTCACACTGCTGGTGTGTAGAATTTTTTGACATAGGGTGCTGGCAGATTACGGGCCTCCTATAGCTGCTGCCAGGCCCCTAATCTGCCATAGGCCCCTATATACCGCCTCCTCATGCTGCTGCCAGGTCCAGAGTCTCTCATGGGTCCCTGTACGGCCTCCCATTGCTGCTGTCTCCATCGCCACACTCTGCCATGTGCCACTTTCAGGTCTCCTCACACTGCTGGTGTGTAGAATTTTTTGACATAGGGTGCTGGCAGATTACGGGCCTCCCATTGCTGCTGCCAGGCCCCTAATCTGCCATGGGCCCCTATACCGCCTCCTCATGCTGCTGCCAAGTCCAGAGTGTGTCATGGGTCCCTGTACGGCCTCCCATTGCTGCTGTCTCCATAGCCACACTCTGCCATGTGCCACTTTCAGGTCTCCTCACACTGCTGGTGTGTTGAATTTTTTGACATAGGGTGCTGGCAGATTACGGGCCTCCCATTGCTGCTGCCAGGCACGTAATCTGCCATGGGCCCCCGTACCGACTCCTCATGCTGTGACGTTGCAACAAAGTGGAATTCAACCCTACATATGTTAGACCGCCTTTACGAACAGCGAAAGGCCATCACCGATTTCCTGATGTTAAAAGCGGATAAAGGTACTCCCTGTGTAACTTAGATGTCAGCCATTGGCAGCTCATGCGTGACACCTGCGCTTGCTCAGGCCCTTTGAGGAGGCCACGCTATTCGTGAGTCGCCAGGACTATGGGATGAACGACGTCATTCCTCTGTTGCACGTCCTGGAACAAATGCTGTTAACAATGGCTGGTCAGGGTGCGGTAGACGTGGCGCACAGATCTCAACGCCACATGACCCCTGTGGGGGCAGGACAGGAAGAAGAGGAGGAGGTAGAGGAGGACATTGGTGCTCAGGAATTATTGAGTGAAATGGGTGGTTTTTCCACTCAGCGGACAGGAGTGGAGGAGCAGGAGCATCTGGTAGAGGAGGAGGAGGAGGAGACAGAGGACCCAGACGCACCGTGGCAGTATGCTGTGGAGATGGAGGCAGGGAGTCCCTCGCATTCCTTGGCACAAATGGCCCATAGCATGCTCGGTTGCTTGCGTAGCGACAGCCGAATAATAACCATCAGACAGAGGGATGACTTTTGGCTGTCCACCTTGTTGGACCCTCGCTACCGTTCAAAAATGGTGGCCTTTTTCACACCTGCTGAGAGGGAGGCCAAAATAACGTACTATAAAAACCACCTATGTAGTCAGTTGGTCTCTGCCTTTGTGCGCCAACGTCCATCCTCAGACACTGTGGGCCCTGTGCGCTCGCGTTCCGCTGCCATGGCAGCAGGGGAGGGGTGGGGTGGTAGGAGCAGTGGCAGCTCCTACAGCAGCGGCTGCCTCAGTCTGCAGTCGATGATGAGTAGCTTTCTTCACCAGCGCAGTGAGGAAACTACTAACCAGCCGCAGCAGCAGCATCAGGTGGACCTGGAGCAGGACCTCAAACAACAGGCTTAGGCCTACTTGGACAGCACCCTGCCAACCGAGGTAGACAATCCCCTTGACTACTGGGCAACGAAACTTGACCTTTGGCCCCAACTAGCTGAATTTGCCCTTGAAAGGCTGTCATGCCCGGCCAGTAGCGTGGCATCGGAGCGCGTGTTTAGTGCGGCAGGAGGTATTGCAACTCCGCGGAGGACACAACTGTCCACCCAAAGTGTGGAGAGACTGACGTTTGTGAAAATGAATCAGGCGTGGATTAGTCTGGATTTCAAACCACCAGTTCCTGACACAACTGACTAAATCCGCCATGAATCATGCCCCAAACATGTGCCACTTTCAGGTCTCCTCACACTGCTGGTGTGTTCCATTTTTTGTCATAGGGTGCTGGCAGATTACGGGCCTCCCATAGCTGCTGCCAGTCCCCTAATCTGCCATGGGCCCCTATACCGCCTCCTCATGCTGCTGCCAAGTCCAGAGTCTCTCATGGGTCCCTGTACGGCCTCCCATTGCTGCTGTCTCCATCGCCACACTCTGCCATGTGCCACTTTCAGGTCTCCTCACACTGCTGGTGTATTCCATTTTTTGTCATAGGGTGCTGGCAGATTACGGGCCTCCCATAGCTGCTGCCAGGCCCCTAATCTGCCATGGGCCCCTATACCGCCTCCTCATGCTGCTGCCAGGTCCAGAGTCTGTCATGGGTCCCTGTACGGCCTCCCATTGCTGCTGTCTCCATCGCCACACTCTGCCATGTGCCACTTTCAGGTCTCCTCACACTGCTGGTGGGTTCCATTTTTTGTCATAGGGTGCTGGCAGATTACGGGCCTCCCATAGCTGCTGCCAGGCCCCTAATCTGCCATGGGCCCCCGTACCGACTCCTCATGCTGCTGCCAGGCCCGTAATCTGTCATGGGCCCCTGTTGTCGCTTGTTGGCATATTCCGCTCGTTCAGATGCTCCTTCTCCTGCTACTCCTCTTCACGGATTCCGTCAGCAGTCTTTCTTGGAATCCGTTTCCAAGAGACAACAGTTTGCGAGCACGCACCAGACGGTGCAGAAACTGAACGTCCTCCTGTCCAAGTTGCTGCTGCCAGGCTCGTAATCTGTCATGCGCCCCTGTACTGCCTCCTCATGCTGCTGCCAGGTCCAGAGTGTGTCATGGGCCCCCGTACCGACTCCAAATGCTGCTGCCAGGCCCGTAATCTGTCATGGGCCCCTGTACCGCCTCCCCATGCTGCTGCCAGGTCCAGATTGTGTCATGGGTCCCTGTACGGCCTCCCATTGCTGCTGCCAGGCCTGTAATCTGCCATGGGCCCCCGTACCGAATCCTCATGCTGCTGCCAGGCCCGTAATCTGCCATGGGCCCCTGTACCGCCTCCTCATGCTGCTGCCAGGTCCAGAGTGTGTCATGGGTCCCTGTACGGCCTCCCATTGCTGCTGTCTCTATCGCCACACTCTGCCATGTGCCACTTTCAGGTCTCCTCACACTGCTGGTGGTTTCCATTTTTGTCATAGGGTGCTGTATGGCCTCCCATTGCTGCTGCCTCCACCGCCACACTGTGGCTCCACACTCTGGTTTTGGCCCCGTGACTGGCCAAATGAGTGAAGTGTGTGGTGATTCTAAGATCGACGGCACTCATCTGCATGTCATACTGCCTGACAGTATTATTTCTCTTCCCCAGCAGACTCCAAGGGCATTTAAATTAAAGGTACAGTGTTCAGCACTAATATTAAGTCTCTCTGAAGTCTAGAAACACCCTTTTTTAAGTTAAATTCACAGCGAATATATTCGACTCGAATCGAAATTTTTCCACGAATTCGCCGAATCAGTCGAATCGAATTTTTGAATACTTCGCTCATCTCTAGTCAGGAGTATGTGATTTACACCCCAGAGTACAGAGTGTACTGGTCAGGAGTATGTGATTTACATCGAGGAGTGTAGTGGTCAGGAGTATATGATATACAGTCCCTATACAGAGTGAAGTAGTCAGAAGTAGTATGTCATGTACAGGGCACAGTGGGTAAGATCATGTCTTATACAGCCCAGCATTTAGAAATGGTCATCGGTCAGGAACATGTCATACACGGCTCAGAAAAAAGAATGTAGTGGTTAGGAACATGTCATGTACAGCCCATCATACAGAGTTCAGTGTTCAGGAGCACATAATATACAGCTCTGTGTACAGAGTGCAGTGGTCAGGAGTACATCTTAGGCCCGTGTACAGAGTGTAGAGGTCAGGAACCTGTCATGTACAGCCCTTTGTACAGAGTGCAATGGTCAGGTTTATATCTTAGTTCTGTGTACAGAGGCAATGTTCAGGAGTATATCATATACAGCCCTGTGTACAGAGTGCAGTGGTCAGGACTATATCATATACAGCCCTGTGTAGAGTGCAGTGGTCAGGAGTATATCATATACAGCCCTGTGTACAGAGTGCAATGGTCAGGAGTATATCATATACAGCCCTGTGTACAGAGTGCAGTGGTCAAGATTATATCATATACAGCCCTGTGTACAGAGTGCAGTGGCCAGGAGTATATCATATACAGCCCTGTGTACAGAGTGCAGTGGTCAGGAGTATATCATATACAGCCCTGTGTACAGAGTGCAGTGGTCAAGATTATATCATATACAGCCCTGTCTACAGAGTGCAGTGGTCAGTGTTATAACTTAGGCCTGTGTACAGAGTGCAGTGGTCAGGAGTATGTCATATACAGCCCTGTGTACAGAGTGCAGTGGTCAGGAGTATATCAGATACAGCCCTGTGTATAGAGCACAGTGGCCATGAATATGTCATATACAGCCTTGTGTACAGTGGTCAGGATTATATCTTAGGCCTGTGTACAGAGCGCAGTGGTCAGGAACATTTCATAAACTGCCCTGTGTATAGAGCGCAGTGGTCAGGAACATGTCATATACTGCCCTGTATATATTGTGCAGTGGTCAGGAGTATATCTTAGGCCTGTGTACAGAGCGCAGTGGTCAGGAACATGTCATATACTGCCCTGTGTATATTGTGCAGTGGTCAGGAGTATGTCATATACTGCCCAGCATGCATAGTACAATGGTCAGGATGTTGTGGTATACAGCCCGGTATACAGAGTACACTGGTGAAGAATATAAACCCTTGTAAGGAATGCAGGTATCCAGCGACAGCAGGGATGACCAGATCGGTGGGCTATGCCTATGAAATGTGGAATAAGATGGAGTAGGAGGAGTGTGATTACAGGGGGTGTAAAGTCAGAAGGTTTGTTACCTCCATACATTCTATATATGAAGGTAAATACCCTTCTCTGTGCAGCAGCCCCCCCAATACTCACCTGAGCCCCATCCTGATCCAGCAATGTGCACAAGATCCTCAGCAGTCTGGGGACTCTCCCTCCTCATTGGCTGAGGCAGGAGCAGGGGCCATTGGCTCCTGATGCTGTCAATCACATCTAGTGAGCCAAGGAGGAGGGAGAGGGGACTCTGTGGACACAGAGCAGTGGCTCGCTCTCGAGCCTGCTTGGATGCCCCTGTGATGGATATGGTAAAATGCCTATTTGGTTTCCTGTTGAATAATTACATTTTTCTATACATATCTACTTTTATACTTTTTATTTTTCTAAATGCTTTGTATGAATATATATATATATGTGTGTATATCTTTTCCCTGCTGGGCTTTGTGGTACTTTAAGAAATCCTTGCTCAAAAAATGGCTGCTTGGCAATCCCTCCCATCGAGTGAACTTGAAGAACAAAAATATTTTCTTTCCAAGATAACACCTAAGAGGAGATCACCACGAGCCCTGAAGGAAGTTTGCCTGGTATGGACATGACCAATTAGAAGCGTATACGTAGCCCAGTAACACTGCTCACCACCCTTGCATTATCTTGCATATATAAACTCACCTTTTCATTCCAATAAACTAGAAGTTTTCACAGACTACACGTGTGTCAGTGTGGCTTTCTTCATATGTGTGCACTAAAGAGCTAGCATGATTAATTAGGACAGGAACAGATAATCATCGGACACTTAGTCCGGACTAAATTACTCCCATAACAAGCTGCTTGCTGTGGGGGCACTCAACAGGAAGGAGGGGCCAGGAGCACCTGTGGGGGACCCGAGAAGAGGAGGATCCAGGCTGCTCTGTGCAAACCCATCACACACAGCAGTAAGTATGACATGTTTGTTTTAAAAGAAAAAAAATGTTGCCTTTACAATCGCTTTAAGTGGAGTTTACTAATGGACACGACACCCTCCGACACCCACAGACCATAAACAAAGCAAAAGTGACAAATAAATGTGACAGCAAATAACCAACCCAACAACCTGACTATAATACACTGTGTACAAATGGAGGGAAGCTGACATACACCGGGCAGACCCGGGACTGGGAATCGGGAGCAGAGATGGGGGAACAGGATGCAGGAAACCAGAATCAGGGGAAAGTATACAAGATACAGGACGCAGGATCCAGCAGGGAAGCAGCTCACAGGCAGAACACTGAGGCACTGATGAAAACTACAAGGGGATTATATACCTTCCCAGCAGCCAGCATCAGGTGGAGCCTCATTACTGACACCCTCTGTCTGCTGGGAGACAAAGCAATGTCTCCTCTCTACTTCCTCCTGAATCACCTCTCACCCAGAGCTTGCTGTCTGTACCTGACATCACTTCCTGTCTGTACCTGACATCACTTCCTGTATGTACCAAACATCATTTCCCATGTGTACCTGACATCACTTCTCATGTGTACCTGGCATCACTTTCTGTCTGTACCTGACATCACTTACCGTCTATACCTGACATCACTTCCCGTCTGTACCTGACATCACTTCCCATCTGTACCTGACATCACTTCCCATCTGTACCTGTCATCACTTTCTGTCTGTAACTGGTATCACTTCCTGTCTGTACCTGACATCACTTCCTGTCTGGGTAGAAGGGTGCTCACCATGTGGTGGAGCTCAGAGGAACTGCAGCTCTAAGAAATGTCTCATAGTTTGAACCTTGTTGTTGTTTCCAAGTGTTCTGGAATGTTCATGTCCATGTCTGGCAGGTTCCAGGACTCTTCAGAGTGGCAGTGAGGTGATGACTCTGGAACACTCTCTGTGTTCCATCACCAGGCACTGCAATTATACCCGACTGGTGGGAACCGTCATCTCCTATCCTACAGTGAAAGTATAATTGTGACATCAGCAGAGAGGCAGAGGGAGGGTGGGATCAGGTAAGTACCACCACTGACCACCAATGCTGGGCTGGGGGTACACTTTATTCTCACTGACACCAACAATGGCATTTGTTTTATCTCACTGACACCAACAATGAAGCTTATTTTATCTCAGTGACACCAACAATGGGACTTATTTTATCTCACTGACACCAACAATGGGACTTATTTTATCTCACTGACACCAACAATGGAACTTATTTTATCTCACTGACACCAACAATGGTGCTTATTTATCTCATTGACACCAACAATGGGGCTTATTTTATATCACTGACACCAACAATGGGGCTTATTTATCTCACTGACACCAATGATGGATGTCAAGGAAATCATGCCCACTGTGACTGGGTAACTGCAGTGAGATCCTTGATTGGTGGAGAATGAATGAGGGTGGAGCTTTCTCTGAATTCTCATCTGCTGTATTTTTAACTGAAATTGTACCTTTCATAAATCATTGCACTAATATTGTGTAAAATAATAAAACTCATAAAACATCAGAACTACTAACAATTTATCCTCTAGTGTGTCTGCTGTTGTGAAGAAATATATATAATATTTGGGGATTTAAGTAATTTTAAGGTATAAATTATTTTTAAAACATGTAAACAAAAGAATTAAAAATGTCTCCAGGTCTCCATGGACCCCTTCATTCCACACAGTCTCCAGGAACCGGGAAACCACAGAGAAACCAAATGTCCCCCGACTTCCTCTCCAGGCTGGGATGTCCCCCTGGTTGGGTGCCCCCTACAGTAGAAGAAGCAGACTGCACCTGCCTACATCTTCTTTATGCTTTGTCTGATCAGGATGGCGGTCATTTCTCCCTGAACACGGAGCCCCCTAAACACGAGGTAAACGTGGTGCAGCATTGAGCCCCGTCCAGCTGTAGTGTAGACTTTGACAGGCTGCAGGCAGCGGGGCTGGACGCTGTACCTGTGCCTACCAGGTGTATTATAATGGCAGCATTGCACCCACAGGGGCTGGACCCCCCATGTACAAGGGGCCTAAGAGATACCATCAGCTGGTGTCCCATTCCACCAGACCCCAATAACTGGAAGAGGACATATTTGGGGGGATGTGTTGTAGAAGAACCCAGACCACGGTATTGTGTGATGAAATTATAATTCAACTTTATTAATCATATATATGTGACACTTTAACAACAGAAGAAAAGAGATAAATTGTTGATCTATTTATACCATTTATATAATCTATTCTAAAAAACTGATTAACATATGACACACCCCTCATTAATACCAGCCCCGCCCACTTATGTGACCCTCTAAACATCCAAATCCCTGTAAATTCCCAGAAGACACTTTCATCTTTTATCCATAACAAGCTGACTGGGTACAAGAGAACCCGGAGCCCCTCCTACTCATTCCCACACAAGTCCATGTCACCATCTACAAGGTGAGAGGACCTGAAGGAGAACAAGACCATGACCACCAGGACCATCGCCTGACTGAAGCCATGCTCACATTTCTTTCTAATGCTGCTTCTATGGTCTCCTCACATACAGATTTGGCAGATGTACATTAGTGGAACCCTTTCACTCCGGCCAATGTAAGGTTTCCATCAGCAGCAGCACGGCCTTATAGCTACAGCACCCGGGGGTTGTCTACATTTGTTAGGCCGACTGTCGGCTTTCTGGTGGAAGTGATTCAGCCACACTGAAGGTCCTCCCCCCCGCCATGTATACCGGGCTCAGCTGTCCCTCCTGCAAGCCCAAGACACGCATGGTGGGTGTCAGTGGTGAGAGCAGAAGGAGATCAGCAAACATCTGATCTCTGATCTCCCCTTCAGTGAATGGATGTGGGAGGTGGGAGATTATGTCATTTCTGGGTTCAGCGCTGTCATTCTCCAGTCACTATGGTTTGGGAAGGAGCTGATTAGGCATGATCTGTGCTTGAACATCTTTCTCGGGGTACAGAGGTGACATTGGGGGTCTAATAATGTTCTGATGTCTCTTTAAAAAGGACCTGTGACCAGAAATATGTATCACGGGGAGCTATCAACCCCATATATGACAGAAGCCATGTTAGGTGAAAAAAGAGTTGAAAAACAATTAAACCCTATAAAAAATTTTTAAAAAACACAAAACAAAATTATACGACACATTTTACATATCATTGCACAAGTGAGAGTGAGAACAATCATTCTGAGGACATCGTTCACGGATAACTATCTGAACTGATAACCTATAAAGGCTCTTAAAGCGTCACCTTTGAACAATTTTTGGTACTGAAGTTTGTCACCATTTCACAAGTACGCACAGTTTGTAAAGTTTGACATGTTTGGTATCTATATACTTGATGCCAACCCCATATTTTATATTTCACCAAACAAATTGGGTCATATATTGTGTTCTTTGTGCACTAACATTATCTTTTTTACAGAAAATATGTATTTGATAAACAGCTGTACTAATATTCTGTGACATGAAAAATGGCAACTACCACCATTATATTCTCCAGAGTCTCTGCTTTCAGAAAATAAAAGAAATGTTTGGGTGTTTAACTAATCATATGGCCTAAAATGTGAATTTAACTAAATACAAAAGCAAAATAAACTCTGGCAGTGAAAGAAAATACAGCAATATATAACATTTCCAAATCAAAACTATGATAGCAACTAATGGCTTAAGAAGCAAACCCACCATATTACTCAACCAGGTTCCAACTAAACCCACCCAAAACATTGGATCCCACCTCCTCCCACCCAGGTTCCTGTTGGAACTCCTTTACCTTGTGTAGATATCTCCATCTGAGATCCTCATGATCTAATATAAACGTACAACACTCTCTATCTGACATCATTTGTAGACTCCACCTTGGTCTGCCAAGAGATAGTCAGCTGCCATGCAGTTCTGTGACTCCATCTTAGGTGGTGGAGCCACTTCTGCTGTCAGCTCTGCTATAACATCAATGGTGTCATTGGTTATCTGATCCATGACTCCAGTACACCGGTTCATCTTACGTATCTTAGATTCCCCATCCCGTCTATGAAGGGCTCACTGCATAAAGCAGCTCCAGTCCATAGAAAATGTTTCTTATCACTGGAAGGCCAGGGGAGTATTGGGAGAAATTGAGGTTTCCCTTACAGATATGGGGGGAGGGGCAACATAACCTAAAGTACAGCTATGGGTGGAATTGAAGGGAAGACATTTTAGGGTGCTCCTTCCACAAAAGAAGCAAATGTTATCTGGAAGGACTAGGAATCCATTGGACCAATGGGGATTAAACATTCTGCAATTACATTGAGAAACCATGAAATGTTACTGTCCTGTGATTGGCTCTCCTATTGTTAGTGAAGTAAGTGAGACTCCCTTTGTCGGTGTCATTAATGGAAACAAACCATGTGAAATGTTTCTTCCAAATCCAAAAAGGTGATCCCCTTGGGTAAGTACCCATCCTAATATTCCTGATATGAGGTTGTAGTCCCTGCTATACAGGAAACATGTGGGCAATCATTTACACCTTTTACAGCAGGACAGTAAATATCAGAACACAATTCAAACATCAGACCAACAGCAGGAAGTCTGCTAACTGAATGTGTAATGCAATCTGTCATTAGCATTCCCAGAGTTCCCTCTGCAACATAGTTGTATCAGCTGTTGGTCCTGTCTGTAGATCTGTTATTTCACCACCTTCTGTAACAGGGTGACAACCCTGATCATTCTGCAGGAACATTACACAGCAGCGTTGTCACCCTGTACAGGGAAGTCTTAGATAGATTATAAGTAAGACACACAACAAGTAAAGTCCAACTCCAGCTAACTCTTCTACAGCAGTTACAGCAACAGGTTCTCTATAAGGTTCAACCCCCCATATGAATGGAAGATGACAGTTGTAAGCACCCCCAGCAGTGTTATATGGTGTTTCCCAACCCCCCCCAACTTTCATTTTTGCCAAATAGCTTGGCCTTCTACATGAAGCAGAAAAAAACAGATCTACTGGGAGGGTCAACAGGTAATAAAAATGTTACAAGGGGAGACTCAGAAAACATAAAACATTTATGTAAATGGTATTTAAAGTGCCGCGCTCCTAATATTGTGCATGTATATCTCTAAATACACTCTATACTTGTAAACTCAATCAATGAATATATAAATCAAGTGTAAACCATAATCATGAGTAATATTCCATAAATTAATCAATACGATAAAAATTATTACCAGTGAATTACACACATCATAAATTAGATGTGTGTGATGAAAGATGTGAAACCTTAATATAATGTGAATATTAGGTGAATATTTGTGATACATATAATTAGTAGCTTTCTAATTATATACAATCAATCCAGTAATAATTGTGCAGCTATACACTCCCATGTGCACGTGCATGAGTGTAATAAATAAATAAATTAAATTAAAGTCTTTGTAAAAAAGTGCAAAAGTGAGGGTGATTCCTTGTTTCCTCTCGCCAGGTGCCTTATGGTCTTCCTATGCGCTCACCTTTAAGTTTGCCTGAAAGAATTCAGGCAAATACGCTTTTTGATCCTGCCAGGATCGATGGATAAAAGCTTTGTGTTATAGATGTGCCAAGGTGTGGATGTAGGTACTCCTGTGCTCTCCTCTTTCTCCTTTATTCCACTGCTCATATATCGATTGTGAGACCAGCTTTATCTCCTTATTCCCCTCCAGGGGTCATCTCCTTCTCATTTCCTCCTCTCACCCAAAAACGTATATGGCAACCAAATTAAAGAGAGGCCTTTTCCTGTTATAGGTTCAGAGTTGGGTGTATGAGACGAATGATGAAATGTACCAGGCTTGGGACGAGGTGGTCGAGGGCGGTTTGGTCTATGTCAAGAAAGACAGCAGTGCCTTCTTTAGGACTTCTGTGGGATGGAGTAAGATTATAGTAGGTTCAAGTCATTTTGGTAATATCTTCCTGAGCACTGGAACTGTATCATGTTCCTGGTGGAGACCAAGTAGATGAAGGGGCTCCTCTTGCACCAGCTATCCAACACTTTAAACACCTATTGGATTCATAATAGCTCACAAGGATTCACACCACATAGCTTACTTATAAAACATTTATGCTAATGACAGATTCCACCATTTATGTAATTATTGATTTTGCCCATTGTTACACTTTAGTGCCGATGTCTTAGCATTTCCAGGAATAATTAGCGCTCTTTGCACACTTTGCCCCAAAAAGGGATCCGTTCATTCAGAGTCATTAAGGTGAACCCCAATAAGAGGAATTTCAGTCTCCCAGAAGAAGTGGTAGGAATATGACCGCACACTTAGCACTTTGTAAGTTCAGATCTCTTGCAGTTGTACCGTGTGAATAGTTTATGGAGATGAGCAATAGCTGGACAGAAAAAAAAAGATAACAAGAACATCCAATCTTCACCTGATAGAATCCCTTTTGAGAAAACCAGATGAAACATAAGTGGTCAGCTGGGAGTAGGTGGTACTGTTGAATATGTCCCCTAAAACAGCATTAACTCCATGTTGGAAGGCCTACACCAGCTTAAGAAGTTACTCTCTAACCAGAGACCTCTATCTGGCTGGTATCTCAGCTACAGACCTGCCTGCAAAGATGTCATCCATGAGAGGAGATGGAACATGGAAAGGAGGCATTGATCATGGGAGAGGAGGTGGAACATGTAATGGGAGGTGTGGACAAGGTGGGCTTAGCTTGAACCCTCAAGCCTAGCTTATGATGTATCAGTTCTCAAAAGAACCTGGAATGGACTCTCCTAATGAGGTTTCAGAGGCTTGGCAAGAAGCCATTGGACCCCATCCTAGACTCTGGTACTGAGACATTGTTGGTCATATTCTGGCAATGAAGAAAACGCATGGGAACATAGCTCAGTTAGTGAATGATGAAAATGCATTACATGTTCAGTCAATGCTCCATAAAAAAGGATAAAGATGAGAATGATGAGGAAAACAGTTCAGTCATTGCTGCTTGTCTGAAGAAATGTCCAAAGGTAAAATATTCACAGGCCTTCTACGTGTGTTCCTGATGGACATAAGCACTAAACCCAATGAATCCGATCATTAGAGTCCTGTTTGTTCAAAGTTTTTTTTTTTTAAGTAGCATCATGTCTTCCCTAGTTTGTGGGAAGACATTGGGCCTGTGAGCCTAATGGGACAGCTGTGACTTCTTTAATATTGCCACTTCTTCTGGAGTTTCCTCTATGCAGCTCAAGCTTGTGAATCCTCTGGTGATAGATTAGCCCGGCCTTACCTGTAAAAGCTTTGTCACATTCTGAACATTGATATGGCTTCTCTCCAGTGTGAACCCTCTCATGTATGACAAGGTTTCCCCTCCATTTAAAAGTTTTATCACATTCAGAACACTGATATGGCATCTCTCCAGTGTGGATCCTCTGGTGTGCTATGAGAACTGACTTCTGTCTAAAAGTTTTATCACATTCAGAACACTGATGTGGTTTCTCTCCAGTGTGAATCCTCTGGTGTATGATAAGATTTGACTTCTGTTTAAAAGCTTTGTCACATTCAGAACACTGATATGACTTCTCTCCAGTGTGAATCCTCTGGTGTGTGTTAAGAATTGACTTCTGTGTAAAAGTTTTGTCACATTCAGAACACTGATATGACTTCTCTCCAGTGTGAATCCTCTGGTGTGTGATAAGATATGACTTCCATGTAAAAGCTTTGCCACATTCAGAACACTGATATGACTTCTCTCCAGTGTGAGTCCTCTGGTGTCTGATAAGATCTGACTTATGTGCAAAAGCTTTGTCACACTCAGAACACTGATATGACTTCTCTCCAGTGTGAATCCTCTGGTGTGTGGTAAGATTTGACTTCTGTGTAAAAGCTTTGTCACATTCAGAACACTGATATGACTTCTCTCCAGTGTGAATCCTCTGGTGTGTGGTAAGATTTGACTTCTGTGTAAAAGCTTTGTCACATTCAGAACACTGATATGACTTCTCTCCAGTGTGAATCCTCTGGTGTGTGATAAGATATGACTTCTGTGTAAAAGCTTTGCCACATTCAGAACACTGATATGACTTCTCTCCAGTGTGAACCCTCTGGTGTGTGATAAGCTTTTTCTTGGTTAAAAAAGCTTTGTCACATTCAGAACACTGATATGGCTTCTCTCCAGTGTGAATCCTCTGGTGTGTGTTAAGACTTGACTTATGTGCAAAAGCTTTGTCACATTCAGAACACTGATATGACTTCTCTCCAATGTGAACCCTCTGGTGTATGATAAGCTTATTCTTGGTTAAAAAAGCTTTGTCACATTCAGAACACTGATATGGCTTCTCTCCAGTGTGAATCCTCTGGTGTGTGTTAAGACTTGACTTATGTGCAAAAGCTTTGTCACATTCAGAACATTGATATGACTTCTCTCCAGTGTGAATCCTCTGGTGTATGATAAGATGTGACTTCCATGTAAAAGCTTTGTCACACTCAGAACACTGATATGGCTTCTCTCCAGTGTGACCCTTCTGGTGTGTGATATGTTTTGCCTCCATTGTAAAATCTTTGTCACGTTCCAAACAAGAAATCACTTGAAATGACTCCTCTTATGTATACATGGGTTGGACTTTACTGTAAAGCAATTGTCACTTCCAGAGCACTGAAATTACTTTTCTCATGTTGTCCTCTGAGGTTGGATCAGTGTTGAAGAGGACCCAAAGCACTTATGACATTTAGAACACGGATATGACTTGTGTCCTGTGTGAATCCTCCAGTGAACTGCAATAAAAACTTTCAGTCAATTACAACACCCAGACGTTTGGTTTCCCATGTGACTGAGTTGTATTCACAAAGGCCAGCATGACCAAAAACGTGATTTGTCAATCCACCTGTACAAAAAATCAAAAATAAAAATCAGAATTCTATATAAAGGGCTAAAGTTGGTTTTTATTTTTAATGATCATTATTAAATATATCTTATATATCATCGCAGGCTGTGTCAGCATTATGGTTGTCCTCAAAGGGCCAGTTGTAACTGTAAGACTAGATGTCCAGAGCACCTCACCCCCCCCATTACATCAGATGCCAAGAACCCCACACCCATCCTAACATCACCGTGCACCTCCTTTGGGGGCAGAGCTGGAAAGCAGAAAGTGCAGGGTCTGGAGGAGGACCAGAGGAGGAGTGGAGTCAATTACCAGAGTCTGCTGAATGCTGAGACCAAGGGAGGTGGAGATGAGGGGATGCTGCAGCTGCACTGAGAAGTGCAGGATTTGGTAGAGGAGTTCTTTTCTCCTCTCTGCTGCCGACTGCTGAGACAAGGTGGGGGAGGAGACAAGGGGGTACCTGCAGGAGAGGTGCAAGGGCTACATGAAATAACCTGGATGGCAGGATCTGGATACAGGTGTTTGACACCTGTGTTATATATATAGAAAGCATATGTACATCATCATTTGTATATATATATATAATTTTTTTTTTAATTCAACTAAATTGTATTATTTAAGTTTTTAAGTGCACACAGTATATCCAACATTCAGCCCAGACAATGGAGTCATACATTCTAATTAGAGATGAGCGGATCGAACATGACGAAGTGGAATTCGTTTCGAAGATTAGGAAAAATTTGATTCGCGCCGAATCCGAAGATTAGCCAACTTCGGGTGCACGAATCAAGTTTTCCCAAAAATGGCGGCGACATGTGTGGCGACGGAGCGGGGATCTCTTTGAAGGCGCGCAGACAAGGCGCGCTGACCCATAATGCATTCATTCATGACATGTGCTCGCATTAGCCAATCAGCAGCCAGCCAGCCAGCACTGTGTAATGGTGGAGCTATAAATCGCGGCCATCTTAGAATTCTCCATTAGCCTCCGGTCATTCAAGAGAGACAGACCTGTGTGTAGTAAGGGACAGAGTTAGGGCCACAGAGACTTTAGGGCCACAGAATCGTTACTGAGGGACACACAATCGTTACTCAGGGACACACAATCGTTACTCAGGGACACACAATCGTTACTCAGGGACAAAGAATCGTTACTCAGGGACACAGAATTGTTACTCAGGGACACAGAATTGTTACTCAGGGACACAGAATCGTTACTCAGGGAAAGACACAGAATTGTTACTCAGGGACACAGAATTGTTACTCAGGGACACAGAATCGTTACTCAGGGACACAGAATTGTTATTCAGGGACACAGAATTGTTACTCAGGGACACAGAATCGTTACTCAGGGCCAGACACAGAATTGTTACTCAGGGACACAGAATCGTTACTCAGGGACACAGAATCGTTACTCAGGGACAGACACAGAATCGTTACTCAGGGACACAGAATTGTTACTCAGGGACAGACACAGAATTGTTACTCAGGGACACAGAATTGTTACTCAGGGACACAGAATTGTTACTCAGGGACAGACACAGAATTGTTACTCAGGGACACAGAATTGTTACTCAGGGACACAGAATCGTTACTCAGGGACAGACACAGAATCGTTACTCAGGGACAGACACAGAATCGTTACTCAGGGACACAGAATTGTTACTCAGGGACAGACACAGAATTGTTACTCAGGGACACAGAATCGTTACTCAGGGACACAGAATTGTTACTCAGGGACACAGAATTGTTACTCAGGGACACAGAATCGTTACTCAGGGACAGACACAGAACTGTTACTCAGGGACAGACACAGAACTGTTACTCAGGGACACAGAATTGTTACTCAGGGACACAGAATTGTTACTCAGGGACACAGAATCGTTACTCAGGGACAGACACAGAATTGTTACTCAGGGACACAGAATTGTTACTCAGGGACACAGAATTGTTACTCAGGGACAGACACAGAATTGTTACTCAGGGACACATAATTGTTACTGAGGGACACAGAATTGTTACTGAGGGACACAGAATCGTTACTGAGGGACACAGAATTGTTACTCAGGGACACAGAATTGTTACTCAGGGACACAGAATTGTTACTCAGGGACAGACACAGAATTGTTACTCAGGGACACAGAATTGTTACTGAGGGACACAGAATCGTTACTGAGGGACACAGAATTGTTACTCAGGGACACATAATTGTTACTCAGGGACACAGAATTGTTACTCAGGGACACAGAATCGTTACTCAGGGACACAGAATTGTTACTCAGGGACAGACACAGAATTGTTACTCATGGACACAGAATCGTTACTCAGGGACACAGAATCGTTACTCAGGGACACAGAATCGTTACTCAGGGACACAGAATTGTTACTCAGGGACAGACACAGAATTGTTACTCAGGGACACAGAATTGTTACTGAGGGACACAGAATCGTTACTGAGGGACACAGAATTGTTACTCAGGGACACAGAATTGTTACTCAGGGACACAGAATTGTTACTCAGGGACAGACACAGAATTGTTACTCAGGGACACAGAATTGTTACTCAGGGACACAGAATCGTTACTGAGGGACACAGAATTGTTACTCAGGGACACATAATTGTTACTCAGGGACACAGAATTGTTACTCAGGGACAGACACAGAATTGTTACTCAGGGACACAGAATTGTTACTCAGGGACACAAAATCGTTACTCAGGGACACAGAATTGTTACTCAGGGACACAGAATCGTTACTCAGGGACACTGAATTGTTACTCAGGGACACTGAATTGTTACTCAGGGACACAGAATCGTTACTCAGGGACACAGAATCGTTGAATTAAAGAGTATGTCAGACAACATGCAGAGGAGTGGCAGAGGAGGCAATGTTTTAGGAGCGAGCAGACGTGGCAGCAGAGGAAGGGGTCGAGGCAGCACTATTCGCAGCCAGAGGCCAGTGCTCCCGGTGTCATCCAGCGGTCGTGTCTCCACCGACAACCCTGCCGTCATCGATTGGTTGGCTCGGTCGTCTTCTTCTTCCCAGGTCACCTCTGACACCTACAGCCAACGGTCGGTGGGTACGTCAGACACAACCGTTAGTTGGCATGGCCCGGGAGCAAGCCCACTGAAATCACGTGTCCTCTACCTGCCCCTGTCCTTTGGTGTTCCCTCACCAAGCAAAGTATCGCATGCTGTGGGCTCAGCCCCACTGTACAGTGAGGAAGAGCTAACAGAGGGCGGTCAGGAACGGGGGGAGACATCCGCCTCTTCAGCAGCTAGGCGAAGAAGTACTGGCGAGGAGAGTGGCTCGGTAGCCGATCTAGAGACAGGTCTGTCTCCTGACCCACACGCAGCCGAGGGGGCTAGTAGTGAGGCGGAGACCCTAATTGATGATGATGAGGCTGATCGCACTTGGCAGCCTCATCGTCATCAGGCTATTGCTTCCGCATCATCAGGAGAAGAGGGTGCCAGCTTGGCAGCGAGCAAAACAGTCGGTGGGTTGCCCAGGAGGCAGCAGGGTCGCAGCAGTGTCAGTGGAGGCAAACGGCCACGGAGTAGAGCACCAGCTCCACTGCAGCCTACCACCACGGCCAGTAGTGGTGCCGGTGTGCATGGAGGAAGTAGCAGTCAGCCAGTGAGGAGTAGCGGGGGCAAAGTTTCCTACTCGGCGGTGTGGCAATTTTTCGTCAAGCCGCCTGAGGAAGTAAACGTAGCCGTATGTCGACTATGTGGCCAGAAAGTCAAGCGTGGCCAGGGGGCCCATGTTGGGACTACAGCGTTGCGTCAGCATATGCAGCGTCGCAATTCGGTGGCCTGGGAAAACCGTGATAAAGATACGGCGGTTCTGCCTGCCCCAGCCCCCGCTCCATCACCCGCTCCGTTACTTGCTCCGTCACCCGACGTCAATCGCCCTCTATCAGCCAGTCAAGGCTCCAACACCTCTGCTGAGGGGAGTTGTCGCTCGTTGGCATCTTCCGCTCATTCAGATGCTCCTTCTCCTGCTACTCCTCTTCACGGATTCCGTCAGCAGTCTTTCTTGGAATCCGTTTCCAAGAGACAACAGTTTGCGAGCACGCACCCGACGGTGCAGAAGCTGAACGTCCTCCTGTCCAAGTTGCTGGTGCTGCAGTCCCTCCCTTTCCAAGTGGTGGACTCAGCACCTTTCCGAGAAATGATGGCTTGTGCCGCGCCGCGGTGGAGAGTGCCAAGCCGGCATTTCTTCACCAAAAAGGCAGTGCCAGCCCTGCATTCACATGTAGAAGAGATGGTGGGCCAGTCTTTGAGCATGTCGGTCTCTGCCAAAGTGCACGGCAGCGCCGATGTGTGGAGCTGTAACTACGGTCAGGGACAGTACATGTCATTTACGGCCCACTGGGTGAACGTGGTGCCGGCACAGCCGCACCAGCAACTTGGACAGGTCACGCCGCTTTTGCCTCCACGTTTGCACGTCCTTGGTCCAGCAAAGATGTCCGCCTCTACCACCTCTTCTTCCGCCGTGTCCTCAGCCGCCACCCCCGTGCCAAGTCCCATTACCCGACCGTCATATCACATGTGCAGGGCGCAACGGTGTCACGCTGTGCTGCACCTGGTATGCCTTGGCGAACGTAGTCACACAGGGGAGGAACTTCTGAGTGTAATGAACAGAGAAATCGACAGATGGCTGTCTCCGCGCAAACTGAAAATCGGAACCATGTTGACCGACAACGGAAAGAACATGGTGTCTGCTCTGCGTCAAGGAAGGTTGTGCCATGCGCCATGCATGGCTCACGTGTTCAATCTGGTTGTCAAGCGGTTCCTAAAATCCACCATCCCACTGCAAGACATCCTTAAAATGTCACGTAAACTTCGCATGCATTTCAGCCATTCCTACACCGCAAAGCACACCCTCCTTGAGCTGCAGCGGCAGAACGGAATTGCACATCATCGCCTGATCTGCGACGTTGCAACAAGGTGGAATTCAACCCTACACATGTTGGACCGCCTTTACGAGCAGCGAAAGGCCATCACCGATTTCCTGATGTTACAAGCGGATAAAGGTACTCCCCTGTGTAACTTAGATGTCAGCCATTGGCAGCTCATGCGTGACACCTGCCGCTTGCTCAGGCCCTTTGAGGAGGCCACGCTATTCGTGAGTCGCCAGGACTATGGGATGAACGACGTCATTCCTCTGTTGCACGTCCTGGAACAAATGCTGTTAACAATGGCTGGTCAGGGTGCGGTAGACGTGGCGCACAGATCTCAACGCCACATGACCCCTGTGGGGGCAGGACAGAAAGAAGAGGAGGAGGTAGAGGAGGACATTTGTGCTCAGGAATTATTGAGTGAAATGGGTGGTTTTTCCACTCAGCGGACAGGAGTGGAGGAGCAGGAGCATCTGGTAGAGGAGGAGGAGGAGGAGACAGAGGACCCAGACGCACCGTGGCAGTATGCTGTGGAGATGGAGGCAGGGAGTCCCTCGCATTCCTTGGCACAAATGGCCCATAGCATGCTCGGATGCTTGCGTAGCGACAGCCGAATAATAACCATCAGATAGAGGGATGACTTTTGGCTGTCCACCTTGTTGGACCCTCACTATCGTTCAAAAATGGTGGCCTTTTTCACACCTGCTGAGAGGGAGGCCAAAATAACGTACTATAAAAACCACCTATGTAGTCAGTTGGTCTCTGCCTTTCTGCGCCAATGTCCATCCTCAGACACTGTGGGCCCTGTGCGCTCGCGTTCCGCTGCCATGGCAGCAGGGGAGGGGTGGGGTGGTAGGAGCAGTGGCAGCTCCACCAGCAGCGGCTGCCTCAGTCTGCAGTCGATGATGAGTAGCTTTCTTCACCAGCGCAGTGAGGAAACTACTAACCAGCCGCAGCAGCAGCAGCAGCATCAGGTGGACCTGGAGCAGGAGCTCAAACAACAGGCTTGGGCCTACTTGGACAGCACCCTGCCAACCGAGGTAGACAATCCCCTTGACTACTGGGCAACGAAACTTGACCTTTGGCCCCAACTAGCTGAATTTGCCCTTGAAAGGCTGTCATGCCCGGCCAGTAGCGTGGCATCGGAGCGCGTGTTTAGTGCGGCAGGAGGTATTGTAACTCCGCGGAGGACACGACTGTCCACCCAAAGTGTGGAGAGACTCACGTTTGTGAAAATGAATCAGGCGTGGATTAGTCTGGATTTCAAACCACCAGTTCCTGACACAACTGACTAAATCCGCCATGAATCATGCCCCAAACATGTTATTATTTTTAACATAGGCCTCTGTATGGCCTTCAATTTAAGCTGCTTACGCTTCGCCACTCTGCCATGGGCCCCTGTACCGCCTCCTCTTGCTGCTGCCAGGTCCAGAGTGTGTCATGGGTCCCTGTACGGCCTCCCATTGCTGCTGTCTCCATCGCCACACTCTGCCATGTGCCACTTTCAGGTCTCCTCACACTGCTGGTGGGTTCCATTTTGTCATAGGGTGCTGTATGGCCTCCCATTGCTGCTGCCAGGCCCGTAATCTGCCATGGGCCCCCGTACCGACTCCTCATGCTGCTGCCAGGCCCGTAATCTGTGATGGGCCCCTGTACCGCCTCCTCTTGCTGCTGCCAGGTCCAGAGTGTGTCATGGGTCCCTGTACGGCCTCCCATTGCTGCTGTCTCCATCGCCACACTCTGCCATGTGCCACTTTCAGGTCTCCTCACACTGCTGGTGGGTTCCATTTTGTCATAGGGTGCTGTATGGCCTCCCATTGCTGCTGCCAGGCCCCTAATCTGCCATGGGCCCCCGTACCGCCACCTCATGCTGCTGCCAGGCCCGTAATCTGTCATGGGCCCCTGTACCGCCTCCTCATGCTGCTGCCAGGTCCAGAGTGTGTCATGGGTCCCTGTACGGCCTCCCATTGCTGCTGTCTCCATCGCCACACTCTGCCATGTGCCACTTTCAGGTCTCCTCACACTGCTGGTGGGTTCCATTTTGTCATAGGGTGCTGTATGGCCTCCCATTGCTGCTGCCTCCACCGCCACACTGTGGCTCCACACTCTGGTTTTGGCCCCGTGACTGCCCAAATGAGTGAAGTGTGCGGTGATTCTAAGATCGACGGCACTCATCTGCATGTCATACTGACTGACAGTATTATTTCTCTTCCCCAGCAGACTCCAAGGGCATTTAAATTAAAGGTACAGTGTTCTGCACTAATATAAAGGCTCTCTGAAGCCTAGAAACACCCTTTTTATAAGTTAAACTCGCAGCGAATATATTCGACTCGAATCAAATTTATTCCTCGAATTCGCCGAATCAGCCGAATCGAATTTTTGAATAATTCGCTCATCTCTAATTCTCATGTATAAGCAGTTGTGGCAATGTTACAGATCATACAGAACAATAACTTGCTTTGTCTCTGGTGTCACTTTTACTTTCTATAAACAAATGAAAAGAGAAAAAAGAAGCAACGTAGAACAATTCACCTGTACATGGCAAGTAACTCTCTCCAGTACATACATAGATAGCTGACTCCGTTCAAGTAGGCCTGTGTCTACAGGATCATACACCAAGTATCGGCCTCCAATGTAGTTACCATTTAGTAGGGTACAGTTGGCCGGGTCCATTTTTAGGGGCCTAAAAAAGTTAAACCTATAAAAACCTATGACAAATGAAGTATGGGGAGTGAGTACCGGAGTATCCAGCCAGTTCTGCCAGAGAGCCATAAGTCTCCTAGGAGAAGTTAGGTTTTCATGTATTACTATGGGGTTCACCTGCTCAATCCATGCCTGGTGGGAGTATGAGTTGATAACCAGAATGCTTGGATTCGATTTGCAGGTTCGTTCAGAAAGTACATCTAAGAATCCAAAAATTACAAGCTTAATCTCTACTAGGGAGAGACTTTGTTCAATTAAAAGAAAACCTTCAAAGACAAGTGAGAAAATGTAACTGAGAAGCTGAGAGAAGAGCTAAAAACACTAAAAATACCCCCACAGATCTATCCTAGAAATTCAATCTAAAATGTAACAATTACAACAAGAAAACCCTCAACTGAGGGAAGAGATAATGACACCAAAGATACAAATGGAGCTCAACAATCAGGAAAGAGAATCAAAGAGGATGATTTATACAAAGTACCCATCAAGGAACAACAGACCGGTGAGACCAATCAGCTTCCGAAATGTAACAAGACAAAGACCAACAATAGCCAAGACAACTCTACTAATCCTGAGACCACAAATAGTGATGGCCGAACACCCCCCTGTTCAGGTCGCGGTCAAACATCCGAACCTACAGAATGTTCTACAGTGAATGTCAAACACAAAGGACTGAGAGGTGTCTTACCGCATCTGAGTATGAAGATCCCGCTCAGTTACTAATATCCGGCATGAGTTATATGATGAAGTCACGCGGTATTTTAGTAGTGAGACATTCATTCATGTTCCTGGTGTCAGTGGGGCTCCCCGCTGACAGCTGAATGTCAAAAGAATTGTCAGCATTGCCCAACAATTAAAAAAAAAAACAAGCCCATCGAGACTGGTATGGATTTTGAGAGGAACCTTCCATGACAATTTTTTTTAACCATTTCCATACCGGGCACTTTTACCCCCTTCCTGCCCAGGCCAATTTTCACGTTTCAGCGCTCTCACACTTTGAATGACAATTGCGCGGTCATACAACATTGTACCCAAACTAAAATGTTATCATTTTCTTCACACAACTAGAGCTTTCTTCTGGTGCTATTTAATCACTGCTGCGGTTTTTGTTTTTTTGCTAAATTAACGAAAAAAGACCGAAAATTTTGAAAAAACACATTTTTCTTTGTTTCTGTTATAAAAGTTTGCAAATAAATAATTGTTCTTCATACATTTAGGCCAAGATGTATTCTGCTACATTTCCTTGGTGAAAATAACCCAAATTAGGATGTATTTTTTAGTTTTTAGAAAAGTTATAGAGTTTACAAACTATGGCATAGATCTGAATATTGATCAATCCTGAACTACTGACAGCCAATCTAATTTCTTGAGGTCCAAGAATGTCAGAACGGTACAGGTATCCTCCAAATGTCAGGACAGTACAGATATCCCCCAAATGTCAGAACAGTACAGATATCCCCCAAATGTCAGAACAGTACAGATATCCCCCAAATGTCAGGACAGTACAGATATCCCCCAAATGTCAGGACAGTACAGATATCCCCCAAATGTCAGGACGGTACAGATATCCCCCAAATGTCAGGACAGTACAGATATCCCCCAAATGTCAGGACGGTACAGATATCCCCCAAATGTCAGAACAGTACAGATATCCCCCAAATGTCAGGACAGTACAGATATCCCCCAAATGTCAGAACAGTACAGATATCCCCCAAATGTCAGGACAGTACAGATATCCCCCAAATGTCAGGACAGTACAAATCCCCCCAAATGTCAGGACGGTACAGATATCCTCCAAATGTCAGGACGGTACAGATATCCCCCAAATGTCAGAACAGTACAGGTATCCCCAAATGTCAGAACAGTACAGATATCCCCCAAATGTCAGGACGGTACAGATATCCCCCAAATATCAGGACGGTACAGATATCCCCCAAATGTCAGGACAGTACAGGTATCCCCAAATGTCAGAACAGTACAGATATCCCCCAAATGTCAGGACGGTACAGATATCCCCCAAATGTCAGGACGGTACAGATATCCCCCAAATGTCAGGACAGAACAGATATCCCCCAAATGTAAGGACAGTACAGATATTCCCAAATGACCCCTTTTTGCAGAGTAGACAGTCCAACATACTTCATAAGAGGAATGGCGAGTTTTGTGAAGTTGTATTTTTTTGTCAAAATTTTTCAGAAAATGAAAAAATGAAAAAAAAATTATTTTCACTATTTTTTTTTACATACTGTCACCAGTGCAGTACAGCGTCATCATATAACTCGCATGGCGGTGATCAGGGACACTGACTGGTGATAGTATGAAAAAAAAATATATATTTTTTTATTATTATTTTTAATTTTTTTATTACTTTTTTTCTTTTTTAATATTTTTTTTATATTTCACTATGTCCAAAGTACTATAATGTTACCATAGTAACATTGTACTACTTTGGGGAAGTGATCAGTATTTTTTTTTGTTACACAATTTTCTTATAGCAAAGAATTACTTCACTATAAGCAAGCATTTACCTGAATGACATCGATTCATTTAGGGGTTTTTTTTTGTGCTTAGCTGTGATTTGGCCACAGATAATCACATGACATGTGCATGTGATCGCTGTGACCATTCACAGCTAGACACACTAGTATACAATGGATGGCATGAATGAAGCCATCCATTGTATACAACTGTCATGTGACCTGCTGTGATTGGTCACAGCAGGTCACATGGTACCAGCAACGGGGGCTGGTACACAGATCTGTCATCGGCCATGTTCGAGGTACACGGCCGGTGACAGATCACGCTGCTGCGCACTCTGCAAGTGCGAAAACTGTGCATGTGGGAGGACGCCATATGGCTTACACCCGGAAATCTACAGCCTTTTCCTGGCCACCAAACGGCTATTGGCCGGATGGCTATTGGTTAAAAATGGCATGGGGGTCCCCCCAAAATCCATACCAGACCCTTATCTGAGTATGCAGCCCGGCAGGTCAGGAAAGGGGTGGTGAGCGTCCCCCTTCCTGAACCATACCAGGATACATGCCCTCAACATGGGGGGTGCTTGGGTCGGGAGCCCCCCAAAGCACATTGTCCACATATTGATGGGGACAAGGGCCTCTTTCCCACAACCGTGTCTTGTGGTTGTGGGGGTCTGCAGCCTGGGGGCTTATTGGAATCTGAAAGCCCCTTTTAACAAGGGGACCTCAAGATCCCAGCCCCCCGCCTATGTGAATGAGTTGGCGGTATATGATACTGCTACCCATTCACAAAAAAAAGTGTAGTGTAAAAAGTGATAGGACAAAGTCTTTGGCAAGTCCTTTATTAAAAATAAACATTTAAAAAAAAGTCCCCCAAAGTAGATGCAACATCAATCACGATGCCGCCACCACCGCTACCCAAAAAAGGGGGAAAAAAAGCTCCGCTTGCGATACTGGCTCCCGGCTGTCTGACAGTTTTTATATACCCCACCCCCTTATGACATCACCACACACTGTGATTGGTCAAAGTATTACACCTGACTTGTGGTTAGGTGTATTGCTTTGTCCAAACACAATGCACTGTCAGGGCGCATTGCATTGTGGGGCATGGTGGGCAAACACCCCACTGAACACCCGTACTGTTTGTGTTTGCCGAACACATGAACGGCCCATGTTCAAATCAAACTTAGGTTCAACTAGAACATGAAGCCCATCCCTACAAACAGTCATCAAACCACAAGAACAGGCAACAAACTCCGGATTCTTTTTGTTATTAATAGACTCAAATGGGAAATATCTAAACACCAAACGGCTCTTCCCAGGAACAAGAGACAACAAAATTCAAGTCCAACAACTGAACAAGCGATAGGAGTCATCAATGATCCGTATTTCACCGACCCCAAACATATCATCATACACACCGACCCAAACATATCATCATACACACCGACCCAAACATATCATCATACACACCGACCCAAACATATCATCATACACACCGACCCAAACATATCATCATACACACCGACCCAAACATATCATCATACACACCGACCCAAACATATCATCATACACACCGACCCAAACGTATCATCATACACACCGACCCAAACGTATCATCATACACACCGACCCAAACGTATCATCATACACACCGACCCAAACATATCATCATACACACCGACCCAAACGTATCATCATACACACCGACCCAAACGTATCATCATACACACCGACCCAAACATATCATCATACACACCGACCCAAACGTATCATCATACACACCGACCCAAACATATCATCATACACACCGACCCAAACATCCTCCAGGGACAAAAGGAAGCCTCTGAGAATAAACTATTACAACTAACAGAGACCGCACAACAAAAATGTCCTCACTCCAACATCATACTGTCCTCCCTAATTCCAAGGATGGACATAACAAACAATAGAAAACTCAGCGAATCAACACAGAGCTGGCAGATAAAACCAGGTCAGAGCCTACCATTCACCTGACACAACATCATTCCATCATGACCCAACACCTCTATGACTACAAACACCTCAACTAACAAGGGGGCAGTCAACTAGCAAGAGAACCCAAAGACATTGTACTGAATGGAACTCACAACCCGGGATCTGCCACAAACCATCGCAGATGGACACAATGGGGCTGATTTACTAACACTGGAGTGTGCAAAATCTGGGGCAGCTGTGCATGGGAGCCAATCAGGGTCTGACTTCAGTTTGTTCAGTTAAGCTTTGACCAAAAACCTGGAAGCTGATTGGTTCCTATGCAGAGCTACACCAGACTTTGCTCTCTCCAGTGTCTCATTGTCATCACATGCTGTGTCCATAATGACCACCCATCCCCCTTATCAGCTGGCTTCAATGTTATATCTCCCCTTGCTGCTAATGATGGCAATGCACCTTTCTCCTCAATGGTCCCATTATTAGGATATGACCCCAGAGTTCCTGATCATAGACTGTCATACTTCACCATCTTTATCATCCACAGAAGAAACATTTCTGCTGCTGATTATGTAGTGGGTGGTGGAAACTTCCATTTTGTCTATAAACCTCAGACAGACCTACTCAGTGGTGTGACTACAGAGGTTTCCTCAATATCACCTCTCCAAGAATAATGTCCCTTCAATCTAATATTCCTAAAACATCTATACAAGTCCTGTGCCAACAAAAACTTCTTCATGATACCTTTAGGGCTAAAGCCCAAACCTTTCCCCAGAAGGTCCATCTTACCCGATGTCAGTCCAGCTGAGGAGAAGGTGACAATTCCGTCTATTTCTGTTGATGATGAATCATCTGTTGGGATGGTTGGCTGAGTGGGAGATCCCTTGTTGCAGTATTGATGTTTCCTACCTCCCCTGTGGCCGGATCTCTGCTGTTTCCTTGATCCCGAAGTACAAAACGAGGTCGGTGTTGTCCCTCTATAGATCCTAATAAAGTGCCTCCAGCAGAGGAGGGAAGTGATGGGTCAGAGGCTGTAGAAGAAGCTCTAGTGAGCAGTCTAGATGGACGAGGTGAGTCTTGTGTAGGTGGTGCTCCAAGAGTACGCCTGATTAGTAGACGGTTAGATGTTGGACTCCTTCAGCTGCTCGGCTGACAATGCAGACTGCAGTGTAGACTCCACCTGTGTGATCTGTACAGCCAGAGCAGCTTCTTCCTTCTGGAGAAATGAAGCTTGGAGAACAATGGAGCTTTTGTTTAGGACTTGTGTAAACAGACCACTGGACCCCTCCCTGTAGGCAAACAAAGCTGGGGTCAGTTTACCTCCTAGCCCCTTGGAATAGGCTGTGCTTTCTAAGATTCAGCTAAAGTTCTGCCATGTCACCCCAATGACCGTTGTTTTTTTAGGAACTTCTCAGGAGGATTTAGATCTTGTGTTATTTACCCAAAAAACCCTTCCCCCTCCTCCACTAAGAAAACCCTTCCACAGAGGGCACCCCTCCCCCACTAAAGACACCCCTTCCCCTCTTTTCCTCCTCTGAAGACACCCCTCCTTTCCTGCACTGAGGACACCCCTCCCCTTCTGAGTACACTCCTCTCCCCTAGTGTTGACACCCCTCCCCCACTCAAGACACTCTTTCCACTGAGATCACCCCCTCCCCCTTCTTTCCTGAACTGAGGATCCCCCTCCTGCTCTTACATGGAGCTGCAGCCAGAGACAGACAAGAAGCTGAAGGAGAAATGTCTGGGGAGGTCAGGATGTGAGGAGCCATAGAGCGAGACTACTGGGGTGACAGCAGCTATTGTAGTGAGAGAGGAGAATCGTGGGGGGCAATGTGGAGTCACTCAGAGGTGAGGAGACAGGAACCATGGGGGGCAATGTGGAGTCACTCAGAGGTGAGGAAAGAGGAACCATGGGGGCAATGTGGAGTCACTCAGAGGTGAGGAGACAGGAACCATGTGGGGCAATGTGGAGTCACTCAGAGGTGAGGAGACAGGAACCATGGGGGCAATGTGGAGTCACTCAGAGGTGAGGAGAGAGGAACCATGGGGGGCAATGTGGAGTCACTCAGAGGTGAGGAGACGGGAACCATGGGGGCAATGTGGAGTCACTCAGAGGTGAGGAGACAGGAACCATGGGGGCAATGTGGAGTCACTCAGAGGTGAGGAGACAGGAACCATGGGGGGCAATGTGGAGTCACTCAGAGGTGAGGAGACAGGAACCATGGGGGCAATGTGGAGTCACTCAGAGGTGAGGAGACAGGAATCATGGGGGCAATGTGGAGTCACTCAGAGGTGAGGAGAGAGGAACCATGTGTGGCAATGTGGAGTCACTCCAAGGTGAGGAGAAAGGAACCATGTGGGGCATTGTGGAGTCATTCAGAGGTGAGGAGACGGGAACCATGTGGGGCAATGTGGAGTCACTCAGAGGTGAGGAGACAGGAACCATGGGGGCAATGTGGAGTCACTCAGAGGTTATTACATTACATTACATTGAGTTTATATAGCGCCAAAGGGTTTGCTCAGCGCTGTACAATAGAGGGGGGGACAATACATGAAACATTACAGCAGCTACGAACAGCACACGAGGGGTAAGAGGGCCCTACTCTTTCGAGCTTACAATCTGGGAGGGAGGGGGTAGTGGTACAGGAGGAAGTGGCTGTGGGGGATGGAGTGGTAGGAGGAATGAAGGAGAGCAGCAGTTAGGTGAGGGTGGGGTAGGCTTCCCTGAAGAGGTGGGTTTTCAGGGAGCGCCTGAAGGTGAGGAGGGAAGGTGACAGTCTGATGGATTGGGGTAGTGAGTTCCAGAGGATGGGGGAGGACCTGGAGAAGTCTTGCAGACGTGCGTGTGAGGAGGAGACCAGGGAGCAAGATAGAAGGAGGTCCTATGAAGAGCGAAGGGTACGGGTAGGGTGGTACTTGGGAATCAGGTCGGTGAGGTAGTTAGGGGCAGTGTTGTGAATGGCTTTGTAGGTCAGAGTGAGTAGTTTGAATTTGATGCGTTGGGCGATAGGGAGCCAGTGGAGGGAGAGGCAGAGGGGGGTGGCAGAGGTGGAGCGGCTGGTGAGGTGGATGAGTCTGGCAGCTGAGGTGAGGAGAGAGGAACCATAGGGGGCAATGTGGAGTCACTCAGAGGTGAGGAGACGGGAACCATGGGGGCAATGTGGAGTCACTCAGAGGTGAGGAGACGGGAACCATGGGGGCAATGTGGAATCACTCAGAGGTGAGGAGAGAGGAACCATGGGGGGCAATGTGGAGTCACTCAGAGGTGAGGAGACAGGAACCATGGGGGCAATGTGGAGTCACTCAGAGGTGAGGAGACAGGAACCATGGGGGCAATGTGGAGTCACTCAGAGGTGAGGAGAGAGGAACCATGTGTGGCAATGTGGAGTCACTCCGAGGTGAGGAGACAGGAACCATGTGGGGCATTGTGGAGTCATTCAGAGGTGAGGAGACAGGAACCATGGGGGGCAATGTGGTGTCACTCAGAGGTGAGGAGACAGGAACCATGTGGGGCAATGTGGAGTCACTCAGAGGTGAGGAGACAGGAACCATGTGGGGCAATGTGGAGTCACTCAGAGGTGAGGAGACAGGACTATGTGGGGCAATGTGGAATCACTCAGAGGTGAGGATACGGGAACCATGGGGGCAATGTGGAGTCACTCAGAGGTGAGGAGACGGGAACCATGGGGGCAATGTGTAGTCACTCAGAGGTGAGGAAACAGGACCATGTGGGGCAATGTGGAGTCACTCAGAGGTGAGGAGACAGGAACCATGTGGGGCAATGTGGAGTCACTCAGAGGTGAGGAGATGGGAACCATGGGGGCAATGTGGAGTCACTCAGAGGTGAGGAGACGGGAACCATGGGGGCAATGTGGAGTCACTCAGAGGTGAGGAGACGGGAACCATGGGGGCAATGTGGAGTCACTCAGAGGTGAGGAGACAGGAACCATGGGGGCAATGTGGAGTCACTCAGAGGTGAGGAGACAGGAACCATGGGGGCAATGTGGAGTCACTCAGAGGTGAGGAGACGGGAACCATGGGGGCAATGTGGAGTCACTCAGAGGTGAGGAGACAGGAACCATGTGGGGCAATGTGGAGTCACTCAGAGGTGAGGAGACGGGAACCATGGGGGCAATGTGGAGTCACTCAGAGGTGAGGAGACGGGAACCATGGGGGCAATGTGGAGTCACTCAGAGGTGAGGAGACGGGAACCATGGGGGGCAATGTGGAGTCACTCAGAGGTGAGGAGACATGATCTATGGGGGGGGCAATGTGGTGTCACTAAAAAGGGAGGAGAGAGAAACCATGGGGGGCAATGTGGTGTCACTAAGAGAGGAGGAGAGAGGAACCATGGGGGCAATGTGGTGTCACTAAGAGAGGAACCATGGGGGGTGTTGTGCTTTTTAAGAATTATTAATAATTCATCCAGCAGTGCCTCTAAAAATATTATGTTCTGCCAGGTAATGCCTGGGCAAATAAAGTCAGCTAAAGGTGCTTGCAAATATAATAATAATTTATAAAATAATTTATCTGACTTAATAATTCTGAGTAATTTAGAGCCAACCAAAATCATTTAAAAACACAGATTAGATCAGTGGAAATATGGACTAAATGATTATTTATTTACAATAAGGGACTGCGAGACTGTGGCAGACATTCTGACACTGGGGGGGCTGACTTGGTGTCACTGACATCCCCAGTGACACCAATACATTTAAAAGCACTGACTCTGTACTAATGGCACTGGGCAGGAAGGGGTTAACATGAGGGGTGAATAAAGGGTTAACTGTGTGCTGGGAGTGTTTTACTAGGGGGCGGGGGTGCATTATTGTAAGCTCACTGTTCTGGATGGCTGTGCTGTGCAGTGTGCCCGAGCTGACAGGGAGGAAGATTGTTAGTAAACAAAACAGTCCTCCTCCCCATCAGAGATACTCGGTAATCACTGGGCGCCGGCGGATAATTACTGTCCGGGATCTGGTGACTGACAGCCACACACACTATTTCTATCACTCCTGATTGGTGGGAGATATGACATCACACGCACACTATTTCTATCACTCCTGATTGGCGGGAGATATGACATCACACACACACTATTTCTATCACTCCTGATTAGTGGGAGATATGACATCACACGCACGCTATTTCTATCACTCCTGATTGGCGGGAGATATGACATCACACGCACACTATTTCTATCACTCCTGATTGGCGGGAGATATGACATCACACACACACACTATTTCTATCACTCCTGATTGGTGGGAGATATGACATCACACACACACTATTTCTATCACTCCTGATTGGTGGGAGATATGACATCACACACACACTATTTCTATCACTCCTGATTGGTGGGAGATATGACATCACACACACACTATTTCTATCACTCCTGATTGGCGGGAGATATGACATCACACACACACTATTTCTATCGCTCCTGATTGGTGGGAGATATGACATCACACACACACACTATTTCTATCACTCCTGATTGGTGGGAGATATGACATCACACACACACACTATTTCTATCACTCCTGATTGGTGGGAGATATGACATCACACGCACACTATTTCTATCGCTCCCGATTGGTGGGAGATATGACATCACACGCATACTATTTCTATCGCTCCCGATTGGTGGGAGTTATGACATCACACGCACACTATTTCTATCACTCCTGATTGGTGGGAGATATGACATCACACGTACACTATTTCTATCACTGCTTATTGGTGGGAGATATGACATCACACGTACACTATTTCTATCACTCCTGATTAGTGGGAGATATGACATCACACACACACTGTGACGGGAGCGACTTTTGGGGGTGGGGGGACCTCTGTATCATCTCCCCAAATCATTATGTTTAACCCACCCTGTGCCTGTTAAGGGTTACAGGGTGTGTATGTGAATGTCTGAGTCCTGTGTATAGTGTGTGTCCCTTTTGTCTAGGGCACATGGCTGTCCATTGTCTACTACCATGTGCTACCCCCCATTGTGCTGTGTCTTCCTGTCCAGAGAACTATTATGGGATGTACTGTTTGTGTTGGTGTGGGGGTTGGTCAATGTCCTTTGCCACATGGTTGCATCCCATTGTTCTGTGTCTGGTTGGATGGGGAGGGGTGATGAGGTGTTTCCTGTCCCTGGTTGTCTTTCCCCGCCCTCTGTATAAAACATGTTTTGTGTACAATAAAGTTAGTTGACTTCCTGTTTTAGTAGGAGCTGGGTGTCTGTCTATTTTCCTGAGGGATTCCGAGGGTGTGGTCCGTGGATGGTGTTCGGACAGGGGAAGTTGTGCTATAACGGAAAAACTCAGTGCGGTCTGGGTTCCGGTTCCGTTACATTGGTGGCAAGCGGTGGGATTGTGCTTCCAGCTGTAAACACATCCAAACCACCACCGGGATTCAAGAGCAGGAAAAGACGTCAGTCACCCCAGTGGAGCTATGGACCTGGCATCAGAGTTCCCAGGGCTGCTGCAGATCATCCTTGCAACATACCCCAGGACTGTGTCTACGGATCAGTACCTGGAGCTCAGGCAGCGGATTTGGGAGGTGCTTTGGAGAGGAGCGGTCCAGGCTGCTGGTATGGACAAAGGCAAGTGCTATCCAACCCCAGGGGAACGGGTCAGGGACCATTGGAAGTTACGGATGCCATTTCTGGGAGAGCAACCTCAGGAGCATTTGTTGGCTGAGTTGGACAGATTGGTTCAGCAGGAGATAGAACTGGACAATAGATATCGGGCTCTGCAGTGGTACGCAGAGCAGGAATATTTAGGGGTGTCCACAGAGTGCTCTCCTGAGGGACTTGACTTTGGTGGGCCTGGATTGCTGTGGGAGAGCCTTACTAATCTTTTTGTGTTTGGCGATAGAGGAGAACCTACTCTGGAGGAGTTGCGGGAAGGCAGAGAGGCTATGTTTGGTCTCAGAGGGGTCTCAGAGCTTGAGCCAGATCTGCAATACCTGCTGATGAAAGAACTGCACCTGGAAAGGGCATACAGGCAACTGCTAGGATATGTTCGGCAGCATGCCCAAGAGTCATCAGTGGAAATTCCAGAGACTGGGGATCTGATAGACCTCTCAGCTGAGGAGGAACCAGCAGTAGACCTGGCAACAGGGCCAAACAGTACTGAACTCTGCCCAGCACTGGTAATGTCTCCTGAGTTCCACGGACAGGAGATGGAGAGCCCCGATCTCCAAACCCCAGTTCCAGAGGCTGGGGATTTGATTGATTTTTTTTCTGAGGAGGAACCAGCCGGGGAGCTGCCAGCTGAAGCGCTGACAACTGGACAGAGGGTCCAGGACCTCTGTCCCATGCCTGTGGTAGTTTCAGAGGCCCAGGGTGAGAAGGGAGAGGAGGTTGTTGTCCTCTCTCCCCCACAGTCAGCCAGAGTGGAGGAAACTGTTTTCCCTCCCAAGCCAGGATCTGTGCACCAGGGGGACAGTGACAGTGGAATTCCATCCCAGCAGCAGATCCACAGTCTGGGAGGGGAGGAAGCCAGCCTCCCTCCCCTACGGTTAGCCGGAGCAGATGTGGGGTCCCCAGCAGAAGTGCTGGCAACAGGGCAGAGCGCCGCTGGCCTCTGCCTAGCAACTACAGCCACCACCTGGATACCCCAGGGATGCTGGGCAGTCGGCCCAGATCCCCCACAGAAGGATGAAGGAGGCCCAGCCACCCTGTCTTCTCCCCAGCGGCTGAGAGGATTCCCGGGAGAAGGACCAGTCCGTACTTCTCCCCAGCGGCGGGTATGTTCTACGGGAGAGGCAGAGGTTGGCTGGGTGAGTAACGCTTGGTGTGGGACAATTTGCATGGGGTACTGTGTGGGTGCTGGCATTGAGAGACTGGAGGTGCAGACTAACTTCAGAGTACATCCGTCTGGGATATACTCCTGTGTTAGTCTCCTGCCGAAAGGGGAGATATGTGACGGGAGCGACTTTTGGGGGTGGGGGGACCTCTGTATCATCTCCCCAAATCATTATGTTTAACCCACCCTGTGCCTGTTAAGGGTTACAGGGTGTGTATGTGAATGTCTGAGTCCTGTGTATAGTGTGTGTCCCTTTTGTCTAGGGCACATGGCTGTCCATTGTCTACTACCATGTGCTACCCCCCATTGTGCTGTGTCTTCCTGTCCAGAGAACTATTATGGGATGTACTGTTTGTGTTGGTGTGGGGGTTGGTCAATGTCCTTTGCCACATGGTTGCATCCCATTGTTCTGTGTCTGGTTGGATGGGGAGGGGTGATGAGGTGTTTCCTGTCCCTGGTTGTCTTTCCCCGCCCTCTGTATAAAACATGTTTTGTGTACAATAAAGTTAGTTGACTTCCTGTTTTAGTAGGAGCTGGGTGTCTGTCTATTTTCCTGAGGGATTCCGAGGGTGTGGTCCGTGGATGGTGTTCGGACAGGGGAAGCTGCAGGATAACGGAATATACCCAAGTGCGGTCGGGTACCGGTTCCGTTACACACACTATTTCTATCAGTCCTGATTGGCGGGAGATATGACATCACACACACACTATTTCTATCGCTCCTGATTGGTGGGAGATATGACATCACACACACACACTATTTCTATCACTCCTGATTGGTGGGAGATATGACATCACACACACTATTTCTATCACTCCTGATTGGTGGGAGATATGACATCACACGCACACTATTTCTATCGCTCCCGATTGGTGGGAGATATGACATCACACGCATACTATTTCTATCATTCCCGATTGGTGGGAGTTATGACATCACACGTACACTATTTCTATCACTCCCGATTGGTGGGAGATATGATATCACACGCACACTATTTCTATCGCTCCCGATTGGTGGGAGATATGACATCACACGCACACTATTTCTATCACTCCCGATTGGTGGGAGATATGACATCACACGCACACTATTTCTATCACTCCCGATTGGTGGGAGATATGACATCACACACACACTATTTCTATCACTCCTGATTGGTGGGAGATATGACATCACACACACACTATTTCTATCACTCCTGATTGGCGGGAGATATGACATCACACACACACTATTTCTATCGCTCCTGATTGGTGGGAGATATGACATCACACACACACACTATTTCTATCACTCCTGATTGGTGGGAGATATGACATCACACACACACACTATTTCTATCACTCCTGATTGGTGGGAGATATGACATCACACGCACACTATTTCTATCGCTCCCGATTGGTGGGAGATATGACATCACACGCATACTATTTCTATCGCTCCCGATTGGTGGGAGTTATGACATCACACGCACACTATTTCTATCACTCCTGATTGGTGGGAGATATGACATCACACGTACACTATTTCTATCACTGCTTATTGGTGGGAGATATGACATCACACGTACACTATTTCTATCACTCCTGATTAGTGGGAGATATGACATCACACACACACTATTTCTATCAGTCCTGATTGGCGGGAGATATGACATCACACACACACTATTTCTATCGCTCCTGATTGGTGGGAGATATGACATCACACACACACACTATTTCTATCACTCCTGATTGGTGGGAGATATGACATCACACACACTATTTCTATCACTCCTGATTGGTGGGAGATATGACATCACACGCACACTATTTCTATCGCTCCCGATTGGTGGGAGATATGACATCACACGCATACTATTTCTATCATTCCCGATTGGTGGGAGTTATGACATCACACGTACACTATTTCTATCACTCCCGATTGGTGGGAGATATGATATCACACGCACACTATTTCTATCGCTCCCGATTGGTGGGAGATATGACATCACACGCACACTATTTCTATCACTCCCGATTGGTGGGAGATATGACATCACACGCACACTATTTCTATCACTCCCGATTGGTGGGAGATATGATATCACAAGCACACTATTTCTATCACTCCTGATTGGTGGGAGATATGACATCACACGTACACTATTTCTATCACTCCTGATTGGTGGGAGATATGACATCACACGTACACTATTTCTATCACTGCTTATTGGTGGGAGATATGACATCACACGCCCGCTATTTCTATCTCCTGATTGGTGGGAGATATGACATCACACGCCCGCTATTTCTATCACTGCTGATTGGCGGGAGATATGACATCACACGCACACTATTTCTATCACTGCTGATTGGCGGGAGATATGACATCACACGCACACTATTTCTATCACTCCTGATTGGTGGGAGATATGACATCACACGCACACTATTTCTATCACTGCTGATTGGCGGGAGATATGACATCACACACACACTATTTCTATCACTCCTGATTGGTTGGAGATATGACATCACACACACTATTTCTACAATCAGATACATTTCCCCGCACTGAATATAATGGGATCCCACATAACAGTCGCTGTTCATATTCAGAATTCCTTTCTTACAATGGGATCTTGTGTCCGGATAAAATCTTTTATAGATCCCTTGTGACATTGTGTTCTCATTGTAAAATCCTAGATTTGTAAATCTGTCGCTGATATTTATAATGGTTTTGTCCAGAAAAAGAATGGAGTGATGTGGATAGATGGAAACATATGTATAGATGAAAGATTGGTCTGTTGACTCCCCAGAGCTCCTTTCCATGAGAGATGTTTGTTCCCCCCCCAGAGCTGAACAATGGTACGTTCCTGAATGGCCAGGCTGCTGGTTTGTTGAATCCAGAGTCTACATACAAGATGCCTCCACAGTGTACATTGATGGGGCTGGGAAGGCTGGTACATGTTGTTCATTTGCTCCGGGTGCAGGAGATAGGACAGAATCCCATTGTTCCTGCACTGAGGTGTCCTCGCTTTCCTCAATTCTGTACTTGTCCAATAGATACTATATACATGACAATCAGAGGACAATCTCCTAGACTTCATGTGGGGAGAGATCCATTGTTCTAGGTGAGCTCCATAAAATAGCTTTGTTTGCAAAAAAACAAAAACAAACAATGTAACTCTGACTATTGGGAAGGAGATTGTATCCGGCTGGAACTGACACCTGGAAGTCACTTTGGATTTTTGGGCCTCTTCAGTGTAATACAATTCTAGTTGGAGAGAAGATAAAATATCATTTCTCTCATAGAAATTCTGGCAGAATAAATGAGTTTCTGCTTTAGAAAGTTCACGCTGGAGAGTAAACTTCTGATGGTTATTATCCCATTTAAGATGGGCTCCAACAGAAATACATGGACCCCTAAAGAATGCCTCATGTGCCCCCCACAGCGTGTCCACCCTGTCCACAGTACCAGTGTTCAGTCTACACCATTCCTCCAAAGAAGCCTGCAAGTCATATTGGATTTCCGGGTGTTGAAGTAAAATGTCGATCAGCCGACAATAACATGTTCTACTAGACATATCGGGGACCAGAAAATCCAATGATGTGGCCGTGTGATCAGACCAAGGAAATGATTTCAGAGGAGACGATATTCTTTATCCATAGAGCTGAGACAAATCAATCCAGTCCAGAGTGGACCCGATGACCCCCGGAGAATAAAGAATATTGTTTGTGGGGAGGGTGTTTGGTCCTCCACCAGTCATATAGGTGATATTCCCTCGTAAGATCGGGAAAAGACATAGATAAAGCAATCAGACCTTTAGATGGTAATCCTCCAATGGCTGAAGGTCTGTCCCTATACAGGACATATGTGCATTGATGTCCCCACCAACCATAATATGTGGACTAGAAAACTGGTGGAGCTTTTCCAGGGTTGGCTATAAAACTGAATTTGTCCAGAATTGGGAGGACAGATAATCAGCAATATTATCATTTTGCCAGCGTAGGTGCAGTTCAATAGGATACAGTGGATATAAAAAGTCTGCACACCCTGCTGAAATGTCAAGTTTCTGGGATGTAAAAAAATGAGACAAAGATAAATAATTTCAGATTTTTCCACCTTTAACCACTTGCCCTCCAGAGGATTTACCCCCTTAATGACCACGCCTCTTTTTGCTACTTAGCACTGCACTAATTCCACTGATAATTGCGCGGTCATGCAATTCTGCACCCAAACAAAATTTACGTCCTTTTTTCACACAAATAGAGCTTTCTTTCAGATGTATTTGATCACCTGTGCGCTTTTTATTTTTTGTGCTATAAACAAAAAAAATATTTTTTTTGAAGAAAAACAATTCTTTTTACTTTCAGTTATAAAAAATATACAATAAACTCAAAGTTAGTCATAAATTTAGGCCAAAATGTATTCTGCTCCATGTTTTTGGTGAAAAATCCCAGTAATTGTATATTGATTGCTTTGTGTGATAGTTATAGCGTCTACAAACTATGGGATAGATACTGCAATTTACACCATTTTTTTGCTATACAGCGCTGCGCTAGTTTAACTGACAATTCCGCGGTCATGCAACATGGTACATAAATGAAACGTATGCACTTTTTTTACACAAACAGAGCTTTCTTTTGGTGGTATTTTATCACCTGTGCATTTTTAATTTGTGGCGCTATAAACAAAAAAATTTAGAAAAAAAAACGATTTTCTCATTTCTGTCAAAAAAAATCCAAAAAACTCAAATTTCATCAAATTTAGACCACAATGTATTCTGCTCCATGTTTTTGGTTAAAAAAACCCCAATAAGTGTATATTGATTGCTTTGTGTGATAGTTAGAGATGAGCGAATCGAACCAGGCGAACCGGAATTCGAGTCGAATTTCAGGAAATATTCGATTCGCGTCGAAACCGAAATCTTGCCTACTTCGGGTGCGCGAATCGAAGATTTCCCGATCAGCCGGCAAAAGTGTCCCTGCAGAGAGCTCCGCTATTTCTGACAGTTCTCTGACAGAAGGAACACATGTTTAGCGGTTGAAACATTGTATCTATTAGTTTCCATTTAGGATACAGATGTTTCAACCGCTGTACATGTGAAGAAGCTGTGAGAGAACTGTCAGAAATAGAGGAACTCTGCACATACACTTTTTGCCGGCATGGAATTATTCTTCTTTTCATCCTACTTCTTCTTCTTCTTCTTCTTCTTCTTCTTCATCCTCATCCTCTTCTTCTGAGGATGAGGATGAGGATGAAGAAGAAGAAGAAGAAGTAGGATGAAAAGAAGAATAATTCCAAGCCGGCAAAAAGTGTATGTGCAGAGCTCCTCTAAGTGTATCTGCAGAGCTCCTCTAAGTGTATCTGCAGAATAGAGGAACTCTGCACATACACTTTTTGCCGGAAACCGCTGTATGGAGGGAATGTCCCAGAACTGTCAGAAATAGACTATTTCTGACAGTTCTGGGACAATCACTCCATACAGCTGTTTCAACCGCTGTATGGAGGGAATGTCATGGAACTGTCAGAAATAGACTATTAATGACAGTTCTGGGACTGTCCTTCCATGCAGCGGTTGAAACATTGTATCTATTTGTTTCCATAAATGGATCCATTTATGGAAACAAATAGATACAATGTTTCAACTGCTGTATGGAAGGAATGTCCCAGAACTGTCATAAATAGTCTATTTCTGACAGTTCCATGACATTCCCTCCATACAGCGGTTGAAACCGCTGTATGGAGTGAATGTCCCAGAACTGTCAGAAATAGACAGAAACTGTCACAGAACTGTCCTTCTTCTCATCCTTCTCCTTCTTCTCATCCTTCTTCTCATCCTTCTCCTTCTTCTCATCCTTCTCCTTCTTCTCATCCTTCTCCTTCTTCTCATCCTTCTCCTTCTTCTCATCCTTCTTCTCATCCTTCTCCTTCTTCTCATCCTTCTTCTTCTCATCCTTCTCCTTCTTCTCATCCTTCTCCTTCTCCATCTTCTCATCCTTCTCCTTTTCCTTCTTCTCATCCTTCTTCTTCTGCTTCTCCTTCTCCTTCTCCTTCTTCTCATCCTTCTCCTTCTTCTCATCCTTCTCCTTCTTCTCATCCTTCTCCTTCTCCTTCTTCTCATCCTTCTCCTTCTCCTTCTTCTCATCCTTCTCCTTCTTCTCATCCTTCTCCTTCTCCTTCTTCTCATCCTTCTCCTTCTTCTCATCCTTCTCCTTCTTCTCATCCTTCTCCTTCTTCTCATCCTTCTCCTTCTCCTTCTTCTCATCCTTCTCCTTCTTCTCATCCTTCTCCTTCTTCTCATCCTTCTCCTTCTTCTCATCCTTCTCCTTCTCCTCATCCTTCTCCTTCTCCTTCTTCTCATCCTTCTCCTTCTCCTTCTTCTCATCCTTCTCCTTCTCCTTCTTCTCATCCTTCTCCTTCTCCATCTTCTCATCCTTCTCCTTCTTCTCATCCTTCTCCTTCTTCTCATCCTTCTCATCCTTCTCCTTCTTCTCATCCTTCTCCTTCTTCTCATCCTTCTCCTTCTCCTCATCCTTCTCCTTCTCCTTCTTCTCATCCTTCTCCTTCTTCTCATCCTTCTCCTTCTCCTTCTTCTCATCCTTCTCCTTCTCCTCATCCTTCTCCTTCTCCTTCTTCTCATCCTTCTCCTTCTTCTCATCCTTCTCCTTCTCCTTCTTCTCATCCTTCTCCTTCTCCTTCTTCTCATCCTTCTCCTTCTCCTTCTTCTCATCCTTCTCCTTCTCCTTCTTCTCCTTCTTCTCATCCTTCTCCTTCTCCTTCTTCTCATCCTTCTCCTTCTCCTTCTTCTCCTTCTTCTCATCCTTCTCCTTCTTCTCATCCTTCTCCTTCTCCTTCTTCTCATCCTTCTCCTTCTCCTTCTTCTCATCCTTCTCCTTCTTCTCATCCTTCTCCTTCTCCTTCTTCTCATCCTTCTCCTTCTCTTTCTTCTCATCCTTCTCCTTCTCCTTCTTCTCATCCTTCTCCTTCTCCTTCTTCTCATCCTTCTCCTTCTTCTCATCCTTCTCATCCTTCTCCTTCTCCTTCTTCTCATCCTTCTCCTTCTCCTTCTTCTCATCCTTCTCCTTCTTCTCATCCTTCTCCTTCTCCTTCTTCTCATCCTTCTCCTTCTCCTTCTCCTTCCTCATCTCCAAGGGCATTTAAATTAAAGGTACAGTGTTCTGCACTAATTTAAAGGCTCTCTGAAGCCTAGAAACCCTTTTTATAAGTCATCTTCGCATCGAATCGAATTTCATACTGGAATTCGCCGAATCAGCCGAATCGAATTTTTCATTTCTTCGCTCATCTCTAGTGATAGTTATAGCGTCTACAAACTATGGGATAGATAATGGAATTTTACTTTCTGACTGCTCATCACATTTCTTGAGGTGCTAAAATACCAGGACAGTACAAACACCCCCAAATGACCCCTTTTTGGAAAGTAGACACCCTAAGCTATCTACTGAGAGGCATATTGAGTCCAAAGAAGATTTATTGTTTTTTCCACAAATTTTTGGAAAATTACAAAAACTTTTTTTTTTTTTACACAAAGTTGTCATTAAATTATATATTTGTCACACAAGCCATGGGTATACACCGTGTTCCAAATTATTCTGCAAATTCTATTTAAGTGTCACAAAGATGAAATATTTTGTTTTTCAGTGTAACTCATGGATGGCATTGTGTGTCAGGGCTCTTTTGATCACTGAAAACAATCTGGGACATCTGTGATAATTAGATTGGCCGGTGAGCCCAATTTAAGGAAAAACTACTAAAGGACGGCATTCCACATTATTAAGCAGAGCGCCATTTTCAAGCAATATGGGGAAGAAAAAGGACCTCTCTGCTGCCGAAAAGAGTGAAATAGTTTGATGCCTTGGACGAGGTATGAAAACATTCGATATTTCACGAAAATGTAAGCGTGATCATCGCACTATGAAGAGATTTGTGGCTGATTCAGAGCACAGACGGGTTGGTGCAGATAAAGGCACATTGAGGAAGATTTCTGCCAGATCCAGGCATCGGATCAAGAGAGCAGCTGCTAAAATACCATCACATAGCAGCAAACAGATATTTGAAGCTGCTGGTTCCTCTGGAGTCCCACGGACAAGGTGTAGAGTCCTCCAGAGTCTTGCAACTGTGCATAAACCTTCTATTCGGCCACCACTAACCAATGCTCACAAGCAGAAACGGCTGCATTGGGCAGAAAATACATGAAGACTCATTTTCAAACAGTCCTGTTCACTGATGAGTGCCGTGCAACCCTGGATGGTCCAGATGGATAGAGTAGTGGATGGTTGGTGGACGGCCACCCTGTTCCAACAAGGCTGTGACGTCAGCAAGGTGGTGGTGGAGTCATGTTTTGGGCCGGAATCATGGGAACAGAGCTGGTCAGCCCCTTTAGGGTCCCTGAAGGTGTAAAGATGACCTCTGCAAAGTATGTGGAGTTTATGACTGACCACTTTCTTCCCTGGTACAGAAGGAAGAACTATGCTTTCCGTAATAAAATCATCTTCATGCATGACAATGCACCATCTCATGCTGCAAAGAATACCTCTGCATCAATGGCTGCTATGGGGATAAAAGGAGAGAAAGTCATGGTGTGGCCTCCATCCTCCCCTGACCTCAATCCTATTGAGAACCTTTGGAGCATCCTCAAGCAAAAGATCTATGAGGGTGGGAGGCAGTTTACATCCAAACAGCAGCTCTGGGAGGCTATTCTGACATCTTGCAAACAAATTCCAGCAGAAACTGTCCAAAAACTCCCAAGTTCAATGGATGCAAGACTTGTGATCTGCTATCAGATAAGGGCTCCTATGTTACAATGTAACGTGACCGCTTCAAATGTTTACAAAGTTAAAATGTTAAAAGTTTGATTGAAATAGCTTTTGATTTCAGTAAATATGCTGCAAACACAACAAATGACAATTTTCAGTTCTTTACAACCTAGAAAGTGTTTTGAAACTTCCTGTGCGGAATAATTTGGAACAAAAATCTTGTTATTAGGAGGTTTGTTCAATAAAATGTGAATTGTCCTCTTCTAGTTGTAACATGAGAATTATGCCGACTGTTATTTACATCAATTATTTAGGGAAATGAGAAAAATATCATTTGCATAATAAGTTGGAACAGGGTGTATGTGGAATTACACCCCAAAATACATTCTGCTACTTCTACCGAGTATGGGGGTACCACATGTGTGAGACTTTTTGGGAGCCTAGCCACATACAGGAGCCTGAAATCCAATGACCACTGTGAAAGCCTGAAGGTGTGTAATTCCTCATTACCTATCACAGTTTCAGAGGCCTTGAAATTCCAGGATAGCACCAACCCCCCCCCTCCAAATGACCCTTTTTTGGAAAGTAGACACCCCAAGGAATTTAAAAAGAGGCATGGTGAGTATTTTGCAGATCTCATTTTTTTCTCACAAGGTTTTGAAATATAAAAAAATAGAAAAAATATGTTTTTGTTTTCTTCATTTTCCAAAGAATTGTTGCAATAAACGAGATCTGCAAAATACTCGCCATGCTTCATTTTCCAAAAACTTTTGGTAAAAAAAATAATTCTTCTATTGACTCAACATGCCTCTCAGAAAATAGTTTGGGGTTGTCTACTTTCCAAAAATTGGTCATTTTGGGGAGTGGGGGCATTCTATGCCCAGCATTAGAAGTTTATGCCACACATCATTCACTCTTCTAACCACCTGAAGACCAAGCCTTCTCTGACACTTTTGGTGCACATGAACCATATTTTTTGCTTTTTTTTTGCATAGTTTTTGCTAGGAAATTACTTTGAACCTCCAAAAATTATATTTTTTTTTAAAGCAGACAACCTAGTGAATAAAATGGTGGGAGCTGCAATTTTTTATGTCACATAGTTCTCACGCAGCGATCTTTCAAATGTAATTTTTTTGAAAAAATACACTTTTTTCACTTTTAATGCACAAAACAAAATATGTTTGGTAAAATATAAAAGATGATGGTATGCCGAATAAATAGATACCAAACATGACATTATTTAAAACTGTGCATCCCCTGTGCAATGGTGACAAACTTAATATCCATAGGCAATGCTTTAAAAGCCTTTACAAGTTACCACGCTCGAGGGGGCTTTTTTAAACGTTATTTTGATTTGTTTTATTATTTTTACATTGTCCCTTTCATTTTTTTATATCCCTTTTAATGCTATCACGGGTTCCCCTGATGGCACAGGACTGCCCAAGAAGACCGTGGAAGGAAGGGGCATCTACTCCACTGCTTGTAAAAGCAATCTTGCAGCTAATTAGCCACTAGGATTGCTTTTACATGAAGGCTGATTGCCGGTTGAATAAAATGATACCAGGATGATGCCTGCCACTGTAGGCATCATCCTGGTATAACCATTCAAAGTCCTCTGATGTACCAGTACGTCTCTGGTCCTTGTTGGGTGTATATGATATGTTCTTTTTTATGTATGCAGCCTGTGGGCTGAATGAAAAATAGAGAAGAAATCTCTGGACGAAAAAGTGTGTGGTGTGCCCACCATTAGAATATACCTCCCTGCATCTACCCACTTCTAATGGTGGGCACACATTAGGTCACATGGTGTCACATGCGCCAATTCCAAGATTGTACAAATGTCTAAATAGTGGCATGCTTGAAAAAAATGTATCCACGTATATGTGGTACCCCATATGGAAAAAGAATGACACCAAGTCCCAAACTATCTTGCCACTGCTCCCCATGTATTCTAGGCATCCGAGGGGCTCCATGTGACTATCTTTTCCCTCATCTGAAACATATGTATAGCCTGTTGCCCTCTCACATGTCTTCTACATCAGGAGCCCATATCTGGCATGCTTGCTGGGGAGAAATTGTTTGTATGCAAGGTGGCCAGAAAAATGAATGAGGGATTCATCAACGCAGATGTTTTGCTGGGGAGTATAGACATCTGCAAATTTTTGGTTAAGGTAATTTACGAGGGGCTGAATTTTGTGGAACCGGTAAAATTCAGGGTCACCCCAAGGATGACAGAGTGTATTGTCATTGAAATACATAAAACACATTATACTCTAATATCTATGCCTGGCCATGGCAGCAGAGAACACGGCCTATGATGAATCGGGTCTGTGGACCAATACAATCGCAATTCATTTTTTTAGTAATGCCCATGTTGAGGGTTAGGCCCAAAAAACTTTACAACCGTAATGGGGTTCCATGGGAATGGTCTGGCAAGGTTAGAATTTGGGTTGGAGGCCATAAATTGTTGTGCATATAAATTGCTTTGATCCACAATTAATGCATACAGATCCACAATTAATTCCAAAAAATCAAGGGGAGGAGTTAAATGTGCTGTTTCCACCTTAATTCCAGGTTTGGCAGTGAATGAGGGAAGTACGGATGCTGCAGAATTTGTAGGCTGCCAATTGGGATTTGCAAGCACATCCAGAAGGACACTAGGTGCTCTATGGGCCTGTGTGCAAATTCTTGGTGGTTGCGAGACAATACTTGTGCTCGCCACTGCACCAGCTTGTACTGGACTTATGGGACTCACCATGTCACCAAGTGATACTGCAGTGCTGGTATAAGAAAGACCAGGATGTACTAGACTGCTGGTGCTCAACAGTTTACCAAAAGGTAGTGTGGCACTAGTACTGGCACTCTGCTGCATATGAGAGTCATCATGCGATTGTAACATCTCAGCAACCTGGGAACGGGGTTGGATACGCCTGACCTTAGTAGGGACCTCTTCCCCATTGTCTGAGCTATCTTTCAGGGTGCCGCAGCTGTCTACAGGATCGTATTGTGAGACAGATTCCATCAGTGAGTCTTCCCCTTCACTCTCATTTGACATACTAAGAATCCTGTAGGCCTCTTCACTAGTGTTTCTTTCGTTGGACATATTGGACACTAAATTTATAGGTACCTAGTGTGACTCACGGATAAAAGAGCACTTGGCTTTCAGGGACTGCATGAACCCCTACAAGCAAATGTACCTGCAAGTGCTAGCAGAGATCAGGCTTGATTCTGTGAACACTGCAGTTTTGTGTGCAATGTATCAAGTGACAGTGACCTACTGACACTGCACTTGCTGGGGGAGAAGGGGGGTTAAGCGTAGGGGCTAAACGCAGGTGCTGGCAGGTGCCGGGGCTGATCCCACTAACGCTGCATTTTTGGGGACACTATACTAATTTGAATGCTGGTATGGTGTTGATCTGATCAAAGATATTGATCCGTTCAGACACTATACTAGCAGCGGTGGTTTATTGTGTATGTGAGCATGTTCCTGGCAATCAAGGGGTTAAATGTGATGAGTGGTGTACTGACGGGCAATCTGACTCTATCTGAAAGGGGCACTAATGCTATGTGAAGTCGCCGGCGTCACTAACACAGCGATCAGCAAAAAGCTGTGTACTGTACTAATGACACTGGTGACACGACAGTGAAGGGGTTAACTGGGGGGGGGGTCAAGGGGTTAAATGTGTCCTAAAATGTTCTAACTGTGTAAGTGTGCTGTTTTACTCACTGTCTGCTTTCTTCTCTCTCTGGGACGGAATGGGCTTCTTGTGAATCTCTTTTCACAATTTCTTTGTTGTTCTTGTGGGCCCTGGCACAATGCTGTGGTTGTTCTTGTGGGCCCTGACACAGTGATTGGGGTTGTTCTTGTGGGCCCTGACACAGTGATTGGGGTTGTTCTTGTGGGCCCTGGCACAATGCTGTGGTTGTTCTTGTGGGCCCTGGCACAATGCTGTGGTTGTTCTTGTGGGCCCTGACACAGTGATTGGGGTTGTTCTTGTGGACCCTGGCACAATGCTGTGGTTGCTCTTGTGGGCCCTGACACAGTGATTGGGGTTGTTCTTGTGGGCCCTGACACAGTGATTGGGGTTGTTCTTGTGGGCCCTGACACAGTGATTGGGGTTGTTCTTGTGGGCCCTGACACAGTGATTGGGGTTGTTCTTGTGGGCCCTGGCACAATGCTGTGGTTGCTGTTGTGGGCCCTGACACAGTGATTGGGGTTGTTCTTGTGCGCCCTGGCAAACTGATGTGGTTATTGTGGCCCTGACATTTGCTGGGGTAATTTAGTAATGCTACCACTGACACCAACAATGGGGCTTATTTTACTCCCACAATCTCTTCAGTGTACCCCAAGGACAATCTCTTCAGTGTACCCCAAGGACAATCTCTTCAGTGTACCCCAAGGACAATCTCTTCAGTGTACCCCAAGGACAAGCTGTTCAGTGTACCCCAAGGACAATCTCTTCAGTGTACCCCAAGGACAATCTCTTCAGTGTACCCCAAGGACAAGCTGTTCAGTGTACCCCAAGGACAATCTCTTCAGTGTACCCCAAGGACAATCTCTTCAGTGTACCCCAAGGACAATCTCTTCAGTGTACCCCAAGGACAATCTCTTCAGTGTACTCCAAGGAAAATCTCTTCAGTGTACCCCAGGGACAATCTCTTCAGTGTACCCCAGGGACAATCTCTTCAGTGTACCCCAAGGACAATCTCTTCAGTGTGCCGCAAGGAAAATCTCTTCAGTGTACCCCAATGACAATCTCTTCAGTGTACCCCAAGGACAATCTCTTCAGTGTACCCCAAGGACAATCTCTTCAGTGTACCCCAAGGACAATCTCTTCAGTGTACCCCAAGGACAATCTCTTCAGTGTACCCCAAGGACAATCTCTTCAGTGTACCCCAAGGTCCTATTCCGCCTCTACCATAGCAATACACCAGAAGGGAAGGTGGCACCATACACACCATACCATGTGAAGCAACACGCAGTTTATTGACTATGGCCACTTTTTCAGTCATGTCCACAAGCATGTATAGGAAGCGTGCTATGCCAGCCAAATGTTTTCTTGCTAATACCTTACAAAGCAGTGGGCAGCAGCATGCATAGGGCACCACATTTCTCTTTCAGTTCCTTCAAGGCGTTGCTCTTGCACTTGGTGACCATCAATATTAGGGATGCTTTAGACAACTGCCCTCGGCACTCACCTAACAATATTCAAGAGGGACCGTCTTCTCATTGCACTGTGAATGGTTTCTACATAACATTGCTTTGTTCATTTCTGACTAAGCCTTTCCATGTATTCTCCAAGCACCAGCATAGCACCCCCCCAAAAGATGCCTGGAGCCCCCCTCACCATGCACAAGGCTCTATGCTGCAGGAATCAACTTACATTTCCTGATCTGGAAATTCCACAACAACCTGCCAAGCCCTTTCCATTGTCAGCAATGTGTACCTGTAAAGAGAGCCCCTCCCCCCTTCACCAATCAAACATTTATCCCAAAGGACTCCTATATTCTGTTCACTACACACCCTGAGGGAAACGTGTGACCCCCCAGAGAGAAACGTGTGACCCCCCCAGAGAGAAATGTGTGACCCCCCCAGAGAGAAACGTGTGACCCCCCCAGAGAGAAATGTGTGACCCCCCCAGAGAGAAATGTGTGACCCCCCCAGAGAGAAACGTGTGACCCCCCCAGAGAGAAATGTGTGACCCCCCCAGAGAGAAACGTGTGACCCCCCCAGAGAGAAACGTGTGACCCTCCCAGAGAGAAACGTGTGACCCCTATAGAGAAACGAGTCACCCCCCCAGAGAGAAACATGTGACCCCCCAGAGAGAAACGTGTGACCCCTATAGAGAAACGTGTGACCCCCCCAGAGAGAAACGTGTGACCCCCCCCAGAGAGAAATGTGTGACCCCCCCAGAGAGAAACGTGTGACCCCCCCAGAGAGAAACGTGTGACCCTCCCAGAGAGAAACGTGTGACCCCTATAGAGAAACGTGTGACCCCCCCAGAGAGAAACATGTGACCCCCCAGAGAGAAACGTGTGACCCCTATAGAGAAACGTGTGACCCCCCCAGAGAGAAACGTGTGACCCTCCCAGAGAGAAACGTGTGACCCCTATAGAGAAACGTGTGACCCCCCCAGAGAGAAACATGTGACCCCCCAGAGAGAAACGTGTGACCCCTATAGAGAAACGTGTGACCCCCCCAGAGAGAAATGTGTGACCCCCCCAGAGAGAAACGTGTGACCCCTATAGAGAAACGTGTGACCCCCACAGAGATAAACATGTGACCCCCAGAGAGAAATGTGTGACCCCTATAGAGAAACGTGTGACCCCCAGAGAGAAATGTGTGACCCCCCAGAGAGAAACGGGTGACCCCTATAGAGAAACATGTGACCCCCAGAGAGAAATGTGTGTCCCCTATAGAGAAACGGGTGACCCCTATAGAGAAACATGTGACCCCCCAGAGAGAAATGTGTGACCCCTATAGAGAAACGTGTGACCCCCCCAGAGAGAAACGTGTGACCCCCCAGAGAGAAACGTGTGACCCCCCCCAGAGAAATGTGTGACCCTGATAGAGAAACGTGTGACCCTGATAGAGAAATGTGTGACCCCCCAGAGAGAAAGGTGTGACCCCGATAGAGAAACGTGTGACCCCTATAGAGAAACGTGTGACCCCCCAGAGGGAAACGTGTGACCCCCCCAGAGAGAAATGTGTGACCCCCCCAGAGAGAAACGTGTGACCCCGATAGAGAAATGTGTGACCCCCCAGAGAGAAAGGTGTGACCCCTATAGAGAAACATATGACCCCTATAGAGAAACGTGTGACCCCCCCCAGAGAGAAATGTGTGACCTCTATAGAGAAACATGTGACCCCTATAGAGAAACGTGTGACCCCCCCCCAGAGAGAAACGTGTGACCTCTATAGAGAAACATGTGACCCCTATAGAGAAACGTGTGACCCCCCCAGAGAGAAACGTGTGACCTCTATAGAGAAACGTGTGACCCCCCCAGAGAGAAATGTGTGACCTCTATAGAGAAACATGTGACCCCTATAGAGAAATGTGTGACCCCCCCCAGAGAGAAACGTGTGACCTCTATAGAGAAACATGTGACCCCTATAGAGAAACGTGTGACCCCCCAGAGAGAAACGTGTGACCTCTATAGAGAAACATGTGACCCCCCCAGAGAGAAACTTGTGACCCCCCCAGAGAGAAATGTGTGACCCCGAGAGCTTCACTACCACAAATCTTCATCTACAGAGATACTTCCAGAGATAAAGAGACTGAAAACCACAAACATTCTTCAGGTAATACTGATCTCTGAGCACAAATACAGTTATATATACATATACCAGAGCGCTGTACAGAGGACACTGAGCCAGAGGAGCTTACACTCTAATGTCCCCTCCAAATCATATCAATCTCTGTACCAGAGGAGCTTACACTCTAATGTCCCCTCCCCCACAGTCACATCAATCTCTGTACCAGAGGAGCTTACACTCTAATGTTCCCTCCCCCACAGTCATATCAGTCTCTGTACCAGAGGAGCTTACACTCTAATGTCCCCCCCAAAATTATATCAATCTCTGTACCAGAGGAGTTTACACTCTAATGTCCCCTCCCTCCCCCACAGTCACATCAGTCTCTGTACCAGAGGAGCTTACACTCTAATGTCCCCTCCCCCACAGTCACATCAGTCTCTGTACCAGAGGAGCTTACACTCTAATGTCCCCTCCCCCACAGTCACATCAGTCTCTGTACCAGAGGAGCTTACACTCTAATGTCCCCTCCCCCACAAATACATCAGTCTCTGTACCAGAGGAGCTTACACTCTAATGTCCCCTCCCCCACAGTCACTTTAGTCTCTGTACCAGAGGAGCTTACACTCTAATATCCCCTCCCCCACAGTCACATCAGTCTCTGTACCAGAAGAGCTTACACTCTAATGTCCCCTCCCCCACAGTCACATCAGTCTCTGCACCAGAGGAGCTTACACTCTAATGTCCCCTCCCCCACAGTCACATCAGTCTCTATACCAGAGGAGCTTAAACTCTAATGTCCCCTCCCCCACAGTCACTTTAGTCTCTGCACCAGAGGAGCTTACACTCTAATGCCCCTCCCCCACAGTCACATCAGTCACTGTACCAGAGGAGCTTACACTCTAGTGTCCCCTCCCCCACAGTCACATCAGTCTCTGCACCAGTGGAGCTTACACTCTAATGTCCCCTCCCCCACAGTCACATCAGTCTCTGTACCAGAGGAGCTTACACTCTAATGTCCCCTCCCCCACAGTCACATCAGTCACTGCACCAGAGGAGCTTACACTCTAATGTTCCCTCCCCCACAGTCATATCAGTCTCTGTATCAGAGGAGCTTACACTCTAATGTCCCCCCCAAAATTATATCAATCTCTGTACCAGAGGAGCTTACACTCTAATGTCCCCTCCCCCACAGTCACATCAATCTCTGTACCAGAGGAGCTTACACTCTAATGTCCCCTCCCCCACAGTCACATCAGTCTCTGTACCAGAGGAGCTTACACTCTAATGTCCCCTCCCCCACAGTCACATCAGTCACTGCACCAGAGGAGCTTACACTCTAATGTCCCCTCCCCCACAGTCACATCAGTCACTGTACCAGAGGAGCTTACACTCTAATGCCCCTCCCCCACAGTCACATCAGTCACTGTACCAGAGGAGCTTACACTCTAATGTCCCCTCCCCCACAGTCACATCAGTCACTGTACCAGAGGAGCTTACACTCTAATGTCCCCTCCCCCACAAATACATCAGTCTCTGTACCAGAGGAGCTTACACTCTAATGTCCCCTCCCCCACAGTCACTTTAGTCTCTGTACCAGAGGAGCTTACACTCTAATATCCCCTCCCCCACAGTCACATCAGTCTCTGTACCAGAAGAGCTTACACTCTAATGTCCCCTCCCCCACAGTCACATCAGTCTCTGCACCAGAGGAGCTTACACTCTAATGTCCCCTCCCCCACAGTCACATCAGTCTCTATACCAGAGGAGCTTAAACTCTAATGTCCCCTCCCCCACAGTCACTTTAGTCTCTGCACCAGAGGAGCTTACACTCTAATGCCCCTCCCCCACAGTCACATCAGTCACTGTACCAGAGGAGCTTACACTCTAGTGTCCCCTCCCCCACAGTCACATCAGTCTCTGCACCAGTGGAGCTTACACTCTAATGTCCCCTCCCCCACAGTCACATCAGTCTCTGTACCAGAGGAGCTTACACTCTAATGTCCCCTCCCCCACAGTCACATCAGTCACTGCACCAGAGGAGCTTACACTCTAATGTTCCCTCCCCCACAGTCATATCAGTCTCTGTATCAGAGGAGCTTACACTCTAATGTCCCCCCCAAAATTATATCAATCTCTGTACCAGAGGAGCTTACACTCTAATGTCCCCTCCCCCACAGTCACATCAGTCACTGCACCAGAGGAGCTTACACTCTAATGTCCCCCCCCCACAGTCACATCAGTCACTGTACCAGAGGAGCTTACACTCTAATGCCCCTCCCCCAAAGTCACATCAGTCACTGTACCAGAGGAGCTTACACTCTAATGTCCCCTCCCCCACAGTCACATCAGTCACTGTACCAGAGGAGCTTCCACTCTGCACCAGAGAGGTTGTGCTGCAGGTGCTCTCCCTCTCCAGACACTAGGGGGCCAGGCCTGCTCGCCTGGCCCCAGAAACATGGCCTCTTCTGGGCTAGGCTCAGACCATGCTCCCCCTGAGGGACCCAGCTTGCCTTCCCATACTTCACCAGCACCTGAAGACCTTGACTGTGGCCCTAAAAGTGGGGAATCCCTCCCTGTCTTCAGAGAGCGGGTTGCTGATTATCTGGTGAGAATCGCAAAGGAGGAGGGAAAGTTGGTGAGTCTGAAAACTGACTACAAGAAGAAGAAAGTTCTCCATGACAAGTCATGGAGCAGCAAGAGGCAGAGTATGAAGCCGGAGATGAAGGGTCTGGAGGTCGCCATTAAGAAGCAGCAGAATCTGGTAAAGACGCTGAAGGAGAAGAGCGGAGCTTTCAGAGAAAAGTTCCGGAATGAGGAGAGGTTCCGGAAGATGAAGGGAGACTCCGGTAAGGATCCAGCATCGGCGGTGGCAGTACGGGTGGAGAGTGAGGAGGGGGTCCTGGATGCTGCCCCTGCTATCCCATCCACCTCAGGATCTGCTTCCCTGGAGGAAATGTCAGCCTCTGCCCCCCTCCCTCCACAGCAAGCTGGAGGAACAGCACAGGAGGTAGAGGAATATGGTGGAGGGCTGCTAAAGTACATTGAGGAATTGGAGTCTTCCCTAATTGGAAGAACTTTCCGTTTTTCTGAGGACTCTGAGGATGAAGATGACGGTGAGGACTCTGTACCTGGTCCTGTAAAGGAGAAAAAAACAGAAAAGCCGCGCTTTATTAAAAGTGCCATTTTGGACTCCAGTGTGGACAGCCATGTGCACTGCAGTGTTTTGGAGGGAAATCCTCCTGTGTGTGCACAGAGCTCTGCAGGGAAGATGGCTGCTGTGCCTGCAGGACTGCACTCTGCTGGGACTGAGGACTCTGATACCAGGAACCCTGTGACTGTGGACTCTGCTGGGGGGAAGGTAAAGGGGGGATCTGAGACTATTGCTGGACAACCTCTGCTGATGGCTGCAAATGCAGCAGAAAATGGTGGGAGGGAAATTGTCAGCAGCACTCTGAAAGGGGTTGCTGAAACCCAGGGGAGAGTGACCAGGAGTGGAAGGCTTTTGCCTAAGAGGAGTATGTTGGGGGAGGGGGAGACAGGAGCATCTGGTGTGAGTGGGTCTGCTGGGAGCAGTAGTGCCACGAGTGAAAGGAAACATATGGATGATAAGAGTGCTTGCAATGCTGGAAAGGGGAATGCCTGTGTGTTGGTGGATGGAGGGACTGCTGCTGCCTCTGATGGTGGTCTGCAGAGCGGGGGCTCTGAGGTTCCTGCAACCAATGGGCGGGGTGCAGCTTTAAGGTCCACTACATCTAATGCTGCAAATAAGACCTATGCTGGGGCTCTGGCTGGGAGGAGGGGGTCACATCATGTTGTCAGCTCTGGGGGGAGGTCTGCTGCAGGTCTGCCATCTGCACCCCTGTCCTTCAGGAGGAGGAATTTGGTGCAGCTCAGATGGGAAGGTGGGGGTGCTCCCCCGGTCAGGATGTCGGTGGTGGACAGGATTTTGGAGATGGGGTTTAGGGCGGATGATATCTTCGCCTTGATCAGCCCTGTAGGATCCTATGAGTATGATCTGTCCTTTGTGCGCCCCGAGTCTCTGGATATATTCTGGGAGAAGTATGAACACATGTATAAGGGTCTGCCGGAGTGGAAGGGACTCGTCCCAAAGGTTGTCTCACGCCAACCTCTAGTGAAGACGGTCACCATTCTAGTACGGAATGAGTCCATTCCTTCGGCTGACTTGGCTGTCTGGCTGAGGAGATTTGGGGAGCTACTTGCACCCCTGAAGAAGATTGTGGATGAGAGAGGGATATGGACTGGTGGGTGGTCGGTGCAGATGAGGTTGTATGTGTGTGGGAATGTGGTCCAGCATCTGCCCTCCTCAGCCTTCATTGGGAAGGACAGGATTGTGGTGTTCTACCCTGGGCAGCCCAAGCTCTGCAATAAGTGCGGTTCTCGGGGTCACTTCGCCTCCTCATGTCCAGAGATGAAGTGCTCCCTATGTCAGGATCTGGGGCACCTGGCTAAGGATTGTAATATCATCAGGTGCAATCTGTGTGATAAGGTTGGCCATTCGTACAACCGGTGCCCTGAGGCCATGCACAACCAGTCAGCTTTGGTGGAAGAGTTTTTTCATCTGGACATGGAGGAGGCAGAGGAGAGGGAGGCTGTTCCAGGGGTCCCCAATGTCTCTGTCCCTGTGGTCCCAGTGTCTGATGGTCCCTCTAATGTGTCATCTCCTTGTGTTGTGCCCCCTGAGTCAGTGTCCGTGGATGTTGTGTCTGATCCTCCTGTGTCAGTTTTCCCAGAGGTAGTGGGGGCTGTGGAGGGAGCTGGACCAATGTGTATGGTTGCACCGACCCCCCCCTCCCCGGCGTCGGAGGGTCAGAGGGCGTAAGGCGCTGGGGGGTGGAGTGAATGATGGTGGGGGTGTTGGGTTGAAGGCTGGGGGGACTGCTGTGGTGAGTGGAGAGAGTGGGGTGGATGATGTTGTTGGTGGAAGGGAAGGGGAGGGGGCTTTGCGGTCCGGTTTATCAAATGATGATATGGAGTGGTTGGAGGCAAAAAGGAAGTCTGGGAAGAAGAAGCGGAAGAAGGATGTGCCTGTACCTGACCCTGGGAGGGTGGAGGTGTCAAACACTTTTGATGTGTTTTATCTGAGGTAGAGGATGAGGGATCTTCAGGTGATGAGTCTCTGGTTTCCATGGAGGAGGAATCACAGAGGACTATGAAGCGTGTAGGGTCTCCAAGTAGGGAGGGGGGTAAGCAGGCTAAGAAACGGGTACCTCGATCATCCTGATGGCGGTTCCCACTCCTTTGAAGGTGGCGACCATTAATGTCGCCAGCATAAAATCAGTAAGCGCTCGTAACATGGCCTTATTTTTGCTCAACAGGTTTGATGCTGACATTTTCTTTTTGCAGGAGACCAGGTTGTCCAGTTTGGGGGATGTTCATGTGGCGAAGGAGTGGAGGCGCGGCCCCTCCTTCTGGTCTCTTGCGGCCGAGCCTTACACTGGAGTTGCGGTACTTTTTTCCGGTATGGTAACCTGTCGGCGGATTATTGAGGTAGAAATGGGGAGATGCATGGTCTTAGACGTCTCCATGGGGGGGCAGGACCTGCGCCTGATTAACATCTATGGGCCCCAGACAAAATGGGACAGGAAATGCCTCTTCATGAAGATCAAGCCTTTCCTTTTTACAGCCCAGCAAGTTGTCTTCGGTGGTGACTTTAACACCGTCACTAGGACTAAGGACAGGAGAGGGACCGGAGTCAGGCTGGACTGTGACGGGTTTTTTTAAACAAAATAGCTAGAGAGGCAGGTCTGGTTGATGTGCACATTCATTGCTGCCCAGACGACACGGGATTCACTTTTCAGCAAGGTTCTAGTCAGAGTAGAATAGATAGGTTTTTTTAAAGGGGAACTCCGCCTTCTCGGCACCAGTGTGTCAGGCGGTGGAGTTTTCCGATCACTGTATTCTGTCTGTGACTCTGAGTGGCCCCGATACACCACCTAAGGGGAGGGGTACCTGGAAGCTGAATTCGGCACTCCTGGACGATGAGAAGGTGAGTCAATCCTTTGAGGATTTTTTTCAGGCACAGGTATCAATCATGGACGTTTGCAGCAGTAAGTCCGAGTGGTGGGAGCTTACAAAACGAAGGATCGTTGGGTTTTTCAAGGCCATAGGAAGAAATAAACAGCTTGATAAGTATGTCACCTACCAGCGTCTGCGGAGGAAGCTCGATCGGCTTGTCTCGAATAATGGAGATCCAGAAGCGATCTCTGAGGTTAAACTCTTGCTCAGGCAGTGTCAATATGACAGGCATGCCTCTTTGGTTCTGGAAAGGGATTATGGGAAATATCACTCACCCGACCCTTACCAGAACTGCAAACAAGGTAGAGCAGTTAAGTCAGTTGTAGGCCTGGTTGACAGTACGGGTTCCCTGACAAAGTCCAAGTCAGGGATCCTGGAAACCTCCAGGTCATATTATGCTGACCTCCTGGGTAGGAGGGACCTCGATCGGGCGAGCATGTTGGGTTTTCTGGACTCTACTCCAGGACTGAGAAATGGCAGTTCTCTTGTGAGTTTGACAGAGGACATCACGGCAGATGAGGTGGTGAAAGCTATTGATCAGCTTGCCATGAAGAAGTCGCCTGGGCCAGACGGATTGACAGCCGAGTTTTATAAGCACTTTAAGGTGACTCTGGCCCCATATTTGGTGGAGGTGTTTAATGGCTGTCTGAGAGAGGGTTCGCTCTCTCCCTCCATGCGACAATCTGCAGTGATTCTTCTGTCAAAGGGTAAGGATTCCTCGAGAATTGAGAATTGGCGGCCCATTAGCCTTCTCAATGTTGATAGGAAGATATTGGCAAAAATTATTTTCTGGCGTTTATCGTCTGTTGCGGGCAATTTACTTTCTCGCCATCAGCACTGTTCGGTTCAGGGAAGAAGCACTTTTTCAGCGGTGTTAGCTGTCCGGGAGGCCCTGGAGCGGTGCAGGGCTGCAGGCTGGGGAAAGTTCCTGCTGGCATTGGATCAGGCCAAAGCTTTTGATCGAGTCAATCATGAGTACCTATGGCTGCTTCTTGGCAAGTATGGCCTGGAGGGGGGCTTTATCGATTGGCTAAAGACCTTATACAGAGGGGCTGAAAGCTTCATGCTTGTGAATGGTTGGATTGGACGACCCTTTGAGGTTGGCTCAGGTGTGCGTCAGGGGTGTCCTTTGAGTCCTCTGCTATATGCGTTTGTAATCGATCCCTTCATTCGGAGGTTAGAGAGCGGACCGTTGTGTGGAGTTCCTTTGGGCATTCCTGGGGAGCCCCCTCTGAGGGTCGTGGCCTATGCTGATGACGTGTCTGTTTTCATCTCCGGGACGCAGGAGGCAGAGGAGGTGGTCTCGGTGATGGAACAGTATGCTGAGGCATCTGGCTCAAAGATCAATCAGGATAAGAGTGAGGTTTTCTGGATGGGAGAGGAAGGCAAAGGCTTTACCCTTCTGGACGCCTTCCCAGAGCCCCAGCAGGAAATTAAAGTTTTAGGCATCAGATTTGGTCCCGGTGATTACGGCCTTGCAAATTGGGTAAGCAGGCTACAAGATGCCGATGCCAAGGTGGCCAGCTGGAAGGATTGGAAACTCTCTTACAGGGAAAGGATTGACCTGATTAAAACTTACCTGATCCCGGTATTTCTGTATGTCAGCTTTGTCTGTGTTTTGCCAGTGTCTCTATGCGAGGATCTACAGTTGTTTCTTCCAGCTGTTATGGGGGCACAAACTGAACCTCATTAAGAGGTCTGTAACCTACCTTCCCAGGCGGATGGGTGGCCTAGGTATGGTCAACCCGGTGGTTTTCTTTTCTCTGATGTTTTTGAAACATAATTTTGGTAGCATGCTGGCAGAGGAACCGCCTGGGTGGGTTGGTATTTTTCAGTCCTGGTTTAGGCCTTTTCTACGGAGCTGGGAGAATGGTGGGCCAGTGAAAAGCCTGAGGGTCCAACATGGTAAGCTCCCGGCTTATGTTGCCCCGTGTCTGAAAATGCTTCGGCAATGGCGAGTGACGGCGGAGGAAATTAAATCTCTTCCTAGGAAGGCCCTGGAGAGGAGGGTTGTTGAATCTGCCTTTAGCGAGCCATTGGCCTTGAGGGATTGCCCAGGCCCGGTTATGAGGGAGGGATTGCCCAGGCCCGGTTATGAGGGAGGGATTGCCCAGGCCCGGTTATGAGGGAGGGTCTGCGTTTGATGAATCTGGAGAGAATCCCTTTAAAGTTTCGGGATTTGGCCTGGCTCTCGTTCCATGGCAGACTCTATGTGAAGGGCAACCTGAAGCATCGCTCTGCGGAGAACCGTGGTTGTCCAAGAGTGGAGTGCGGTGGGGTGGAGGAGACGATGGACCATTTCTTGCTTCAGTGCCCCTTCAATATAGAAGTCTACAAGCGGGTGGGTGGGGCTCTGGGGATCCCTTTCCTTTCCCGCTTGAGTTACGCGGAGTGGTCTTACGGTGCCTTTCAGACTCACCGGGATTTTGATTTTGAGACACTTTTTCTAGTTAGCTTAGTAGTCCGTTACTACACGTGGAATGCACGGTGTCAGGTTTCCATTCGCAAAAAAGTCCTTCCTGTCGAGGTGGTGGTGAACAACATTCTGGGTGAGGTTGGGAAGATTCGGGGTCTTGAGAAGGACAGGTGGCGGCCGGGAGCCTGGACAAAGGCGTGGAGGAATGTCAGGTCCCCGTAGCTGCTGTCTGTCAGTCTCTGGGGGCGTGGCTTCTCTTTCTGTCCTTTCACGTCCCCTAGATTTTGTAACATCAGATTTTTGAAGAAAGGCTGCATGCATGGGATTGATGTATGGGATGAATGTATGGGATCAATGTATGGGGTGAATGTTTAATCGTTTCTTAGCCTGAGGGGGTGTTTAGGTGACGGTCAGGATTTGTTATTTTGCTGAAGTAAGCTGGTTTTGTTTAAAAATACATATTTTTATTCTGTATATATGTAAATATGATTTTTATGATGTTTTTTGTTTGCAAGATTTTAATAAACAAAAAATTTACACTCTAATGTCCCCTCCCCCAAAGTCACATCAATCTCTGCACCAGAGGAGCTTACACTCTAATGTCCCCTCCCCCACAGTCACATCAGTCTCTGCACCAGAGGAGCTTACACTCTAATGTCCCCTCCCCCACAGTCACATCAGTCTCTCTACCAGAGGAGCTAACACTCTAATGTCCCCTCCCCTACAGTCACATCAGTCTCTGTACCAGAGGAGCTAACACTCTAATGTCCCCTCCCCTACAGTCACATCAGTCTCTGTACCAGAGGAGCTTACACTCTAATGTCCCCTCCCCCCCCAGTCACATTAGTCTCTGTACCAGAGGAGCTTACACTCTAATGTTCCCTCCCCCGCAGTCACATCAGTCTCTGTACCAGAGGAGCTTCCACTCTGCACCAGAGAGGTTGTGCTGCAGTTGCTCTCCCTCTCCAGACACTAGGGGGCCAGGCCTGCTCGCCTGGCCCCAGAAACATGGCCTCTTCTGGGCTAGGCTCAGACCATGCTCCCCCTGAGGGACCCAGCTTGCCTTCCCATACTTCACCAGCACCTGAAGACCTTGGCTGTGGCCCTAAAAGTGGGGAATCCCTCCCTGTCTTCAGAGAGCGGGTTGCTGATTATCTGGTGAGAATCGCAAAGGAGGAGGAAAAGTTGGTGAGTCTGAAAACTGACTACAAGAAGAAGAAAGTTCTCCATGACAAGTCATGGAGCAGCAAGAGGCAGAGTATGAAGCCGGAGATGAAGGGTTTGGAGGACGTCATGGAGCAGCAAGAGGCAGAGTATGAAGCCGGAGATGAAGGGTTTGGAGGACGTCATGGAGCAGCAAGAGGCAGAGCATGAAGCCGGAGATGAAGGGTTTGGAGGACGTCATGGAGCAGCAAGAGGCAGAGTATGAAGCCGGAGATGAAGGGTTTGGAGGTCGCCATTAAGAAGCAGCAGAATCTGGTAAAGACGCTGAAGGAGAAGAGCGGAGCTTTCAGAGAAAAGTTCCGGAATGAGGAAAGGTTCAGGAAGATGAAGGGAGACTCCGGTAAGGATCCAGCATCGGCGGTGGCAGTACGGGTGGAGAGTGAGGAGGGGGTCCTGGATGCTGCCCCTGCTATCCCATCCACCTCAGGATCTGCTTCCCTGGAGGAAATGTCAGCCTCTGCTTCCCTCCCTCCACAGCAAGCTGGAGGAACAGCACAGGAGGTTGAGGAATATGGCGGAGGGCTGCTGAACTACATTGAGGAATTGGAGTCTTCCCTAATTGGAAGAACTTTCTGCTTTTTTGAGGACTCCGAGGATGAAGATGACGGTGAGGACTCTGTACCTGGTCCTGTAAAGGAGAAAAAAACAGAAAAGCCGCGCTTTATTAAAAGTGCCATTTTGGACTCCAGTGTGGACAGCCATGTGCACTGCAGTGTTTTGGAGGGAAATCCTCCTGTGTGTGCACAGAGCTCTGCAGGGAAGATGGCTGCTGTGCCTGCAGGACTGCACTCTGCTGGGACTGAGGACTCTGATACCAGGAACCCTGTGACTGTGGACTCTGCTGGGGGGAAGGTAAAGGGGGGATCTGACACACTTGCTGGACAATCCCTGCTGATGGCTGCAAATGCAGCAGAAAATGGTGGGAGGGAAATTGTCAGCAGCACTCTGAAAGGTGTTGCTGAAACCCAGGGGAGAGTGACCAGGAGTGGAAGGCTTTTGCCTAAGAGGAGTATGTTGGGGGAGGGGGAGACAGGAGCATCTGGTGTGAGTGAGTCTGCTGGGAGCAGTAGTGCCACGAGTGAAAGGAAACATATGGATGATAAGAGTGCTTGCAATGCTGGAAAGGGGAATGCCTGTGTGTTGGTGGATGGAGTGACTGCTGCCTCTGATGGTGGTCTGCAGAGCGGGGGCTCTGAGGTTCCTGCAACCAATGGGCGGGGTGCAGCTTTAAGGTCCACTACAACTAATGCTGCAAATAAGACCTATGCTGGGGCTCTGGCTGGGAGGAGGGGGTCACATCATGTTGTCAGCTCTGGGGGGAGGTCTGCTGCAGGTCTGCCATCTGCACCCCTGTCCTTCAGGAGGAGGAATTTGGTGCAGCTCAGATGGGAGGGTGGGGGTGCTCCCCCGGTCAGGATGTCGGTGGTGGACAGGATTTTGGAGATGGGGTTTAGGGCGGATGACATCTTCGCCTTGATCAGCCCTGTAGGATCCTATGACTATGATCTGTCCTTTGTGCGCCCCGAGTCTCTGGATATATTCTGGGAGAAGTATGAACACATGTATAAGGGTCTGCCGGAGTGGAAGGGACTCGTCCCAAAGGTTGTCTCACGCCAACCTCTAGTGAAGACGGTCACCATTCTAGTACGGAATGAGTCCATTCCTTCGGCTGACTTGGCTGTCTGGCTGAGGAGGTTTGGGGAGCTACTTGCACCCCTGAGGAAGATTGTGGATGAGAGAGGGATATGGACTGGTGGGTGGTCGGTGCAGATGAGGTTGTATGTGTGTGGGAATGTGGTCCAGCATCTGCCCTCCTCAGCCTTCATTGGGAAGGATAGGATTGTGGTGTTCTACCCTGGACAGCCCAAGCTCTGCAATAAGTGCGGTTCTCGGGGTCACTTCGCCTCCTCATGTCCAGAGATGAAGTGCTCCCTATGTCAGGATCTGGGACATCTGGTTCTTCGGATCACTTGGCCTCCTCATGTCCAGAGATGAAGTGCTCTCTATGTCAGGATCTGGGGCATCTGGCTAAGGATTGTAATATCATCAGGTGCAATCTGTGTGATAAGGTTGGCCATTCGTACAACCGGTGCCCTGAGGCCATACACAACCAGTCAGCTTTGGTGGAAGAGTTTTTTCGTCTGGACATGGAGGAGGCAGAGGAGAGGGGGGCTGTGCCAGGGGTCCCCAATGTCTCTGTCCCTGTGGTCCCAGTGTCTAATGGTCCCTCTAATGTGTCATCTCCGTGTGTTGTGCCCCCTGAGTCAGTGTCCGTGGATGTTGTGTCTGATCCTCCTGTGTCAGTTTCCCCAGAGTTAGTGGGGGCTGTGGAGGGAACTGGACCAATGTGTATGGTTGCACCGACCCCCCCTCCCCGGCGTCGGAGGGTCAGAGCGCGTGAGGCGCTGGGGGGTGGAGTGAATGATGGTGGGGTTATTGGGGTGAAGGTTGGGGGGACTGCTGTGGTGAGTGGAGAGAGTGGGGTGGATGATGTTGTTGGTGATGGTGGAAGGGAAGGGGAGGGGGCTTTGCGGGCCGGTTTATCAAATGATGATATGGAGTGGTTGGAGGCAAAAAGGAAGTCTGGGAAGAAGAAGCGGAAGAAGGATGTGCCTGTACCTGACCCTGGGAGGGTGGAGGTGTCAAACACATTTGAAGTGTTATCTGAGGTGGAGGATGAGGGTTCTTCAGGGGATGAGTCTCTGGTTTCCATGGAGGAGGAATCACAGAGGACTATGAAGCGTGTAGGGTCTCCAAGTAGGGAGGGGGGTAAGCAGGCTAAGAAACGGGTACCTCGATCATCCTGATGGCGGTTCCCACTCCTTTGAAGGTGGCGACCATTAATGTCGCCAGCATAAAATCAGTAAGCGCTCGTAACATGGCCTTATTTTTGCTCAGCAGGTTTGATGCTGACATTTTCTTTTTGCAAGAGACCAGGTTGTCCAGTTTGGGGGATGTTCATATGGCAAAGAAGGAGTGGAGGCGCGGCCCCTCCTTCTGGTCTCTTGCGGCCGAGCCTTACACTGGAGTTGCGGTACTTTTTTCCGGCATGGTAACCTGTCGGCGGATTATTGAGGTAGAAATGGGGAGATGCATGGTCTTAGACGTCTCCATGGGGGGGCAGGACCTGCGCCTGATTAACATCTATGGGCCCCAGACAAAATGGGACAGGAAATGCCTCTTCATGAAGATCAAGCCTTTCCTTTTTACAGCCCAGCAAGTTGTCTTCGGTGGTGACTTTAACACCGTCACTAGGACTAAGGACAGGAGAGGGACCGGAGTCAGGCTGGACTGTGACGGGTTTTTTTTAAACAAAGTAGCTAGAGAGGCAGGTCTGGTTGATGTGCACATTCATTGCTGCCCAGACGACACGGGATTCACTTTTCAGCGAGGTTCCAGTCAGAGTAGAATAGATAGGTTTTTTTTAAAGGGGAACTCCGCCTTCTCGGCACCAGTGTGTCAGGCGGTGGAGTTTTCCGATCACTGTATTCTGTCTGTGACTTTGAGTGGCCCCGATACACCACCTAAGGGGAGGGGTACCTGGAAGCTGAATTCGGCACTCCTGGACGATGAGAAGGTGAGTCAATCCTTTGAGGATTTTTTTCAGGCACAGGTATCAATCATGGACGTTTGCAGCAGTAAGTCCGAGTGGTGGGAGCTTACAAAACGAAGGATCGTTGGGTTTTTCAAGGCCATAGGAAGAAATAAACAGCTTGATAAGTATGTCACCTACCAGCGTCTGCGGAGGAAGCTCGATCGGCTTGTCTCGAATAATGGAGATCCAGAAGCGATCTCTGAGGTTAAACTCTTGCTCAGGCAGTGTCAATATGACAGGCATGCCTCTTTGGTTCTGGAAAGGGATTATGGGAAATATCACTCACCCGACCCTTACCAGAACTGCAAACAAGGTAGAGCAGTTAAGTCGGTTGTAGGCCTGGTTGACAGTACGGGTTCCCTGACAAAGTCCAAGTCAGGGATCCTGGAAACCTCCAGGTCATATTATGCTGACCTCCTGGGTAGGAGGGACCTCGATCGGGCGAGCATGTCGGGTTTTCTGGACTCTACTCCAGGACTGGGAAATGGCAGTTCTCTTGTGAGTTTGACAGAGGACATCACGGCAGATGAGGTGGTGAAAGCTATTGATCAGCTTGCCATGAAGAAGTCGCCTGGGCCAGACGGATTGACAGCTGAGTTTTATAAGCACTTTAAGGTGACTCTGGCCCCATATTTGGTGGAGGTGTTTAATGGCTGTCTGAGAGAGGGTTCGCTCTCTCCCTCCATGCGACAATCTGCAGTGATTCTTCTGTCAAAGGGTAAGGATTCCTCGAGAATTGAGAATTGGCGGCCCATTAGCCTTCTCAATGTTGATAGGAAGATATTGGCAAAAATTATTTTCTGGCGTTTATCGTCTGTTGCGGGCAATTTACTTTCTCGCCATCAGCACTGTTCGGTTCAGGGAAGAAGCACTTTTTCAGCGGTGTTAGCTGTCCGGGAGGCCCTGGAGCAGTGCAGGGCTGCAGGCTGGGGAAAGTTCCTGCTGGCATTGGATCAGGCCAAAGCTTTTGATCGAGTCAATCATGAGTACCTATGGCTGCTTCTTGGCAAGTATGGCCTGGAGGGGGGCTTCATCGATTGGCTAAAGACCTTATACAGAGGGGCTGAAAGCTTCATGCTTGTGAATGGTTGGATTGGACGACCCTTTGGGGTTGGCTCAGGTGTGCGTCAGGGATGTCCTTTGAGTCCTCTGCTATATGCATTTGTAATCGATCCCTTCATTCGGAGGTTAGAGAGCGGACCGTTGTGTGGAGTTCCTTTGGGCATTCCTGGGGGGCCCCCTCTGAGGGTCGTGGCCTATGCTGATGACGTGTCTGTTTTCATCTCCGGGACGCAGGAGGCAGAGGAGGTGGTCTCGGTGATGGAACAGTATGCTGAGGCATCTGGCTCAAAGATCAATCAGGATAAGAGTGAGGTTTTCTGGATGGGAGAGGAAGGCGAAGGCTTTACCCTTCCGGATGCCTTCCCAGAGCCCCAGCAGGAAATTAAAGTTTTAGGCATCAGATTTGGTCCCGGTGATTACGGCCTTGCAAATTGGGTAAGCAGGCTACAAGATGCCGATGCCAAGGTGGCCAGCTGGAAGGATTGGAAACTCTCTTACAGGGAAAGGATTGACCTGATTAAAACTTACCTGATCCCGGTATTTCTGTATGTCAGCTTTGTCTGTGTTTTGCAAGTGTCTCTCTATGCGAGGATCTACAGTTGTTTCTTCCAGCTGTTATGGGGGCACAAACTGAACCTCATTAAGAGGTCTGTAACCTACCTTCCCAGGCGGATGGGTGGCCTAGGTATGGTCAACCCGGTGGTTTTCTTTTCTCTGATGTTTTTGAAACATAATTTTGGTAGCATGCTGGCAGAGGAACCGCCTGGGTGGGTTGGTATTTTTCAGTCCTGGTTTAGGCCTTTCTGTGGAGCTGGGAGAATGGTGGGCCAGTGAAAAGCCTGAGGGTCCAACATGGTAAGCTCCCGGCTTATGTTGCCCCGTGTCTGAGAATGCTTCGGCAATGGCGAGTGACGGCGGAGGAAATTAAATCTCTTCCTAGGAAGGCCCTGGAGAGGAGGGTTGTTGAATCTGCCTTTAGCGAGCCATTGGCCTTGAGGGATTGCCCAGGCCCGGTTATGAGGGAGGGTCTGCGTTTGATGAATCTGGAGAGAATCCCTTTAAAGTTTCAGGATTTGGCCTGGCTCTCGTTCCATGGCAGACTCTATGTGAAGGGCAACCTGAAGCATCGCTCTGCGGAGAACCGTGGTTGTCCAAGAGTGGAGTGTGGTGGAGTGGAGGAGACGATGGACCATTTCTTGCTTCAGTGCCCCTTCAATATAAATGTCTACAAGCGAGTGGGTGGGGCTCTGGGGATCCCTTTCCTTTCCCGCTTGAGTTACGCGGAGTGGTCTTACGGTGCCTTTCAAACTCACCGGGACTTTGATTTTGAGACACTTTTTCTAGTTAGCTTAGTAGTCCGTTACTACACGGGGAATGCACGGTGTCAGGTTTCCATTCGCAAAAAAGTCCTTCCTGTCGAGGTGGTGGTGAACAACATTCTGGGTGAGGTTGGGAAGATTCGGGGTCTTGAGAAGGACAGGTGGCGGCCGGGAGCCTGGACAAAGGCGTGGAGGAATGTCAGGTCCCTGTAGCTGCTGTCTGTCAGTCTCTGGGGGCGTGGCTTCTCTTTCTGTCCTTTCACGTCCCCTAGTTTTTGTAACATCAGATTTTTGAAGAAAGGCTGCATGCATGGGATCGATGTGTGGGATCAATGTGTGGGATCAATGTATGGGATCAATGTATGGGATGAATGTGTGGGATCAATGTGTGGGATCGATGTATGGGGTGAATGTTTAATCGTTTCTTAGCCTGAGGGGTGTTTAGGTGACGGTCAGGTTTTGTTATTTTGCTGAAGTAAGCTGTTTTTTTTTAATTTATACATATTTTATTCTGTATATATGTAAATATGATTTTTTATGATGTTTTTTGTTTGCAAGATTTTATTAAACAAAAAATTTACACTCTAATGTCCCCTCCCCCACAGCCCCATCAGTCTCTGTACCAGAGGAGCTTACACTCTAATGTCCCCTCCCCCACAGTCACATTGGTCTCTGTACTAGAAGAGCTTACACTCTAATGTCCCCTCCCCTACAGTCCCATCAGTCTCTGTACCAGAGGAGCTTACACTCTAATGTCCCCTCCCCCACAGTCACATCAATCTCTGTACCAGAGGAGCTTACACTCTAATGTCCCCTCCCCCACAGTCACATCAATCTCTGTACCAGAGGATCTTACACTCTAATGTGCCCTCGCCCACGGTCACATCAGTCTCTGTACCGGAGGAGCTTACACTCTAATGTCCCCTCCCCCACAGTCACATCAGTCTCTGCACCAGAGGAGCCTACACTGCTTTGTCCCCTCCCCCACAATCACATCAGTTTCTGTAATGGAGAAGCTGACACTCTAATGTCCCCTCCCCCACAGTCCCATCAGTCTCTGTAACAGAGAAGCTTACACTCTAATGCCTCCTTCCCCACAATCACATCAGTCTCTGTAACAGAGAAGCCGACACTCTAATTTCCCCTCCCCCACAGTCACATCGGTCTCTGTACCAGAGGAGCTTACACTCTAATGTCCCCTCCCCCACAATCACATCTGTCTCTGTAGTGACTTTTGGACTATTTATTAAGGAAAATGATATTATCCCAAAAAGGAAATTCTAAGCTGACTCTTATGGGTTAAAATAGTTGATGAACTTCAGGTGACCTTCCAGGAAGCCACCATAAACCATGAGTGGAGGAGATCTGTGTGACATACAATGGGGACCAAATCCACTATGTGAGGCCTGCAGATGATCAAACACAAGATACCGTACAATGACAATGGTGGACTGAACCTTAGTGACTCTGGTTCTCACAGGACCTCGCAGATGATCAAACACAAGATACCGTACAATGACAATGGTGGGACTGATCCTTAGTGACTCTGGTTCTCACAAGACCTCGCAGATGATCAAACACAAGATACCGTACAATGACAATGGTGGACTGAACCTTAGTGACTCTGGTTCTCACAAGACCTCGCAGATGATCAAACACAAGATACCGTACAATGACAATGGTGGACTGAACCTTAGTGACTCTGGTTCTCACAAGACCTCGCAGATGTGTGTTATCTAAACAAGCACCATTGTCTATGGGAAGCCAGGAGATATCTGGATTAAAGTCAATTGTAGGTCTCCAGGAAACTCAATTATAGTGAGTCAAACTTCTCACTAATCTCCATCTGGATGTGTTCTCTAATGATCACACAATAGTTCTAGTACCTAGATGCTTCCTATGTCATCTCTCCTGGAACTTTGCACTCGGCTCAAAAGGAAAGACTTGCTTCATTTAATTACAAAAAAATTACAAAATAAGTGTGGCATATATCTAAACTGAAATATTATCCCAGGTATATACCCACACACCAAGATCCGGTTACCAAAGTTGGGTCCTGCATATCACTCAACTGAAGATCATGAAGTCATAGAATTGAAGTTTTTGGAAAATGACAAAAAAATTTATTTTACATAAAATTGTCATTTAAATGATTTACTGCTCACACATGCCATGGATATATGTGGAATTACACTCCAAAATTACATTACAGTACATTCTGCTACTTCTCCTGAGTATGGGGGTACCACATGTGAGAGACATTTTGGCAGTCCAGCCAAGTACAGGACCCAGAATCCAATAAGCACCTTCAGGCTTTTAAAGGGCTTTATTTCCTCATTACACTTCCAGACTACCTATCACAGTTTCGGAGGCCCTGAAATGCCAGGATATCACCTAACCCCCCCAAATGACCCCTTTTTGGAAAGTAGACACCCCAAGGAATTTAATAAGAAGCATGGTGAGTATTTTGCAGATCTCATTTGTTGCCGCACATTTTTATAAAATGAAGAAAAAAAACATATTAGTTCTTTTCTTTTTGAATATTTCAATACCTTGTGAAAAACATGAGATCTGAAAAATACTCACCATGCCTCTTTTTAAATTCCTTGGGGTGTCTACTTTCCAAAAAGGGTTCATTTGGGGTTGGGGGGTTTGGTGCTATCCTGGCATTTCAGGGCCTCCAAAACTGTGATAGGTAGTGAGGAAGTGAAATGAGGAAGTTACGCACCTTCAGGCTTTCAAAGTGGTCATTGGATTTCAGGCTCCTGTATGTGGCTAGGCTCCCAAAAAGTCTATATATATAATTCCACATATGCCCATGGCTCATGTGAGAAATATATCACTTAAATGACAACTTTGTGTAAAAAAATATATATTTTTGTCATTTTCCAAAAAGTAGTGGAACAAAAAAAACCTTCCATGAACTCAATATATCTCTCAGCAGATAGCTTAGGGTGTCTACTTTCCGAAAAGGGGTCATTTGGGGGTGTTTGTACTGTCCTGGTATTTGGGGGTGTTTGTACTGTCCTGGTATTTGGGGGTGTTTGTACTATCCTGGTATTTGGGGGTGTTTGTACTGTCCTGGTATTTGGGGGTGTTTGTACTATCCTGGTATTTGGGGGTGTTTGTACTACCCTGGTATTTGGGGGTGTTTGTACTATCCTGGTATTTTAGCACCTCAAGAAATGTGATGGGCAGTCAGAAAGTAAAAGCTGTAAATTCCAATATCTATACCATAGATTGTAGATGCTATAACTATCAATATACACTGATTGGGATTTTTTTACCAAAACATGGAGCAGAATACATTTTGGCCTAAATGTATAACGAACTTTGAGTTTACTATATATTTTTTATAGCCAAAAGTAAAAAATATCCTTTTTCTTCAAAAAGTTTGGCCTTTTCTTGTTTAAGGTGTGAAAAATAAAAATCGCACAGGTGATCAAATATCAATGAAAGAAAGCTCTATTTGTATGAAAAAAAGGACGTAGATTTAATTTGGGTACAGCATTGCATGACCGCGCAATTGTCAGTTGAAATAGTGCCGCGCCGAACAGCAAAAACAGGAAGGGGGGTAAATCCTCAGGATGTCCAGTGGTTAAATATATTTTAAAAATATTCTTCCAAAATGTATTGAAATACTACAATTTTGGTCATATGCAATATATTTCTAAAGATATTTCAATAAATATATATATATTGTATGTTGAAATGCATTTGTATTACAAAATATGGGAAACATATTTTTAAAAATACATTTACATATATACTGTATGCCTTTGTAAATACATTTAATCTACATTTTTGGAATGCATTTGCAAATATATGTAAAAATATATGTTAAAGTTACTTTTTTATATGTTAAAAACAAATCTGAAGAATACATTTTAAAAATATATATTTTTAAAGATATTTTTAATATATTTTGGAATATATAAAAAAACTCATTTTAACATGCAGCATATATATACGGCCAAGATTGTAGTATTTCAAATATATGTCAAAATATTGGGAAGAATATTTTTAGAATATATTTAAACTATATCTTCCTTCCATGTGGGTATGAAGTCTTTAGCTGTTAATCTTCCCTTCATATACAGATTAATACCTGCTGGAGGGATTTCTGATTTTTTGACCAAACATCTAATCATGAAAATGTTAATTGCTGAAATGGACAATTGTTTCCCACCCTGGTCACCCAGGGCAGCACAGTATACTATTCTCCATTGGACCCATTACCATTTCTCTCATTACAGTCACACAGATACAGTTTCCTTTTAAATAGAATTAGCACCAGAATAGTCCCCATAGTCTATCACTCTTCAGGAATTCCCTTTTAATATGTAAATGGCCTTGTCACCAGTCTATGCATGGATATTCAGGAATGTGTGTGTGTATGTTACCTTTGCATGTACTCTTTTTATTTCTTATAAAATTTGTTCCTGTTTATTCATTTTTTTCTTTTTTCTTATTTATTTCCATTACTTATATAGCGTCATCAATTTACGCAGCTCTTTACATATATATTGTACATTCACATCAGTCCCTAACCCTCAAGGGACGTACAATCTCAAGTCCTTAACTTACATTCATACTATATTAGGGCCAATTTTAGACAGGATTCAATTAACTTGCCAGCATGTCTTTGGAGTGTGGGAGGAAACCGGAGTCCCAGAGGAAACCCATGCAGGCACAGGGAGAACATGCAAACTCCAGGCAGGTGATGCTGTGGTTGGGATTTGAACCAATGATCCTTGTGCTGCCAGGCAGAAGTGCTAACCATTTAGCCACTGTGCAAATATTTTTATTAAATGCAACAAAAAAAAAAAAAAATGAAAATACCATTAAAAATTGTTCCTATTTATTCATTTTTCTTTTTTTTATTAAATGCAACAAAAATGAATGTGTATGTACTCTCTATTTTTTTTCAAATTCTTTATTTATAGAGACAATTCCACACTCACAGAGCAGTTCAGTATTTCCAGAGTACACAGATTAGAAATGGGTAACATCCCCAATGCAGAAAAGTCATCTTGCAAAATACAGTCAAAGGTATAAACTTTAACACTGTACTCTTTATTTTTAATAAAATGTGTTCCTATTTGTTCATTTTTCTTTGTTTTTTACTGAATGCAACAAAAAATACACTGTCAGTTTTTTTTTTACATCTGTGCACCATTGTGCAGATTTCCCTTCACTTCTTGTGTCAGCCAAACAGGAAGTGAGAGAAAATTCTTCCAAATTAAGGAAGTTCCTTGGTGACCACCAGAACCAGCGTCCCCATTGGAAGATTTCTCTTCTATTACTTTTCTGGGGACAACCCAAAGTGTGGGATTTTTTTTATGTTCACAATGAAAACAGGACAAATAGAGACAGTGAATCTCCCTAATGGGGACACAGACAGTAACCGCAATTTCTATTGGGCATCTATCATATACACATGATTTTGTGCAGGGAGTCCGCCCTGTGGCAGTATTTCTATTATAGGGCGGACCTAAAGTGGTTAAGGAAAGCTGTATTTCTATTTATTGACATTTTTGCACATTTATATGAATATGTTTAGGTGTGGGCAGTGTTGTTTTAGTTGAATTCACTGTTAAGTTGGTTTATTGATTATTGATCACCTTTTTTAGCTGCTTGTGGGAATACTTTGTATTATTTGTGCTCCTCTTCACTAGTGTACCTTTCCAGTTCCTGTGTTTATAAATATGGACACAGAATGATCTCTGATTCTGTACAGGTGATCAGCAGGTGCAGGTGATCAGCAGGTGCAGGTGATCAGCAGGTCCAGGCCAGAAATCATTGGCCTGGACCTGATAACCGGCTTGTGTTGTACTGAATGACAGCACAGTCAGGGCGGTGGGCTCACACGTGTACATGTACATGTATGTGATCTGGAACAGAGGGACTTCCCTGCCGCAGTATAAGTGTGGTGGTCGGTCCTGAACTGGGTAAAGTCAGATTGTTTGCCGATGATCTTTTGCTTACTTTGGTCCAACCCAACACCTCCCTGCCAGTCCTGTTCTCTGTACTCCATACATTTCCCTTTCCAATGCAGCGCTCGTCTCTGTAAAACAGAATGATAGTTTCCTTGGCCCACCTCCTACCTGGATTATTTGGGCATTCATCTCCCTCGCTCGTACAACACACTCCATGAGGCCAACTACATCCCCACTTTCAAATACTTGAGAGTCCTACTTCTGTCCTGGACTCATCTTCACCTCTCCTGGATAGGGAGGATCAGCGATGGAAAAGTGGCAATTTTACCAAAACTCCTTTACTTGTCCTGTACTCTTCCCCATCCCCACCCCCACCGATCCCCATCTCCTCCTATACTCTGAAATCTTTTTAAAATCAGGTCTTGTGATTCAACTGAGCAGACAAAGGGCCACGAATCCCAAGACATGCTATGTATATACATAAGGAACAAGGAGGTTTGGGTGTTCCAAATGTTACTAAATATTTCTTGGTGCCCAGATTACCCCACTAACCCCCCTTTACACCACAATACATGGCTCCTTATGGGCTGACTTAGAAGCATTGCTCTGTTCTCAAACTTCTCACCATTCACTCCCATGGAGTCCTCCTAAATCCAGACCTACGTCTATCAGCCTCCTGATGGGTCACACACTCTGCACCTGGAACTCTGATAAATATTCCAGCAACTTCATATCCCCTCACTTGCCTCTCTGTCCTCTTTTGGGTGATCCTAAAACGGTTACAAACGTTCCTAATCTGCGCTCTCCCCGGAACCCTCGGTACATCTTAATGCCTTTGCAGCCCCCAGGCCTCACAAGTTCCCAATATAATTGTCACACATTCCATACCCTGGACTTTGTCTGCCCTTGTACTACATAGCTGGGGGGAGATCTAGAGGAGATTGTCCAATCAGATTGTATAGGAAGGTATTATAATGAGGGAGGTGTGGTCCCAAGCGGTGAACACGCCCTGTCACACCCCCTTCTGTGATGCAACAAGGAAGTGAAGGCTTCTGGGAAGTGGCCTACAGGAAGTGAATGCTGAGAAATCATGGACAGGAAATGATGCAATCTGAAAATCCGTTCCAACGATCCAATAAACTGACAGACAAGTGATGGTCCTGTGGATGAGGGGAGAGGAAAGCCCATCGGGACGGCCGGGCCAGAGACGGCATCAGAGAACGCTTCTGTGTATTATGGGAGGGAAATTCTGCCCAAAAAGGGGAACTTCTCCTTCAAGTATGGACCAAACTGGTCACGTCTGGGTGAATGACGGCTCATTCAGTCAACAATTTATAGACTCAGCCAATCACAGGGCAGGACTCCATTGTTATTCTTCTCCTGCCATCAATGGGCAACCTGGTCCCACACTTCATCCATGGCTTTGGGGACCTCTGATCTCCTTATGAACTGTTCCTTCCATGATGAAGATCAGCCATGGAGTATATCTGAGGTGTATATCAGGGTGTGCTTCTTCCCCACATGAGAGCTGGGATGTCCAGCAACATTCATCTAGAAAACATTTCCCGCACTCAAGGCACTAATACACCTCCAGGGTTGTGTGGGACCCCTGATGTACAGGAAGGCAGGACTTCAGTGAGGAACATTTCCCTCACTCAGGAGAAGAAAGTGGCTTCTCCTCTGTGTGAGATTTCGTATGCCTAGAAAGATTGAAGCTCCTTGAAAAACATTTCTCAAACTCATGATAGGAATACGGCTTCTCCCCCGTGTGAGATCTCTGATGTTTGTAAAGACTAGACTTGTCTGAAAAACATTTCCCGCACTCAGGACAGGAATAAGGCTTCTCCCCTGTGTGAGATCTCTGATGTACATAAAGACTAGACTTCTGTGTAAAACAGTTCCCACACTCAGGACAGGAAAATGGCTTTTCACCCGTGTGAGATCTCTGATGTCTGGAAAGAACGGACTTCTCTGAAAAGCATTTCCAGCACTGAGGACAGGAATACGGCTTCTCCCCCGTGTGATATCTCTGATGGCTGTAAAGACTGGATTTATGTGAAAAACATTTCCCACACTCAGAACAGGAATATGGCTTTTCCCCCGTGTGAGATCTCTGATGTGTGTAAAGATGGGACTTCTGTGAAAAACATTTCCCGCACTCATGACAGGAATTTATTTTTTCTCCTGTGTGCAGCTTTTGATGTATGACAAGATGTGATTTTGATACAAAACATTTCCCGCACTCAGCACAGGAATATGGCTTCTCACCTGTGTGAGATCTTTCATGCCTATTAAGTCTGGATTTATAACGGAATCCTTTCCCGCACTCAGTACAGGAGAAGCTCTTCCCTGTTGGAAGGCTGGCCTGGTCCCGCACAGTCTGAGGTTCCTCAGGATACGAGGAATCCGATGGTCCATCTACACTGGGTGGTGCCGGATGGACATTGGAGGGAGCCGGGTTTTCTCCTGGACTATACTGTGTGATGTCCTCATTTTCTACTTTCCAGTCTGGAGACAAAGTGAGACAATCCTCGGAGGTTTTCCTCATCTCCCGGCCATGGACTAAAATACAAAGACAAAGAGGATTACTAGACAGCAGCTGATTGGTTCCCCCAAACCAGGACTCCGCCCACATCAGGCAGCTTGGTCTCTGAGGAGCTTACAATTCCACCCTCAAGGGAACTAGGAAATGGCTCCTCTGATCTCCTACCAGGTCATTTCTTTATTCATGGACCTTAGTCAGAGAGTGAGGAAACAACCAGAACTGTCTTTTATAGGAGGGACAGTGATGAGGGGATTATAGGACGAGGGTCCCCACTCCCTCTATCACTCATCGCCATCTTCCCAACACAAGAAGTACTGCACTTCCTTATTTAGTCCATGATTTAGTCATGAAGAACAGCGGGGCTGAGCCCCACCAGAGGTCAGAGAGTGAGGATGGGGGGAGAACAACCAAGATGAAGACTGGACTGATCCTGAAGACCACCATCATTGGGGGATTGACTCCTCCCTCATTATCACTTTCTGTTTAAGGGTCCAAAGTTGGAGGATGTTATCACAATATTATCACCATGTAAAAGTCTGTGCTCCAATCACATCGTCCGATATAAAATGTCCAGCTGGTAGAACAAAAGATAATCCATATTATGTGTATATATAGCAGTGGGGGGAGGGGGAGGGGGAGAGCAGAAGTCAGGAGTATGTAATGTACAACATAGAGTATATAGTGCAGGGGTCAGGAGTATGTAATGTACAACATAGAGTATATAGTGCAGGGGTCAGGAGTATGTAATGTACAACATAGAGTATATAGTGCAGGGGTCAGGAGTATGTAATGTACAATATACAGTGTAAGGGTCAGGACTCATAATATTGGTATTCAGTAATCAGTGGAATATTAAATGTTTACTGTAGACAAGTTGCAGAGATCCCACACCGCTGCCTCCCATCTCCTGAGACTGCACTCAGTGACTTGGGTCTGAGACACTACAGACATATCCCTCCACCCGGCACAGCCAGCAGACCACAGAGCAAGGAACCCTGGGAGAAATGTTCTGTCAGAGATCTTAATAGATCTGGACATGAGGAAGGACACCCAATACACACACCCCAGGTGCCTAGGTCTAGTAACACTTATGGTGAAATGAACATTTTGCTGCCAGCTGAACCCCAGAACCTCCATAAATCCAGTCTAGATACATAAATTGTGTCTGCAGCACAGAGAAGGAAGATTATCCGAGAGAAATCCAGGAATACAGGACGGGGAACACAGCTCAGGAAAGTGACCAGGGGATTACAGGCTGATATCACCCAGTCCCCGCCCTACTCTGGACCAATCAGTGAGCAGTATGGGTGGAGGAATGGATTTAGTGTTCATGACCCACCTGTGCTGATCTCTGTAGGAGTGTCCTCCTCTATAAATGTCCCCGTTATTCCATCCTCCTCCATAGACTGCTGATCATCCCTCACATACGCCTCTTCTTCTTCTGCTTTCACCTCAAATTCTATATCGATTGGATCTCCACTCTAAATCAAGGAAATGAGAGAAAATATCATCTGTAAAATGTAAGATTTATGATTGTGACATCACACACAAAATCCACACATTGTCTCCCTTCACAGAAGCAGATCACATGTGATATGTGGGTACATTTCCCCTAAATACCGCATGCCATCCTGAAACTGTCCATTTCCTATCCCGTGTTGCGGTATTGACCACAAACACTGAACACGCTCAGTAAATACCGCATGAACAGGCGTTACATTCACAGAAGGAAATAAAGAATGAAATGCATGCGGTCATTAATTAGTGGTGGAGACATGCGGCATTCAGGAAATGTGTACTGCTTGGTAAAGAGTGGGCGGCCGCTGGCATCCTTAACAACCAGTAAACAACATGGTTGTTAGGGAGCGAGCGGCCGCTGCGTCCTAACCAACCGATAAATTAAAAAAAAAAATTACCGGCAACAAAATATTAAGAAAATGTTGTAAGGTCCCCCCCTGGGGTCTGGTAAGGATTTTGAGGTGGACCCCTTGCCTAAATGAAAGAAACACATACCAGACCCCTATCTGAGCATGCTGCTGGCAGGTCAGGAAAGGGGGGGATGAGCAAGTGACCCCCCCCCTCCTGAAACATACCAGGCCACATGCCCTTAACATGGAGTGGATGCTCTGGGGCGGGGGGACTTTGCTCCCTCAGAGCACCTTGTCCATGTTGATGGAGACAAGGGACTCTTCCCCCCAACCCAGGCTAGTGGCTGTGGGGGTTTGCAGGCAGAGGACTTACAAAATGTAACAAGGGGGCCCTCAGATCCCTCACCCCATGTGAATGAGTATGGGGTACATGGTACCCCTAATTATTCACCCCCAAAAAGTATTCTGTTAAATAGACAGCAGGCAGTTTTTGACAAGTCCTTTATTAAAAAGCAAAACTAAAGCAAAATGTCCCCCCGGTGTAGATCCATCATCAATCACTATGCTCGCTGTCACCGCTGACTCAGAAAGAAAAGCTCCGCTCCCAATGAAGACTCCCCTCTGTCTGACAGCTCTGCTGCCTCCTGCCACTAAATATACTAAGGGACGGTGCCACTCGGTGACGTCACTGACCGGGGCATGTTGTATTGGTGATGTCACTGACCGGGGCATGTTGTATTGGTGACATCACTGACCGGGGCATGTTGTATTGGTGACATCACTGACCGGGGCATGTTGTATTGGTGACGTCACTGACCGGGGCATGTTGTATTGGTGACGTCACTGACCAGGGCATGTTGTATTGGTGACGCCACTGACCGGGGCATGTTGTATTGGTGACATCACTGACCGGGGCATGTTGTATTGGTGATGTCACTGACCGGGGCATGTTGTATTGGTGATGTCACAAGAAGGCAATGACAGTGAGTATCGTGATTGGATCATCGATGGATCTACATCAGGGGATATTGTTCTTTATTTTTGTTTTTTCAAAAATTACTTCGTTTTTTCTTAAACTACTTTTTTTTGGTGAATGAATAGGGGTACTATCTACTCTATACTCATTCACATTGTGGGGGGCCGGGATCTGGGGGCCTCCATGTTAAAGGTGACTTCTAGATTCCAATATGCCCCCCACAACCACTGGCCAGGGTTGTGGGGAAGGACCCTTGTCCCCATCGACATGGGGACAAGGTGCTTTTGGGAGGATAGAGCGCCCCTGCCCTGAAGCACCCACCCCATGTTGAGGGTATGTGGCCTGGTATGGTTCAGGAGGAAGGTGGGCACTCACTAAGGGTGTGGTATTGATTTTGGAGGGGAAACCACGCCTTTATTTTTATTATTTTGGCATCGGGGATCCCCTCAAAATCCATACCAGACCTGTCACAGCTGTCAGCGGGGAACTTGGTGGCCGTCCGCTCCTTGTTTACTGGTTGCTGAGGACACTGGGAGCTGCCCTCTCCTTAACAACAAGCTATTTACAAGTGTTGCTATGGACACCAGTGGTAAATTACCCGCAGGCTTCACTACTAAAAAACAGAATGCAGCATCTTACTACATACTGGGATACGGGAAGATACCGCTTTGTGATTGGAGCCCATAGTCTCTACAAGTCCATGTTCTAGATTCTCCATCCCACCAACCTTGTAATAGTGAGGGATGGTGTGACCTTCCTGTGTGGAATCCCGGGAATACAGAGGACGGGGACATCTCTCTGGTGGGTTCCTGGTATTAGGTGGCTCCATCACCTCCTTGTGTCCTTCTGAAAACTCCCCCATCACTCCATACTCCTCATCCTCCTCTTTATACTCTTCTTTAACATCAATATTATCATCCCCGAGGATTCCACTCTGAAAGATATAATAAAACATTCATTGTAACAAACATGCTGTGTATAAATCACAACTACCAATAATTGTCATCATCTACCTGATGATGGTGAGGGATGGTGTGACCTTCCTGTGTGGAATCCCGGGAATACAGAGGACGGGGACATCTCTCTGGTGGGTTCCCATGACTGGATCCATCTGTAGGAAACACACACACTGACTGAATCCATTGTTTCTATGTGTTTATCAGATGATGGGGGATCTAGGTGGATCCTCCGTACTGCTCTCTCCTTTACAATAAAGTCTCCTCTTACCCGGTGATGTGAGGGGCGGCTGATTGTCCATCATGACGTCCTTGTAGAGATCCTTGTGTCCTTCTAAATACTCCCACTCCTCCATGGAGAAATAGACAGTGACACCCTGACACCTTATAGGAACCTGACACACACAATGATACAGTCACCATCCAGACACATCCCTTGTCTGTTACTGGAGAATGTCCCAGAATTCCCGGCACCGCTCACCTCTCCTGTCAGCAGCTCCATCATCTTCTTGGTGACTTCTAGAATCTTCTGTGTCTTCTGTCTTGTAGGGATCAGGGATGGAGGTGGGGGGATGGTGATGGGATTCTGGATTCTCGAGGATCTTGTGGTCATACGATGAGATCTCCTTCTGGTGTCATTGTCGGTAGATTTCTTCATGACTCCTGTACAGTTCTGTGTGATACAAAGATAAATCTCACTCTCCCATAATCCCTCACTTCTATGGTCAGCTCTAGATTTATTCTCCAGGGATTGGCCACAATGTGCCGACTCAGCAAAGGACAGACATCTCCATCCAATGATATGATGACAATGGGGTCAGATTTATAGCTCCTTCTAGAAGTCATATAATAGTCACTAATGGTTTACTAGTAAGGCTCACTGACCCACCAGGAAATGTCACCCATGGATTTAGTGGTCAGTGGGCGTGGCATGCTGGTAATCATGGGTCTCACTGATTGGACTAAAGCTGAGATTGTTCTCTTCTATAACCAATGCCGCCATCTTGTTCTATAACCAAATCTCATAGAGTCCGGACACTTTATGTATTCATAGTACTTGTGTGGATGTCGTTATTGATTACAGAACATCAGAAGACTTCAAGTGACTCTGAATCCCTCCCAGTGTACAGCCGAGTCAGATTTAACCCCTTCATTACACTCACCTCTCCAGTCAGCAGGCTGAGGATCTCCAGGGTGAGCTTCAATATCGTCTCATTCCGGGGAAATTCCTTCCTTACAATCTTCACAAAACCCAAAGTCTGCTGATGGTCCATCATGACGTCCTTGTAGAGGTCCTTGTGTCCTTCTAAATACTCCCACTCCTCCATGGAGAAATAGACAGTGACACCCTGACACCTTATAGGAACCTGACACACACAATGATACAGTCACCATCCAGACACATCCCTTGTCTGTTACTGGAGAATGTCCCAGAATTCCCGGCACCGCTCACCTCTCCTGTCAGCTGATGGACCATCATGGTGGTCAGTTCCAGAATCTTCTGCTCTTTCTCCCTCTCAGGTATCAGAGAATGAGATGGAGGCACCATGGTGAGGCTCTGGGTTCTGCTCCATCCTCCTGAGATTGGCTCCCCACTAGACTTCTTCTTTACAACATAATCCTACAGATCAGGAGACAAATAAAACAATATCAACCACCTGACATCATCTAAATGTGTGCAAAAATAAAATGGTCTATTGACCAGAATAGACAAGAGTGATGTCATGTGACCTCCCAGAATCCTCCTCACCTCTCCGGTCAGGTCTGTGTTTTATTAATAGAGAAAAGAGTGATGTCATGTGACCTCCCAGAATCCTCCTCACCTCTCCGGTCAGGTTTGTGTTTTATTAATAGAGATGAGAGTGACGTCATGTGACCTCCCAGAATCCTCCTCACCTCTCCGGTCAGGTCTGTGTTTTATTAATAGAGATGAGAGTGACGTCATGTGACCTCCCAGAATCCTCCTCACCTCTCCGGTCAGGTCTGTGTTTTATTAATAGAGATGAGAGTGACGTCATGTGACCTCCCAGAATCCTCCTCACCTCTCTGGTCAGGTCTGTGTTTTATTAATAGAGATGAGAGTGACGTCATGTGACCTCCCAGAATCCTCCTCACCTCTCCGGTCAGGTCTGTGTTTTATTAATAGAGATGAGAGTGATGTCATGTGACCTCCCAGAATCCTCCTCACCTCTCCGGTCAGCAGGTAGATGATCTCCAGGGTGAGGTTTAGTATCTTCTCAGTCATGTGACTCCGGTCCTCCTCCATCCTCATTGGTGCCATCATGTGATCTATACAGGTCTCCTTGTAGACGGATAACTTTGGGAAATGAAAGTAAGAATGATTTGGATGGTATTGGTCACACAATAATAGGATGTGGATGTGAGGGGGGAATAGGAAGGTTGCTGGACATTGAAGAACTACTCCCCTCATGGGAAGACATTTAGTTTGGACTGTTTAGTGTTTACTACAATTTTGAGGTCCGGGGCCCTTTTCTCTGTTGGGTTTGTTTGGTCTCTGAACTGGTTTTGATGAGTTTTAGATCTGCAGACAAGGAATGATAAATCTGATCCTTCCTATGAATAGTCTGCTCTGAGGCAGTGCTGTGAGGTCAATGTCGGCTCATCATGCAGGGATGGTCACTTTGCATCGCCCGACGCCCGGGATATGTAGTTCTGGGTGCCGGGCAAGTATTGTGTTTAATCTTTATCCCTGCTGGGGGCAAGCCGCAGGGCTCTCCTTTCAGGTGCCAGCCTCTGCCACCCCGTGTGTGTGAACCTCTCCTGTACCTACTATGCTTCCCCGGCTCTGCTTGCCCATCTGTGGGCCCGGGTCAGTGGGTGTCGGAGGGTAGAGGGGATGGAGGAGAGCGGACATGTTCACTCCCTTCTTGTCCTGACCCAGAAGTGACGTTATGACAGATTTCCCGACCATTGAGGCCGGCAAAGAATGTAATGCGGTGCGATGTGCTCTACATTACATCCAATGGAGTACAGGGGAGACATTGGGGGTCTTTTAGACCCTGGATGTCTCAATAAAGAGAACCTGTCATCAAAAGTCATCTCATAGAGGACTTTGTCCCCTTAAGTAAAAATGTTTTTTTTAAATGCAAAGAATTAAAGTTACACCCAAGTACATAACTCCTCCCTTTAAAAAATGTTAAGGCCCCCCCACCCCCACATATTTGCACTCCCAAACATAAGAGCACACGCTGGAGCGCCTACACGTGATAACATTGATTGTGATACACGTTACATATCGCCGGTCACACCAGAATGAGAGGATAATTCTAGGAGCAGACCTCCTCCGTACTCTATACTGATGACCTAGAAGGGGCTATAAATGTGTCACCTATAGATAATACCGGGGACTAAAGGTTGTCACCATTTCAGCACACACAACTTAAGGTCTGACATGTTGGATATCTATTTACTCGCTGCAACCTCGGCTTTTATATTATTACACATAAATGGGTCATTTATTGCTTTTTTGTGCCCTGAAATTAACTTAAGTATATTTTTTAGTGAAATTTGGCATTTCCTAGACTTTGTGATAATATTTTGTGACATAAAAAAATAGAATTGCCGCTATTTTATTCTCTAAAGTCTCTACTTTCAGAAAATTGATATTTTGGGGGTTTTGTGTCATCTTCAGGTTAAAATGATTTTTTAAATGTGCAAAAAATGCAAAAATGGCTCTGGGAGTGAAAGGGAAAAAGGAAAAGCAGGACACTCCCCTTTCCTGAGGATCAGCCAATCGGTTCTCATTACACTGCAAGGTCCCTTCCCTCCCTGCTAGTCCCCGGGTGCGGTGCTGGAGACAGGCGGGGGAGGGGAGGAGGAGATAAACAGAACAATGTTACACATATTAAATGTTTTAGTCGCTATAAAGCCCCATTTATTTTTTAACCCCCAGATATTCCTAAAAGCACCTCAGATTTATATACATTCTCTGTTAAAAAGGAATGTTTCCTTCCTCCTGAGCAGCAATGTAAGGGGCTCTATACTCCATACTCCTGACCCCGGCACTCCATCATTGTGTTGACTGCATAGTGTAATGATTGCCCATTGGCTGCCTGTGTAGTGTCATCATTGCCCTTTGTAGGCCATGTATGGTCAGGATGGTCCTTGTCTTGTCTATTTATTGTCAGTGCTGTTTGTTTAGAGGACCATATTACTAGAATTTATCTCCACAATGAGGAGAATGTTCCGGCCCCGGAAGTGGGGGAATGTTCTGCCCCTGAAGGGGTTCATCTGGGTTCCCACACTATATATGTGTGTATCATCATCTGCTGGAGATAAAAGACGTCACAGTGATTATGGAGGAAGAGGACGGACGTGACTATGGAGGAAGAGGACGGACGTGACTATGGAGGAAGAGGAAGGACGTGACTATGGAGGAAGAGGACAGGCGTGACTATGGAGGAAGAGGACGGACGTGACTATGGAGGAAGAGGACGGACGTGACTATGGAGGAAGAGGACGGACGTGACTATGGAGGAAGAGGACGGACGTGGCTATGGAGGAAGAGGACGGACGTGACTATGGAGGAAGAGGACGGACGTGACTATGGAGGAAGAGGACGGACGTGACTATGGAGGAAGAGGACGGACAGGACTATGGAGGAAGAGGACGGACACGACTACGGAGGAAGAGGACGGACACGACTACGGAGGAAGAGGACGGACACGACTATGGAGGAAGAAGACGGACAGGACTATGGAGGAAGAGGACGGACAGGACTATGGAGGAAGAGGACGGACAGGACTATGGAGGAAGAGGACGGACGTGACTACGGAGGAAGAGGACGGACACGACTATGGAGGAAGAGGACGGACACGACTATGGAGGAAGAGGACGGACAGGACTATGGAGGAAGAGGACGGACAGGACTATGGAGGAAGAGGACGGACAGGACTATGGAGGAAGAGGACGGACAGGACTATGGAGGAAGAGGACGGACATGACGGGGGGTTACTGGGTGTAAATAGGAAATAACATCTTATTACCTCCTCTGCTGCCACGTCCACCAACGTCTCTGATCTGCTTCCTCCCAACGTGGCTATGGAGGAAGAGGACGGACGTGACTATGGAGGAAGAGGACGGACGTGACTATGGAGGAAGAGGACGGACGTGACTATGGAGGAAGAGGACGGACGTGACTATGGAGGAAGAGGACGGACGTGACTATGGAGGAAGAGGACGGACAGGACTATGGAGGAAGAGGACGGACGTGACTACGGAGGAAGAGGACGGACACGACTATGGAGGAAGAGGACGGACACGACTATGGAGGAAGAGGACGGACACGACTATAGAGGAAGAAGACGGACAGGACTATGGAGGAAGAGGACGGACAGGACTATGGAGGAAGAGGACGGACGTGACTACGGAGGAAGAGGACGGACGTGACTACGGAGGAAGAGGACGGACACGACTATGGAGGAAGAGGACGGACACGACTATGGAGGAAGAAGACGGACAGGACTATGGAGGAAGAGGACGGACAGGACTATGGAGGAAGAGGACGGACAGGACTATGGAGGAAAAGGATGGACATGACGGGAGGTTACTGGGTGTAAATAGGAAATAACATCTTATTACCTCCTCTGCTGCCACGTCCACCAACGTCTCTAATCTGCTTCCTCCCAACTCACCTCTCGGAATGGCCTGTCTGTACCTGACATCACTTCCTGTCTGTACCTGACATCACTTCCTGTCTGTATTCCATGGAGAAGTCCTGTCTGGGGAGAAATAAGATCACCATCTTGTGGAGTTCAGAGGAACTGCAGCCCCGAGAAACGTCCCCTAATAACATTCCTGCATTGTATCTACCTTACAGAGATACCAGGGAAGATCAAAAAAACCTAAAAAATGTAAGAAACAATAAACCAAACTCTTATGCAACCAACTGTTTAAATAATATATTTTACTACAGATAGAAAAGTCTTAAAGACACATAACACAAGATAAAAACAAAATACATAATAAAACAGAGACCTCCAAAACAGATCTTTTTGGGTAAAAAAAATGCAAAAATACATCCTAAAGTATAAGAATATCTATCAATCCACTCATAATGAAGATGTTAGACATAAATGACAAGGATGTGATGGTCACAGAGGAATGGTGGTGGAGATCTCTCACAGTAAGAACACTTCCTTGAATGGTTCTATAAATAAAGAATGAATCCTGGAGGGAATAAAGCTGTAAAGCAATAAATAATATATAAACTGGGCCATCCACTTCATCCATAAAGACATTGTGATTGAAGATCTTCTAGATCACATAGAAGGAGGACTCATCCATGATTTCATACATTTGTTTGGAAGGATAGAACAATCCTCAGAAGGGAACATGTAGGATGACAGGAAAGGCTCCTGACTGGTGAGATCCTCCAAACATAATGATGACATCCATGAACTGGAGCGAGCTCGTTGGGGTGATAAAGCCAATCTGGAAACACTGTGTAGACGTTCTCCAAGAACTCAGCACACTCCAGGTGTGGAGAAAGTCTCCAGGTGGGTTTAGCCTGTCATTTATCATAGGTAGAAATGTCTACACATGGACTTCCACAGGGACCCCCAGACTACAAATAGAACCTGTACAGTGTCCCCTGTAATGAACTGCTTCCCCCCAGGCCTATAGCAGAATGACAGCTGAGCGGGATCTCTCCCATCCTGGGTGGACATCATATGAAGTCCTCCAAGTCTAGTGGCTCTGCTGTATCCTGATATGTCACCTGCTGTGTCCACCAGATGACAGATCATTGTACCAGGCCAGCCCAGTACCATGTGATTGCTATGGCCAATCACAGTGATCACATGACAGTTGTACACAATGAATGGCTTTCATTCATAGCCATCCATTGTGTACTATTGTGATGGTCTCTGTGATTTGTCACTGGCTCATTACCTCTACTGGAAGTTCACTCCAAGCATCAACTACTCTTTCAGTAAAATAATACTTTCTGAGATTAGTTGTGAACTTTCCTCCAGTTAGTTGGAGGTCATGTCCCGTGTTCTTCATTTTGGTTTCATATTGAAAATCCTGCCCTCCTGAACCTTCTTCACTCCCTTGTTGTATTTAAAGGTTTCAATCACATCTTCCCTTTCCCTTCTCTCCTCCAGACTGGACATGTTACGTTCCTGAAGTCTCTCCTGATATCACTATTTTATTCCCCGTCTCTGGACTCGTTCTATCTTATCACCTTTATGTAAGTGAGGTCTCCAGAACTGGACACAGTATTCTAAATGAGGTTGCTGGTGACCCCTCTAGTGATAGAAAGATCTATATAGAGGAATCAGGACCTTCTTCCTCCTGCCGGTGACCCCTCTAGCAATATAAAGATCTATATAGAGGAATCAGGACCTCCTTCTGTGATGATTGTGTGCAATAGAGGCATAGACGTTGTACATGACAGCCATCTTGTTAGGTTTCAGCCATGTTCCCTTCTGTCCTCCCTCATCCCTTTGTCCATGGAATGCATAGCTACAAGTTGACGGAGGTCAACAGGATCTCTTATCCTAAATAAAACACAGATAGATCATCTCCAGGGCTGTAAACCTCTAATTAGTCTGGTTTCAGGGGGTTTGCTGGAAAACCACTTCCCTCTGCCCGGTTGTAAAACAATAACTCAGTCAGTCATGACCTGTTAGGCTATTAGGGCAGAGCGTGCCATAAAACGTACATTCCACAAGAGTCATTTTTCATACAATTTATAAACTTCAGCAGGAACTGGGCACATTAATATGAAGTATATATACAGATAGATCATTTTAATATGAGTCACACAAGACCTTACATTACTATGTTAGTGCCTACAAGAGAGAAGAAGCAGTCTCTTTCCTCCTGGGTGACAAGGGTACGCTATGTTTGGTATCTTTGTGTTCCGAACAGGGGCAGACTGACAACTCATGGGGCCCCTGAGCAATAGGGGATCATGGGGCCCCTGTGTCCTTGCCCAAACTCAAAAAAGCCTATGAAAAAGGTACCAGGAGCATCTCATGGGGCCCCCTACTCACCCCAAGCCCTCGGGCAGTGCCCGAGTTTCCAAATGGTCAGTCCACCCCTGTTTCAGAATATATTTCTAAATATTAATCTGCCAGTTGCAAGGATGCTACCTGTACCTATTGAAGGTTATTGACCTTAGTATACAATTGTAAGGGATTTGGTCATAACCTTGGTTACCGCCTAACACCCATCCCCAAGATGGATGATTGGTCATTTGTTCTCAGGAGACACCCCTTTAATATGGTAGAAAAAGACTGACAGCCTGGAGAAGACAGCTCTCATTTAACATCAATCAGAAAACATCTAACAGACTTGAGAGCCAAGGCAATCTTTTTGTTCAGACAATTGGACTCTGCTCAAACCAAGGATATTGCAAGTATTCTGCCTTCTGAACTCCTTTCTTTTATTTCTCTGTTGTTTTATTGCTCTCTTTATATCTTTGTTACATCTTTGTTTGTAAATATTTTTATTGCACCATTTTGACATTTTTAGTAATAAATACTATTTTCTGAAAAGTGTTGAACTGTCTCTAAAGCTTTTAATGCAAACTAAAGAATCTCTGACCCTGGAAGAGTGCTCCTGTATGTGATAATCCTCTGAATATCCCTGTCCCTGGAAGAGTGTTCCTGTATATAATAATCCTCTGAATATCCCTGTCCCTGGAAGAGTGTTCCTGTATGTAATAATCCTCTGAATATCCCTGTCTGAGGTGACAGTGTGTATTACAGACACTTATACTAATATCATAGTGTTACTGCTAAGATTTGTGAGTTTCCTCCTTCTCTGTAAAAAGGTGGTGGTGGCAGTGTGAAGGGTTAATTGCGTAATTAACCAGTAACAATCGCTCTCAGGCTGCTGGCACATAGATTGCAGTCCCACAAGCTGGAAAATCTTTGTTCAGGGAGCAACTGAGAGTGGCATTGTTACGCAAGTGGCAGATCGGCTGGTCCTTCGGTCACGAGTTGGTGAGAAGGGCTGAGGTCGGATGCCGCATTCTGTCATACCTTTCTCCCACTGGTGACCCCTCTAGTGATGCATCCTAGAATTCTATTCGCTTTCCCCACTGCCTGGCCATGCTGTTTGTTCATTTTGCAATCTTCTGAAATAAGTACCCAAAATCCTTTTCTTCTGAAGTGCTGGACAACACTGTACCTCCAATGTTGTACTTTCTCAAGGGATTCTTTTTTCCTGGGTGCATTATTTTAGATTTGAAATATTGAACTGCAATTTCCACTTTTTTACCAATCTTCCTGCAATGCTAAATCCTGTTCCATGTTACAGACACCTCCAGGGATATCCTCCCTATTACACACCTTTGTGTCATCGGCAAAGAGACATCCCCTTACCCAACAACCCTTTAGTTATATCACTTACATATAGATTACATAGAACAGGTCCCAGTACAGAGCCTTGGGGTACACCACTAGTGACTGCTCTCTGTTCCGTGTGAACCCCATTTACAACCACACTCTGGTATCTATCCTTTAGCCAACTGCACATCCACTGAACCCCCCAAGGGCTAAGTCCTAGCTTGTCCAACTTCTGTATTAGATCATTATGTGGAACTGTATCACATGCCTTGCTGAAATCAAGATATTCTATGTCCACAGCACCACCCTGGTCCAAATCATTGGTAATATAGTCAAAAAGTCCAATCAGATGAGTCTGCCATGGTCTGCCCCCAGTAAAGCCATGCTGCTTTGGATCCAGCAAGTTGTGTGTTTTTAGATGATCAATGATCCTTCCTTTCAGGAGTGATTCCATTAACATGACTACCACCGATGTTAGACTCACTGGCCTGTAATTGCCGGCTTCTACCTTGCTGCCCTTCTTGGATGGAACACACTGTGCACTCCATTACATGAACAACATTGGGAGTTCTGTAATCATCATCTGATCAGGATACACAGGAGTATGAGCCAATCATAGATCAGCAGGTGCCTACAGGTTACCACCCCACAGGGTTATAAGCCAATCATAGATCACCAGGTGCCTACAGGTTACCACCCCACAGGGTTATAAGCCAATCATAGATCAGCAGGTGCCTACAGATTATCGCCCCACAGGGATATGAGCCGATTGTAGATCAGCAGGTGCCTACAGGTTATCACCCCACAGGGATATGAGCCAATCATAGATCAGCAGGTGCCTACAGATTATCGCCCCACAGGGATATGAGCCAATCGTAGATCACCAGGTTGTCGGAACTGTTCTGGGCTCACAGAATGAAACAGGAAGGCCTGAAAATATCATCTCTACATGGACATGCTGGAAGCCATTTTGTTCTGTATATTCTATTTCATGATTTCTGGTTTATTGATAAACTCCCATGGCTTTAAGTACCATCTCTATGCTGATGACACACAAATCTATCTTTCTACTCCTCACCTCACCCCCTCAGTCTCCTCCTCACCTCACCCCTTCAGTCTCCTCCTCACCTCACCCCTTCAGTCTCCTCCTCACCCCACCCCTTCAGTCTCCTCCTCACCTCACCCCCTCAGTCTCCTCCTCACCTCACCCCTTCAGTCTCCTCCTCACCTCACCCCTTCAGTCTCCTCCTCACCCCACCCCTTCAGTCTCCTCCTCACCTCACCCCTTCAGTCTCCTCCTCACCTCACCCCTTCAGTCTCCTCCTCACCTCACCCCCTCAGTCTCCTCCTCACCTCACCCCTTCAGTCTCCTCTCGCATTACTAACCTACTAAGTGACATATCGGCATGGATGTCACTCCACTTCCTCAAACTCAATCTTTCCAAAACTGAGCTCCTGTGCCCCCTCCACTAACTTCTCCATCAAGACCAATAATACAACCATCAGTCCCTCCCCTCATGCCAGGGTACTAGGTGTAATCCTAGACTCCCAACTGTCTTTTCACCCCCAAATCCAATCGCTGTCCTAATCTTGTAGACTTCACCTCCGCAACATCTCCAAGATACGCCCGTTCTTAACCTGGGAAACCACTAAGCAACTTATTCACTCCCTTGTTATCTCTCGCCTTGACTATTGTAACTCCCTCCTCATTGGCTGACCTCATCGCAGGCTATCCCCTCTTCAGTCTATCATGAATGCTGCTGCCAGACTCATCCACCTTACTAACTGTTCTGTATCTGCCACCCCTCTCTGCCAATCCCTCCACTGGCCTCCATTCAGTGTCCTCCACCCCTCCCTGCCAATCCCTCCACTGGCCTCAATTCAGTGTCCTCCACCCCTCTCTGCCAATCCCTCCACTGGCCTCTACCCAGTGTCCTCCACCCCTCTCTGCCAATCCCTCCACCAGCCTCTACTCAGTGTCATCCACCCCTCTCTGCCAATCCCTCCACCGGCCCCCACTCAGTGTTCTCCATCCCTCTCTACCAATCCCTCCACTGGCCTCCAATCAGTGTCCTCCACCCCTCTCTGCCAATCCCTCCACTGGCCTCCATGCAGTGTCCTCCACCCCTCACTGACAATCCTTCCACTGACCTCCACTCAGTGTTCTCCACTCCTCTCTGCCAATCCCTCCACTCAGTGTCCTCCACCCCTCTCTGACAAGACCTCCACTGGCCTCCACTCAGTGTCCTCCACCCCTCTCTGCCAATCCCTCCACTGGCTTCCCATTGCCCAACAGATAAAATTAAAAACATTAACAATAACATATAAAGCCATTTATAACTCCGCCCCAAATTACATCACCGATCTTGTCTCTAAATATCACCCAAACCATACTCTCCACTCCGCATATGACCTCCTGCTCTCTAGCTCCCTTTTCTTCTCCTCCCATGCTCATCTGCAGGACTTCTCCAGAGCTTTCCCCATCTTCAAACTCTCTACCACAATTTATCAGACTATCGCCTACTCTGCTCACTTTTAGGTGATCTCTGAAAACCTCTCTCTTCAGGGAAGCCTATCCTGCCCTCAGCTAATAATGGAATCTTCTACTCCTCCTACCAGACCTTGTCATGTTCCAGAAGACCCAAATCCTTCCCAATCTTGTACTGCCCCCTTCAGGTCATTGAAATCTTTATATAGAGAAATGACACCTAGTCTGAGGTCACTTTTAGGTGAAGATAAGCTTTGCCCGCCTAGGTTTATGTGGGGGATAAAAGTAAGAGACGGATAGAGAGGAGACCACATCACCAAAGAGACCTCACAAGACAGGAGACAAGGGGCAACAGACGGACACAGACACCCCCTGAAGTGAGCGCACTGAAAGCTGACATCACTGACACCATACAGTCCATATTGGGAACTAGAACTTTCATTTTCCTCAGATAACTTGTACTCCCCTTATATCTCCAGATACATTGTTTAGTCCGATAACGGTTCTGGTGAGCACAGGAGGGGATGTGACGTCATTTTACCTGCAGTATAAATTATTATCATTTCACTCCTCTGGGGAAGATTGATTTTACATATCCCTGAAGCTGATTCTGGCTCCTAGTCAATGGTTTATCCGGATGTATACAGTATATATATGACAAGGTAGACTACTTCATGTAACATTACATCTTCATCTCAGATTGTAAGCGAATTGGATTGGCCTGTGTATGGGATTCCAGATCAAGTCATGGCAAGGTACACGTTGAGCGTTGAATATCTGGGTATAGAGAGATCACGGGGGGGATAGGTATATCTGTTGTCACATGTTGCTGAGTTACTGATTTCTTACACGACATTTCCAGACAGTTGGATGTAATTCATTAATATTTGGAAGTAATTGCTGGCTTGTATTTCTCCCCATTATTGTGGATTAGATCATTGTACTGTTATCTTGTATTGTTTATTATTTATCATCACCTATTAGATTTCATCCCCATTTTGTACTGATTTATATTATTAATAAATATATATTTTTGCATATTATTGTGTTTTATTTTGTCTTCCAATTATCACAAATACAGAACTGGGATGTCGGTTACTTTGTGAGAATTAGTAGGGAATCTCCTTCATTCCAGATCCCGCCTGTTTCCATGAATTGTATACGGATTATTTCCTCACAGATAAAGTTCTGACATATTTCGGAGATCCCACCAAGATTTGCCTACATTTGAAACAGACTGAAAAATGTAATGGTGCAAGTATAGATATTTTATTGTCATTTTCTTGGTTCTGAAAGCGCTGTTGTCAGTTACAAATACAGAAAATGTGTGATGTGAGAAGTGTTCCTAGTAGATGCAGCCATTCTGGTGCCGAATCTGAAGCTATTCTGAGTCAGAGATGTCAGAGAATTGGTGACATTTCAGGGGATGTCTTTTGTGAAAGATAAGTTGGACATTAAGCAGGATATGAATGATTGGGTGACTGAAATGTGGAGTAGGATTCCAGGGTATACAAATGATATCTGCTCTGATGATTCACGTGTTGCTGGCTATCTGTATATAATAGCTGAGGATAAAACAAAGAAAGAAAAAGAAACACGGCTGCATAAATCTCGGTCAAAATTTCTTGATGTCATTTTTGAATTAACAGAACAATTAAATAAAGCAAAATTGGATATCAGGCCAGAGGCTGAGAACGTTAAACACTTACAGAGAAAACTCCATGAGATAGAAACTCAATCTACAAACATTTCTGCTGAGATGGAACAATTGTCAGATAAAATGTTCAATTTTAAGAAAATTATTTGCAAAATAAAGAATTGATCACTTCTTTAACCACTTCAAGTCCGGACACTTTCCTTCGTGTCCAGGCCAGTTTTCAGCTTTCAGCGCTATCACACTTTGAATGACAATTGCGCGGTCATGCAACATATGAATTTTTTAGCTTTTTTTTTTTGAGACAGATAAAGCTTTATTTTGGTGGTATTTATTCACTGCTGGGATTTTTATTTTTTTTGCTATATAAATTAAAAAGTCCCAAAATTTTGAAAAAAGTTTTTTTCTTATACAATTTTGCAAATAAATAATATTTTACCATAAATCTTGGCCAAAATGTATTCCGTTATCTTTTTAGTAGAAAAAGCCCAAATTAGTGTATAACCAAAAATTATAATTTTTAAAAAAATGTTTTTTAGATTATTTTTTATGTTTTTTTACCTACTGTCACCCTAGCAGTACAATGTCACCATGGTGACACTGTACTACTTGTGGGGGGTGAAGAAGTTTTTTTTTTTACACTGATTATTTTACACCCATAAAGGCTGTAAAAGCAATAATTTCTCATTCACTCTGGCTGCATTCTTGCAGCCATTGATAAATACTGTGTAAGCTGTGATTGGTCACAGGTTGTCACATGGTACAAGGCTGTTGTGAATAGCCCTGTACTATGTGACCTCTGTGATCATTCACAGATTTCACACATAGTAAGCAATGATGTCAGAAGTGACATCTTGCTTAGTACTCTGCATGTGATCACTGATTGGCCAATCAGTGATCACATGATTGGGACCTCACACAGAGGTCCCGTACGACGATCGGTGTTCCACTGTGTCTGGAGGACACAGCGGGCACCGGATCGCATTGCTGCGCACTCCCAGGGAGCGCACACAAGCAGGGGGCGGGGAGGCTGTTTATAAACAGCCACCTGCCCCTGCACTGCCTGTTCTGTCTCTCCAATCTAAGCATTGATAGTGTGATCTCTGTAACTTACAATTGTGATGAGATAGCTATAACTTCAACCTCAGTTGGATACCACAGTCAGTGACTCAATCAATGACATCTTGCAGATCTTGTGAAGTTTATTCCATAAACTGAGAGAATCTTACAACAATGAACATTCGATAGGTCAAAAGATCATAATGTTTCCTGCTCCATGACATGAGGCTAGAGCTGCAATGCAATCCTGGGAAAGGGGGAGGGCTATCTATACCACATTAACTAAACCAAAGGAAAGGAAGGATCAGAGAAAAAATATAGAAAACACTTAAAGGCATATGACAGTCATGTGAAACATGACACTGCCACCATCTGGCTGTTTATATACAACGGCTGGATGGGAGGTGGTTAAGAATCTAGATCAGATCTCTGAGGATTTGTCTGACTGTAAAGGGATAAAATCAACTTTAGAAATGAGAATGTGAAAAGCTGAGCATTGCGAATACCCATCTCCAGCATGAGGTAGATGTCCAAAACCGCGCATATCAGCAATTGGTACCGGAGACACAGGAGCTAAAAGCCAGCAGTACAAGGGCTAAACCTTCTACTTGGCAGACTACAAATGTCATTGAACCCTTTAGCAGCTCACACCCAGACCATTCTATGAGGCCTAAAATTGTAATCCCATTAAAATCAGAGGATTCAGAATCTGAGAGTAACTACAGTGACCCCCCAGATGAGGATGAAATGCCTTCCAGTAGGGAACACAATCTTCCTAAATTAAGACCCATCCCACTTAATAAACACCCCAAAAGTGAGAGAAAATCCCAGAGGCCTGTGTATGATACCACCAAAGTGATACCATTCCTAACAGAAACTGTGGGCCTCTTTACTAAGAAAGGATCTCCTTCTATAATTGATCACACAGAAACCTACGAGGAGGCGATGATGACCCGAAGTTTGAATTCTGACAAACAGAAAACTGAATTTGTCCCATGGGTGTCTCAGCCAAAGCGCAGGAATTTCTTGACTTGCCTCAGAGACACGGGTGTAATAAGATGGTCTGAAGTGGTATCAGAAATAAAAGCAGAATTTGGTCCCTACCGCTCAGCTACTGCTGATAAAAGAGACATTTTGACTTTAAAATGTCGGCCAATTCAAAGTCCCCGAGAGGTTTTGTCAGTTCTCAAGAATGCCTACAGCCTGGCTGGAAAAGATCCTGATTATGACAGCCCTGAATGTGTCCAATTGTTTTATGATGCTTTCCCAAATAAAAAAGAAATGATTTTGGCCCGAGATTACAATCCCAGAAAAACTCTGGATTGGCTGCTGACAGAGAGGACCGCCCTCTACGCTGGATTACAGCATGGGGAAGAGTCTCAGGGCAGGAGATTTACAAAGCCCACAGAAAACATAGCTGAGACTCAGATTAAAAAGGATCCCAGAAAGTTTGAATCCCCAAAAAGGAGTTATGCTGAAGTTGTTGAAGCTCCAGACCTCTCAGTCAGAAGAAGTCTAAACCCAATCTGGATTTCAAGAAGGTCCCCGTCACTGACAACTCAGACAAAAAGCATCAATTTACTAAGCGACAGGAGAAATCAGGGAGGTTATTACCAGAATTACAGGTCCAACCAGAAAAAGGTCCAATCTGGTTCTGAAACAGAAAGTTCTATCAGATCCCAGACATCCAATTCCAAAACTCCAAACCCAAAAGTTCATTGGAAAAGTAGAAGTAATCTATACGAAGCCTGGAGCAGATGCAGGTCAGTTCAGTGTATTAGCAGAACAAATGGGGGAAATAACCAATTTCTTCACTGCTAACACTAAGAATCCTTTTTTCGGGAATCCCAATCCTGCAGAAAATCGTCCTCAGTAGGAAGCAGGAATGAACAGGTTAAAGCATCAAACAATGATAATGCCTGTAATGTCCCGATAAACAAGAGAGCACAAATGAAGCCAAGTGTCTGTATGTCTGAGAAGGATTGAACCTGTCCTATGCCAAAAGGTAAGGGGGGGCAGAATGTTTGTGTTTCTGTATTACAGCCCACAGAATCCTCCACAATGAAAACGTGACAAGCCGTCCAAGGAGCTTCCATGTGAAGAAGAAGGGGGGGTCAGCGGATGAGACAAAGCATAAAGACACCTTCACTTCTCACCCAAGGTACCTCTGCCCATTACAGGACATTGACAAAAGGTATTCCATTGAAGTGGAATGACATCATCATTTACCAAAGATCATGGCTTTATTAGACACGGGGAGCCAAGCAACTATTAGAACTCAGAAAGATTTCCAACAAATCCAAGACTTCTCTTCAGGGAAATATAAAGGTGAAAAGTTTCCCAGCAAAACCTGTGAGTGTATCCGGTACAGCCATGAAGGTATCAGGTACGGCTTGGCTACATTTCATAGTGGGAAATAAAAGAATCTGCCATCCCACACTGCTAGTTGGTTTGCCCTATGACCCCTAATTATTGCTATAGATCTCCTTCAGAGATGAAACCCTGTCATTGATTTTATCAGTGAGGTTATATGGTCACAGGTCAATGTGCCAATTAATTATGAGCACTCCCAATCCTATCACAATCCGTGTAACTGCCACGTGATGGAGGAAAGACCGGACTCTATTGAGGTCCATTTCAGGAACAGCCAAATTCCAGATGTTTCCTTCTTACAGGACACACCTACCTCCACCTTATGTGGACAGGAGGAGAACACCATATGTGTGTCCCCTGAAAGAGTCAGAGATGTCTGCCTGGAAGGGGACGTTCTATTCACCTCCATAGAGAAGATACTGACTCTACTGGGTTCAGTAATCATACACAATTCCTAGCAAGGATTGGAAAGGTGAATGAGGATGTGTTCTTTCCCTTCAAAGTCAATGACCTGGGAAGTACTAAAAAGGCTAAACTGGCTTTACACCGGGAAATAGTTACATTAGTAGAGATCTACTAAAACAAATGTCTAATCCTAAAGTAGTCAGGTATCCCAACCCTCAGGATAACTGGATCCATGATCTGGATAATGACTCCAAAAGTCATAATATTATTGCCAAACGCATGTTATCCATTTCAGTTGGGGGTAAAACGGCCAATCATTTATTCCTGGTAATCACTGAGCCCCGGTATCAGATTTACATTGGCAACGATGTAGTGCATTGCTTTGCCATACACTCGGATCTGGTGAATTCCACATTGTGGACCAGATTAAAGGGGATCTATGTAAATGTATAGATGAACATGAAGCCCTTAAATCATCCCAGATAGTGCCATATGCAGGAAACATATTAGTACCACATGATGTACCTATACAGGTACAAAAAGGACAAAAAGAATCCGGATGCATTTATATGTCTCTCAAATAAGATGCAACAATCGGGAATTTTGGTAAATCCTACACAAATGGTGAATATCCAGCCATTGAAAACCCAAATAATTATTAATAATGGAGCCCCAAATGAAATCTCTTTGCCCAAAAACACTATAATTGGTTTGGCTTTAGATTCCTATTCTTGCACCTTTGGGGTTCATAATACAAGTATTGGCCTTATTCCTGAACAATTCCTTACTGAGGAACAGATATCTGAGCAAACATTTCATTCTTCTCCTGAAGGATTGTTCACCATTCGCTCAATGTCTGCTTTCCATTCTGAGATAGGTACTTGTAAGGTGGAGGAATCCTCTCTTATATTTAATCCTCCTCTTAATGAACAAAGGAATATCATGACCTCACTGACAGGCTTGAGGAAGACGATGAAAATGTAAATATCCTTCACTGATGGATGATCTAATGACCCAGAGCGCCAACGGCTAAATGAAGTCCTTATGGGATTCCAGGATATGTTTGTAAAGATTCTTATGACTGGTGTTACAGACATTCACATAGCCGGGATCCAGACTGATCCTGATGCACCTCCCGTCTATATCAAGCAATATGGACTTCCTCTAGCGTGTTACGATTCGTTGTCAGAAATCATAAGGAACCTTACAGAGAGGTATGATAAGACCGGTGCACAGTTCTTATAATAATCCTGTCTTAGGGATCCGTAAACCAAATGGTCAATGGAGTCTGTGTGCCGACTTCACACAGCTCAACAAATGTGTATATATGTCCGGCTGACCCCTCCCATATATTGACCAATGCTTGGTACAGATGCAGGGAGCCAAGATCTTTACTGCGCTGGATTGTGCCCAAGGTTATTGGACAGTCAGGATAAGTCCTGGAGACCAATGCAGACTGGCCTTCACCTTGGATAAAGAACAATATACCTGGACCCGTATGTCTTTAGGTTACATAAACTCAGGCCATGAATTTGCTGGTTCTTACATAAGGCCATGCCTGATGCTGCAGAGAGAGGAAATGTAACATATGTGGATGATATTTTACTGAAAAGTACTTCTGTTGAAAAGCATATCCAAAACATGAGACGGGCTAAATCAGCTGAGAGAGGCAGGTGTTCCAATGTCATTACAGAAAGCCCAATGGTGCCGTACCAAAGTCACCTTCCTTGGACATGAAGTGACCTCTGAAGGTCTAAATCCACAAAAGAAGAAAGTGGAGGCCGTGATGAAGTGTAAAACACCTCCCAACATCAGTGACGTGAGATCATTTGTGGGTGTGATGAATTACTCACCTACGTTTATTGATGACTAGGCAGAAATCAGGAAACCTTTATTGACATTACTAAAGAAGAATATACCATGGACATGGGGGGGGCTCAGGAGCGAGCCATGAATGAGCTGACAAGGAAACTCACCCAAGTCCCGTGCCTGGCTTATCCAGAAGGAGGAAAACCCTTCTATCTGGGAACTGGATTCACAAACCTCAGTATCAATGCTGTACTGGATCAAATACAAGACAATCTGAACAAATCATTGCCTATGCCAGTAATTCCCTGTCACCTGTACACATCACATCCAATGACTGTGAGAAATCATTACTAGCCACAGTCTGGGCCCTTCAAAACTTGACTCATACTAGACTCATACACTTTACCAACCGATCAGCGACTGCTGCCCCTCTCTGCCAATCCCTTCACTGACTTCCACTAACCCAACATATAAAATTCAAAATACTAACCACAGCATACAAAGCCATCCACAACACTGCCCCTAGCTACATCACCAACCTCATCTGCAGATATTGTCCATATCGCCTGCTCTGCTCCTCCCAAGATATCTTCCTCTCTAGCTCCCCCATCACCTCCTGCCACGCTCGCCTCCAGGACTTCTCCAGAGTCTCTCCCATGCTCTGGAACACCCTACCACAGCATGTCCAGTGAGCCCCCCACCCTGTCTGCCTTTAGGCGATCTTTGAAACCTCACTTATTCAGGGAAACCTACCCCACCCCCACCTAAGAACTGTACTTGAATCACCTCCACCAGATCATCCCCCCCAGCTATCACCTTTTGTATCCCCTCCCTCTTCCTTCAGATTGTAAACTCCACGAGCCGGGCCCTCCTATTCCTTCTGTACTGAAATGTATTGTAATTGTACCGCCCCCCTTATATTGTACAGCGCTGAGCAGACTGTTGGTGCCATAAATCCTGTATAATAATAATAAACACATAGAAGACCCTGTAACACCCGTATATTGGAGGAAGACTACGCCCAAAAAGAAGACAAAAAATTATTAGTGACATCCAAATCTCAATTCAGTATTAGAGATGGATTACTGATAAGAACATCCAAAAATGGTGTCCAACAATGGGGGTCCCCACTATATGTAGAGGACTCATGTTACAACATCTCATTACACAGAGCATTGAGGTCGGCTTGTAAGTTGGAGACATCCTGTAAGGACGTTATTCCCCGGCACAGCTTGGTGTCATCTGCAAAGACTGGAATGGGATTTATAATCTCACACCCCATATTGTTTATATATATATTAATAAGTAAGGGGCCCAACACTGATCCCTGGGGTACCCCTCTAATAACACTGAACCTTGGGGTACCCCACTAATAACACTGAACCTTGGGGTACACCACTAATAACACTGAACCTTGGGGTACCCCACTAATAACACTGAACCTTGGGGTACCCCACTAATAACACTGAACCTTGGGGTACCCCACTAATAACACTGAACCTTGGGGTACACCACTAATAACACTGAACCTTGAGGTACCCCACTAATAACACTGAACCCTGGGGTACCCCACTAATAATACTGAACCCTGGGGTACCCCACTAATAACACTGAGCCTTGGGGTACCCCACTAATAATACTGAACCTTGGGGTACCCCACTAATAACACTGAACCTTGGGGTACCCCACTAATAACACTGAACCCTGGGGAACCCCACTAATAACACTGAACCTTGGGGTACCCCACTAATAACACTGAACCTTGGGGTACTCCACTAATAACACTCAACCTTGGGGTACACCACTAATAACAGTGAACCCTGGGGTACCCCACTAATAACACTGAACCTTGGGGTACACCACTTATAACACTGAACCTTGGGGTACCCCACTAAACACTGAACCTAGGGGTACACCACTAATAACCCTGAACCTTGGAGTACACCACTAACACTGAACTTTGGGGTACCCCACTAATAACACTGAACCTTGGGGTACCCCACTAATAACACTGACCTTGGGGTACCCCACTAATAACACTGAACCCTGGGGTACCCCACTGACACCCCTAGACCATTCAGAGTATGAATCATTAACCACTACTCTCTGAATACGATCTTTTAGCCAGTTTTCTATCCATTTTTCCAGCCCATAGACTTTACCTTACACATTAGCCGTGTGTGGGGAACTGTGTCCAAGTATACCACGTCCACCGCCACCCCTCTGTCCAAGTATACCACATCCTCCACCACCCCTCTGTCCAAGTATACCACGTCCACTGCCACCCCTCTGTCCAAGTATACCACGTCCACCGCCACCCCTCTGTCCAAGTATACCTCGTCCACCGCCACCCCTCTGTCCAAGTATACCACGTTCACCGCCACCCCTCTGTCCAAGTATACCACGTCCACCGCCACCCCTCTGTCCAAGTATACCATGTCCACAGCCACCCCTCTGTCCAAGTATACCACGTCCACCGCCACCCCTCTGTCCAAGTACACCACGTCCACCGCCACCCCTCTGTCCAAGTATACCACGTCCACCTCCACCCCTCTGTCCAAGTATACCACGTCCACCACCACCCCTCTGTTCAAGTATACCACGTCCACCTCTACCCCTCTGTCCAAGTATACCACGTCCAACGCCACCCCTCTGTCCAAGTATACCACGTCCACCGCCACCCCTCTGTCCAAGTATACCACGTCCACCGACACCCCTCTGTCCAAGTATACCACGTCCACCGACACCCCTCTGTCCAAGTATACCACCTCCACTCCTCTGTCCAAGTATACCACATCCACCGCCACCCCTCTGTCCAAGTATACCATGTCCACTGCCACCCCTCTGTCCAAGTATACCACGTCCACCGCCACCCCTCTGTCCAAGTATACCACGTCCACCGCCACCCCTCTGTCCAAATATACCACGTACTATGCCAGTCATTAAATAGGCCCTAAAAATGAGAAACAATGGCTGTGAAATGACAGAGCTGAATTCTTTAAGGCCCCGTGGGTGTCTGCCATCCGGTCCAGGGGCTTTATTCACCTTTATTCTGTCTAAATATTTCTGGATCATATCAATTGTGAATCAATGTGGATCATCTGGGGGGTGTCAGTACCACGCCCATTATGGACAAGAGCCCCCCCATGCTCCTTTGTATACACAGAGCTGAAGAAGGGATTTCATACATTGTCCTTCTCTTTGTCCCCAGTCACCCCCTCTAGATGGTTCTGTAAAGGGCCTACATGCTGGGACCGGACCTTTCTACTATTCATATATTGGAGGAATGTTTTGGGGTCGTCCTGATATCTTTCTGTCGTTTGTTTTCAGTTTTTGCTCCTTTATTTCCTTTTTGCATCTTCTGTTCTATTCTTTGTAATGTGTAAACGATGATCGCGTTCCTTCATTTTTATATTTAATAAAAGCTCTTTTCTTATTATCTATCGCTTTTGTATCTTTGGCCGTAAGCCACATAGGTTGGATTTGTAGCCTTTTATACTTGTTGCCCATGGGAATATATTTTGCAGTGTGGTCACATACAATCTTTTTGAAGAACTCCCATTTCTGTGTTGTGTTCATCGATGCCAATATTCCCTCCCAGTCTAAGTCTTAGAGAGCAGATCTCAGCCTTGGAAAATTAGCTCTCTTGAAATTGAGCGTTTTTATTTTTTCCATATGTGCTCGCTGTTTACAGCTAACAATAAATGAAATCATGTTATGGTCACTGCTACCCAGATGTTCTTTTATATGGACATTCGTAATAAGCTCTGCATGGTTGGAGATGACCAGGTCCAGCAGAGCATCATTCCTAGTTGGGGCCTCAATGAACTGGATCATAAAATTGTCCTTTACTAGGTTTATACATTATTGCCCTTTAACTGTTCCTGTAGAACCATTACTAGTCAATTTCTAGGCAGTTACCATCCCCCATTATTATCACTGTCCCAGCCCTTTCCATGTGTACAAGGAGCTGAGTCTCCACCTCCTCATTAACACTGGGAGGCCTATAACAAACTCCAATGATGACCTTTGTAGTACCGCCCCCCATGTGCACTTCCACCCATAATACTTCAGCCTCATCACACTCTCCATCAACTAGGTCCTCTTTCACACTCGCTCTGAGATCACTACTCACATAGAGACAGACTCCACCCCCTTTCCTATTTCCCCCGTCTCTCCGAAAGAGAACCTAGCCAGGAATATGAATGGCCCAGTCATGTGAGGAATGAAGCCAAGATTCAGCAATACCAATTCAATCCTAGTTCTCTTCATGCACCAAACCTTCCAACTCACCTATTGTGCTGGGCACACTTCTGGCATTGGGGAACAAACACTTTCATTCACCGACACCTTGTTCATTCACTGACACCTTGTTCACATGGATTTTGTGTATTTTTTATTTTCATACAAATGGTATCAATTCCACTGGTTGTTTGTAACATGGAAACCTTCTTATCATCTACCATAGCCCTCCCCCCATCTTTCCACATTCCACCCCCAACAAGTACTGACCCCGGTCTGATCTGTCTACCCCGTTATAATCAAATTCTCCCTCCCCCTCCATCCTAGTTTATATACTCCTCCAGCCTTCCCATAAACCCCTCCCCCAGCACAGCAGACCCCCTTCCATTTATGTGCAGACCATCTCTAGTATATAGGCTGCACCCCAATGAAAAGTCAACCCAGTGCTCTAGGTCAGGACTCCATTTTTATTCTTCTCCTGCCATCAATGGTCAACCCGGTCCCACACTTCATCCATGTCTTAGGGGACATTTCCCTCACTCAGGACAGGAAAAGGGCTTCTCCTGCGTGTGAGATCTCTGATGTCTGGAAAGATGGTAATTCTGCGAAAAACATTTCCTGCATTCAGGACAAGAATACGGCTTCTCTCCCGTGTGAGATCTCTGATGTGTGTTAAGACTTGTCTTAGCTGAAAAACATTTCCCACACTCAGGACAGGAATATGGCTTTTCCCCTGTGTGAGATCTCTGATGTTTACAAAGATGCGACTTCCGTAAGAAGCATTTCCCGCACTCAGGACAGGAATATGGCTTTTCCCCCATGTGAGAGCTCTGATGTCTATGAAGATTGGACGTATCTGAAAAACATTTCCCACACTCAGGACAGGAATACGGTTTCTCCCCCGTGTGAGATCTTTGATGTGTGTAAAGATCGGACTTCCTTGAAAAACATTTCCCACACTCAGGACAAGAATATGGCTTTTCCCCCGTGTGAGATCTTTGATGTGTGTAAAGATCGAACTTCCTTGATAAACATTTCCCACACTCAGGACAGGAATATGGCTTTTCCCCCGTGTGAGATCTTTGATGTGCGTAAAGATCAAACTTCCTTGAAAAACATTTCCCACACTCAGGACAGAGATATGGCTTCTCCCCTGTGTGAGATCTTATATGCACATTAAGACCAGATTTAGATTGGAAACCATTCCCGCACTCAGTACAGGAGAACCTCTTCTCTGTTGGAAGGCTGGCCCGCTCCCGCACAGTCTGGGGTTCCTCAGGATACGAGGAATCTGATGGTCCATCTACACTGGGTGGTGCCGGATGGACATTGGAGGGAGCCGGGTTTTCTCCTGGACTAGACTCTGTGATGTCCTCATCTTCTACTTTCCAGTCTGGAGACAAAGTGAGACAATCCTCAGAGGTTTTCCTCATCTCCCGGCCATGGACTAAAGTACAAAGACAAAGAGGATTACTAGACAGGAGCTGATTGGTTCCCCCAAACCAGGACTCCGCCCACATCAGGCAGCTTGGTCTCTGAGGAGCTTACAATTCCACCCTCAAGGGAACTAGGAAATGGCTCCTCTGATCTCCTACCAGGTCATTTCTTTATTCATGGACCTTAGTCAGAGAGTGAGGAAACAACCAGAACTGTCTTTTATAGGAGGGACAGTGATGAGGGGATTATAGGACGAGGGTCCCCACCCCCTCTATCACTCATCACCATCTTCCCAACACAAGAAGTACTGCACTTCCTTATTTACTCCATGATTTAGTCATGAAGAAAAGCGGGGCTGAGCCCCACCAGAGGTCAGAGAGTGAGGATGGGGGGAGAACAACCAAGATGAAGACTGGACTGATCCTGAAGACCACCATCATTGGGGTATTGACTCCTCCCTCATTATCACTTTCTGTTTAAGGGTCCAAAGTTGGAGGATGTTTTCACATTATTATCACCATGTAAAAGTCTGTGCTCCAATCACATCATCCGATATAAAATTTCCAGCTGGGAGGAAATGGGAGGAACAAAACACAATCCATATTGTGTGTATATATAGCAGTGGGGGAGGGGGGAGAGCAGAAAACAGGACTATGGAATGTACAACATAGTGTATATAGTGCAGGGGTCAGGAGTATGTAATGTACAACATAGAGTATATAGTGCAGGGGTCAGGAGTATGTAATGTACAACATGGAGTATATAGTGCAGGGGTCAGGAGTATGTAATGTACAACAGAGTATACAGTATAATGGTCAGGACTCATAATATTGGTATTCAGTAATCAGTGGAAGCTTAAATGTTTACTGTAGACAAGTTGCAGAGATCCCACACCGCTGCCTCCCATCTCCTGAGACTGCACTCAGTGACTTGGGTCTGAGACACTACAGACATATCCCTCCACCCGGCACAGCCAGCAGATAACAGAGCAAGGAACCCTGGGAGAAATGTTCTGTCAGAGATCTTGCTAGACCCGGGCATGGGAAGAAGACTCAAAGCACACACCCCAGGTGCCTAGGTCTTGTAACATTATGGTGAAAATGAACATTTTGCTGCCAGCTGAACCCCAGAACCTCCATAAATCCAGTCTAGAGACATAAATTGTGTCTGCAGCACAGAGAAGGAAGATTATCCGAGAGAAATCCAGGAATACAGGACGGGGAACACAGCTCAGGAAAGTGACCAGGGGATTACAGGCTGATATCACCCAGTCCCCGCCCTACTCTGGACCAATCAGTGAGCAGTATGGGTGGAGGAATGGATTTAGTGTTCATGACCCACCTGTGCTGATCTCTGTAGGAGTGTCCTCCTCTATAAATGTCCCCATTATTCCATCCTCCTCCATAGACTGCTGATCATCCCTCACATACGCCTCTTCTTCTTCTGCTTTCACCTCAAATTCTATATCGATTGGATCTCCACTCTAAATCAAGGAAATGAGAAATTTTACAAAAAATATATAAGCTTACATGAAAAATCCACATATTTTCTCCTCAAGTCCATGTTCTAGATTCCCCATCCCACCAACCTTGTAATAGTGAGGGATGGTGTGACCTTCCTGTGTGGAATCCCGGGAATACAGAGGACGGGGACATCTCTCTGGTGGGTTCCTGGTATTAGGTGGCTCCATCATATCCTTGTGTCCTTCTGAAAACTCCTCCATCACTCCATACTCCTCATCCTCCTCTTTATACTCTTCTTTAACATCAATATTATCATCCCCGAGGATTCCACTCTGAAAGATATAATAAAACATTCATTGTAACAAACATGCTGTGTATAAATCACAACTACCAATAATTGTCATCATCTACCTGATGATGGTGAGGGATGGTGTGACCTTCCTGTGTGGAATCCCGGGAATACAGAGGACGGGGACATCTCTCTGGTGGGTTCCCATGACTGGATCCATCTGTAGGAAACACACACACTGACTGAATCCATTGTTTCTATGTGTTTATCAGATGATGGGGGATCTAGGTGGATCCTCCGTACTGCTCTCTCCTTTACAATAAAGTCTCCTCTTACCCGGTGATGTGAGGGGCGGCTGATTGTCCATCATGACGTCCTTGTAGAGATCCTTGTGTCCTTCTAAATACTCCCACTCCTCCATGGAGAAATAGACAGTGACACCCTGACACCTTATAGGAACCTGACACACACAATGATACAGTCACCATCCAGACACATCCCTTGTCTGTTACTGGAGAATGTCCCAGAATTCCCGGCACCGCTCACCTCTCCTGTCAGCAGCTCAGTGATCTCTCTGGTGACTTCTAGAATCTTCTTCTTCTTTCTCTCTTCTATCAGGGAGGGAGGTGGAGGCAATGTGATGTCATATGATCCTCATCTCCGATGGTAAAGGAACCGGATCCTCCTCGCTCACTCCTGCAAGTCTGCTGCGGGTTCTGTCAGTCTCCCTCCTAGACTCCGCCTCCGACCGCCATTCCAGCAGGAGCTCCGCCTCTAAATACACACTCAGGGAGGAGAGAAAGGGGAACCCGACATCTTGTGACACCTTTTATTACATGGAAATATGAAAATCAACAGGACTAATGCAATCACATTTACTGCAAAATCAGAGGAGCCAAAATCCCTCCCCTGAGCAGTCAGGCTGCAGGAGATCTGCTGAGACATAGAGAGGGAAATGGGTGCTAATAGGCTGCAGGAGATCCGCTGAGACATAGAGAGGGAAATGGGAGCTAATAGGCTGCAGGAGATCTGCTGAGACGTAGAGAGGGAAATGGGAACTAATAGGCTGCAGGAGATCCGCTGAAACATAGAGAGGGAAATGGGAGCTAATAGGCTGCAGGAGATCTGCTGAGACAATGAAATGTGTATGAAATGGATGGATGTGCAGACACTCCCAGAAGATGATGTCATTATGAGTGGATTGATATATATTTTTGCATTGTCCCCCCCAGAAGGATCAGGTTTGGCGGGATCGCTCTCATTAGCTATACATTTGTATTTTGTGTTCTGTGTTTGTAAGACTTTTCTATATGTAATAAGAGATGTTTGTTGAACAGTTGGTTACATAAGAGTTACATTTATTTCTTCTTCCTTTATTCAGTAATGTTTCATCTCCCGTAGTATCCCTGTAAGGTACATATTATACAGGAAGGGGGATTATGGGATGGATCTCGGGGCTGCAGTTCCTCTGAACTCCACAAGGTGGGGATCTCACCTATACTCACACAGGAAGTCTCTATGGAATACAGACAGGAAGTGATGTCAGGCACAGACAGGAAGTCTCTATGGAATACAGACAGGAAGTGATGTCAGGTACAGACAGGAAGTGATGTCCCGTACAGACAGGAAGTAGAGAGGAGACATTGGTGGAAGTGGCAGCAGAGGAGGTAAAAAGATGTTATGTTTTATTTACACCCAGTAACCCCCATCATGTCCGTCCTCTTCTTCCATAGTCACGTCCGTCCTCTTCCTCCATAGTCACATCCGTCCTCTTCCTCCATAGTCACATCCGTCCTCCTCCTCCATAGTCACATCCATCCTCTTCCTCCAGTCACGTCCGTCCTCTTCCTCCATATTCACATCCGTCCTCTTCCTCCATAGTCACGTCCGTCCTCCTCCTCCATAGTCACGTCCGTCCTCTTCCTCCATAGTCACGTCCGTCCTCTTCCTCCATAGTCATGTCCGTCCTCTTCCTCCATAGTCACTGTGACGTCTTTTATCTCCAGCAGATGATGATACACACATATATAATGTGGGAACCCTGATGAACCCCTTCAGGGGCAGAACATTCCCCCACTTCCGGGGCCGGAACATTCTCCTCATTGTGGAGATAAATTCTAGTAATATGGTCCTCTAAACAAACAGCACTGACAATAAATAGACAAGACAAGGACCATCCTGACCATACATGGCCTACAAAGGGCAATGATGACACTACACAGGCAGCCAATGGGCAATCATTACACTATGCAGCCAACACAATGATGGAGTGCCGGGGTCAGGAGTATGGCGCATAGAGCCCCTTACATTGCTGCTCAGGAGGAAGGAAACATTCCTTTGTAACAGAAAATGTATATAAATCTGAGGCTCTTTTAGGAATATCTGGGGTTTCAAAAATGAAAGGGGCTTTATAGCGATTAAAACATTTAATATGTGTAACATTGCGCTTTTTATCTCCTCCTCACCTCCCCCCCCTGTCTCCAGCACCCGGGGACTAGCAGGGAGGGGAGACTCCTTGCAGTGTAATGAGAACCGATTGGCTGCTCCTCAGAAAAGGGGAGTGTCCTGTTTATCCTTTCTTCCTTTCACTCCCAGAGCTGTTTTTGCATTTTTTGCACATGTCTAAAAAATTATTTTAGTCCTGAAGATGACACAAAACCCCCAAAATATCGATTTTCTGAAAGTAGAGACTTTAGAGAATATAATAGCGGTAGTTCTATTTTTTATGTCACAAAATATTATCACAAAGTCTAGGAAATGCAAAATTTCAGTAAAAAATACACTTAAGTTAATTTCAGGGCACAAAAAGCAATAAATGACCCATTTATGTGTAAAAATATAAAAGCCGAGGTTGCAGCGAGTAAATAGATATCCAACATGTCAAACCATAAGTTGTGTGTGCTGAAATGGTGACAACCTTTAGTCCCCGGTATTATCTATAGGTGACACATTTATAGCCCCTTCTAGGTCATCAGTATAGAGTACGGAGGAGGTCTGCTCCTAGAATTATCCTCTCATTCTGGTGTGACCGGCGATATGTAACGTGTATCACAATCAATGTTATCACGTGTAGGCGCTCCAGCGTGTGCGCTTACGTTTGGGCGTGCATATATGTGGGGGTGGGGGGCCTCAAACATTTTTAAGGGAAGAAGTTATGTACTTGGGTGTAACTTTCATTCTTTACAATTAAAAAAAAAAACATTTTTACTTAAGGGGACAAAGTCCTCTATGAGAGGACTTTTGATGACAGGTTCTCTTTATTGGGACATCCAGGGTCTAAAAGACCCACAATGTCTCCCCTGTACTCCATTGGATGTAATGTAGAGCACATCGCACCGCATTACATTCTTTGTCGGCCTCGAGGGTAGGAAAATCTGTCATAACGTCACTTCTGGGTCAGGACAAGAAGGGAGTGAACGTGTCCGCTCTCCTCCGTTGTCACTTACCTGGTGTGAGAGGCCAATGGAGAGAGGGCTTCCCTTGCAGCTAAGTTCCAGACTCCCCTGAGAGTGGGACAGCAGGAGTCAGGACCAAAGTGGCACAGGTCACCTGTAGGAGTGCTTGTTGGTGGTCCACTCAGGAGCACAGCTGATGCACTGAGATGCAGACAGGTGGCACCTGTGTGAGGTATGGAAGCCCTTCCGGGGAACAGAGGATTACTGGATAGCCGGTTCAAAGTCAAGGTTCCGTACCAGGTGGAGATCAGAACAGACATAGTCAGATGTGATAGCCAAGGTCATACACAGAGGAGCAAGAGAGAATATCCATTAGCCAAGCCGAGGTCAGGTCAGGGTTTAAGCAGAGAAGACAGGTCCAGGAGCAAGCCGAGTCAGTAACAGGAAATCACAGATCACAGTAGTACAAGAACAAGGTACTGGGGAGCAAGAGAGTAGTGCAGGGCTTCCTTATAAAGTCTATTTGCTGCCAAATTTGAGCCGATGTGAACTTCTGCGGCCATGCAAGGTACTGGCAGGGGTGTCAGGTCGCCTAACACCTCTGCCAAGGACAGAGCCCTGACAGTTCCCCCCCCCATAAAGGGCAGCCTCTGGATGCCTACTTGAGCCATCTTGTCTGGATATTTGGAGTAGAACTCCTGGAGAAGTCTGGGGGCATGTACAGTGGGGATCGAAAGTTTGGGCACCCCAGCTAACAATTTGTATTAATGTGCATAAAGAAGCCAAGGAAAGATGGAAAAATCTCCAAAAGGCATCAAATTACAGATTAGACATTCTTATAATATGTCAACAAAAGTTAGATTTTATTTCCATCATTTACACTTTCAAAATAACAGAAGACAAAAAAATGGCGTCTGCAAAAGTTTGGGCCCCCTGCAGAGTTAATATCTTGTACTGCCCCCTTTGGCAAGTATCACAGCTTGTAAACGCTTTTTGTAGCCAGCCAAGAGTCTTTCAATTCTTGTTTGAGGTATCTTTGCCCATTCTTCCTTACAAAAGTCTTCCAGTTCTTTGAGATTTCTGGGCTGTCTGTCACGCACGGCTCTTTTAAGGTCTATCCATAGATTTTCAATTATGTTGAGGTCAGGAGATTGTGAAGGCCATGGCAAAACCTTCAGTTTACGCCTCTTGATGTAATCCCCCGTGGATTTCGAGGTGTGTTTAGGATCATTATCCATTTGTAGAAGCCATCCTCTCTTTAACTTCAGCTTTTTCACAGATGGCATCAAGTTACCATCCAAAATTTGCTGAAATTTTATTGAATCCATTTTTCCTTCTACTCATGAGATGTTCCCTGTGCCACTGGCTGCAACACAACCCCAAAGCATGATTGATCCAACCCCATGCTTAACAGTTGGACAGAGGTTCTTTTCATTCAATTCTGTGCCCCTTCTTCTCCAAACGTACCTTTGCTCATTCCGGCCAAAAAGTTCCATTTTAACCTCATCGTTCCACAGAACTTGTTTCCAAAATGCATCAGGCTTGTCTATATGTTCATTTGCAAAGTTCAAACGATGATTTTTGTGGTGAGGACGTAGAAGAGGTTTTCTTCTGATGACTCTTCCATGAAGACCATATTTGTACAAGTATCTCTTTATAGTGGAATAGTGACCACAACTCCAGTGTCTGCCAGATCTTTCTGGAGGGATCGTGCAGTCAAACGTGGGTTTTGAATTGTTTTTCTCACAATCCTGCGAGCTGTTCTGTCTGATATTTTTCTTGGTCTTCCAGATCTTGCTTTAACTTCCACTGTTCCTGATGACTGCCATTTCTTAATTACATTCCGAACAGAGGATATTGACATCTGAAAACGCTTTGCTATCTTCTTATAGCCTTCTCCAGCTTTGTGAGTGTCAACTATTTTCAGTTTCAGTTTTCTAGACAACTGCTTAGAAGAACCCATGGTGCTGATTGTTGGGGCAAGGTCAGATCAGTCTGGGCATTTAAAACCTTTGAGATTGACATCACCTGGTCTTCCCAGACGATGATTGACAACAATCCATGACACTGGCAGGTCTCAGCTTTGCAAAGGGGGCAGTGCATGCTATAAATTCTGCAGGGTGCCCAAACTTTTGCAGACGCCATTTTTTTGTTTTCTGTTATTTTGAAAGTGTAAATGATGTAAATAAAATCTAACTTTTGTTGACATATTATAAGAATGTCTAATCTGTAATTTGATGCCTTTTGGAGATTTTTCCATCTTTGCTTGGCTTCTTTATGCACATTAATAAAATTTTTTAGCTGGGGTGCCCAAACTTTCGATCCCCACTGTATGTTGTCTTTGGTTCCCAGGAGCTTTCTTCAGGAGAGTACCCCTTCCATTTGATCAAGTACTGGATCTGCCTTCCTCACTTCTTGCAGTCCAGGATTGATTCTATCTCATATTCTGCATCCTCCCCAACTGTTATTGGTGGCGGAGGAGGTTCCACTCTTCCCGGAAATGGATCATGAACTGCTGGCTTGAGCAGAAAAACATGGAAGACTGGGTGAATCCCATATGATTCGGGAAGAGATAGCTCATATGCCACTGGATTGATTACTTGTTTGATCCGAAAGGGCCCAATGTATCTTGGTCCCAACTTCCACGATGGGCAAGGAAGTTTTAGGTTGGCTGTTGATAGCCAAGTCTGGTCTCCAACCTGCAGAGAAGGATTTCCCCTCCATTTCTTGTCATAGTATCTTTTGTAGTCAGTTTGCAATCTTTGTACGGATTCCTGGAGAGCTCAATAGTTGTCCTGTATCCTGCTGATTTTGTCCTGAACTGCAGGTACCGAGGTTTTGAGTATGGTATCCAGCAGGCAAGAAGGGTGGAATCCGTAATTGGCCCAAAATTGTGACTGATTCGTAGCGAAATGGACGGAATTATTGTATGCAAATTATGCTAATGGGAGTAGAGATGTCCAATCATCCTGGGAAAAGGCGGAGAAACATTGTAGATATTGTTCCAACGTTTGGTTAGTTTGTTCAGTTTGTTTGCCCATTACTTTGAGGGTGGTAGGCCAATGATAGGCAGAGTTCAACTTTCAGAGTTTTACATAAGGCTCTCCAGAACCTGGAGGTAAATTGAACCCCTCGGTCAAACACGATATTGCTGGGCAGTTCGTGTAGCTTAACGATTTCCTTAATAAAGATATGTGCCGTCTCAGGCACCAAAGGAGTTCCTATCATTGGCAGAAAAGGGGTCATCTTGGATAGCCAATATATCACTACTAGGATGGTAGCAAACCCCTCAGAAGATGGCAAGTCTACAATAAAGTCCATTGCGATCATTTCCCAGGGATGATTAGGAATGGATAGGGGCCTCAGCAACCCCCATGCCTTGGCTTTGTCTCCCTTGCTACGTAGACATACTGTGCAGGATTTTACATAGGTTCTGCAGTCCTGACTTAAGTTGGGCCACCAAAACGATTGCTGGATCAGATCCATTTTTTTTGGGCTCCAAAGTGACCAGCCAGTTGATGGTCATGGAATGTCTTGAAAACTTGGGATCTTACCTCATGGGGTGCAAAGATCTTATCCTGGTACCACAGAAAGCCATCCTGCCTTCTTAACAAGTTCTGCTCAGGTTCGGCGCACCATGCAGATGCCTGTTCAATCAAAAGCTTCAGACTGGGCTGGATCAACAAAAAATGTTGGGCCGACAGTATGGTATCAGGAGGCGGTAGGTGATGTGAAAATTGAACCTGGAGAAATATAGGGTCCATCTAGCTTGCCGTAATCTTAGGCTCTTGGCAGATCTTAAATATTCTAGATAATTATGATTTGTGAAGATCATGATTGGGTGACTAGCTCCTTCCAAAAGGTACCTCCATTCTTTGAATGCCATTTTGATCGCCAAACGTTCCCTGTTGCCTACGTTGTAGTGCCTTTCAGCTTGGCTTAGTTTATTAAAGCAAAAAGCTACCGGATGGAGCAGAGCTTTTGGGCCTTGGCTCCTGTAGCCACCTCTGATGCGTCCACCTCCAGGATGAAGGGAAGTGTTGGCTCTGGGTGTTGTAATACAGGAGCAGAAGTGAACTGCTTTTTTAGCTGCTCAAAGGCTGTCTGTGCTTCCTGGCTCCAGAGAAAACTTGCATGCTGGCGAGTGAGTTGGGTAATGGGGGCTATAATGGTTGAGAAGCCCTTGATCAACTTCCGATAAATGTTGGCAAAGCCCACAAATCTTTGGACCACTTTTTTGTCACTAGGTGCAAGCCAATCCAATATGGCTTAGATTTTCTGAGGATCCATAGAGATTCCTTCAGTAGAGATTATGAGCCCAAGGACCTGGATGGACTGCTTCTCAAATTCACACTTTCCCGCCTTAGCATACAGACCATGCATCCTTAGTGTAGTCAGTACACTTTTAACATGGTCTCAGTGGAGTTCCAATGAGTTGGAGAAAATCAGGATATCGTCCAGGTAGGCGATCAAGAAGAGATTGAGGTATTCCCTGAAGATATCATCCACAAAGTGTTGGAATGTTGCAGGGGTGTTGCACAATCCAAACGACATCACTAGGTACTCAAAGTGCCCAAAGCGTGTTCTGAAACTGGTCTTCCACCCATTGCCCTCCCTAATCTGGCTAAATTGTAGGCTCCTCATGAATCTAGCTTGCTGAACACTCGGGCTGTCCAAAACCTCTGAAATGACTCAGGAACAAGAGGGAGTGGGTACCAATTTTTAATGGTGGTCTTGTTGAGTTTCCTATAATCGGTACAGGGACGGAGAGACTGGTCCTTTTTTTCAATGAAAAAAATACCTGCCCTGGCAGGTGAGGAAGAGGGACGGATGAATCCTGGCAAGGTTCTCGTCAATATATTGTTGGAGAGCTTTCAGTTCTATTTCGGATAGTGGGAGGCTTTGCCCAAAGGGTATTTCTGCCCCTGGAAGCTGCTCAATAGGGCTATCATGTGATCGATGAGATGGTAAAGCGTCAGCTTTCCCTTTATCAAATACATCAAGGAAATGGTGGTAGGCAGGGGGAACAGATTGACTGGCATCTGATGTAGGCTGAACTGAGAGGTACACAGGGAAATTGGTGAGTGTGTGAGTGCCGCAGTGCTGAAGGCAGTAATTTGATGTGGAGGTGACTTCTTTCTTGAGCCAGTTGATTTAAGGATTGTGAGCTTGCAACCAAGGTATTTCTAGGATGGCTGGAAACATGGGAGGTCTCAGGACGTCGAAGCGGATGAATTCCTGATGGACAGAGTCAGTTGTGGCTAGGATGGGAATGGTTTCTTGGGTAATGGGTGATGAGCTAGGATTGGTGCCATCTGCTAGGAGTACATCAAGCCTTTGTGTTTTAGGACAAAGAGGAATACCTAGGTTCTGGGCAAGGTGGATGTCCAAGAAACAACTACAGGCTCCCGAATCAATGATTGCCCGCAACTTGACTACCTTTCCAGCCACCTGTAATGACATGGGTAGAATGACATGGGTGGTTAAGGTTCTGGATAAGTGGATATATGAAGGATGAGGCTGGCTGGACTTACTTGGTCGCACTGGGCAGTTGTGTAAGAAATGGCCCATGGCCCCATGACATAAATGTAAGATTCAAGTAGTTGAGATGTGATCAGTAGAAATATGTCATTATATATTTAGTTTCAGTCCATGTTATTAAAGATAAGTGTTCAGGATTCAGTCAGAGACATATGTTCACCAATTAGCATCTGAAAGGACAGAGCAGCTCAAAAGCTAGAGGTGACACCTAGATGTCAATAAAACGTTGTCACCTATGTAGCCAGAGATTGCCACCTTCTTGAAAAATAAAAGAAGAGCTCCAGCCATTTTGGCTTTGGGAAAAAGCAGGAGACCAGGAGAGGGCTCCACTTTGTCTGCTAGCTATGATTTATATCCACAGATCAGAGGAATATATTTAATCTCTCATAAAAGATTCAATATTAGTTCCAGAGAGATGAAAATACTTTCTTCTGATTGGACACACTGTAAGCTACATCTGCATGTAAAACTGTATTTGTAGCCTCTGTAGAATCCCAGAGAAACACAGAAAACAGTTATATGGTGCCTGATTGCAACAGCTGAACAGATTGGTACTGTCACGATCGGATTGATGCGCTGGTGTTGGAAATTCTATCCCTGACTTGGTGATTCAAACCATTCCTGGTCCAATCGACTTTAGGCACTTCAGTACCTCGAATGTCCTGTGGGCTGGTACAGGAACACCCCCCAAGGTTGATTGGCCAAGGGCTAATGTCCAGCCTACGTCCATATTTCCATAAATTGAGGACCCTGAGATATGGATGGGGTGACTCGTACGAAGCCGGTTCTATTTGACTGGTGAATTGCAGACTTTCTCTGACTTGCTTCATTCACAGGATAACTCTTGGTAAAAGTTTTATTTCTGTTTTTATTCCCTTTAATGTTATAGTGAATAGCCAATTGTGTGTCTTTTTGTATGTTCTGTATTATTTGAAACTTTTTATACTTTGTACATATTTTATGCACTGCCCACTTTTGGGATATTAAATCATAAAATTAATAAGTGACTTCTGGGTACTTAAGCTCCGGCTCATATCTCCAGAGAGATTATTGTATTACAGTGTCTATATATGCTCGGTTTAAGTTCATTGCCAATCTGTATGCAATTGCACTGTGTGTGGGCAAGTGCGTGCGGTGTGGATCTGTGACAGCTCCGCAGTAAAGGCATAGGTTGCCTTGCCGTCTGCGTAATCTTTCCACTGGAGTTAAGGCAGGTCGGAGAAGGCCAATTAGCATGGGTTCTACTTCAGGATTTCCGATAGGCAGAGAAATAGGGACAGAATCCACTGGTCTTGGAACCCTTGGCAGAACCCTTGGCAAAAGGTCTGGGTACGTTTAGAACATCTCTCCCGTAGCTGTCAATCCAATTGGGTAGCGAGTTGAATAAGGTTCTCCAAGGAGGAGGGAGCCTCCACCCTAGCTAATTCATCCTTGAGGGACTCAGACAGACCTAGATGGAACTGGTATTTTAGGGCTGCGTCATTCCACCCGGTATTGGTGGACCATTTGCGGAATTTCACAATGTAGTCCTCCACAGCCCATCGGCCTTGTTGTAGAGCATGAAGGGCGGATTCAGCAGTAGAGGTCTTCTGGGGGTCATCATAAAGAGCTGCCATGGTTTCAAAGAATGTGATCACTGACTTCAGCGCTGGGTCCTTTTGTTCCAGTAAGCTGTGTGCCCTTGAGGTTTGTCAGATAGGAGAGAAATGATGAACCCCACTTTAACTGCCGCAAGTGAGAAGGTCCTGGGTTGCAGTGCAAAATACAACTCACAAGCATTCTTGAAGGCTCAGAATTTACATTGGTCCCCAGCAAGCATTCCAGAATGGTAACTCTAGGTAGTACCAAAGTGGGTGTAACAGTGGAAGGCGAACTGGCTGGTGCCACTGTAGGGATAGGACTAGGCAATGGATTCTGGTCTGCTGAAGGTGCAGTGGTAGTGAGTAAATGAAGATGTCCCTCCAGCTGAAAATATCCCTCCTGCAGATCCTTGACCACTTGCGTAAGTACCGTCATCTGTTGTCACAGGGCCTCTAATGCGGAAGCACCTCTCTCGGCCTCAGACATAATGGCTGGTTGATACTATCACGTACCTGGTGAGAGACGCCAATGGAGAGAGGGCTTCCCTTATGGCTAAGTTCCAGACTCCCCTGAGAGTGGGACAGCAGGAGTCAGGACCAAAGTGGCATAGGTCACCTGTAGGAGTGCTTGTTGGTGGTCCACCCAGGAGCACAGCTGATGCACTGAGATGAGGTCTGCAGACAGGTGGCACCTGTGCGAGGTATGCAAGCCCTTCCGGGGAACAGGATTACTGGATAGCCGGTTTAAAGCCAAGATCCAGTACCGGGTGGAGATCAGAAGAGACATAGTCAGATGGGATAGCTGAGGTCATACACAGAGGAGCAAGAGAGAATATCCGTTAGCCCAGCTGAAGTCATACACAGAAGAGAAAGAGAAAATATCTGTTAGCCAGCCGAGGTCAGGTCAGGTCAGGGTTTAAGCAGAGAAGACAGGTCCAGGAGCAAGCCAAGTCAGTAACAGGAAATCACAGTTCACAGTGGAACAGGAACAAGGTACTGGGGAGCCAGAGATCAATCAGAACCTGAGAGTAGTGCAGGGTTTCCTTATAAAGGCCGTTTGCCACCAAATTTGAGCCAATGTGAACTTCTGCGGCCATGCAAGGTATTGGCAGGGGTGCCAGGTCTCTTAACACCTCTGCTGAGGACAGAGCCCTGACATCTGTCCCCTCTACCCTCCGGCACCTGCTGAACTGCACCCACAAATGGGCAAGCAGAGCTGGGGAAGCATAGTAGGTACAGGAGAGGATCACACACACGGGGTGGCAGAGGCTGGCACCTGAAAGGAGAGCCCTGCGGCTTGCCCTCAGCAGGGATAAAGAATAAAAACAATACTTGCCCGGCACCCAGAACTACATGTCCCGGGCGTCGGGTGATGTAAAGTGACCATCCCTGCATGATGAGCCGACATTGACCTCACAGCACTGCCTCAGAGCAAACTAGTCATAGGAAGGATCAGATTTATCATTCCTTGTCTGCAGATCTAAAACTCATCAAAACCAGTTCAGAGACCAAACAAACCCAACAGAGAAAAGGGTCCTCGGACCTCAAAACTGTAGTAAACACTAAACAGTCCAAACTAAATGTCTTCCCATGGGGGGAGTAGTCCTTCAATGTCCAGCAACCCTCCTATTCCCCCCTCACATCCACATCCTATTATTGTGTGACCAATACCATCCAAATCATTCTTACTTTCATTTCCCAAAGTTATCCGTCTACAAGGAGACCTGTATAGATCACATGATGGCACCAATGAGGATGGAGGAGGACCGGAGTCACATGACTGAGAAGATACTAAACCTCACCCTGGAGATCATCTACCTGCTGACCGGAGAGGTGAGGAGGATTCTGGGAGGTCACATGACATCACTCTTATCTCTATTAATAAAACATAGACCTGACCGGAGAGGTGAGGAGGATTCTGGGAGGTCACATGACATCACTCTTATCTCTATTAATAAAACACAGACCTGACCGGAGAGGTGAGGAGGATTCTGGGAGGTCACATGACATCACTCTTATCTCTATTAATAAAACAGACCTGACCGGAGAGGTGAGGAGGATTCTGGGAGTCTAACATGATATTCCTATTGGTTCCTCAATACAGAGATTTCCTCTTCTGAAGTCAGGTGATCATATGACCATCACAGTGCCTCCATGTGACTCCCTAAACCCTGAGAGACACAACATGCAGAAGATTCTAGAAGTCACCAAGAAGATGATGGAGCTGCTGACAGGAGAGGTGAGCGTAGCTGGGAAAACTGGGACATTATCCAATCACTGATAGTATCATTAGGATCTGTACATTATCTGCATTGTTACCATTGAAAGTATTTGTGTTATGCATTCAGAGTGGAATCCTCGGGGATGAGAATATTGTTAAAGAGGAGGATGAGGAGTATGGAGTGATGGAGGAGTTTTCAGAAGGACACAAGGATATGATGGAGCCACCTAATACCAGGAACCCACCAGAGAGATGTCCCCGTCCTCTGTATTCCCCGGATTCCAAACAGGAAGATCACACCATCCCTCCTCATTACAAGGTTGGTTGTACAGAACATCTTGAACATGGATTTGAGGAGATAATATGTGGATTTTTCATGTTAGCTTATATTTATATATTATGAGAAATTTCGAATTTTCATGATTTAGAGTGGAGATCCAATCGATATAGAATTTGAGGTGAAAGCAGAAGAAGAAGAGGCGTATGTGAGGGATGATCAGCAGTCTATGGAGGAGGATGGAATAACGGGGACATTTATAGAGGAGGACACTCCTACAGAGATCAGCACAGGTGGGTCATGAACACTAAATCCATTCCTCCACCCATACTGCTCACTGATTGGTCCAGAGTAGGGCGGGGACTGGGTGATATCAGCCTGTAATCCCCTGGTCACTTTCCTGAGCTGTGTTCCCCGTCCTGTATTCCTGGATTTCTCTCGGATAATCTTCCTTCTCTGTGCTGCAGACACAATTTATGTATCTAGACTGGATTTATGGAGGTTCTGGGGTTCAGCTGGCAGAAAAATGTTCATTTTCACCCTAGACAATCCTAGACCTAGGCCCGTAGGGCATGTTCTTTTGATCTTTTGCACAATGTCCAAGTCTAGTAAGATCTCTGACAGAACATTTCTCCCAGGCTGTGCCGGGTGGAGGGATATGTCTGTAGTGTCTCAGACCCAAGTCACTGAGTGCAGTCTCAGGAGATGGGAGGCAGCGGTGTGGGATCTCTGCAACTTGTCTTGTGTAGACATTTAAAGTGGTTGTAAACCCTCCTGTAATCCCCTCATCACTGTCCCTCCTATAAAAGACAGTTCTGGTTGTTTCCTCACTCTCTGACTAAGGTCCATGAATAAAGAAATGACCTGGTAGGAGATCAGAGGAGCCATTTCCTAGTTCCCTTGAGGGTGGAATTGTAAGCTCCTTAGAGACCAAGCTGCCTGATGTGGGCGGAGTCCTGGTTTGGGGGAACCAATCAGCTCCTGTCTAGTAATCCTCTTTGCCTTTGTATTTTAGTCCATGGCCGGGAGATGAGGAAAACCTCCGAGGATTGTCTCACTTTGTCTCCAGACTGGAAAGTAGAAGATGAGGACATCACACAGTTTAGTCCAGGAGAAAACCCGGCTCCCTCCAATGTCCATCAGGCACCACCCAGTGTAGATGGACCATCGAATTCCTCGTATACTGAGGAACCTCAGACTGTGCGGTACTGGGCCGGCTTTCCAACAGCAAAGAGCTTCTCCTGTACTGAGTGTGGGAAGAGGTTCCATTCTAAATCCAATCTTAATGCGCATGAAAGATCTCACACGGGGGAGAAGCCGTAGTCCTGTCCTGAGTGCGGGAAATGTTTTTCACAGAAATCCAGTCTTAACAAACATCAGAGATCTCACAAAAGGGAGAAGCCGTATTCCTGTCCTGAGTGCGGGAAATGTTTTTCAAGGAAGTCCCATCTTTACACACATCAGAGATCTCACACGGGGGAGAAGCCGTATTCCTGTCTTGAGTGCGGGAAATGTTTTTCACAGATGTCCAATCTTTATAGACATCAGCGTTTTCATACAGGTGAGAAGCCATATTCCTGTCCTGAGTGCGGGAAGTATTTCTGTTCTAAATCCAATCTTAATGTGCATAAAAGATCTCACACGGGGGAGAAGCCATATTCTTGTACTGAGTGCAGTAAATGTTTTTCACAGATGTATCAACTTTATAAACATCAGAGATCTCACATGGGGGAGAAGCTATATTCCTGTCCAGAGTGTGGGAAATTTTTTTCAGACAAGTCCAGTCTTCACACACATCAGAAATCTCACACAAAGGAGAAGTCATATTCCTGTCCTGAGTGTGGGAAATGTTTTTCACAGATGTCCAGTCTGCACACACATCAGAGATCTCACACGGGGGAGAAACCATATTCCTGTCCTGAATGCGGGAAATGTTTTTCAATGAAGTTCAGTCTTCACATACATCAGAGATCTCACACAGGGGAGAAGCCGTATTCCTGTCCTGAGTGTGGGAAATGTTTTTCAGAGAAGTCCAGTCTGCACAAACATCAGAGATCTCACACAGGGGAGAAGCCATATTCCTGTTCTGAGTGCGGGAAATGTTTTTCACAGAAGTCCAGTCTGCTCACACATCAGAGATCTCACACAGGGGAGAAGCCGTATTCCTGTCCTGAGTGTGGGAAATGTTTTTCACAGAAGTCCAGTCTGCTCACACATCAGAGATCTCACACAGGGGAGTAATCACTTTCCTGTCTTGAATGAGGGAAATGTTCCTCACTGAAGTCCTGTCTTCCTGTACATCAGGGGTCACACACAACCCTGGAAATGTATTAGAGCCTTGAGTGCGGGAAATGTCTTCTAGATGAATGTTGCTGGACAACCCAGCTCTCATGTGGGGAAGAAGCACACCCTGATATACACGTCAGATACAGGTAAAACTCGAAAAATTAGAATATCGTGCAAAAGTTCATTTATGTCAGTAATGCAACAAAGGTGAAACTAATATATGAGACTCATTACATGCAAAGCAAGATAGTTCAAGCCGTGATTTGTCATCATTGTGATGATTATGGCTTACAGCTCATGAAAACCCCAAATCCACAATCTCAGAAAATGAGAATCTTGTGAAAAGGTGGGATAATCTCGGCTCAAAGTGTCCCACTCTAATCAGCTCATTCAGCCATAACACCTGCAAAGGGTTCCTGAGCCTTTAAATGGTCTCTCAGTCTGGTTCAGTAGGAATCACAATCATGGGAAAGACTGCTGACCTGACACCATCACTGACACCCTCCATAAGGAGGGAAAGCCTCAAAAGGGAATTGCAGAAGAAGTTGGATGTTCCCAAAGTGCTGTATCAAAGCACATTAATAGAAAGTTATGTGGAAGGGAAAAGTGTGGAAGAAAAAGGTGCACAAGCAGCAGGGATGACCGCAGCCTGGAGAGGATTGTCAGGAAATGACCATTCAAAAGTGTTGGGGACTTTCACAAGGAGTGGACTGAGGCTGGAGTCAGTGCATCAAGAGCCCCCACACACAGACGGATCCTGGACATGGGCTTCAAATGTCATATTCCTCTTGTCAAGCCGCTCCTGAACAACAAGCAACGTCAGAAGCGTCTTACCTGGGCTAAAGAAAAACAGACCTGGTCTGCTGCTCAGTGGTCCAAAGTCCTCTTTTCTGATGAGAGCAACTTTTGCATCTCATTTGGAAACCAAGAACCCCGAGTATGGAGGAAGAATGGAGAGGCCCAAGGACCCCGAGTATGGAGGAAGAATGGAGAGGCCCAAGGACCCCGAGTATGGAGCAAGAATGGAGAGGCACAAGGACCCCGAGTATGGAGGAGGAATGGAGAGGCCCAAGGACTCCGAATATGGAGGAAGAATGGAGAGGCCCAAGGACCCCGAGTATGGAGCAAGAATGGAGAGGCACAAGGACCCCGAGTATGGAGGAAGAATGGAGAGGCCCAAGGACCCCGAGTATGGAGGAGGAATGGAGAGGCACAAGGACCCCGAGTATGGAGGAAGAATGGAGAGGCCCAAGGACCCCGAGTATGGAGGAAGAATGGAGAGGCCCAAGGACCCCGAGTATGGAGGAGGAATGGAGAGGCACAAGGACCCCGAGTATGGAGGAAGAATGGAGAGGCCCGAGGACCCCGAGTATGGAGGAAGAATGGAGAGGCCCGAGGACCCCGAGTATGGAGGAAGAATGGAGAGGCACGAGGACCCCGAGTATGGAGGAAGAATGGAGAGGCACGAGGACCCCGAGTATGGAGGAAGAATGGAGAGGCACAAGGGCCCCGAGTATGGAGGAAGAATGGAGAGGCACAAGGGCCCCGAGTATGGAGGAAGAATGGAGAGGCCCAAGGACCCCGAGTATGGAGGAAGAATGGAGAGGCACAAGGACCCCGAGTATGGAGGAAGAATGGAGAGGCACAAGGACCCCGAGTATGGAGGAAGAATGGAGAGGCACACACTGCAAGATGCTTGAAGTCCAGTGTGAAGTTTCCACAGTCTGTGGTGATTTGGGGATCCATGTCATCTGCTGGTGTTGGTCCACTGTGCTTCATTAAGTCCAGGGTCACCGCAGCCGTCTAGCAGGAGATTTTGGAGCACTTCATGCTTCCTTCCGCAGACGAGCTTTATGGGGATGCTGACTTCATTTTCCAGCAGGACTTGGCACCTCCCACACTGTCAAAAGCACCAAAACCTGGTTCAATGACCGTGGGATTACTGTGCTTGATTGGCCAGCAAACTCGCCTGACCTGAACCCCATAGAGAATCTATGGGGCATTGCCAAGAGAAAGATGAGAGACATGAGACCGAACATTGCAGAAGAGCTGAAGGCCGCTATTGAAGCATCCTGGTCTTCCATAACACCTCAGCAGTGCCACAGGCTGATAGCTTCCATGCCACGCCACATTGAGGCAGTGATTGCTGCAAAAGGGGCCCAAACCAAGTACTGAGTACATATGCAGCTTCTACTTTTCAGAGGTGCAATATTGTTCTATGTACAATCCGTGTTTTATTGATTGCATGGAATATTCTCATTTTCTGAGATTGTGGATTTGGGGTTTTCATGAGCTGTAAGCCATAATCATCACAATGATGACAAATCACGGCTTGAACTATCTTGCTTTGCATGGAATGAGTCTCATATATTAGTTTCACCTTTTAAGTTGCTGCACTGAGGTCACACTCCCGCACTCTGAGGTCACACTCCCGCACTCTGAGGTCACACTCCCGCACTCTGAGGTCACACTCCCGCACTCTGAGGTCACACTCCCGCACTCTGAGGTCACACTCCCGCACTCTGAGGTCACACTCCCGCACTCTGAGACTGGTAAAACTTTATTTTGATGGTATTTATTCACCGCTGGAATTTTTATCTTTTTGCTATATAAATGAAAATGTCCAAAAATTTTGAAAAAAGTGTTTTTCTTATAAAAGTTTGCAAATAAATAATCTTTCTTCATAAATCTTGGCCAAAATGTATTCAGATATCTTTTTAGTAAAAAAACAAAAAACAAATTAGTTTTTAACCAAAAATTTTAATTTTTCCAAATAAAATTTACATTTTTGTTTTTTTACACCCTTAAAGGCTGTAAAAGCAATAATTTCTCCTTCTCTCCGGCTGCATTCCTGCAGCCATTGAGAAATACTGTGAGAGCTGTATTCACATGGTACAAGTCTGTTGGGAATAGCCCTGTACCATGTGACCTCGGTGATCATTCACAGATTTCACTAGTAGTAAGCAATGATATCAGGAAGTGACATCTTGCTTACTACTATTCATGTGATCACTTGTCTTCTGTTCACTGGTCTTCCCAGTGAATGGCTGTGTAGGGAGGGGGGTGTCAGGACAAGTCTGATGATTGGAGGAGAGCAGACTGAGCTCCCAGCACAGCTACAAAACTGACCACACTGAGCTGTCATGCCTAGTATGGTCAGGTTTAATAGGAAATCAGAGGGACTGGCAGGATCACCGGGGATCTCACACAAAGGAAGCAATACAGAGAGAAGAGGAGACGTCTTCATACCAGGACATGGGACAGCCGGCACAGATCAGGAATAGGACATGTTGGAGGAACATATTCTTTGAAGGAGAAGTTCAGGCAAAGCTCTTTTGTCTGTACTTCTCCTGTGGATCAGAGGAGTGCAGTTCATTCTGATCTCCTGTGACCCATTTTCAGGCGAAGCCCACTGTCAGCTGACGTCACTCAGCCAGTCCAGGCTGGGGAAAGATCCCGACATCAGAGTCTGGACCAGCTGCACCCTCCCCCTCCACAGCCCAGTGAGTGTGGGGGGGGCAGGGCAGAGAGCGGTGACTGACAGTCACCACTCTCTGCTCAGAATGGCTGTGAGAACTCATGGTCAGCAATCACATGATCGCTGAGTTCTCACACTTGGACCCGGCGGGGGATGGGAGCAGCATCCACCTAGGGGCAAGGATGATTTTACAAAGTCAAGAAATAAATGCCATACTTTTCTGGCCTTTAGATGGCGCTAAGTATCATAGAAACTAGAACCATCTTATTGCCAAATGTGGTATTCTCCATTTTATATCCATGGAAACCATTCACCCCGCCCAGCACAGAGCCTACTCCCTCTACTCCCCCCATCCCATTCACACAGAGGGAATGACAGGCACATTCACCGGGTGTATTGCTGTGCAATTGTTTTATGGACAGACTCCTAGATGATTACAGCTACTTATATAGGGACATCAATTTACATATTACCCATCAGTCCCCGCCCCCGAGGAGCCTACAGTCCAAGGTCCTAACTCACATTCATACATACACATACTAGGGGCCAATATAGACAGGAGCCAATTACCTTCCAGCATGTCTTTGGAGTGTGGGAGGAAACTGGAGTACCCAGAAGAAACCCACGCAGGCACAGGGAGAACATGCATACTCCACACAGGTAGGGAAGTGGTTGGGATTCAAATCAATGACTAGAGCTGCTAGGAGGAAGTGCTAACCACTGAGCCACTGTGCTGCAGAATATGTTTCTATAAAGGTGGGAAGTATGTAGCAGTGAATAGACCTCCCAGCAATGTTATTACCAGGCTGCAGCTAGGGGGAGCTCTAATGTGTACAGTGTGACCCCAGCAGAGGGATCCCATCTAGCCCACATTAACCCTCTCACTGCCAGAGCTGTTTCTGCATGATTTTGCACACATGGGAAAATGCAGATTTTGGTCCTGAAGATGAGATAAACCCCCAAACATCTATTCTGTGACATCAGAGGCCCTGGAGAATACAATGGTGAGAGTTCTGATTATTTATGTCACATGATATTCGCTCCATCAGTACAAAATACACTAAATGTAATGTTTGAGAACACAAATACATTATTTTACCAATTGTTTGTAATATATAAAAGATGAGGTTGTGCCGAGTCAATAGATACCCAACATGTCCAGCCCTAAGATGGGGTGTGCCATTGAGATGATAAAAAACGTTGTTACTGAACAATGGCCCCTAGGTGGCACTTGAACCCTTTCCCTGCCATGGATGTACTGATGTCCTACTGACCTACAGAACTGCCTCCAGCTGGTCAGGTGACTACAACATACTGTCATGGCTTTCCCCCTTCTGCTATGAGTGCCTGGTCTGCTGAGCTTCCCTCCACTCCACAGCCCCTCTGCCTGTCCTCTAAGATGGCTCCCCACAGCTCTAACATCCCCTTGCAGCACTTATCCCCCCACAGCACCCATCCCCCACAGCACCCATCCCCCACAGCACGGATCCCCCCACAGCACTGATCCTCCCTATGCTGCACTGATCCCCCCACAGCACCCGTCCCCCCTCCTCCCATCACCGTTCCATCTGTGGCTCCCCTGCATCTGGTTTCTTCTCTCCCCTCCCACTGGCTTCAGCTGCTGCAGGGGAGCCATAAGGAGATCAAAATGTCCAAATACTTCCCCATCACTGAAACTCCCTCCCTGTGCTGGGACCTCCTACCGATACCCCAGCCCCCCTCTGCAGTGCTGCTGTCTGACTTCCCCTCCTGCCCCCCACACTGGCTGCTGCTAGGGTTGGAGATCAGTGTGGTGTTCAGGATGGAGAGTGGGGGGTTGGCATATCATGTTTACCAGCCCCTTTCTGAATGAACACAGTGAGTGATTGGTACTGATCACTCCTGTGGTCATTCACTGAAGCATAGTAAAGGGTGTTTCCTGGGCTTCAGTTTTGTGAATGAATAGGTGCCTCTGTACAGGATCTTCCTACAAATCCCACCCATAGAACAATATTGGAGATAACAGCAGTATTGTCCTCACCAATCACAGCCCGGATATTTCCCAGTATAGGTCAGGAGGGGTTATAGTACAATAAGGGGCCCATAGACATGACATGACAGAAACCCTCATAGATATGACTTTGTCATCTGATCTATCAGAAAATGACCAGATTGGAGGACAGTCTCATGTCTGGGGGGTACCTGCACACAGTGGGGGCTCCTCAGGGGATATTGTGATTGGACAGGGCAGAATACCCTATAGGTCCCCCTCATAAACCAACACTGGGAGGAGTCTGTGTACTCCTCCCCCTCCCCTCTGCATACAATTAAAGTAGACCTGTCATGAGAGCAATATGTAGAAATCCTCCAAACCATCAGGAGACAGGAAAAGAGGATAAAAGACCATGGAAGAGATGGGACTGAGTGTAGTGATGGATACCAGAAGGTGGGAGATGGTTCTAGAAGATGGGGAGAAGTACGGTGCATGTACTCACATCTGGGAGGTTGTGGGAACCCATCCAGGGATCAGACAACCTATCTGAGGACTTGTGGGGAATATGTCTGTCTCCTCACTGAAGTCAATGGGTGGTCACCCTCCATGGTCATCGGGGAATTCCGGATCATCATATACTAAGCAGGATTTGGACCCCGGGGGGAGAACTTTCACCCCAAGAAAAAATGAGGGTGAGGTCAGCAGAGGAGCCCCATAGTAAAGGAGGAAACTCTGAAATGTTTTCTTCAGAAGGTCGGAGTTTACTGGACAAGTGAATGTAAAATACACCATCAACGCGTTTCATGGCTTCAAAGTGTCACTTCATCAGGACAGGTGTAAGAAGACGATATAAAAATAGGGAATGAAGTAACAGTCCAGTATATCGTATTATAAAGACCCGAGTCACATACAATTCATGGACAGGACTGAGATTTATAGCATTCAGGATTTGTATGATGTTAGACAAGGTGAAGAGATATATGGAGAGGATGATCAATACATGGAGAAATCAATCTATTCTATCATAGAAGGGAATCAATAGATCAATAAATGACATCAACCAATCAATAAGATCCATTTCATGGGATAGATTTATCATTCTGTGCACTGGTTATGTTGGAGGATCAAACCGTGATCACTGGATATTGGAAACATTCCTATTGATCTGATGATTGCCGGCATGGATTCCTGATTGATTATTGCTGGGAATAAAGTCCAATAAACACGCAGATTTGATGGGATTATTGATAGAAAAATCTCTTCATATTCCATGGAATAAATATGTGTAGAATAGTTTGGATTTGATGGAATAAATCTCTATAAAAAGACTTTGTGTGGTTTGTTGGTTCTTTTCTATTCCTCTCTAGGTCTGGATTTCAGGAAGAAGAAACAATTCCTCCAATTTCTAGTGGATGGTGAGGAGGGGAGAGATTTGGGTGAGTTTTGTACATACAGGAGGTAATAGAGAGAATCCGGCTAGTAATTGATGAGAGGAGATTTCACTGGAGAGTTCCATTGTTGAGAATTCAGGGCTGGGGGCACTGCTGGGGCCTGGAGGGTTCTGATTGGATCACCAGTACACGTGTCATATTAATCTGGTGGTGTGCACTGCTGGGGCCTGGAGGGTTCTGATTGGATCACCAGTACACATGTTGTATTAATCTGGGGGTGTGCACTGCTGGGGCCTGGAGGGTTCTGATTGGACCACCAGTACACGTGTCATATTAATCTGGGGGTGTGTACTGCTGGGGCCTGGAGGGTTCTGATTGGACCACCAGTACACGTTTCATATTAATCTGGTGGTGTGCACTGGTGGGTCCTGGAGGGTTCTGATTGGACCACCAGTACATGTGCCATATAAATCTGGGGGTGTGCATAAATCTCCCACTTTTGGTCTAAGTTCATTGCCAATGTGTATGCAATTGTACTGTGTGTTGGCAGATTGCATGGAGATTGTAAAGTAGCAGATCTGCCAGACAGAGATCTGTGTGTGTGGTGGCCCAGAAGATCAGTCTGCCGACAAACTGTTGGGTGGTGGCAGGCTACCGTTTGTGGTGTCTGGTGTGGAGGTGTGTGGACAGTTGAAGAGTGATGAACATCGAGGTGCTAGCTTGTAAGATAGCTGGAGGAATCCTAAAAGGGTGTGCCAATTGCTAGACTGCTCCCCAACCCTTAGAGTGCACAAGATTGTATGTAAGATTCGTATCTGCCTGTGTGTGGTCAGCCAGCTGGATAGGAAAATCTCCCTCTAGTGGTGACCAGAGGTAGTGCGGGCTGTGAAATTGTATCATGGTCAGTCTTATATGCTCAGAGTCCCCCTCACTCCCTCTGTACCCCAGTCACACATGTGCACGCCTTGGTTATCTAGTCGCTGTGGGCGTGTTTTTATCCCTGACACACCCTCATACTGATGGCCTGGTGGAGCTTCCCCAGTCCTCTAAGGGGCACTCTCCATTTGAGTTACTCTATGGGAATCATCTTCGGGAGCTCCTAGACATAGCCAAGGAAATCTGGGAAGGGGAGCAGGCACCCCACAAACGTGTCATTGAGTATATGGCTCATATGCAGGACAGGATTACAGCGATCACGTCTATTGTAGAAGAACACGAAGTTCACACCCAGGAAGCCCAACAAAGAATATACAATGGGGTTTTCTCATCTGGTGACCGGGTCCTGGTGTTGGTTCCTACTGTTGAAAGCAAGTTCCTGGCTAAGTAAAAGGGTCCTTTGAAGTGGTTAAAAGAGTTGGGGAATTACAAAGTATATCAATCGGATAATAGAAATCCTGAGCAGATATACCATGTACACCTGTAAGCCCCTGGAAGGATAGGGTGGCACTGACTGTGGGGTCTGCCCCTGGAACTCCTGGGAGTACTGAGTCCCCTCTAGTCCCTGAAGTCACAATTCCAGACAGACTGTCTCATTCCAAAAAGCAGGGAGCTAGAGAGTTCCTGATAAGGAACAGAGACACATTTTCAGAGTTACCTGGTATGACTTCAGTGGTTTAGGATGATATTATTACTGAACTTGGGTTCCGTGACAAACTCAAACCATACCGATTCCTGAAGCTAGGAGAAAGGACATCAGTGACAAAGTCAAGAGGATGCTGGAGCTAGACATCATTGAGGAGTCTAATAGTGACTGGTCTAGTCCTATCATTTTAGTCCCAAAACCAGACGGTACTTTGAGGTTCTGTAATGACTTCAGAAAGATTAATTTAGTGACACAATTTAACACGTACCCTATCCTCAGGTAGATGAGCTCAGGGACAGGCTTGGGAAGGCCCGTTTCATGACCACTATGGACTTGACAAAAGCATACTGGCAAATCCTCCTGACTGAAAGTGCCAGTGAAAAGATTGCATTTGTGACCCCCTCAGGGTTCGTATAATATAAAGAAATGCCTTTTGGTTTACAAAATGCCCCGTCAACACTTCAGAGGGCTATGGACAGGACCCTAGGACCTCCTCAACAGTATGGAGCAGTCTATCTGGATGCCATAGTGATACATAGCACTGAATGGGACTCTCACTTGCCCCATTTCCAGGTGGTCTTGGATTCTCTCTTCAAGGAAGGTTTTTTGGCAAATGCTGTATATTTGGGCTACACTATTGGACAAGACGTCATAAAACAAAATAGAAGCCATCCAAGAATGGCCATGTCCTGCAAACAAAAAGCATATCTGAACCTTCCTTGGTATTGCGGGGTACTATAGAAGGTCTATCCAAAATTTAGCAACTCTATCAGCTCTACTGGCTGACCTTACAAAAGGGAAAGACTTTGTAATGGTAAAATGGTACCCAGTGGCAGAAGAGTCTTCCCAAGTCCTGAAGAGGGCCCCCTTGTGCACACCCAGTGCTGTACATCCCTGATTTTTCCAAGGATTTATGTGGTTTAAATGGATGCATCTGATGTATCGTAATGAACATGGAAAGAAATATGTTGTAATTGACAAGAAATGTTTAGCCATAAAGTGGGCCTTGGATGCTCTAAGATACTATTTGTTAGGGTGAGTTTGACCTGATAGCTGACCATGATCCCCTCAATGGATGGCCCAAAAGAAGGAGACAAATAGACGGGTGAACTGGTGGTTTTTGGCTCCTCAAGATTATCCCTTCATGGTAAAACACAGACCAGGGGCTAAGATGGGAAATGTAGATGCCCGGTCCCGGGTTCACTCCTGTTGGGCCACAGCTGTGCCAACCCTGGGGATGAAACAAGGGGGGATATGTAGCAGAGTGTCTCAGAGGGAGCTGGGAAAATCCTCTTCTGGGTTCACACATCTCCCAGGCTCCTCTCATACACTTTTAGGGATCTCTGATCCTTGGTCCAGCTCAGGTTTCATGCCTCTCCCCGGGTGTAATTTATACTCACCAGAAACATGCAGTCAGAGCTCTCATACCTGGGAACAGACAAGTCATGTCTGGGAGAGATGGAAGGTTGGTGGAAGCTGTAAAACTGCATCTTTGGAGACTGACAAGCACTAGGCTTGCTCACCCTGATAGTACAAGAAATGGCCGCTGCCCCAGTCTATAACTGGCCTTCACAGCAAGGAGCACTTGAACGGGCAACGCATGTCACACAACAAAAGAGAAACGTTCCCGGCTCAACTTGCCAGCCAGCCTGCAAACAAACCAAATTACCCCGTCTAACAGTATGCCTTAAAACGGGTTTAGTTAGCACACATTTGCAATCACATTGTAAGCTACAGAGCCACGTCACGGCACCCCGATATTCTGTAGTCATAACTCTACAAACTAATTGAACCCCCATAGTAGAGGCATGTGATGGGAGTGACTTTTGGGGGTGGGGGGACCTCTGTATCATCTTCCCAAATTCCCATTATGTTTAAGGCACCCTGTGCCTGTTAAGGGGTACAGGGTGTGTATGTGAAGGTCTGAGTCTTGTGTATAGTGTGTGTTCCTTTGTTCTCGGCCACATGGCTGTCCATTGTCTGTTTGCCATGTGATACCCCCCATTGTGCTGTGCCTTCCTGTCCAGCCAACTATTATGGGATGTACTGTTTGTGTATTGGTGTGGGGGTTGGTCAATGTCCTTTGCCGCATGGCTGCATCCCATTGTTCTGTGTCTTGGTTGGATGGGGAGGGGTGATGAGGTGTTTTCTGCCTATACTGTAGCCCTTCCCACTGATAGGGTGGGCTGATAATGTGTTTCCTGTCCCTGGTTGTCTTTCCCCGCCCTCTGTATAAAACATGTTGTTTGTGTACAATAAAAGGTGTTGGCTTTCTGTATTAAGAAGAGCTGGGTGCTGTCTTTTTCCTGAGGGATTTCAAGGGTGTGGTCCGTGGATGGTGTTCGGACAGGGGAAGCTGCGGTATAACGGAATATACCCAAGTGCGGTCGGGTACCGGTTCTGTTACAAGGCACATGTATTTAATGGATAGACCAGGGGCAGGTGGACCTGTAGGAACCCACCCCTCTTTAACCACTCCAAGTTCAGACACTTTCACCCCCTTCCTGCCCAGGCCAAGTTTCAGCTTTCAGCGCTGTCACACTTTGAATGACAATTGTGCGGTCATGCAACACTGTACCCATATGATTTTTTTAGCATTTTTTGAGACAGATAAAACTTTATTTTGTTGGTATTTATTCAGCAATGGGATTTTTATTTTTTTGCTTTATAAATGCAAAAGTCCAAAAATTTTGAAAAAAAGTGTTTCATCATACATCTTGGCCAAAATGTATTCCATTATCTTTTTAGTAAAACAAAAAATAACCCAAATTAGTTTATAACCAAAAATTATAATTTTTAAAAAATATTTTAACATTTTTATTTTATTTTTTTATATTATTATTTTTTTTATTTTTTTTAACATACTGTCACCATGGTGACACTGTACTACCTGTGGGGGGTGATGAAGATTTTTTAAATTATTTTTTACACTGATTGCTTTTACACTCATAAAGAGGAATAATTTCTCCTTCTCTCTGGCTGCATTCTTGCAGCCATTGAGAAGTACTGTGTGAGCTGTGATTGGTCACAGCTTGTCACATAGTACAAGGCTGTTGTGAATAGCCCTGTACCATGTCACCTCTGTGATCATTTACAGATTTCACACGTAGTAAGCAATGATGTCAGAAGTGACATGTGATCACTGATTGGCCAATCAGTGATCACATGATCGTGACCTCGCACAGAGGTCCCGTACGATGAACGGTGTTCCACTGTGTCTGGAGGACACAGCGGGCACCGGATTGCGGTGCTGCATGCTCCCAGGGAGCGCACACAAGCAGGGGGCGGGGAGGCCATTTAAAAATGGCCACCCACCCCTGCACTGCCACCGTCCGGCCGTTTATATACAGCAGCCGGACAGGAGGTGGTTAAAGGTACAGGAGCGCACCGGACACCCAGCGTATAGCACAATGGCAGCCAAGGTGTCCAGTGTGTCTCCTCCCCAATAATTCAACAGAACAAAAAATGGCCACTGCCCCAGTACCCTGATAGTCAGGAATCGTGTTTGTGTAGTTAGTGCCGGGACACGGCTAGGATTTTGGTTTTGAGGGTTTTGCCGTTACTTTGTGGAACATTGTACAGCACCTGTAATCAGCACCAATAAACACTGCACTGTGTGACACCACATCACTGGACTGGTATCTGTCCCTGAAAGTGTGCCCATCCCAGGGAGCTTTGTACCCGATACCCATCCCCATCCCACAATTCAGAAACATTGAACTGCAATTTCCACTGCTCTGACCAGTCTTCCAGCAACACAAACTCCTGTTCCATGTTACAGATACCTCCAAGTTCTATATGTAGTCTCGGGGGTCCCTGTGGAAGTCCATGTGTGGACATTTCTACCTATGATAAATGACAGGCTAATCCCACCTAGAAACCTGGGGACACTGTACAGGATCTATATGTAGTCTGGGGGTCCCTGTGGAAGTCCATGTGTGGACATTTCTACCTATGATAAATGACAGGCTAAACCCACCTGGAGACTTTCTCCACACCTGGAGTGTGCTGAGTTCTTGGAGAACGTCTACACAGTGTTTCCAGATTGGCTTTATCACCCCAACGAGCTCGCTCCAGTTCATGGATGTCATCATTATGTTTGGAGGATCTCACCAGTCAGGAGCCTTTCCTGTCATCCTACATGTTCCCTTCTGAGGATTGTTCTATCCTTCCAAACAAATGTATGAAATCATGGATGAGTCCTCCTTCTATGTGATCTAGAAGATCTTCAATCACAATGTCTTTATGGATGAAGTGGATGGCCCAGTTTATATATTATTTATTGCTTTACAGCTTTATTCCCTCCAGGATTCATTCTTTATTTATAGAACCATTCAAGGAAGTGTTCTTACTTTGAGAGATCTCCACCACCATTCCTCTGTGACCATTACATCCTTGTCATTTATGTCTAACATCTTCATTATCAGTGGATTGATAGATATTTTTATACTTTAAATAATATTTTTACATTTTCTTCACCAAAAAGATTGATTTCAGAGGGAATCTGTTTTAATTTGTCTTCTATATGTAATAAAATATCTTTGTTAAAGTGTTGGTTCCATAAGAGCTAGAATGATTTGTTCTTCCTTATCTTGTGTTATATATGAATTTCCCTGGTAGCCGTGTAAGGTAGATATTTTACAGGAATGATTATTCAGGCTCCATTCACACCAATGCGTTTTTTAGTTCTTTTTGCTTTTTACAAAAAACCCACTGCAGTCCACATAACATGGCTTCCTATGGGACATGTTCACATCTAAGCTTTTTTGAGTTGCTGTGTTTTTGGAAAGGGCCCGGGACTTTTTTAAAAGCAAAAAGCAGCATTTTTGCTACAATAGAATTCAATGGAGAATCTGCTGAAATGCATGGTTGTGCATTTTTGCATTTTTATTCTGCCCAACAAAAAAAAAGTCCACTTTAAAAAAGGAAAAAAAAAAGACCTAAACAAAACGTGATAAAAACACGTCACAAACGTATCAACATGCAAGTGCACAATCCAAACGCATCATGTTCCTGAGTTACAAATGGCTGTGTGTATAAGTGGGTGCTGCAGCGACCGTCGGCTGGAACTGAACAGAATCAGCGAGGGAGAATGTCACCAGCACACCGAGGATCACCAATACGGGTCCAAAAGTATTAATGAACGATCACATAGTTACAGCAAGGCAATGCTTTGGAGACTCGCATGACTCCTCCGTCACATGCCTGATGAAGGCTTCCTGCGAGACTCTGAAACATTGCCTTGCAGTAACTATGTGATCGTTCATTAAAACTTTTGGACCCATATTGGTGATCCTCGGTGTGCTGGTGATATTCTCCCTTACAAACATATCAAAAACACATTAAAAAACGCAAAATGAACTGCGAAAAGAACAAAAAGCAAACCGCAAAGGTGTGAACAGAGCCTTACAGATGTTTCTCGGGGCTGCAGTTCCTCTGAGCTCCACAAGGTGGAGATCTCACTTCTATCCAGACAGGAAGTCTCTATGGAAGACAGACAGGAAGTGATGTCAGGTAAAGACAGGAAGTGATGTCAGGTACAGACAGGAAGTGTAGTCAGGTACAGACAGGAAGTGATGTCGGGCAGGAAGTTTGAAGTGGCTTTGAAGCAGAGAAGAGACATTACCAGAAGTGACAGCAGAGGAGGTAATAAGATATTATTTCCTATTTACACCCAGTAACCCTCGTCATGTCTGTCCTCTGCCTCCATAGTCACGTCCGTCCTCTTCCTCCATAGTCACGCCCGTCCTCTTCCTCCATAGTCACGTCGGTCCTCTTCCTCCATAGTCACGTCCGTCCTCTTCCTCCATAGTCTCGTCCGTCTTCTTCTTCCATAGTCATGACCGTCCTCTTCCTCCATAGTCACGTCTGTCCTCTTCCTCCATAGTCACGTCCGTCCTCTTCCTCCATAGTCACGTCCGTCCTCTTCCTCCATAGTCACGTCCGTCCTCTTCCTCCATAGTCACGTCTGTCCTCTTCCTCCATAGTCACATCCGTCCTCTTCCTCCATAGTCACGTCCGTCCTCTTCCTCCATAGTCACGTCTGTCCTCTTCCTCCATAGTCACGTCTGTCCTCTTCCTCCATAGTCATGTCCATTCTCTTCCTCCATAGTCTCGTCGGTCCTCTTCCTCCATAGTCACGTCCGTCCTCTTCCTCCATAGTCACGTCGGTCCTCTTCCTCCTCCATAGTCATGTCCATCCTCTTCCTCCATAGTCACGTCCGTCCTCTTCCTCCATAGTCACGTCCGTCTTCCTCCTCCATAGTCATGTCCATCCTCTTCCTCCATAGTCACTGTGACATCTTTTATCTCTCTCCAGCAGATGATGATACACACATATATAGTGTGGGAACCCAGATGAACCCCTTCAGGGGCAGAACATTCCCCCACTTCCGGGGCCGGAACATTCTCCTCATTGTGGAGATAAATTCTAGTAATATGGTCCTCTAAACAAACAGCATTGACAATAAATAGACAAGACAAGGACCATCCTGACCATACATGGCCTACAAAGGGCAACGATGACACTACACAGGCAGCCAATGGGCAATCATTACACTATGCAGCCAACACAATGATGGAGTGCCGGGGTCAGGAGTATGGAACATAGAGCCCCTTACATTGCTGCTCAGGAGGAAGAAAATATTCCCCAGCCGGCCATGAAGAATATGTTCCATCATTGGTGTCAGAGGGAGGAAAATGAAGGAAGAAGAGGAGCTGAGGGGTTTCTGAGGAGGTAGTGGGTCTAAAGAACTCTGGATCCTCTGAGGGTTTCCTGCATCTAAAGGACTCTGGGACCTCTGAGGAGGTGGAGTAGCTGAAGAACTTTGGGAGCCTGTTAGGAAGTAATAGGGCTGAACAACTCTGAGAGGTTAGTGGGGCTGAAGGACTGTGGGGGCCTCTGAGGGGTATTCAGGCTGCAAGGCTCTGAGGTAAGAGGGGGCTTTAGGGCTCATAGGAACACTTGGTCTCTGATGGTCCTCCCACCCCTCCTTCACTTACTTTTCTGACCTCCTTAAAGAACTCCTGCCAGCACATGTAGGGAGTCTTCACCTCTCCATCTCACTGGTCAAGATACAAAATAGAACAAAGAATGACACTTGGTCCTTGGGGAGGTCTGTTTGCATAGCATTAATGCTTAATGGGCGGACAGTCCAATACCTTCCCATACCACAGAATCTGGCAGTGCCCGGTACTGGAATTCAGAGCCAGAAAAATCCACTGCCCCTCTGTACAATGTCCTGGAAATTTCAGAATACTTGGCAACTAAGAGATCAAACCCTTCCCCCCTGCTGTCCTCCTCCTACCCACACATAGAAGAGATGAGAACAGACTCCTCCCCCACAGCTCTCTACTCCACCAGCCCCATCCTCCTGCTATCCAATCTCTTCTCTTATTGCAGAGAGTGACAGTGACATCACTCCTGTCAGTAAGCAGGCTGCTGGAGATTGGAGCCTTGCAGCTGGAGTTCTGCCAATTATCCAGCAACTCCGGCCAGAGCAAACTAGTCATAGGAAGGATCATATTTATCATTCCTTGTCTGCAGATCTAAAACTCATCAAAACCAGTTCAGAGACCAAACAAACCCAACAGAGAAAAGGGGATTTCTGATGCAGCAGGTCAAGAGGGTCCCGGGACCTTGAAAATTTTGTAAACCCTAAACAGTCCAGATTAAATATCTTCCCATGGGGGGAGTAATTCTTCAATGTCCAGCAACCCTCCTATTCCCCCCTCACATCCACATTCTATTATTGTGTGACCAATACCATCCAAATCATTCTTACTTTCATTTCCCAAAGTTATCCGTCTACAAGGAGACCTGTATAGATCACATGATGGCACCAATGAGGATGGAGGAGGACCGGAGTCACATGACTGAGAAGATACTAAACCTCACCCTGGAGATCATCTACCTGCTGACCGGAGAGGTGAGGAGGATTCTGGGAGGTCACATGACATCACTTTTATCTCTATTAATAAAATGCAGACCTGTCCGGAGAGGTGAGGAGGATTCTGGGAGATCACATGACATCACTCTCATCTCTATTAATAAAACACAGACCTGACCGGAGAGGTGAGGAGGATTCTGGGAGGTCACATGACATTGCTCTTATCTCTATTAATAAAACACAGACCTGACCGGAGAGGTGAGGAGGATTCTGGGAGGTCACATGACATCATTTTTATCTCTATTAATAAAACACAGACCTGACCGGAGAGGTGAGGAGGATTCTGGGAGGTCACATGACATCACTCTTATCTGTATTAATAAAACACAGACCTGACCGGAGAGGTGAGGAGGATTCTGGGAGTCTAACATGACATTCCTATTGGTTCCTCAATACATAGATTTCCTCTTCTGAAGTCAGGTGATCATATGACCATCACAGTGCCTCCATGTGACTCCCTAAACCCTGAGAGACACAACATGCAGAAGATTCTAGAAGTCACCAAGAAGATGATGGAGCTGCTGACAGGAGAGGTGAGCGGTGCCGGGAATTCTGGGACATTCTCCAGTAACAGACAAGGGATGTGTCTGGATGGTGACTGTATCATTGTGTGTGTCAGGTTCCTATAAGGTGTCAGGGTGTCACTGTCTATTTCTCCATGGAGGAGTGGGAGTATTTAGAAGGACACAAGGATCTCTACAAGGACGTCATGATGGACAATCAGCCGCCCCTCACATCACCGGGTAAGAGGAGACTTTATTGTAAAGGAGAGAGCAGTACGGAGGATCCACCTAGATCCCCCATCATCTGATAAACACATAGAAACAATGGATTCAGTCAGTGTGTGTGTTTCCTACAGATGGATCCAGTCATGGGAACCCACCAGAGAGATGTCCCCGTCCTCTGTATTCCCGGGATTCCACACAGGAAGGTCACACTATCCCTCACCATCATCAGGTAGATGAGGACAATTATTGGTAGTTGTGATTTATACACAGCATGTTTGTTACAATGAATGTTTTATTATATCTTTCAGAGTGGAATCCTCGGGGATGATAATATTGATGTTAAAGAAGAGTATAAAGAGGAGGATGAGGAGTATGGAGTGATGGAGGAGTTTTCAGAAGGACACAAGGATATGATGGAGCCACCTAATACCAGGAACCCACCAGAGAGATGTCCCCGTCCTCTGTATTCCCGGGATTCCACACAGGAAGGTCACACCATCCCTCAATGTTACAAGGTTGGTTGGACTGAGCATCTAGAACATGAATTTGAGGAGAAAATATGTGGATTTTTCATGTGAGCTTATATTTATATATTTTTGGTGAAATTTCTCATTTCCTTGATTTAGAGTGGAGATCCAATCGATATAGAATTTGAGGTGAAAGCAGAAGAAGAAGAGGCGTATGTGAGGGATGATCAGCAGTCTATGGAGGAGGATGGAATAACGGGGACATTTATAGAGGAGGACACTCCTACAGAGATCAGCACAGGTGGGTCATGAACACTAAATCCATTCCTCCACCCATACTGCTCACTGATTGGTCCAGAGTAGGGCGGGGACTGGGTGATATCAGCCTGTAATCCCCTGGTCACTTTCCTGAGCTGTGTTCCCCGTCCTGTATTCCTGGATTTCTCTCGGATAATCTTCCTTCTCTGTGCTGCAGACACAATTTATGTATCTAGACTGGATTTATGGAGGTTCTGGGGTTCAGCTGGCAGAAATATGTTGATGTTCACAATAGGTGTTGATTGACCTGGGACATGTATATTGGGTCTTCTACCCCTTATCCTGGGGCTAACAGGATCTCTGACAGAAAATTTCTCCCAGGGTTCCTTGCTCTGTGGTCTGCTGGCTGTGCCGGGTGGAGGGATATGTCTGTAGTATCTCAGACCCAAGTCACTGAGTGCAGTCTCAGGAGATGGGAGGCAGCGGTGTGGGATCTCTGCAACTTATCTACAGTAAACATTTAATCTTCCACTGATTACTGGATACAATATTATGAGTCCTGACCCTTACACTGTATAATTTATATTGTACATTACATACTCCTGACCCCTGCACTATGTACTTCTTGTGTTGGGAAGATGGCGATGAGTGATAGAGGGGGTGGGGCCCCTCATCACTGTCCCTCCTATAAAAGACAGTTCTGGTTGTTTCCTCACTCTCTGACTAAGGTCCATGAATAAAGAAATGACCTGGTAGGAGATCAGAGGAGCCATTTCCTAGTTCCCTTGAGGGTGGAATTGTAAGCTCCTCAGAGACCAAGCTGCCTGATGTGGGCGGAGTTCTGGTTTGGGGGAACCAATCAGCTCCTGTCTAGTAATCCTCTTTGTCTTTGTATTTTAGTCCATGGCCGGGAGATGAGGAAAACCTCCGAGGATTGTCTCACTTTGTCTCCAGACTGGAAAGTAGAAGATGAGGACATCACACAGTATAGTCCAGGAGAAAACCCGGCTCCCTCCAATGTCCATCTGGCACCACCCAGTGTAGATGGACCATCGGATTCCTCGTATCCTGAGGAACCTCAGACTGTTCGGGACCGGGCCGGCCTAACAACAGGGAAGAGCTTCTTCTGCACTGAGTGTGGGAAGGGTTTCAATTTTAAATCACATCTTAATGAGCATAAAAGATCTCACTCGGGAGAGAAGCCATATTCATGTCCTGAGTGCGGGAAATGTTTTGTATACAAATCAGGACTTGTTAAGCATCAGAGATCTCACACGGGGGAAAAGCCACATTCCTGTCCTGAGTGCGGGAAATGTTTTTTTCGAGAAGTCCAGTCTTTCCAAACATCAGAGATCTCACACGGGGGAGAAGCCGTATTCCTGTCCTGAGTGCAGGAAATGTTTTTCATTAAAGTCCAGTCTTTCCAAGCATCAGAGATCTCACACAGGGGAGAAGCCGTATTCCTGTCCTGAGTGCGGGAAATGTTTTCCTTCTAAATTCCCTCTTATTGAGCACAAAAGGTCTCACACGGGTGAAAAACCATATTCCTGTTCCGAGTGCGGGAAATGTTTTTCACAAATGTCTAATCTTAAAACACATCAGAGATCTCACACAGGGGAGAAGCCATATTCCTGTCCTGAGTGCGGGAAATGTTTTTCACAGAAATCCAGTCTTTATACACATCAGAGATCTCACACGGGGCAGAAGCTGCATTCCTGTCCTGAGTGTGGGAAATGTTTTTCAGAGAAGTCCTATGTTTACAAACATCAGAGATCTCACACAGGGGAAAAGCCGTATTCCTGTTCTGAGTGCGGGAAATGTTTTTCAGTTAAGTCCAGTCTTTACACACATCAGAGATCTCATACGGGGGAAAAGCCGTATTCCTGTCATGGGAAGAAGCTGTATTCCTGTTCTGAGTGTGGGAAATGTTTTTCACGGAAGTTCCATCTTCACACACATCAGAGATCTCATACGGGGGAGAAGCCGTATTCCTGTCTTGAGTGCGGGAAATGTTTTTCAGAGAAGTCCAGTCTTCACACACATCAGATATTGCACACAGGGGAAAAGCTATATTCTTGTCCTGAGTGTGGGAAATGTTTTTCTCAGAAGTCCAGTCTTTATAAACATCAGAGATCTCACACGGGGGAGAAGCCGTATTTCTGTCCTGAGTGTGGAAAATGTTTTTCTCAGAAGTCCAGTCTTTACAAACATCAGAGATCTCACACGGGGGAGAAGCCACGTTCCTGTCCTGAGTGAGGGAAATGTTCCTCACTGAAGTCCTTTCTTCCTGTACATCGGGTCCCACACAACCCTGGAGGTGTATTAGTGCCTTGAGTGCGGGAAATGTCTTCTAGATGAATGTTGCTGGACATCCCAGCTCTCATGTGGGGAAGAAGCACACCCTGATATACACCTCAGATATACTCCATGGCTGATCTTCATCATGGAAGAAACAGTTCATAAGGAGATCAGAGGTCCCCAAAGACATGGATGAAGTGTGGGATTGGGTCGGCCATTGATATCAGGAGAAGAAGTTTTCAATGTATTTTCTATCAATGGAAGACATTCCAGCAGCTGAGATGTGATCCTAATAACATTGGTTCCCCCATTCACACAGGAGGAATGGACATGAACTCTCACTGAGGGAATTGCTATACAAACATTCTATGAATAGACCCCCAAATGTCAGGAGACGTTTCTATAAAGACGGGAAGTATGGAGCAGAGAAATGAAGAGACCTCCCAGCAATGTTATTACCAGGCTGCAGCTAGGGGGAGCTCTAATGTCACCCCAGCAGAGTGATCCCATCTAGCCCACATTAACCCTCTCACTGCCAGAGCTGTTTCTGCATGATTTTGCACACATGGGAAAATGCAGATTTTGGTCCTGAAGATGAGATAAACCCCCAAACATCTATTCTGTGACATCAGAGGCCCTGGAGAATAAAATGGTGGTGATTGTTAAGGTGTTCCCCGTACACAGATTCCCCTTCATATCCGCCTTTATTTCCTCCTTTCCCCCATTTTCTATGTTGGGATCTTTTCTACAAAACTTTGTTATAATAATGGAACACGTTGTGTATTGTATTGTACACCAATAATAATGACTCCGCCCCCACATTCCAGACAAGGGATCTTCCTGACCAATTGGATTTCTGCCTTTACTGTTTCCTGAATGTTTTTTATGCTTCAATCTTGTTAAATGTAAAATTATAATAAAAATTGTATTGAATGAAAAACAAAATGGTGTGTGTGTGCAATGATGACAAAGCTGTGTATCCAGAAACGGCTGGTCGGTGACACTTCCATATACAGCCCAATGAAGTGACAAGGAAGCCCTAGAACCCTTTGGAGGAACCCTGGCTGAGAAAGGCTGGACTAGGCAGTCACATATCTCTGCCCCCCTTGCAGGGTTCCCAACCCTCCGGGACTTTTATTACTGACACAACATGAACATTTACTGACGGAGGACATGTTTTTCCTGACATCCTGAAAAATGACAGAACTCCTGTTAGGATTATTATTATTATACAGTATTTATATAGCGCCAAAGGGTTTGCTCAGCGCTGTACAGTAGCAAGGGGGACAGAACATGAGACAAGACAGTGACAATACACTACACGAGGGGATCGAGGGTCCTGCTCTTTCGAGCTTACAGTCTAGGAGGGAAGGGAAGGTGGTGTAGCAAACTAGCTCCTCAGAGCTGGAAGCGGAGTTCTCCTTCAACATTTGCTTTTGTAACAAACTAGCTCATCAGAGCTGGAAGCGGAGTTCCCCTGTTCCTTGCTGTATTTGAGGTCTTCCTCGAATCATTCCTCACATCCCCCCCTTGCATTCCTGTGAGGCAGACTTTATCTCCTGGCAGATGATGTGGAACAACCTAAGACATGGGAAGTGGAGACACGCTGTCTACGAACGTTTCACTTTGGTCACCCAAAGTTATGTAAGCCCCACACCTTATCAAACTGACGCGAGAACTGAACATTCCTCAGGTCAACTGTATGGTTCATATCATGGGAAATGAAGCTGGTAGTTTAGTTTAGAGTTCCCCAATGACCACTCCCAAAACGTGTAGTCAGAGCCCCCCCCTCCCCTTGAGAGGGACTTTCAAGAGAGTTAGAGCTTGTCACACTCACACACACATCGTAACAGAGGAGATCAAAGAACCTTTCTGCTCTGCATCTTGGATTTGCAAACCCAGGCATATGGGCAAGTAACTTAACCCTGTAATCTTCTTCCTAATTATCTCTTTGCTGTGTCTTTATATACATATATATATATTTTTGTGACATCTCTTTGTAAATATTTATTTGCATCTGTCTGATGCTTTTAGTAATAAATCTTTCTTTCTGAAAGTGTTAAACTGTTTCTAAGCGCTTACTTGCAATTCACGAATCCCTGCCTTTGAAGAGACGCTACTGTTTGTATATCTCTGTATAGCAGGTCCGCGGGCCGTGCTATATACATCAGTATTTCAATCATTATAGTGTATATTTGATAACGGGAGTTTCCCAGTGTCCGACAAAAGTGGTGGTGGCAGTAGAGGGTTAGTTGCGTAATTAACCCGACCCAGTAACAAGCGCATTCAGGCTGCAGGCACCGATTGTAGTCCATTAGCTGGGCAATCGCTGTGCTGGGTGCAGCTGGCTGGGGCCTTGTTACGCGCGTCACACCGCGGTTTTGGATTGGCTGGTCCTTCGGTCACGAGTTTGGTGAGAAGGTCTGGGGTCTGACGCCGTGGGCGCGGCGTATTACTGTTAGTCGTGGTCGTGCGATTGTCGCCTGTTGGTCGGTGGCGACCGTGGGTCATGACATGTGGCACAGGAGGAGATGGCTGTGGGGGATGGAGTGGTGGGAGGAGTGGAGGAGGTTAGTTGTTAGGTGAGGTCGGGTGTTAGGTGAGGTTGGGGTAGGCTTCCCTGAAGAGGAGGGTTTTCAGGGTGCGCCTGAAGGTGAGGAGGGTAGGCGACAGTCTGATGGATTGGGGTGGAGAGTTCCAGAGGATGGGGGAAGGCCTGGAGAAGTCCTGCAATCGGGCGTGGGAGGAGGAGACCAGGGAGCTAGAGAGCAGGAGGTCCTGTGAGGAGTGGAGGGCACGGGTAGGGTAGTATTTGGGTATCAGGTAAGTTATGTAGTTTGGGGCGGCGTTGTGCATGGCTTTGTAGGTCAGAGTTAGCAGTTTGAATTTGATGCGTTGGGCAATCGGGAGCCAGTGAAGGGATTGGCAGAGGGGGGAGATAGATGTGGAGCGGTTGGTGAGGTGGATGAGTCTAGCCGCTGAGTTTAGGATCAACTGGAGTGGGGATAGCGTTTGTTTGGGTAGGCCTACACTGACCACTGATATAAGGGGGTCCTTCTCCCATTGGTCACCAATGTAAGGGACCACTACACTGACCACTGATATAAGGGGGTCCTTCTCCCATTGGTCACCAATGTAAGCGACAAATACAATGACCACTTGGGATGATCTCTGGGTTTAGTTGTTGGAGAGTAGGGATGAGACGACAGTACAAACCAAACTTTGCCTGTTCCGGTCCCGTGTTTTTCAGGAGCCGATCATCACATGTAGAAGAGACATTTCTACCACTTCTATATATAACTAGGCGTGTCCATACTGGAGATTTCCATTTAGTTTGGATACATTCGTTCATTGAAGAATTTAATTTACTCCCCTTCGTTATGTTGGCCCAATTCATCTTCAGAATTTGTTTTGTATTTCCAGCATTTGTTTTGTATATTCGTTGGTTCGGGTGGATTTGATAAAGTTGGTGGTTTTTCCAGAATATTGCTGTACATCTCAATTAGAGATGAGCGAAGAAATGAAAAATTCGATTCGGCTGATTCGGCGAATTCCAGTATGAAATTCGATTCGATGCGAATTTCTCCGCTACGAAGATGACTTATAAAAAGGGTTTCTAGGCTTCAGAGAGCCTTTAAATTAGTGCAGAACACTGTACCTTTAATTTAAATGCCCTTGGAGATGAGGAAGAAGAAGGAGAAGGATGAGAAGAAGGAGAAGGAGAAGGATGAGAAGAAGGAGAAGGAGAAGGATGAGAAGAAGGAGAAGGAGAAGGATGAGAAGAAGGAGAAGGATGAGAAGAAGGAGAAGGATGAGAAGAAGGAGAAGGAGAAGGATGAGAAGAAGGAGAAGGATGAGAAGAAGGAGAAGGAGAAGGATGAGAAGAAGGAGAAGGATGAGAAGAAGGAGAAGGAGAAGGATGAGAAGAAGGAGAAGGATGAGAAGAAGGAGAAGGATGAGAAGAAGGAGAAGGATGAGAAGAAGGAGAAGGAGAAGGATGAGAAGAAGGAGAAGGAGAAGGATGAGAAGAAGGAGAAGGAGAAGGATGAGAAGAAGGAGAAGGAGAAGGATGAGAAGAAGGATGAGAAGAAGGAGAAGGAGAAGGATGAGGAGAAGGATGAGAAGAAGGAGAAGGAGAAGGATGAGAAGAAGGAGAAGGATGAGAAGAAGGAGAAGGAGAAGGATGAGGAGAAGGAGAAGGATGAGAAGAAGGAGAAGGATAAGAAGGAGAAGGAGAAGAAGGAGAAGGATGAGAATAAGGAGAAGGAGAAGGATGAGGAGAAGGATGAGAAGAAGGAGAAGGATGAGGAGAAGGATGAGAAGAAGGAGAAGGATGAGGAGAAGGATGAGAAGAAGGAGAAGGATGAGAATAAGGAGAAGGAGAAGGATGAGAAGAAGGAGAAGGATGAGAAGAAGGAGAAGAAGAAGGATGAGAAGAAGGAGAAGGATGAGAAGAAGAAGGATGAGAAGAAGGAGAAGGATGAGAAGAAGGAGAAGGATGAGAAGAAGGAGAAGGATGAGAAGGATGAGAAGAAGGAGAAGGATGAGAAGAAGGAGAAGGAGAAGGATGAGAAGAAGGAGAAGGATGAGAAGAAGGATGAGAAGAAGGAGAAGGATGAGAAGAAGGAGAAGGAGAAGGATGAGAAGGAGAAGGATGAGAAGAAGGAGAAGGAGAAGGATGAGAAGAAGGAGAAGGATGAGGAGAAGGAGAAGGAGAAGGATGAGGAGAAGGAGAAGGATGAGAAGAAGGAGAAGGAAAAGGATGAGGAGAAGGAGAAGGATGAGAAGAAGGAGAAGGAAAAGGAGAAGGATGAGAAGAAGGAGAAGGAGAAGGATGAGAAGAAGGAGAAGGAGAAGGATGAGAAGAAGGAGAAGGAGTAGAAGGAGAAGGATGAGAAGAAGGAGAAGGATGAGAAGAAGGAGAAGGATGAGAAGAAGGAGAAGGAGAAGGAGAAGCAGAAGAAGAAGGATGAGAAGAAGGAAAAGGAGAAGGATGAGAAGATGGAGAAGGAGAAGGATGAGAAGAAGGAGAAGGAGAAGGATGAGAAGAAGGAGAAGGATGAGAAGAAGGATGAGAAGAAGGAGAAGGATGAGAAAAAGGAGAAGGATGAGAAGAAGGATGAGAAGAAGGAGAAGGATGAGAAGAAGGATAGTTCTGTGACAGTTTCTGTCTATTTCTGACAGTTCTGGGACATTCACTCCATACAGCGGTTTCAACCGCTGTATGGAGGGAATGTCATAGAACTGTCAGAAATAGACTATTTCTGACAGTTCTGGGACTGTCCTTCCATACAGCGGTTGAAACATTGTATGTATTTGTTTCCATAAATGGATCCATTTATGGAAACAAATACATACAATGTTTCAACCGCTGTATGGAAGGACAGTCCCAGAACTGTCAGAAATAGTCCATTTATGGAAACAAATACATACAATGTTTCAACCGCTGTATGGAAGGACAGTCCCAGAACTGTCAGAAATAGTCTATTTCTGACAGTTCCATGACATTCCCTCCATACAGCGGTTGAAACAGCTGTATGGAGTGAATGTCCCAGAACTGTCAGAAATAGTCTATTTATGACAGTTCTGGGACATTCCCTCCATACAGCGGTTTCCGGCAAAAAGTGTATGTGCAGAGTTCCTCTATTCTGCAGATACACTTAGAGGAGCTCTGCACATACACTTTTTGCCGGCTTGGAATTATTCTTCTTTTCATCCTACTTCTTCTTCTTCTTCTTCTTCATCCTCATCCTCATCCTCTTCTTCTGAGGATGAGGATGAAGAAAGAAGAAGAAGTAGGATGAAAAGAAGAATAATTCCAAGCCGGCAAAAAGTGTATGTGCAGAGCTCCTCTATTTCTGACAGTTCTCTCACAGCTTCTTCACATGTACAGCGGTTGAAACATCTGTATCCTAAATGGAAACTAATAGATACAATGTTTCAACCGCTAAACATGTGTTCCTTCTGTCAGAGAACTGTCAGAAATAGCGGAGCTCACTGCAGGGACACTTTTGCCGGCTGATCGGGAAATGTTCGATTCGCGCACCCGAAGTAGGCAAAATTTCGGTTTCGACGCGAATCGAATATTTCCTGAAATTCGACTCGAATTCCGGTTCGCCTGGTTCGATTCGCTCATCTCTAATCTCAATTTCTGAAAATGACATTTTCATACAAAAAAACAAATTGAAACCAAACGCACGTTTATATATAACAGCTTCCTGCACTGGGGCCTAAGGAAGCAACGGATACTTGTAACTGCCAAATCCCCAGGAATCAGTGATGTCATTGGGAATCCCTACCATGTAAGGAAGGGGGTGGGGATAGCAGTGACATCACTGACTAAATATGGCCACTGGTCACATTTGGACAATTGTCAGGAGCATTTAGCACTCCTGGTGCTCACCCTACTGCAACTATATCTGCTCAAACCTGTCTAAGAAGTTCCATCCAGCCTTTGGATAAACTGCCTCATTCAGCCATTTGGGGCCACAACTTTGTCTTCCAGCCACTCTGCATGCAGCCTGCATTCAGCTTGACTTCAGTACCATGTCACCTGCTATCCAACCTGATGTTACAGGTTCTCTGCTGTCCAGTTTGGATCCATAAACTCTGCCTGCTAACCAACCTGACTTTGCTGATCCCCTGACCAAGGGCAGACTGACAACTCATGGGGCCCCCGGGCAATAGGGGATCATGGGGCCCCTGTGTCCCTGCCCAAACTCAAAAAAGCCTATGAAAAAAGGTACCAGGGGCATCTCATGGGGCCCCCTACTGACCCCGGGCAGTGCCCAAGTTTCCAAATGGTCAGTCCACCCCTGCCCCTGACCATTGCTCAGCATGCTGGTCCTTTGCTGGATGCCCAGCCTGATGGTCCTATGCTGGATGTCCAACATGCCTTTAAGGGATTATTGGCCCCTTTTCAGATGGAGGTTAATGTCAGGAACATCTAGTGCCCCCAATCCATCACAACTGATGGTCTCATTAAAGCATCCTGGTGTTAGCTATGATGCAGCAAGTCTCTGGGTGGAGAATAAATCTGATTAAGCCAGCCAAACCTGCTGTCAGGAATGGACTGGCCAGCAATAGTGGGACTCAGCTGCCTTATGAGCTGCAGTACCAGGGCTGGCCAGCGGGTGCTCCCAGCAATCAGAGACTCAACCTTGCAGCCAGTCAAACACCTGGAACTAATTATACTGGTGTATTTAAGGGACATTCAGACCTGCAGACTCTGCCTTGGTGTTGTGTTTTTCCTGGGCCCTGTATCTTGTTCCTGCATCCTGCTCCTGTCCCTGTTCCTGTCTTGTTGCTGACCCGGCTTGATTCTGACCTCTGCTGACTTCTCCTGTTCTGATCCCTGGCTTGTGACCCCGACCATTCTCTGCCTGACCCCCTGTACCTACCTGCCTGTTAGTTGCTGTACCCTGCTCGTGACCTGACTATTCTCCGCTTACTCCCCCTGTACCACGCTGCCCGCACGATATTGACCCGGCCTGCCTGACGACGCTTGCATTGTATGTACTGTTATCTGTGGGTGGTTGGTTTGGTTCGTTTGCACTGTGTTATGTTTTAGTATTGCACTGCGTTTATGTTGATATTGTTAGTGTTAATAAATTGTTTATAACTTATCTGAAGTCTGCGTTTCCCTGTGTCAGTCACACACCTCTGGTCACACCCCGGAGCCCTGACACCTGCAGTCTCATGTTAGTGATAGTGTGTATAATGCATGTTTAAGCTCCCTGTCGGTCTGTCCTGCTCTGCTGTTTGTATTCCTCTGTTTATGACCTTGGATCAGATATCAACTACTCTCTGAACTCTGCCTGTCTTTGACCAGGGATTGGACCCTGATTACTCCGAATATTGCCTGCCTTGTCAATCGAATGTTGCCAAACACAACAGCGCTCAAATCTTGGTGCTTCACAATTCCACATGATATCTGTCACTTGAGGTGCAGCCCTCCACAGATGGAGGAATCTGGGAACTGTCAAAGACAACACACAAGAGGGTGCATTACCGTAATACCAAATTTATTAAAAGATCACAAATGGAATCTCACAAGCCGACCATAAAAACAGACATAGAGCCAGATCTTCAGTCCCAGACAATGGGGTCCTGACCCAAACACTGCCTGGTTGGGAAAACTGATGCATTTCGTGAGATGAACTCGCCTTGTAACTGGACTGTCATTGAACCATACTGCCTGTCTGCCAACCACAAGTACCTGTTGCTGTGCTCAGTTTGCACCTGCCCTGGTGTGGTAGCCAGGCACTATAGCATTGTGTATCAGTCCTGGGGGCAACAAGTACCAGTAGGCCTGCCTGCCTTATGGGAAAGGGGCTGCTATAGGTAAGGACCACAGAAGCCATATAATGTCTGACCACCAGTGTTAGAGGTAAGTGTGACAAGACCTCCAAGTGTTTGTGAAATCTCCCACCACAAAATGTACTCAGCCAATCACAGGGCAGGACTTCATTTTTATTCTTCTCCTGCCATCAATTTGGCCAACCCAAACCTACATTTCATCCGTGTCTTTGGTGACCTCTGATCTCCTTATGGACTGTTCCTTCCATGATGAAAATCAGCCATGGAGTATATCTGAGGTGTATATCAGGGTGTGCTTCTTCCCCACATGAGAGCTGGGATGTCCAGCAACATTCATCTAGAAGACATTTCCCACACTCAAGGCACTAATACACCTCCAGGGTTGTGTGGAAACCCTGATGTACAGGAGGACAGGACTTCAGTGAGGAACATTTCCCTCACTCAGGACAGAAAAGTGGTTTCTCCCCTGCATGAGATCTCTGATGTTTGGAAAGATGGGGCTTCTGTGAAAAACATTTCCCGCACTCAGGACAGACATAAGGCTTCTCTCCCGTGTGGGATCTCTGATGTGTGTGAAGATTGGACTTGTCTGAAAAACATTTCCCACACTCAGGACAGGAATACGGCTTCTCCCCTGTGTGAGATCTCTGATGTGTGTGAAGACTGGAATTGTGTGAAAAACATTTCCCACACTCTTGACAGGAATATGGCTTCTCACCTGTGTGAGATCTCTGATGTATGTAAAGAATTGACTTATTTGAAAAACATTTACCGCACTCTTGACAGGTATACGGCTTCTCCCCTGTGTGAGATCTCTGATGTTTGTGAAGACTGAACTTGTCTGAAAAACATTTTCCACACTCTGGACAATACGGCTTCTCTCCTGTGTGACATCTCTGATGTTTGGAAAGAGTGGACTTCCATGAAAAACATTTCCCACACTCAGGACAGAAATATGGCATTTCCCCTGTGTGAGATCTCTGATGTCTGTAAAGATCGGACTTCTGTGAAAAACATTTTCCACACTTCGGACAGGAATACGGTTTCTCTCCTGTGTGAGATATCTGATGTGTGTAAAGATGGGACTTCTGTGAAAAACATTTTCCGCACTCAGGACAGGAATACGGCTTCTCCCCCGTGTGAGATCTCTGATGAGTGTAAAGACCGGACTTCTGTGAAAAACATTTCCCGCACTCAGGACAGGAATACGGCTTCTCCCCCGTGTGAGATCTTTTATGCACATTAAGTTTGTATTTAGAACAGAAACATTTCCCGCACTCAGGACAGGAGAAGTTCTTCCCTGTTGGAAGGCCGGCCCAGTCCCGCACAGTCTGAGGTTCCTCAGGATACGAGGAATCCGATGGTCCATCTACACTGGGTGGTGCCGGATGGACATTGAAGGGAGCCGGGTTTTCTCCTGGACTATACTGTGTGATGTCCTCATCTTCTACTTTCCAGTCTGGAGACAAAGTGAGACAATCCTCGGAGGTTTTCCTCATCTCCCGGCCATGGACTAAAATACAAAGACAAAGAGGATTACTAGCCAGGAGCTGATTGGTTCCCCCAAACCAGGACTCCGTCCACATCAGGCAGCTTGGTCTCTGAGGAGCTTACAATTCCACCCTCAAGGGAACTAGGAAATGGCTCCTCTGATCTCCTACCAGGTCATTTCTTTATTCATGGACCTTAGTCAGAGAGTGAGGAAACAACCAGAACTGTCTTTTATAGGAGGGACAGTGATGAGGGGATTATAGGACGAGGGTCCCCACCCCCTCTATCACTCATCGCCATCTTCCCAACACAAGAAGTACTGCACTTCCTTATTTAGTCCATGATTTAGTCATGCAGAACAGCGGGGCTGAGCCCCACCAGAGGTCAGAGAGTGAGGATGGGGGGAGAACAACCAAGATGAAGACTGGACTGATCCTGAAGACCACCATCATTGGGGTATTGACTCCTCCCTCATTATCACTTTCTGTTTAAGGGTCCAAAGTAGGAGGATGTTATCACATTATTATCACCATGTAAAAGTCTGTGCTCCAATCACATCATCCGATATAAAATGTCCAGTTGGGAGGAAATGGGGGGAACAAAAGAGAATCCATATTATGTGTATATATAGCAGTGGGGGGAGGGGGGAGAGCAGAAGTCAGGAGTATGTAATGTACAACACAGAGTATATAGTGCAGGGGTCAGGAGTATGTAATGTACAACACAGAGTATATAGTGCAGGGGTCAGGAGTATGTAATGTACAACATGGAGTATATAGTGCAGGGGTCAGGAGTATGTAATGTACAACAGAGTATATAGTGCAGGGGTCAGGAGTATGTAATGTACAACATAGAGTATATAGTGCAGGGGTCAGGAGTATGTAATGTACAACATAGAGTATATAGTGCAGGGGTCAGGAGTATGTAACGTACAACATAGAGTATATAGTGCAGGGGTCAGGAGTATGTAATGTACAACATAGAGTATATAGTGCAGGGGTCAGGAGTATGGAATGTACAACAAAGAGTATATAGTGCAGGGGTCAGGAGTATGTAATGTACAACATAGAGTATATAGTGCAGGGGTCAGGAGTATGTAATGTACAACATAGAGTATATAGTGCAGTGGTCAGGAGGATGTAATGTACAACATAGAGTATATAGTGCAGGGGTCAGGAGTATGTAATGTACAAGTTATATAGTATAAGGGTCAGGACTCACAGTATTAGTATTATGTAATCAGTGGAAGCCTAAATGTTTACTGTAGACAACATGTAGAGGTGAGTTGGGATTAAACCATCATGAAACAGGTTAGATTGGAGGTGAGCAAATCCTTGGACAGAGGGGTGGCGGTGGACGTGGTATACTTGGACAGAGGGCTGGAGGTGGACGTGGTATACTTGGACAGAGGGCTGGAGGTGGACGTGGTATACTTGGACAGAGGGGTGGCTGTGGACGTGGTATACTTGGACAGAGGGGTGGAGGTGGACGTGGTATACTTGGACAGAGGGGTGGCGGTGGACGTGGTATACTTGGACAGAGGGGTGGAGGTGGACGTGGTATACTTGGACAGAGGGGCGACGGTGGACGTGGTATACTTGAACAGAGGGGTGGATGTGCTATACTTGGACAGAGGGGTGGAGGTGGACGTGGTATACTTTGACAGAGGGGTGGCGGTGGACGTGGTATACTTGGGCAGAGGGGTGGAGGTGGACGTGGTATACTTGGACAGAGGGGTGGTGGTGGACGTGGTATACTTGGACAGAGGGGTGGAGGTGGACGTGGTATACTTGGACAGAGGGGTGGCTGTGGACGTGGTATACTTGGAATGAGGGGTGGAGGTGGACGTGGTATACTTGGACAGAGGGGTGGCGGTGGACGTGGTATACTTGGACAGAGGGGTGGCGGTGGACGTGGTATACTTGGACAGAAGGGTGGCGGTGGACGTGGTATACTTGGACAGAAGGGTGGCGGTGGACGTGGTATACTTGGACAGAGGGGTGGCGGTGGACGTGGTATACTTGGACAGAGGGGTGGCGGTGGACGTGGTATACTTGGACAGAGGGGTGGCGGTGGACGTGGTATACTTGGACAGAGGGGTGGCGGTGGACGTGGTATACTTGGACAGAGGGGTGGCGGTGGACGTGGTATACTTGGACACAGCTCCCCACATACGGCTAATGTGTAAGGTAAAGTCTATGGGCTGGAAAAATCTGAATGTAAATGGATAGAAAACTGGATAAAAGATCGTATTCAGAGAGTAGTGGTTAATGATTCATACTCTGAATGGTCTGGGGGTGTCAGTGGTGTACCCCAGGGTTCAGTGTTATTAGTGGGGTACCCCAAGGTTCAGTGTTATTAGTGGGGTACCCCAAGGTTCAGTGTTATTAGTGGGGTACCCCAAGGTTCAGTGTTATTTGTGGGGTACCCCAGGGTTCAGTGTTATTAGTGGGGTACCCCAGGGTTCAGTGTTATTAGTGGGGTACCCCAGGGTTCAGTGTTATTAGTGGGGTACCCCAAGGTTCAGTGTTATTAGTGGGGTACCCCAAGGTTCAGTGTTATTAGTGGGGTACCCCAGGGTTCAGTGTTATTAGTGGGGTACCCCAGGGATCAGTGTTGGGACCCTTACTTATTAATATATATATAAACAATATGGGGTGTGAGATTATAAACCCCATTCCAGTCTTTGCAGATGACACCAAGCTGTGCCGGGGAATAACGTCCTTACAGGATGTCTCCAACTTACAAGCCGACCTCAATGCTCTGTGTAATTGGGGGACTATGGGGCCAATGAGGGCTAATGGTGATACATGTAAGGTTCTGCACTTGGGGGCTAAGAATATGCATCATACATACTGGGGGTGTACAACTGTCCGGTCAATGGTGAAGGATCTTAGGGGGTCAAGGGTGGACAATGATCTGGGGGGGGTCAATGGTTTAGAAGGATCTGGGAGGTCAATGCTGAAGAAGGATCTAGGGGGGGGGGGGTCAATGGTGGAGAAGGATCTGGAGGAGTCAATGGGGGAGAAGGATCTGGGGGGTCAATGGGGGAGAAGGATCTGGGGGGGGGGGGGGTGTCAAAGGTAGAGAAGGATCTGGGCGGGTCAATGGTGGAGAAGGATCTGGGGGTTCTAGTAGATCACAAGCGTAATAATGGCAGCAATGCAAAGCTGCGGGTTCTAAAGCGAGCAAAATCCTCTCTTGTATTAGGAGAGGTATAGACTCCAGAGAGAGATATCACCCCCCCCCCCTCCCCCCGGTACAAATCATTAGTAAGACCTCATCTGGAATATGCAGTTCAGTTTTTGGCTCCAATTCACAAACAGAACATTGGGGAACTGGAGAAAGTACAGAGAAGGGAAACCAAACTGATACGAGGCATGGAGGAGATCAGCTATGAGGGAAGATTAGAGGAACTGAATGTATTCTCTACTGAGAAGAGGAGATTAAGGGGGATATGATCTCCATGTATAATACATAAGGGGGGATATGATCTCCATGTATAATACATAAGGGGGGGATATGATCTCCATGTATAATACATAAGGGGGGGATATGATCTCCATGTATAATACATAAGGGGGGGATATGATCTCCATGTATAATACATAAGGGGGGGATATGATCTCCATGTATAATACATAAGGGGGGATATGATCTCCATGTATAATACATAAGGGGGGATATGATCTCCATGTATAATACATAAGGGGGGATATGATCTCCATGTATAATACATAAGGGGGGATATGAACTCCATGTATAATACATAAGGGGGGGATATGATCTCCATGTATAATACATAAGGGGGGATTGCTGTAGGAAAGTCCTGGATTCTTTCTTGGATACACAGAATATAACTGGATATAACATTTATAGGGAAAGTTGATCCAGGGAATATCCGATTGCCTCTCAGGGGGGTCAGGAAGGAATTTTTTCCCCTGCAGGAGGAGATCGGATCGTGCTTTGCTGGGTTTTTGCCTTCTGGTGGATCAGCTGTGGGTGTCGGATTATAACTTTTATTATTAATGGTACAACTAGATGGATGTCTTTTTTCAGCCAGACTAACTATGTAACTATGTAGGTCCCACACCACTGCCTCCCATCTCCTGAGACTGCACTCAGTGACTTGGGTCTGAGACACTACAGACATATCCCTCCACCCGGCACAGCCAGCAGATAACAGAGAAGGTCCCCTGGAGGAGTCAGGCACAAGGCAGGAGACCCCAGTCACATGTCCTGGGTGCCTACATTATGCAATGCTTATAGGAAAAATGAACATTTTGCTGCCAGCTGAACCCCAGAACCTCCATAAATCCAGTCTAGATACATAAATTGTGTCTGCAGCACAGAGAAGGAAGATTATCCGAGAGAAATCCAGGAATACAGGACGGGGAACACAGCTCAGGAAAGTGACCAGGGGATTACAGGCTGATATCACCCAGTCCCCGCCCTACTCTGGACCAATCAGTGAGCAGTATGGGTGGAGGAATGGATTTAGTGTTCATGACCCACCTGTGCTGATCTCTGTAGGAGTGTCCTCCTCTATAAATGTCCCCGTTATTCCATCCTCCTCCATAGACTGCTGATCATCCCTCACATACGCCTCTTCTTCTTCTGCTTTCACCTCAAATTCTATATCGATTGGATCTCCACTCTAAATCAAGAAAATGAGAAAGAATATCATCTGTAAAATGTAAAGTCACATAAAATATCCACACATTGTCTCTAGGAGTCCATGTTCTAGATGCTCCATCCCACCAACCTTGTAATAGTGAGGGATGGTGTGACCTTCCTGGTTGGAATCCCGGGAATACAGAGGATGGGGACATCTCTCTGGTTGGTTCCTGTAGCTGGATGACTCCACCATGGTGTCCTGGTACAGATCTTTGTGTTCCTTTAGAAGCTCTGACTCCTCCATCCCCCCATCCTCATCCTCCTCCTCTTTTATCTCTTCTTTAACCTCAACTTTAGGATCTCTCAGGTTTCCACTCTGAATATAATATAAAAATGACATCAATGGTAACAATGCAGATAATGTACAGATCCTAATGATACTATCAGTGATTGTTCCTCATCTACCTGATGATGGTGAGGGATGGTGTGACCTTCCTGTGTGGAATCCCGGGAATACAGAGGACGGGGACATCTCTCTGGTGGGTTCCCATGACTGGATCCATCTGTAGGAAACACACACACTGACTGAATCCATTGTTTCTATGTGTTTATCAGATGATGGGGGATCTAGGTGGATCCTCCGTACTGCTCTCTCCTTTACAATAAAGTCTCCTCTTACCCGGTGATGTGAGGGGCGGCTGATTGTCCATCATGACGTCCTTGTAGAGATCCTTGTGTCCTTCTAAATATTGATGTGTATCATCATCTGCTGGAGATAAAAGACATCACAGTGACTATGGAGGAAGAGGACGGACATGACTATGGAGGAAGAGGACAGACATGATGGAGGTTACTGGGTGTAAATAGAACATAACATCTTATTACCTCCTCTGCTGCTGCTTCCAGTAATGTCTCCGATCTCCTTCACAACACAATGCACAGCCTATTTATATTCCATATATCTTCCTGTCTGTTTCTGACATCACTTCCTTTCTTTTCCTGACATCACTTCCTGTTCATATTCCATAGAGAAGTCCTGTCTCAGTAGTAGAAATGAGATCACCATCTTGTGGAGTTCAGAGGAACTGCAGCCCCGAGAAATGTCCCCTAATACCCATTCCTGCATTGTATCTACCTTACAGGGATACCAGAAAAGTGCCAAAATAACTAAAAAAAGTAAGAAACAATAAACCTAACTCTTATGCAACCAACTGTTTAAAAAATATATTTGACTACAGATAGAAAAGTCTTAAAGACACAGAACACAAGATAATACCACAATGACCCGAACAACCTCAGACCCATCTCCCTGCTCCCATTTACATCTAAACTCCTCGAGCGCCTCGTCTACACCCACCTATGCTCTCACCTCAACGACAACAACCTCCTCGATCCCCTACAGTCCGGCTTCCGTCCCCTAAACTCCACCGAAACTGCCTTACTCAAACTCTCCAACGACCTGCTAACTGCCAAAGCTAATGGCCACTATTCAGTGCTCCTACTCCTTGACCTCTCTGCGGCCTTCGACACAGTTGACCACCCCCTCCTCCTCAAAAAACTACACTCCCTCGGCCTCAGAGATTCTGCTCTCTCCTGGCTCTCATCCTACCTGTCACAACGCTCTTTCAGCATTACCTATAATGCTTCCACCTCCCCCTCACTCCCCCTCTCTGTTGGGGTCCCTCAAGGCTCTGTCCTCGGGCCCCTTCTCTTCTCCATCTACACCTCCTCCCTTGGCCAACTCATACACTCTCACGGCTTCAACTACCACCTCTATGCCGACGACACACAAATCTATCTCTCAACCCCCCACCTCACCCCCTCGGTCTCTGCCCGAATCACACACCTACTGAGCGACATATCAGACTGGATGTCACTCCACTTCCTTAAACTGAACCTCTCCAAAACCAAGTTTCTTGTCTTCCCCCCAGCCCGGACCCCACCCCCCATTGACTTCTCCATCACATCCAACAACGCCACCATCAAACCCACCCTGCAGGCCAAAGTACTTGGTGTCATTCTGGACTCCAACCTATCCTTCCAGCCCCAAGTCCAATCTTTAACAAACTCGTGCAGACTCCACCTCCGCAACATGCAGACTCCACCTCCGCAACATGCAGACTCCACCTCCGCAACATGCAGACTCTACCTCCGCAACATCGCCATAATCCGCACGTTCCAAACCTCAGAAACCACTAAACAGCTCATCCACTCCCTCATCATATCACGACTCGACTACTGCAACTCCCCCCTCACTGGCCTGCCTCGCTGCTGGCTATCCCCGCTTCAGTCGATCCTGAATATGGCTGCCAGACTCATTCACCTTTCCAACCGCTCCGTCTCCGCCACCCCCCTCTGCCAATCCCTCCACTGGCTTCCGATTTTGCAACGGATCAAATTCAAAATCCTAACACTGACGTACAAAGCCGTCCACCATACTGCCCCGAACTACATCACTGACCTAATATCCAAGTACCGCCCAGCACGCACACTCCACTCCTCACAAGACCTCCTTCTGTCTAGTTCCCTGGTCTCCTCCTCCCATGCCCGCCTCCAGGACTTCTCCAGGGTGTCACCCATCCTCTGGAACTCCCTGCCCCAACCCATCAGATTATCACCTACTCTCCTCTCCTTTAGGCGCACCCTTAAAACCCATCTTTTCAGGGAAGCCTACCCCACCCCCTGCTAACTTGCCGACCTCCTCCACTCTTCCTACCACTCCATCCCCCACAGCTATCTCCTCCTGTGCCACATCCCCTCCCTCCTAGATTGTAAGCTCGAAAGAGCAGGGCCCTCAATCCCCTCATGTATCACATTGTATTGGTATTGTTCTGTCACATGTTCTGTCCCCCTTTGTAATGTACAGCGCTGAGCTAACTATCGGCGCTTTATAAATACTGTATAATAATAATAATAATAATAATAAAAACAAAGGAATACATAATAAAACAGAGACCTCCAAAATCAGATACACTACCCAGAATGTCCCGTCCTTCATATCAGAGAGAGACAGACTACCCAGAATGTCCCGTCCTTCATATCAGAGAGAGACAGACTACCCAGAATGTTCCGTCCTTCATATCAGAAAGAGACAGACTACCCAGAATGTCTCATCCTTCATATCAGAGAGAGACAGACTACCCAGAATGTTCCGTCCTTCATATCAGAGAGAGACAGACTACCCAGAATATCCCATCCTTCATATCAGAGAGAGACAGACTACCCAGAATGTCCCGTCCTTCATATCAGAGAGAGACAGACTACCCAGAATGTCCCATCCTTCATATCAGAGAGAGACAGACTACCCAGAATATCCCATCCTTCATATCAGAGAGAGACAGACTACCCAGAATATCCCATCCTTCATATCAGAGAGAGACAGACTACCCAGAATATCCCATCCTTCAGATCAGAGAGAGACAGACTACCCAGAATATCCCATCCTTCATATCAGAGAGAGAGAGACAGACTACCCAGAATGTCCCGTCCTTCATATCAGAGAGATACAGACTACCCAGAATGTCCCATCGTTTCTATCAGAGACCGAGACAGATTATCCAGAATGTCCCGTCCTTCATATGAGAGACCAAGACTGACTACCCAGAATCTCCCATCCTTCATATCAGAGAGAGAGAGAGACAGACTACCCAGAATGTCCCATCCTTTATTCAGAGACCAAGGCTGACTACTCAGAATCTCCCATCCTTACTATCAGAGAGAGACAGACTACCCAGAATGTCTCATCCTTCATATCAGAGAGAGACAGACTACCCAGAATGTCTCATCCTTCATATCAGACAACCAGCTCTTGAAGGCTGGTAGGAAAGAACCCTCAGGGTACCTAAGGGCTTGACTAGAAGAGGAAAAAGTGCCAAGACACCTCCACAGGGGTAAGCAGAGAGAAGAAATATGGCACAACCCATATGGTGCACAAAACACCAGCAGGTCATAAGGATGCACAGGGACCCATGTGCCTAAACACCCACCGCTGCCTCTAAGCAAAACTGCCGACATCTAATCATGGAGCATGGTCCAACAAAGCATCCTCAGCTGAGGAGAGGGGAAGGGGGAAGGGATCCTAGATTGTCTACCTGATTAGGAACAGGAGCAAGGGAAGGGGTCTGGAGGAACTGCACATCGGTCATCAAATGAGAACTTACCCTCCAGTGACCAGGTCCCACAAAGGTCTCCAGGCAGACTCCCTACCTGCTGGGGGAACTATCAGCAGGACCCCAGCATGATCTTCTTGCTGACAATGTGGAGAGCACAGGGACATCCAGCAATTAAATCTTCCTGCCAGGTTGGAAATCAACAGCTTTCAGGTACTTAATCAGAAGAAAACCAGACGGCAAATTCTTATCTCCAAGGAGGACAGTATAGTGAAATGTAACACTCTCAGTGTAGTACAGCATAGGGACTAGGCCACTAGACCTGCCACAGGGAAAACTCCCAGACCGTTCCATAGGGGAAGACTTCAACACGTGAGGAATTCCAGTGGAGCTCAGGTCAGAGTACCAAGTCATTGAGGGGATGCTTGATGAGACAGGAACTGTTCTCAGGAAACAGATTGGAGTCCCAGACATGGGGACACCCCTGCAAGTGAAGACTTTCATGGTGAAGGGAATAAACTGCCCCTTTCAGACAGAAAGGCAGACAGGTAATATCTGGAAGTACTTGGTCTAGAGAGACCATTTGGATGTTTTGCCCCAAGTTCAGGCTCCCAGGCATGAGGGGTTGATGACAAGGACTGAGTTACAATTGAAAAAGGGATACTAAATTATGAGAGTAATCCCTTTGCACCCTACACACTGAAAGATGAGGGAGGGAGAATGATCCTGACTTACAAGGGGAGGAATTTAAGCCCTAAAGCACAGGTGTCAAACTGGTGACCCTCCAACTGTTGCCAAACATCAAGTCCCATGAGGCATTGCAAAATTGACAGTTACAAGCATGACTCTCAAAGGCAGAGGCATGATGGGACTTGTAGTTTTGTAACAGCTGGAGGGCCACCAGTTTGACACCCCAGCCCTAAAGGAAATTAGCAACCTTGCCCAACAGTGACCTTTAAAAAACCCAATGCCTGGAACAAGAGGCTGATTCTACAGATGACGGGTAGTACATCTATAAGGTTTGAAACAACCCCGGTAAATATGTGTCCCCTTCAGGAGACTGCAATGACCCCAACCAGAGGTTGACTGTTGGAATTCTCAGAGACAGTGACAAGGTCAACATGGCCAGCATGAATAGAAGTTTTAGGCCAATCACAGACATTATCTGCAGGGGACCATTTAGAGCCTTTGAGGGCAGAGTGCACCAATATCTGAGCACAAACAGCCAGAAAGCCCAAAGTGAAGACTGAGGTCCCTGCGGACATGAGGGATACCTTGGCCACACACGAGAGAGCTTTGGTAGACTGCAATAAAGATGATCCAGTGACAATAGGTCCAAGGTTCTGAATTACAGGTGTCAATTCCTTCTGGGAAGGAAGCACTCTAGGACTATAAGCTGAGTTCATCCTTGGCAGTGGGACAGTCCTGGCTGTCTTAGTGAAGACATGTTGTGTTTGCACAGTGATAATTTCAACTAGGCCCAATGTGAGGCAATGTTTTAAGTCTCATAAACCCAGGCAGCTCGGGCTGAGGGTTTCAGGTGGCCGGGGGTGACCAAGTAAGTGTAGGCATGAAGATCCATGTGCTGCTTCAAGAGCAACGGCAGAATGATACTTCCTCCAAGTTGAATAGAGAGAAAGAGCTCCACCCAGTGAATGCCATCAGCACTCAATTCCTTGGCCTTAACTCTTACCCTGTTAAAAAGTGGCGGAAAATGTAAAATGGTGGCCATCAATGAGTTAGCTCCCAATGCTTCATCACAACTGGCTCTGCTCACTAAGTGAGTCTTCAAAGACAGGGTCACACCTGTGACCACAGGACAGCTCTGGACCCGAATGTACTCCTCAGCTAACACAGTACACCCTGGCCTGGAGAGCACCACAATGAAAAGCCCAGTGCCCAAAGGTTACATTCCAGGCTAGTCTTACATGTACAGTCCAGGAGGGTCCAGCTTCAAAAGCTGAGAAACACTGATCAGGATAGCTGATTGAGATCATCTGAGTTCACCAAAGAACCTTGATAGATTGATATCACCAAGAAACCTTGATTGATGTCACCAAGGAACCTTGATTGATTGAAGTCACCAAGGAACCTTGATTAAGGTCAGCAAGAAAACTTAATTGAGGTCACCAAGAAACCTTGATTTATTGATGTCACCAAGGAACCTTTATTGAGGTCACCAAGAAAACCTTGATTGATGTCACCAAGAAACCTTGATTGATGTTACCAAGGAGCCTAGAGTGAGGTCACCAAGGAACCTTGATTGGTGTCACCAAGAAAACGTGATTGATGTCACCAAGGAACCTTGATTGGTGTTACCAAGAAAACTTGATTGATTGATGTCACCAAGGAACTTTGATTAAGGTCAGCAAGAAATCTTAATTGAGGCCACCAAGGAACCTTGATTGATTTATGTCACCAAGAAACCTTGATTGATTGATGTCACCTAGGAACCTTGATTGATGTCACCAAGGAACCTTGACTGAGGTCACCATAGAACCTTGGTTGGTGTCATCAATAAAACTTGATTGATTGAGGTCAGGAAGGAACCTTGATTGATGTCACCAAAGAATCTTGATTGATTGATGGCACCAAGGATCCTTGATTGGTTGAAGTCACCAAGGAACCTTGAGTGACTGATATCACCAAGGAACCTTGATTGATGTCACCAAGAAACCTTGATTGATGTCACCAAGGAACCTTGATTGGTGTCACCAAGGAACCTTGATTGATTGATGGCACCAAGGATCCTTGATTGGTTTAAGTCACCAAGGAACCTTGATTGACGTAACCAAGAAACCTTAATTGATTGATGTCACCAAGGAAACTTGATTGAGGTCACAAGGAACCTTGATTGATGTCACCAAGAAACCTTGATTGATGTCACCAAGGAACCTTGATTGATGTCACCAAGGAACCTTGATTGGTGTCACCAAGAAAACTTGATTGATTGATGTCACCAAGGAACCTTGACTGAGCTCACCAAGGAACCTCGATTGCTGTCACCAAGAAAGAAAACTCCATTAGTGTAGCATCACTGATGTAACCAAGAAGAAAATTACACAGTTAGAAAGCTAGCAAAAAAAATAAGTAGACTTTTTTCTTCAGAGCTGAAGCATCCAACCACTTAAGATAATAGCAAAAAACTGAAGCTTGCTGGGAGCAGAAGGGGTTACACAAGGACTGGCTTATAGGTGTTCTGTTTGCTCATGTCCAATACTATTGTAACTCAGTTCCCAGGCATTTTGGTGCAAGCCCTGTAGCCCATTGAAGACACTGGGACTTTTGGAGACATCAAGCCATGAACAACATCATGGACTCTTGCCTCATAGAGGTATGCCTGGGAAGCCACACTACTATAATTATAGCTAGGGGAAAGATGTTGTTCATATTGAACTGTACACTGCAACCCATTCAGTGAAAGATCCTGGTCTGAAGGTATTCAAAGGGGTGAATAATGTTGGTTCTGGTGCATCTAAAGAACACGTGTGTATCGCACTGTGGGTTATAAAGTAACATTGTTATAAAAGGGTTAACTCAGCAAGATCAGGAGAGGAGTGTAGTTGCTATGGGTAACCAAGTGAAGGAACAAGCTACAAGCAACCAATTGTTAGGTGTGGTACCTGGTAAGGTGACATGTCATCTGGTAGCGAGGGGGTCTTTGTCTGGCTCCCTCTCTAGCGGTCAACATCCAACTAAAACAAGATCCAAACCCACATTACAGAGATCTATGGCCTGGTCATGAGGTACGAGAAGGAAGGAGCATGCATGAGGTCCATGCTAGGTGCATGGTGGGACTCCATTCTGTTACTAGGAGTGAGGTAACAGGTACACTAGACTGGTGGAGTGGGCACAGGCTCAGCACGCCCCTCCTATTGCAACATACAAGATACAGCATGTAGTGGCATGAGACAAGTCGCTTTTCAGAGGAACTCTGTGCTTTAATTACTGCACTCAGTGAAGGTTCATCTCCAAGTCGGGGAACTGCCTTAGTGTTTGACTTTTCACATGACTGCAATCTCCACCTGGTCTCCGGATATCGATGAGCATGCTCCACCCGAAAGCGAGCAGGGCAAAGATGATCCTGCCCATAGGTGGCAGTATAACCTGCCTCCTGTGTCCCTCAATGGACAAGAAAGGAAAATACCTTAGTAGCTTAGAAGAAAGCTAGAGCCCCTGTCAGATTTTTATCCCTATCTGTTCCTTCTTGTAGGATTCCCCTGACTTCCTGATTGGTAAATTGCTGTCAGGAGGACAGGAAGTGTAGGAAAATTTCTCAAAGGAGCCCCAGATAGTAAAAACATAACAGGAGTTCTAATCCTTCACCACTCCATCCAAAATTAATGTTTTGGGCTCAACTTGTAATTTAAATCTGCTTGGCCCAGACTACCTCTATGGTTACACCCTGAGTAGTAACCTGGCCACATCCCTGGACACCCCACCCCACCCCCCCCACACACACACCCATTCACCAGGATACAAATCATTGTCATGTGTTGTGTGTTAGAAGGAACAGACACCTTTGACTGTGGACGGAGGTCTGATCTGACCCCATTTAATAAACACAACACAACCGACTCCATGTAACTCGTCTGTTCAGTCAATATCATTGATATATCTTGTCTTATATAATAAAGATTGTTTATTTGTGCCGGTGACTTTGTGCTGGGATAACCTTGGTACTGTTGAAAAGCTAAGTGGTTTTATAATGGGGATAGCTGGATCTGTGAGGTGCATTCATAGGCTTGCTGAGCAGATGTTCATACAAGATGGCTGTTTTCTATGAGGGGCTCCTTCTCCAGGCCTTCTGGTTGGTAGCCCTCAGAGTCCACCCTGGTAATGCCCAAGTTGGATTTGGAGAGCACAGCTTCAATCTTTTCATCTTTGTAGCCAGTTAAGATGGCACTAAAGAAGTACCTGCATTCTATTGGGGCAGTGAAGATACCTGGGAAGAAAACGAACATGGCTAGTTTGAGATGGGAGACCTAAAACGTTTGTTAGAGACAGGAGACCTAAGACCTATAACCTGTGTTGGAGACAGGAGACCTAAGACCTATAACCTGTGTTGGAGACAGGAGACCTGAGACCTATAACCTGTGTTGGAGACAGGAGACCTGAGACGTAAAACCTTTGTTAGAAACAGGAGACCTGAGACCTAAAACCTTTGTTAGAGACAGGAGACCTGAGACCTAAAACCTTTGTTAGAGACAGGAGACCTGAGACCTAAAACCTTTGTTAGAGACAGGAGACCTGAGACCTAAAACTTTTGTTAGGGATGGGAAACCTAAGACCTAAAACCTTTGTTAGAGACGGGAGACCTATAACCTATAACCTTTGTTAGAGACATGAGACCTGAGACCTAAAACCTTTATTAGAGACAGGAGGCCTAAGACCTAAAACCTTTGTTAGACAGGAGACCTGAGCACCTGCATTTAGCCCCTGCACTTACCCCCCCTTCTCCCCCAGTAAGTGCAGTGTCAGTAGGTCACTATCACTTGATACATTTCACACAAAACCGCAGTGCACTTGCTGGTAAATTTTGATGACTCTCATATGCAGCAGAGTGCCAGTACTAGTGCCACGCTAACTTTTGGTGAACTGACGAGCACTAGTGGCCTAGTACATCCTGATATTTCACATACCTCTTAGATTGTAAGCTCCCATGATCAGGGCCCTCCTAACCCTCTTGTATTGAACTGCATTGTTGCTGTATTGTCTCCTGTTATATTGTAAATCTCTGAGCAAACTGTTGGCTATATAAATCCTGTATAATAATAATAATAATACCAGCACTGCAGTATGACTTGGTGACATGGCGAGTCCCATAAGTGTAGTGCAAGCTTGTGCGGTGGCGAGCAAAAGTATTGTCCTGCAGCCACCAAGAATTCGCACACAGGCCTGTAGAGTCCCTAGTATCCTGGATGTGCTTGCAAATCCTGATTGGCAGCCCACAAATTCTGCAGCACCCGTACTTCCCCCATTCACTGCCCAACCCGGAATTCAGGTGGAAACCCATTTACATTTTTTTGGGGCCTAACCCTCAACATGAGAATTACTAAAAGAAATGAATTGCGGTTGTATTGGTCCGCAGACCCGATTCATCATATGTCGTGTTCTCTGCTGCCATGGCCAGGCATAGATATGAGAGTATAATGTGTTTTATGCATTTCAATGACAATACACTCTGTCATCCTCGGGGTGACCCTGAATTTGATTGGCTCCACAAAATTCAGCCCCTTCGCAAATCACCTTAACCAAAAAATTGCAGATGTCTATACTTCCCAGCAAAACATCTGCGTTGATGAGTCCCTCATTCATTTTTCTGGCCGCCTTGCATTCAAACAATTTCTCCCCAGCAAGCGTGCCAGATATGGGGTCAAGATGTAGAAGACCTGTGAGAGGACAACAGGCTATACTTATAAGTTTTGTAAATTGGGAAAGCATCTGATCACACTGATCTTGGTTTGATTAGATAATGTAAGGGCAGAGGAGATATCCAGAGTCTGATAGACCCCAGATGTCTCAAAAAAGAATCTATGACAATGCCCATTGAGGTTATAGGGGATATTTGTATTCCCTGTTATAGCATTAAAAGTGATAAAAAAATTAAAGGAACAGTGTAAAAATAATTGAAAAAATCAAAATAACAAAATAATAAATAAAAACCTTGCCCCCCCACACAAGTGCACACCTGTGTGTACGAATGTTGACCCTGTGCCGGTATGTAAACAGCGGTTGCACCATGCATGTGAGGTATCGCCGTGAACATCAGATCAAGGGCAGTAATTCTAACACTAGACCTCCTCTGTAAATCTAAAATGGTAGCTTGTAAAGACTTTTAAAATGCTGCCTATGGAAATTAAAAACATATGCAGTTTGTTGCCATTGCACGGTGCATGTGCAGTTTTAAATCATGTCATGTTTGGTATCTATTTACTCGGCATACCATCATCTTTTATATCTTACCAAATAATTGGCCAACATATTGTGTTTTTGTGCATTAAAAGTAAAAAAGTGTATTTTTTTAATTTGCATTTGAATAATCATTGTGACATGAAAAATTGCAGCACCCACCATTTTATTCACTAGGCTGTCTACTTTAAACAAATATATAATGTTTGGGGTTTACATTAATTTTCTAGCAAAAAATACTGATTTTTTTCATGTGACCAAAAAGTGTCAGAAAAGGCTTGGTCTTCAGGTGGTTAGAAGAGTGAGTGATGTGTGGCATAAACTTCTAATGCTGGGCATAAAATGCCCCCACCCCCAAAAACAACCTCTTTTTGGAAAGTAGACACCCCAAACTATTTGCTGAGTGGAATGTTGAATCAATAGACACAATTATTTTTTTACAGGTTTTTGGAAAATTACAAACTTTTTTTTTTCTTACACAAAATTGTCACCTAAATGATTTATTGCTCACACATGCCATGGATATATGTGGAATTACTCCCCAAAATACATTCTGCTTTTTCTTCTGAGTATGGGAAGTACATGTGAGAGTATGTCTGAGTACATGTGAGAGACGTTTTGGCAGTCTAGCCAAGTACAGGACCCCAAAATCCAATAAGCACCTTCAGGCTTTTAAAGGGCTTTATTTCCTCATTACACTTCCTGACTACCTATCACAGTTTCTGAGGCCCTGAAATGCCTGGATAGCACCAAACCCCCCCAAATGACCCCTTTTTGGGAATTTGATAATAAGGAATTTGATAATAAGCATGGTAAATATTTTGCAGATCTTGTTTGTTGCCACATGTTTTTGGAAAATGAATAAAAAAACAAAAACATATTTTTTCTCTTCTTTTTTATATATTTCAAAACCTTGAAGGAAAAAATCAGATCTGCAAAAAACTCACCATGCCTCTTTTTAAATTCCTTGGGGTGTCTACTTTCCAGAAAGGGGTCATTTGGGGGGGGGGGGGTCTGGTGCTATCCTGACCTTTCAGGGCCTTCGAAACTGTGATAGGTAGTGAGGAAGTGAAATGAGGAGGTTCCACACCTTTGGGATTTCAAAGCAGTCATTGGATTTCAGGCTCCTGTATGTGGCCAGGCTCCCAAAAAAGTCTCACACATGTGGTATCCCATACTTGGTAGAAGTAGCAGAATGTATTTGGAGTGTAATTCCACATATACCCATGGCTTGTGTGACAAATATATAATTTAAGTTGCAACTTTGTGTAAAAAAATAAAAAATTTACATTTTCCAAAAATTTGTGGAAAAAAATAAATCTTCCATGGACTCAATATGCCTCTCAGCAGACAGCTTAGGGTGTCTACTTTCTGAAAAGGGATCATTTGGGGGTGTTTGTACTGTCCTGGTATTTTAGCACCTCAAGAAATGTGATGAGTCAGAAAGTAAAAGCTGTGTAAATTCCATGATCTCTCCCATAGTTTGTAGACTCTATAATGTTCACACAAAGCAATCAATATACACTTATTGGGAATGTTTTTAACAAAAACATGGAGCAGAATACATGTTGGCCTAAATTTATGATGAAATTTTAGTTTTTTGATATTTGTTATGACATAAATGAGAAAATATTGTTTTTATTAAAACATTTTATAGAACGGAAAATAAGAAGTGCACAGGTGATCAAATACCACTAAGGGAAAACTATTTGTGTGAAAAAAAAGGATGCAAATTTCATTAACTTACACAATAATCAATAAACAGAATTCCGCACCTTATCACCTACAAAAATATCTACTACACCCAAAAGAAAAGTAAACTTTCACCCTTGAAAGTATGTGTACATGTAACTAAACTCTTCTTTAAACATAGATGAATCTATCCCAATATACAATAAAATAATACATAAATACAATCTACAATAAAATAAATTGTAAATTAAAATAAATATCCCAAAAAATTATATATCAAACTAAATGTCCCAAAAAACAAAAAAAAATGTCCAAAATGTCTCTGTAAAGATGTCTTTCCAAATTCCAAAGCAAACTCGTATCACTCTGTAATCATCCAGTATGGAAATTCCAAAATTCTTTGTAAACCTCAAAAAATAATTATGATAGTGTATTACCTTTAAACTGAACATACATGTAAAATAGTGAAAACTTTTGTGTATTTGGTAGATTTTTTATTAACTGTTGGTGTTTTTTAGGGGTTGATTTTATTTATTTTATTTTATTTATATATTTTATTATCTATCATATTTATCATTATTGTTATGAGATAGTTTGGGGGATATGGATCAGGTTGTGTGTGAGTAGATGTAGAATGTATTGATCTGGGAATGCATAGATTGACCAGTAGAGGGAGTCATCACCATAGGGGGTATAAGATTGTCATTGTATTGAATATCGGTCTGTTATATATTTATATATTATATAAGAAGGGTGTATATACATTGCTACTATTTAGTTGGATTCACAGTATATGTTGATCCTTTTTAGCATTTTAATTACATGGGGATTTAGATCAGGTATGGGGGCGTGTACCTGTTAGGGGGAGTGGGGGGGTCATTAAGATGGAGTTTATGTTACAGTATAGGTACACAGTTATATGGTTCTAGTATAGATGCTGTGTGATTGCAGTGTTCGTATAGGGATTGCAGTGTTTGTATAGGGATTGCAGTGTTCGTAAAGGGAGTGCAGTGTTCGTATAGGGATTGCAGTGTTTGTATAGGGATTGCAGTGCTCGTACAGGGATTGCAGTGCTCGTATAGGGATTGCAGTGTTTGTACAGGGATTGCAGTGTTTGTACAGAGATTGCAGTGTTTGTATAGGGATTGCAGTATTTGTACAGGGATTCCAGTGTTTGTATAGGGATTGCAGTGTTTGTATAGGGGTTGCAGTGCTCGTATAGGGATTGCAGTGTTCGTATAGGGATTGCAGTGTTTGTACAGGGATTGCAGTGCTCGTATAGGGATTGCAGAATTTGTACAAGGATTGCAGTGTTCGTATAGGGATTGCAGTGCTTGTATAGGGATTGCAGTGCTCGTATAGGGATTGCAGTGTTCATATAGGGATAGGGATTGTAGTGTTCGTATAGGGATTGCAGTGTTTGTATAGGGATTGCAGTGCTCATATAGGGATTGCAGTGTTCGTATAGGGATTGCAGTGTTTGTATAGGGATTGCAGTGTTTGTATAGGGATTGCAGTGCTCATATAGGGATTGCAGTGCTCGTATAGGGAATGGGAATAAAGATATACATGCCGCCGTTTTTCCATATAGTAAGATGGCGGATTCGATTTCCTGCCCTTGATGTGGGACAGAATATAAGGAACCGCCTCTCAGACATCTTGATCACTTGTGAAAAAGTCCAGGAAGTGACGAAACGCGTCGGGACACGCAACGTCTAACGCACTCACGCAAAACCACAAGTGTGGTGGTGGCCATTTTGGAAGTGGGAACATGCGGTTCTCTATACATAGGACTACACCTGAGCTGTTCTGAATGCTGGAAGCTGATATTCTTCAATTGTAATGTAAGATATTCAATAAATATTGACTTATGTTACTATATAGCGCTGATTGTCTCCTATCTCACCTGATGAGGAATATGGAAGAGTGCCAACAGGAACATTAGGAAGCCTGGAGAGTGCGACTATCCCCTGAAAGCCTGGGATTTATTTCCAGAGGGGAATGATCCATTGTTGCACCAGTTGGAGGAGAGCACTTTATTGTTCACTATTATTGAGTTTGTAGCGCTCACTATTAGAGATTTGGGTTATTCTCCATTCTCACTATTTGGAGGTGATCACGTTTCATCGTTTGGACTTGGAATGGTCACTCTTCTGATTCTTGTCACGAGTGTATTTACATATTCAGAGATTGATATATTGGTAGAGGAATTGTTTTTCACGTGTGAGCTCACGGTATGCAGTTGGCATGATACACGGTTCTTTCACTATTTTACATGTATGTTCAGTATAAAGGTAATACACTATCAGAAGTTTATTTTTTTGAGGTTCATGAAGAATTTTGGTATTTCCATACTGGATGATTAAAGATGATACGAGTTTGATTTGGAATTTGGAAAGACATCTTTACAGAGACATTTTGGACTTTTATATTTTGGGACATTTAGTTTGATATATAATTTTTTGGGATTTTTATTTTACAATTTATTTTTTTATTTTATTGTATATTGGGATAGAATCATCTGTGTTTAAAGAAGAGTTTAGTTACATGTTCATTTATGTACCGTATTGCATGACCGCGCAATTGTCAGTAACACTAGTGCAGTTCTGTATAGTAAAACAATGGTGTAAATTCCATTATCTATCCCATAGTTTGTAGACGCTATAACTATCACACAAAGCAATCAATATACACTTATTGGGATTTTTCACCAAAAACATGGAGCAGAATACATTTTGGCCTAAATTTATAACTAACTTTGAGTTTACTATATATTTTTTATAGCCAAAAGTAAAAAATATTGGTTTTTTTTCAAAATTTTTGGGTTTTTTTTGTTTATAGCGCAAAAAATAAAAAGCGCACAGGTGATCAAATACCTCCGAAAGAAAGCTCTATTTGTGTGAAAAAAAGGACATAAATTTCATTTTGGTGCAGCATTGCATGACCGCGCAATTATCAGTTGAACTAGTGCAGCGGTAAAAGCAAAAAGAGGCGTGGTCAGGAAGGGGGGTAAATCCTCAGGAGGGGGAGGGGTTAAACTCTCCAGTATCTTCCCAACTATAGAAGTTACACTAACAGGTCTATAATTACTTGGGAAAGATTTTGTCCCCTTTATAAATATTGGCCCCACATTGGCCTTACACCAATCCAGTGGTACTATGCCAGTCATTAAAGAGGCCCTAACAATGAGAAACAATGGCTGTGAGATGACAGAGCTGAATTCTTTAAGGCCCCGTGGGTGTCTGCCATCCGGTCCAGGGGCTTTATTCACCTTTATTCTGTACAAATATTTCTGGATCATATCAATTGTGAGCCAATGTGGATCATCTGGTGGTGTCAGTACCACCCCCCATTATGGACAAGAGCCCCCCCATACTCCTTTGTATACACAGAGCTGAAGAAGGGATTTCATACATTGTCCTTCTCTTTGTCCCCCCCCCTCTAGATGGTTCTGTAAAGGGCCTACATGCTGGGACCGGACCTTTCTACTATTCATAGATTGGAGGAATGTTTTGGGGTCGTCCTGATATCTTTCTGTCGTTTGTTTTCAGTTTTTGTGCCTTTATTTCCTCTTTGCATCTTCTGTTCTATTCTTTGTAATGTGTAAACGATGATCGCGTTCCTTCATTGTTATATTTAATAAAAGCTCTTTTCTTATTATCTATAGCTTTTGTAACTTTGGCCGTAAGCCACATAGGTTGGATTTGTAGCCTTTTATACTTGTTGCCCATGGGAATATATTTTGCAGTGTGGTCACATACAGTCTTTTTGAAGAACTCCCATTTCTGTGTTGTGTTCATCGATGTCAATATTCCCTCCCAGTCTAAGTCTTGGAGAGCAGCTCTCAGCCTTGGAAAATTAGCTCTCTTAAAGTTGAGCATTTTTATTTTTCCCGTATGTGCTTGCTGTTTACAACTAACAATAAATGAAATCATGTTATGGTCACTGCTACCCAGATGTTCTTTTATATGGACATTCGTAATAAGCTCTGCATGGTTGGAGATGACCAGGTCCACCAGAGCATCATTCCTAGTTGGGGCCTCTATGAACTGGACCATAAAATTGTCCTGTAGTAGGTTTATACATTTTTACCCTTTAACTGTGCTTGCAGTCCCATTCCGGGTAGTTACCATCCCCCATTATTATCACTGTCCCAGCCCTTTCCATCTGTGGAAGGAGCTGAGTCTCCACCTCCTCATTAACACTGGGAGGCCTATAACAAACTCCAATGATGACCTTTGTAGTACCGCCCCCCATGTGCAGTTCCACCCAGGGGCGGACTGACCATTTGGAAACTCGTGCACTACCCGAGGGCCTGAGGTCAGTAGGGGGCCCCATGAGATGCCCCTGGTACCTTTTTCATGGGCTTTTTTGAGTTTGGGCAAGGACACAGGGGCCCCATGATCCCCTATTGCCCGGGGGCCCCATGAGTTGTCAGTCCGCCCCTGGTTCCACCCATAATACTTCAGCCTCATCACACTCTCCATCAACTAGGTCCTCTTTCACACTCGCTCTGAGATCACTTCTCACATAGAGACAGACTCCACCACCTTTCCTATTTCCCCCGTCTCTCCGAAAGAGAACCTAGCCAGGAATATGAATGGCCCAGTCATGTGAGGAATGAAGCCAAGATTCAGCAATACCAATTCAATCCTAGTTCTCTTCATGCACCAAACCTTCCAACTCACCTATTGTGCTGGCACACTTCTGGCATTGGTGAACAAACACTTTCATTCACTGACACCTTGTTCATTCACCGACACCTTGTTCATTCACCGACACCTTGTTTATTCATGGAAACCTTGTTTATTCAAGGACACCTTGTTCATTCACCGACACCTTGTTCACATGTATTTTTTGTATTTTTTATTTGCATACAAATGGTACCAATTGCACTGGTTGTTTGTAACATGGGAAACTTCTTATCATCTACCATAGCCTTCCCCGCATCTTTCCCCATTCCACCCACCAATAAGTACTGACCCGTCTGATCTGTCTACCCCGTTATAATACCTGATGTACAGGAAAACAGGACTTCAGTGAGGAACATTTCCCTCACTCAGGACAGGAAAGTGGATTCTCCCCCGTGTGAGATCTTTGATGTATGTAAAGACTGGACTTCTGTGAAAAACATTTCCTGCACTCAGGACAAGAATACGGCTTCTCCCCAGTGTGAGATCTCTGATGTCTGTTAAAATGGGACTTAACTGAAAAACATTTCCCACACTCAGGACAGGAATACGGCTTCTCTCCCGTGTGAGATCTCTGATGTGTGGAAAGACTGGACTTCACTGAAAAACATTTCCCACACTCAGGACAGGAATACGGCTTCTCTCCTGTGTGAGATCTTTGATGTGTGTAAAGACTGGATTTCACTGAAAAACATTTCCCACACTCAGGACAGGAATGTGGCTTCTCCCCCGTGTGAGATCTCTGGTGATTATCAAGTTTGGACTTCTGTGAAAAACATTTCCCGCACTCAGGACAAGAATACGGCTTCTCCCCTGTGTGAGATCTCTGATGTCTGTTAAAATGGGACTTAACTGAAAAACATTTCCCACACTCAGGACAGGAATACGGCTTCTCTCCCATGTGAGATCTCTGATGTGTGGAAAGACTGGACTTCACTGAAAAACATTTCCCACACTCAGGACAAGAATACGGCTTCTCCCCTGTGTGAGATCTTTGATGTGTGTAAAGATGGGACTTCACTGAAAAACATTTCCCACAATCAGGACAGGAATGTGGCTTCTCCCCCGTGTGAGATCTCTGATGTGTGTAAAGACTGGACTTCACTGAAAAACATTTCCCACACTCAGGACAGGAATATGGCTTCTCCCCTGTGTGAGATCTTTGATGTGTGTAAAGATGGGACTTCACTGAAAAACATTTCCCACACTCAGGACAGGAATATGGCTTCTCCCCTGTGTGAGATCTCTGATGTTTGTAAAGATGGAACTTCGATAAAAAAAAATTCCCGCACACAGTACAAGAAAATGGCTTCTCCCCCGTGTGAGATAACTGATGTATGTAAAAATAGGACTTCTGTGAAAAACATTTCCCGCACTCAGGACAGGAATATGGCTTCTCCCCAGTGTGAGATCTTTGATGTGTATAAAGATGGGACGTCACTGAAAAACATTTCCCACACTGAGAACAGCAATACGGCTTCTCCCCCGTATGAGATCTCTGATGTTTGTAAAGATGGGACCTCACTGAAAAACATTTCCCGCACACAGAACAGGAATGTGGCTTCTCTCCTGTGTGAAATCTTTTATGCCCATTCAGACCAGATTTAGACTGGAAACCCTTCCCGCACTCAGGACAGGAGAACCTCTTCTTTGTTGGAAGGCCGGCCCGGTCCCGCACAGTCTGAGGTTCCTCAGGATACGAGGAATCCGATGGTCCATCTACACTGGGTGGTGCCGGATGAACATTGGAGGGAGCCGGGTTTTCTCCTGGACTATACTGTGTGATGTCCTCATCTTCTACTTTCCAGTCTGGAGACAAAGTGAGACAATCCTCGGAGGTTTTCCTCATCTCCCGGCCATGGACTAAAATACAAAGACAAAGAGGATTACTAGACAGGAGCTGATTGGTTCCCCCAAACCAGGACTGGCTGAGCATCACCAGAGGTCAGAGAGTGAGGATGGGGGAGAACAACTATGTCCAGCTGGGAGGAAATGGGTGTAACAAAAGAGAATCCATGTTATGTGTATATATAGCAGTGGGGGGAGGGGGGAGAGCAGAAAACAGGAGTATGGAATGTACAACAGAGTATATAGTGCAGGGGTCAGGAGTATGTAATGTACAATATAAATTATACAGTGTAAGGGTCAGGACTCATAATATTGGTATTCAGTAATCAGTGGAAGATTAAATGTTTACTGTAGACAAGTTGCAGAGATCCCACACCGCTGCCTCCCATCTCCTGAGACTGCACTCAGTGACTTGGGTCTGAGACACTACAGACATATCCCTCCACCCGGCACAGCCAGCAGATCACAGAGCAAGTAACCCTGGGAGAAATGATCGGTCAGGAATCTTACTAGACCCGGACATGGGGAGGAGAACCAAATCCCATGTCCCAGGAGACTAGGTCTAGTAATGCTGCCAGCTGAACCCCAGAACCTCCATAAATCCAGTCTAGAGACATAAATTGTGTCTGCAGCACAGAGAAGGAAGATTATCCGAGAGAAATCCAGGAATACAGGACGGGGAACACAGCTCAGGAAAGTGACCAGGGGATTACAGGCTGATATCACCCAGTCCCCGCCCTACTCTGGACCAATCAGTGAGCAGTATGGGTGGAGGAATGGATTTAGTGTTCATGACCCACCTGTGCTGATCTCTGTAGGAGTGTCCTCCTCTATAAATGTCCCCGTTATTCCATCCTCCTCCATAGACTGCTGATCATCCCTCACATACGCCTCTTCTTCTTCTGCTTTCACCTCAAATTCTATATCGATTGGATCTCCACTCTAAATCAAGGAAATGAGAGAAAATATCATCTGTAAAATGTAAGATTTATGATTGTGACATCACACACAAAATCCACACATTGTCTCCCTTCACAGAAGCAGATCACATGTGATATGTGGGTACATTTCCCCTAAATACCGCATGCCATCCTGAAACTGTCCATTTCCTATCCCGTGTTGCGGTATTGACCACAAACACTGAACACGCTCAGTAAATACCGCATGAACAGGCGTTACATTCACAGAAGGAAATAAAGAATGAAATGCATGCGGTCATTAATTAGTGGTGGAGACATGCGGCATTCAGGAAATGTGTACTGCTTGGGAAAGAGTGGGCGGCCGCTGGCATCCTTAACAACCAGTAAACAACATGGTTGTTAGGGAGCGAGCGGCCACCACGTCCTAACCAATCGATAAATCTAAAAAAAAAGAATTACCGGCAATGAAATATTAAGAAAATGGCGTGGGGTCCCCCCCTTTGGGGGGTCTAGTATGGATTTTGAGGGGGACCCCTTGCCAAAATGAAAGAAATACATACCAGACCCCTATCTGAGCATGCAGTCCAGCAGGTCAGGAATGGGGGGGAGTGCAAGCGACCCCCCATCTTTAAACATACCAGGCCACGTGCCCTTAACATGCAGTGGATGCTCTGGGGCAGGGGGGCTTTGCTCCCCCAGAGCACCTTGTCCATGTTGATGGGGACAAGCGATTTTTCCCCACAACCCAGGCTAGTGGCTGTGGGGGTTTGCAGGCAGAGAACTTACAAAATGTAACAAGGGGGCCCTCAGATCCCTCACCCCATGTGAATGAGTATGGTGTACATGGTACCCCTAATTATTCACCCCCAAAAAAGTATTCTGTTAAAGACAGCAGGCAGTTTTTGACAAGTCCTTTATTAAAAAAGCAAAACTAAAGCAAAATGTCCCCCCCGGTGTAGATCCATCATCAATCACGATGCTCGCTGTCACCGCTGACTCGGAAAGAAAAGCTCCGCTCCCAATGAAGACTCCCCTCTGTCTGACAGCTCTGCTGCCTCCTGCCACTAAATATACTAAGGGACGGTGCCACTCGGTGATGTCACTGACCGGGGCATGTTGTATTGGTGATGTCACTGACCGGGGCATGTTGTATTGGTGACGTCACTGACCGGGGCATGTTGTATTGGTGACGTCACTGACCGGGGCATGTTGTATTGGTGATGTCACTGACCGGGGCATGTTGTATTGATGACGTCACTGACCGGGGCATGTTGTATTGGTCATGTCACTGACCGGGGCATGTTGTATTGGTGATGTCACTGACCGGGGCATGTTGTATTGGTGATGTCACTGACCGGGGCATGTTGTATTGGTGACGTCACTGACCGGGGCATGTTGTATTGGTGATGTCACTGACCGGGGCATGTTATATTGGTGATGTCACAAGAGGGCAAGGCCACCCAGTGATGTCACAGGTCCTTAGTTTATTTAGAAGTGGGAGGCGGCGGAGCTGTCAGATGGAAGGAGTGGAGCTTTGTTTTTTCTTCCAGTCAGCGATGACAGCGAGTATTGTGATTGGATCATCGATGGATCTACATCAGGGGGACATTTTTCTTTATTTTTGTTTTGTGAAAAATTACTTCCAGTGTTTTCTTAAACTACATTTTTTTTTTGGTGAATGAATAGGGGTACTATGTACTCTATACTCATTCACATAGTGGGGGGGCCTGGATCTGGGGGCCTCCTTGTTAAAGGTGGCTTCTAGATTCCAATAAGCCCCCCACCCACACCCACTGCCCAGGGTTGTGGGGAAGGAACCCTTGTCCCCATCGACATGGGGACAAGGTGTTTTTGGGGAGGCAGAGTGCCCCTGCCCTGAAGCACCCACCTCATGTTCAGGGTATGTGGTCTGATATGGTTCAGGAGGAAGGTGGGCACTCACTAAGGGTCTGGTATTGATTTTGGAGGGGACCCCACGCCATTATTTTTATAATTTTGGCATCGGGTTCCCCTCAAAATTCATACCTGTCACAGACCATCAGCGGAGAACCTGTCGGCCATCCGCTCCTTGTTTACTGGTTGTTGGGGACACTGGCGGCTGCCTTTTCCTTAACAACAAGCTATTTACAAGTGTTGCTATGGACACCAGTGGTAAATTACCCGCAGGCTTCACTACTAAAAAACAGAATGCAGCATCTTACTACATACTGGGATACGGGAAGATACCGCTTTGTGATTGGAGCCCATAGTCTCTACAAGTCCATGTTCTAGATTCTCCATCCCACCAACCTTGTAATAGTGAGGGATGGTGTGACCTTCTTGTGTGGAATCCCGGGAATACAGAGGACGGGGACATCTCTCTGGTGGGTTCCTGTAGCTGGATGACTCCACCATGGTGTCCTGGTACAGATCTTTGTGTTCTTTTAGAAGCTCTGACTCCTCCATCCCCCCATCCTCATCTTTTATCTCTTCTTTAACCTCAACTTTAGGATCTCTCAGGTTTCCACTCTGAATATATAATAAAAATGACATCAATGGTAACAATGCAGATAATGTACAGATCCTAATGATACTATCAGTGATTGTTCCTCATCTACCTGATGATGGTGAGGGATGGTGTGACCTTCCTGTGTGGAATCCCGGGAATACAGAGGACGGGGACATCTCTCTGGTGGGTTCCTGGTATTAGGTGGCTCCATCATATCCTTGTGTCCTCCTGAAAACTCCTCCATCACTCCATACTCCTCATCCTCCTCTTTATACTCTTCTTTAACATCAATATTATCATCCCCGAGGATTCCACTCTGAAAGATATAATAAAACATTCATTGTAACAAACATGCTGTGTATAAATCACAACTACCAATAATTGTCATCATCTACCTGATGATGGTGAGGGATGGTGTGACCTTCCTGTGTGGAATCCCGGGAATACAGAGGACGGGGACATCTCTCTGGTGGGTTCCCATGACTGGATCCATCTGTAGGAAACACACACACTGACTGAATCCATTGTTTCTATGTGTTTATCAGATGATGGGGGATCTAGGTGGATCCTCCGTACTGCTCTCTCCTTTACAATAAAGTCTCCTCTTACCCGGTGATGTGAGGGGCGGCTGATTGTCCATCATGACGTCCTTGTAGAGATCCTTGTGTCCTTCTAAATACTCCCACTCCTCCATGGAGAAATAGACAGTGACACCCTGACACCTTATAGGAACCTGACACACACAATGATACAGTCACCATCCAGACACATCCCTTGTCTGTTACTGGAGAATGTCCCAGAATTCCCGGCACCGCTCACCTCTCCTGTCAGCAGCTCAGTGATCTCTCTGGTGACTTCTAGAATCTTCTTCTTCTTTCTCTCTTCTATCAGGGAGGGAGGTGGAGGCAATGTGATGTCATATGATCTCCAGACTTCACAGGAGGAAAACTCTACATCTGAACACAAAGAGTCACATCAAATGATATTCCCAGAATCCTCCTCACCTCTCCATTCAGGTCTCCATTTTATTAAAGTCCCACTGGGTGTGAATAGAAAATAACATCTTATTACCTCCTCTGCTGCCACTTCCACCAACGTCTCTTCTATACTTCCTGTCTGTACCTGACATCACTTCCTGTCTTCCATAGAGACTTCCTTTCTGGGTAGAAGTGAGATCCCCACCTTGTGGAGCTCAGAGGAACTGCAGCCCCGAGAAGCATCTGGTAGTGTGACCCCGGCCTTGTGCTGGGTGTGTATGGACTGTAGATCCTTATAGAGGGGTCACCTCCACTCCCACCAAGGGGGACAGAAATATATGACTGCTTGGGGGAGGGATTTTGGCTCCTCTGATTTTGCAGTAAATGTGATTGCATTAGTCCCGTTGATTTTCGTATTTCCATGTAATAAAAGGTGTCACAAGATGTCGGGTTCCCGTTTCTCTCCTCCCTGAGTGTGTATTTAGAGACGGAGCTCCTGCTGGAATGGCGGTCGGAGGCGGAGTCTAGGAGGGAGACTGACAGAACCCGCAGCAGACTTGCAGGAGTGAGCGAGGAGGATCCGGTTCCTTTACCATCGGAGATGAGGAGAGTGTGAAGGATGTTTCTGACTCTGGGAGCTGAAAAGCTGGGAGTCCTATTGGTGTGGTGAGGGGGAAGCACTACTAGGGGGCGCCCTCACCATCCCGTGTACAAGAGGTGGAAGAAGGCGTGGCTACACTACAGCTGACACAATTTGGAGGGCGGAGCACTTTCACACCTTATCAACTTTTCACTGATTGGTGGATTTTTGGAATAAAATAAGTGGATTGAAGTAGATGCAAAGTGGAAGCGGAGGACTTGCAGAGAACACTATACTGAGCACACAATATTGTCGGTCTCCATGGATTTGCACAGGATTTGAGATGATTTCCTATAGCCGCAAATCTGATGAGATGAATGAAGTGGGTGTAAAGTGGAAGCAGTGGATGTGCAGGGAGCAGCATCTTGAGCACAAAGCACTTTATGTTGTGGATGGATTTGCACACGGTTCAGTTTCCTTCATTTATTGATAAACCCCATAAGACCAATGAAGTGGGTGTAAAGTGGAAGCAGTGGATGTGCAGAGAATAGGATTTGGAGCCCCGAGCTCTTTATCTCTGAATGTCTCCACATATTTGTAGTGTATTTGTGATGATTTCTGTGCACACACAATAGGACAGCGCTGTGACACATAATGCTCTTCTAGATGACAGGGAATCCTTCCCTTTGTTACAGCAGCAGTCCGCTAGAAGGTTTTTGTAGGTTTGGAGTTGTTACACATAGCGCGGGTTTTATCCATTTATAGTGATGACATCATTGCCCAAATCTGGGGGTCACCAGCCATTTCCACCCTTTACTCCCAGCTGGGGGGCTTTGTATCCATATACCAGATGTTCTACAGGACTAAATCTGCAATCAATGTTACTGCAAAATCAAAGGGGCCAAAACCCCTCCCCCGAGCAGTCATATATTTCTGTCCCCCTTGGTGGGAGTGGAGGTGACCCCTCTATAAGGATCTACAGTCCATACACACCCAGCACAAGGCCGGGGTCACACTACCAGACGCTTCTCGGGGCTGCAGTTCCTCTGAGCTCCACAAGGTGGGGATCTCACTTCTACCCAGACAGGAAGTCATGTCAGGAATAGACAGGAAGTGATGTCAGATACAGCCAGGAAGTGATGTCAGGTACAGACCGGAAGTAGAGAGGAGACGGTGGAAGTGGTAGCAGAGGAGGTAATTATTATTATACAGGATTTATGGCGCCAACAGTTTGCTCAGCGCTGTACAATATAATGGAAGACAATACAGCAACAATACAGTTCAATACAAGAGGGATAGGAGGGCCTGATCCTGGGAGCTGACAATCTAGGAGGGAATAAGGTTTTTTTTTCTATTTACACCCAGTAACCCCCTGTCATGTCTGTCCTCTTCCTCCATCATCATGTCCATCCTCTTCCTCCATAGTCACATCTGTCCTCTTCCTCCATAGTCACATCTGTCCTCTTCCTCCATAGTCATGTCCATCCTCTTCCTCCATAGTCATGTCCGTCCTCTTCCTCCATAGTCACGTCCCTCCTCTTCCTCCATAGTCATGTCCGTCCTCTTCCTCCATAGTCACGTCCCTCCTCTTCCTCCATAGTCACGTCCGTCCTCTTCCTCCATAGTCACGTCCGTCCTCTTCCTCCATAGTCACGTCCGTCCTCTTCCTCCATAGTCACGTCCGTCCTCTTCCTCCATAGTCACGTCCGTCCTCTTCCTCCATAGTCACGTCAGTCCTCTTCCTCCATAGTCACGTCAGTCCTCTTCCTCCATAGTCACGTCCGTCCTCTTCTTCCATAGTCACGTCCGTCCTCTTCTTCCATAGTCACGTCCATCCTCTTCCTCCATAGTCACATCCGTCCTCTTCCTCCATAGTCACTGTGACGTCTTTTATCTCCAGCAGATGATGATACACACATATATAGTGTGGGAACCCAGATGAACCCCTTCAGGGGCAGAACATTCCCCCACTTCCGGGGCCGGAACATTCTCCTCATTGTGGAGATAAATTCTAGTAATATGGTCCTCTAAACAAACAGCACTGACAATAAATAGACAAGACAAGGACCATCCTGACCATACATGGCCTACAAAGGGCAATGATGACACTACACAGGCAGCCAATGGGCAATCATTACACTATGCAGCCAACACAATGATGGAGTGCCGGGGTCAGGAGTATGGAGCATAGAGCCCCTTACATTGCTGCTCAGGAGGAAGGAAACATTCCCCAGCCGGCCATGAAGAATATGTTCCATCATTGGTGTCAGAGGGAGGGAAATACTGAGGGGTCTGAGGGAAGTAGAGGAGCTGAGGGGTCTCTCAGGGGTACTACAGATAAGGAACTTTGGGGCCCCTGAGGGGGTAGTGGAGCTCGGGGCCTTAAGGAGGTAGAATAGTTGAAGGACTTTGGGCCCTTGGTGGGCACTCTTCTTAGAGGACGTCTGTTTCTGCAGCATTGCCTAAAAGGTAGTCAGGGGTCAGTGCTGAACATCTTCAGGAGACACTCCAATACCTTCCCATGACACAGGCTCTGGCAGTGCCCGGTGCTGGAATTCAGAGCCCCAGGAACCCACCACCACTCTGTACAATGTCCTGGATTCCAGACAATACTTGGCAACCAAGAGAACCCCCTACTGTCCTCCTACCCACACTGGGCTGCCATTGGAGGGAAGAAAACAGACTCCTCCCCCACAGCTCTCTATGCCACCAGTAGCATCCTCCTGCTATCCAATCTCTTCTCTTACTGCACAGAGTGACAGTGACATCACTCCTGTCAGTCAGCAGGCTGACAGAGATTGGAGCCTTGCAGCCGGAGTTCTGCCAATTATCCTGATTATCCAGCAACTCCGTCCAAAAGTCATCAAGTTCCCCTTCCTGGACCTCATGATGAGCCGACATTGACCTCACAGCACTGCCTCAGAGCAAACAAGTCATAGGAAGGATCGTATTTATCATTCCTTGTCTGCAGATCTAATACTCATCAAAACCAGTTCAGAGACCAAACAAACCCAACAGAGAAAAGGGGATTTCTGATCTGGATGGACTAGAGGGTCCCGGGACCTCAAATATGCATCAAACACTAAACACTCCAAACTAAATGTGTTTCCAGGAGGACAGAAGTCCTGAACTGGTTCCCACCCGGCCTATTGTACAATGATGGCGGACAGGACCTCTCTCCTTCTGGAAGGACGTTGTATGATGTCCTCCCACTCTTGCTGTGCAGGTGGAGGGGGACGCAGCATGGTGATTGGTGGGGAGCTCAACGCATCACTGATCAGGGAAAAGATCCAATGATGTTGTCTCTTTACCATGTGATCAGCTGTATCCAATCACAGCTGATCACATGTAAACAAAAGCTGGTTATCGGCATTTCCTGTCCTCAGCGCTGTCACTGTCTGAGGAAAGGAAAGGAAACCGATAACCGGCTTTCCTGTGACAGGGGACATTTACTGTGATTATTAGTGCCCTGCAGTGCAGCCCCATCAGTGCAGCATATCAGTGCCCATCATTGCATCCCCATCAGTGCAGCATATCAGTGTCCATCAGTGCCTCTTCATCAATGCAGCTACTTGAGTGCCATTCAGTGAAGGAGAAAAATAGCTTTTTTGCTAAATTTTATAACAAACAAAAAAAATTTTTCTTCAAAATTATTGTTCTTTTTTTGTTTGTTTAGCAATAAATGACCCCCGTTAGTGGTGAATTAATACCGCACCACCCAAAGAAAGCTCTATCTGTCTAAAAAATGTTACAAATGTCATTTGGATTCAGTGTTGCATGACCACGCAAGGCCACGGGAGGAAACGGAGGTGACACCGGGTTAGGACAGGAAGGGGAAGTGGGCTCGGAGATATGGAGACACACAGTATAAATAAGACCATCTACCACCAGCAGCCAATCCTCTTACAGCCCCCTAGAGGAGGGGAAATGCGTCAGTGACAGCTGCGGTGATGTAATTCCCGAATGGTGGGACTCATGTGGATGGGCCACTTTCAGTCGGACATTTTGCTTGTATATTATATACAAATGTGAGTGTATATGGTTTGCTGTAAAGGAAGTTTGTAATAAATGGAATGACACCATGTGGGTGATTGTTGTTATCTCCTCCCTGCATACATCATGAGATGAACCATCAGTTGTATGATATATTGGGGGGGGAATTGTACACAATCATCCAGGAGGACTACAAGCTCCAGACTAACCAGGACCATGACACAGCACATAGGACTCCTATTCCAGTGTAAGAGTCCACATCCTGTGGTGGAGGAGGGGAGCACTGGAGGGGGAGCACTGGAGGGGGAGCACTGGAGGGGTAGCACTGAGGGGGAGTACTGGAGGGGTTACACTGGAGGGAGAGCACTGGAGGGGGGGCACTGGAGGGAAGCACAAGATCCACCCTTTGGTGAAAGCACAAGGCACTTTATTCCGCACGGTCGGTTGGCGCAGTGTGATTGGAGAAGCACAAGGCACTTTATTCCGCACGGTCGGTTGGCGCAGTGTGATTGGAGGAGCACAAGGCACTTTATTCCGCACGGTCGGTTGGCGCAGTGTGATTGGAGGAGCACAAGGCACTTTATTCCGCACGGTTGGTTGGCGCAGTGTGATTGGAGAGGCACAAGGCACATTATTCCGCACGGTCGGTTGGCGCAGTGTGATTGGAGGAGCACAAGGCACTTTATTCCGCACGGTCGGTTGGCGCAGTGTGATTGGAGGAGCACAAGGCACTTTATTCCGCACGGTCGGTTGGCGCAGTGTGATTGGAGGAGCACAAGGCACATTATTCCGCACGGTCGGTTGGCGCAGTGTGATTGGAGAGGCACAAGGCACTTTATTCCGCACGGTTGGTTGGCGCAGTGTGATTGGAGGAGCACAAGGCACATTATTCCGCACGGTCGGTTGGCGCAGTGTGATTGGAGAGGCACAAGCACATCAACCGATGTAAAAGAACTATTAATATTGATGATTTTATTTTTCTATTCAGTATTTATGAGGGATTTATATTGAATTTGGATGGATTTTCATGCAGTTGGACACGTTGGGATGGGACACAATTTTTGCCCAGACTAGGCAGAGCCTAGAATAGTACTGTATATGACCGCATAATTGTCATCCAAACTGCGACAGCACTGACATCTGAAAAGTGTTCTGGTCAGGAAGGGGGTGGAAGTGTCCGGTATTGAGGTGGTTAGATGTCCAGCAACCCTCCTATTCCCCCCTCACATCCACATCCTATTATTGTGTGACCAATACCATCCAAATACACTCACTGGCCACCCTATCAGGTCCACCTGTTCAATTGCTGGGTAATACAAACTGCTAATCAGCCAATCACATGGCAGCAACTCAATGCATTTAGGCATCTAGACGTGGTGAAGACAACTTGCTGAAGTTCAAACTGAGTATCAGAATGGGGAAGAAAGGGGACTTAAGTGACTTTGAATATGGTGTGGTTGTTGGTGCCAGGCAGGCTGGTCTGCGTATTTCAAAAACTGCTGATCTCCTGGCATTTTCACCCACAACCATCTCTAGGGTTTCCAGTGAATGGTCCGAAAAAGGGATAATATCTTAGTGAGCTGCAGTTGTGTGGAGGAAAATGCCTTGTTGATGTCAGAGGAGAATGGGCAGACTGGTTGCTGTGACATTCAGATGGTAGGGTCAGAATTTGGCATAAACAACATGAAAGCATGGATCCATCCTGCCTTGTATCAACGGTTCAGGCTGGTGGTGTCATGGTGGGGGGGAGATTTTCTGGGAACTAGCAAGGTGGACCTAATAAAGTGGCCGGTGAGTGTAATTCTTACTTTCATTTCCCAAAGTTATCCGTCTACAAGGAGACCTGTATAGATCACATGATGGCACCAATGAGGATGGAGGAGGACCGGAGTCACATGACTGAGAAGATACTAAACCTCACCCTGGAGATCATCTACCTGCTGACCGGAGAGGTGAGGAGGATTCTGGGAGGTCACATGACATCACTCTCATCTCTATTAATAAAACACAGACCTGACCGGAGTGATGAGGAGGATTCTGGGAGGTCACATGACATCACTCTTATCTCTATTAATAAAACACAGACCTGACCGGAGAGGTGAGGAGGATTCTGGGAGGTCACATGACATCACTCTCATCTCTATTAATAAAACACAGACCTGACCGGAGAGGTGAGAAGCATTCTGGGAGGTCACATGACATCACTCCCATCTCTATTAATAAAACACAGACTGACCAGAGGGGTGAGGAGGATTCTGGGAGGTCACATGACATCACTCTCATGTCTATTAATAAAACACAGACCTGACCGGAGAGGTGAGGAGGATTCTGGGAGCTCACATGACATCACTCTTATCTCTATTAATAAAACACAGACCTGACCGGAGAAGTGAGGAGGATTCTGGGAGGTCACATGACATCACTCATCACTATTAATGAAACACAGACCTGACCGGAGAGGTGAGGAGGATTCTGGGAGTCTAACATGATATTCCTATTGGTTCCTCAATACAGAGATTTCCTCTTCTGAAGTCAGGTGATCATATGACCATCACAGTGCCTCCATGTGACTCCCTAAACCCTGAGAGACACAACATGCAGAAGATTCTAGAAGTCACCAGAGAGATCACTGAGCTGCTGACAGGAGAGGTGAGCGGTGCCGGGAATTCTGGGACATTCTCCAGTAACAGACAAGGGATGTGTCTGGATGGTGACTGTATCATTGTGTGTGTCAGGTTCCTATAAGGTGTCAGGGTGTCACTGTCTATTTCTCCATGGAGGAGTGGGAGTATTTAGAAGGACACAAGGATCTCTACAAGGACGTCATGATGGACAATCAGCCGCCCCTCACATCACCGGGTAAGAGGAGACTTTATTGTAAAGGAGAGAGCAGTACGGAGGATCCACCTAGATCCCCCATCATCTGATAAACACATAGAAACAATGGATTCAGTCAGTGTGTGTGTTTCCTACAGATGGATACAGTCATGGGAACCCACCAGAGAGATGTCCCCGTCCTCTGTATTCCCCAGATTCATCACAGGAGGGTCACACCATCCCTCACCATTACAAGGTTGGTGGCAGGCCCGGACTGGTCTTAGGGCACACTGGGTATTTGCCTGGTGGACAGGGGCTTCTGGACAGGGCCAAAACTCTGGGAACTCTGCTGCATTTCTTTAGTACCCTGAAATGCATGAGCAGGGAGTGAGGCAGAGGCAAACAGCTCCGGAGCCCCGGAGCCATGGAGGACAGCCAGGGGGCAAGGTGACCTTGCTGCTCTGATGCTATTGTTAGGGGCCCCAGGAGGCTGGACTGTGGCTCCCCAGTGGCTGCAGGGCTCTGAGCTGAAAGTGTCTCTCTTTTACAGCCCAGAGGTAGTAGTGACATTCCCCCCTTTTCCCACATGGACAGGAGTTGAGAGAGAGAGCTGGTTCTGTTCCTCCCCCTCCCTCCCTCTCCTCCTGTGTCTGCCTCACCTACACCCCCCGGCAGTGTTGTGCCTCAGAGATGGAGATATGTGGGTGGAAAGTTTTCTTTTTCTACATTGTGCGGAGGATTACACTGGGCTGCTCAGTCTAAAATGCCTGGGACAATTTTATTGGCCAGGTCCAGACCTAGTTGGTGGGATGGAGCATCTAGAACATGGACTTGTGGAGACAATGTGTGGATTTTGTGTGTGATGTCACAATAATAAATCTTATATTTTACAGAGGACCTCTTCTCTCCTTCTCTTGGTTTAGGATGGAGATCTGATAGATATAGAATTTGAGGTGAAAGCAGAAGAAGAAGAGACGTATGTGAGGGATGATCAGCAGTCTATGGAGGAGGATGGAATAACGGGGACATTTATAGAGGAGGACACTCCTACAGAGATCAGCACAGGTGGGTCATGAACACTAAATCCATTCCTCCACCCATACTGCTCACTGATTGGTCCAGAGTAGGGCGGGGACTGGGTGATATCAGCCTGTAATCCCCTGGTCACTTTCCTGAGCTGTGTTCCCCGTCCTGTATTCCTGGATTTCTCTCGGATAATCTTCCTTCTCTGTGCTGCAGACACAATTTATGTATCTAGACTGGATTTATGGAGGTTCTGGGGTTCAGCTGGCAGCAAAATGTTCATTTTCACCATAAGTGTTACTAGACCTAGGCACCTGGGGTGTGTGATTTTGATCCTCTGCCCCATGTCCGGGTCTAGTAAGATCTCTGACAGTACATTTCTCCCAGGGTTACTTGCTCTGTAGTCTGCTGGCTGTGCCGGGTGGAGGGATATGACTGTAGTGTCTCAGACCCAAGTCACTGAGTGCAGTCTCAGGAGATGGGAGGCAGCGGTGTGGGATCTCTGCAACTTGTCTACAGTAAACATTTAATCTTCTACTGATTTATGAATAATAATATTATGAGTCCTGACCCTTATACTGTATACTCTGTGTTGTACATTACATACTCCTGACCCCTGCACTATATACTCTATGTTGTACATTACATACTCCTGACCCCTGCACTATATACTCTGTTGTACATTACATACTCCTGACCCCTGCACTATATACTCCATGTTGTACATTACATACTCCTGACCCCTGCACTATATACTCTATGTTGTACATTACATACTCCTGACCCCTGCACTATATACTCCATGTTGTACATTACATACTCCTGACCCCTGCACTATATACTCTATGTTGTACATTACATCCTCCTGACCCCTGCACTATATACTCTATGTAGTACATTACATACTCCTGTCCCCTGCACTATATACTCCATGTTGTACATTACATACTCCTGACCCCTGCACTATATACTCTATGTTGTACATTACATACTCCTGACCCCTGCACTATATACTCTATGTTGTACATTACATACTCCTGACCCCTGCACTATATACTCTATGTTGTACATTACATACTCCTGACCCCTGCACTATATACTCTATGTTGTACATTACATACTCCTGACCCCTGCACTATATACTCTATGTTGTACATTACATACTCCTGACCCCTGCACTATATACTCTATGTTGTACATTCCATACTCCTGACTTCTGCTCTCCCCCTCCCCCCACTGCTATATATACACATAATATGGATTCTCTTTTGTTCCCCCCATTTTCTACCAGCTGGACATTTTATATCGGATGATGTGATTGGAGCACAGATTTTACATGGTGATAATAATGTGATAACATCCTCCAACTTTGGACCCTTAAACAGAAAGTGATAATGAGGGAGGAGTCAATACCCCAATGATGGTGGTCTTCAGGATCAGTCCAGTCTTCATCTTGGTTGTTCTCCCCCCATCCTCACTCTCTGACCTCTGGTGGGGCTCAGCCCCGCTGTTCTTCATGACTAAATCATGGAGTAAATAAGGAAGTGCAGTACTTCTTGTGTTGGGAAGATGGCGATGAGTGATAGAGGGGGTGGGGACCCTCGTCCTATAATCCCCTCATCACTGTCCCTCCTATAAAAGACAGTTCTGGTTGTTTCCTCACTCTCTGACTAAGGTCCATGAATAAAGAAATGACCTGGTAGGAGATCAGAGGAGCCATTTCCTAGTTCCCTTGAGGGTGGAATTGTAAGCTCCTCAGAGAGCAAGCTGCCTGATGTGGGCGGAGTCCTGGTTTGGGGGAACCAATCAGCTCCTGTCTAGTAATCCTCTTTGTCTTTGTATTTTAGTCCATGGCCGGGAGATGAGGAAAACCTCCGAGGATTGTCTCACTTTGTCTCCAGACTGGAAAGTAGAAGATGAGGACATCACACAGTATAGTCCAGGAGAAAACCCGGCTCCCTCCAATGTCCATCCGGCACCACCCAGTGTAGATGGACCATCGGATTCCTCGTATCCTGAGGAACCTCAGACTGTGCGGGACCGGGCCGGCCTTCCAACAGGGAAGAACTTCTCCTGTACTGAGTGCGGGAAGGGTTTCCATCATAAATCCAATTTTAATGTTCATAAAAGATCTCACACGGGAGAGAAGCCGTATTCCTGTTCTGGGTGCGGGAAATGTTTTTCACGAAAGTCCAATCTTCAAATACATCAGAGGCTCCACACAGGTGAGAAACCATATTCCTGTCCAGAGTGTGGGAAATGTTTTTCACAGAAGACCAATCTTTACACACATCAGAGATCTCACACAGGGGAAAAGCCATATTCCTGTCCTGAGTGTGGGAAATGTTTTTCAGACAAATCCAGTCTTTATGCACATCAGAGATCTCACACTGGGGAGAAGCCATATTCCTGTCCTGAGTGCGGGAAATGTTTTTCACTGAAGTCCAATCTTTGCAGGCATCAGAGATCTCACATGGAGAAGAAGACATATTCCTGTCCTGAGTGTGGGAAATGTTTTTCAGAAATGTTCAGTCTTTACAAACATCAGGAGTCTCACATGGGGGAGAAAAAGTATTCCTGTCCTGAGTGTGGGAAATGTTTTTCAAAGACATCCAATCTTTACACACATCAGAGATCTCACACTGGGGAGAAGCCATTTTCATGTCCTGAGTGTGGGAAATGTTTTTCAAGGAAATCTATTCTTTACATCCATCAGAGATCTCACACGGGGGAGAAGCCGTATTCCTGTTCTGAGTGCGGGAAATGTTTTTCACAGAAGTCTAATCTTTATGCACATCAGCGATTTCATACAGGCGAGAAGCCTTATTCCTGTCCTGAGTGTGGGAAATGTTTTTCAGACAAGTCCGGTCTTTTCAAACATCAGAGATGCCACACGGCGAAGAAGCCGTATTCCTGTCCTGTGTGTGGGAAATGTTTTTCACAGAACTCTGATCTTTGCAGGCATCAGAGATTGCACACGAGGGATAAGCCATATTCCTGTCCTGAGTGAGGGAAATGTTCCTCACTGAAGTCCTATCTTCCTGTACATCAGGGGTCCCACACAACCCTGGAGGTGTATCAGTGCCTTAAGTGCCGGAAATGTCCGTCTTTGAGAGTCCATCCAGGGAGGACAAGCTTGTCCTTGGAGCAGACGCTGGCTGCAATGAATAGACAATCGGGGCAGGAAAAAGCCCCTCTAAGTGTAGCCCCCCTAATACATTTCTTGGTGTACAAGGCAGACCCCTCCCATAAAGTCAGAGTAAGCATGCTCATCAGTAACCTCTCCTCACCTCTCCGGTCAGCAGGTAGATGATCTCCAGGGTGAGGTTTAGTATCTTCTCAGTCATGTGACTCCGGTCCTCCTCCATCCTCATTGGTGCCATCATGTGATCTATACAGGTCTCCTTGTAGACGGATAACTTTGGGAAATGAAAGTAAGAATGATTTGGATGGTATTGGTCACACAATAATAGGATGTGGATGTGAGGGGGGAATAGGAGGGTTGATGGACATTGAAGGACTACTCCCCCCATGGGAAGACATTTAATCTGAACTGTTTAGTATTTGCTACATCATGGAGGTCCTGGCACTATCTTGACCTGCCAGATCAGAAATCCCCTTTTAATGTTGGGTTTGTTTGGTCTCTGAACTGGTTTTCATGAGTTTTAGATCTGCAGACAAGGAATGATAAATACGATCCTTCCTATGACTTGTTTGCTCTGAGGCAGTGCTGTGAGGTCAATGTCGGGTCATCATGATGTCCAGGAAGGGGAACTTGCTGACTTTTGGCCGGATTTGCTGACTTTAATAGCCAGAACTCTGACTGCAAGGCTCCAATCTCTAGCAGCCTGTTGACTGACAGGAGTGATGTCACTGTCACTCTCTGCAATAAGAGAAGATATTGGATTGGATAGCAGGAGGATGCTACTAGTGTAATAGAGAGCTCTGGGGGAGGAGTCTGTTCTCTTCCCTCCAATGACAGCCCATCGTGGGTAGGAAGAGAACAACATAAGGGAAGGGTTAGTTCTCTTCATTGCCAAGTATACTGTGATATCCAGGACATTGTACAGAGTGGTGGTGGGTTCCTGGGGCTCTGAATTCCAGCACCGGGCACTGCCAGAGCCTGTGTCATGGGAAGGTATTAGAGTGTCTCCTGAAGATGTTCAGCACTGACCCCTGACTACCTTTTAGTCGATAATACACCAACAGACCTCCTCTAAGAACAAGTACCCACCAAGGGGTGAAAGACTTCCCTCCTTCATTCCACTTGGTATACTGGAAAATAATGAGATGGTAAGAAGGTGAAGGTTGTCTTCCTTTCCTGATAGGAGTTCTGTAAGGAGGTCTGGAAAGTAAATACAGCAATGTAAGGGGCTCTATGCTCCATACTCCTGACCCCGGCACTCCATCATTGTGTTGCCTGCATAGTGTAATGATTGCCCATTGGCTGCCTGTGTAGTGTCATCATTGCCCTTTGTAGGCCATGTATGGTCAGGATGGTCCTTGTCTTGTCTATTTATTGTCAGTGCTGTTTGTTTAGAGGACCATATTACTAGAATTTATCTCCACAATGAGGAGAATGTTCCGGCCCCGGAAGTGGGGGAATGTTCTGCCCCTGAAGGGGTTCATCTGGGTTCCCACACTATATATGTGTGTATCATCATCTGCTGGAGATAAAAGACGTCACAGTGACTATGGAGGAAGAGGACCGACGTGATTATGGAGGAAGAGGACAGACATGACTATGGAGGAAGAGGACGGACGTGACTATGGAGGAAGAGGACGGACGTGACTATGGAGGAAGAGGACGGACGTGACTATGGAGGAAGAGGACGGACATGACAGGGGGTTACTGGGTGTAAATAGGAAATAACATCTTATTACCTCCTCTGCTGCCACGTCCACAAATGTCTCCGATCTGCTTCCTCCCAACTCACCTCTCGGAATGTCCTGCCTGTACCTGACATCACTTCCTGTCTGTACCTGACATCACTTCCTGTCTGTACCTGACATCCTTCCCCTCTGTACCTTACATCACTTCCTGTCTGTGCCTGACATCACTTCCTGTTTGTGCCTGACATCACTTCCTCTCTGGATAGAAGGGAGATCACTTGGTGGAGCTCAGAGGAACTGCAGCTCCAAGAAATGTCTCATAGTTTGAATCTTGTTGTTTCCAAGTGTTCTGGAATGTCCATGTCTGGCAGGTTCCAGGACTTTTCAGAGTGGCAGTGAGGTGATGACTCCGGAACACTCTCTGGGTTCCATCACCAGACACTGCAATTATACCCGACTGCTGGGAGCCGTCATCTCTTTTCCTACAGTGAAAGTATAATTGTGACATCAGCAGAGAGGCAGAGGGAGGGTGGGATCAGGTAAGTAAAACCACTGACCACCAATGCTGGGCTGGGGGTACACTTTATTCTCACTGACACCAACAATGGAGCTTATTTTATCTCACTGACACCAATGGAAATCAGGCCCACGGTGACTGGGTAACTGGAGTGAGATCCTTGATTGGTGGAGAAGTAATGAGGGTGGAGCTTTCTCTGAATTCTCTAGAATTCTCATCTGTTGACAATTGATGGACTTATCTGAATTCTGTGTGAAATATATCTGGTTGTTAATGATTGGTTGGAAATCAGGTGGCCACACCCCTAACCGATGACTCCTCATCTGTCGGCAGGTTTCCCCACTGACAGCTGAATGTCCACAAAAGAATTGTCAGCAATTACAAATTGTGGAAAACCCCTCAGAATGTCTCTGAGAAGAAATGATATTTTATCTTCTCTCCAACTCAGACTATATTTGTCTTAGACGTAAGAGGCCCAAAATCCCGAGTCCCTGTCAGGTCTGAGCTCCAGCCGGATACAATCACCTTCTCCACTCACATAGTTTGCTTTTGTAAATGAAGTGAGTACAGAATTGAGGAAAGCGAGGACACCCGGCAACAATGGGATTCTGTCCTATCTCCTGCACCCGGAGCAAATGAACAACATGTACCAGCCTTCCCAGCCCCATCAATGTACACTGTGGAGGCATCTTGTATGTAGACTCTGGATTCAACAAACCAGCAGCCTGGCCATTCAGGAACGTACCATTGTTCAGTTCTGGGGGGGAACAAACATCTCTCATGGAAAGGAGCTCTGGGGAGTCAACAGACCAATCTTTCATCTATACATATGTTTCCATCTCTCCACATCACTCCATTCTTTTTCTGGACAAAACCATTATAAATATCAGCGACAGATTTACAAATCTAGGATTTTACAATGAGAACACAATGTCACAAGGGATCTATAAAAGATTTTATCCGGACACAAGATCCCATTGTAAGAAAGGAATTCTGAATATGAACAGCGACTGTTATGTGGGATCCCATTATATTCAGTGCAGGGAAATGTATCTTTTATATTTTACTGAAACCTCAGATAATAAATGACATTTATGTCCCAGAAATTAACTTTACTGTATTTGTAACTGAAATTGTACCTTTCATAAATCATTGCACTAATATTGTGTAAAATAATAAAACTCATAAAACATCAGAACTACTAACAATTCATCCTCTAGTATGTCTGCTGTTGTGAAGAAATATATATAATATTTGGGGTTTTAAGTAATTTTAAGGTATAAATGGCTTTTAAAACATGTAAACAAAAAAATTAAAAATGTCTGCAGGACTCCATGGACCCCTTCATTCCACACAGTCTCCAGGAACCGGGAAACCACAGAGAAACCAAGTGTCCCCCGACTTCCTCTCCAGGCTGGGATGTCCCCCTGGTTGGGTGCCCCCTACAGTAGAAGAAGCAGACTGCATCTGCCTACATCTTCTTTATGCTTTGTCTGATCAGGATGGCGGTCATTTCTCCCTGAACACGGAGCGCCCTAAACACGAGGTAAACGTGGTGCAGCATTGAGCCCCGTCCAGCTGTAGTGTAGACTTTGACAGGCTGCAGGCAGTGGGGCTGGACGCTGTACCTGTGCCTACCAGGTGTATTATAATGCCAGCATTGCACCCACAGGGGCTGGACCCCCCATGTACAAGGGGCCTAAGAGATACCATCAGCTGGTGTCCCATTCCACCAGACCCCTATAACTGGAAGAGGACATGTTTGGGGGGATGTGTTGTAGAAGAACCCAGACCACGGTATTGTGTGATGAAATTATAATTCAACTTTATTAATCATATATATGTGACACTTTAACAACAGAAGGAAAGAGATAGATTGTTTACATTTCAAGGATCTATTTATACCATTTATATCATCTATGCTAAGAAACTAATTAACATATGACACACCCCTCATTAATACCAGCCCCACCCACTTATGTGACCCTCTAAACATCCAAATCCCTGTAAATTCCCAGAAGACACTTTCATCTTTTATCCACAACAAGCTGATTGGGTACAAGAGAACCCCGAGCTCCTCCTACTCATTCCCACACAACAAGTCCATGTCACCATCTACAAGGTGAGAGGACCTGAAGGAGAACAAGACCATGACCACCAGGACCATCGCCTGACTGAAGCCATGCTCACATTTCTTTCTAATGCTGCTTCTATGGTCTCCTCAGATACAGATTTGGCAGATGTACATTAGTGGAACCCTTTCACTCCGGCCAATGTAAGGTTTCCATCAGCAGCAGCACGGCCTTATAGCTACAGCACCTGGGGGTTGTCTACATTTGTTAGGCCAACTGTCGGCTTTCTTGTAGAAGTGATTCAGCCGCACTGAAGGTCCTCCCCCCGCCATGTATACCGGGCTCAGATGTCCCTCCTGCAAGCCCAAGACAGACATGGTGGGTGTCAGTGGTGAGAGCAGAAGGAGATCAGCAAACATCTGATCTCCCCTTCAGTGAATGAAGGTGGGAGATTGTCATTTCTGGGTTCAGCGCTGTCATACTCCAGTCACTATGGTTTGGGAAGGAGCTGATTAGGCATGATCTGTGCTTGATCAACTTTCTTGGGGTACAGAGGTAACATTAGGGATCTAATAATGTTCTGATGTCTCTTTAAAGAGGACCTGTAACCAGAAATATTTATCACGGGGAGCTATCAACCCCCTATATGATAGAAGCCATGTTAGGTGAAAAAAGAGATGAAAAAAATTTAAGTAACACTATAAAAACCCATAAAACAAATCACACGACACATTTTACGTATTTACACAAGCGAGAGTGAGAACAATCATTCTGAGGCCATCGTTCACGGATAACTATCTGAACTGATAACCTGTAAAGGCTCTTAAAGCGTCACCTTTGAACAATTTTTGGTACTGAAGTTTGTCACCATTTCACAAGTACGCACAATGTGTAAAGTTTGACATGTTTGGTATCTATATACTTGATGACAACCCCATATTTTATATTTCACCAAACAAATTGGGTCATATATTGTGTTCGTTGTGCACTAACATTATCTTTTTTTACAGAAAATATGTATTTGATAAACAGCTGTGCTAATATTCTGTGACATGAAAAATGGCAACTACCACCATTATATTCTCCAGAGTCTCTGCTTTCAGAAAATAAAAGAAATGTTTGGGGTTTAACTAATCATATGGCCTAAAATGTGAAATTAACTAAAATCAAAAGCAAAATAAACTCTGGCAGTGAAAGAAAATACAGCAATATATAACATTTCAAAACCAAAACTATGATAGCAACTAATGGCTTAAGAAGCAAACCCACCATATTACTCAACCAGGTTCCATCTAAACCCACCCAAAACATTGGATCCCACCTCCTCCCACCCAGGTTCCTGTTGGAACTCCTTTACCTTGTGTAGATATCTCCTTCTGAGATCCTCATGATCTAATATAAATGTACAACACTCTCTATCTGACACCAGTTTGTAGAGCCCACCTTGGTCTGCCAAGAGATAGTCAGCTGCCAAGCAGTTCTGTGACACCACCTTAGGTGGTGGAGCCACTTCTGCTGTCAGCTCTGCTATAACATCAATGGTGTCATTGGTTACCTGATCCATGACTCCAGTACACCGGTCCATCTTACTTTTCTTAGATTCCCCATCCTGGCATAAAGCAGCTCCAATCCAGAGAAAATGTTTCTTCTCACTGGAAGGCCAGGGGAGTATTGGGAGAAATTGAGGCTTTCCCTTACAGATATGGGGGGGGAACATAACCTAAAGTACATCTATGGGTGCAATTGAAGGGTAGCCTTTTTAGGGTGCTCCTTCCACACAAGAAGCAAATGTTATCTGGAAGGACTAGGAATCCATTGGACCAATGGGGATTAAACATTCTGCAATTACATTGAGAAACCATGAAATGTTACTGGCCTGTGATTGGCTCTCCTATTGTTAGTGAAGTAAGTGAGACTCCCCTTATCGGTGTCATTAATGGAAAGAAACCATGTGAAATGTTTCTTCCAAATCCAAAAAGATGATCCCCTTGGGTAAGTACCCATGCTAATATTCCTGATATGAGGTTGTATTCCCTGCTATACAGAAAACATGGACAATCATTTACACCTTTTACAGCAGGACAGTAAATATCAGAACACAATTCAAACAGAAGACCAACAGCAGGAAGTCTGCTAACTGAATGTGTAATGCAATCTGTCATTAGCATTCCCAGAGTTCCCTCTGCAACATAGTTGTATCAGCTGTTGGTCCTGTCTGTAGATCTGTTATTTCCCCACCTTCTGTAACAGGGTGACAACCCTGATCATTCTGTAGGAACATTACACAGCAGCGTTGTCACCCTGTACAGGGAAGTCTTAGATAGATTATAAGGAAGACACACAACAAGTAAAGTCCAACTTCAGCTAACGCTTCTACAGCAGTTACAGCAACAGGATTTCTATAAGGTTCAACCCACCATATCAATGGAAGATGACAGTTGTAAGCACCCCCAGCAGTCTTATATGGTGTTTCCCAACCATCCAACTTTCATTTTTGCCAAATAGCTTGGCCTTCTACAAGAAGCAGAAAAAAACTGGGAGGGTCAACAGGTAATAAAAAAGTTACAAGGGGAGACTCGGAAAAACAAAAACGTTTATGCTAATGACAGATTGCACCATTTATGTAATTATTGATTTTGCCCATTGTTACACTGTGGCGCCGATGTCTTAACTCGTCCATTCAGAGTCATTAAGGTGAACCCCAATAAGAGGAATTTCAGTCTCCCAGAAGAAGTGGTAGGAATATGACCGCACACTTAGCACTTTGTAAGTTCAGATCTCTTGCAGTTGTACCGTGTGAATAGTTTATGGAGATGAGCAATAGCTTGACAGAAAAAAAAAAAAGATAACAAGGACATCCAATCATCACCTGATAGAATCCCTTTTGAGAAAACCAGATGAAACACAAGTGGCCAGCTGGGATTAGGTGGTACTGTTGAATATGTCCCCTAAAACAGCATTAACTCCGTGTTGGAAGGCCTACAGCAGCTTAAGAAGTTACTCTCTAACCAGAGACCTCTATCTGGCTGGTATCTCAGCTACAGACCTGCCTGGAAAGATGTCATCCATGAGAGGATATAGAACATGGAAAGGAGGCATTGATCATGGGAGAGGAGGTTGACCATGTAATGGGAGGTGTGGACAAGGTGGGCTTAGCTGGAGCCCTCAAGCCTAGCTTATGATTTATAAATTCTCAAAAGAACCTGGAATGGACTCTCCTAATGAGGTTTCAGAGGCTTGGCAAGAAGCCATTGGACCCCATCCTAGACTCTGGTACTGAGGCATTGTTGGTCATGTATTGGTTGGTCAGATTCTGGCAATGAAGAAAACACATGGGAACATAGCTCAGTTAGTGAATGATGAAAATGCATTACATGTTCAGTCAATGCTCCATAAAAAAGGATAAAGATGAGAATGATGAGGAATACAGTTCAGTCATTGCTGCTTGTCTGAAAAAATGTCCAAAGGTAAAATATTCACAGGCCTTCTAGGTGTGTTTCTGATGGATATAAGCACTAAAATCAATGAATCCGATCATTAGAGTCCTGTTTGTTCAAAAATTTTTTTTTTATTAAGTAGCATCATGTCTTCCCTAGTTTGTGGGAAGACATTGGGCCTGTGAACCTAATGGGACAGCTGTGACTTCTTTAATATTGCCCCTTCTTCTGGAGTTTCCTCTATGCAGCTCAAGCTTGTGAATCCTCTGGTGACAGATTAGCCTGGAATTACCTGTAAAAGCTTTGTCACATTCTGAACATTGATATAACTTCTCTCCAGTGTGAATCCTCTCATGTATGACAAGGTTTCCCCTCCGTTTAAAAGTTTTATCACATTCAGAACATTGATATAGCTGCTCTCCAGTGTGGACCTTCTGGTGTGCTATGAGAACTGACTTCTGTGTAAAAGTTTTATCACATTCAGAACATTGATGTGGTTTCTCTCCAGTGTGGATCCTCTGGTGTATGATAAGATCTGACTTCCATGTAAAAGCTTTGTCACATTCAGAACACTGATATGGCTTCTCGCCAGTGTGGATCCTCTGGTGTATGATAAGATATGACTTATTTGTAAAAGCTTTGTCACATTCAGAACACTGATATAACTTCTCTCCAGTGTGAATCCTCTGGTGTCTGATAAGATGTGATTTCCATATAAAAGCTTTATCACATTCAGAACACTGATATGGCCTCTCTCCAGTGTGAATCCTCTGGTGTGATATAAGATCTGACTTATGTCTAAAAGCTGTGTCACATTCAGAACACTGATATGGCTTCTCTCCAGTGTGAATCCTCTGGTGTCTGATAAGATGTGACTTCTGTGTAAAAGCTTTGTCACATTCAGAACACTGATATGGCTTCTCTCCAGTGTGGACCTTCTGGTGTGTGATATGTTTTGCCTCCATTGTAAAATCTTTGTCACGTTCCAAACAAGAAATAGCTTGAAATGACTCCTCTTATGTATACTTGGGTTGGACTTTACTGTAAAGCAATTGTCACATCCAGAACACTGAAATGACTTTTCTCATGTTATCCTCTGAGGTTGGATCAGTGTTGAAGAGGACCCAAAGCACTTATGACATGTAGAACACGGATATGACTTGTGTCCTGTGTGACTCCTCCAGTGAACTGCAATAAAAACTTTCAGTCAATTACAACACCCAGATGTTTGGTTTTTCCATGTGACTGAGTTGTATTCACAAACACCAGCATGACCGAAAACGTGGTTCATCAATCCACCTGTACAAAAAAAAATAAAAAATAAAAATCAGAATTCTATATAAAGGGGCTAAAGTTGGTTTTTATTTTTAATGATCATTAATAAATATATCTTATATATCATCGCAGGCTGTGTCAGCATTATGGTTGTCCTCAAAGGACCAGTTGTAACTGTAAGACTAGATGTCCAGAGCACCTCACCCCCCCATTACATCAGATGCCAAGAACCCCACACCCACCCTAACATCACTGTGCACATCCTTTGGGGGCAGAGCTGGAAAGCAGAAAGTGTAGGGTCTGGAGGAGGACCAGAGGAGGAGTGGAGTCAATTACCAGAGTCTGCTGAATGCTGAGACCAAGGGAGGTGGAGATGAGGGGATGCTGCAGCTGCACTGAGAGGTGCAGGATTTGGCAGAGGAGTTCTTTTCTCCTCTCTGCTGCCGACTGCTGAGACAAGGTGGGGGAGGAAACAAGGGGTACCTGCAGGAGAGATGCAAGGGCCACATGAAATAACCTAGAGGGCAGGATCTGGATACAGGTGTTTGACACCTGTGTTATATATATAGAAAGCATATGTACATCATCATTTGTTTATTTATATATATATATATATATATATATATATATATATAAATATATATTTTTTTAATTAAACTAAATTGTATTATTTAAGTTTTTAAGTGCACACAGTATATCCAACATCCAGCCCAGACAATGGAGTCATACATTCTAATGTATAAGCAGTTGTGGCAATGTTACAGATCATACAGAACAATAACTTGCTTTGTCTCTGGTGTCACTTTTACCTTCTATAAACAAATGAAAAGAGAAAAAAGAAGCAACGTAGAACAATTCACCTGTACATGGCAAGTAACTCTCTCCAGTACAGACATAGATAGCTGACACCGTTCAAGTAGGCCTGTGTCTACAGGATCATACACCAAGTATCGGCCTCCAATGTAGTCACCATTTAGTAGGGTACAATTGGCCGGGTCCATTTTTAGGGGCCTAAAAAAGTTAAACCTATAAAAACCTATGACAAATGAAGTATGGGGAGTGAGTACCGGAGTATCCAGCCAGTTCTGCCAGAGAGCCATAAGTCTCCTAGGAGAAGTTAGGTTTTCATGTATTATTATGGGGTTCACCTGCTCAATCCATGCCTGGTGGGAGTATGAGTTGATAACCAGAATGCTTGGATTCGATTTGCAGGTTCGTTCAGAAAGTACATCTAAAAATCCAAAAATTACAAGCTTAATCCCAACTAGGGAGAGACTTTGTTCAATTAAAAGAAAAATGTCAAAGACAGGTGAGAAAATGTAAATAAGCAGCTTAGAGAAGAGCTAAAAACACTAAAAATACCCCCACAAATCTATCCTAGAAATTCAATCTAAAATGTAACAATTACACCAAGAAAACCCTCAACTGAGGGAAGAGATAATGACACCAAAGATACAAATGGAGCTCAACAATCAGGAAAGAGAATCAAAGAGGATGATTTATACAAAGTACCCATCAAGGAACAACAGACCGGTGAGACCAATCAGCTTCCGAAATGTAACAAGACAAAGACCAGCAATAGCCAAGACAACTCTACTAATCCTGAGACCACAAATAGTGATGGACGAACACCCCCCTGTTCAGGTCGCGGTCAAACATCTGAACCTACAGAATGTTCTACAGTGAATGTCGAACACAAAGGACTGAGAGGTGTCTTACCGCATCTGAGTATGAAGATCCCGCTCAGTTACTAATATCCGGCATGAGTTCTATGATGAAGTCACGCGGTATTTTAGTAGTGAGACATTCATTCATGTTCCTGGTGTCAGTGGGGTTTCCTGCCGACAGCTGAATGTCAAAAGAATTGTCAGCATTGCCCAACAATTAAAAAAAAAAAAAAAAACTTGTCCCCCCTCTCATCCACACCAAGCACTTTGAGACTGGTATGAATTTTGAGAGGAACCCTCTATGCCAATAATTTTTTTAAAAATGGTATGGGGGTCCCCCAAAAATCCATATCAGGAGGTGAGCACCCCCTCTCCTGAACCATACCAGGCCACATGCCCTCAACATGGGGGGGTGTTTGTCCACATATTGATGGGGACAAGGGCCTCTTTCCCACAACCATAGCCTGAGGTTGTGGGGGTCTGCAGCCTGGGGGGCTTATTGGAATATGGAAACCCCCTTTAACAAGGGGGCCTCAAGATCCCGCCCCCCACCTATGTGAATGAGTAGGCGGTATGTGGTACTGCTACCCATTCACAAAAAAAAGGGTAGTGTAAAAAATGATAGGAGACAGTCTTTGACAAGTCCTTTATTAAAAATAAACATTTTAAAAAATGTCCCCCAAAGTAGATCCAACATCAATCATGATGCCACCACCACCGCTACCCAAAAAAGGGGGGAAAAAGCTCCGCTTGCGATGCTGGCTCTTGGCTATCTGACAGCTGTGCCCGTGACAACAGTTTTTATATACCCCGCCCCCTTGTGACATCACCACACACTGTGATTGGTCAAAGTATTACACCTGACTTGTGATTAGGTGCATTGCTTTGTCCAAACACAATGCACTGTCAGGGTAAACAGCCCACCGAATGCCCATACTGTTTGTGTTTGCCGAACACACGAACGGCTCATGTTCAAATCAAACTTAGGTTCAACTCGACCATGAAGTCCATCCCTACAAACAAACAATCATCAAACCACAAGAACAGCCAACAGACTCCGGATTATTTTTGTAATAATAGACTCCAATGGGAAATATCTAAACACCAAACGGCTCTTCCCAGGAACAAGACAACAAAATTCAAGTTCAACAACTGAACAAGCGACAGGAGTTATCAATGATCCGTATTTCACCGACCCCAAACATATCATCATACACACCGACCCAAACATATCATCATACACACCGACCCAAACATATCATCATACACACCGACCCAAACATATCATCATACACACCGACCCAAACGTATCATCATACACACCGACCCAAACGTATCATCATACACACCGACCCAAACATATCATCATACACACCGACCCAAACATATCATCATACACACCGACCCAAACATATCATCATACACACCGACCCAAACATATCATCATACACACCGACCCAAACATATCATCATACACACCGACCCAAACGTATCATCATACACACCGACCCAAACGTATCATCATACACACCGACCCAAACGTATCATCATACACACCGACCCAAACGTATCATCATACACACCGACCCAAACATATCATCATACACACCGACCCAAACATATCATCATACACACCGACCCAAACATATCATCATACACACCGACCCAAACATATCATCATACACACAGACCCAAACATATCATCATACACACCGACCCAAACATATCATCATACACACCGACCCAAAAGTATCATCATACACACCGACCCAAACGTATCATCATACACACCGACCCAAACGTATCATCATACACACCGACCCAAACATATCATCATACACACCGACCCAAACATATCATCATACACACCGACCCAAACATATCATCATACACACCGACCCAAACATATCATCATACACACCGACCCAAACGTATCATCATACACACCGACCCAAACGTATCATCATACACACCGACCCAAACGTATCATCATACACACCGACCCAAACATATCATCATACACACCGACCCAAACGTATCATCATACACACCGACCCAAACGTATCATCATACACACCGACCCAAACGTATCATCATACACACCGACCCAAACGTATCATCATACACACCGACCCAAACATATCATCATACACACCGACCCAAACATATCATCATACACACCGACCCAAACGTATCATCATACACACCGACCCAAACGTATCATCATACACACCAACCCCAAACGTATCATCATACACACCGACCCAAACGTATCATCATACACACCGACCCAAACGTATCATCATACACACCGACCCAAACGTATCATCATACACACCGACCCAAACGTATCATCATACACACCGACCCAAACGTATCATCATACACACAGACCCAAACGTATCATCATACACACAGACCCAAACGTATCATCATACACACCGACCCAAACGTATCATCATACACACCGACCCAAACGTATCATCATACACACCGACCCAAACGTATCATCATACACACCGACCCAAACGTATCATCATACACACCGACCCAAACGTATCATCATACACACCGACCCAAACATATCATCATACACACCGACCCAAACATATCATCATACACACCGACCCAAACATATCATCATACACACCGACCCAAACATATCATCATACACACCGACCCAAACATATCATCATACACACCGACCCAAACGTATCATCATACACACCGACCCAAACGTATCATCATACACACCGACCCAAACGTATCATCATACACACCGACCCAAACGTATCATCATACACACCGACCCAAACATATCATCATACACACCGACCCAAACGTATCATCATACACACCGACCCAAACGTATCATCATACACACCGACCCAAACGTATCATCATACACACCGACCCAAACGTATCATCATACACACCGACCCAAACGTATCATCATACACACCGACCCAAACGTATCATCATACACACCGACCCAAACGTATCATCATACACACCGACCCAAACATATCATCATACACACCGACCCAAACATATCATCATACACACCGACCCAAACATATCATCATACACACCGACCCAAACATATCATCATACACACCGACCCAAACATATCATCATACACACCGACCCAAACATATCATCATACACACCGACCCAAACATATCATCATACACACCGACCCAAACATATCATCATACACACCGACCCAAACATATCATCATACACACCGACCCAAACATATCATCATACACACAGACCCAAACATATCATCATACACACAGACCCAAACATATCATCATACACACCGACCCAAACATCCTCCAGGGACAAAAGGAAGCCTCTGAGAATAAACTATTACAACTAACAGCGACCGCACAACAAAAATGTCCTCACTCCAACATCATACTGTCCTCCCTAATTATTATTATTATACAGAATTTATAAAGCACCAACAGTTCGCTCAGCGCTGTACATTACAAAGGGGGACAGAACAAGCAACAAACAAAACAGTAACAATACAACACAATATAATGTGATACATGAGGGGGCCCTGCTCCTTGGAGCTTACAATCTAGGAGGGAGGGGAAAGTGGTACAGGAGATACTGTAGCTGTGGGGGATGGAATGGTAGGAAGAGTGGAGGAGGTAGGGAGATTAGCAGGGGGTGGGGTAGGCTTCCCTGAAGAGATGGGTTTTCAGGGCATGCTAAAAGGAGAGGAGGGTAGGTGATAGTCTGATGGGTTGGGGAAGGGAGTTCCAGAGGATGGGTGACACCCTGGAGAAATCCTGGAGGTGGGCATGGGAGGAGGAGACCAGGAAACTAGAGAGAAGGAGGTCTTGAGAGCAGCAGAGAGTGCGTGAAGGGTGATACTTGGATATTAGGTGTATGTATGATGTAGTTTGGGGTGGTATTATGGACAGCTTTGTACGTCAGTGTTAGGATTTTGAATTTGATCCATTGCACAATCGGAAGCCAGTGGAGGGATTGGCAGAGGGGGGTGGCGGAAACGGAGAGGTTGGTAAGGTGAATGAGTCTGGCTGCCAAATTCAGGATAGACTGAAAGGGGGATAGCCTGTGGCGAGGCAGGCCAGTGAGGAGGGAGTTGCAGTAGTCGAGTTTTGATATGATGAGGGAGTGGATGAGCTGTTTAGTGGTTTCAGGGGTTGGAAACGTGCATATTTTGGCGATGTTGCGGAAGTGGAGTCTGCACGACTTTGTTAATGATTGGACATGGGGCTGAAAGGAAAGGTTGGAGTCCAGAATGACACCAAATACTCTGGTCTGCGGGGCGGGTCTGATAGTGGAATTTTTGGATGTGATGGAGAAGTCAGTAGGGGGTGGTGTGTGGGTTGGGGGAAGACAAGGAGCTCAGTTTTGGAGAGGTTCAATTTAAGGAAATAGAGTGACATCCAGTCTGATACGTCGTTCAGTAGGTTGGTGATTTGGATAGAGACTGAGGGGGTAAGGTGAGGGGTAGAGAGATTTGTGTGTCATCGGCATAGAGGTGGTAGTTGAAGCTGTGAGAGTGTATGAGTTGGCCCAGGGAGGAGGTATAGATGGAGAAGAGAAGGGGCCCAAGGACAGAGCCTTGGGGGACCCCAACAGAGAGGGGGAGTGAGGGGGAGGTGGTAGCATTATAGGTAACGCTGAAAGAGCATTGTGATAGGTAGGATGAGAGCCAGGAGAGAGCAGAATCTCTGAGGCCGAGGGAGTGTAGTTTTTTGAGGAGGAGGGGGTGGTCAACTGTGTCAAAGGCTGCGGAGAGGTCCAGGAGTAGGAGTACAGAATAGTGGCCATTGGATTTGGCTGTTAGGAGGTCATTGGAGAGTTTGAATAGGGCAGTTTTGGTGGAGTGTATGGGGCAGAAGCTGGACTGTAGGGGATCAAGGAGGTTGTTGTCGTTGAGGTGAGAGCTTAGGCAAGTGTAGACAAAGCGCTCGAGGAGTTTGGATGTGAGTGGAAGCAGGGAGATGAGTCTGAGGTTGTTCAGGTCATTGGGATCCAGAGAGGGTTTTTTAAGTATGGGGGTGATGTGTGCATGCTTCAGAGGGGAGAGGAATGTGCCGGAAGAGAGGGAGAGATTAAAGATGTGGGTGAGGGAGCGTAGTATGGAGGAGGAGGGAGGTTGTAGGAGTTGTGAGGGGATAGGGTCAAGGGGGCAGGTGGTGAGGTGGGCATCAGTGAAGACTTTGGAGACCTCCTCGATGGTAGTAAGGTCGAAGGTTTGGAGGGAGTGTGAGCTGTGGCAATGTCCTTGTGAATAGTGTCAATCTTGTTTTTGAAGTAATTGCACTAATCTCAAGGGCAGTGAGTGAGGAACTGGGTGGAGGTGGGGGCAGAGAGAGTAGGAAGTTAAATGTGGAGAAGAGTCGGCGAGGATGGGAGGAGAGGGCCTTGATGAGGGTCAGGAAGTAGGCTTGTTTGGTGGACTGGAGGGAGGAGGTGTAGGTGTGGAAGGCAGATTTATAGAGGGAGAAGGCTTGTTGGGATCTGGTTTTGTGCCATAGTCGCTCCAGGGCATGACTGCATCATTTGAGAGATTTAGTGTGATCATTCTGCCAGGGCTGGAGCGGTCGAGGTCTGATGTTTTGTGTGGTTAAAGGCACTAGTAAGTCAAGGGCTGTTGATAGAGCGTTGTTATAGGCAGTCATAGCCAAGTCGGGGCAGGACAGGGGGAGGATGCTGTCGTGGAGTTGATCAGCTGCAGAGTGGAGGGGGGCAGGGTTAAGGTTGCAGAGGTTGCAACTGGTGGTGGTAAGACATTTGGAGGGGTAGGCACTGGAGGACGAGGAGATAGAGAAGGTAATCAGGTTGTGGTCAGAGAGAGGGAAGGGGGAGTTTGTGAGGTTGTGGGGAGCACAGCGGTTGGAGAAGACAAGGTCCAGGATATTTCCGTCAGAGTGGGTGGTGGATTGTACACACTGTGCAAGTGCAAAGGAGGAGGTTAAGTGGAAGAGATGGGATGTGGACGGGTTGTCAACGTTGACAGGGATGTTGAAATCCCCAAGGATGATGGTGGGTAGCTCGGAGGAGAGGAAGAATGGTAACAAGGAGGAAAAGTCATCCAGGAAGCAGGATAGAGGTCCAGGAGGCCAGTGGATAACGGCAACCTTCAGGGGGGTTGGGGAGAATAGTCGGATGCAGTGGGACTGGAAGGAGGAGAAGGATAGGGAGGGGGGGTTTGGGAGGACTCGGAAGGTGCTCTGTGGTGACAGGAGCAGACCAACCCCACCACCTTTATGACAGTTGGGCCTGGGTGAGTGGGTCCAGGTGAGACCTCCATAGCAGAGCGCAGCAGGGAGGGTAGAGTCAGTGGCCTGGACCCAGGTTTCCGTGATCGCTGGGAGGTTGAGGGAGTGGGAAATAAAGAGGTCATGGATGGTGGTGAGCTTGTTGCACACCGATCGGGCGTTCAGGAGTGCGCATGAAAATGGGGGGGGGGGGTGGTTTTAGGAAGCAGGGGGACAGATACTAAGTTGCGATGGTTGCTGCAGGACGTGGAAGTGGGAGGGTGCTGTGTGGGTGAGCGAGGTGGTGGAGGGCCAGAGTTCGGGGAGATGTTCCCGGAGGTTTGGAGGAGAAGGGTGAGAAAGGTGGCATCGGAGCGGGATGTACAGGAGTGAGCAAATCTGCCAGTGGAGGTGTTCGGGTCTGTGGGAGGGTGAAGTGTTAGGAGGAGGTGGTGGGTGCCGTAGAGGGGCGAAGGAAGCAGTGAGGACACAATATACAATTGTCTGGGAGGAGCAGAGTGATATAGAGAATAGATTTTGGGAACGGAGGAGAGGAATATGAGAAGGAGTGGAAGAGGCATTTAAGGGTGGCAGATAGGAGTGGTGGGAGGCTTGGCTGTCGATAGTCCAGTGTGCAGTGGCGTATCTTGTTGCTGTGGCTTCTAGTAGCTGGGGTGTAGGGGAGTAAGGAGGGGGGAATGGGTGAGGATGGATGGTTTCCAGGGGCGCTTGATTGTAGACAGTCTGGTGAGCAGTGGGGTCTCTTGTTGTGGTGTCTTACATCAAGGGTTCGTGTCTTTAGGTCGAGCAGAGATGGGGGTTGGTGTGAGTAGTCCCTGGGTGGAAGGATCTGGATAGTTGTGCGGCTGTTACTTGTCCTTTGGGTTGAGCTGGGTTGGGGTCGGTGTGAGTGCTGTCAGGGTGATCAGGTCAGGAGTGATGTGTGGCTGCAACTTGCGTGTGCTCCTGCGGAGACATGCTTGGCAGGGTTCAGGGTCCAGGTGGAAGTCCCAGGGTGGTGGTGCTGGTGTGTGGGTTGACTGTGGTTTCCTTGGAGCCTTGTGTGCTCCTGTGGCCCTCTAGGTTCTAGTGGTATCCCCTGGGTTTGTGGTGGCAGCTTTGTTGGGGGTGATGGCAGCTTCCCCTCATTGTGGAGAAAAACGGTGGTGTGGCAGCATCCCGGAGGTGATGGCAGTTTTGCCTTCTCTCAATTGTGCTTGTGGGCGCTGTGTGCCAGCGTTAGTGGGTGCCGTAGGGTCCGGCGTCTGTGGGAGTGGCAGGGTCTGGCACCTGTAGGTGTTGTAGGGCCCGGCATGTGCTGTAGGCCGCATGGCAGGCTCACATGATGGACCATGGGGTTGTGCGGTGGTGGGGCACGGGGGCGGCTTTGTAGCACATGGTGGGGAGCAGGGGTGCTGAGTTGGTGGTGGTGGCTTAACCTGTCCATTTTGGTGGTGGTGGATTTCCCTCACAGGGTGGGGGTGATGGAAGTGTCTTTAACCCCTCTGGCTGGAGAGGAGGCGTCCTGGTTCTCAGTGGCCCGTTTTGGTGGTGGTGGCCGTGCGGGTGGTGGTGCTGCCATGCAGGCTCCCTGTAGGTGTCATGGGGGGTGCGCCTTGGTGGGCCACAGCAGGCCATGCGAGGCTGGGTGCTGGAGTGCTGCACTAGTCCTGGGCAGTTATAGGGTCCTGGTGGCAGAGGTAGGGCTGGGGGGCACCAATGCTTGCCCCCTGCCTGCTGCTACCCGGTGGTAGCTTATATGCAGGCTGCTTGTGTGCAGCTAATCAGGTTGTGGGTGGTTTGTCTGGACGGCCGGTGGATTCGGGAGGCCGGGCCGGGGTTGCAGGGACAGGCACCGTGGAGGCTTGGGCAGCGGCTTCACTTCTTAGAGGGCGGTGGCTTCCCCTCTCCTGGTGTGTCTAGGGCCCGAGGAGCTTGGATGTGGCCAGCGGTGACGGCGGCGGCAAAGAACCGGGCCGTGTGGTGATGAGACCAGCATGGCGGCAGAGATTCGGGCCACGTGGTGATGGGACCAGCGAGGCAGAGGTGGCGGATAGGGCACAGTGGTGGATCACGTGGCACCACTCCCTCTCCAGGTACAGGGGGGGTCAAGGAGGGTCGGGGTGGCCGCTTTTAAGTCAGTTTAGCTGGTGGGAGTTAGATGGAGTTTGGGGGCGACCGGAGCTCTGGGTCATGCGGCTGCTCTGACCGCCATATTGGCCTCATCAGATTTAAGGATGGACATTCCAAGGATGAACATAACAAACAATATAAAACTCAGCGAATCAACACAGAGCTGGCAGATAAAACCAGGTCAAAGCCTACCATTCACCTGACACAACATCGTTCCATCATGACCCAACACCTCTATGACTACAAACACCTCAACTAACAAGGGGGCAGTCAACTAGCAAGAGAACCCAAAGACATTGTACTGAATGGAACTCACAACCCGGGATCTGGCACAAACCATCTCAGATGGACACAATGGGGCTGATTTACTAAAACTGGAGTGTGCAAAATCTGGGGCAGCTGTGCATGGGAGCCAATCAGGTTCTGACTTCAGCTTGTTCAATGAAGCTTTGACAAAAAACCTGGAAGCTGATTGGTTCCTATGCAGAGCTGCACCAGACTTTGCACTCTCCAGTGTCTCATTGTCATCACATGCTGTGTCCATAATGACCACCCATCCCCCCTTATCAGCTGGCTTCAATGTTATATCTCACCTTGCTGCTAATGATGGCAATGCACCTTTCTCCTCAATGGTCCCATTATTAGGATATGACCCCAGAGTTCCTGATTATAGACTGTCATACGTCACCATCTTTATCATCCAAATGAAGAAACATTTCTGCTGCTGCATATGTAGTGGGTGGTGGAAACTTCCATTTTATCTGTAAACCTCAGACAGACCTACTCAGTGGTGTGACTACAGATGATCCCTCAATATCGCCTCTCCAAGAATAATGTACCTTCAATCTAATATTCCTGAAACATCTATACAAGTCCTGTGCCAACAAAAACTTCTTCATGATACCTTTAGGGCTAAAGCCCAAACCTTTCCCCAGAAGGTCCATCTTACCCGATGTCAGTCCAGCTGAGGAGAAGGCGAGAATTCCGTCTATTTCTGTTGATGATGAATCATCTGTTGGGATGGTTGGATGAGTGGGAAATCCCTTGTTGCAGCGTTGATGTTTTTTACCTCCCCTGTGGCCGGATCTCTGCTGTTTCCTTGATTCTGATGTACAATATGAGGTGGGTGTTGTCCCTCTATAGATCCTAATAAAGTGCCTCCAGCAGAGGAGGGAAGTGATGGGTCAGAGGCTGTAGAAGAAGCTCTAGTAAGCAGTCTAGATGGACGAGGTGAGTCTTGTGTAGGTGGTGCTCCAAGAGTAGGCCTGATTAGTAGACGGTTAGATGTTGGACTCCTTCAGCTGCTCGGCTGACAATGCAGACTGTAGTGTAGACTCCACCTGTGTGATCTGTACAGCCAGAACAGGTTCTTCCTTCTGGAGAAATGAAACTGGAGAACAATGGAGCTTTTGTTTAGGACTTGTGTAAACAGACCATTGAACTCCTCCCTGTAGGCAAACAGACCATTGTCCTCCTCCTTGTAGGCAAACAAAGTTGGGGTCAGTTTACCTCCTAGCCACCTTGGAATACACTGTGCTTTCTAATATTCAGCTAAAGTTATCTTTTTTACATAGACAAGACAGTTTTTTTTTTAGGAACTTCTCAGGAGGACTTTGATCTGGTGTCATTTACCCAAAAAAAACCCTTCCCCTCTTCCACTAAGAACACCCTCCCCCCCCCCCCCCACAGAGGACACCCTTTCTCCAGTAAAAACACCCTCTCCACTGAGGATACTCCCTTCCTCTCTTTTCCTCCTCTGATGACACCCCTCTCTCTCCTTTTCTGCACTGGGGACACCTTTCCCCCTCCCCTTCTGAGGACACTCTCTCCCTAGTGTTGTCACCCCTCCCCCACTCAAGACACTCTTTCCACTGAGATCATTCCCTCCAGATTAACACGTTGCCGCCCAACCTATAGCCAGATGGTGGCCAGGCGAATAACTCGTCCCTCCGGGTGGACACCATATGGCGTCCTTCCCGGAGAGTGTATTGCACATGCCCGCAGGGCAACGCTGTGGTGCAGTCTGTCACCAGCCGTGTACCTCGGACATGGCCGATAACAGATATGTGCTCCTTTGCCAGTACCATGTGACCTGCTGTGACCAATCACAGCAGGTCACATGATAGTTGTATGCAATGGATGGCTTCCTTTCACGCCATCCATTGTATACAAGTGCGTCTAGCTGTGAATGGTCACAGTGATCACATGCACAAGCTGGGCCAATCACAGCCCAGCTGTGTCATGTGATTAGCTGTGGCCAAATCACAGCTAAGCACAAAAAAACTCTGAATGAATCGATTTCATTCAGGTAAATGTTTGCTTATAGCAAAGTAATTCTTTGCTATAAGCACATTGTGTAAAAAAAAAAATATATATAGATAACTTCCCCAAAGTAGTACAACGTTACTATGGTAATATTATACTACTTTGGTCATAGTGAAATATGAAAAAAATCTAAAAAAAAGAAAAAAAGTGTAATAAAAAATTAAAACTAATAAAAAAAATAAAAAAAGTATAATTTTTTTGTTCATACTGTCACCAGTCAGTGTCCCTGATCACCGCTATGCCAGTTATATGATGACACTGTACTGCACTGGTGACAGTATGTAAAAAAATAAATAGTGCAAATAATTTTTTTTATTTTTTTTCATTTTTTGAAAAAATATGACAAAAAATTACAACTTCAAAACACTTGCCACGCCTCTTATGAAATAGGTCGGACTGTCTACTTTGCAAAAAGAGGTAATTTGGGGGATATCAATACTGTCCTGACATTTGGGGGATATCTGTACTGTCCTGACATTTGGGGGATATCTGTACTGTTCTGACATTTGGGGGATATCTATACTGTCCTGAAATTTGGGGGATGTCTGTACTGTCCTGACATTTGGGGGATATCTGTACTGTCCTGACATTTGGGGGATATCTGTCCTCTCCTGACATTTGGGGGATATCTGTACCGTCCTGACATTTGGGGGATATCTGTACTGTCCTGACATTTGGGGGATATCTGTACCGTCCTGACATTTGGGGGATATCTGTACCGTCCTGACATTTGGGGGATATCTGTACCGTCCTGACATTTGGGGGATATCTGTACCGTACTGACATTTGGGGGATATCTGTCCTGTCCTGACATTTGGGGGATATCTATACCGTCCTGACATTTGGGGGGATATCTGTACCGTCCTGACATTTGGGGGATATCGGTCATGCACCGCCTGGCAGAGTCTCTAGCAACCCACAGCTCGGGGTTCTTCAGGGCGCGGGGTCTAAGTCCCAATCTGCTTAACGTTATGGAGTAGGTCTGGCGCTAGAATTATTGCTGTCACTACAGTGTGCACGGTGAATGTAACGTGTATCACAATCGATGTTCACGTGTAGGCGCCCTGATATGTAGGCACCCACCACCTCCTCCTATTACTCCACTCTCACACTGACACAAACAACTCCACTAGTAGTTTCTCACGCTCCTGCACATCCCACTCCCATGCCACCTTTCTCACCCTTCTCCTCCTCCTAGCCGCGGGGGACATCTCCCCGAATCCTGGCCCTCCACCACCTCCCTCACCTGCACAACACCCTCCTGCCTCCATGTCCTGCCGCAACCCCCGCAACTTAGTATCTGTCCCCCTGCTCCCTAAAATCTCCCCCCCCCCGTTTTCATGTGCACTCCTGAACGCCCGATCGGTGTGCAACAAGCTTGCCACTAGAGATGAGCGAATCGAACCAGGCGAACCGGAATTCGATACGAATTTCAGGAAAAATTCGATTCGCGGCGAATCCGAATATTTGCCTACTTCGGGTGCGCGAATCGGATTTTTCCCGATCACCCGGCAAAAGTGTCCCTGCAGAGAGCTCCGCTATTTCTGACAGTTCTCTGACAGTTCCTTCACATGTACAGCGGTTGAAACATTGTATCTATTTGTTTCCATTTAGGATACAGATGTTTCAACCGCTGTACATGTGAAGAAGCTGTCAGAGAACTGTCAGAAATAGAGGAACTCTGCAGATATACTTTTTGCCGGTTTGGAATTCTTATTTTCATCCTACTTCTTCTTCTTCTTCTTCTTCATCCTCATCCTCATCCTCAGAAGAAGAAGAGGATGAGGATGAGGATGAAGAAGAAGAAGTAGGATGAAAATAAGAATAATTCCAAGCCGGCAAAAAGTGTATGTGCAGAGTTCCTCTATTCTGCAGATACACTTAGAGGAGCTCTGCAGATACACTTTTTGCCGGCTTGGAATTAATCTTATTTTCATCCTACTTCTTCTTCTTCATCCTCATCCTCAGAAGAAGAAGAAGAGGATGAGGATGAAGAAGAAGAAGTAGGATGAAAATAAGAATAATTCCAAGCCGGCAAAAAGTGTATCTGCAGAGCTCCTCTAAGTGTATCTGCAGAATGTCATTTATGGAAACAAATAGATACAATGTTTCAACCGCTGTATGGAGTGAATGTCCCAGAACTGTCAGAAATAGACAGAAACTGTCACAGAACTGTCCTTCTTCTCATCCTTCTCCTTCTTCTCATCCTTCTTCTCATCCTTCTTCTCATCCTTCTTCTCATCCTTCTCCTTCTTCTCATCCTTCTCCTTCTTCTCATCCTTCTCCTTCTCCTTCTTCTCATCCTTCTCCTTCTTCTCATCCTTCTCCTTCTTCTCATCCTTCTTCTCATCCTTCTCATTATTCTCATCCTTCTCCTTCTTCTCATCCTTCTCCTTCTTCTCATCCTTCTTCTCATCCTTCTCCTTCTTCTCATCCTTCTTCTCATCCTTCTTCTCATCCTTCTCCTTCTTCTCATCCTTCTTCTCATCCTTCTCCTTCTTCTCATCCTTCTTCTCATCCTTCTTCTCATCCTTCTCCTTCTTCTCATCCTTCTCCTTCTTCTCATCCTTCTCCTTCTCCTTCTTCTCATCCTTCTCCTTCTCCTTCTTCTCATCCTTCTCCTTCTCCTTCTTCTCATCCTTCTCCTTCTCCTTCTTCTCATCCTTCTCCTTCTCCTTCTCCTTCTTCTCATCCTTCTCCTTCTTCTCATCCTTCTCCTTCTCCTTCTTCTCATCCTTCTCCTTCTTCTCATCCTTCTCCTTCTCCTTCTTCTCATCCTTCTCCTTCTTCTCATCCTTCTCCTTCTCCTTCTTCTCATCCTTCTCCTTCTTCTCATCCTTCCTCATCTCCAAGGGCATTTAAATTAAAGGTACAGTGTTCTGCACTAATTTAAAGGCTCTCTGAAGCCTAGAAACCCTTTTTATAAGTTAACTTTGTAGCGAATTAATTTGCATCGAATCGAATTTCTTCCTGGAATTCGCCGAATCAGCCGAATCGAATTTTTGAAAAATTCGCTCATCTCTACTTGCCACCATCCACGACCTCTTTGTTTCCCGCTCCCTCAACCTCCTAGCTATCACGAAAACCTGGATCCTGCCCACTGACTCTACCTCCCCTGCTGAACTCTCCTACGGAGTACAACAACGCGCTGTTAACAGCCCTTGACTCACTAGCGCCTTTAACCACACGCAACATCAGACCCCGACCACTCCAGCCCTGGCAGACTGATCGCACCAAAACCCTCAAACGACACAGTCGTGCCCTGGAGTGACTATGGTGCAAAACCAAATCCCAACAAGCCTTCACCCGCTACAAATCTGCCTTCAGCACCTACACCTAATCCCTCCATGCAGCCAAACAAGCCTACTTCCTGACCCTCATCAAGACCCTCTCCTCCAATCCTCGCCGACTCTTCTCCACCTTCAACTCTCTACTCTCTCCACCCCCACCTCCACCCAGCACCTCACTCACCGCCCTTGAGATTGCCAATCACTTCAAAAGCAAGATTGACACAATTCGCAAGGACATCGCCGCAACTCACACGCCCTCTCAACCTGTCCCCTCATCCCCCCTCCCCCTCGACATAACCCGCAGGGACTTCGTCGCTGCTCAAACTCCCTCCAACCCCGTTCCCCCTCCCTCAGCCACCCCCTCATCACCCCTCTCCCACGGCCCCACCACTGCTCTGACCTCCACTTCCACCTCACCCTACATTCCTCATACTGAAGCTCCCCCAACACTCCACACCTTTGACCTTACCACCATCGAGGAAGTCTCCAAGATCCTCTCTGATGCCTGCCTCACCACCTGCCCCCTCGACCCTATCCCCTCACAACTCCTACGACCTCCCTCCCCCTCCATCCTATGCTCCGTCACCCACATCTTCAATCTCTCCCTCTCCTCAGGCACTTTCCCCTCCCCTCTGAAACATGCACACATCAACCCCATACTTAAAAAGCCCTCCCTGGACCCCAATGACCCGAACAACCTCAGACCCATCTCCCTGCTCCCCTTTACATCTAAACTCCTCAAGCGCCTCGTCTACACCCGCCTATGCTCTCACCTCAACCACAACAACCTCCTCGATCCCCTACAGTCTGGCTTCCGTCCCCTACACTCCACCGAAATCGCCTTACTCAAACTCTCCAACGACCTTCTAACCGCCAAAGCTAATGGCCACTATTCAGTGCTCCTACTCCTTGACCTCTCTGCGGCCTTCGACACAGTCGACCACCCCCTCCTCCTCAAAAAACTACACTTCCTTTGGCCTTAGAGATTCTGCTCTCTCCTGGCTCTCATCCTACCTGTCACAACGCTCCTTCAGCATTTCCTATAATGCTACCACCTCCCCTTCACTCCCCCTCTCTGTTGGGGTCCCTCAAGGCTCTGTCCTCGGGCCCCTTCTCTTCTCCATCTACACCTCCTCCCTTGGCCAACTCATACACTCTCATGGCTTCAACTACCACCTCTATGCCACAAATCTATCTCTCAACCCCCCACCTCACCCCCTCGGTCTCCGCCCGAATCACACACCTGCTGAGCGACATATCAGATTGGATGTCGCTCCACTTCCTTAAACTGAACCTCTCCAAAACCGATTTTCTTGTATTCCCCCCAGCCCGGACCCCACCCCCCATTGACTTTTCCATCACATCCAACAACGCCACCATCAAACCCGCCCCGCAGGCCAGAGTACTTGGTGTCATTCTGGACTCCAACCTATCCTTCCAGCCCCAAGTCCAATCTTTAACAAACTCATGCAGACTCCACCTCCGCAACATCGCCAAAATACGCACATTCCTAACCCCAGAAACCACTAAACAGCTCATCCACTCCCTCATCATATCACGACTCGACTACTGCAACTCCCTCCTCACTGGCCTGCCTCGCCGCTCGCTATCCCCGCTTCAGTCCATCCTGAATACGGCTGCCAGACTCATTCACCTTTCCAACATCTCCATTTCCGCCACCCCCCTCTGCCAATCCCTCCACTGGCTTCCGATTGGCAACAGATCAAATTCAGAATCCTAACACTGACGTATAAAGCTGTCCACCATACTGCCCCGAACTACATCACCGACCTAATATCCAAGTACCGCCCAGAATGCACACTCTGCTCCTCACAAGACCTCCTTCTCTCTAGTTCCCTGGTCTCCTAGTCCCATGCCCGCCTCCAGGACTTCTCCAGGGTGTCACCCATCCTCTGGAACTCCCTGCCCCAACCCATCAGATTATCACCTACTCTCCTCTCCTTTAGGCGCACCCTGAAAACCCACCTCTTCAGGGAAGCCTACCCTACCCCCTGCTAACTTGACCGACCTCCTCCACTCTTCCTACCACTCCATCCCCCACAGCTATCTCCTCCTGTACCACTATCCCCTCCCTCCTAGATTGTAAGGTCCAAAGAGCAGGGCCCTCGATCCCCTCATGTTTTGCATTGTATTGGTATTGTTCTGTCACATGTTCTGTCCCCCTTTGTAATGTACAGCGCTGAGAGAACTATTGGCGCTAAATACTGTATAATAATAATAATATGTGCGTTTATGTTCGTACATGTGTATATGTGCGGCTCAAAATTGTTTGGTGGGTATGTTGTGTGCTTGAGTGTAACTTTATTTTTTACTTTTAAAAAAAAAAAATAACTTTTTTTTCATTCCATAGGGAACTCAAAGTCCCTTAATGTGATGATTTTTAGGTGACAGGTTCTCTTTATTGAGACATGCAGGGTCTAAAATATCCCCAATGTCTCCTCTGGGATCCACTCAATGTATTGCGATGCCATACATTGCTGCTTGGCTATGCTAGAGAAGGTGACCCAAAAGTGACTTCACACACGTCGCCTTCCAGGCATTTCCAGCATTTTGGGGGAGGGGGGGTTTGACATAAATCTTTGCATTTTGAGAGTAGCTATGAGCCCAAACACATTTAGAAAGGCAAATGACTGAGGCTTTCAAATGAACTTTTGAGCAATTTTTCCACCAATCTATGGCCACCTTTTTAGAAGTGATCCAAGCAGCTATACAGCCACCCAATCACTTTTACAGAGCGTGGATGGGGGTCTTCCTCTGGCTGCTCCCTTCCACCATTACTGGGCTCTCCCGAGCGATCGGGGGGCCAGGGATCATCGCCATTCAGTGTGCTTAGGAGAGGCATGTTCATCCATACCTGCCTCCCCTCATATAGGAAACCAGAAATGGTGAGGATTGTGTCACTTCCGGTTTCAGTTTGTGGTTCACAAGCCATTACCGGCTGATATCGCATCCGACAAACCAATCTCCATTTAATCAGATGCTTTGGAGGCCAGCGGAGAGATATGGTGTCTAACAGAGCCTAAGGATCTCCATGAAGAGGACCTGTCATGGCCTATGATATCAAAAGGGATATTATTCATCTCTTGTGATAGCAATAAAGTTGATCAAAGAAAAAAATGTAAAGAGACAATGTATTTTTAAAAAATAAAATACTTAGTAAAATATTAAATTAATAAATATAAATTCAATTTTAACGAGAGATTTGGGGTCTAATAGAGCCTAGAGCTCTCCATAAAGAGGACCTGGCATGGCCCATGCTACACAAGGGATATTGTTCATCTCTTGTGATAGCAATAAAGTCGATAAAGAAAAAATGTAAAGGGACAATGTATTTAAAAAAAATAAAATACATAATAAAATATTAAATTAATAAATATAAATAAAATTTTAAATAAATTATAAAATAATACAAATTTAGAGCACCCTCCCCATGCTCGCGCACAAATGCGAACGCACATGTAAGTCTCACAAGCATACGGCAGCGGCAATCGCACCACACATGTGAGGTATCGGTGCAAACATCAGAGTGAGCGTAATCATTCTAGCACCAGATCTCCTGTGTCACTCCAAGCCGGTAACCTGGAAAGGCTGTTAAAGTGTTGCCTGTGGAGGACTTGTAGATACTGTAGTTTGTCTCCATTCCACGGACATGTGCAATTGTAAAAAGTGACATGTTGGGTATCTATTTACTCAGCATAACATCATCTTTTATAGTTTACCACAAAAATTGGGCATTCTATTATGTCTGTGTGCACTAAAATTCATTAAAGTGTGCTTTTTTCCCAAAAAAACTGTGTTTTAAAAATGTCAGCGCAAATATAGTTCACCTTACAAAAATTGCAACACCCAACATTTTAATCTCCAGCGTCTCCGCTTTCAAAAACTGTCTAATATTTAGGGGTTCTGAGTAATGTTCTAGCAAAAAAAAGCTACTTTTTACTGGTATGTGTAAGTGTGAGAATTGGCCTGGGGGGAGGTGATCAAAGAGAACCAGTCCTGGCTGAGCTTCCACTGTTTTGTTTATCTTTTTGGGATCATTGATTTTTTTTCCAGTTGTCTTTCAGCTGTTTTATGAGCTTTGCATTTCCTTTGTGCTCACAAATTCTCAGCCTTGCTCTGTGGAGGAACCTCCCTCACTTGAACAATTGGTTCTGGAGATAAGGAGCTTTGTTGATCTCTCTGTCTTCTATCAGCGATGGCGTCCTCCGATGTGAGAGCTCTGCTGGATTGTTCCATCTGCCTGAACATTTATTCGGATCCTGTCATCTTGAAATGTGGACACAGCTTCTGCCGGGTCTGCATCGATCATGTTTTGGATACACAGAAGGAGTCCGGAGGATATTCAGCAGGGGAGAGTTCCAGGAGAGACCTTCACCGTACACAATTATAACTCTGAGTAACATCTCTCAGCATTTCCTGTCTCCACCACAAGATCAAGAGAAGACCGGTGTCTCCTGTACTTACTGTGTCCACACCTCTGTACCTGCTGTGAAGTCCTGCCTGCATTGTGAGGCTTCTCTATGTGACATCCATCTGAGAGTCCACCACAAGTCACCAGAACACGTCTTGTGTGACCCCACCACCACCCCAGAGACCAGGAAATGCTCCGTCCATAAGAAGACCATGGAGTATTACTGCATTGAGGACTCTACTTGCTTCTGTGCCTCCTGCTTTATAATTGGAGAACATCAGGGACACCAGGTGGAGACACTGCAGGAAGTCTTTTTAAAGAAGAGGAACATGACAATCTATCTTCACAAACTGATTAATAAAAGAGAGAAAACAGAAAAAGAGTCCAGAGTCTGCAGGAACTCAGGGGAAAGTACAAGACAAAGCAGATGGTGAAACAGGGAGAGTCACTGTCCTGTTCAGAGATCTCAGGAGACGTCAGGAAGACCTGAAGAAGAAAGTCCTGCGTGAGATCTCCAGGCAGGCAGAGCGGATCTTAAGCCCCATCGATGATCTGATCCAGTGCTTGGAATTCAAGATGGAGGAGCTGTCCAGGAAGATGCAACCCAAGATGGATCCATTGACTGTTCTACAGCAATCAGACACAGGTGACTGGTGTGATACTGAGGATGGAGATGAGGAGGACACAGAGAGACATGATGGAAGGGATCTGGATGTGGGGGTGATTTTCCATATGATCAGCACAGGTTTATCAGATCTAATCACTGGTGTCATTGGGGGGGGTCTATATTCAGAAAGCTGTAGACATTTTATTGGATGAGGACACAGCTCATATTAATATATGCATCTCTTCTGACAAGACGACTGCAACCCAGTTGAGAGAATACCGGCATCGCTCATATACCGAGGAGAGATTTATGGATTTTTATCAAGTTTTAGGCAGCCGAAGTTTCTTCTCAGGGAGACATTACTGGGAAGTAGATGTCCATAGATCCAATAACTGGAGAATCGGGATGTGCTACAACAGTATAGACAGGGCCGGCTTTACTCCTTGATTGGATATAATGACGTGTCCTGGGCTTTGGTCAGGAGGGGTAAAAGGTATAAAGTGGTGCATGACGATAATGAGACCGAGCTCTGTTATAGTGTTTTGGTAAATGATTCCGGGTATATCTGGATTATGAGGCCAAGCAAATCTCCTTCTATGTGTGTGACCCCATCCGTCACCTCCACACCTTCACCGCCACCTTCACCGAGCCCCTCTATGCTGCGTTGGGTGTTTGGCATTCATCTATATCATTGGCTTGAAGGGAGATGGGAAAAATCTAGTCTAGACAAATCTTCCAATGGGGACGCTTGTTCTGGTGGTTCCCAAGAAACTTCCTTAATTTGGAAGAACTTTCTCTCACTTCCTGTTTGGCTGACACAAGAAGTGAAGGGAAATCTGCACAATGGTGCACAGATGTAGAAAAAAATCTGACAGTGTTTTTTTTGTTGAATTCAATAAAAAACAAAGAAAAATGAACAAATAGGAACACATTTTATTAAAAATAAAGAGTACAGTGTTAAAGTTTATACCTTTGACTGTATTTTGCAAGATGACTTTTCTGCATAGGGGATGTTACCCATTTCTAATCTGTGTACTCTGGAAATATTGAACTGCTCTGTGAGTGTGGAATTGTCTCTATAAATAAAGAATTTGAAAAAAAATAGAGAGTACATACAAATTCATTTTTTGTTGCATTTAATAAAAAAAAGAAAAATGAATAAATAGGAACAATTTTTAATGGTATTTTCACTCTTTTTTTGTTGTTGCATTTAATAAAAATATTTGCACAGCGGCTAAATGGTTAGCACTTCTGCCTGGCAGCACAAGGATGATTGGTTCAAATCCCAACCACAGCATCACCTGCCTGGAGTTTGCATGTTCTCCCTGTGCCTGCATGGGTTTCCTCTGGGACTCCGGTTTCCTCCTACACTCCAAAGACAAGCTGGCAAGTTAATTGAATCCTGTCTAAAATTGGCCCTAATATATGAATGTAAGTTAAGGACTTTAGATTGTATGTCCCTTGAGGGGTGGGGACTGATGTGAATGTACAATATATATGTAAAGAGCTGCGTAAATTGATGACGCTATATAAGTAATGGAAATAAATAATAAAAAAGGAAAAATGAATAAACAGGAACAAATTTTATAAGAAATAAAAAGAGTACATGCAAAAGTAACAATTTTACTTTGTACTGTGTGTACATATATGTATGTTTACCTATATATATATATATACATACATACACACACACATTCCTGAATATCCATGCATAGACTGGTGACAAGTCCATTTACATATTAAAAGGGAATTCCTGAAGAGTGATAGACTATGGGGACTATTCTGGTGCTATTTCTATTTAAAAGGCAAACTGTATCTGTGTGACTGTAATGAGAGAAATGGTAATGGGTCCAATGGAGAATAGTATACTGTCCTGTCCTGGGTGACCAGGGTGGGAAACAATTGTCCATTTCAGCAATTAACATTTTCATGATAAGATGTTTGGTCAAAAAATCAGAAATCCCTCCAGCAGGTATTAATCTGTATATGAAGGGAAGATTAACAGCTAAAGACTTTATACCCACATGGAAGGAAGATATATTTAAATATATTCTAAAAATATTCTTCCCAATATTTTGATATATATTTGAAATACTACAATTTTGGCCGTATATATATGCTGCATGTTAAAATGAGTTTTTTATATATTCCAAAATAAATTAAACATATATTCTTCAGAATTTTTTAACATATAAAAAAGTAATTTTAGCATATATTTTTACATATATTTATAAATGCATTCCAAAAATGTAGATCAAAATTTACAAAGGCATACAGCATATATGTAAATGTATTTTTAAAAATATTTTTCCTATATTTTGTAATACAAATGCATTACATCATACAGTATATATATATATATATTGAAATATATTTTGAAATATACTGAATATGACCAACATTGCAGTATTTCAAGTATATGTCAATATATTTTGGAAGAATATTTTTAAAATATATTTAACCACTGGACATCCTGAGGATTTACCCCCCTTCCTGTTTTTGCTGTTCGGTGCTGCACTATTTCAACTGACAATTGCGCAGTCATGCAATGCTGCACCCAAATGAAATCTACGTCCTTTTTTCATACAAATAGAGCTTTCTTTCATTGGTATTTGATCACCTGTGCGATGTTTATTTTTCGCACTATAAACAAGAACAGGGCCAAAATGTTTGAAGAAAAAGGATGTTTTTTACTTTTGGCTATAAAAAATATATAGTAAACTCAAAGTTTGTTATAAATTTAGGCCAAAATGTATTCTGCTCCATGTTTTGGTAAAAAAAATCCCAATCAGTGTATATTGATTGCTTTGTGTGAAAGTTATAGCGTCTACAAACTATGGGAGAGATAATGGAATTTACGCAGCTTTTACTTTCTGACTGCTCATCACATTTTTTTGAGGTGCTAAAATACCAGAGGAGTACAAACACCCTCAAATACCAGGACAGTACAAACACCCTCAAATGACCCCTTTTAGGAAATTAGACACCCTAAGCTATCTGCTGAGAGATATATTGAGTTCATGGAAGGTTTTTTTTTTGTTCCACTAGTTTTTGGAAAATGACAAAAACATTTTTTTTTACACAAAGTTGTCATTTAAATGATTTATTTCTCACATGAGCCATGGGTATATGTGGACTTACACCCCAAAATACATTCTGCTACTTCTACCGAGTATGGGGGTACCACATGTGTGAGACTTTTTGGGAGCCTAGCCACATAAAGGAGCCTGAAATCCAGTGACCACTTTGAAAGCCTAAAGGTTCGTAAGTTCCTCATTTCACCTCCTCACTACCTATCACAGTTTTGGAGGTCCTGAAATGCCAGGATAGCACCAGACCCCCCCAAATGAACCCTTTCTGGAAAGTAGACAGCCAAAGAAATTTAAAAAGAGGCATGGTGAGTATTTTACAGATCTCATTTTTCTCACAAGGTTTTGAAAGGTTCAGTCCCACCATTGTCATTGTACGGTATCTTGTGTTTGATAATCTGCGAGGTCCTGTGAGAACCAGAGTCACTAAGGTTCAGTCCCACCATTGTCATTGTACGGTATCTTGTGTTTGATCATCTGCGAGGACTTGTGAGAACCAGAGTCACTAAGGTTCAGTCCCACCATTGTCATTGTACGGTATCTTGTGTTTGATCATCTGCGAGGTCCTGTGAGAACCAGTCACTAAGGTTCAGTCCCACCATTGTCATTGTACGGTATCTTGTGTTTGATCATCTGCGAGGTCCTGTGAGAACCAGAGTCACTAAGGTTCAGTCCCACCATTGTCATTGTACGGTATCTTGTGTTTGATCATCTGCGAGGTCTCGTGAGAACCAGAGTCACTAAGGTTCAGTCCCACCATTGTCATTGTACGGCATCTTGTGTTTGATCATCTGCGAGGTCCTGTGAGAACCAGAGTCACTAAGGTTCAGTCCCACCATTGTCATTGTACGGTATCTTGTGTTTGATCATCTGCGAGGACTTGTGAGAACCAGAGTCACTAAGGTTCAGTCCACCATTGTCATTGTACGGTATCTTCTGTTTGATCATCTGCGAGGACTTGTGAGAACCAGAGTCACTAAGGTTCAGTCCACCATTGTCATTGTACGGTATCTTGTGTTTGATCATCTGCGAGGTCCTGTGAGAACCAGAGTCACTAAGGTTCAGTCCCACCATTGTCATTGTACGGTATCTTGTGTTTGATCATCTGCGAGGTCTTGTGAGAACCAGAGTCACTAAGGTTCAGTCCACCATTGTCATTGTACGGTATCTTGTGTTTGGTCATCTGCGAGGTCTTGTGAGAACCAGAGTCACTAAGGTTCAGTCCACCATTGTCATTGTACGGTATCTTGTGTTTGATCATCTGCGAGGTCCTGTGAGAACCAGAGTCACTAAGGTTCAGTCCCACCATTGTCATTGTACGGTATCTTGTGTTTGATCATCTGCGAGGTCTTGTGAGAACCAGAGTCACTAAGGTTCAGTCCCACCATTGTCATTGTACGGTATCTTGTGTTTGATCATCTGCAAGAACTTGTGAGAACCAGAGTGTCAAGGATTCCCTTAAACGATCACCCTGTCACGTGTCCACCACACGCCATGCCCACAGCGACTAGCTAACCGTGACGCACACGTGCGGCCGCGACAGGGTGGTAAAGAGGGGATAATAAAGGGATTTACACTTAAATATCTCAAACCGTATATAAGATCAGCCGTGATACCTTTTCACAGCCCGCACTACCTCTGGCCACCACCAGATGGAGACTCCACTCCAATCCAGCTGGTCGACCACACACTGGCAGATACGATCTTACATACAACCTGGTGCCCTGATTAGAGTTGAGGACCAGCTTAGTAATCACACACCCTTCTAAAGGTCCCTTCAGCTATCCTAGCTTGAACCCCGGTGTTGATAACCCTTCCACTGGCCACACACCCCCACACCAGACGCACCACAAGGTAGCCTGCCACCACCCAACAGTTTATCCGCAGAACGGTCTGTTGAGACACCACACACACACAGATCTCCGTCTGGCAGATCTGTTACCTTTGCAATCTGCGTGCAATCTGCCCACTCACAGTGCAGTTGCATACAGATTGGCAATGAGCTTAACCGAGCGTTTTAAAGGCACTAAAATACAATACAATATAACCCAATCTAATCTCTCCAATCTAGTCTCTCCGAAGATATGAGCACGAGCTTAAATACACAGAAGTTCACTAATTAATTTTAAGATTTAATTTCCCAAAGTGGGCAGTGCATAACATGTACAAAATATAACAAGTTACATAAAATACAAAAGATATAAGAAGACACACAAATGACTAATTACTATAAAATAAAAGGGAATAAAAAGACAGAATAACACTTTACTCTGTGGCTGGAGCAAGCCAGAAACTTAGCAATCAATTGGTCAATCGAACCAGCTCCGTACGGATCACACTGTCCAAATGTCCATGCGTTCAATTTATTGCGATTTGGACATGGGCGGGATATTAGTCTTCGGCCAATTGACTCTGGGGGAGGTGGTCCTGACCTGCCCACAAGAGGTACTGTGTATGGACCTGCCCAAGTTCAATTGGGCCGAGACTGGCCTGAACACCAAGTCGGGGATTGGATTTCTGACACCAGCGCGTCAGCCCGATCGCAACAGTACCAAACACCATCCGACTGTCGCGCCCCCGCGTCATCTAATCATTCCATACATTTCCCTGGCTTCCTCCCCAAGCCACAAATATGATTCTTATATGTAAATGTAGCGCACAGAATGGCCTGCACAAAGGAAGCATTTCCATCTCTCCAACTAATATTTTGGCTTTTATAAGAGATTAAACATACTTCTTTGATGTGAATATTACTTATAGAGCTTTCCACAAAGGCAGACAGTCTGTCTGCTGTCACTGGCTTTCCCAGAAAGTGATAACCTGATTGACACACAAAAGGTGTCACCTCCAGGAACCTGGCTTTAGACTAATTAATGCTAAATGATGATTGGGTCAGTAAGGCCTATTGAGGAATTGTGTATACATACACATCTGATCCCAGACCATTTGTTTGTATCTTCTATTAATTTCCCTACTGCCCAGGGGGCTCAATGTACATCCTTAATGACCAGACTGTTCCTGCACACACCTTTGTAATGAAAGGGCCTGACATAATCTAATCTACTCAACCTGTCATGGCTATGATACCATATTTCCACTCAAATCTTACATGTCCGTTACAATATATCTTACATGTACATTACACAGAGTCACTAAGGTTCAGTCCACCATTGTCATTGTACGGTATCTTGTGTTTGATCATCTGGGAGGTCCTGTGAGAACCAGAGTCACTAAGGTTCAGTCCACCATTGTCATTGTACGGTATCTTGTGTTTGATCATCTGTGAGGTCCTGTGAGAACCAGAGTCACTAAGGTTCAGTCCACCATTGTCATTGTACGGTATCTTGTGTTTGATCATCTGCGAGGTCCTGTGAGAACCAGAGTCACTAAGGTTCAGTCCACCATTGTCATTGTACGGTATCTTGTGTTTGATCATCTGCGAGGTCCTGTGAGAACCAGTCACTAAGGTTCAGTCCCACCATTGTCATTGCACGGTATCTTGTGTTTGATCATCTGCAGGCCTCACATAGTGGATTTGGTCCCCATTGTATGTCACACAGATCTCCTCCACTCATGGTTTATGGTGGCTTCCTGGAAGGTCACCTGAAGTTCATCAACTATTTTAACCCATAAGAGTCAGCTTAGAATTTCCTTTTTGGGATAATATCATTTTCCTTAACAAATAGTCCAAACGTCACTACAGAGACTGATGTGATTGTGGGGGAGGGGACAAAGGAGTGTAAGCACCTCCAGTACAGAGACTGATGTGACTGTGGGGGAAGGGACATTAGAGCGTGAGCTCCTCTGATATAGAGACAGATGTGACTGTGGCAGAGGGGACATTAGAGTGTAAGCTCCTCTGGTACAGAGACTGATGTGACTGGGGGGGGGAGGGGACATTAGAGTGTAAGCTCCTCTGGTACAGAGACTGATGTGACTGTGGGGGAGGGGACATGAGAGTGTAAGCTCCTCTGGTACAGAGACTGATGTGACTGTGGGGGAGGGGACATTCGAGTGTAAGCTCCTCTGTACAGAGACTGATGTGACTGCGGGGGAGGGGACATTAGAGTGTAAGCTCTTCTGATACAGAGACTGATGTGACTGTGGGGGAGGGAACATTAGAGCGTAAGCTCCTCTGGTACAGAGACTGATGTGACCGTGGGGGAGGGGACATTAGAGTGTAAGCTGCTCTGGTAGAGACTGATGTGATTAAGGGGGGAGGGGACATTAGAGTGTAAGCTCCTCTGGTACAGAGACTGATGGGACTGTGGGGGAGGGGAACTAGAGTGTAAGCTCCTCTGGTACAGAGACTGATGTGACCGTGGGGGAGGGGACATTAGAGTGTCAGCTTCTCTGTTACAGAGACTAAAGTTACTGTAGGGGAGGGGGCATTAGAGTGTAAGCTCTTCTGGTACAGAGACTGATGTGACTGTGGGGGAGGGGACATTAGAGTGTAAGCTCTTCTGGTACAGAAAATGATGTGACTGTGGGGGAGGGGACATTCAAGTGTAAGCTCCTCTGGTACATAGACCGATTTGACTGTGGGGGAGGGGGCATTAGAGTGTAAGCTCCTCTGGTACAGAGACTGATGGGACTGTGGGGGAGGGGACATTAGAGTGTAAGCTCCTCTGGTACAGAGACTGATGGGACTGTGGGGGAGGGGACATTAGATTGTAAGATCCTCTGGTATAGAGACTGATGGGACCATGAAAGAGGGGACATTAGAGTGTAAGCTCCTCTGTACAGAGACTGATGTGACTGTGGGGGAAGGGACATTAGAGAGTAAGCTCCTCTGGTGCAGAGACTGATGTGACTGTGGGGGAGGGGACATTAGAGCGAAAGCTCCTCTGGTGCAGAGACTGATGTGTCTGTGGGGGAGGGGACATTAGAGCGAAAGCTCCTCTGGTACAGAGACCAATGGGAACGTGGGGGAGGGGACATTAGAGCGTAAGCTCCTCTGGTACAGAGACCGATGGGACCGTGGGGGAGGGGACATTAGAGCGTAAGCTCCTCTGGTACAGAGACTGATGTGACTGTGGGGGAGGGGACATTAGAGTGTAAGCTCCTCTGGTGCAGAGACTGATGTGACTGTGGGGGAGGGGACATTAGAGTGTAAGCTCCTCTGGTACAGAGACTGATGTGACTGTGGGGGAGGGAACATTAGAGTGTTAACTCCTCTGGTTCAGAGACTGATGTGACCGTGGGGGAGGGGACATTAGAGTGTAAGCTCCTCTGGTGCAGAGACCGATGTGACCGTGGGGGAGGGGACATTAGAGTGTAAGCTCCTCTGGTGCAGAGACTGATGTGACTGTGGGGGAGGGGACATTAGAGTGTAAGCTCCTCTGGTGCAGAGACTGATGTGACTGTGGGGGAGAGAACATTAGAGTGTTAACTCCTCTGGTTCAGAGACTGATGTGACCGTGGGGGAGGGGACATTAGAGTGTAAGCTCCTCTGGTGCAGAGACTGATGTGACCGTGGGGGAGGGGACATTAGAGTGTAAGCTGCTCTGGTGCAGCGACCGATGTGACCGTGGGGGAGGGGACATTAGAGTGTAAATTTTTTGTTTATTAAAATCTTGCAAACAAAAAACATCATAAAAATCATATTTACATATATACAGAATAAAAATATGTATTTTTAAACAAAACCAGCTTACTTCAGCAAAATAACAAATCCTGACCGTCACCTAAACACCCCTCAGGCTAAGAAACGATTAAACATTCACCCCATACATTGATCCCACACATTCACCCCATACATTGATCCCACACATTCATCCCATACATCGATCCCATACATCAATCCCATGCATGCAGCCTTTCTTCAAAAATCTGATGTTACAAAATCTAGGGGACGTGAAAGGACAGAAAGAGAAGCCACGCCCCCAGAGACTGACAGACAGCAGCTACAGGGACCTGACATTCCTCCACGCCTTTGTCCAGGCTCCCGGCCGCCACCTGTCCTTCTCAAGACCCCGAATCTTCCCAACCTCACCCAGAATGTTGTTCACCACCACCTCGACAGGAAGGACTTTTTTGCGAATGGAAACCTGACACCGTGCATTCCACGTGTAGTAACGGACTACTAAGCTAACTAGAAAAAGTGTCTCAAAATCAAAATCCCGGTGAGTCTGAAAGGCACCGTAAGACCACTCCGCGTAACTCAAGCGGGAAAGGAAAGGGATCCCCAGAGCCCCACCCACCCGCTTGTAGACTTCTATATTGAAGGGGCACTGAAGCAAGAAATGGTCCATCGTCTCCTCCACCCCACCGCACTCCACTCTTGGACAACCACGGTTCTCCGCAGAGCGATGCTTCAGGTTGCCCTTCACATAGAGTCTGCCATGGAACGAGAGCCAGGCCAAATCCCGAAACTTTAAAGGGATTCTCTCCAGATTCATCAAACGCAGACCCTCCCTCATAACCGGGCCTGGGCAATCCCTCAAGGCCAATGGCTCGCTAAAGGCAGATTCAACAACCCTCCTCTCCAGGGCCTTCCTAGGAAGAGATTTAATTTCCTCCGCCGTCACTCGCCATTGCCGAAGCATTTTCAGACACGGGGCAACATAAGCCGGGAGCTTACCATGTTGGACCCTCAGGCTTTTCACTGGCCCGCCATTCTCCCAGCTCCGTAGAAAAGGCCTAAACCAGGACTGAAAAATACCAACCCACCCAGGCGGTTCCTCTGCCAGCATGCTACCAAAATTATGTTTCAAAAACATCAGAGAAAAGAAAACCACCGGGTTGACCATACCTAGGCCACCCATCCGCCTGGGAAGGTAGGTTACAGACCTCTTAATGAGGTTCAGTTTGTGCCCCCATAACAGCTGGAAGAAACAACTGTAGATCCTCGCATAGAGAGACACTGGCAAAACACAGACAAAGCTGACATACAGAAATACCGGGATCAGGTAAGTTTTAATCAGGTCAATCCTTTCCCTGTAAGAGAGTTTCCAATCCTTCCAGCTGGCCACCTTGGCATCGGCATCTTGTAGCCTGCTTACCCAATTTGCAAGGCCGTAATCACCGGGACCAAATCTGATGCCTAATACTTTAATTTCCTGCTGGGGCTCTGGGAAGGCGTCCGGAAGGGTAAAGCCTTCGCCTTCCTCTCCCATCCAGAAAACCTCACTCTTATCCTGATTGATCTTTGAGCCAGATGCCTCAGCATACTGTTCCATCACCGAGACCACCTCCTCCGCCTCCTGCGTCCCGGAGATGAAAAGAGACACATCATCAGCATAGGCCACGACCCTCAGAGGGGGCTCCCCAGGAATGCCCAAAGGAACTCCACACAACGGTCCGGTCTCTAACCTCCGAATGAAGGGATCGATTACAAACGCATATAGCAGAGGACTCAAAGGACTCCCCTGACGCACACCTGAGCCAACCTCAAAGGGCCGTCCAATCCAACCATTCACAAGCATGAAGCTTTCAGCCCCTCTGTATAAGGTCTTTAGCCAATCGATAAAGCCCCCCTCCAGGCCATACTTGCCAAGAAGCAGCCATAGGTACTCATGATTGACTCGATCAAAAGCTTTGGCCTGATCCAATGCCAGCAGGAACTTTCCCCAGCCTGCAGCCCTGCACCGCTCCAGGGCCTCCCGGACAGCTAACACCGCTGAAAAAGTGCTTCTTCCCTGAACCGAACAGTGCTGATGGCGAGAAAGTAAATTGCCTGCAACAGACGATAAACGCCAGAAAATAATTTTTGCCAATATCTTCCTATCAACATTGAGAAGGCTAATGGGCCGCCAATTCTCGAGGAATCCTTACCCTTTGACAGAAGAATCACTGCAGATTGTCGCATGGAGGGAGAGAGCGAACCCTCTCTCAGACAGCCATTAAACACCTCCACCAAATATGGGGCCAGAGTCACCTTAAAGTGCTTATAAAACTCGGCTGTCAATCCGTCTGGCCCAGGCAACTTCTTCATGGCAAGCTGATCAATAGCTTTCACCACCTCATCTGCCGTGATGTCCTCTGTCAAACTCACAAGAGAACTGCCATTTCCCAGTCCTGGAGTAGAGTCCAGAAAACCCGACATGCTTGCCCGATCGAGGTCCCTCCTACCCAGGAGGTCAGCATAATATGACCTGGAGGTTTCCAGGATCCCTGACTTGGACTTTGTCAGGGAACCCGTACTGTCAACCAGGCCCACAACTGACTTAACTGCTCTACCTTGTTTGCAGTCCTGGTAAGGGTCGGGCGAGTGATATTTCCCATAATCCCTTTCCAGAACCAAAGAGGCATGCCTGTCATATTGACACTGCCTGAGCAAGAGTTTGACCTCAGAGATCGCTTCTGGATCCCCATTATTCGAGACAAGCCGATCGAGCTTCCTCCGCAGACGCTGGTAGGTGACATACTTATCAAGCTGTTTATTCCTTCCTATGGCCTTGAAAAACCCAACGATCCTTCGTTTTGTAAGCTCCCACCACTCGGACTTACTGCTGAAAACGTCCATGATTGATACCTGTGCCTGAAAAAAATCCTCAAAGGATTGACTCACCTTCTCATCGTCCAGGAGTGCCGAATTCAGCTTCCAGGTACCCCTCCCCTTAGGTGGTGTATCGGGGCCACTCAGAGTCACAGACAGAATACAGTGATCGGAAAACTCTACCGCCTGACACACTGGTGCCGAGAAGGCGGAGTTCCCCTTTAAAAAAAACCTATCTATTCTACTCCGACTGGAACCTCTCTGAAAAGTGAATCCCGTGTCGTCTGGGCAGCAATGAATGTGCACATCAACCAGACCTGCCTCTCTAGCCGTCACAGTCCAGCCTGACTCCGGTCCCTCTCCTGTCCTTAGTCCTAGTGACGGTGTTAAAGTCACCACCGAAGACAACTTGCTGGGCTGTAAAAAGGAAAGGCTTGATCTTCATGAAGAGGCATTTCCTGTCCCATTTTGTCTGGGGCCCATAGATGTTAATCAGGCGCAGGTCCTGCCCCCCCATGGAGACGTCTAAGACCATGCATCTCCCCATTTCTACCTCAATAATCCGCCGACAGGTTACCATGCCGGAAAAAAGTACCGCAACTCCAGTGTAAGGCTCGGCCGCAAGAGACCAGAAGGAGGGGCCGCGCCTCCACTCCTTCTTCGCCATATGAACATCCCCCAAACTGGACAACCTGGTCTCCTGCAAAAAGAAAATGTCAGCATCAAACCTGCTGAGCAAAAATAAGGCCATGTTACGTGCGCTTACTGATTTTATGCTGGAGACATTAATGGTCGCCACCTTCAAAGGAGTGGGAACCGCCATCAGGATGATCGAGGTACCCGTTTCTTAGCCTGCTTACCCCCCTCCCTACTTGGAGACCCTACACGCTTCATAGTCCTCTGTGTTTCCTCCTCCATGGAAACCAGAGACTCATCCCCTGAAGATCCCTCATCCTCCACCTCAGATAACACTTCAAATGTGTTTGACACCTCCACCCTCCCAGGGTCAGGTACAGGCACATCCTTCTTCCGCTTCTTCTTCCCAGACTTCCTTTTTGCCTCCAACCACTCCATATCATCATTTGATAAACCGGCCCGCAAAGCCCCCTCCCCTTCCCTTCCACCATCACCAACAACATCATCCACCCCACTCTCTCCACTCACCACAGCAGTCCCCCCAACCTTCACCCCAACACCCCCACCATCATTCACTCCACCCCCCAGCGCCTCACGCGCTCTGACCCTCTGACGCCGGGGAGGGGGGGGTCGGTGCAACCATACACATTGGTCCAGTTCCCTCCACAGCCCCCACTACCTCTGGGGAAACTGACACAAGGAGGATCAGACACAACATCCACGGACACTGACTCAGGGGGCACAACACAAGGAGATGACACATTAGAGGGACCATCAGACACTGGGACCACAGGGACAGAGACATTGGGGACCCCTGGCCCAGCCTCCCTCTCCTCTGCCTCCTCCATGTCCAGACGAAAAAACTCTTCCACCAAAGCTGACTGGTTGTGCATGGCCTCAGGGCACCGGTTGTACGAATGGCCAACCTTATCACACAGATTGCACCTGATGATGTTACAATCCTTAGCCAGGTGCCCCAGATCCTGACATAGGGAGCACTTCATCTCTGGACATGAGGAGGCCAAGTGACCCCGAGAACCAGATGTCCCAGATCCTGACATAGAGAGCACTTCATCTCTGGACATGAGGAGGCCAAGTGACCCCGAGAACCAGATGCCCCAGATCCTGACATAGGGAGCACTTCATCTCTGGGCATGAGGAGGCGAAGTGACCCCGAGAACCGCATTTATTGCAGAGCTTGGGCTGTCCAGGGTAGAACACCACAATCCTGTCCTTCCCAATGAAGGCTGAGGAGGGCAGATGCTGGACCACATTCCCACACACATACAACCTCATCTGCACCGACCACCCACCAGTCCATATCCCTCTCTCATCCACAATCTTCCTCAGGGGTGCAAGTAGCTCCCCAAATCTCCTCAGTCAGACAGCCAAGTCAGCCGAAGGAATGGACTCATTCCGTACTAGAATGGTGACCGTCTTCACTAGAGGTTGGCGTGAGACCACCTTTGGGACGAGTCCCTTCCACTCCGGCAGACCCTTATACATGTGTTCATACTTCTCCCAGAATATATCCAGAGACTCGGGGCGCACAAAGGACAGATCATATTCATAGGATCCTACAGGGCTGATCAAGGCGAAGATGTCATCCGCCCTAAACCCCATCTCCAAAATCCTGTCCACCACCGACATCCTGACCGGGGGAGCACCCCCACCCTCCCATCTGAGCTGCACCAAATTCCTCCTCCTGAAGGACAGGGGTGCAGATGGCAGACCTGCAGCAGACCTCCCCCCAGAGCTGACAACATGATGTGACCCCCTCCTCCCAGCCAGAGCCCCAGCATAGGTCTTATGTGCAGCATTAGATGTAGTGGACCTTAAAGCTGCACCCTGCCCATTGGTTGCAGGAACCTCAGAGCCCCCGCTCTGCAGACCACCATCAGAGGCAGCAGCAGTCCCTCCATCCACCAACACACAGGCATTCCCCTTTCCAGCATTGCAAGCACTCTTATCATCCATATGTTTCCTTTCACTCGTGGCACTACTGCTCCCAGCAGACTCACTCACACCAGATGCTCCTGTCTCCCCCTCCCCCAACATACTCCTCTTAGGCAAAAGCCTTCCACTCCTGGTCACTCTCCCCTGGGTTTCAGCAACCCCTTTCAGAGTGCTGCTGACAATTTCCCTCCCACCATTTTCTGCTGCATTTGCAGCCATCAGCAGGGATTGTCCAGCAAGTGTGTCAGATCCCCCCTTTACCTTCCCCCCAGCAGAGTCCAAAGTCACAGGGTTCCTGGTATCAGAGTCCTCAGTCCCAGCAGAGTGCAGTCCTGCAGGCACAGCAGCCATCTTCCCTGCAGAGCTCTGTGCACACACAGGAGGATTTCCCTCCAAAACACTGCAGTGCACATGGCTGTCCACACTGGAGTCCAAAATGGCACTTTTAATAAAGCGCGGCTTTTCTGTTTTTTTCTCCTTTACAGGACCAGGTACAGAGTCCTCACCGTCATCTTCATCCTCAGAGTCCTCAGAAAAACGGAAAGTTCTTCCAATTAGGGAAGACTCCAATTCCTCAATGTACTTCAGCAGCCCTCCACCATATTCCTCTACCTCCTGTGCTGTTCCTCCAGCTTGCTGTGGAGGGAGGGGGGCAGAGGCTGACATTTGCTCCAGGGAAGCAGATCCTGAGGTGGATGGGATAGCAGGGGCAGCATCCAGGACCCCCTCCTCACTCTCCACCCGTACTGCCACCGCCGATGCTGGATCCTTACCGGAGTCTCCCTTCATCTTCCTGAACCTTTCCTCATTCCGGAACTTTTCTCTGAAAGCTCCGCTCTTCTCCTTCAGCGTCTTTACCAGATTCTGCTGCTTCTTAATGGCGACCTCCAGACCCTTCATCTCCGGCTTCATGCTCTGCCTCTTGCTGCTCCATGACGTCCTCCAAACCCTTCATCTCCGGCTTCATGCTCTGCCTCTTGCTGCTCCATGACGTCCTCCAAACCCTTCATCTCCGGCTTCATGCTCTGCCTCTTGCTGCTCCATGACTTGTCATGGAGAACTTTCTTCTTCTTGTAGTCAGTTTTCAGACTCACCAACTTTTCCTCCTCCTTTGCGATTCTCACCAGATAATCAGCAACCCGCTCTCTAAAGACAGGGAGGGATTCCCCACTTTTAGGGCCACAGCCAAGGTCTTCAGGTGCTGGTAAAGTATGGGAAGGCAAGCTGGGTCCCTCAGGGGGAGCATGGTCTGAGCCTAGCCCAGAAGAGGCCATGTTTCTGGGGCCAGGCGAGCAGGCCTGGCCCCCTAGTGTCTGGAGAGGGAGAGCACCTGCAGCACAACCTCTCTGGTGCAGAGTGTAAGCTCCTCTGGTACAGAGACTGATGTGACTGTGGGGGAGGGGACATTAGAGTGTAAGCTCCTCTGGTACAGAGACTGATGTGACTGTGGGGGAGGGGACATTAGAGTGTAAGCTCCTCTGGTATAGAGACTGATGTGACTGTGGGGGAGGGGACATTAGAGCGTAAACTCCTCTGGTACAGAGACTGATGTGACTGTGGGGGGAGGGGACATTAGAGTGTAAGCTCCTCTGGTACAGAGACTGATGTGACTGTGGGGGAGGAGACATCAGATTTTAAGCTCTTCTGGTATGGAGAGTAATGTCACTGTGGGGGAGGGGACATTAGAGTGTAAGCTCCTCTGGTACAGAAATTGATATGATTTGGGGGGAGGGGACATTAGAGTGTAAGCTCCTCTGGTACAGAGACTGATGTGACTGTGGGGGAGGGGACATTAGAGTGTAAGCTCCTCTGGTACAGAGATTGATATGATTTGGGGGGAGGGGACATTAGAGTGTAAGCTCCTCTGGTACAGAGACTGATGTGACTGTGGGGGAGGGGACATTAGAGTGTAAGCTCCTCTGGTACAGAGACTGATGTGACTGTGGGGGAGGGGACATTAGAGTGTAAGCTCCTCTGGTATAGAGACTGATGTGACTGTGGGGGAGGGGACATTAGAGCGTAAACTCCTCTGGTACAGAGACTGATGTGACTGTGGGGGGAGGGGACATTAGAGTGTAAGCTCCTCTGGTACAGAGACTGATGTGACTGTGGGGGAGGGGACATCAGATTTTAAGCTCTTCTGGTATGGAGAGTAATGTCACTGTGGGGGAGGGGACATTAGAGTGTAAGCTCCTCTGGTACAGAAATTGATATGATTTGGGGGGAGGGGACATTAGAGTGTAAGCTCCTCTGGTACAGAGACTGATGTGACTGTGGGGGAGGGGACATTAGAGTGTAAGCTCCTCTGGTACAGAGATTGATATGATTTGGGGGGAGGGGACATTAGAGTGTAAGCTCCTCTGGTACAGAGACTGATGTGACTGTGGGGGAGGGGACATTAGAGTGTAAGCTCCTCTGGTACAGAGACTGATGTGACTGTGGGGGAGGGGACATTAGAGTGTAAGCTCCTCTGGTACAGAGACTGATGTGACTGTGGGGGAGGGGACATTAGAGTGTAAGCTCCTCTGGTACAGAGACTGATGTGACTGTGGGGGAGGGGACATTAGAGTGTAAGCTCCTCTGGTACAGAGATTGATATGATTTGGGGGGAGGGGACATTAGAGTGTAAGCTCCTCTGGTACAGAGACTGATGTGACTGTGGGGGAGGGGACATTAGAGTGTAAGCTCCTCTGGTACAGAGATTGATATGATTTGGGGGGAGGGGACATTAGAGTGTAAGCTCCTCTGGTACAGAGACTGATGTGACTGTGGGGGAGGGGACATTAGAGTGTAAGCTCCTCTGGTACAGAGACTGATGTGACTGTGGGGGAGGGGACATTAGAGTGTAAGCTCCTCTGTTATAGAGACTGATGTGACTGTGGGGAGGGGACATTAGAGTGTAAGCTCCTCTGGTACAGAGATTGATATGATTTGGGGGGAGGGGACATTAGAGTGTAAGCTCCTCTGGTACAGAGACTGATGTGACTGTGGGGGAGGGGACATTAGAGTGTAAGCTCCTCTGGTACAGAGATTGATATGATTTGGGGGGAGGGGACATTAGAGTGTAAGCTCCTCTGGTACAGAGACTGATGTGACTGTGGGGGAGGGGACATTAGAGTGTAAGCTCCTCTGGTACAGAGACTGATGTGACTGTGGGGGAGGGGACATTAGAGTGTAAGCTCCTCTGTTATAGAGACTGATGTGACTGTGGGGAGGGGACATTAGAGTGTAAGCTCCTCTGGTGCAGAGACTGATGTGACTGTGGGGGGAGGGGACATTAGAGTGTAAGCTCCTCTGGTACAGAGACTGATGTGACTGTGGGGGAGGGGACATTAGAGTGTAAGCTCCTCTGGTACAGAGATTGATATGATTTGGGGGGAGGGGACATTAGAGTGTAAGCTCCTCTGGTACAGAGACTGATGTGACTGTGGGGGAGGGGACATTAGAGTGTAAGCTCCTCTGGTACAGAGACTGATGTGACTGTGGGGGAGGGGACATTAGAGTGTAAGCTCCTCTGGTACAGAGACTGATGTGACTGTGGGGGAGGGGACATTAGAGTGTAAGCTCCTCTGGTACAGAGACTGATGTGACTGTGGGGGAGGGGACATTAGAGTGTAAGCTCCTCTGGTACAGAGATTGATATGATTTGGGGGGAGGGGACATTAGAGTGTAAGCTCCTCTGGTACAGAGACTGATGTGACTGTGGGGGAGGGGACATTAGAGTGTAAGCTCCTCTGGTACAGAGATTGATATGATTTGGGGGGAGGGGACATTAGAGTGTAAGCTCCTCTGGTACAGAGACTGATGTGACTGTGGGGGAGGGGACATTAGAGTGTAAGCTCCTCTGGTACAGAGACTGATGTGACTGTGGGGGAGGGGACATTAGAGTGTAAGCTCCTCTGGTACAGAGACTGATGTGACTGTGGGGGAGGGGACATTAGAGTGTAAGCTCCTCTGGTACAGAGATTGATATGATTTGGGGGGAGGGGACATTAGAGTGTAAGCTCCTCTGGTACAGAGACTGATGTGACTGTGGGGGAGGGGACATTAGAGTGTAAGCTCCTCTGGTACAGAGATTGATATGATTTGGGGGGAGGGGACATTAGAGTGTAAGCTCCTCTGGTACAGAGACTGATGTGACTGTGGGGGAGGGGACATTAGAGTGTAAGCTCCTCTGGTACAGAGACTGATGTGACTGTGGGGGAGGGGACATTAGAGTGTAAGCTCCTCTGTTATAGAGACTGATGTGACTGTGGGGAGGGGACATTAGAGTGTAAGCTCCTCTGGTGCAGAGACTGATGTGACTGTGGGGGGAGGGGACATTAGAGTGTAAGCTCCTCTGGTACAGAGATTGATATGATTTGGGGGGAGGGGACATTAGAGTGTAAGCTCCTCTGGTACAGAGACTGATGTGACTGTGGGGGAGGGGACATTAGAGTGTAAGCTCCTCTGGTACAGAGACTGATGTGACTGTGGGGGAGGGGACATTAGAGTGTAAGCTCCTCTGGTACAGAGACTGATGTGACTGTGGGGGAGGGGACATTAGAGTGTAAGCTCCTCTGGTACAGAGACTGATGTGACTGTGGGGGAGGGGACATTAGAGTGTAAGCTCCTCTGGTACAGAGACTGATGTGACTGTGGGGGAGGGGACATTAGAGTGTAAGCTCCTCTGGTACAGAGATTGATATGATTTGGGGGGAGGGGACATTAGAGTGTAAGCTCCTCTGGTACAGAGACTGATGTGACTGTGGGGGAGGGGACATTAGAGTGTAAGCTCCTCTGGTACAGAGACTGATGTGACTGTGGGGGAGGGGACATTAGAGTGTAAGCTCCTCTGGTGCAGAGACTGATGTGACTGTGGGGGGAGGGGACATTAGAGTGTAAGCTCCTCTGGTACAGAGATTGATATGATTTGGGGGGAGGGGACATTAGAGTGTAAGCTCCTCTGGTACAGAGACTGATGTGACTGTGGGGGAGGGGACATTAGAGTGTAAGCTCCTCTGGTACAGAGACTGATGTGACTGTGGGGGGAGGGGACATTAGAGTGTAAGCTCCTCTGGTACAGAGACTGATGTGACTGTGGGGGAGGGGACATTAGAGTGTAAGCTCCTCTGTTATAGAGACTAGAGATGAGCGAATCGAAGTATCCGAAGTGGAATTCGAGTCGAATATCGGAAAAATTTCGATTCGTGCCGAATCCGAAAAACAGCCTAATTCGGACGCGCGAATCGAAATTTTTCCGAAAATGGCGGCTGACATGTGCGGCGACGGAGCGGGGATGTCGGGGAAGGCGCGCAGACAAGGCGCGCTGCCCCATAATGCATTCCTCAACGACATGTGATCGCATCAGCCAATCAGCAGCCAGCCAGCCAGCACTGTGTAATGGTCGAGGTATATATAGCGGCCATTTTGGAAATCTTCATTTGCCTGCAGTCATTGAACAGAGGCAGACCGCTCTGTACTAGGGACAGGGACAGAGTTAGGGCCACAGAAACGAGAATTGGGGACAGAGAGAAGTTACTTAGGGACAGAGAACCATTACTCAGGGACACAGACTTGTTAATGAGGGCCACAGAATCGTTATTTAGGGACAAAGAAACGCTAGTTAGGGCCACAGAATTCATACTCAGGGACAGACAGAATTTTCACTCAGTGCCAGAGAATTGTTACTTAGGGCCACAGAAACGTTATTAGGGCCACAGAATTTTTACTCAGGGACAGACAGAATTGTTACTGAGTGCCAGAGAATTGTTACTCAGGGACAGACAGAATTGTTACTGAGTGCCAGAGAATTCTTACTCAGGGCCACAGAATTCATTCTCAGGGACAGACAGAATTGTTACTCAGGGACAGACAGAATTGTTACTGAGTGCCAGAGAATTGTTACTCAGGGACAGACAGAATTGTTACTGAGTGCCAGAGAATTGTTACTCAGGGACAGACAGAATTGTTACTGAGTGCCAGAGAATTGTTACTCGCACAGACACAAAATTGTTACTTGCACAGACACAGAATTGTTACTCGCACAGACACAGAATTGTTACTGAGTGCCAGAGAATTGTTACTCAGGGACAGACAGAATTGTTACTGAGTGCCAGAGAATTGTTACTCAGGGACAGACAGAATTGTTACTGAGTGCCAGAGAATTGTTACTCAGGGACAGACAGAATTGTTACTGAGTGCCAGAGAATTGTTACTCAGGGACAGACAGAATTGTTACTGAGTGCCAGAGAATTGTTACTCGCACAGACACAAAATTGTTACTTGCACAGACACAGAATTGTTACTCGCACAGACACAGAATTGTTACTCAGGGCCACAGAATTCATACTCAGGGACAGACAGAATTGTTACTGAGTGCCAGAGAATTGTTACTCAGGGACAGACAGAATTGTTACTGAGTGCCAGAGAATTGTTACTCAGGGACAGACAGAATTGTTACTGAGTGCCAGAGAATTGTTACTCGCACAGACACAAAATTGTTACTTGCACAGACACAGAATTGTTACTCGCACAGACACAGAATTGTTACTCAGGGCCACAGAATTCATACTCAGGGACAGACAGAATTGTTACTGAGTGCCAGAGAATTGTTACTCAGGGACAGACAGAATTGTTACTGAGTGCCAGAGAATTGTTACTCGCACAGACACAAAATTGTTACTTGCACAGACACAGAATTGTTACTCGCACAGACACAGAATTGTTACTCAGGGCCACAGAATTCATACTCAGGGACAGACAGAATTGTTACTGAGTGCCAGAGAATTGTTACTCGCACAGACACAAAATTGTTACTTGCACAGACACAGAATTGTTACTCGCACAGACACAGAATTGTTACTGAGTGCCAGAGAATTGTTACTCAGGGACAGACAGAATTGTTACTGAGTGCCAGAGAATTGTTACTCAGGGACAGACAGAATTGTTACTGAGTGCCAGAGAATTGTTACTCAGGGACAGACAGAATTGTTACTGAGTGCCAGAGAATTGTTACTCAGGGACAGACAGAATTGTTACTGAGTGCCAGAGAATTGTTACTCGCACAGACACAAAATTGTTACTTGCACAGACACAGAATTGTTACTCGCACAGACACAGAATTGTTACTCAGGGCCACAGAATTCATACTCAGGGACAGACAGAATTGTTACTGAGTGCCAGAGAATTGTTACTCAGGGACAGACAGAATTGTTACTGAGTGCCAGAGAATTGTTACTCAGGGACAGACAGAATTGTTACTGAGTGCCAGAGAATTGTTACTCGCACAGACACAAAATTGTTACTTGCACAGACACAGAATTGTTACTCGCACAGACACAGAATTGTTACTGAGTGCCAGAGAATTGTTACTCAGGGACAGACAGAATTGTTACTGAGTGCCAGAGAATTGTTACTCAGGGACAGACAGAATTGTTACTGAGTGCCAGAGAATTGTTACTCAGGGACAGACAGAATTGTTACTGAGTGCCAGAGAATTGTTACTCGCACAGACACAAAATTGTTACTTGCACAGACACAGAATTGTTACTCGCACAGACACAGAATTGTTACTCAGGGCCACAGAATTCATACTCAGGGACAGACAGAATTGTTACTGAGTGCCAGAGAATTGTTACTCAGGGACAGACAGAATTGTTACTGAGTGCCAGAGAATTGTTACTCAGGGACAGACAGAATTGTTACTGAGTGCCAGAGAATTGTTACTCGCACAGACACAAAATTGTTACTTGCACAGACACAGAATTGTTACTCGCACAGACACAGAATTGTTACTGAGTGCCAGAGAATTGTTACTCAGGGACAGACAGAATTGTTACTGAGTGCCAGAGAATTGTTACTCAGGGACAGACAGAATTGTTACTGAGTGCCAGAGAATTGTTACTCAGGGACAGACAGAATTGTTACTGAGTGCCAGAGAATTGTTACTCGCACAGACACAAAATTGTTACTTGCACAGACACAGAATTGTTACTCGCACAGACACAGAATTGTTACTCAGGGCCACAGAATTCATACTCAGGGACAGACAGAATTGTTACTGAGTGCCAGAGAATTGTTACTCAGGGACAGACAGAATTGTTACTGAGTGCCAGAGAATTGTTACTCAGGGACAGACAGAATTGTTACTGAGTGCCAGAGAATTGTTACTCGCACAGACACAAAATTGTTACTTGCACAGACACAGAATTGTTACTCGCACAGACACAGAATTGTTACTCAGGGCCACAGAATTCATACTCAGGGACAGACAGAATTGTTACTGAGTGCCAGAGAATTGTTACTCGCACAGACACAAAATTGTTACTTGCACAGACACAGAATTGTTACTCGCACAGACACAGAATTGTTACTGAGTGCCAGAGAATTGTTACTCAGGGACAGACAGAATTGTTACTGAGTGCCAGAGAATTGTTACTCAGGGACAGACAGAATTGTTACTGAGTGCCAGAGAATTGTTACTCAGGGACAGACAGAATTGTTACTGAGTGCCAGAGAATTGTTACTCAGGGACAGACAGAATTGTTACTGAGTGCCAGAGAATTGTTACTCGCACAGACACAAAATTGTTACTTGCACAGACACAGAATTGTTACTCGCACAGACACAGAATTGTTACTCAGGGCCACAGAATTCATACTCAGGGACAGACAGAATTGTTACTGAGTGCCAGAGAATTGTTACTCAGGGACAGACAGAATTGTTACTGAGTGCCAGAGAATTGTTACTCAGGGACAGACAGAATTGTTACTGAGTGCCAGAGAATTGTTACTCGCACAGACACAAAATTGTTACTTGCACAGACACAGAATTGTTACTCGCACAGACACAGAATTGTTACTGAGTGCCAGAGAATTGTTACTCAGGGACAGACAGAATTGTTACTGAGTGCCAGAGAATTGTTACTCAGGGACAGACAGAATTGTTACTGAGTGCCAGAGAATTGTTACTCAGGGACAGACAGAATTGTTACTGAGTGCCAGAGAATTGTTACTCGCACAGACACAAAATTGTTACTTGCACAGACACAGAATTGTTACTCGCACAGACACAGAATTGTTACTCAGGGCCACAGAATTCATACTCAGGGACAGACAGAATTGTTACTGAGTGCCAGAGAATTGTTACTCAGGGACAGACAGAATTGTTACTGAGTGCCAGAGAATTGTTACTCAGGGACAGACAGAATTGTTACTGAGTGCCAGAGAATTGTTACTCGCACAGACACAAAATTGTTACTTGCACAGACACAGAATTGTTACTCGCACAGACACAGAATTGTTACTCGCACAGACACAGAATTGTTACTCAGGGCCACAGAATTCATACTCAGGGACAGACAGAATTGTTACTGAGTGCCAGAGAATTGTTACTCAGGGACACCTAATCGTTGAATTAAATAGTATGTCAGACAACATGCAGAGGAGTGGCAGAGGAGGCAATGTTTTAGGAGCGAGCAGACGTGGCAGCAGAGGAAGGGGTCGAGGCAGCAGTATTCGCAGCCAGAGGCCAGTGCTCCCGGTGTCATCCAGCGGTCGTGTCTCCACCGACAACCCTGCCGTCATTGATTGGTTGGCTCGGTCGTCTTCCTCTTCCCAGGTCACCTCTGACACCTACAGCCAACGGTCGGTGGGTACGTCAGACACAACCGTTAGTTGGCATGGCCCGGGAGCAAGCCCACTGAAATCACGTGTCCTCTACCTGCCCCTGTCCTTTGCTGTTCCCTCACCAAGCGAAGTATCGCATGCTGTGGGCTCAGCCCCACTGTACAGTGAGGAAGAGCTAACAGAGGGCGGTCAGGAACGGGGGGAGACATCGGCCTTTTCAGCAGCCAAGCGAACAAGTACTGGCGAGGAGAGTGGCTCGGTAGCCGGTCTAGAGACAGGTCTGTCTCCTGACCCAGACGCAGCCGAGGGGGCTAGTAGTGAGGCGGAGACCCTACTTGATGATGAGGAGGTTGATCGCACTTGGCAGCCTCGTCGTCATCAGGCAATTTCTTCCGCATCATCAGGAGAAGAGGGTGGCAGCTTGGCAGCGAGCAAAACAGTCGGTGGGTTGCCCAGGAGACAGCAGCAGGGTCGCATCAGTGTCAGTGGAGCCAAACGTCCACGGAGTAGAGCACCAGCTCCACTGCAGCCTACCACCACGGCCAGTAGTGGTGCCGGTGCGCACGGAGGAAGTAGCAGTCAGCCAGTGAAGAGTAGCGGGGGCAAAGTTTCCTACTCGGTGGTGTGGCAATTTTTCCTCAAGCCGCCCGAGGAAGTAAACGTAGCCGTATGTCGACTATGTGGCCAGAAATGCAAGCGTGGCCAGGGGGCCCATGTTGGGACTACAGCGTTGCGTCAGCATATGCAGCGTCACCATTCGGTGGCCTGGGAAAACCGTGATAAACATACGGCGGTTCTGCCTGCCCCAGCCCCCGCTCCATCACCCGCTCCGTTACTTGCTCCGTCACCCGACGTCGTCAATCGCCCTCTATCAGCCAGTCAAGGCTCCAACACCTCTGCTGAGGGGAGTTGTCGCTCGTTGGCATCTTCCGCTCGTTCAGATGCTCCTTCTCCTGCTACTCCTCTTCTCGGATTCCGTCAACAGTCTTTCTTGGAATCCGTATCCAAGAGACAACAGTTTGCGAGCACGCACCCGACGGTGCAAAAGCTGAACGTCCTCCTGTCCAAGTTGCTGGTGCTGCAGTCCCTCCCTTTCCAACTGGTGGACTCAGCACCTTTCCGAGAAATGATGGCTTGTGCCGCGCCGCGGTGGAGAGTGCCAAGCCGTCATTTCTTTGCCCAAAAGGCAGTGCCAGCCCTGCATTCACATGTAGAAGAGATGGTGGGCCAGTCTTTGAGCATGTCGGTCTCTGCCAAAGTGCACGGCAGCGCCGACGTGTGGAGCTGTAACTACGGTCAGGGACAGTACATGTCATTTACGGCCCACTGGGTGAACGTGGTGCCGGCACAGCCGCACCAGCAACTTGGACAGGTCACGACGCTTTTGCCTCCACGTTTGCACGTCCTTGGTCCAGCAAGCATGTCCGCCTCTACCACCTCTTTTTCCGCCGTGTCCTCAGCCGCCACCCCCGTGCCAAGTCCCATTACCCGACCGGCATATCACATGTGCAGGGCGCAACGGTGTCACGCTGTGCTGCACCTGGTATGCCTTGGCGAACGTAGTCACACAGGGGAGGAACTGCTGAGTGTAATGAACAGAGAAATCGACAGATGGCTGTCTCCGCGCAAACTAAAAATCGGAACCATGTTGACTGACAACGGAAAGAACATGGTGTCTGCTCTGCGTCAAGGAAGGTTGTGCCATGCGCCATGCATGGCTCACGTGTTCAATCTGGTTGTCAAGCGGTTCCTAAAATCCACCATCCCACTGCAAGACATCCTTAAAATGTCACGTAAACTGTGCATGCATTTCAGCCATTCCTACACCGCAAAGAACACCCTCATTGAGCTGCAGCGGCAGAACGGAATTCCACAGCATCGCCTGATCTGCGACGTTGCAACAAGGTGGAATTCAACCCTACACATGTTAGACCGCCTTTACGAGCAGCGAAAGGCCATCACCGATTTCCTGATGTTACAAGCGGATAAAGGTACTCCCCTGTGTAACTTAGATGTCAGCCATTGGCAGCTCATGCGTGACACCTGCCGCTTGCTCAGGCCCTTTGAGGAGGCCACGCTATTCGTGAGTCGGCAGGACTATGGGATGAACGACGTCATTCCTCTGTTGCACGTCCTGGAACAAATGCTGTTAACAATGGCTGGTCAGGGTGCGGTAGACGTGGCGCACAGATCTCAACGCCACATGACCCCTGTGGGGGCAGGACAGGAAGAAGAGGAGGAGGTAGAGGAGGACATTTGTGCTCAGGAATTATTGAGTGAAATGGGTGGTTTTTCCACTCAGCGGACAGGAGTGGAGGAGCAGGAGCATCTGGTAGAGGAGGAGGAGGAGGAGACAGAGGACCCAGACGCACCGTGGCAGTATGCTGTGGAGATGGAGGCAGGGAGTCCCTCGCATTCCTTGGCACAAATGGCCCATAGCATGCTCGGTTGCTTGCGTAGCGACAGCCGAATAATAACCATCAGACAGAGGGATGACTTTTGGCTGTCCACCTTGTTGGACCCTCGCTACCGGTCCAAAATGGTGGCCTTTTTCACACCTGCTGAGAGGGAGGCCAAAATTACGTACTATAAAAACCACCTATGTAGTCAGTTGGTCTCTGCCTTTGTGCGCCAACGTCCATCCTCAGACACTGTGGGCCCTGTGCGCTCGCGTTCCGCTGGCATGGCAGCAGGGGAGGGGTGGGGTGGTAGGAGCAGTGGCAGCTCCACCAGCAGTGGCTGCCTCAGTCTGCAGTCGATGATGAGTAGCTTTCTTCACCAGCGCAGTGAGGAAACTACTAACCAGCCGCAGCAGCAGCAGCAGCATCAGGTGGACCTGGAGCAGGAGCTCAAACAACAGGCTTGGGCCTACTTGGACAGCACCCTGCCAACCGAGGTAGACAATCCCCTTGACTACTGGGCAACGAAACTTGACCTTTGGCCCCAACTAGCTGAATTTGCCCTTGAAAGGCTGTCATGCCCGGCCAGTAGCGTGGCATCGGAGCGCGTGTTTAGTGCGGCAGGAGGTATTGTAACTCCGCGGAGGACACGACTGTCCACCCAAAGTGTGGAGAGACTCACGTTTGTGAAAATGAATCAGGCGTGGATTAGTCTGGATTTCAAACCACCAGTTCCTGACACAACTGACTAAATCCGCCATGAATCATGCCTCAAACATGTGCCACTTTCAGGTCTCCTCACACTGCTGGTGTGTTTAATTTTTTGACATAGGGTGCTGGCAGATTACGGGCCTCCTATAGCTGCTGCCAGGCCCCTAATCTGCCATAGGCCCCTATATACCGCCTCCTCATGCTGCTGCTAGGTCCAGAGTCTCTCATGGGTCCCTGTACGGCCTCCCATTGCTGCTGTCTCCATCGCCACACTCTGCTGCCATGTGCCACTTTCAGGTCTCTTCACACTGCTGGTGTGCTAAATTTTTTGACATAGGGTGCAGGCAGATTACGGGCCTCACATAGCTGCTGCCAGGCCCCTAATCTGCCATGGGCCCCTATAAACCGCCTCCTCATGCTGCTGCCAAGTCTAGAGTCTCTCATGGGTCCCTGTACGGCCTCCCATTGCTGCTGTCTCCATCGCCACACTCTGCTGCCATGTGCCACTTTCAGGTCTCTTCACACTGCTGGTGTGTTAAATTTTTTGACATAGGGTGCAGGCAGATTACGGGCCTCACATAGCTGCTGCCAGGCCCCTAATCTGCCATGGGCCCCTATATACCGCCTCCTCATGCTGCTGCCAAGTCCAGAGTCTCTCATGGGTCCCTGTACGGCCTCCCATTGCTGCTGTCTCCATCGCCACACTCTGCTGCCATGTGCCACTTTCAGGTCTCTTCACACTGCTGGTGTGTTAAATTTTTTGACATAGGGTGCAGGCAGATTACGGGCCTCACATAGCTGCTGCCAGGCCCCTAATCTGCCATGGGCCCCTATATACCGCCTCCTCATGCTGCTGCCAAGTCTAGAGTCTCTCATGGGTCCCTGTACGGCCTCCCATTGCTGCTGTCTCCATCGCCACACTCTGCTGCCATGTGCCACTTTCAGGTCTCTTCACACTGCTGGTGTGCTAAATTTTTTGACATAGGGTGCAGGCAGATTACGGGCCTCACATAGCTGCTGCCAGGCCCCTAATCTGCCATGGGCCCCTATAAACCGCCTCCTCATGCTGCTGCCAAGTCTAGAGTCTCTCATGGGTCCCTGTACGGCCTCCCATTGCTGCTGTCTCCATCGCCACACTCTGCTGCCATGTGCCACTTTCAGGTCTCTTCACACTGCTGGTGTGTTAAATTTTTTGACATAGGGTGCAGGCAGATTACGGGCCTCACATAGCTGCTGCCAGGCCCCTAATCTGCCATGGGCCCCTATATACCGCCTCCTCATGCTGCTGCCAAGTCCAGAGTCTCTCATGGGTCCCTGTACGGCCTCCCATTGCTGCTGTCTCCATCGCCACACTCTGCTGCCATGTGCCACTTTCAGGTCTCTTCACACTGCTGGTGTGTTAAATTTTTTGACATAGGGTGCAGGCAGATTACGGGCCTCACATAGCTGCTGCCAGGCCCCTAATCTGCCATGGGCCCCTATATACCGCCTCCTCATGCTGCTGCCAAGTCTAGAGTCTCTCATGGGTCCCTGTACGGCCTCCCATTGCTGCTGTCTCCATCGCCACACTCTGCTGCCATGTGCCACTTTCAGGTCTCTTCACACTGCTGGTGTGTTAAATTTTTTGACATAGGGTGCAGGCAGATTACGGGCCTCACATAGCTGCTGCCAGGCCCCTAATCTGCCATGGGCCCCTATATACCGCCTCCTCATGCTGCTGCCAAGTCCAGAGTCTCTCATGGGTCCCTGTACGGCCTCCCATTGCTGCTGTCTCCATCGCCACACTCTGCTGCCATGTGCCACTTTCAGGTCTCTTCACACTGCTGGTGTGTTTAATTTTTTGACATAGGGTGCAGGCAGATTACGGGCCTCACATAGCTGCTGCCAGGCCCCTAATCTGCCATGGGCCCCTATATACCGCCTCCTCATGCTGCTGCCAAGTCTAGAGTCTCTCATGGGTCCCTGTACGGCCTCCCATTGCTGCTGTCTCCATCGCCACACTCTGCTGCCATGTGCCACTTTCAGGTCTCTTCACACTGCTGGTGTGTTTAATTTTTTGACATAGGGTGCAGGCAGATTACGGGCCTCACATAGCTGCTGCCAGGCCCCTAATCTGCCATGGGCCCCTATATACCGCCTCCTCATGCTGCTGCCAAGTCTAGAGTCTCTCATGGGTCCCTGTACGGCCTCCCATTGCTGCTGTCTCCATCGCCACACTCTGCTGCCATGTGCCACTTTCAGGTCTCTTCACACTGCTGGTGTGTTTAATTTTTTGACATAGGGTGCTGCAAGATAACGGGCCTCACATAGCTGCTGCCAGGCCCCTAATCTGCCATGGGCCCCTATATACCGCCTCCTCATGCTGCTGCCAAGTCCAGAGTCTCTCATGGGTCCCTGTACGGCCTCCCATTGCTGCTGTCTCCATCGCCACACTCTGCTGCCATGTGCCACTTTCAGGTCTCTTCACACTGCTGGTGTGTTAAATTTTTTGACATAGGGTGCAGGCAGATTACGGGCCTCACATAGCTGCTGCCAGGCCCCTAATCTGCCATGGGCCCCTATATACCGCCTCCTCATGCTGCTGCCAAGTCTAGAGTCTCTCATGGGTCCCTGTACGGCCTCCCATTGCTGCTGTCTCCATCGCCACACTCTGCTGCCATGTGCCACTTTCAGGTCTCTTCACACTGCTGGTGTGTTTAATTTTTTGACATAGGGTGCAGGCAGATTACGGGCCTCACATAGCTGCTGCCAGGCCCCTAATCTGCCATGGGCCCCTATATACCGCCTCCTCATGCTGCTGCCAAGTCTAGAGTCTCTCATGGGTCCCTGTACGGCCTCCCATTGCTGCTGTCTCCATCGCCACACTCTGCTGCCATGTGCCACTTTCAGGTCTCTTCACACTGCTGGTGTGTTTAATTTTTTGACATAGGGTGCTGCAAGATAACGGGCCTCACATAGCTGCTGCCAGGCCCCTAATCTGCCATGGGCCCCTATATACCGCCTCCTCATGCTGCTGCCAAGTCCAGAGTCTCTCATGGGTCCCTGTACGGCCTCCCATTGCTGCTGTCTCCATCGCCACACTCTGCTGCCATGTGCCACTTTCAGGTCTCTTCACACTGCTGGTGTGTTAAATTTTTTGACATAGGGTGCAGGCAGATTACGGGCCTCACATAGCTGCTGCCAGGCCCCTAATCTGCCATGGGCCCCTATATACCGCCTCCTCATGCTGCTGCCAAGTCTAGAGTCTCTCATGGGTCCCTGTACGGCCTCCCATTGCTGCTGTCTCCATCGCCACACTCTGCTGCCATGTGCCACTTTCAGGTCTCTTCACACTGCTGGTGTGTTAAATTTTTTGACATAGGGTGCAGGCAGATTACGGGCCTCACATAGCTGCTGCCAGGCCCCTAATCTGCCATGGGCCCCTATATACCGCCTCCTCATGCTGCTGCCAAGTCTAGAGTCTCTCATGGGTCCCTGTACGGCCTCCCATTGCTGCTGTCTCCATCGCCACACTCTGCTGCCATGTGCCACTTTCAGGTCTCTTCACACTGCTGGTGTGTTAAATTTTTTGACATAGGGTGCAGGCAGATTACGGGCCTCACATAGCTGCTGCCAGGCCCCTAATCTGCCATGGGCCCCTATATACCGCCTCCTCATGCTGCTGCCAAGTCCAGAGTCTCTCATGGGTCCCTGTACGGCCTCCCATTGCTGCTGTCTCCATCGCCACACTCTGCTGCCATGTGCCACTTTCAGGTCTCTTCACACTGCTGGTGTGTTAAATTTTTTGACATAGGGTGCAGGCAGATTACGGGCCTCACATAGCTGCTGCCAGGCCCCTAATCTGCCATGGGCCCCTATAAACCGCCTCCTCATGCTGCTGCCAAGTCTAGAGTCTCTCATGGGTCCCTGTACGGCCTCCCATTGCTGCTGTCTCCATCGCCACACTCTGCTGCCATGTGCCACTTTCAGGTCTCTTCACACTGCTGGTGTGTTTAATTTTTTGACATAGGGTGCTGCAAGATAACGGGCCTCACATAGCTGCTGCCAGGCCCCTAATCTGCCATGGGCCCCTATATACCACCTCCTCATGCTGCTGCCAAGTCCAGAGTCTCTCATGGGTCCCTGTACGGCCTCCCATTGCTGCTGTCTCCATCGCCACACTCTGCTGCCATGTGCCACTTTCAGGTCTCTTCACACTGCTGGTGTGTTAAATTTTTTGACATAGGGTGCAGGCAGATTACGGGCCTCACATAGCTGCTGCCAGGCCCCTAATCTGCCATGGGCCCCTATATACCGCCTCCTCATGCTGCTGCCAAGTCTAGAGTCTGTCATGGGTCCCTGTACGGCCTCCCATTGCTGCTGTCTCCATCGCCACACTCTGCCATGTGCCACTTTCAGGTCTCTTCACACTGCTGGTGTGTTTAATTTTTTGACATAGGGTGCAGGCAGATTACGGGCCTCACATAGCTGCTGCCAGGCCCCTAATCTGCCATGGGCCCCTATATACCGCCTCCTCATGCTGCTGCCAAGTCCAGAGTCTCTCATGGGTCCCTGTACGGCCTCCCATTGCTGCTGTCTCCATCGCCACACTCTGCTGCCATGTGCCACTTTCAGGTCTCTTCACACTGCTGGTGTGTTACATTTTTTGACATAGGGTGCAGGCAGATTACGGGCCTCACATAGCTGCTGCCAGGCCCCTAATCTGCCATGGGCCCCTATATACCGCCTCCTCATGCTGCTGCCAAGTCCAGAGTCTCTCATGGGTCCCTGTACGGCCTCCCATTGCTGCTGTCTCCATCGCCACACTCTGCTGCCATGTGCCACTTTCAGGTCTCCTTCACACTGCTGGTGTGTTAAATTTTTTGACATAGGGTGCAGGCAGATTACGGGCCTCACATAGCTGCTGCCAGGCCCCTAATCTGCCATGGGCCCCTATAAACCGCCTCCTCATGCTGCTGCCAAGTCTAGAGTCTCTCATGGGTCCCTGTACGGCCTCCCATTGCTGCTGTCTCCATCGCCACACTCTGCTGCCATGTGCCACTTTCAGGTCTCTTCACACTGCTGGTGTGTTAAATTTTTTGACATAGGGTGCAGGCAGATTACGGGCCTCACATAGCTGCTGCCAGGCCCCTAATCTGCCATGGGCCCCTATATACCGCCTCCTCATGCTGCTGCCAAGTCTAGAGTCTCTCATGGGTCCCTGTACGGCCTCCCATTGCTGCTGTCTCCATCGCCACACTCTGCTGCCATGTGCCACTTTCAGGTCTCTTCACACTGCTGGTGTGTTAAATTTTTTGACATAGGGTGCTGGCAGATTACGGGCCTCCCATTGCTGCTGCCAGACATGTAATCTGCCATGGGCCCCCGTACCGACTCCTCATGCTGTGACGTTGCAACAAGGTGTAATTCAACCCTACACATGTTAGACCGCCTTTACGAACAGCTAAAGGCCATCACAGATTTCCTGATGTTAAAAGCGGATAAAGGTACTCCCTGTGTAACTTAGATGTCAGCCATTGTCAGCTCATGTGTGACACCTGCGCTTGCTCAGGCCCTTTGAGGAGGCCACGCTATTCGTGAGTCGGCAGGACTATGGGATGAATGAGGTCAAATCGGCCATGGGCCCCCGTACCGCCTGTTCACGCTGATGCTGGTCCCACAGTGTGACCTGGGTCCCTGTACGGCCTCCCATTGCTTCCACTCTGCCATGTGCCACTTTGAAATCTCCTCACACTCCTGCGGTTGTCCATTTTGTCATAGGTTGCTGGCAGATTACAGGCCTTCCATAGGTGCCACCAAGCCCCATATCGGCCATGGGCCCCCGTACCGCCTGGTCACGCTGCTGCTGGGCCCACAGTGTGACCTGGGTCCCTGTACCGCCTCCCATTGCTCCCACTCTGCCATGTGCCACTTTCAGGTCTCCTCACGCTCCTGCTGGTTTCCATTTTGTCATAGGTTGCTGTATGGCCTCCCATTGCTGCTGCCTTCACCGCCACACTGTGGCTCCAAACACTGGTTTTGGCCCCGTGACTGGCCAAAGGAGTGAAGTGTGCAGTGATTCTAAGATCGACGGCACTCATCTGCATGTCATACTGACAGACAGTATTATTTCTCTTCCCCAGCAGACTCCAAGGGCATTTAAATTAAAGGTACAGTGTTCTGCACTAATATTAAGTCTCTCTGAAGCCTAGAAACACCCTTTTTTAAGTTAAATTCGCAGCGAATTTATTCGACTCGAATCGAATATTGTCCACGAATTCGCCGAATCAGTCGAATCGAATTTTTCATTTCTTCGCTCATCTCTAATAGAGACTGATGTGACTGTGGGGAGGGGACATTAGAGTGTAAGCTCCTCTGGTGCAGAGACTGATGTGACTGTGGGGGGAGGGGACATTAGAGTGTAAGCTCCTCTGGTACAGAGATTGATATGATTTGGGGGGAGGGGACATTAGAGTGTAAGCTCCTCTGGTACAGAGACTGATGTGACTGTGGGGGAGGGGACATTAGAGTGTAAGCTCCTCTGGTACAGAGACTGATGTGACTGTGGGGGAGGGGACATTAGAGTGTAAGCTCCTCTGGTATTGAGACTGATGTGACTGTGGGGGAGGGGACATTAGAGTGTAAGCTCCTCTGGTGCAGAGACTGATGTGACTGTGGGGGGAGGGGACATTAGAGTGTAAGCTCCTCTGGTACAGAGATTGATATGATTTGGCGGGAGGGGACATTAGAGTGTAAGCTCCTCTGGTACAGAGACTGATGTGACTGTGGGGGAGGGGACATTAGAGTGTAAGCTCCTCTGGTACAGAGACTGATGTGACTGTGGGGGAGGGGACATTAGAGTGTAAGCTCCTCTGGTACAGAGACTGATGTGACTGTGGGGGAGGGGACATTAGAGTGTAAGCTCCTCTGGTACAGAGATTGATATGATTTGGGGGGAGGGGACATTAGAGTGTAAGCTCCTCTGGTACAGAGACTGATGTGACTGTGGGGGAGGGGACATTAGAGTGTAAGCTCCTCTGGTATAGAGACTGATGTGACTGTGGGGGAGGGGACATTAGAGTGTAAGCTCCTCTGGTATAGAGACTGATGTGACTGTGGGGGAGGGGACATTAGAGCGTAAGCTCCTCTGGTACAGAGACTGATGTGACTGTGGGGGAGGGGACATTAGAGTGTAAGCTCCTCTGGTACAGAGACTGATGTGACTGTGGGGGAGGGGACATTAGAGCGAAAGCTCCTCTGGTGCAGAGACCGATGTGACTGTGGGGGAGGGGACATTAGAGTGTAAGCTCCTCTGGTACAGAGACTGATGTGACTGTGGGGGAGGGGACATTAGAGCGAAAGCTCCTCTGGTGCAGAGACTGATGTGACTGTGGGGGAGGGGACATCAGAGTTTAAGCTCTTCTGGTATGGAGAGTAATGTCACTGTGGGGGAGGGGACATTAGAGTGTAAGCTCCTCTGGTACAGAGATTGATATGATTTGGGGGGAGGGGACATTAGAGTGTAAGCTCCTCTGGTACAGAGACTGATGTGACTGTGGGGGAGGGGACATTAGAGTGTAAGCTCCTCTGGTACAGAGACTGATGTGACTGTGGGGGAGGGGACATTAGAGTGTAAGCTCCTCTGGTACAGAGACTGATGTGACTGTGGGGGAGGGGACATTAGAGTGTAAGCTCCTCTGGTACAGAGATTGATATGATTTGGGGGGAGGGGACATTAGAGTGTAAGCTCCTCTGGTACAGAGACTGATGTGACTGTGGGGGAGGGGACATTAGAGCGTAAGCTCCTCTGTTGCAGAGACTGATGTGACTGTGGGGGAGGGGACATTAGAGTGTAAGCTCCTCTGGTATAGAGACTGATGTGACTGTGGGGAGGGGACATTAGAGTGTAAGCTCCTCTGGTGCAGAGACTGATGTGACTGTGGGGGGAGGGGACATTAGAGTGTAAGCTCCTCTGGTACAGAGATTGATATGATTTGGGGGGAGGGGACATTAGAGTGTAAGCTCCTCTGGTACAGAGACTGATGTGACTGTGGGGGAGGGGACATTAGAGTGTAAGCTCCTCTGGTACAGAGATTGATATGATTTGGGGGGAGGGGACATTAGAGTGTAAGCTCCTCTGGTACAGAGACTGATGTGACTGTGGGGGAGGGGACATTAGAGTGTAAGCTCCTCTGGTACAGAGACTGATGTGTCTGTGGGGGAGGGGACATTAGAGTGTAAGCTCCTCTGGTACAGAGACTGATGTGACTGTGGGGGAGGGGACATTAGAGTGTAAGCTCCTCTGGTATAGAGACTGATGTGACTGTGGGGGAGGGGACATTAGAGCGTAAGCTCCTCTGGTACAGAGACTGATGTGACTGTGGGGGGAGGGGACATTAGAGTGTAAGCTACTCTGGTACAGAGACTGATGTGAATGTGGGGGAGGGGACATCAGATTTGAGGCTCTTCTGGTATGGAGAGTAATGTCACTGTGGGGGAGGGGACATTAGAGTGTAAGCTCCTCTGGTACAGAAATTGATATGATTTGGGGGGAGGGGACATTAGAGTGTAAGCTCCTCTGGTACAGAGACTGATGTGACTGTGGGGGAGGGGACATTAGAGTGTAAGCTCCTCTGGTACAGAGATTGATATGATTTGGGGGGAGGGGACATTAGAGTGTAAGCTCCTCTGGTACAGAGACTGATGTGACTGTGGGGGAGGGGACATTAGAGTGTAAGCTCCTCTGGTACAGAGACTGATGTGACTGTGGGGGAGGGGACATTAGAGTGTAAGCTCCTCTGGTACAGAGACTGATGTGACTGTGGGGGAGGGGACATTAGAGTGTAAGCTCCTCTGGTACAGAGACTGATGTGACTGTGGGGGAGGGGACATTAGAGTGTAAGCTCCTCTGGTACAGAGACTGATGTGACTGTGGGGGAGGGGACATTAGAGTGTAAGCTCCTCTGGTACAGAGACTGATGTGACTGTGGGGGAGGGGACATTAGAGTGTAAGCTCCTCTGGTACAGAGACTGATGTGACTGTGGGGGAGGGGACATTAGAGTGTAAGCTCCTCTGGTACAGAGACTGATGTGACTGTGGGGGAGGGGACATTAGAGTGTAAGCTCCTCTGGTACAGAGACTGATGTGACTGTGGGGGAGGGGACATTAGAGTGTAAGCTCCTCTGGTACAGAGACTGATGTGACTGTGGGGGAGGGGACATTAGAGTGTAAGCTCCTCTGATACAGAGACTGATGTGACTGTGGGGAGGGGACATTAGAGTGTAAGCTCCTCCGGTGCAGAGACTGATGTGACTGTGGGGGAGGGGACATTCAAGTGTCAGCTCCTCTGGTACAGAGACTGATGTGACTGTGGGGGGAGGGGACATTAGAGTGTAAGCTCCTCTGGTACAGTGACTGATGTGACCATGAAAGAGGGGACATTAGAGTGTAAGCTCCTCTGGTGCAGAGAATGATGTGACTGTAGGGGAGGGGACATTAGAGTGTAAGCTCCTCTGGTGCAGAGACTGATGTGACTGTGGGGGAGGGGACATTAGAGTGTAAGCTCCTCCGGTACAGAGACTGATGTGACTGCGGGGGAGGGGACATTAGAGTGTAAGCTCCTCTGGTACAGAGACTGATGTGACTGCGGGGGAGGGGACATTAGAGTGTAAGCTCCTCTGTTACAGAGACTGATGTGACTGTGGGGGAGGGGACATTAGAGTGTAAGCTCCTCCTTTACAGGGACTGATGTGACTGCAGGGGAGGGGACATTAGAGTGTAAGCTCCTCTGTACAGAGACTGATGGGACTGTGGGGGAGGGGACATTAGAGTGTAAGCACCTCTGGTTACTTAGACTGATGTGACTGTGGGGGAAGGGACATTAGAGTGTAAGCTCCTCTGGTGCAGAGACTGATGTGACTGTGGGGGAGGGGACATTAGAGTGTAAGCTCCTGTGGTACAGAGACCGATGTGACTGTGGGGGGTGAACATTATAGTGTCAACTCCTTTGGTGCAGAGACTGATGTGATCATGAAAGAGGGGACTTTAGAGTGTAAGCTCCTCTGGTACAGAGACCGATGTGACCGTGGGGGAGGGGACATTAGAGCGTAAGCTCCTCCAGTACAGAGACTGATGTGACCGTGGGGGAGGGGACATCAGAGTGTAAGCTCTTCTGGTACGGAGACTAATATGACTGTGGGGGAGGGAACGTCAGAGTGTAAGCTCCTCTGGTACAGAGATTGATGTGATTTTGTGGGGGAGGGGACATTAGAGTGTAAGCTCTTCTGGTACGGAGACTAATATGACTGTGGGGGAGGGAACGTCAGAGTGTAAGCTCCTCTGGTACAGAGACTGATGTGACTGTGGGGGAGGGGACATTAGAGTGTAAGCTCCTCTGGTACAGAGATTGATGTGATTTTGGGGGGGACATTAGAGTGTAAGCTCCTCTGGTACAGAGATTGATGTGATTTTGGGGGAGGGGACATTAGAGTGTAAGCTCCTCTGGCTCAGTGTCCTCTGTACAGCGCTCTGGTATATGTATCTATAACTGTATTTGTGCTCAGAGATCAGTATTACCTGAAGAATGTTTGTGGTTTTCAGTCTCTTTATCTCTGGAAGTATTTCTGTAGATGAAGATTTGTGGTAGTGAAGCTCTCGGGGTCACACATTTCTCTCTGGGGGGGGGGTCACACGTTTCTCTATAGGGGTCACACATTTCTCTCTGGGGGTCACACGTTTCTCTCTGGGGGGTCACACGTTTCTCTATAGGGGTCACACCTTTCTCTCTGGGGGGGTCACACATTTCTCTATCGGGGTCACACAATTCTCTCTGGGGGGGTCACACGTTTCTCTATAGGGGTCATACGTTTCTCTCTGGGGGGGTCACACGTTTCTCTATAGGGGTCACACCTTTCTCTCTGGGGGGGTCACACATTTCTCTATCGGGGTCACACATTTCTCTTTGGGGGGTCACACGTTTCTCTATAGGGGTCACACATTTCTCTCTGGGAGGGTCACACATTTCTCTCTGGGGGGTCACATATTTCTCTATAGGGGTCACACATTTCTCTATAGGGGTCACACGTTTCTCTCTGGGGGGGTCACACGTTTCTCTCTGGGGGGTCACACATTTCTCTATAGGGGTCACACGTTTCTCTCTGGGGGGGTCACATGTTTCTCTATAGGGGTCACACATTTCTCTCTGGGGGGTCACATATTTCTCTATAGGGGTCACACATTTCTCTCTGGGGGGTCACATGTTTCTCTCTGGGGGGGTCACACATTTCTCTCTGGGAGGGTCACACGTTTCTCTCTGGGGGGGGTCACACATTTCTCTATAGGGGTCACATGTTTCTCTCTGGGGGGGTTACATGTTTCTCTCTGGGGGGTCACACGATTCTCTCTGGGGGGGGTCACATGTTTCTCTCTGGGGGGGTTACATGTTTCTCTCTGGGGGGGGTCACATGTTTCTCTCTGGGGGGGGTCACACGTTTCTCTCTGGGGGGTCACATTTTTTCTCTCTGGGGGGTCACACATTTCTCTATAGGGGTCACACGTTTCTCTCTGGGGGGGTCACATGTTTCTCTCTGGGGGGGTCACATGTTTCTCTCAGGGTGTGTAGTGAACAGAATATAGGAGTCCTTTGGGATAAATGTTTGATTGGTGAAGGGGGGAGGGGCTCACTTTACAGGTACACATTGCTGACAATGGAAAGGGCTTGGCAGGTTGTTGTGGAATTTCCAGATCAGGAGATGTAAGTTGGTTCCTGCAGCATAGAGCCTTGTGCATGGTGGGGGGGGCTCCAGGCATCTTTTGGGGGGTGCTATGCTGGTGCTTGGAGAATACATGGAAAGGCTTAGTCAGAAATGAACAAAGCAATGTTATGTAGAAACCATTCACAGTGCAATGAGAAGACGGTCCCTCTTGAATATTGTTAGGTGAGTGCCGAGGGCAGTTGTCTAAAGCAGCCCTAATATTGATGGGATGAAGAGCAACGCCTTGAAGGAACTGACAAGAGAAATGTGGTGCCCTATGCATGCTGCTGCCCACTGCTTTGTAAGGTATTAGCAAGAAAACATTTGGCTGGCATAGCACGCTTCCTATACATGCTTGTGGGCATGACTGAAAAAGTGGCCATAGTCAATAAACTGGGTGTTGCTTCACATGGTATGGTGTGTATGGTGCCACCTTCCCTTCTGGTGTATTGCTGTGCTAGAGGTGGAATAGGACCTCGGGGTACACTGAAGAGATTGTCCTTGGGGTACACTGAAGAGATTGTCCTTGGGGTACACTGAAGAGATTGTCATTGGGGTACACTGAAGAGATTGTCCTTGGGGTACACTGAAGAGATTGTCCTTGGGGCACACTGAAGAGATTGTCCTTGGGGCACACTGAAGAGATTGTCCTTGGGGTACACTGAAGAGATTGTCCTTGGGGTACACTGAAGAGATTGTCCTTGGGGTACACTGAAGAGATTGTCCTTGGGGTACACTGAAGAGATTGTCATTGGGGTACACTGAAGAGATTGTCCTTGGGGTACACTGAAGAGATTGTCCTTGGGGTACACTGAAGAGATTGTCCTTGGGGTACACTGAAGAGATTGTGCTTGGGGTACACTGAAGAGATTGTCTCTGGGGTACACTGAAGAGATTGTCCTTGGGGTACACTGAACAGATTGTCCTTGGGGTACACTGAATAGATTGTCCTTGGGGTATACTGAAGAGATTGTCCTTGGAGTATACTGAAGAGATTGTCCTTGAGGTACACTGAAGAGATTGTCCTTGGGGTACACTGAAGAGATTGTCCTTGGGGTATACTGAAGAGATTGTCCTTGGGGTACACTGAAGAGATTGTCTTTGGGGTACACTGAAGAGATTGTCCTTGGGGTACACTGAATAGATTGTCCTTGAGGTACACTGAAGAGATTGTCCTTGGGGTATACTGAAGAGATTGTCCTTGGGGTACACTGAACAGCTTGTCCTTGGGGTACACTGAAGAGATTGTCCTTGGGGTACACTGAAGAGATTGTCCTTGGGGTACACTGAACAGCTTGTCCTTGGGGTACACTGAAGAGATTGTCCTTGGGGTACACTGAAGAGATTGTCCTTGGGGTATACTGAAGAGAGTGTGGGAGTAAAATAAGCCCCATTGTTGGTGTCAGTGGTAGCATTACTAATTTACCCCAGCAAGTGTCAGGGCCACAATAACCACATCAGTTTGCCAGGGCGCACAAGAACAACCCCAATCACTGTGTCAGGGCCCACAAGAACAACCCCAATCACTGTGTCAGGGCCCACAAGAACAACCCCAATCACTGTGTCAGGGCCCACAAGAGCAACCACAGCATTGTGCCAGGGCCCACAAGAACAACCCCAATCACTGTGTCAGGGCCCACAAGGACAACCCCAATCACTGTGTCAGGGCCCACAAGAACAACCCCAATCACTGTGTCAGGGCCCACAAGAACAACCCCAATCACTGTGTCAGGGCCCACAAGAACAACCACAGCATTGTGCCAGGGCCCACAAGAACAACAAAGAAATTGTGAAAAGAGATTGACAAGAAGCCCATTCCGTCCCAGAGAGAGAAGAAAGCAGATCCATGTGAGTAAAACAGCACACTTACACAGTTAGAACATTTAGGACACATTTAACCCCTTGACCCCCCCCCCAGTTAACCCCTTCACTGTCGTGTCACCAGTGTCATTAGTACAGTACACAGCTTTTTGCTGATCGCTGTGTTAGTGACGCCGGCGACTTCACATAGCATTAGTGCCCCTTTCAGATAGAGTCAGATTGCCCGTCAGTACACCACTCATCACATTTAACCCCTTGATTGCCAGGAACATGCTCACATACACAATAAACCACCGCTGCTAGTATAGTGTCTGAACGGATCAATATCTTTGATCAGATCAACACCATACCAGCATTCAAATTAGTATAGTGTCCCCAAAAATGAAGCGTTAGTGGGATCAGCCCTGACACCTGCCAGCATCTGTGTTTAGCCCCTACACTTACCCCCCCTTCTCCCCCAGCAAGTGCAGTGTCAGTAGGTCACTGTCACTTGATACATTGCACACAAAACTGCAGTGTTCACAGAATCAAGCCTGATCTCTGCTAGCACTTGCAGGTACATTTGCTTGTAGGGGTTCATGCAGTCACTGAAAGCCAAGTGCTCTTTTATCCTTGAGTCACACTAGGTACCTATAAATTTAGTGTCCAATATGTCCAACAAAAGGTACACTAGTGAAGAGACCTACAGGATTCTTAGTATGTCAGATGAGAGTGAAGGGGAAGACTTACTGACGGAATCTGTCTCACAATACGAACCTGTAGACAGCTGCGGCACCCTGACAGATCGCTCAGACAATGGGGAAGAGGTCCCTACTAAGGTCAGGCATACCCAACCCCGTTCCCAGGTTGCTGAGATGTTACAATTGCATGACGACTCTCATATGCAGCAGAGTGCCAGTACTAGTGCCACACTACCTTTTGGTGAACTGGCGATCACCAGCAGTCTAGTACATCCTGGTCTCTCTTATACCAGCACTGCAGTATCACTTGGTGATGAGGCGAGTCCCATAAGTGCAGTACAAGCTGGTGCGGTGACGAGCACAAGTACTGTCTCGCAACCACCAAGAATTTGCACACAGGCCCGTAGAGCACCTAGTATCCTTCCGGACGTGCTTGCAAATCCCAATTGGCAGCCTACAAATTCTGCAGCATCTGTACTTCCCTCATTCACTGCCAAACCTGGAATTCAGGTGGAAACAGCAAATTTAACTCCTCCCCTTGATTTTTTGGAACTGTTTTTCACGGAATATCTGTATGCATTGATTGTGGATCAAAGCACTTTATATGCACAACAATTTATGGCCTCCAACCCAAATTCTAACCTTGCCAGACTATTTGCATGGAAACCCATTACAGTTCCTGAATGTAAAGTTTTTTGGGACTAACCCTCAACATGGGCATTACTAAAAAAATGAATTGCGATTGTATTGGTCCGCAGACCCGATTCATCAAATGCCGTGTTCTCTGCTTCCATGGCCAGGCATAGATATTAGAGTATAATGTGTTTTATGCATTTCAATGACAATACACTATCATCCTCGAGGTGACCCTTAATTTTACCGACTCCACAAAATGCAGCCCCTCGTAAATCACCTTAACCAAAAAATTGCAGATGTCTATACTCCCCAGCAAAGCATCTGCGTTGATGAGTCCCTCATTCATTTTTCTGGCCGCCTTGCATACAAACAATTTCTCCCCAGCAAGTGTGCCAGATATGGGGTCAAGATGTAGAAGACCTGTGAGAGGGCAACAGGCTATACATATGTTTCAGATTTATGAGGGAAAAGATAGTCACATGGAGCCCCTCGGATGCCTAGAATACATGGGGAGCAGTGGCAAGATAGTTTGGGACTCGGTGTCATCCTTTTTCCATATGGGGTTCCACTTATACGTGGATAATTTTTATTCAAGCGTGCCACTATTTAGACATTTGTACAATCTTGGAATTGGCACGTGGCACCGTGTGACCTAATGTGTGCCCACCATTAGAAGTGGGTGGATGCAGGGTGGTATATTCTAATGGTGGGCACACCAAACACTTTTACTGGCAGAGATTTCTTCTCTTTTTTAATTCAGTCCACAGGCTGCATATAAAAAAAAGAACATAGTATATATACCCAACAAGGACCAGAGACGTACTGGTACATCAGAGGACTTTGAATGGTTATACCAGGATGATGCCTACAGTGGCAGGCATCATCCTGGTATCATTTTATTCAGCCGGCAATCAGCCTTCATGTAAAAGCAATCCTAGTGGCTAATTAGCTGCAAGATTGCTTTTACAAGCAGTGGAGTAGATGCCCCTTCCTTCCACGGTCTTCTTGGGCAGTCCTGTGCCATCAGGGGAACCCGTGATAGCATTAAAAGGGATATAAAAAAATGAAAGGGACAATGTAAAAATAATAAAACAAATCAAAATAACGTTTAAAAAAGCCCCCTCGAGCGTGGTAACTTGTAAAGGCTTTTAAAGCATTGCCTATGGATATTAAGTTTGTCGCCATTGCACAGGGGATGCGCAGTTTTAAATAATGTCATGTTTGGTATCTATTTATTCGGCATACCATCATCTTTTATATTTTACCAAACATATTTTGTTTTGTGCATTAAAAGTGAAAAAAGTGTATTTTTTCAAAAAAATTACATTTGAAAGATTGCTGCGTGAGAACTATGTGACATAAAAAATTGCAGCTCCCACCAGTTTATTCACTAGGTTGTCTGCTTTAAAAAAATGTATAATGTTTGGAGGTTCAAAGTAATTTCCTAGCAAAAAATATGCAAAAAAATAGCAAAAAATACGGTTCATGTGAACCAAAAGTGTCAGAGAAGGCTTGGTCTTCAGGTGGTTAGAAGAGTGAATGATGTGCGGCATAAACTTCTAATGCTGGGCATAGAATGCCCCCACTCCCCAAAATGACCAATTTTTGGAAAGTAGACCACCCCAAACTATTTTCTGAGAGGCATGTTGAGTCAATAGAAGAATTAAGTTTTTTACCAAACGTTTTTGGAAAATGAAGCATGGCGAGTATTTTGCAGATTTCGTTTATTGCAACAATTCTTTGGAAAATGAAGAGAACAAAAACATATTTTTTCTATTTTTTTATATTTCAAAACCTTGTGAGAAAAAATGAGATCTGCAAAATACTCACCATGCCTCTTTTTAAATTCCTTGGGGTGTCTACTTTCCAAAAAAGGGTCATTTGGGGGGGGGGTTGGTGCTATCCTGGCATTTCAAGGCCTCTGAAACTGTGATAGGTAATGAGGAAGTATAATGAGGAATTACACACCTTCAGGCTTTCACAGTGGTCATTGGATTTCAGGCTCCTGTATGTGGCTAGGCTCCCAAAAAGTCTCAGACATGTGGTATCCCCATACTTGGTAGAAGTAGCAGAATGTATTTTGGGGTGTAATTCCACATACACCCTGTTCCAACTTATTATGCAAATGATATTTTTCTCATTTCCCTCAATAATTGATGTAAATAACAGTCGGCATAATTCTCATGTTACAACTATAAGAGTACAATTCACATTTTATTGAACAAACCTCCTAATAACAAGATTTTTGTTCCAAATTATTCCGCACAGGAAGTTTCAAAACACTTTCTAGGTTGTAAAGAACTGAAAATTGTCATTTGTGGTGTTTGCAGCATATTTACTGAAATCAAAAGCTATTTCAATCAAACTTTTCCCAACATTGTAACTTTGTAAACATTTGAAGCGGTCACGTTACATTGTAACATAGGACCCTTTATCTGATAGCAGATCACAAGTCTCGCATCCATTGAACTTGTCAGTTTTTGGACAGTTTCTGCTTGAATTTGTTTGCAAGATGTCAGAATAGCCTCCCAGAGCTGCTGTTTGGATGTAAACTGCCTCCCACCCTCATAGATCTTTTGCTTGAGGATGCTCCAGAGGTTCTCAATAGGATTGAGGTCAGGGGAGGATGGAGGCCACACCATGACATTCTCTCCTTTTATCCCCATAGCAGCCATTGATGCAGAGGTATTCTTTGCAGCATGAGATGGTGCATTGTCATGCATGAAGATGATTTTATTACGGAAAGCATAGTTCTTCCTTCTGTACCAGGGAAGAAAGTGTCAGTCATAAACTCCACATACTTTGCAGAGGTCATCTTTACACCTTCGCGGACACAAAAGGGGCCGACCAGCTCTGTTCCCATGATTCCGGCCCAAAATAAGACTCCACCATCGCCTTGCTGACGTCACAGCCTTGTTGGTACAGGGTGGCCGTCCACCAACCATCCACTACTCTATCCATCTGGACCATCCAGGGTTGCACGGCACTCATCAGTGAACAGGACTGTTTGAAAATGAGTCTTCATGTATTTTCTGCCCAATGCAGCCGTTTCTGCTTGTGAGCATTGGTTAGTGGTGGCCGAATAGAAGGTTTCTGCACAGTTGCAGGACTCTGGAGGGCTCTACACCTTGATGTCCGTGGGACTCCAGAGGCACCAGCAGCTTCAAATATCTGTTTGCTGCTATGTAATGGGATTTTAGCAGCTGCTCTCTTGATCCAATGCATGGATCTGGCAGAAATCTTCCTCAATGTGCCTTTATCTGCAGCAACCCGTCTGTGCTCTGAATCAGCCACAAATCTCTTCATAGTGCGATGATCACTCTTACATTTTCCTGAAATATCGAATGTTTTCATCCCTCGTCCAAGGCATCGAACTATTTCACTCTTTTCGGCAGCGGAGAGGTCCTTTTTCTTCCCCATATTGCTTGAAAATGGCGCTCTGCTTAATAATGTGGAACGCCGTCCTTTAGTAGTTTTTCCTTAAATTGGGCTCACCGGCCAATCTAATTATCACAGGTGTCCAAGATTGTTTTCAAAAGAGCCCTGACACACAATGCCATCCATGAGTTACACTGAAAAACAAAATATTTCATCTTTGTGACACTTAAATAGAATTTGCAGAATAATTTGGAACGCGGTGTATACCAATGGCTTGTGTGAGAAATATATAATTTAAATGACAACTTTGTGTAAAAAAAAAAAAAGTTTTTGTAATTTTCCAAAAATTTGTGGAAAAAACAATAAATCTTCTTTGGACTCAATATGCCTCTCAGCAGATAGCTTAGGGTGTCTACTTTCCGGAAAGGGGTCATTTGGGGGTGTTTGTACTGTCCTGGTATTTTAGCACCTCAAGAAATGTGATGGGCAGTCAGAAAATAAAATTCCATTATCTCTCCCATAGATTGTAGACGCTATAACTTTCACACAAAGCAATCAATATACACTTATTGTTTTTTTTTAACCAAAAACATGGAGCAGAATACATTGTGGTCTAAATTTTTGATGAAATTTGAGTTTTTTGGATATTTTTTTGACAGAATTGAGAAAATCTTTTTCTTTTTTAAATTTTTTTGTTTATAGCACCAAAAATTGAAAATGCACAGGAGATCAAATACCACCAAAAGAAAGCTCTGTTTGTGTGAAAAAAGTGCATAAATTTCATTTATGTACCATGTTGCATGACCGCGGAATTGTCAGTTAAACTAGCGCAGCGCTATATAGCAAAAAAATGGTGTAAATTGCAGTATCTGTACCATAGTTTGTAGACGCTATAACTATCACACAAAGCAATCATTATACACGTATTGGGATTTTTCACCAAAAACATGGAGCAGAATACATTTTGGCCTAAATTTATGACTAACTTTGAGTTTATTGTATATTTTTTTATAACTGAAAGTAAAAAGAATTGTTTTTCTTCAAAAAAAAATTTTTTTTGTTTATAGCACAAAAAAATAAAAAGCGCACAGGTGATCAAATACATCCGAAAGAAAGCTCTATTTTTGTGAAAAAAGGACGTAAATTTTGTTTGGGTGCCGCATTGCATGACCGCGCAATTATCAGTGGAATTAGTGCAGTGCTGAGTAGCAAAAAGAGGCGTGGTCATTAAGGGGGTAAATCCTCTGGAGGGCAAGTGGTTTAAGGTGGAAAAATCTGAAATTATTTATCTTTGTCTCATTTTTTTACATCCCAGAAACTTGACATTTCAGCAGGGTGTGCAGACTTTTTATATCCACTGTATCCTATTGAACTGCACCTACGCTGGCAAAATGATAATATTGCTGATTATCTGTCCTCCCAATTCTGGACAAATTCAGTTTTATAGCCAACCCTGGAAAAGCTCCACCAGTTTTCTAGTCCACATATTATGGTTGGTGGGGACATCAATGCACATATGTCCTGTATAGGGACAGACCTTCAGCCATTGGAGGATTACCATCTAAAGGTCTGATTGCTTTATCTATGTCTTTTCCTGATCTTACGAGGAATATCACCTATATGACTGGTGGAGGACCAAACACCCTCCCCACAAACAATATTCTTTATTCTCCGGGGGTCATCGGGTCCACTCTGGGCTGGATTGATTTGTCTCAGCTCTATGGATAAAGAATATCGTCTACTCTGAAATCATTTCCTTGGTCTGATCACACGGCCACATCATTGGATTTTCTGGTTCCCGATATGTCTAGCCCAGTGGTCGGCAAGCCGCGGCTCGCGAGCCACATGCGGCTCTTTACACGCTTTAATGCGGCTCTTGTGTGCCGGGCGCCCGCTCCCCTCCCTCCTCTCGGGCGGCAGGGACTCTGCAGCGTGATCCAAAAAAAAAACAGCCAGGGCAGCGCGCTCAAATGCAATGATTGGCCAGTCTCGCTGCCACACACATCCTGATAGCCAGTGATTGGCTGTCAGGATGTGTGTAGGCGGGGCAGCGTGACGAACGTGAGGGGAGGGGAGCTAGGCTCCTCTCACAGTCCGCCCTGAAGACCGGAACGGCGCGGGAACACGGCGAGAGGAACGCGCGGAGCAAAGGTAAGTGAATTGACACAGGGAGGACTTGGCTTACTACTTGCTACTTACTTACTACTACTATATGAGGGATGAATTACTATAGGGGGGATGAATTACTATAGGGGGGATGAATTACTATATGGGGGATGAATTACTATATGGGGGTGAATTACTATATGGGGGATGAATTACTATAGGGGGGATGAATTACTATATGGGGGATGAATTACTATATGGGGGATGAATTACTATATGGGGGTGAATTACTATATGGGGGATGAATTACTATGGGGGATGAATTACTATATGGGGGATGAATTACTATGGGGGATGAATTACTATGGGGGATGAATTACTATATGGGGGATGAATTACTATATGGGGGATGAATTACTATGGGGGATGAATTACTATATGGGGGATGAATTACTATGGGGGATGAATTACTATATGGGGGATGTATTACTATGGGGGATGAATTACTATGGGGGATGAATTACTATATGGGGGATGAATTACTATATGGGGGATGAATTACTATGGGGGATGAATTACTATAAAAACTTATTGAAACTAAAAACAGTGTACCATCCTATGTATTTTCAGTTTTAAAAATGTGGCGCTCAAAATAAATTTAAATCGTGGTTTTGGCGAGATTTGGCTCAGTTGAAAAAAAAGGTTGCCCACCACTGCTCTAGTAGAACATGTTATTGTCGGCTTATCGACATTTTACTTCAACACCCGGAAATCCAATATGACTTGCAGGCTTCTTTGGAGGAATGGTGTAGACTGAACACTGGTACTGTGGACAGGGTGGACACGCTGTGGGGGGCACACAAGATGTTCTTTAGGGGTCCATGTATTTCTGTTGGAGCCCATCTTAAATGGGATAATAACCATCAGAAGTTTACTCTCCAGCGTGAACTTTCTAAAGCAGAAACTCATTTATTCTGCCAGAATTTCTATGAGAGAAATGATATTTTATCTTCTCTCCAACTAGAATTGTATTACACTGAAGAGGCCCAAAAATCCAAAGTGACTTCCAGGTGTCAGTTCCAGCCGGATACAATCTCCTTCCCAATAGTCAGAGTTACATTGTTTGTTTTTGTTTTTTTGCAAACAAAGCTATTTTATGGAGCTCACCTAGAACAATGGATCTCTCCCCACATGAAGTCTAGGAGATTGTCCTCTGATTGTCATGTATATAGTATCTATTGGACAAGTACAGAATTGAGGAAAGCGAGGACACCTCAGTGCAGGAACAATGGGATTCTGTCCTATCTCCTGCACCCGGAGCAAATGAACAACATGTACCAGCCTTCCCAGCCCCATCAATGTACACTGTGGAGGCATCTTGTATGTAGACTCTGGATTCAACAAACCAGCAGCCTGGCCATTCAGGAACGTACCATTGTTCAGCTCTGGGGGGGGAACAAACATCTCTCATGGAAAGGAGCTCTGGGGAGTCAACAGACCAATCTTTCATCTATACATATGTTTCCATCTCTCCACATCACTCCATTCTTTTTCTGGACAAAACCATTATAAATATCAGCGACAGATTTACAAATCTAGGATTTTACAATGAGAACACAATGTCACAAGGGATCTATAAAAGATTTTATCCGGACACAAGATCCCATTGTAAGAAAGGAATTCTGAATATGAACAGCGACTGTTATGTGGGATCCCATTATATTCAGGGCGGGGAAATGTATCTGATTGTAGAAATAGTGTGTGTGATGTCATATCTCCAACCAATCAGGAGTGATAGAAATAGTGTGTGTGTGATGTCATATCTCCCGCCAATCAGCAGTGATAGAAATAGTGTGCGTGTGATGTCATATCTCCCACCAATCAGGAGTGATAGAAATAGTGTGCGTGTGATGTCATATCTCCCGCCAATCAGCAGTGATAGAAATAGTGTGCGTGTGATGTCATATCTCCCGCCAATCAGCAGTGATAGAAATAGCGGGCGTGTGATGTCATATCTCCCACCAATCAGGAGATAGAAATAGCGGGCGTGTGATGTCATATCTCCCACCAATCAGGAGTGATAGAAATAGTGTGCGTGTGATGTCATATCTCCCACCAATAAGCAGTGATAGAAATAGTGTACGTGTGATGTCATATCTCCCACCAATCAGGAGTGATAGAAATAGTGTGCGTGTGATGTCATATCTCCCACCAATCGGGAATGATAGAAATAGTATGCGTGTGATGTCATATCTCCCACCAATCGGGAGCGATAGAAATAGTGTGCGTGTGATGTCATATCTCCCACCAATCGGGAATGATATAAATAGTATGCGTGTGATGTCATATCTCCCGCCAATCAGCAGTGATAGAAATAGCGGGCGTGTGATGTCATATCTCCCACCAATCGGGAGCGATAGAAATAGTGTGCGTGTGATGTCATATCTCCCACCAATCAGGAGTGATAGAAATAGTGTGCGTGTGATGTCATATCTCCCACCAATCAGGAGTGATAGAAATAGTGTGTGTGTGTGATGTCATATCTCCCACCAATCTGGAGTGATAGAAATAGTGTGTGTGTGTGATGTCATATCTCCCACTAATCAGGAGTGATAGAAATAGTGTGTGTGTGATGTCATATCTCCCGCCAATCAGGAGTGATAGAAATAGTGTGCGTGTGATGTCATATCTCCCACCAATCAGGAGCGATAGAAATAGTGTGTGTGGCTGTCAGTCACCGGATCCCGGACAGTAATTACCCGCCGGCGCCCAGTGATTACCGAGTATCTCTGATGGGGAGGAGGACTGTTTTGTTTACTAACAATCTTCCTCCCTGTCAGCTCGGGCACACTGCACAGCACAGCCATCCAGAACAGTGAGCTTACAATAATGCACTCCCGCCCCCTAGTAAAACACTCCCAGCACACAGTTAACCCTTTGTTCACCCCTCATGTTAACCCCTTCCTGCCCAGTGCCATTAGTACAGAGTCAGTGCTTTTAAATGTATTGGTGTCACTGGGGATGTCAGTGACACCAAGTCAGCCCCCCCAGTGTCAGAATGTCTGCCACAGTCTCGCAGTCCCTTATTGTAAATAAATAATCATTTAGTCCATATTTCCACTGATCTAATCTGTGTTTTTAAATGATTTTGGTTGGCTCTAAATTACTCAGAATTATTAAGTCAGATAAATTATTTTATAAATTATTATTATATTTGCAAGCACCTTTAGCTGACTTTTTTTGCCCAGGCATTACCTGGCAGAACATACTATTTTTAGAGGCACTGCTGGATGAATTATTAATAATTCTTAAAAAGCACAACACCCCCCATGGTTCCTCTCTTAGTGACACCACATTGCCCCCATGGTTCCTCTCTCCTCCTCTCTTAGTGACACCACATTGCCCCCCATGGTTCCTCTCTCCTCCCTTTTTAGTGACACCACATTGCCCCCCCCATAGATCATGTCTCCTCACCTCTGAGTGACTCCACATTGCCCCCCATGGTTCCCGTCTCCTCACCTCTGAGTGACTCCACATTGCCCCCATGGTTCCCGTCTCCTCACCTCTGAGTGACTCCACATTGCCCCCATGGTTCCCGTCTCCTCACCTCTGAGTGACTCCACATTGCCCCACATGGTTCCCGTCTCCTCACCTCTGAGTGACTCCACATTGCCCCACATGGTTCCCGTCTCCTCACCTCTGAGTGACTCCACATTGCCCCCATGGTTCCTGTCTCCTCACCTCTGAGTGACTCCACATTGCCCCCATGGTTCCCGTCTCCTCACTTCTGAGTGGCTCCACATTGCCCCCCATGGTTCCCGTCTCCTCACCTCTGAGTGACTACACATTGCCCCCATGGTTCCTGTCTCCTCACCTCTGAGTGACTCCACATTGCCCCCATGGTTCCCGTCTCCTCACTTCTGAGTGGCTCCACATTGCCCCCCATGGTTCCCGTCTCCTCACCTCTGAGTGACTCCACATTGCCCCCATGGTTCCCATCTCCTCACCTCTGAGTGACTCCACATTGCCCCACATGGTTCCTGTCTCCTCACCTCTGAGTGACTCCACATTGCCCCACATGGTCCTGTTTCCTCACCTCTGAGTGACTACACATTGCCCCCATGGTTCCCGTCTCCTCACCTCTGAGTGACTCCACATTGCCCCCATGGTTCCCGTATCCTCACCTCTGAGTGATTCCACATTGCCCCACATGGTCCTGTCTCCTCACCTCTGAGTGACTCCACATTGCCCCACATGGTTCCTGTCTCCTCACCTCTGAGTGACTCCACATTGCCCCACATGGTTCCTGTCTCCTCACCTCTGAGTGACACCACATTGCCCCCCATGGTTCCTGTCTCCTCACCTCTGAATGACTCCACAATGCCCCACATGGTTCCTGTCTCCTCACCTCGGAGTGACTCCACATTGCCACACATGGTTCCTCTCTCCTCACCTCTGAGTGACTCCACATTGCCCCCATGGTTCCTGTCTCCTCACCTCTGAGTGACTCCACATTGCCCCCATGGTTCCCGTCTCCTCACCTCTGAGTGACTCCACATTGCCCCCTATGGTTCCTCTATCCTCACCTCTGAGTGACTCCACATTGCCCCCATGGTTCCTGTCTCCTCACCTCTGAGTGACTCCACATTGCCCCACATGGTTCCCGTCTCCTCACCTCTGAATGACTCCACAATGCCCCACATGGTTCCTGTCTCCTCACCTCTGAGTGACTCCACATTGCCACACATGGTTCCTCTCTCCTCACCTCTGAGTGACTCCACATTGCCCCCATGGTTCCTGTCTCCTCACCTCTGAGTGACTCCACATTGCCCCACATGGTTCCCGTCTCCTCACCTCTGAGTGACTCCACATTGCCCCCATGGTTCCTCTCTCCTCACCTCTGAATGACTCCACAATGCCCCACATGGTTCCTGTCTCCTCACCTCGGAGTGACTCCACATTGCCCCCCATGGTTCCTCTCTCCTCACCTCTGAGTGACTCCACATTGCCCCCATGGTTCCTCTCTCCTCACCTCTGAGTGACTCCACATTGCCCCCCATGGTTCCCGTCTCCTCACCTCTGAGTGACTCCACATTGCCCCCCATGATTCTCCTCTCTCACTACAATAGCTGCTGTCATCCCAGTAGTCTCCCTCTATGGCTCCTCACATCCTGACCTCCCCAGACATTTCTCCTTCAGCTTCTTGTCTGTCTCTGGCTGCAGCTCCATGTAAGAGCAGGAGGGGGATGCTCAGTTCAGGAAAGAAGGGGGAGGGGGTGATCTCAGTGGAAAGAGTGTCTTGAGTGGGGGAGGGGTGTCAACACTAGGGGAGAGGAGTGTACTCAGAAGGGGAGGGGTGTCCTCAGTGCAGGAAAGGAGGGGTGTCTTCAGAGGAGGAAAAGAGGGGAAGGGGTGTCTTTAGTGGGGGAGGGGTGCCCTCTGTGGAAGGGTTTTCTTAGTGGAGGAGGGGGAAGGGTTTTTTGGGTAAATAACACCAGATCTAAATCCTCCTGAGAAGTTCCTAAAAAAACAATGGTCATTGGGGTGACATGGCAGAACTTTAGCTGAATCTTAGAAAGCACAGCCTATTCCAAGGGGCTAGGAGGTAAACTGACCCCAGCTTTGTTTGCCTACAGGGAGGGGTCCAGTGGTCTGTTTACACAAGTCCTAAACAAAAGCTCCATTGTTCTCCAAGCTTCATTTCTCCAGAAGGAAGAACCTGTTCTGGCTGTACAGATCACACAGGTGGAGTCTACACTGCAGTCTGCATTGTCAGCCGAGCAGCTGAAGGAGTCCAACATCTAAACGTCTACTAATCAGGCGTACTCTTGGAGCACCACCTACACAAGACTCACCTCATCCATCTAGACTGCTCACTAGAGCTTCTTCTACAGCCTCTGACCCATCACTTCCCTCCTCTGCTGGAGGCACTTTATTAGGATCTATAGAGGGTCAACACCGACCTCGTTTTGTACTTCGGGATCAAGGAAACAGCAGAGATCCGGCCACAGGGGAGGTAGGAAACATCAATACTGCAACAAGGGATCTCCCACTCAGCCAACCATCCCAACAGATGATTCATCATCAACAGAAATAGACGGAATTGTCACCTTCTCCTCAGCTGGACTGACATCGGGTAAGATGGACCTTCTGGGGAAAGGTTTGGGCTTTAGCCCTAAAGGTATCATGAAGAAGTTTTTGTTGGCTCAGGACTTGTATAGATGTCTCAGGAATATTAGATTGAAGGGACATTATTCTTGGAGAGGTGATATTGAGGGATCATCTGTAGTCACACCACTGAGTAGGTCTGTCTGAGGTTTATAGACAAAATGGAAGTTTCCACCACCCACTACATAATCAGCAGCAGAAATGTTTCTTCTGTGGATGATAAAGATGGTGAAGTATGACAGTCTATGATCAGGAACTCTGGGGTCATATCCTAATAATGGGACCATTGAGGAGAAAGGTGCATTGCCATCATTAGCAGCAAGGGGAGATGTAACATTGAAGCCAGCTGATAAGGGGGATGGGTGGTCATTATGGACACAGCATGTGATGACAATGAGACACTGGAGAGAGCAAAGTCTGGTGTAGCTCTGCATAGGAACCAATCAGCTTCCAGGTTTTTGGTCAAAGCTTAACTGAACAAACTGAAGTCAGACCCTGATTGGCTCCCATGCACAGCTGCCCCAGATTTTGCACACTCCAGTGTTAGTAAATCAGCCCCATTGTGTCCATCTGAGATGGTTTGTGCCAGATCCCGGGTTGTGAGTTCCATTCAGTACAATGTCTTTGGGTTCTCTTGCTAGTTGACTGCCCCCTTGTTAGTTGAGGTGTTTGTAGTCATAGAGGTGTTGGGTCATGATGGAATGATGTTGTGTCAGGTGAATGGTAGGCTCTGACCTGGTTTTATCTGCCAGCTCTGTGTTGATTCGCTGAGTTTTCTATTGTTTGTTATGTCCATCCTTGGAATTAGGGAGGACAGTATGATGTTGGAGTGAGGACATTTTTGTTGTGCGGTCTCTGTTAGTTGTAATAGTTTATTCTCAGAGGCTTCCTTTTGTCCCTGGAGGATGTTTGGGTCGGTGTGTATGATGATATGTTTGGGTCGGTGTGTATGATGATATGTTTGGGTCGGTGTGTATGATGATATGTTTGGGTCGGTGTGTATGATGATATGTTTGGGTCGGTGTGTATGATGATACGTTTGGGTCGGTGTGTATGATGATACGTTTGGGTCGGTGTGTATGATGATATGTTTGGGTCGGTGTGTATGATGATATGTTTGGGTCGGTGTGTATGATGATATGTTTGGGTCGGTGTGTATGATGATATGTTTGGGTCGGTGTGTATGATGATATGTTTGGGGTTGGTGAAATACGGATCATTGATGACTCCTATCGCTTGTTCAGTTGTTGGACTTGAATTTTGTTGTCTCTTGTTCCTGGGAAGAGCCGTTTGGTGTTTAGATATTTCCCATTTGAGTCTATTAATAACAAAAAGAATCCGGAGTTTGTTGGCTGTTCTTGTGGTTTGATGATTGTTTGTTTGTAGGGATGGGCTTCATGTTCCAGTTGAACCTAAGTTTGATTTGAACATGGGCCGTTCATGTGTTCGGCAAACATAAATAGTACGGGTGTTCAGTGGGGTGTTTGCCCACCATGCCCCACAATGCAATGTGCCCTGACAGTGCATTGTGATTGGACAAAGCAATAAACCTAACCACAAGTCAGGTGTAATACTTTGACCAATCACAGTGTGTGGTGATGTCATAAGGGGGTGGGGTATATAAAAACTGTCAGACAGTCGGGAGCCAGTATCACAAGCAGAGCTTTTTTTCCCCCTTTTTTGGGTAGCGGTGGTGGCAGCATCGTGATTGATGTTGGATCTACTTTGGGGGACTTTTTTTTAAATGTTTATTTTTAATAAAGGACTTGTCAAAGACTGTCCTATCACTTTTTACACTACACTTTTTTTTGTGAATGGGTAGCAGTATCATATACCGCCAACTCATTCACATAGGCGGGGGGCTGGAATCTTGAGGTCCCCTTGTTAAAAGGGGCTTTCAGATTCCAATAAGCCCCCAGGCTGCAGACCACAACAACCACAAGACACGGTTGTGGGAAAGAGGCCCTTGTCCCCATCAATATGTGGACAAGGTGCTTTGGGGGGCTCCCGACCCAAGCACCCCCCATGTTGAGGGCATGTATCCTGGTATGGTTCAGGAAGGGGGACGCTCACCACCCCTTTCCTGACCTGCCGGGCTGCATACTCAGATAAGGGTCTGGTATGGATTTTGGGGGGACCCCCATGCCATTTTTAACCAATAGCCATCCGGCCAATAGCCATTTGGTGGCCAGGAAAAGGCTGTAGATTTCCGGGTGTAAGCCATATGGCGTCCTCCCACACGCACAGTTTTCGCACTTGCAGAGTGCGCAGCAGCGTGATCTTTCACTGGCCGTGTACCTCGAACATGGCCGATGACAGATCTGTGTACCAGCCCCCGTTGCTGGTACCATGTGACCTGCTGTGACCAATCACAGCAGGTCACATGACAGTTGTATACAATGGATGGCTTCATTCATGCCATCCATTGTATACTAGTGTGTCTAGCTGTGAATGGTCACAGCGATCACATGCACATGTCATGTGATTATCTGTGGCCAAATCACAGCTAAGCACAAAAAAAAAAAAACCCTAAATGAATCAATGTCATTCAGGTAAATGCTTGCTTATAGCGAAGTAATTCTTTGCTATAAGAAAATTGTGTAACAAAAAAAAATACTGATCACTTCCCCAAAGTAGTACAATGTTACTATGGTAACATTATACTACTTTGGACATAGTGAAATAAAAAAAATATTAAAAAAGAAAAAAAGTAATAAAAAAATTTAAAATAATAATAAAAAAATATATATATTTTTTTTTCATACTGTCACCAGTCATTGTCCCTGATCACCGCCATGCCAGTTATATGATGACGCTGTACTGCACTGGTGACAGTATGTAAAAAAAATAGTGAAAATAATTTTTTTTTCATTTTTTCATTTTCTGAAAAATTTTGACAAAAAAATACAACTTCACAAAACTCGCCATTCCTCTTATGAAGTATGTTGGACTGTCTACTCTGCAAAAAGGGGTCATTTGGGGATATCTGTACTGTCCTTACATTTGGGGGATATCTGTACTGTCCTGACATTTGGGGGATATCTGTACTGTCCTGACATTTGGGGGATATCTGTACCGTCCTGACATTTGGGGGATATCTGTACTGTCCTGACATTTGGGGGATATCTGTACCGTCCTGACATTTGGGAGATATCTGTACCGTCCTGACATTTGGGGGATATCTGTACCGTTCTGACATTTGGGGATACCTGTACTGTCCTGACATTTGGAGGATATCTGTACCGTCCTGATATTTGGGGGATATCTGTACCGTCCTGACATTTGGGGGATATCTGTACCGTCCTGACATTTGGAGGATATCTGTACCGTCCTGACATTTGGGGGGATTTGTACTGTCCTGACATTTGGGGGATATCTGTACTGTTCTGACATTTGGGGGATATCTGTACTGTCCTGACATTTGGGGGATATCTGTACTGTTCTGACATTTGGGGGATATCTGTACTGTTCTGACATTTGGGGGATATCTGTACTGTCCTGACATTTGGGGGATATCTGTACTGTCCTGACATTTGGAGGATACCTGTACCATCCTGACATTTGGGGGATATCTGTACCGTCCTGACATTTGGGGGATATCTGTACTGTTCTGACATTTGGGGGATATCTGTACCGTCCTGACATTTTGGGGGATATCTGTACCGTCCTGACATTTGGGGGATATCTGTACTGTCCTGACATTTGGGGGATATCTGTACTGTCCTGACATTTGGGGGATATCTGTACTGTCCTGACATTTGGGGGATATCTGTACCGTCCTGACATTTGGGGGATATCTGTACTGTTCTGACATTTGGGGGATATCTGTACTGTCCTGATATTTGGGGGATATCTGTACTGTTCTGACATTTGGGGGACATCTGTGTTGTCCTGACATTTGGGGGATATCTGTACCGTCCTGACATTTTGGGGGATATCTGTACTGTTCTGACATTCTTGGACCTCAAGAAATTAGATTGGCTGTCAGTACTTCAGGATTGATCAATATTCAGATCTATACCATAGTTTGTAAACTCTATAACTTTTCTAAAAACTAAAAAATACATCCTAATTTGGGTTATTTTCACCAAAGACATGGAGCAGAATACATCTCGGCCTAAATGTATGAAGAACAATTATTTATTTGCAAACTTTTATAACAGAAACAAAGAAAAATGTGTTTTTTCAAAATTTTCGGTCTTTTTTCGTTAATTTAGCAAAAAAACAAAAACTGCAACAGTGATTAAATACCACCAAAAGAAAGCTCTAGTTGTGTGAAGAAAATGATAACATTTTAGTTTGGGTACAATGTTGTATGACCGCGCAATTGTCATTCAAAGTGTGAGAGCGCTGAAACCTGAAAATTGGCCTGGGCAGGAAGGGGGTAAAAGTGCCCGGTATGGAAATGGTTAAAAAAAATTGTCATGGAAGGTTCCTCTCAAAATCCATACCAGTCTCGATGGGCTTGTTTTTTTTTTTAATTGCTGGGCAGTGCTGACAATTCTTTTGACATTCAGCTGTCGGCAGGAAACCCCACTGACACCAGGAACATGAATGAATGTCTCACTACTAAAATACGGCGTGACTTCATCATAGAACTCATGCCGGATATTAGTAACTGAGCGGTATCTTCATACTCAGATGCGGTAAGACACCTCTCAGTTCTTCGTGTTTGACATTCACTGTAGAACATTCTGTAGGTTCGGATGTTTGACCGCGACCTGAACAGGGGGGTGTTCGGCCATCACTATTTGTGGTCTCAGGATTAGTAGAGTTGTCTTGGCTATTGCTGGTCTTTGTTACATTTCGGAAGTTGATTGGTCTCACCGGTCTGTTGTTCCTTGATGGGTACTTTGTATAAATCATCCTCTTTGATTCTCTTTCCTGATTGTTGAGCTCCATTTGTATCTTTGGTGTCATTATCTCTTCCCTCAGTTGAGTGTTTTCTTGGTGTAATTGTTACATTTTAGACTGAATTTCTAGGATAGATCTGTGGGGGTATTTTTAGTGTTTTTAGCTCCTCTCTCAGCTTCTCATTTACATTTTCTCACTTGTTTTTGAAGTTTTTCTTTTAATTGAACAAAGTCTCTCCCTAGCTGAGATTAAGCTTGTAATTTTTGGATTCTTAGATGTACTTTCTGAACGAACCTGCAAATCGAATCCAAGCATTCTGGTTATCAACTCATACTCCCACCAGGCATGGATTGAGCAGGTGAACTCCATAATAATACATGAAAACCTAACTTCTCCTAGGAGACTTATGTCTCTCTGGCAGAACTGGCTGGATACTCCGGTACTCACTCCCCATACTTCATTTGTCATAGCTTTTTATAGGTTTAACTTTTTTAGGCCCCTAAAAATGGACCCGGCCAACTGTACCCTACTAAATGGTGACTACATTGGAGGCCGATACTTGGTGTATGATCCTGTAGACACAGGCCTACTTGAACGGAGTCAGCTATCTATGTATGTACTGGAGAGAGTTACTTGCCATGTACAGGTGAATTGTTCTACGTTGCTTCTTTTTTCTCTTTTCATTTGTTTATAGAAGGTAAAAGTGACACCAGAGACAAAGCAAGTTATGGTGGGGTACCATACTACCGAGTATGGTACCCCCATACTCGGTAGAAGTAGCAGAATGTATTTTGGGGTGTAAGTCCACATATACCCATGGCTCATGTGAGAAATAAATCATTTAAATGACAACTTTGTGTAAAAAAAAATGTTTTTGTCATTTTCCAAAAACTAGTGGAACAAAAAAAAAACCTTCCATGAACTCAATATATCTCTCAGCAGATAGCTTAGGGTGTCTAATTTCCTAAAAGGGGTCATTTGAGGGTGTTTGTACTGTCCTGGTATTTGAGGGTGTTTGTACTGTCCTGGTATTTGGGAGTGTTTGTACTGTCCTGGTATTTTAGCACCTCAAGAAATGTGATGGGCGGTCAGAAAGTAAAAGCTGCGTAAATTCCATTATCTATCCCATAGTTTGTAGACGCTATAACTTTCACACAAAGCAATCAATATACACTGATTGGGATTTTTTTTACCAAAACATGGAGCAGAATACATTTTGGCCTAAATTTATAACAAACTTTGAGTTTACTATATATTTTTTATAGCCAAAAGTAAAAAACATCCTTTTTCTTCAAACATTTTGGCCCTGTTCTTGTTTATAGTGCGAAAAATAAACATCGCACAGGTGATCAAATACCAATGAAAGAAAGCTCTATTTGTATGTAAAAAGGACATAGATTTCATTTGGGTACAGCATTGCATGACTGCGCAATTGTCAGTTGAAATAGTGCAGCACTGAACAGCAAAAACAGGAAGGGGTGTAAATCCTCAGGATGTCCAGTGGTTAAATATATTTTAAAAATATTCTTCCAAAATATATTGACATATACTTTAAATACTGCAATGTTGGTCATATTCAGTATATTTCAAAATATATTTCAATATATATATATATATTGTATGATGTAATGCATTTGTATTACAAAATATAGGAAAAATATTTTTAAAAATACATTTACATATATACTGTATGCCTTTGTAAATTTTAATCTACATTTTTGGAATGCATTTATAAATATATGTAAACATATATGCTAAAATTACTTTTTTATATGTTAAAAAATTCTGAAGAATATATGTTTAATTTATTTTGGAATATATAAAAAACTCATTTTAACATGCAGCATATATATACGGCCAAAATTGTAGTATTTCAAATATATATCAAAATATTGGGAAGAATATTTTTAGAATATATTTAAATATATCTTCCTTCCATGTGGGTATAAAGTCTTTAGCTGTTAATCTTCCCTTCATATACAGATTAATACCTGCTGGAGGGATTTCTGATTTTTTTACCAAACATCTTATCATGAAAATGTTAATTGCTGAAATGGTCAATTGTTTACCACCCTGGTCACCCAGGACAGGACAGTATACTATTGTCCATTGGACCCATTACCATTTCTCTCATTACAGTCACCAGGGCTTTTTTTCTCAGAGGAAAGGTGGTGGAACTCCCCCACCCAAACCTGGCCACGCCCCCATCAAACCCTAGGACCACCCCTTTAGAGAACAGGAATGCAAGTAAAATTTGGGAGGGGCTTCCGATGACATCATTTCCCGTACATACCATATAAGGGAAATGATGTCATCGGACCCCCGGCTGCCTCTTGCATGATCTGCATGAAACACATGCATAGATATAAAATGACTAATGTACTGACACCAGAAACACATGCATAGATATAAAATGACTAATGTACTGACACCAGAAACACATGCATAGATATAAAATGAATACCGTACTGACACCAGAAACACACGCATAGATATAAAATCAGTACCGTACTGACACCAGAAACACATGCATAGATATAAAATGACTAATGTACTGACACCAGAAACACATGCATAGATATAAAATCAGTACCGTACTGACACCAGAAACACACGCATAGATATAAAATCAGTACCGTACTGACACCAGAAACACATGCATAGATATAAAATCAGTACCGTACTGACACCAGAAACACACGCATAGATATAAAATCAGTACCGTACTGACACCAGGAACACATGCATAGATATAAAATCAGTACCGTACTGACACCAGAAACACACGCATAGATATAAAATCAGTACCGTACTGACACCAGGAACACATGCATAGATATAAAATCATGGCAGGCCGTTTGTAAACGTCCAGCATAGATATAAAATCAGTCTAGCATGCATGTGTACCCTGTCTGGTAGATGTGCCTGCTCCTACAGGCTCCCCTAGGGTTGCCACCTTTTCCTCCAAAAAATACCGTCCATCACTGAATTTATCTTTCCTGTTCCTCATGCACAGGAGGGGCGCTCTCGATCGGCGCCGCTGAGCGCTGAGCAATTGCGTTCTGAAATAGTTTAGGTGGGCTCAGGTGGGTGAGGATAGTTTAGGTGGGCTCAGATAGTTTAGGTGGGCACAGGTGGTTGGGATAGTTTAGGTGGGCACAGGCTGGGGAGAGAGTAAAAATTTAGAGCAATACATGATACTGCAGTCAGTGACAGGGAGCCGAGCGCAGCTTACCTACTCCAAGCTGTACGGCCCCTGCGTCCACGCTGTCACTGCCGTTGATGTCGCCGCGCCGCCCCCGATGTTTACACGCCGGCGGGGGGGGGCGGTGAAGCGTGCATAGTGTCCTCGCCCATCGTCCGCGCCCCCGATGTTTACACGCTGGCGGTAGAGGGGGGGGGGGTGAAGCGTGCATGTCCCCGCTCACCGGCTGTGAGCAGCGGCAGTGACAGGTGCCGGGCACGCGCAAGCATGACATAAACAAGCCGCGTCCGGCACCTGTCACTTTCGCTGCTCTGCATAGCTTGTCAGCTCTGCAGAGGCAGTCGGTGAGCGGGGACAAGAAGAAAAAGGTGGCGGAACGCAGTACCGCCGCGTTCCGGCAGAAAGAAAGCCCTGACAGTCACACAGATACAGTTTGCCTTTTAAATAGAATTAGCACCAGAATAGTCCCCATAGTCTATCACTCTTCAGGAATTCCCTTTTAATATGTAAATGGACTTGTCACCAGTCTATGCATGGATATTCAGGAATGTGTGTGTGTATGTATGTATATATATATATATACGTAAACATACATATATGTACACACAGTACAAAGTAAAATTGTTACTTTTGCATGTACTCTTTTTATTTCTTATAAAATTTGTTCCTGTTTATTCATTTTTCCTTTTTTATTATTTATTTCCATTACTTATATAGCGTCATCAATTTACGCAGCTCTTTACATATATATTGTACATTCACATCAGTCCCCACCCCTCAAGGGACATACAATCTAAAGTCCTTAACTTACATTCATATATTAGGGCCAATTTTAGACAGGATTCAATTAACTTGCCAGCTTGTCTTTGGAGTGTGGGAGGAAACCGGAGTCCCAGAGGAAACCCATGCAGGCACAGGGAGAACATGCAAACTCCAGGCAGGTGATGCTGTGGTTGGGATTTGAACCAATCATCCTTGTGCTGCCAGGCAGAAGTGCTAACCATTTAGCCGCTGTGCAAATATTTTTATTAAATGCAACAACAAAAAAAGAGTGAAAATACCATTAAAAATTGTTCCTATTTATTCATTTTTCTTTTTTTTATTAAATGCAACAAAAAATGAATTTGTATGTACTCTCTATTTTTTTTTCAAATTCTTTATTTATAGAGACAATTCCACACTCACAGAGCAGTTCAATATTTCCAGAGTACACAGATTAGAAATGGGTAACATCCCCTATGCAGAAAAGTCATCTTGCAAAATACAGTCAAAGGTATAAACTTTAACACTGTACTCTTTATTTTTAATAAAATGTGTTCCTATTTGTTCATTTTTCTTAGTTTTTTATTGAATTCAACAAAAAAAACACTGTCAGATTTTTTTCTACATCTGTGCACCATTGTGCAGATTTCCCTTCACTTCTTGTGTCAGCCAAACAGGAAGTGAGAGAAAGTTCTTCCAAATTAAGGAAGTTCCTTGGGAACCACCAGAACAAGCGTCCCCATTGGAAGATTTGTCTAGACTAGATTTTTCCCATCTCCCTTCAAGCCAATGATATAGATGAATGCCAAACACCCAACGCAGCATAGAGGGGCTCGGTGAAGGTGGCGGTGAAGGTGTGGAGATGACGGATGGGGTCACACACATAGAAGTAGATTTGCCCGGCCTCATGATCCAGATATACCCGGAATCGTTTACCAAAACACTATAACAGAGCTCGGTCTCATTATCGTCATGCACCACTTTATACCTTTTACCCCTCCTGACCAAAGTCCAGGACACATCATTATATCCAATCAAGGAGTAAAGCCGGCCCTGTCTATACTGTTGTAGCACATCCTGATTCTCCAGTTATTGGATCTATGGACATCTACTTCCCAGTAATGTCTCCCTGAGAAGAAGCTTCGGCTGCCTAAAACTTGATAAAAATCCATAAATCTCTCCTCGGTATATGAGCGATGCCGGTATTCTCTCAACTGGGTTGCAGTCGTCTTGTCAGAAGAGATGCATATATTAATATGAGCTGTGTCCTCATCCAATAAAATGTCTACAGCTTTCTGAATATAGACCCCCCCAATGACACCAGTGATTAGATCTGATAAACCTGTGCTGATCATATGGAAAATCACCCCCACATCCAGATCCCTTCCATCATGTCTCTCTGTGTCCTCCTCATCTCCATCCTCAGTATCACACCAGTCACCTGTGTCTGATTGCTGTAGAACAGTCAATGGATCCATCTTGGGTTGCATCTTCCTGGACAGCTCCTCCATCTTGAATTCCAAGCACTGGATCAGATCATCGATGGGGCTTAAGATCCGCTCTGCCTGCCTGGAGATCTCACGCAGGACTTTCTTCTTCAGGTCTTCCTGACGTCTCCTGAGATCTCTGAACAGGACAGTGACTCTCCCTGTTTCACCATCTGCTTTGTCTTGTACTTTCCCCTGAGTTCCTGCAGACTCTGGACTCTTTTTCTGTTTTCTCTCTTTTATTAATCAGTTTGTGAAGATAGATTGTCATGTTCCTCTTCTTTAAAAAGACTTCCTGCAGTGTCTCCACCTGGTGTCCCTGATGTTCTCCAATTATAAAGCAGGAGGCACAGAAGCAAGTAGAGTCCTCAATGCAGTAATACTCCAGGGTCTTCTTATGGACGGAGCATTTCCTGGTCTCTGGGGTGGTGGTGGGGTCACACAAGACGTGTTCTGGTGACTTGTGGTGGACTCTCAGATGGATGTCACATAGAGAAGCCTCACAATGCAGGCAGGACTTCACAGCAGGTACAGAGGTGTGGACACAGTAAGTACAGGAGACACCGGTCTTCTCTTGATCTTGTGGTGGAGACAGGAAATGCTGAGAGATGTTACTCAGAGTTATAATTGTGTACGGTGAAGGTCTCTCCTGGAACTCTCCCCTGCTGAATATCCTCCGGACTCCTTCTGTGTATCCAACACATGATCGATGCAGACCCGGCAGAAGCTGTGTCCACATTTCAAGATGACAGGATCCGAATAAATGTTCAGGAAGATGGAACAATCCAGCAGAGCTCTCATATCGGAGGACGCCATCGCTGATAGAAGACAGAGAAATCAACAAAGCTCCTTATCTCCAGAACCAATTGTTCAAGTGAGGGAGGTTCCTCCACAGAGCAAGGCTGAGAATTTGTGAGCACAAAGGAAATGCAAAGCTCATAAAACAGCTGAAAGACAACTGGAAAAAAAATCAATGATCCCAAAAAGATAAACAAAACAGTGGAAGCTCAGCCAAGATTGGTTCTCTTTGATCACCCTCCCCCCAGGCCAATTCTCACACTTACACATACCAGTAAAAAGTAGCTTTTTTTTGCTAGAACATTACTCAGAACCCCTAAATATTAGACAGTTTTTGAAAGTGGAGACGCTGGAGATTAAAATATTGGGTGTTGCAATTTTTGTAAGGTGAACTATATTTGCGCTGACATTTTTAAAACACAGTTTTTTTGGGAAAAAAGCACACTTTAATGAATTTTAGTGCACACAGACATAATAGAATGCCCAATTTTTGTGGTAAACTATAAAAGATGATGTTATGCTGAGTAAATAGATACCCAACATGTCACTTTTTACAATTGCACATGTCTGTGGAATGGAGACAAACTACAGTATCTACAAGTCCTCCACAGGCAACACTTTAACAGCCTTTCCAGGTTACCGGCTTGGAGTGACACAGGAGATCTGGTGCTAGAATGATTACGCTCACTCTGATGTTTGCACCGATACCTCACATGTGTGGTGCGATTGCCGCTGCCGTATGCTTGTGAGACTTACATGTGCGTTCGCATTTGTGCGCGAGCATGGGGAGGGTGCTCTAAATTTGTATTATTTTATAATTTATTTAAAATTTTATTTATATTTATTAATTTAATATTTTATTATGTATTTTATTTTTTTTAAATACATTGTCCCTTTACATTTTTTCTTTATCGACTTTATTGCTATCACAAGAGATGAACAATATCCCTTGTGTAGCATGGGCCGTGCCAGGTCCTCTTTATGGAGATCTCTAGGCTCTATTAGACCCCAAAGCTCTCGTTAAAATTGAATTTATATTTATTAATTTAATATTTTACTAAGTATTTTATTTTTTAAAAATACATTGTCTCTTTAAATTTTTTTCTTTGATCAACTTTATTGCTATCACAAGAGATGAATAATATCCCTTTTGATATCATAGGCCATGACAGGTCCTCTTCATGGAGATCTCTAGGCTCTATTAGACACCATATCTCTCCGCTGGCCTCCAAAGCATCTGATTAAATGGAGATTGGTTTGTCGGATGCGATATCAGCCAGCAATGGCTTGTGAACCACAAACTGAAACCGGAAGTGACACAATCCTCACCATTTCTGGTTTCCTATATGAGGGGAGGCGGGTATGGATGAACATGCCTCTCCTAAGCACACTGAATGGCGATGATCCCTGGCCCCCCCCCCGATCGCTCAGGAGAGCCCGGTAATGGTGGAAGGAAGCAGCCAGAGGAAGACCCCCATCCACGCTCTGCAAAAGTGTATAGCCGCTCGGATCACTTCTAAAAAGGTGGCCATAGATGGGTGGAAAAATTGCTCAAAAGTTCATTTGAAAGCCTCAGTCATTTGCCTTTCTAAATGTGTTTGGGCTCATATCTATTCTCAAAATGCAAAGATTTATGTCAAACCCCCCTCCCCCGAAATGCTGGAAATGCCCGGAAGGCGACGTGTGTGAAGTCACTTTTGGGTCACCTTCTCTAGCATAGCCAAGCAGCAATGTATGGCATCACAATACATTGAGTGGATCCCAGAGGAGACATTGGGGATATTTTAGAACCCTGCATGTCTCAATAAAGAGAAACTGTCACCTAAAAATCATCACATTAAGGGACTTTGAGTTCCCTATGTAATGAAAAAAAAGTTTTGTTTTTTTTTTTTAAAGTAAAAAATAAAGTTACACCCAAACACACAACATACCCACCAAACAATTTTGAGCCACACATATACACATGTACGAACATAAACGCACATATTATTATTATTATACAGTATTTATAAAGCGCCAATAGTTCGCTCAGCGCTGTACATTACAAAGGGGGACAGAACATGTGACAGAACAATACCAATACAATGCAAAACATGAGGGGATCGAGGGCCCTGCTCTTTGGACCTTACAATCTAGGAGGGAGGGGATAGTGGTACAGGAGGAGATAGCTGTGGGGGATGGAGTGGTAGGAAGAGTGGAGGAGGTCGGTCAAGTTAGCAGGGGGTAGGGTAGGCTTCCCTGAAGAGGTGGGTTTTCAGGGTGCGCCTAAAGGAGAGGAGAGTAGGTGATAATCTGATGGGTTGGGGCAGGGAGTTCCAGAGGATGGGTGACACCCTGGAGAAGTCCTGGAGGCGGGCATGGGAGGAGGAGACCAGGGAACTAGAGAGAAGGAGGTCTTGTGAGGAGCGGAGTGTGCATTCTGGGCGGTACTTGGATATTAGGTCAGTGATGTAGTTCGGGGCAGTATGGTGGACAGCTTTATACGTCAGTGTTAGGATTCTGAATTTGATCTGTTGCCAATCGGAAGCCAGTGGAGGGATTGGCAGAGGGGGGTGGCGGAAATGGAGATGTTGGAAAGGTGAATGAGTCTGGCAGCCGTATTCAGGATGGACTGAAGCGGGGATAGCCAGCGGCGAGGCAGGCCAGTGAGGAGGGAGTTGCAGTAGTCGAGTTGTGATATGATGAGGGAGTGGATGAGCTGTTTAGTGGTTTCTGGGGTTAGGAACGTGCGGATTTTGGCGATGTTGCGGAGGTGGAGTCTGCATGAGTTTGTTAAAGATTGGACTTGGGGCTGGAAGTATAGGTTGGAGTCCAGAATGACACCAAGTACTCTGGCCTGCGGGGCGGGTTTGATGGTGGCGTTGTTGGATGTGATGGAGAAGTCAATGGGGGGTGGGGTCCGGGCTGGGGGGAATACAAGAGGTTCAGTTTAAGGAAGTGGAGCGACATCCAATCTGATATGTCGCTCAGCAGGTGTGTGATTCGGGCGGAGACCGAGGGGGTGAGGTGGGGGGTTGAGAGATAGATTTGTGGCATAGAGGTGGTAGTTGAAGCCATGAGAGTGTATGAGTTGGCCAAGGGAGGAGGTGTAGATGGAGAAGAGAAGGGGCCCGAGGACAGAGCCTTGAGGGACCCCAACAGAGAGGGGGAGTGAAGGGGAGGTGGTAGCATTATAGGAAATGCTGAAGGAGTGTTGTGACAGGTAGGATGAGAGCCAGGAGAGAGCAGAATCTCTAGGGCCAAAGGAAGTGTAGTTTTTTGAGGAGGAAGGGGTGGTCGACTGTGTCGAAGGCCGCAGAGAGGTCAAGGAGTAGGAGCACTGAATAGTGGCCATTAGCTTTGGCGGTTAGAAGGTCGTTGGAGAGTTTGAGTAAGGCGATTTCGGTGGAGTGTAGGGGACGGAAGCCAGACTGTAGGGAATCGAGGAGGTTGTTGTGGTTGAGGTGAGAGCATAGGCGGGTGTAGACGAGGCGCTCAAGGAGTTTAGATGTAAAGGGGAGCAGGGAGATGGGTCTGAGGTTGTTCGGGTCATTGGGGTCCTGGGAGGGCTTTTTAAGTATGGGGTTGATGTGTGCATGTTTCAGAGGGGAGGGGAAAGTGCCTGAGGAGAGGGAGAGATTGAAGATGTGGGTGACGGAGCGTAGGATGGAGGGGGAGGGAGGTCGTAGGAGTTGTGAGGGGATAGGGTCGAGGGGGCAGGTGGTGAGGCGGGCATCAGAGAGGATCTTGGAGACTTCCTCGATGGTGGTAAGGTCAAAGGTGTGGAGTGTTGGGGGAGCTTCAGTATGAGGAATGTAGGGTGAGGTGGAAGTGGAGGTCAGAGCAGTGGTGGGGCCGTGGGAGAGGGGTGATGAGGGGGTGGCTGAGGGAGGGGGAACGGGGTTGGAGGGAGTTTGAGCAGTGACGAAGTCCCTGCGGGTTATGTCGAGGGGGAGGGGGGATGAGGGGACAGGTTGAGAGGGCGTGTGAGTTGCGGCGATGTCCTTGCGAATTGTGTCAATCTTGCTTTTGAAGTGATTGGCAATCTCAAGGGCGGTGAGTGAGGTGCTGGGTGTGGAGAGAGTAGAGAGTTGAAGGTGGAGAAGAGTCGGCGAGGATTGGAGGAGAGGGTCTTGATGAGGGTCAGGAAGTAGGCTTGTTTGGCTGCGTGGAGGGAGGTGGTGTAGGTGCGGAAGGCAGATTTATAGCGGGTGAAGGCTTGTTGGGATTTGGTTTTGCGCCATAGTCGCTCCAGGGCACGACTGTGTCGTTTGAGGGTTTTGGTGTGATCAGTCTGCCAGGGCTGGAGTGGTCGGGGTCTGATGTTGCGTGTGGTTAAAGGCGCTAGTGAGTCAAGGGCTGTTAACAGCGCGTTGTTGTACTCCGTAGGAGAGTTCAGCAGGGGAGGTAGAGTCAGTGCGCAGGATCCAGGTTTTCGTGATCGCTAGGAGGTTGAGGGAGTGGGAAACAAAGAGGTCGTGGATGGTGGCAAGCTTGTTGCACACCGATCGGGCGTTCAGGAGTGCACATGAAAACAGGGGGGGGGAGATTTTAGGGAGCAGGGGGACAGATACTAAGTTGCGGGGGTTGCGGTAGGACGTGGAGGCAGGAGGGTGTTGTGCAGGTGAGGGAGGTGGTGGAGGGCCAGGATTCGGGGAGATGTCCCCCGCGGCTAGGAGGAGGAGAAGGGTGAGAAAGGTGGCATGGGAGTGGGATGTGCAGGAGAAACTACTAGTGGAGTTGTTTGTGTCAGTGTGAGAGTGGAGTAATAGGAGGAGGTGGTGGGTGCCTACATATCAGGGCGCCTACACGTGAACATCGATTGTGATACACGTTACATTCACCGTGCACACTGTAGTGACAGCAATAATTCTAGCGCCAGACCTACTCCATAACGTTAAGCAGATTGGGACTTAGACCCCACGCCCTGAAGAACCCCGAGCTGTGGGTTGCTAGAGACTCTGCCAGGCGGTGCATGACAGATATCCCCCAAATGTCAGGACGGTACAGATATCCCCCAAATGTCAGGATGGTACAGATATCCCCCAAATGTCAGAACGGTACAGATATCCCCCAAATGTCAGGAGGGTACAGATATCCCCCAAATGTCAGAACGGTACAGATATCCCCCAAATGTCAGAACGGTACAGATATCCCCCAAATGTCAGAACGGTACAGATATCCCCCAAATGTCAGAACGGTACAGATATCCCCCAAATGTCAGGACGGTACAAATATCCCCCAAATGTCAGGACGGTACAGATATCCCCCAAATGTCAGGACGGTACAGATATCCCCCAAATGTCAGCACGGTACAGATATCCCCCAAATGTCAGGACGGTACAGATATCCCCCAAATGTCAGCACGGTACAGAAATCCCCCAAATGTCAGGACGGTACAGATATCCCCCAAATGTCAGGATGGTACAGATATCCCCCCAAATGTCAGGACAGTACAGATATCCCCCAAATGTCAGGACAGGACAGATATCCCCCAAATGTCAGAACAGTACAGATATCCCCCAAATGTCAGGACAGTACAGATATCCCCCCAAATGTCAGGACAGTACAGATATCCCCCCAAATGTCAGGACGGTATAGATATCCCCCAAATGTCAGGACAGGACAGATATCCCCCAAATGTCAGTACGGTACAGATATCCCCCAAATGTCAGGACGGTACAGATATCCCCCAAATGTCAGTATGGTACAGATATCCCCCAAATGTCAGGATGGTACAGATATCCCCCAAATGTCAGGACGGTACAGATATCCCCCAAATGTCAGGAGAGGACAGATATCCCCCAAATGTCAGGACAGTACAGATATCCCCCAAATGTCAGGACAGTACAGACATCCCCCAAATGTCAGGACAGTATAGATATCCCCCAAATGTCAGAACAGTACAGATATCCCCCAAATGTCAGGACAGTACAGATATCCCCCAAATGTCAGGACAGTACAGATATCCCCCAAATTACCTCTTTTTGCAAAGTAGACAGTCCGACGTATTTCATAAGAGGCGTGGCAAGTTTTTTGAAGTTGTAATTTTTTGTCATATTTTTTAAAAAAATGAAAAAAAATAAAAAAAATTATTTGCACTATTTATTTTTTTACATACTGTCACCAGTGCAGTATAGTGTCATCATATAACTGGCATAGCGGTGATCAGGGACACTGACTGGTGACAGTATGAACAAAAAAAATTATACTTTTTTTATTTTTTTTATTAGTTTTAATTTTTTATTACACTTTTTTTATTTTTTTTAGATTTTTTTCATATTTCACTATGACCAAAGTAGTATAATATTACCATAGTAACGTTGTACTACTTTGGGGAAGTGATCTATATATATATTTTTTTTACACAATTTGCTTATAGCAAAGAATTACTTTGCTATAAGCAAACATTTACCTGAATGAAATCGATTCATTCAGGGTTTTTTTGTGCTTAGCTGTGATTTGGCCACAGCTAATCACATGACACAGCTGGGCTGTGATTGGCCCAGCTTGTGCATGTGATCACTGTGACCATTCACAGCTAGACACACTTGTATACAATGGATGGCGTGAAAGGAAGCCATCCATTGCATACAACTATCATGTGACCTGCTGTGATTGGTCACAGCAGGTCACATGGTACTGGCAAAGGAGCACATATCTGTTATCGGCCGTGTCCGAGGTACACGGCTGGTGACAGACCGCACCACAGCGTGGCCTTGCAGGCATGCGCAATACACTCTCCGGGAAGGACGCCTTATGGTGTCCACCCGGAGGGACGAGTTATTCGCCTGGCCACCATCTGGCTATAGGTTGGGCGGCAACGTGTTAATCTGGAGGGAATGATCTCAGTGGAAAGAGTGTCTTGAGTGGGGGAGGGGTGACAACACTAGGGAGAGAGTGTCCTCAGAAGGGGAGGGGGAAAGGTGTCCCCAGTGCAGAAAAGGAGAGAGAGGGGTGTCATCAGAGGAGGAAAAGAGAGGAAGGGAGTATTCTCAGTGGAGAGGGTGTTTTTACTGGAGGAAGGGTGTCCTCTGTGGGGGGAGAGGGTGTTCTTAGTGGAAGAGGGGAAGGGTTTTTTTTGGGTAAATGACACCAGATCAAAGTCCTCCTGAGAAGTTCCTAAAAAAAAAACTGTCTTGTCTATGTAAAAAAGATAACTTTAGCTGAATATTAGAAAGCACAGTGTATTCCAAGGTGGCTAGGAGGTAAACTGACCCCAACTTTGTTTGCCTACAAGGAGGAGGACAATGGTCTGTTTGCCTACAGGGAGGAGTTCAATGGTCTGTTTACACAAGTCCTAAACAAAAGCTCCATTGTTCTCCAGTTTCATTTCTCCAGAAGGAAGAAGCTGCTCTGGCTGTACAGATCACACAGGTGGAGTCTACACTGCAGTCTGCATTGTCAGCCGAGCAGCTGAAGGAGTCCAACATCTAAACGTCTACTAATCAGGCGTACTCTTGGAGCACCACCTACACAAGACTCACCTCGTCCATCTAGACTGCTCACTAGAGCTTCTTCTACAGCCTCTGAGCCATCACTTCCCTCCTATGCTGGAGGCACTTTATTAGGATCTATAGAGGGACAACACCCACCTCGTATTGTACATCGGAATCAAGGAAACAGCAGAGATCCGGCCACAGGGGAGGTAGGAAACATCAACGCTGCAACAAGGGATCTCCCACTCATCCAACCATCCCAACAGATGATTCATCATCAACAGAAATAGATGGAATTGTCACCTTCTCCTCAGCTGGACTGACATCGGGTAAGATGGACCTTCTGGGGAAAGGTTTGGGCTTTAGCCCTAAAGGTATCATGAAGAAGTTTTTGTTGGCACAGGACTTGTATAGATGTTTCAGGAATATTAGATTGAAGGTACATTATTCTTGGAGAGGCGATATTGAGGGATCATCTGTAGTCACACCACTGAGTAGGTCTGTCTGAGGTTTACAGATAAAATGGAAGTTTCCACCACCCACTACATATGCAGCAGCAGAAATGTTTCTTCATTTGGATGATAAAGATGGTGACGTATGACAGTCTATAATCAGGAACTCTGGGGTCATATCCTAATAATGGGACCATTGAGGAGAAAGGTGCATTGCCATCATTAGCAGCAAGGGGAGATATAACACTGAAGCCAGCTGATAAGGGGGGATGGGTGGTCATTATGGACACAGCATGTGATGACAATGAGACACTGGAGAGTGCAAAGTCTGGTGCAGCTCTGCATAGGAACCAATCAGCTTCCAGGTTTTTTGTCAAAGCTTCATTGAACAAGCTGAAGTCAGAACCTGATTGGCTCCCATGCACAGCTGCCCCAGATTTTGCACACTCCAGTTTTAGTAAATCAGCCCCATTGTGTCCATCTGAGATGGTTTGTGCCAGATCCCGGGTTGTGAGTTCCATTCAGTACAATGTCTTTGAGTTCTCTTGCTAGTTGACTGCCCCCTTGTTAGTTGAGGTGTTTGTAGTCATAGAGGTGTTGGGTCATGATGGAATGATGTTGTGTCAGGTGAATGGTAGGCTCTGACCTGGTTTTATCTGCCAGCTCTGTGTTGATTCGCTGAGTTTTATATTGTTTATTATGTTCATCCTTGGAATGTCCATCCTTAAATCTGATGAGGCCAATATGGCGGTCAGAGCAGCCGCATGACCCAGAGCTCCGGTCGCCCCCAAACTCCATCTAACTCCCACCAGCTAAACTGACTTAACAGCGGCCACCCCGACCCTCCTTGACCCCCCCTGTACCTGGAGAGGGAGTGGTGCCACGTGATCCACCACTGTGCCCTATCCGCCACCTCTGCCACGCTGGTCCCATCACCACGTGGCCCGAATCTCTGCCGCTGCCGCCATGCTGGTCTCATCACCACACGGCCCGGTTCTTTGCCGCCGCCGTCACCGCTGGCCACATCCAAGCTCCTCGGGCCCTAGACACACCAGGAGAGGGGAAGCCACCGCCCTCTAAGAAGTGAAGCCGCCGCCCAAGCCTCCACGGTGCCTGTCCCTGCAGCCCTGGCCCGGCCTCCCGAATCCACCGGCCCTCCAGACAAACCACCCACAACCTGATTAGCTGCACACAAGCAGCCTGCATATAAGCTACCGCCGGGTAGCAGCAGGCAGGGGGCAAGCATTGGTGCCCCCCAGCCCTACCTCTGCCACCAGGACCCTATAACTGCCCAGGACTAGTGCAGCACTCCAGCACCCAGCCTCGCATGGCCTGCTGTGGCCCACCAAGGCGCACCCCCCATGACACCTACAGGGAGCCTGCATGGCAGCACCACCACCCGCACGGCCACCACCACCAAAACGGGCCACTGAGAACCAGGACGCCTCCTCTCCAGCCAGAGGGGTTAAAGACACTTCCACCACCCCCACCCTGTGAGGGAAATCCACCACCACCAAAATGGACAGGGTAAGCCACCACCACCAACTCAGCACCCCTGCTCCCCACCATGTGCTACAAAGCCGCCCCCGTGCCCCACCACCGCACAACCCCATGGCCCATCATGTGAGCCTGCCATGCGGCCTACAGCACATGCCGGGCCCTACAACACCTAAAGGTGCCAGACCCTGCCGCTCCCACAGACGCCGGACCCTACGGCACCCACTAACGCTGGCACACAGCGCCCACAAGCACAATTGAGAGAAGGCAAAACTGCCATCACCTCCGGGATGCTGCCACACCGCCGTTTTTCTCCACAATGAGGGGAAGCTGCCATCACCCCCAACAAAGCTGCCACCACAAACCCAGGGGATACCACTAGAACCTAGAGGGCCACAGGAGCACACAAGGCTCCAAGGAAACCACAGTCAACCCACACACCAGCACCAGCACCCTGGGACTTCCACCTGGACCCTGAACCCTGCCAAGCATGTCTCCGCAGGAGCACACGCAAGTTGCAGCCACACATCACTCCTGACCTGATCACCCTGACAGCACTCACACCGACCCCAACCCAGCTCAACCCAAAGGACAAGTAACAGCCGCACAATGATCCAGATCCGTCCACCCAGGGACTACTCACACCAACCCCCATCTCTGCTCGACCTAAAGACACGAACCCTTGATGTAAGACACCACAACAAGAGACCCCACTGCTCACCAGACTGTCTACAATCAAGCGCCCCTGGAAACCATCCACCCTCACCCATTCCCCCTCCTTACTCCCCTACTACCCAGCTACTAGAAGCCACAGCAACAAGATACGCCACTGCACACTGGACTATCGACAGCCAAGCCTCCCACCACTCCTATCTGCCACCCTTAAATGCCTCTTCCACTCCTTCTCATATTCCTCTCCTCCGTTCCCAAAATCTATTCTCTATATCACTCTGCTCCTCCCAGACAATTGTATATTGTGTCCTCACTGCTTCCTTCGCCCCTCTACGGCACCCACCACCTCCTCCTAACACTCCACCCTCCCACAGACCCGAACACCTCCACTGGCAGATTTGCTCACTCCTGTACATCCCGCTCCGATGCCACCTTTCTCACCCTTCTCCTCCAAACCTCCGGGAACATCTCCCCGAACTCTGGCCCTCCACCACCTCGCTCACCCACACAGCACCCTCCCACTTCCACGTCCTGCCGCAACCATCGCAACTTAGTATCTGTCCCCCTGCTTCCTAAAACCACCCCCCCCCATTTTCATGCGCACTCCTGAACGCCCGATCGGTGTGCAACAAGCTCACCACCATCCATGACCTCTTTATTTCCCACTCCCTCAACCTCCCAGCGATCACGGAAACCTGGGTCCAGGCCACTGACTCTACCTCCCCTGCTGCGCTCTGCTATGGAGGTCTCACCTGGACCCACTCACCCAGGCCCAACTGTCATAAAGGTGGTGGGGTTGGTCTGCTCCTGTCACCACAGAGCACCTTCCGAGTCCTCCCAAACCCCCCCTCTCTATCCTTCTCCTCCTTCCAGGCCCACTGCATCCAACTATTCTCTCCTACCCCCCTGAAGGTTGCTGTTATCCACCGGCCTCCTGAACCTCTATCCTGCTTCCTGGATGACTTTTCCTCCTTGTTACCATTCTTCCTCTCCTCCGAGCTACCCACCATCATCCTTGGGGATTTCAACATCCCTGTCAACGTTGACAACCCGTCCACATCCCATCTCTTCCACTTAACCTCCTCCTTTGCACTTGCACAGTGTGTACAATCCACCACCCACTCTGACGGAAATATCCTGGACCTTGTCTTCTCCAACCGCTGTGCTCCCCACAACCTCACAAACTCCCCCTTCCCTCTCTCTGACCACAACCTGATTACCTTCTCTATCTCCTCGTCCTCCAGTGCCTACCCCTCCAAATGTCTTACCACCACCAGTTGCAACCTCTGCAACCTTAACCCTGCCCCCCTCCACTCTGCAGCTGATCAACTCCACGACAGCATCCTCCCCCTGTCCTGCCCCGACTTGGCTATGACTGCCTATAACAACACGCTATCAACAGCCCTTGACTTACTAGTGCCTTTAACCACACAAAACATCAGACCCCGACCGCTCCAGCCCTGGCAGAATGATCACACTAAATCTCTCAAATGATGCAGTCATGCCCTGGAGTGACTATGGCACAAAACCAGATCCCAACAAGCCTTCTCCCGCTATAAATCTGCCTTCCACACCTACACCTCCTCCCTCCACTCCGCCAAACAAGCCTACTTCCTGACCCTCATCAAGGCCCTCTCCTCCCATCCTCGCCGACTCTTCTCCACATTTAACTTCCTACTCTCTCTGCCCCCACCTCCACCCAGCACCTCACTCACCGCCCTTGAGATTAGTGCAATTACTTCAAAAACAAGATTGACACTATTCACAAGGACATTGCCGCAGCTCACACTCCCTCCAAACCTTCGACCTTACTACCATCGAGGAGGTCTCCAAAGTCTTCACTGATGCCCACCTCACCACCTGCCCCCTTGACCCTATCCCCTCACAACTCCTACAACCTCCCTCCTCCTCCATACTACACTCCCTCACCCACATCTTTAATCTCTCCCTCTCTTCCGGCACATTCCTCTCCCCTCTGAAGCATGCACACATCACCCCCATACTTAAAAAACCCTCTCTGGATCCCAATGACCTGAACAACCTCAGACTCATCTCCCTGCTTCCACTCACATCCAAACTCCTCGAGCGCTTTGTCTACACTTGCCTAAGCTCTCACCTCAACGACAACAACCTCCTTGATCCCCTACAGTCCAGCTTCTGCCCCATACACTCCACCAAAACTGCCCTATTCAAACTCTCCAACGACCTCCTAACAGCCAAATCCAATGGCCACTATTCTGTACTCCTACTCCTGGACCTCTCCGCAGCCTTCGACACAGTTGACCACCCCCTCCTCCTCAAAAAACTACACTCCCTCGGCCTCAGAGATTCTGCTCTCTCCTGGCTCTCATCCTACCTATCACAATGCTCTTTCAGCGTTACCTATAATGCTACCACCTCCCCCTCACTCCCCCTCTCTGTTGGGGTCCCCCAAGGCTCTGTCCTTGGGCCCCTTCTCTTCTCCATCTATACCTCCTCCCTGGGCCAACTCATACACTCTCACAGCTTCAACTACCACCTCTATGCCGATGACACACAAATCTCTCTACCCCCTCAGTCTCTATCCAAATCACCAACCTACTGAACGACGTATCAGACTGGATGTCACTCTATTTCCTTAAATTGAACCTCTCCAAAACCGAGCTCCTTGTCTTCCCCCAACCCACACACCACCCCCTACTGACTTCTCCATCACATCCAAAAATTCCACTATCAGACCCGCCCCGCAGACCAGAGTACTTGGTGTCATTCTGGACTCCAACCTTTCCTTTCAGCCCCATGTCCAATCATTAACAAAGTCGTGCCGACTCCACTTCCGCAACATCGCCAAAATATGCACGTTTCCAACCCCTGAAACCACTAAACAGCTCATCCACTCCCTCATCATATCAAAACTAGACTACTGCAACTCCCTCCTCACTGGCCTGCCTCGCCACAGGCTATCCCCCTTTCAGTCTATCCTGAATTTGGCAGCCAGACTCATTCACCTTACCAACCTCTCCGTTTCCGCCACCCCCCTCTGCCAATCCCTCCACTGGCTTCCGATTGCGCAATGGATCAAATTCAAAATCCTAACACTGACGTACAAAGCTGTCCATAATACCACCCCAAACTACATCATACATACACCTAATATCCAAGTATCACCCTTCACGCACTCTCTGCTGCTCTCAAGACCTCCTTCTCTCTAGTTTCCTGGTCTCCTCCTCCCATGCCCACCTCCAGGATTTCTCCAGGGTGTCACCCATCCTCTGGAACTCCCTTCCCCAACCCATCAGACTATCACCTACCCTCCTCTCCTTTTGGCATGCCCTGAAAACCCATCTCTTCAGGGAAGCCTACCCCACCCCCTGCTAATCTTCCTACCTCCTCCACTCTTCCTACCATTCCATCCCCCACAGCTACAGTATCTCCTGTACCACTTTCCCCTCCCTCCTAGATTGTAAGCTCCAAGGAGCAGGGCTCCCTCATGTATCACATTATATTGTGTTGTATTGTTACTGTTTTGTTTGTTGCTTGTTCTGTCCCCCTTTGTAATGTACAGCGCTGAGCGAACTGTTGGCGCTTTATAAATTCTGTATAATACTAATAATTAGGGAGGACAGTATGATGTTGGAGTGAGGACATTTTTGTTGTGCGGTCTCTGTTAGTTGTAATAGTTTATTCTCAGAGGCTTCCTTTTGTCCCTGGAGGATGTTTGGGTCGGTGTGTATGATGATATGTTTGGGTCGGTGTGTATGATGATACGTTTGGGTCGGTGTGTATGATGATATGTTTGGGTCTGTGTGTATGATGATATGTTTGGGTCGGTGTGTATGATGATATGTTTGGGTCGGTGTGTATGATGATATGTTTGGGTCGGTGTGTATGATGATATGTTTGGGTCGGTGTGTATGATGATATGTTTGGGTCGGTGTGTATGATGATATGTTTGGGTCGGTGTGTATGATGATATGTTTGGGTCGGTGTGTATGATGATACGTTTGGGTCGGTGTGTATGATGATATGTTTGGGTCGGTGTGTATGATGATATGTTTGGGGTCGGTGTGTATGATGATATGTTTGGGTCGGTGTGTATGATGATATGTTTGGGTCGGTGTGTATGATGATATGTTTGGGTCGGTGTGTATGATGATATGTTTGGGTCGGTGTGTATGATGATACGTTTGGGTCGGTGTGTATGATGATACGTTTGGGTCTGTGTGTATGATGATATGTTTGGGGTTGGTGAAATACGGATCATTGATGACTCCTATCGCTTGTTCAGTTGTTGAACTTGAATTTTGTTGTCTCTTGTTCCTGGGAAGAGCCGTTTGGTGTTTAGATATTTCCCATTGGAGTCTATTATTAACAAAAAATATCCGGAATTTGTTGCCTGTTCTTGTGGTTTGATGATTGTTTGTTTGTAGGGATGGGCTTCATGTTCGACTTGAACCTAAGTTTGATTTGAACATGGCCGTTCGTGTGTTCGGCAAACAGAAACGGTACGGGCATTCAGTGGGCTGTTTACCCTGACAGTGCATTGTGATTGGACAAAGCAATGCACCTAACCACAAGTCAGGTGTAATACTTTGACCAATCACAGTGTGTGGTGATGTCACAAGGGGGCGGGGTATATAAAAACTGTTGTCATGGGCACAGCTGTCAGCCAGGAGCCAGCATCGCAAGCGGAGCTTTTTCCCCCCTTTTTTGGGTAGCGGTGGTGGTGGCATCGTGATTGATGTTGGATCTACTTTGGGGGACATTTTTTAAAATGTTTATTTTTAATAAAGGACTTGTCAAAGACTGTCTCCTATCATTTTTTACACTACACTTTTTTTGTGAATGGGTAGCAGTATCATATACAGCCTACTCATTCACATAGGCGGGGGGGTGGGATCTTGAGGCCCCCTTGTTAAAGGGGGTTTCCATATTCCAATAAGCCCCCAGGCTGCAGACCCCCACAACCTCAGGCTACGGTTGTGGGAAAGAGGCCCTTGTCCCCATCAATATGTGGACAAGCACCCCCCCATGTTGAGGGCATGTGGCCTGGTATGGTTCAGGAGAGGGGGTGCTCGCCTCCTGATATGGATTTTTGGGGGACCCCCATACCATTTTTAAAAAAATGATTGGCATAGAGGGTTCCTCTCAAAATTCATACCAGTCTCAAAGTGCTTGGTGTGGATGAGAGGGGGGACAACAAGTTTTTTTTTTTTTTAATTGTTGGGCAATGCTGACAATTCTTTTGACATTCAGCTGTCGGCAGGAAACCCCACTGACACCAGGAACATGAATGAGTGTCTCACTACTAAAATACTGCGTGACTTCATCACATAACTCATGCCGGATATTAGTAACTGAGCGGGATCTTCATACTCAGATGTGGTAAGACACCTCTCAGTCCTTCATGTTTGACATTCACTGTAGAACATTCTGTAGGTTCGGATGTTTGACCGCGACCTGAACAGGGGGGTGTTCGGCCATCACTATTTGTGGTCTCAGGATTAGTAGAGTTGTCTTGGCTATTGCTGGTCTTTGTCTCGTTACATTTCGGAAGCTGATTGGTCTCACCGGTCTGTTGTTCCTTGATGGGTACTTTGTATAAATCATCCTCTTTGATTCTCTTTCCTGATTGTTGAGCTCCATTTGTATCTTTGGTGTCATTATCTCTTCCCTCAGTTGAGGGTTTTCTTGTTGTAATTATTACATTTTAGATCGAATTTCTAGGATAGATCTGGGGGGGTGTTTGTGTTTTTAGCTCTTCTCTAAGCTGCTTATTTACATTTTCTCACTTGTCTTTGACATTTTTCTTTTAATTGAACAAAGTCTCTCCCTAGCTGAGATTAAGCTTGTAATTTTTGGATTTTTAGATGCACTTTCTGAACGTACCTGCAAATCGAATCCAAGAATTCTGGTTATCAACTCATACTCCCACCAGGCATGGATTGAGCAGGTGAACCCCATAATAATACATGAAAACCTAACTTCTCCTAGGAGACTTATGGCTCTCTGGCAGAACTGGCTGGATACTCCGGTACTCACTCCCCATACTTCATTTGTCATAGATTTTTATAGGTTTAACTTTTTTAGGCCCCTAAAAATGGACCAGCCAATTGTACCCTACTAAATGGTAACTACATTGGAGGCCGATACTTGGTGTATGATCCTGTAGGCACAGGCCTACTTGAATGGTGTCAGCTATCTATGTCTATACTGGAGAGAGTTACTTGCCATGTACAGGTGAATTGTTCTACGTTGCTTCTTTTTTCTCTTTTCATTTGTTTATAGAAAGTAAAAGTGACACCAGAGACAAAGCAAGTTATTGTTCTGTATGATCTGTAACATTGCCACAACTGCTTATACATTAGAATGTATGACTCCATTGTCTGGGCTGAATGTTGGATATACTGTGTGCACTTAAAAACTTAAACAATACAATTTAGTTTAATTTAAAAAAAAATATTATATATATATATATACAAATGATGATGTACATATGCTTTCTATATATATAACACAGGTGTCAAACACCTGTATCCAGATCCTGCCCTCTAGGTTATTCCATGTAGCCCTTGCACCTCTCCTGCAGGTACCCCCTTGTCTCCTCCTCCACCATGTCTCAGCAGTCGGCAGCAGAGAGGAGAAAATAACTCCTCTTCCAAATCCTGTACTTCTCAGTGCAGCTGCAGCATCCCCTCATCTCCGCCTCCCTTGGTCTCAGCATTCAGCAGACTCTGGTAATTGACTCCACTCCTCCTCTGGTCCTCCTCCAGACCCTGCACTTTCTGCTTTCCAGCTCTGCCCCCAAAGGAGGTGCACGGTGATGTTAGGGTGGGTGTGGGGTTCTTGGCATCTGATGTAATGGGGGGGTGAGGTGCTCTGGACATCTAGTCTTACAGTTACAACTGGCCCTTTGAGGACAACCATAATGCTGACACAGCCTGCGATGATATATAAGATATATTTAATAATGACCATTAAAAATAAAAACCAACTTTAGCCCTTTTATATAGAATTCTGATTTTTATTTTTTTTGTACAGGTGGATTGATGAGCCACGTTTTTGGTCATGCTGGTCTTCGTGAATACAACTCAGTCACATGGGAAACCAAACGTCTGGGTGTTGTAATTGACTGAAAGTTTGTATCGCAGTTCACTGGAGGAGTCACACAGGACACAAGTCATATCCGTGTTCTAAATGTCATAAGTGCTTTGGGTCCTCTTCAACACTGATCCAACCTCAGAGGATAACAAGAGAAAAATCATTTCAGTGTTCTGGAAGTGACAATTGCTTTACAGTAAAGTCCAACCCATGTATACATAAGAGGAGTCATTTCAAGCTATTTCTTGTTTGAAACGTGACAAAGATTTTACAATGGAGGCAAAACATATCGCACACAAGAAGGTTCACTCTGGAGAGAAGCCATATCAGTGTTCTGAATGTGACAAAGCTTTTACATGGAAGTCATATCTTATCAGACACCAGAAGGTTCACACTGGAGAGAAGTCATATCAATGTTCTGAATGTGACAAAGCTTTTGCACATAAGTCAAGTCTTAACACACACCAGAGGATTCACACTGGAGAGAAGCCATATCAGTGTTCTGAATGTGACAAAGCTTTTTTAACCAAGAAAAAGCTTATCATACACCAGAGGGTTCACACTGGAGAGAAGTCATATCAGTGTTCTGAATGTGACAAAGCTTTTGCACATAAGTCAAGTCTTAACACACACCAGAGGATTCACACTGGAGAGAAGCCATATCAGTGTTCTGAATGTGACAAAGCTTTTTTAACCAAGAAAAAGCTTATCATACACCAGAGGGTTCACACTGGAGAGAAGTCATATCAGTGTTCTGAATGTGGCAAAGCTTTTACACAGAAGTCATATCTTATCACACACCAGAGGATTCACACTGGAGAGAAGTCATATCAGTGTTCTGAATGTGACAAAGCTTTTACACAGAAGTCAAATCTTACCACACACCAGAGGATTCACACTGGAGAGAAGTCATATCAGTGTTCTGAATGTGACAAAGCTTTTGCACATAAGTCATATCTTATCACACACCAGAGGGTTCACACTGGAGAGATGCCATATCAATGTTCTGAATGTGACAAAGCTTTTGCACATAAGTCAGATCTTATCATACACCAGAGGACTCACACTGGAGAGAAACCACATCAGTGTTCTGAATGTGATAAAACTTTTAGACAGAAGTCAGTTCTCATAGCACACCAGAGGGTCCACACTGGAGAGATGCCATATCAGTGTTCTGAATGTGATAAAACTTTTAAACGGAGGGGAAACCTTGTCATACATGAGAGGGTTCACACTGGAGAGAAGCCATATCAATGTTCAGAATGTGACAAAGCTTTTACAGGTAAGGCCGGGCTAATCTATCACCAGAGGATTCACAAGCTTGAGCTGCATAGAGGAAACTCCAGAAGAAGGGGCAATATTAAAGAAGTCACAGCTGTCCCATTAGGCTCACAGGCCCAATGTCTTCCCACAAACTAGGGAAGACATGATGCTACTTAAAAAAAAAAAACTTTGAACAAACAGGACTCTAATGATCGGATTCATTGGGTTTAGTGCTTATGTCCATCAGGAACACATCTAGAAGGCCTGTGAATATTTCACCTTTGGACATTTCTTCAGACAAGCAGCAATGACTGAACTGTATTCTTCATCATTCTCATCTTTATCCTTTTTTATGGAGCATTGACTGAACATGTAATGCATTTTCATCATTCACTAACTGAGCTATGTTCCCATGTGTTTTCTTCATTGCCAGAATCTGACCAACCAATACATGACCAACAATGCCTCAGTACCAGAGTCTAGGATGGGGTCCAATGGCTTCTTGCCATGCCTCTGAAACCTCATTAGGAGAGTCCATTCCAGGTTCTTTTGAGAACTGATACATCATAAGCTAGGCTTGAGGGTTCCAGCTAAGCCCACCTTGTCCACACCTCCCATTACATGTTCCACCTCCTCTCCCATGATCAATGCCTCCTTTCCATGTTCCATCTCCTCTCATGGATGACAGCTTTGCAGGCAGGTCTGTAGCTGAGATACCAGCCAGATAGAGGTCTCTGGTTAGAGAGTAACTTCTTAAGCTGGTGTAGGCCTTCCAACACGGAGTTAATGCTGTTTTAGGGGACATATTCAACAGTATCACCTACTCCCAGCTGACCACTTATGTTTCATCTGGTTTTCTCAAAAGGGATTCTATCAGGTGATGATTGGATGTCCTTGTTATCTTTTTTTTTTGTCCAGCTATTGCTCATCTCCATAAACTATTCACACAGTACAACTGCAAGAGATCTGAACTTACAAAGTGCTAAGTGTGCGGTCATATTCCTACCACTTCTTCTGGGAGACTGAAATTCCTCTTATTGGGGTTCACCTTAATGACTCTGAATGAACGGGTCCCTTTTTGGGGCAAAGTGTGCAAAGAGCACTAATTATTCCTGGAAATGCTAAGACATCGGCACTAAAGTGTAACAATGGGCAAAATTAATAATTACATAAATGGTGCAATCTGTCATTAGCATAAACGTTTTATGTTTTTCCAAGTCTCCCCTCGTAATATTTTTATTACCTGTTGACCCTCCCAGTAGATCTGTTTTTTTCTGCTTCATGTAGAAGGCCAAGCTATTTGGCAAAAATTAAAGTTGGGGGGTAGGAAACACCATATAACACTGCTGGGGGTGCTTACAACTGTCATCTTCCATTCATATGGGGGGTTGAACCTTATAGAAATCCTGTTGCTGTAACTGCTGTAGAAGTGTTAGCTGGAGTTGGACTTTACTTGTTGTGTGTCTTACTTATAATCTATCTAAGACTTCCCTGTACAGGGTGACAACGCTGCTGTGTAATGTTCCTGCAGAATGATCAGGGTTGTCACCCTGTTACAGAAGGTGGGGAAATAACAGATCTACAGACAGGACCAACAGCTGATACAACTATGTTGCAGAGGGAACTCTGGGAATGATAATGACAGATTGCATTACACATTCAGTTAGCAGACTTCCTGCTGTTGGTCTTCTGTTTGAATTGTGTTCTGATATTTACTGTCCTGCTGTAAAAGGTGTAAATGATTGTCCACATGTTTCCTGTATAGCAGGGACTACAACCTCATATCAGGAATAGTAGGATGGGTACTTACTCAAGGGGGTCACCTTTTTGGGTTTGGAAGAAACATTTAATTCCATTAATGGCACCGACAAGGGGAGTCTCATTTACTTCACTAACAATAGGAGAGCCAATCACAGGCCAGTAACATTTCATGGTTTCTCACTGTAATTGCAGAATGTTTAATCCCCATTGGTCCAATGGATTCCTAGTCCTTCAAGATAACATTTGCTTCTTTTGTGGAAGGAGCGCCCTAAAATGTCTTCCCTTCAATTCCACCCATAGCTGTACTTGAGGTTATGTTGCCCCTCCCCCATATCTGTAAGGGAAAGCCTCAATTTCTTCCAATATTCCCCTGGCCTTCCAGTGAGAAGAAACATTTTCTATGGATTGGAGATGCTTTATGCAGTGAGCCCTTCATAGACGGGATGGGGAATCTAAGATAAGTAAGATGAACCGGTGTACTGGAGTCACGGATCAGATAACCAATGACACCATTGATGTTATACCAGAGCTGACAGCAGAAGTGGCTCCACCACCTAAGGTGGTGTCACAGAACTGCTTGGCAGCTGACTATCTCTTGGCAGACCAAGGTGGAGTCTACAAACTGGTGTCAGATGGAGAGTGTTGTACATTTATATTAGATAATGAGGATCTCAGAAGGGGATATCTACACAAGGTAAAGGAGTTCCAACAGGAACCTGGGTGGGAGGAGGTGGGATCCAATGTTTGGGTGGGTTTAGATGGAACCTGGTTGAGTAATATGGTGGGTTTGCTTCTTAAGCCATTAGTTGCTACCATAGTTTTGATTTTGAAATGTTATATATTGCTGTATTTTCTTTCACTGCCAGAGTTTATTTTGCTTTTGTTTTTAGTTAAATTCACATTTTAGGCCATATGATTAGTTAAACCCCAAACATTTATTTTATTATCTGAAAGCAGAGACTCTGGAGAATATAATGGTGGTAGCTGCCATTTTTCATGTCACAGAATATTAGTACAGCTGTTTATCAAATTTTTTTTCTGTAAAAAAAGATAATGTTAGTGCACAAAGAACACAATATATGACCCAATTTGTTTGGTGAAATATAAAATATGGGGTTGTCATCAAGTATATAGATACCAAACATGTCAAACTTTACAAACTGTGCGTACTTGTGAAATGGTGACAAACTTCAGTACCAAAAATTGTTCAAAGGTGACGCTTTAAGAGCCTTTATAGGTTATCAGTTCAGATAGTTACCCGTGAACGATGGCCTCAGAATTATTGTTCTCACTCTCGCTTGTGCAATGATATGTAAAATGTGTCGTATAATTTGTTTTGTGTGTTTTTAAATTTTTATAGGGTTTAATTTTTTTTCAACTCTTTTTTCACATAACATGGCTTCTGTCATATATGGGGTTGATAGCTCCCTGTGATACATATTTCTGGTCACAGGTCCTTTTTAAAGAGACATCAGAACTAGAGATGAGCGAATCGAAGTATCCGAAGTGGAATTCGAGTCGAATATCGGAAAAATTTCGATTCGTGCCGAATCCGAAAAACAGCCTAATTCGGACGCGCGAATCGAAATTTTTCCGAAAATGGCGGCTGACATGTGCGGCGACGGAGCGGGGATGTCGGGGAAGGCGCGCAGACAAGGCGCGCTGCCCCATAATGCATTCCTCAACGACATGTGATCGCATCAGCCAATCAGCAGCCAGCCAGCCAGCACTGTGTAATGGTCGAGGTATATATAGCGGCCATTTTGGAAATCTTCATTTGCCTGCAGTCATTGAACAGAGGCAGACCGCTCTGTACTAGGGACAGGGACAGAGTTAGGGCCACAGAAACGAGAATTGGGGACAGAGAGAAGTTACTTAGGGACAGAGAACCATTACTCAGGGACACAGACTTGTTAATGAGGGCCACAGAATCGTTATTTAGGGACAAAGAAACGCTAGTTAGGGCCACAGAATTCATACTCAGGGACAGACAGAATTGTTACTCAGTGCCAGAGAATTGTTACTTAGGGCCACAGAAACGTTATTAGGGCCACAGAATTTTTACTCAGGGACAGACAGAATTGTTACTGAGTGCCAGAGAATTGTTACTCAGGGACAGACAGAATTGTTACTGAGTGCCAGAGAATTCTTACTCAGGGCCACAGAATTCATTCTCAGGGACAGACAGAATTGTTACTCAGGGACAGACAGAATTGTTACTGAGTGCCAGAGAATTGTTACTCAGGGACAGACAGAATTGTTACTGAGTGCCAGAGAATTGTTACTCAGGGACAGACAGAATTGTTACTGAGTGCCAGAGAATTGTTACTCAGGGACAGACAGAATTGTTACTGAGTGCCAGAGAATTGTTACTCAGGGACAGACAGAATTGTTACTGAGTGCCAGAGAATTGTTACTCGCACAGACACAAAATTGTTACTTGCACAGACACAGAATTGTTACTCGCACAGACACAGAATTGTTACTCAGGGCCACAGAATTCATACTCAGGGACAGACAGAATTGTTACTGAGTGCCAGAGAATTGTTACTCAGGGACAGACAGAATTGTTACTGAGTGCCAGAGAATTGTTACTCAGGGACAGACAGAATTGTTACTGAGTGCCAGAGAATTGTTACTCAGGGACAGACAGAATTGTTACTGAGTGCCAGAGAATTGTTACTCAGGGACAGACAGAATTGTTACTGAGTGCCAGAGAATTGTTACTCGCACAGACACAAAATTGTTACTTGCACAGACACAGAATTGTTACTCGCACAGACACAGAATTGTTACTCAGGGCCACAGAATTCATACTCAGGGATAGACAGAATTGTTACTGAGTGCCAGAGAATTGTTACTCAGGGACAGACAGAATTGTTACTGAGTGCCAGAGAATTGTTACTCAGGGACAGACAGAATTGTTACTGAGTGCCAGAGAATTGTTACTCGCACAGACACAAAATTGTTACTTGCACAGACACAGAATTGTTACTCGCACAGACACAGAATTGTTACTCAGGGCCACAGAATTCATACTCAGGGACAGACAGAATTGTTACTGAGTGCCAGAGAATTGTTACTTAGGGACAGACAGAATTGTTACTGAGTGCCAGAGAATTGTTACTCAGGGACAGACAGAATTGTTACTGAGTGCCAGAGAATTGTTACTCGCACAGACACAAAATTGTTACTTGCACAGACACAGAATTGTTACTCGCACAGACACAGAATTGTTACTCAGGGCCACAGAATTCATACTCAGGGACAGACAGAATTGTTACTGAGTGCCAGAGAATTGTTACTCAGGGACAGACAGAATTGTTACTGAGTGCCAGAGAATTGTTACTCAGGGACAGACAGAATTGTTACTGAGTGCCAGAGAATTGTTACTCAGGGACAGACAGAATTGTTACTGAGTGCCAGAGAATTGTTACTCGCACAGACACAAAATTGTTACTTGCACAGACACAGAATTGTTACTCGCACAGACACAGAATTGTTACTCAGGGCCACAGAATTCATACTCAGGGACAGACAGAATTGTTACTGAGTGCCAGAGAATTGTTACTCAGGGACAGACAGAATTGTTACTGAGTGCCAGAGAATTGTTACTCAGGGACAGACAGAATTGTTACTGAGTGCCAGAGAATTGTTACTCGCACAGACACAAAATTGTTACTTGCACAGACACAGAATTGTTACTCGCACAGACACAGAATTGTTACTCAGGGCCACAGAATTCATACTCAGGGACAGACAGAATTGTTACTGAGTGCCAGAGAATTGTTACTCAGGGACAGACAGAATTGTTACTGAGTGCCAGAGAATTGTTACTCAGGGACAGACAGAATTGTTACTGAGTGCCAGAGAATTGTTACTCGCACAGACACAAAATTGTTACTTGCACAGACACAGAATTGTTACTCGCACAGACACAGAATTGTTACTCAGGGCCACAGAATTCATACTCAGGGACAGACAGAATTGTTACTGAGTGCCAGAGAATTGTTACTCAGGGACAGACAGAATTGTTACTGAGTGCCAGAGAATTGTTACTCGCACAGACACAAAATTGTTACTTGCACAGACACAGAATTGTTACTCGCACAGACACAGAATTGTTACTCAGGGCCACAGAATTCATACTCAGGGACAGACAGAATTGTTACTGAGTGCCAGAGAATTGTTACTCAGGGACAGACAGAATTGTTACTGAGTGCCAGAGAATTGTTACTCGCACAGACACAAAATTGTTACTTGCACAGACACAGAATTGTTACTCGCACAGACACAGAATTGTTACTCAGGGCCACAGAATTCATACTCAGGGACAGACAGAATTGTTACTGAGTGCCAGAGAATTGTTACTCAGGGACAGACAGAATTGTTACTGAGTGCCAGAGAATTGTTACTCAGGGACAGACAGAATTGTTACTGAGTGCCAGAGAATTGTTACTCGCACAGACACAAAATTGTTACTTGCACAGACACAGAATTGTTACTCGCACAGACACAGAATTGTTACTCGCACAGACACAGAATTGTTACTCAGGGCCACAGAATTCATACTCAGGGACAGACAGAATTGTTACTGAGTGCCAGAGAATTGTTACTCAGGGACACCTAATCGTTGAATTAAATAGTATGTCAGACAACATGCAGAGGAGTGGCAGAGGAGGCAATGTTTTAGGAGCGAGCAGACGTGGCAGCAGAGGAAGGGGTCGAGGCAGCAGTATTCGCAGCCAGAGGCCAGTGCTCCCGGTGTCATCCAGCGGTCGTGTCTCCACCGACAACCCTGCCGTCATTGATTGGTTGGCTCGGTCGTCTTCCTCTTCCCAGGTCACCTCTGACACCTACAGCCAACGGTCGGTGGGTACGTCAGACACAACCGTTAGTTGGCATGGCCCGGGACCAAGCCCACTGAAATCACGTGTCCTCTACCTGCCCCTGTCCTTTGCTGTTCCCTCACCAAGCGAAGTATCGCATGCTGTGGGCTCAGCCCCACTGTACAGTGAGGAAGAGCTAACAGAGGGCGGTCAGGAACGGGGGGAGACATCGGCCTTTTCAGCAGCCAAGCGAACAAGTACTGGCGAGGAGAGTGGCTCGGTAGCCGGTCTAGAGACAGGTCTGTCTCCTGACCCAGACGCAGCCGAGGGGGCTAGTAGTGAGGCGGAGACCCTACTTGATGATGAGGAGGTTGATCGCACTTGGCAGCCTCGTCGTCATCAGGCAATTTCTTCCGCATCATCAGGAGAAGAGGGTGGCAGCTTGGCAGCGAGCAAAACAGTCGGTGGGTTGCCCAGGAGACAGCAGCAGGGTCGCATCAGTGTCAGTGGAGCCAAACGTCCACGGAGTAGAGCACCAGCTCCACTGCAGCCTACCACCACGGCCAGTAGTGGTGCCGGTGCGCACGGAGGAAGTAGCAGTCAGCCAGTGAAGAGTAGCGGGGGCAAAGTTTCCTACTCGGTGGTGTGGCAATTTTTCCTCAAGCCGCCCGAGGAAGTAAACGTAGCCGTATGTCGACTATGTGGCCAGAAATGCAAGCGTGGCCAGGGGGCCCATGTTGGGACTACAGCGTTGCGTCAGCATATGCAGCGTCACCATTCGGTGGCCTGGGAAAACCGTGATAAACATACGGCGGTTCTGCCTGCCCCAGCCCCTGCTCCATCACCCGCTCCGTTACTTGCTCCGTCACCCGACGTCGTCAATCGCCCTCTATCAGCCAGTCAAGGCTCCAACACCTCTGCTGAGGGGAGTTGTCGCTCATTGGCATCTTCCGCTCGTTCAGATGCTCCTTCTCCTGCTACTCCTCTTCTCGGATTCCGTCAACAGTCTTTCTTGGAATCCGTATCCAAGAGACAACAGTTTGCGAGCACGCACCCGACGGTGCAAAAGCTGAACGTCCTCCTGTCCAAGTTGCTGGTGCTGCAGTCCCTCCCTTTCCAACTGGTGGACTCAGCACCTTTCCGAGAAATGATGGCTTGTGCCGCGCCGCGGTGGAGAGTGCCAAGCCGTCATTTCTTTGCCCAAAAGGCAGTGCCAGCCCTGCATTCACATGTAGAAGAGATGGTGGGCCAGTCTTTGAGCATGTCGGTCTCTGCCAAAGTGCACGGCAGCGCCGACGTGTGGAGCTGTAACTACGGTCAGGGACAGTACATGTCATTTACGGCCCACTGGGTGAACGTGGTGCCGGCACAGCCGCACCAGCAACTTGGACAGGTCACGACGCTTTTGCCTCCACGTTTGCACGTCCTTGGTCCAGCAAGCATGTCCGCCTCTACCACCTCTTTTTCCGCCGTGTCCTCAGCCGCCACCCCCGTGCCAAGTCCCATTACCCGACCGGCATATCACATGTGCAGGGCGCAACGGTGTCACGCTGTGCTGCACCTGGTATGCCTTGGCGAACGTAGTCACACAGGGGAGGAACTTCTGAGTGTAATGAACAGAGAAATCGACAGATGGCTGTCTCCGCGCAAACTGAAAATCGGAACCATGTTGACCGACAACGGAAAGAACATGGTGTCTGCTCTGCGTCAAGGAAGGTTGTGCCATGCGCCATGCATGGCTCACGTGTTCAATCTGGTTGTCAAGCGGTTCCTAAAATCCACCATCCCACTGCAAGACATCCTTAAAATGTCACGTAAACTGTGCATGCATTTCAGCCATTCCTACACCGCAAAGAACACCCTCATTGAGCTGCAGCGGCAGAACGGAATTCCACAGCATCGCCTGATCTGCGACGTTGCAACAAGGTGGAATTCAACCCTACACATGTTAGACCGCCTTTACGAGCAGCGAAAGGCCATCACCGATTTCCTGATGTTACAAGCGGATAAAGGTACTCCCCTGTGTAACTTAGATGTCAGCCATTGGCAGCTCATGCGTGACACCTGCCGCTTGCTCAGGCCCTTTGAGGAGGCCACGCTATTCGTGAGTCGGCAGGACTATGGGATGAACGACGTCATTCCTCTGTTGCACGTCCTGGAACAAATGCTGTTAACAATGGCTGGTCAGGGTGCGGTAGACGTGGCGCACAGATCTCAACGCCACATGACCCCTGTGGGGGCAGGACAGGAAGAAGAGGAGGAGGTAGAGGAGGACATTTGTGCTCAGGAATTATTGAGTGAAATGGGTGGTTTTTCCACTCAGCGGACAGGAGTGGAGGAGCAGGAGCATCTGGTAGAGGAGGAGGAGGAGGAGACAGAGGACCCAGACGCACCGTGGCAGTATGCTGTGGAGATGGAGGCAGGGAGTCCCTCGCATTCCTTGGCACAAATGGCCCATAGCATGCTCGGTTGCTTGCGTAGCGACAGCCGAATAATAACCATCAGACAGAGGGATGACTTTTGGCTGTCCACCTTGTTGGACCCTCGCTACCGGTCCAAAATGGTGGCCTTTTTCACACCTGCTGAGAGGGAGGCCAAAATTACGTACTATAAAAACCACCTATGTAGTCAGTTGGTCTCTGCCTTTGTGCGCCAACGTCCATCCTCAGACACTGTGGGCCCTGTGCGCTCGCGTTCCGCTGGCATGGCAGCAGGGGAGGGGTGGGGTGGTAGGAGCAGTGGCAGCTCCACCAGCAGTGGCTGCCTCAGTCTGCAGTCGATGATGAGTAGCTTTCTTCACCAGCGCAGTGAGGAAACTACTAACCAGCCGCAGCAGCAGCAGCAGCATCAGGTGGACCTGGAGCAGGAGCTCAAACAACAGGCTTGGGCCTACTTGGACAGCACCCTGCCAACCGAGGTAGACAATCCCCTTGACTACTGGGCAACGAAACTTGACCTTTGGCCCCAACTAGCTGAATTTGCCCTTGAAAGGCTGTCATGCCCGGCCAGTAGCGTGGCATCGGAGCGCGTGTTTAGTGCGGCAGGAGGTATTGTAACTCCGCGGAGGACACGACTGTCCACCCAAAGTGTGGAGAGACTCACGTTTGTGAAAATGAATCAGGCGTGGATTAGTCTGGATTTCAAACCACCAGTTCCTGACACAACTGACTAAATCCGCCATGAATCATGCCTCAAACATGTGCCACTTTGAGGTCTCCTCACACACTGCTGGTGTGTTGAATTTTTTGACATAGGGTGCTGGCAGATTATGGGCCTCCTATAGCTGCTGCCAGGCCCCTAATCTGCCATAGGCCCCTATATACCGCTTCCTCATGCTGCTGCCAGGTCCAGAGTCTCTCATGGGTCCCTGTACGGCCTCCCATTGCTGCTGTCTCCATCGCCACACTCTGCCATGTGCCACTTTCAGGTCTCCTCACACACTGCTGGTGTGTAGAATTTTTTGACATAGGGTGCTGGCAGATTATGGGCCTCCCATAGCTGCTGCCAGGCCCCTAATCTGCCATGGGCCCCTATATACCGCCTCCACATGCTGCTGCCAGGTCCACAGTGTCTCATGCCATGTGCCACTTTCAGGTCTCCTCACACTGCTGGTGTGTTGAATTTTTTGACATAGGGTGCTGGCAGATTATGGGCCTCCTATAGCTGCTGCCAGGCCCCTAATCTGCCATGGGCCCCTATATACCGCCTCCTCATGCTGCTGCCAAGTCCAGAGTCTCTCATGGGTCCCTGTACGGCCTCCCATTGCTGCTGTCTCCATCGCCACACTCTGCTGCCATGTGCCACTTTCAGGTCTCTTCACACTGCTGGTGTGTTAAATTTTTTGACATAGGGTGCAGGCAGATTACGGGCCTCACATAGCTGCTGCCAGGCCCCTAATCTGCCATGGGCCCCTATATACCGCCTCCTCATGCTGCTGCCAAGTCTAGAGTCTCTCATGGGTCCCTGTACGGCCTCCCATTGCTGCTGTCTCCATCGCCACACTCTGCCATGTGCCACTTTCAGGTCTCTTCACACTGCTGGTGTGTTTAATTTTTTGACATAGGGTGCAGGCAGATTACGGGCCTCACATAGCTGCTGCCAGGCCCCTAATCTGCCATGGGCCCCTATATACCGCCTCCTCATGCTGCTGCCAAGTCCAGAGTCTCTCATGGGTCCCTGTACGGCCTCCCATTGCTGCTGTCTCCATCGCCACACTCTGCTGCCATGTGCCACTTTCAGGTCTCTTCACACTGCTGGTGTGTTTAATTTTTTGACATAGGGTGCAGGCAGATTACGGGCCTCACATAGCTGCTGCCAGGCCCCTAATCTGCCATGGGCCCCTATATACCGCCTCCTCATGCTGCTGCCAAGTCCAGAGTCTCTCATGGGTCCCTGTACGGCCTCCCATTGCTGCTGTCTCCATCGCCACACTCTGCTGCCATGTGCCACTTTCAGGTCTCTTCACACTGCTGGTGTGTTAAATTTTTTGACATAGGGTGCAGGCAGATTACGGGCCTCACATAGCTGCTGCCAGGCCCCTAATCTGCCATGGGCCCCTATATACCGCCTCCTCATGCTGCTGCCAAGTCTAGAGTCTCTCATGGGTCCCTGTACGGCCTCCCATTGCTGCTGTCTCCATCGCCACACTCTGCTGCCATGTGCCACTTTCAGGTCTCTTCACACTGCTGGTGTGTTAAATTTTTTGACATAGGGTGCAGGCAGATTACGGGCCTCACATAGCTGCTGCCAGGCCCCTAATCTGCCATGGGCCCCTATATACCGCCTCCTCATGCTGCTGCCAAGTCTAGAGTCTGTCATGGGTCCCTGTACGGCCTCCCATTGCTGCTGTCTCCATCGCCACACTCTGCTGCCATGTGCCACTTTCAGGTCTCTTCACACTGCTGGTGTGTTAAATTTTTTGACATAGGGTGCAGGCAGATTACGGGCCTCACATAGCTGCTGCCAGGCCCCTAATCTGCCATGGGCCCCTATATACCGCCTCCTCATGCTGCTGCCAAGTCTAGAGTCTCTCATGGGTCCCTGTACGGCCTCCCATTGCTGCTGTCTCCATCGCCACACTCTGCCATGTGCCACTTTCAGGTCTCTTCACACTGCTGGTGTGTTTAATTTTTTGACATAGGGTGCAGGCAGATTACGGGCCTCACATAGCTGCTGCCAGGCCCCTAATCTGCCATGGGCCCCTATATACCGCCTCCTCATGCTGCTGCCAAGTCTAGAGTCTGTCATGGGTCCCTGTACGGCCTCCCATTGCTGCTGTCTCCATCGCCACACTCTGCTGCCATGTGCCACTTTCAGGTCTCTTCACACTGCTGGTGTGTTAAATTTTTTGACATAGGGTGCAGGCAGATTACGGGCCTCACATAGCTGCTGCCAGGCCCCTAATCTGCCATGGGCCCCTATATACCGCCTCCTCATGCTGCTGCCAAGTCCAGAGTCTCTCATGGGTCCCTGTACGGCCTCCCATTGCTGCTGTCTCCATCGCCACACTCTGCTGCCATGTGCCACTTTCAGGTCTCTTCACACTGCTGGTGTGTTAAATTTTTTGACATAGGGTGCAGGCAGATTACGGGCCTCACATAGCTGCTGCCAGGCCCCTAATCTGCCATGGGCCCCTATATACCGCCTCCTCATGCTGCTGCCAAGTCCAGAGTCTCTCATGGGTCCCTGTACGGCCTCCCATTGCTGCTGTCTCCATCGCCACACTCTGCTGCCATGTGCCACTTTCAGGTCTCTTCACACTGCTGGTGTGTTTAATTTTTTGACATAGGGTGCAGGCAGATTACGGGCCTCACATAGCTGCTGCCAGGCCCCTAATCTGCCATGGGCCCCTATATACCGCCTCCTCATGCTGCTGCCAAGTCTAGAGTCTGTCATGGGTCCCTGTACGGCCTCCCATTGCTGCTGTCTCCATCGCCACACTCTGCCATGTGCCACTTTCAGGTCTCTTCACACTGCTGGTGTGTTTAATTTTTTGACATAGGGTGCAGGCAGATTACGGGCCTCACATAGCTGCTGCCAGGCCCCTAATCTGCCATGGGCCCCTATATACCGCCTCCTCATGCTGCTGCCAAGTCTAGAGTCTGTCATGGGTCCCTGTACGGCCTCCCATTGCTGCTGTCTCCATCGCCACACTCTGCTGCCATGTGCCACTTTCAGGTCTCTTCACACTGCTGGTGTGTTAAATTTTTTGACATAGGGTGCAGGCAGATTACGGGCCTCACATAGCTGCTGCCAGGCCCCTAATCTGCCATGGGCCCCTATATACCGCCTCCTCATGCTGCTGCCAAGTCTAGAGTCTCTCATGGGTCCCTGTACGGCCTCCCATTGCTGCTGTCTCCATCGCCACACTCTGCCATGTGCCACTTTCAGGTCTCTTCACACTGCTGGTGTGTTTAATTTTTTGACATAGGGTGCAGGCAGATTACGGGCCTCACATAGCTGCTGCCAGGCCCCTAATCTGCCATGGGCCCCTATATACCGCCTCCTCATGCTGCTGCCAAGTCTAGAGTCTGTCATGGGTCCCTGTACGGCCTCCCATTGCTGCTGTCTCCATCGCCACACTCTGCTGCCATGTGCCACTTTCAGGTCTCTTCACACTGCTGGTGTGTTAAATTTTTTGACATAGGGTGCAGGCAGATTACGGGCCTCACATAGCTGCTGCCAGGCCCCTAATCTGCCATGGGCCCCTATATACCGCCTCCTCATGCTGCTGCCAAGTCCAGAGTCTCTCATGGGTCCCTGTACGGCCTCCCATTGCTGCTGTCTCCATCGCCACACTCTGCTGCCATGTGCCACTTTCAGGTCTCTTCACACTGCTGGTGTGTTAAATTTTTTGACATAGGGTGCAGGCAGATTACGGGCCTCACATAGCTGCTGCCAGGCCCCTAATCTGCCATGGGCCCCTATATACCGCCTCCTCATGCTGCTGCCAAGTCCAGAGTCTCTCATGGGTCCCTGTACGGCCTCCCATTGCTGCTGTCTCCATCGCCACACTCTGCTGCCATGTGCCACTTTCAGGTCTCTTCACACTGCTGGTGTGTTTAATTTTTTGACATAGGGTGCAGGCAGATTACGGGCCTCACATAGCTGCTGCCAGGCCCCTAATCTGCCATGGGCCCCTATATACCGCCTCCTCATGCTGCTGCCAAGTCTAGAGTCTGTCATGGGTCCCTGTACGGCCTCCCATTGCTGCTGTCTCCATCGCCACACTCTGCTGCCATGTGCCACTTTCAGGTCTCTTCACACTGCTGGTGTGTTAAATTTTTTGACATAGGGTGCAGGCAGATTACGGGCCTCACATAGCTGCTGCCAGGCCCCTAATCTGCCATGGGCCCCTATATACCGCCTCCTCATGCTGCTGCCAAGTCTAGAGTCTCTCATGGGTCCCTGTACGGCCTCCCATTGCTGCTGTCTCCATCGCCACACTCTGCCATGTGCCACTTTCAGGTCTCTTCACACTGCTGGTGTGTTTAATTTTTTGACATAGGGTGCAGGCAGATTACGGGCCTCACATAGCTGCTGCCAGGCCCCTAATCTGCCATGGGCCCCTATATACCGCCTCCTCATGCTGCTGCCAAGTCTAGAGTCTGTCATGGGTCCCTGTACGGCCTCCCATTGCTGCTGTCTCCATCGCCACACTCTGCTGCCATGTGCCACTTTCAGGTCTCTTCACACTGCTGGTGTGTTAAATTTTTTGACATAGGGTGCAGGCAGATTACGGGCCTCACATAGCTGCTGCCAGGCCCCTAATCTGCCATGGGCCCCTATATACCGCCTCCTCATGCTGCTGCCAAGTCTAGAGTCTGTCATGGGTCCCTGTACGGCCTCCCATTGCTGCTGTCTCCATCGCCACACTCTGCTGCCATGTGCCACTTTCAGGTCTCTTCACACTGCTGGTGTGTTAAATTTTTTGACATAGGGTGCAGGCAGATTACGGGCCTCACATAGCTGCTGCCAGGCCCCTAATCTGCCATGGGCCCCTATATACCGCCTCCTCATGCTGCTGCCAAGTCTAGAGTCTCTCATGGGTCCCTGTACGGCCTCCCATTGCTGCTGTCTCCATCGCCACACTCTGCCATGTGCCACTTTCAGGTCTCTTCACACTGCTGGTGTGTTTAATTTTTTGACATAGGGTGCAGGCAGATTACGGGCCTCACATAGCTGCTGCCAGGCCCCTAATCTGCCATGGGCCCCTATATACCGCCTCCTCATGCTGCTGCCAAGTCTAGAGTCTGTCATGGGTCCCTGTACGGCCTCCCATTGCTGCTGTCTCCATCGCCACACTCTGCTGCCATGTGCCACTTTCAGGTCTCTTCACACTGCTGGTGTGTTAAATTTTTTGACATAGGGTGCAGGCAGATTACGGGCCTCACATAGCTGCTGCCAGGCCCCTAATCTGCCATGGGCCCCTATATACCGCCTCCTCATGCTGCTGCCAAGTCTAGAGTCTCTCATGGGTCCCTGTACGGCCTCCCATTGCTGCTGTCTCCATCGCCACACTCTGCCATGTGCCACTTTCAGGTCTCTTCACACTGCTGGTGTGTTTAATTTTTTGACATAGGGTGCAGGCAGATTACGGGCCTCACATAGCTGCTGCCAGGCCCCTAATCTGCCATGGGCCCCTATATACCGCCTCCTCATGCTGCTGCCAAGTCTAGAGTCTGTCATGGGTCCCTGTACGGCCTCCCATTGCTGCTGTCTCCATCGCCACACTCTGCTGCCATGTGCCACTTTCAGGTCTCTTCACACTGCTGGTGTGTTAAATTTTTTGACATAGGGTGCAGGCAGATTACGGGCCTCACATAGCTGCTGCCAGGCCCCTAATCTGCCATGGGCCCCTATATACCGCCTCCTCATGCTGCTGCCAAGTCCAGAGTCTCTCATGGGTCCCTGTACGGCCTCCCATTGCTGCTGTCTCCATCGCCACACTCTGCTGCCATGTGCCACTTTCAGGTCTCTTCACACTGCTGGTGTGTTAAATTTTTTGACATAGGGTGCAGGCAGATTACGGGCCTCACATAGCTGCTGCCAGGCCCCTAATCTGCCATGGGCCCCTATATACCGCCTCCTCATGCTGCTGCCAAGTCCAGAGTCTCTCATGGGTCCCTGTACGGCCTCCCATTGCTGCTGTCTCCATCGCCACACTCTGCTGCCATGTGCCACTTTCAGGTCTCTTCACACTGCTGGTGTGTTTAATTTTTTGACATAGGGTGCAGGCAGATTACGGGCCTCACATAGCTGCTGCCAGGCCCCTAATCTGCCATGGGCCCCTATATACCGCCTCCTCATGCTGCTGCCAAGTCTAGAGTCTGTCATGGGTCCCTGTACGGCCTCCCATTGCTGCTGTCTCCATCGCCACACTCTGCCATGTGCCACTTTCAGGTCTCTTCACACTGCTGGTGTGTTTAATTTTTTGACATAGGGTGCAGGCAGATTACGGGCCTCACATAGCTGCTGCCAGGCCCCTAATCTGCCATGGGCCCCTATATACCGCCTCCTCATGCTGCTGCCAAGTCTAGAGTCTGTCATGGGTCCCTGTACGGCCTCCCATTGCTGCTGTCTCCATCGCCACACTCTGCTGCCATGTGCCACTTTCAGGTCTCTTCACACTGCTGGTGTGTTAAATTTTTTGACATAGGGTGCAGGCAGATTACGGGCCTCACATAGCTGCTGCCAGGCCCCTAATCTGCCATGGGCCCCTATATACCGCCTCCTCATGCTGCTGCCAAGTCCAGAGTCTCTCATGGGTCCCTGTACGGCCTCCCATTGCTGCTGTCTCCATCGCCACACTCTGCTGCCATGTGCCACTTTCAGGTCTCTTCACACTGCTGGTGTGTTAAATTTTTTGACATAGGGTGCAGGCAGATTACGGGCCTCACATAGCTGCTGCCAGGCCCCTAATCTGCCATGGGCCCCTATATACCGCCTCCTCATGCTGCTGCCAAGTCCAGAGTCTGTCATGGGTCCCTGTACGGCCTCCCATTGCTGCTGTCTCCATCGCCACACTCTGCTGCCATGTGCCACTTTCAGGTCTCTTCACACTGCTGGTGTGTTAAATTTTTTGACATAGGGTGCAGGCAGATTACGGGCCTCACATAGCTGCTGCCAGGCCCCTAATCTGCCATGGGCCCCTATATACCGCCTCCTCATGCTGCTGCCAAGTCTAGAGTCTCTCATGGGTCCCTGTACGGCCTCCCATTGCTGCTGTCTCCATCGCCACACTCTGCCATGTGCCACTTTCAGGTCTCTTCACACTGCTGGTGTGTTTAATTTTTTGACATAGGGTGCAGGCAGATTACGGGCCTCACATAGCTGCTGCCAGGCCCCTAATCTGCCATGGGCCCCTATATACCGCCTCCTCATGCTACTGCCAAGTCTAGAGTCTGTCATGGGTCCCTGTACGGCCTCCCATTGCTGCTGTCTCCATCGCCACACTCTGCCATGTGCCACTTTCAGGTCTCTTCACACTGCTGGTGTGTTTAATTTTTTGACATAGGGTGCAGGCAGATTACGGGCCTCACATAGCTGCTGCCAGGCCCCTAATCTGCCATGGGCCCCTATATACCGCCTCCTCATGCTGCTGCCAAGTCCAGAGTCTCTCATGGGTCCCTGTACGGCCTCCCATTGCTGCTGTCTCCATCGCCACACTCTGCTGCCATGTGCCACTTTCAGGTCTCTTCACACTGCTGGTGTGTTTAATTTTTTGACATAGGGTGCAGGCAGATTACGGGCCTCACATAGCTGCTGCCAGGCCCCTAATCTGCCATGGGCCCCTATATACCGCCTCCTCATGCTGCTGCCAAGTCCAGAGTCTCTCATGGGTCCCTGTACGGCCTCCCATTGCTGCTGTCTCCATCGCCACACTCTGCTGCCATGTGCCACTTTCAGGTCTCTTCACACTGCTGGTGTGTTAAATTTTTTGACATAGGGTGCTGGCAGATTACGGGCCTCCCATTGCTGCTGCCAGACATGTAATCTGCCATGGGCCCCCGTACCGACTCCTCATGCTGTGACGTTGCAACAAGGTGTAATTCAACCCTACATATGTTAGACCGCCTTTACGAACAGCTAAAGGCCATCACAGATTTCCTGATGTTAAAAGCGGATAAAGGTACTCCCTGTGTAACTTAGATGTCAGCCATTGTCAGCTCATGTGTGACACCTGCGCTTGCTCAGGCCCTTTGAGGAGGCCATGCTATTCGTGAGTCGGCAGGACTATGGGATGAATGAGGTCAAATCGGCCATGGGCCCCCGTACCGCCTGTTCACGCTGATGCTGGTCCCACAGTGTGACCTGGGTCCCTGTACGGCCTCCCATTGCTTCCACTCTGCCATGTGCCACTTTGAAATCTCCTCACACTCCTGCGGTTGTCCATTTTGTCATAGGTTGCTGGCAGATTACAGGCCTTCCATAGGTGCCACCAAGCCCCATATCGGCCATGGGCCCCCGTACCTCCTGGTCACGCTGCTGCTGGGCCCACAGTGTGACCTGGGTCCCTGTACCGCCTCCCATTGCTCCCACTCTGCCATGTGCCACTTTCAGGTCTCCTCACGCTCCTGCTGGTTTCCATTTTGTCATAGGTTGCTGTATGGCCTCCCATTGCTGCTGCCTCCACCGCCACACTGTGGCTCCAAACACTGGTTTTGGCCCCGTGACTGGCCAAAGGAGTGAAGTGTGCAGTGATTCTAAGATCGACGGCACTCATCTGCATGTCATACTGACAGACAGTATTATTTCTCTTCCCCAGCAGACTCCAAGGGCATTTAAATTAAAGGTACAGTGTTCTGCACTAATATTAAGTCTCTCTGAAGCCTAGAAACACCCTTTTTTAAGTTAAATTCACAGCGAATTTATTCGACTCGAATCGAATATTGTCCACGAATTCGCCGAATCAGTCGAATCGAATTTTTCATTTCTTTGCTCATCTCTAATCAGAACATTATTAGACCCCCAATGTCACCTCTGTACCCCAAGAAAGATGGTCAAGCACAGATCATGCCTAATCAGCTCCTTCCCAAACCATAGTGACTGGAGAATGACAGCGCTGAACCCAGAAATGACATAATCTCCCACCTCCCACATCCATTCACTGAAGGGAAGATCAGAGATCAGATGTTTGCTGATCTCCTTCTGCTCTCACCACTGACACCCACCATGCCTGTCTTGGGCTTGTAGGAGGGACAGCTGAGCCCGGTATACATGGCGGGGGGGAGGACCTTCAGTGCGGCTGAATCACTTCCACCAGAAATCCGACAGTCGGCCTAACAAATATATACAACCCCCGGGTGCTGTAGCTATAAGGCCGTGCTGCTGCTGATGGAAACCTTACATTGGCCGGAGTGAAAGGGTTCCACTAATGTACATCTGCCAAATCTGTATCTGAGTAGACCATAGAAGCAGCATTAGAAAGAAATGTGAGCATGGCTTCAGTCAGGCGATGGTCCTGGTGGTCATGGTCTTGTTCTCCATCAGGTCCTCCCACCGCTCAGGTCTGGCCTTCGAAACGCTGAACTGAGTGCTTACCCCCACGATGGGACTCGCGCTGGCCCTCTATCTCTGAAGTCCCTGTGAGGACTTACATGCCTGATTTTATTCGCTGTTTGTGAGTACCTTTCTTTTTAATAAACTTCTGTTTACTGAGGTAATGCGCAAGGTTTGTGCGCTTCTCATTTTTATTTCGCTTTGCAGTGTTGGTCGGGCTTCCCCAGCCTTGTTTGGAGCTGGACAACCTTTGAAGCACTGGTGGTCGCTGTTTTTCCAGTTTTGGTTCCATCTATTTGCCACCTGCCTGGGTCCTAGAGTGCAGAAGAATTTGTGTTTGGAATGAAGGGGTCCATGGAGTCCTGGAGACATTTTTAATTCTTTTGTTTACATGTTTTAAAAATAATTTCTACCTTAAAAGTACTTAAAACCCCCAAATATTATATATATTCCTTCACAACAGCAGACACACTAGAGGATGAATTGTTAGTAGTTCTGATTAGAGATGAGCGAATCGAAGTAGCCGAAGTGGAATTCGAGTCGAATATCGGAAAAATTTTTCGAAATTTTTCCGAAAATGGCGGCTGACATGTGCGGCGACGGAGCGGGGATGTCTGGGAAGGCGCGCAGACAAGGCGCGCTGACCCATAATGCATTCCTCAACGACATGTGATCGCATCAGCCAATCAGCAGCCAGCCAGCACTGTGTAATGGTCGAGCTATAAATAGCGGCCATTTTGGAATTCTTCATTTGCCTCCAGTCATTGAACAGAGGCAGACCGCTCTGTATTAGGGACAGGGACAGAGTTAGGGCCACAGAAACGATACTTGGGGACAGAGAACCATTACTCAGGGACACAGAATTGTTAATGAGGGCCACAGAATCGTTACTTAGGGACAAAGAAACGCTAGTTAGGGCCACAGAATTCTTACTCAGGGACAGACAGAATTGTTACTGAGTGCCAGAGAATTGTTACTTAGGGCCACAGAAACGTTATTAGGGCCACAGAATTGTTACTCAGGGACAGACAGAATTGTTACTGAGTGCCAGAAAATTGTTACTTAGGGCCACAGAAACTTTAGTTAGGGCCACAGAATTGTTACTCAGGGACAGACACAGAATTGTTACTGAGGGCCACAGAACTGTTACTTAGGGCCACAGAAACGTTATTAGGGCCACAAAATTGTTACTCAGGGACAGACAGAATTGTTACTGAGTGCCAGAGAATTGTTACTTAGGGCCACAGAAACTTTAGTTAGGGCCTCAGAATTGTTACTCAGGGACAGACACAGAATTGTTACTGAGGGCCACAGAACTGTTACTTAGGGCCACAGAAACTTTAGTTAGGGCCACAGAATTGTTACTCAGGGACAGACACAGAATTGTTACTGAGGGCCACAGAACTGTTACTTAGGGCCACAGAATTGTTACTCGCACAGACAAAGAATTGTTACTCAGGGACACAGAATTGTTACTGAGGGCCACAGAACTGTTACTTAGGGCCACAGAATTGTTACTCGCACAGACACAGAATTGTTACACAGGGACACAGAATTGTTACTGAGGGCCACAGAACCGTTACTTAGGGCCACAAAATTGTTACTGAGGGCCACAGAACTGTTACTTAGGGCCACAGAATTGTTACTCAGGGACACAGAACTGTTACTGAGGGCCACAGAACTGTTACTTAGGGCCACAGAATTGTTACTCGCACAGACACAGAATTGTTACACAGGGACACAGAATTGTTACTGAGGGCCACAGAACCGTTACTTAGGGCCACAGAATTGTTACTCGCACAGACACAGAATTGTTACTGAGGGCCACAGAATTGTTACTGAGGGCCACAGAACCGTTACTTAGGGCCACAGAATTGTTACTCGCACAGACACAGAATTGTTACTCAGGGCCACAGAACTGTTACTGAGGGCCACAGAACTGTTACTTAGGGCCACAGAATTGTTACTCGCACGGACACAGAATTGTTACTCAGGGACACAGAATTGTTACTGAGGGCCACAGAACTGTTACTTAGGGCCACAGAATTGTTACTCACACAGACACAGAATTGTTACACAGGGACACAGAATTGTTACTGAGGGCCACAGAACCGTTACTTAGGGCCACAGAATTGTTACTCAGGGACACAGAATTGTTACTGAGGGCCACAGAACTGTTACTTAGGGCCACAGAATTGTTACTCGCACAGACACAGAATTGTTACTCAGGGACACAGAACTGTTACTGAGGGCAACAGAACTGTTACTTAGGGCCACAGAATTGTTACTCGCACAGACACAGAATTGTTACTCAGGGACACAGAATTGTTACTGAGGGCCACAGAACCGTTACTTAGGGTTACAGAATTGTTACTCGCACAGACACAGAATTGTTACACAGGGACACAGAATTGTTACTGAGGGCCACAGAACCGTTACTTAGGGCCACAGAATTGTTACTCAGGGACACAGAATTGTTACTGAGGGCCACAGAACTGTTACTTAGGGCCACAGAATTGTTACTCGCACAGACACAGAATTGTTACTCAGGGACACAGAACTGTTACTGAGCGCCACAGAACTGTTACTTAGGGCCACAGAATTGTTACTCGCACAGACACAGAATTGTTACTCAGGGACACAGAACTGTTACTGAGGGCCACAGAACTGTTACTTAGGGCCACAGAATTGTTACTCGCACAGACACAGAATTGTTACTCAGGGACACAGAATTGTTACTGAGGGCCACAGAACCTTTACTTAGGGCCACATAAACGTTAATCAGGGACACAGAATTGTTACTGAGGGCCACAGAACCGTTACTTGGGGCCACAGAAACGTTAATCAGGGACACAGAATTGTTACTGAGGGCCACAGAATTGTTACTCAGGGACAGACACAGAATTGTTTCTTGAGGGACACAGAATTGTTACTGAGGGCCACAGAACCGTTACTTAGGGCCACATAAACGTTAATCAGGGACACAGAATTGTTACTGAGGGCCACAGAACCGTTACTTAGGGCCACAGAAACGTTAATCAGGGACACAGAATTGTTACTGAGGGCCACAGAACCGTTACTTAGGGCCACAGAATTGTTACTCAGGGACAGACACAGAATTGTTTCTTGAGGGACATAGAATTGTTACTGAGGGCCACAGAACCGTTACTTAGGGCCACATAAACGTTAATCAGGGACACAGAATTGTTACTGAGGGCCACAGAACCGTTACTTGGGGCCACAGAAACGTTAATCAGGGACACAGAATTGTTACTGAGGGCCACAGAACCGTTACTTAGGGCCACAGAATTGTTACTCAGGGACAGACACAGAATTGTTTCTTGAGGGCCACAGAATTGTTACTGAGGGCCACAGAACCGTTACTTAGGGCCACAAAAACGTTAATCAGGGACACAGAATTGTTACTGAGGGCCACAGAACCGTTACTTAGGGCCACAGAATTGTTACTCAGGGACACAGAATTGTTACTGAGGGCCACAGAACTGTTACTTAGGGCCACAGAATTGTTACTCGGACAGACACAGAATTGTTACTCAGGGACACAGAATTGTTACTCAGGGACACATAATCGTTGAATTAAAGAGTATGTCAGACAACATGCAGAGGAGTGGCAGAGGAGGCAATGTTTTAGGAGCGAGCAGACGTGGCAGCAGAGGAAGGGGTCGAGGCAGCACTATTCGCAGCCAGAGGCCAGTGCTCCCGGTGTCATCCAGCGGTCGTGTCTCCACCGACAACCCTGCCGTCATTGATTGGTTGGCTCGGTCGTCTTCCTCTTCCCAGGTCACCTCTGACACCTACAGCCAACGGTCGGTGGGTACGTCAGACACAACCGTTAGTTGGCATGGCCCGGGAGCAAGCCCACTGAAATCACATGTCCTCTACCTGCCCCTGTCCTTTGCTGTTCCCTCACCAAGTGAAGTATCGCATGCTGTGGGCTCAGCCCCACTGTACAGTGAGGAAGAGCTAACAGAGGGCGGTCAGGAACGGGGGGAGACATTGGCCTTTTCAGCAGCCAGGCGAACAAGTACTGGCGAGGAGAGTGGCTCGGTAGCCGGTCTAGAGACAGGTCTGTCTCCTGACCCAGATGCAGCCGAGGGGGCTAGTAGTGAGGCGGAGACCGTACTTGATGATGAGGAGGTTGATCGCACTTGGCTGCCTCGTCGTCATCAGGCAATTTCTTCCGCATCATCAGGAGAAGAGGGTGCCAGCTTGGCAGCGAGTGAAACAGTCGGTGGGTTGCCCAGGAGGCAGCAGGGTCGCAGCAGTGTCAGTGGAGCCAAACGGCCACGGAGTAGAGCACCAGCTCCACTGCAGCCTACCACCACGGCCAGTAGTGGTGCCGGTGCGCACGGAGGAAGTAGCAGTCAGCCAGTGAGGAGTAGCGGGGGCAAAGTTTCCTACTCGGTGGTGTGGCAATTTTTCGTCAAGCCGCCCGAGGAAGTAAACGTAGCCGTATGTCGACTATGTGGCCAGAAATGCAAGCGTGGCCAGGGGGCCCATGTTGGGACTACAGCGTTGCGTCAGCATATGCAGCGTCACCATTCGGTGGCCTGGGAAAACCGTGATAAAGATACGGCGGTTCTGCCTGCTCCATCACCCGCTCCGTTACTTGCTCCGTCACCCGACGTCGTCAATCACCCTCTATCAGCCAGTCAAGGCTCCAACACCTCTGCTGAGGGGAGTTGTCGCTCGTTGGCATCTTCCGCTCGTTCAGATGCTCCTTCTCTTGCTACTCCTCTTCTCGGATTCCGTCAGCAGTCTTTCTTGGAATCCGTTTCCAAGAGACAACAGTTTGCGAGCACGCACCCGACGGTGCAAAAGCTGAACGTCCTCCTGTCCAAGTTGCTGGTGCTGCAGTCCCTCCCTTTCCAACTGGTGGACTCAGCACCTTTCCGAGAAATGATGGCTTGTGCCGCGCCGCGGTGGAGAGTGCCAAGCCGTCATTTCTTCGCCATAAAGGCAGTGCCAGCCCTGCATTCACATGTAGAAGAGATGGTGGGCCAGTCTTTGAGCATGTCGGTCTCTGCCAAAGTGCACGGCAGCGCCGACGTGTGGAGCTGTAACTACGGTCAGGGACAGTATATGTAATTTACGGCCCACTGGGTGAACGTGGTGCCGGCACAGCCGCACCAGCAACTTGGACAGGTCACGACGCTTTTGCCTCCACCTTTGCACGTCCTTGGTCCAGCAAACATGTCCGCCTCTACCACCTCTTTTTCCGCCGTGTCCTCAGCCGCCACCCCCGTGCCAAGTCCCATTACCCGACCGGCATATCACATGTGCAGGGCGCAACGGTGTCACGCTGTGCTGCACCTGGTATGCCTTGGCGAACGTAGTCACACAGGGGAGGAACTTCTGAGTGTAATGAACAGAGAAATCGACAGATGGCTGTCTCTGCGCAAACTGAAAATCGGAACCATGTTGACCGACAACGGAAAGAACATGGTGTCTGCTCTGCGTCAAGGAAGGTTGTGCCATGCGCCATGCATGGCTCACGTGTTCAATCTGGTTGTCAAGCGGTTCCTAAAATCCACTATCCCACTGCAAGACATCCTTAAAATGTCACGTAAACTTTGCATGCATTTCAGCCATTCCTACACCGCAAAGAACACCCTCATTGAGCTGCAGCGGCAGAACGGAATTCCACAGCATCGCCTGATCTGCGACGTTGCAACAAGGTGGAATTCAACCCTACACATGTTAGACCGCCTTTACGAGCAGCGAAAGGCCATCACCGATTTCCTGATGTTACAAGCAGATAAAGGTACTCCCCTGTGTAACTTAGATGTCAGCCATTGGCAGCTCATGCGTGACACCTGCCGCTTGCTCAGGCCCTTTGAGGAGGCCACGCTATTCGTGAGTCGGCAGGACTATGGGATGAACGACGTCATTCCTCTGTTGCACGTCCTGGAACAAATGCTGTTAACAATGGCTGGTCAGGGTGCGGTAGACGTGGCGCACAGATCTCAACGCCACATGACCCCTGTGGGGCCAGGACAGGAAGAAGAGGAGGAGGTAGAGAAGGACATTTGTGCTCAGGAATTATTGAGTGAAATGGGTGGTTTTTCCACTCAGCGGACAGGAGTGGAGGAGCAGGAGCATCTGGTAGAGGAGGAGGAGGAGGAGACAGAGGACCCAGACGCACCGTGGCAGTATGCTGTGGAGATGGAGGCAGGGAGTGCCTCGCATTCCTTGGCACAAATGGCCCATAGCATGCTCGGTTGCTTGCGTAGCGACAGCCGAATAATAACCATCAGACAGAGGGATGACTTTTGGCTGTCCACCTTGTTGGACCCTCGCTATCGTTTCAAAATGGTGGCCTTTTTCACACCTGCTGAGAGGGAGGCCAAAATTACGTACTATAAAAACCACCTATGTAGTCAGTTGGTCTCTGCCTTTGTGCGCCAACGTCCATCCTCAGACACTGTGGGCCCTGTGCGCTCGCGTTCCGCTGCCATGGCAGCAGGGGAGGGGTGGGGTGGTAGGAGCAGTGGCAGCTCCACCAGCAGCGGCTGCCTCAGTCTGCAGTCGATGATGAGTAGCTTTCTTCACCAGCGCAGTGAGGAAACTACTAACCAGCCGCAGCAGCAGAAGCAGCATCAGGTGGACCTGGAGCAGGAGCTCAAACAACAGGCTTGGGCCTACTTGGACAGCACCCTGCCAACCGAGGTAGACAATCCCCTTGACTACTGGGCAACGAAACTTGACCTTTGGCCCCAACTAGCTGAATTTGCCCTTGAAAGGCTGTCATGCCCGGCCAGTAGCGTGGCATCGGAGCGCGTGTTTAGTGCGGCAGGAGGTATTGTAACTCCGCGGAGGACACGACTGTCCACCCAAAGTGTGGAGAGACTCACGTTTGTGAAAATGAATCAGGCGTGGATTAGTCTGGATTTTAAACCACCAGTTCCTGACACAACTGACTAAATCCGCCATGAATCATGCCCCAAACATGTGCCACTTTCAGGTCTCCTCACACACTGCTGGTGTGTTCCATTTTTTGTCATAGGGTGCTGGCAGATTACGGGCCTCCCATTGCTGCTGTCTCCATCGCCACACTCTGCCATGTGCCACTTTCAGGTCTCCTCACACACTGCTGTTGTGTTGAATTTTTTGACATAGGGTGCTGGCAGATTACGGGCCTCCCATAGCTGCTGCCAGGCCCCTAATCTGCCATGGGCCCCTATATACCGCCTCCTCATGCTGCTGCCAAGTCCAGAGTCTCTCATGGGTCCCTGTACGGCCTCCCATTGCTGCTGTCTCCATCGCCACACTCTGCCATGTGCCACTTTCAGGTCTCCTCACACACTGCTGTTGTGTTGAATTTTTTGACATAGGGTGCTGGCAGATTACGGGCCTCCCATAGCTGCTGCCAGGCCCCTAATCTGCCATGGGCCCCTATATACCGCCTCCTCATGCTGCTGCCAAGTCCAGAGTCTCTCATGGGTCCCTGTACGGCCTCCCATTGCTGCTGTCTCCATCGCCACACTCTGCCATGTGCCACTTTCAGGTCTCCTCACACACTGCTGTTGTGTTGAATTTTTTGACATAGGGTGCTGGCAGATTACGGGCCTCCCATAGCTGCTGCCAGGCCCCTAATCTGCCATGGGCCCCTATATACCGCCTCCTCATGCTGCTGCCAAGTCCAGAGTCTCTCATGGGTCCCTGTACGGCCTCCCATTGCTGCTGTCTCCATCGCCACACTCTGCCATGTGCCACTTTCAGGTCTCCTCACACACTGCTGTTGTGTTGAATTTTTTGACATAGGGTGCTGGCAGATTACGGGCCTCCCATAGCTGCTGCCAGGCCCCTAATCTGCCATGGGCCCCTATATACCGCCTCCTCATGCTGCTGCCAAGTCCAGAGTCTCTCATGGGTCCCTGTACGGCCTCCCATTGCTGCTGTCTCCATCGCCACACTCTGCCATGTGCCACTTTCAGGTCTCTTCACACTGCTGGTGTGTTGAATTTTTTGACATAGGGTGCTGGCAGATTACGGGCCTCCCATTGCTGCTGCCAGGCCCGTAATCTGCCATGGGCCCCTGTACTGCCTCTTCATGCTGCTGCCAGGTCCAGAGTGTCTCATAGGTCCCTGTACGGCCTCCCATTGCTGCTGCCAGGAGGCAGCAGGGTCGCAGCAGTGTCAGTGGAGGCAAACGGCCACGGAGTAGAGCACCAGCTCCACTGCAGCCTACCACCACGGCCAGTAGTGGTGCCGGTGTGCACGGAGGAAGTAGCAGTCAGCCAGTGAGGAGTAGCGGGGGCAAAGTTTCCTACTCTGCGGTGTGGCAAGTTTTCGTCAAGCCGCCCGAGGAAGTAAACGTAGCCGTATGTCGACTATGTGGCCAGAAAGTCAAGCGTGGCCAGGGGGCCCATGTTGGGACTACAGCGTTGCGTCAGCATATGCAGCGTCGCCATTCGGTGGCCTGGGAAAACCGTGATAAAGATACGGCGGTTCTGCCTGCCCCAGCCCAGGGTTCCATTTTGTCATAGGGTGCTGGCAGATTACAGGCCTCCCATAGGTGCCGCCAGGCCCCAAATCGGCCATGGGCCCCCGTACCGCCTGGTCACGCTGCTGCTGAGCCCACAGTGTGACCTGGGTCCCTGTACGGCCTCCCATTGCTCCCACTCTACCATGTGCCACTTTGAGGTCTCCTCACACTCCTGCGGTTTTCCATTTTGTCATAGGTTGCTGGCAGATTAAAGGCCTCCCATAGGTGCCGCCAGGCCCCATATCGGCCATGGGCCCCCGTACCGCCTGGTCACGCTGCTGCTGGTCCCACAGTGTGACCTGGGTCCCTGTACGGCCTCCCATTGCTTCCACTCTGCCATGTGCCACTTTGAAATCTCCTCACACTCCTGCGGTTGTCCATTTTGTCATAGGTTGCTGGCAGATTACAGGCCTTCCATTGGAGCCGCCAGGCCCCATATCGGCCATGGGCCCCCGTACCGCCTGGTCACGCTGCTGCTGGTCCCACAGTGTGACCTGGGTCCCTGTACGGCCTCCCATTGCTCCCACTCTGCCATGTGCCACTTTGAGGTCTCCTCACACTCCTGCGGTTTTCCATTTTGTCATAGGTTGCTGGCAGATTACAGGCCTTCCATAGGTGCCGCCAGGCCCCATATCGGCCATGGGCCCCCGTACCGCCTGGTCACGCTGCTGCTGGTCCCACAGTGTGACCTGGGTCCCTGTACGGCCTCCCATTGCTCCCACTCTGCCATGTGCCACTTTGAGGTCTCCTCACACTCCTGCGGTTTTCCATTTTGTCATAGGTTGCTGGCAGATTACAGGCCTTCCATTGGTGCCGCCAGGCCCCATATCGGCCATGGGCCCCCGTACCGCCTGGTCACGCTGCTGCTGGTCCCACAGTGTGACCTGGGTCCCTGTACGGCCTCCCATTGCTCCCACTCTGCCATGTGCCACTTTGAGGTCTCCTCACACTCCTGCGGTTTTCCATTTTGTCATAGGTTGCTGGCAGATTAGCGGCCTTCCATAGGTGCCGCCAGGCCCCATATCGGCCATGGGCCCCCGTACCGCCTGGTCACGCTGCTGCTGGTCCCACAGTGTGACCTGGGTCCCTGTACGGCCTCCCATTGCTGCTGCCAGGAGGCAGCAGGGTCGCAGCTGTGTCAGTGGAGGCAAACGGCCACGGAGTAGAGCAGCAGCTCCACTGCAGCCTACCACCACAGCCAGTAGTGGTGCCGGTGTGCACGGAGGAAGTAGCAGTCAGCCAGTGAGGAGTAGCGGGTGCAAAGTTTCCTACTCGGCGGTGTGGCAAGTTTTCGTCAAGCCGCCCGAGGAAGTAAACGTAGCCTAATGTCGACTATGTGGCCAGAAAGTCAAGCGTGGCCAGGGGGCCCATGTTGGGACTACAGCGTTGCGTCAGCATATGCAGCGTCGCCATTCGGTGGCCTGGGAAAAACATGATAAAGATACGGCGGTTCTGCCTGCCCCAGCCCAGGGTTCCATTTTGTCATAGGGTGCTGGCAGATTACGGGCCTCCCATAAGTGCCGCCAGGCCCCAAATCGGCCATGGGCCCCCGTACCGCCTGGTCACGCTGCTGCTGGGCCCACAGTGTGACCTGGGTCCCTGTACGGCCTCCCATTGCTTCCACTCTGCCATGTGCCACTTTGAGGTCTCCTCACACTCCTGTGCTTTTCCATTTTGACATAGGTTGCTGGCAGATTACAGGCCTTCCATAGGTGCCGCCAGGCCCAAAATCGGCCATAGGCCCCCGTACCGCCTGGTCACGCTGCTGCTGGTCCCACAGTGTGACCTGGGTCCCTGTACGGCCTCCCATTGCTTCCACTCTGCCATGTGCCACTTTGAAATCTCCTCACACTCCTGCGGTTGTCCATTTTGTCATAGGTTGCTGGCAGATTACAGGCCTTCCATTGGTGCCGCCAGGCCCCATATCGGCCATGGGCCCCCGTACCGCCTGGTCACGCTGCTGCTGGTCCCACAGTGTGACCTGGGTCCCTGTACGGCCTCCCATTGCTCCCACTCTGCCATGTGCCACTTTGAGGTCTCCTCACACTCCTGCGGTTTTCCATTTTGTCATAGGTTGCTGGCAGATTAGCGGCCTTCCATAGGTGCCGCCAGGCCCCATATCGGCCATGGGCCCCCGTACCGCCTGGTCACGCTGCTGCTGGTCCCACAGTGTGACCTGGGTCCCTGTACGGCCTCCCATTGCTCCCACTCTGCCATGTGCCACTTTGAGGTCTCCTCACACTCCTGCGGTTTTCCATTTTGTCATAGGTTGCTGGCAGATTAGCGGCCTTCCATAGGTGCCGCCAGGCCCCATATCGGCCATGGGCCCCCGTACCGCCTGGTCACGCTGCTGCTGGTCCCACAGTGTGACCTGGGTCCCTGTACGGCCTCCCATTGCTTCCACTCTGCCATGTGCCACTTTGAAATCTCCTCACACTCCTGCGGTTGTCCATTTTGTCATAGGTTGCTGGCAGATTACAGGCCTTCCATAGGTGACACCAGGCCCCAAATCGGCCATGGGCCCCCGTACCGCCTGGTCACGCTGCTGCTGGTCCCACAGTGTGACCTGGGTCCCTGTACGGCCTCCCATTGCTGCTGCCAGGAGGCAGCAGGGTCGCAGCTGTGTCAGTGGAGGCAAACGGCCACGGAGTAGAGCAGCAGCTCCACTGCAGCCTACCACCACAGCCAGTAGTGGTGCCGGTGTGCACGGAGGAAGTAGCAGTCAGCCAGTGAGGAGTAGCGGGTGCAAAGTTTCCTACTCGGCGGTGTGGCAAGTTTTCGTCAAGCCGCCCGAGGAAGTAAACGTAGCCTAATGTCGACTATGTGGCCAGAAAGTCAAGCGTGGCCAGGGGGCCCATGTTGGGACTACAGCGTTGCGTCAGCATATGCAGCGTCGCCATTCGGTGGCCTGGGAAAAACGTGATAAAGATACGGCGGTTCTGCCTGCCCCAGCCCAGGGTTCCATTTTGTCATAGGGTGCTGGCAGATTACGGGCCTCCCATAGGTGCCGCCAGGCCCCAAATCGGCCATGGGCCCCCGTACCGCCTGGTCACGCTGCTGCTGGGCCCACAGTGTGACCTGGGTCCCTGTACGGCCTCCCATTGCTTCCACTCTGCCATGTGCCACTTTGAGGTCTCCTCACACTCCTGTGCTTTTCCATTTTGACATAGGTTGCTGGCAGATTACAGGCCTTCCATAGGTGCCGCCAGGCCCAAAAACAGTGTGACCTGGGTCCCTGTACGGCCTCCCATTGCTTCCACTCTGCCATGTGCCACTTTGAAATCTCCTCACACTCCTGCGGTTGTCCATTTTGTCATAGGTTGCTGGCAGATTACAGGCCTCCCATAGGTGCCGCCAGGCCCCATATCGGCCATGGGCCCCCGTACCGCCTGGTCACGCTGCTGCTGAGCCCACAGTGTGACCTGGTCCCTGTACGGCCTCCCATTGCTTCCACTCTGCCATGTGCCACTTTGAAATCTCCTCACACTCCTGCGGTTGTCCATTTTGTCATAGGTTGCTGGCAGATTAGCGGCCTTCCATAGGTGCCACCAGGCCCCAAATCGGCCATGGGCCCCCGTACCGCCTGGTCACGCTGCTGCTGAGCCCACAGTGTGACCTGGGTCCCTGTACCGCCTTCCATTGCTCCCACTCTGCCATGTGCCACTTTGAGGTCTCCTCACACTCCTGCTGGTTTCCATTTTGTCATTTTTGCTGTATGGCCTCCCATTGCTGCTGCCTCCACCGCCACACTGTGGCTCCAAACACTGGTTTTGGCCCCGTGACTGGCCAAATGAGTGAAGTGTGCGGTGATTCTAAGATCGACGGCACTCATCTGCATGTCATACTGAGTGACAGTATTATTTCTCTTCCCCAGCAGACTCCAAGGGCATTTAAATTAAAGGTACAGTGTTCTGCACTAATATTAAGTCTCTCTGAAGCCTAGAAACACCCTTTTTTAAGTTAAATTCACAGCGAATTTATTCGTCTCGAATCGAATATTGTCCACGAATTCGCCGAATCAGTCGAATCGAATTTTTCATTTCTTTGCTCATCTCTAGTTCTGATGTTTTATGATTTTTATTATTTTACACAATATTAGTGCAATGATTTATGAAAGGTACAATTTCAGTTAAAAATACAGTAAAGTTAATTTCTGGGACATAAATGTAATTTATTATCTAAGGTTTCAGTAAAATATAAAAGATACATTTCCCCGCCCTGAATATAATGGGATCCCACATAACAGTCGCTGTTCATATTCAGAATTACTTTTTTACAATGGGATCTTGTGTCCGGATAAAATCTTTTATAGATCCCTTGTGACATTGTGTTCTCATTGTAAAATCCTAGATTTGTAAATCTGTCGCTGATATTTATAATGGTTTTGTCCAGAAAAAGAATGGAGTGATGTGGAGAGATGGAAACATATGTATAGATGAAAGATTGGTCTGTTGACTCCCCAGAGCTCCTTTCCATGAGAGATGTTTGTTCCCCCCCAGAACTGAACAATGGTATGTTCCTGAATGGCCAGGCTGCTGGTTTGTTGAATCCAGAGTCTACATACAAGATGCCTCCACAGTGTACATTGATGGGGCTGGGAAGGCTGGTACATGTTGTTCATTTGCTCCGGGTGCAGGAGATAGGACAGAATCCCATTGTTGCCGGGTGTCCTCGCTTTCCTCAATTCTGTACTCACTTCATTTACAAAAGCAAACTATGTGAGTGGAGAAGGTGATTGTATCCGGCTGGAGCTCAGACCTGACAGGGACTCGGGATTTTGGGCCTCTTACGTCTAAGACAAATATAGTCTGAGTTGGAGAGAAGATAAAATATCATTTCTTCTCAGAGACATTCTGAGGGGTTTTCCACAATTTGTAATTGCTGACAATTCTTTTATGGACATTCAGCTGTCAGTGGGGAAACCTGCCGACAGATGAGGAGTCATCGGTTAGGGGTGTGACCGCCTGATTTCCAGCCAATCATTAACAACCAGATATATTTCACACAGAATTCAGATAAGTCCATCAATTGTCACCAGATGAGAATTCAGAGAAAGCTCCACCCTCATTCCTTCTCCACCAATCATGGATCTCCAGTTACCCAGTCACCGTGGGCATGATTTCCTTGACATCCATCATTGGTGTCAGTGAGATAAAATAAGCCCCATTGTTGGTGTCAGTGAGATAAAATAAGCCCCATTGTTGATGTCAGTGAGATAAAATAAGCCCCATTGTTGGTATCAGTGAGATAAAATAAGCCCCATTGTTGGTGTCAGTGAGATAAAATGAGCCCCATTGTTGGTGTCAGTGAGATAAAATAAGCTCCATTGTTGGTGTCAGTGAGATAAAATAAGCTTCATTGTTGGTGTCAGTGAGATAATATAAGCTCTATTATTGGTGTCAGTGAGAACAAAGTGTACCCCCAGCCCAGCATAAGTGGTCAGTGGTGGTACTTACCTGATCCCACCCTCCCACTATCTCTCTGCTGATGTCACAATTATACTTTCACTGTAGGAAAGGAGATGCCGGCTCCCAGCAGTCGGGTATAATTGCAGTGCCTGGTGATGGAACCCAGAGAGAGTTCCGGAGTCATCACCTCACTGCCACTCTGAAGAGTCCTGGAACCTGCCAGACATGGACATGAACATTCCAGAACACTTAGAAACAACAAGAAGGTTCAAACTATGAGACATTTCTTGGAGCTGCAGTTCCTCTGAGCTCCACCAGGTGGTGAGTGCCCTTCTACCCAGAGAGAAAGTGATGTTAGATACAGACAGGAAGTGATGTCAGGTACATACAGGAAGTGATGTCAGGTACAGACAGGAAGTGATGCCAGGTATAGACAGGAAGTGATGTCAGGTACATACAAGACGTGATGTCAGGTACAGATGGGAAGTCATATCAGGTACATACAGGAAGTGATGTCAGGTATAGACTGGAAGTCATGTCAGGTACAGACAAGAAGTGATGTCAGGTACAGACAGGAAGTGATGTCAGGTATAGACAGGAAGTGATGTCAGGTACAGACAGGAAGCTCTGGGTGAGGTAAGTCGGGAGGAAGTGGAGAGGAGACATTGCTGTGTCTCCCAGCAGACAGAAGGTGTCAGTAATGAGGCTCCACCTGATGCTGGCTGCTGGGAAGGTATATAATCCCCCCGTAGTTTTCATCAGTGCCTCAGTGTTCTGCCTGTGAGCCGCTTCCCTGCTGGATCCTGCGTCCTGTATCTTGTATACTTTCCCCTGATTCTGGTTTCCTGCATCCTGTTCCCCCATCTCTGCTCCCGATTCCCAGTCCCGGGTCTGCCCGGTGTATGTCAGCTTCCCTCCATTGTACACAGTGTATTATAGTCAGGTTGTTGGGTCGGTTATTTGCTGTCACATTTATTTGTCACTTTTGCTTTGTTTATGATCTGTGGGTGTCGGAGGGTGTCGTGTCCATTAGTAAATGAGACTTAAAGTGATTGTAAAGGCAACTTTTTTTTCTTTTAAAACAAACATGTCATACTTACTGCTGTGTGTGATGGGTTTGCACAGAGCAGCCTGGATCCTCCTCTTCTCGGGTCCCCCACAGGTGCTCCTGGCCTCTCCCTCCTGCTGAGTGCCCCCACAGCAAGCAGTTTGTTATGGGGGCATCCAAGCAGGCTCAGGAGCAAGCCGCTGCTCTGTGTGCCCACAGAGTCCCCTCTCCCTCATTGGCTCACTGGCCATGATTGACAGCAGCAAGAGCCAACGGCCCCTGCTCCTGCCTCAGCCAAAGAGGGAGAGTCCCCAGACTGCAGAGGATCTTGAGCACATTGCTGGATCAGGATGGGGCTCAGGTGAGTATTGGGGGGGCTGCTGCACAGAGAAGGGTATTTACCTTCATATATAGAATGCATGGAGGTAACAAACCTCCTGACTTTACACCCCCTGTAATCACACTCCTCCTACTCCGTCTTATTCCACATTTCTTAGGCATAGCCCACCGATCTGGTCATCCCTGCTGTCACTGGATACCTGCATTCCTTACAAGGGTTTATATTCTTCACCAGTGTACTCTGTATACCGGGCTGTATACCACAACATCCTGACCATTGTACTATGCATGCTGGGCAGTATATGACATACTCCTGACCACTGCGCTCTGTACACAGGCCTAAGATATACTCCTGACCACTGCACTCTGTTACACAGGCCTAAGATATACTCCTGACCACTGCGCTCTGTACACAGGCCTAAGATATAATCCTGACCACTGCACTCTGTACACAGGCCTAAGATATAATCCTGACCACTGCACTCTGTACACAGGCCTAAGATATAATCCTGACCAGTGCGCTCTGTACACGGGCCTAAGATATACTCCTTACCACTGCGCTCTATACACAGGCCTAAGATATACTCCTGACCACTGCACTCTGTACACAGGCCTAAGATATAATCCTGACCACTGCACTCTGTACACAGGCCTAAGATATACTCCTGACCACTGCACTCTGTACACAGGCCTAAGATATACTCCTGACCACTGCGCTCTATACACAGGCCTAAGATATACTCCTGACCACTGCGCTTTGTACACAGGCCTAAGATATAATCCTGACCACTGCACTCTGTACACAGGCCTAAGATATACTCCTGACCACTGCGCTCTGTACACAGGCCTAAGATGTAATTCTAACCACTGCGCTCTGTACACAGGCCTAAGATATACTCCTGACCACTGCGCTTTATACACAGGCCTAAGATATACTCCTGACTACTGCACTCTGTACACAGGCCTAAGATGTAATTCTTACCACTGCACTCTGTACACATGCCTAAGATATAAACCTGACCACTGCACTCTGTACACAGGCCTAAAATATAACCCTGACCACTGCACTCTATACACAGGGTTGTATATGACATACTCCTGACCACTGCGCTCTGTACACAGGCCTAAGATATAACCCTGACCACTGCACTCTGTACACAAAGCTGTATATGATATACTCCTAACCACTGCACTCTGTACACAGGGCTGTATATAATATGCTCATGACCACTGCACTCTGTACACAGGGCTGTATATAATATGCTCATGACCACTGCACTCTGTACACAGGGCTGTATATAATATGCTCATGACCACTGCACTCTGTACACAGGCCTAAGATATTATCCTGACCACTGCACTCTATACACGGGACTGTATATGACATATTCCTGACCACTGCACTCTGTACACAGGCCTAAGATATAAACATGGCCACTGCACTCTATACATAGGGCTGCATATGATATGTTCCTGACCTCTGTACACAGGCCTAAGATATAATCCTGACCACTGCACTCTGTACACAGGTCTAAGATATAATCCTGACCACTGCACTCTGTACACAGGGCTGTATATGAAAGGTTTCTGACCACTGCACTGTATACACAGGTCTAAGATATAATCCTGACCACTGCACTCTGTACACAGGGCTGTATATGAAAGGTTCCTGACCACTGCACTGTATACACAGGTCTAAGATATAATCCTGACCACTGCACTCTATATACAGGGCTGTATATGACATGTTCCTGACCACTGCACTCTATACACAGGGCTGTATATGATATACTCCTGACCACTGCACTCTATACACAGAGCTGTATATGATATGCTCCTGACCACTGCACTCTGTACACAGGACTGTATGTGACATGTTCCTAACCACTGCACTCTTTTTGCTGCGCCATGTATGACATGTTCCTGACCAATGGCCACATCTAAATGCTGGGCTGTATAAGACATGATCTTACCCACTGTGCGCTGTACATGACATACCACTTCTGACTACTTCACTCTGTATGAGGACTGTATATCATATACTCCTGACCACTACACTCTGGGATGGAAACCACATACTCCTGACCACTACATTCTATATTCTGGGATGGAAAACACATACTCCTGACCACTACACTCTGTACTCTGAGATGTAAATCACATACTCCTGACCACTACACTCTGTACTCTGGGATGTAAATCACATACTCCTGACCACTACACTATGTACTCTGGGATGTAAATCACATACTCCTGACCACTACATTCTGTACTCTGGGATGTAAATCACATACTCCTGACCACTACACTCTGTACTCTGGGATGGAAATCACATATTCCTGACCACTACACTCTGTACTCTGGGATGTAAATCACATATTCCTGACCACTACACTATGTACTCTGGGATGTAAATCACATACTCCTGACCACTACATTCTATACTCTGGGATATAAATCACATACTCCTGACCACTACATTCTATACTCTGGGATATAAATCACATACTCCTGACCACTACATTCTGTATTATGGGATGTAAATCACATACTCCTGACCACTACACTCTGTACTCTGGGATGTAAATCACATACTCCTGACCACTACATTCTGTACTCTGGGATGGAAATCACATACTCCTGACCACTACATTCTGTACTCTGGGATAGAAATCACATACTCCTGACCACTACACTCTGTATTCTGGGATGTAAATCACATACTCCTGACCACTGCATTCTGGGATGGAAATTACATACTCCTGACCACTGCACTCTGTACTCTGGGATGGAAATCACATACTCCTGACCACTACACTCTGTACTCTGGGATGTAAATCACATACTCCTGACCACTACATTCTGCACTCTGGGATGTAAATCACATACTCCTGACCACTACACTCTGGGATGGAAATCACATACTCCTGACCACTACATTCTGCACTCTGGGATGGAAATCACATACTCCTGACCACTACACTCTGTACTCTGGGATGGAAATCACATACTCCTGACCACTACATTCTGTACTCTGGGGTGTAAATCACATACTCCTGACCACTACATTCTGTACTCTGGGGTGTAAATCACATACTCCTGACCACTACACTCTGTACTCTGGGATGGAAATCACATACTCCTGACCACTACACTCTGTACTCTGGGATGTAAATCACATACTCCTGACCACTGCACTCTGTACTCTGGGATGTAACTCCTGACCACTGCACGTTGTTTGCAGGGCTGTATGAAGTAGTCTCCTGACCCCTGCACTCTGGGCCATTATTCATGATGAACCAGAAACTGGATGACCTGTAAAGTCTTGTAAAGTGTCCCCTGTGAGAAATGTTTGGGCCCCAAAGATCCCCATCGTGGCCCCGACACACACAATTCTTTTCACTCAATAAATTCTTTATTATAGTTTTACTTCTAACAAGATTGTAATCATAGAATCAGGAAATAACAAAGGAAGGAATCCGATTGGTCAGGAAGATCCCTTGTCTGGAATGTGGGGGCGGAGTCATTATTATTGGTGTACAATACAATACACAACGTGTTCCATTATTATAACAAAGTATTGTAGAAAAGATCCCAACATGTGACATGGCTGAATGAATGCTGGTCATATTAGTTCATCTATTCTCTAAGTGGGGTGGTATCTATTGGGCCAATCCCTTTTACAAACCACACATAATATTGCCCTTCAAAGTGAAAACAGAAACGATTTGTACAAAATCAAAGAGTAGAAATATTTTCCGGTGGATCCCCTCTACCCAGACCCCATATGTAGACATAGAACAACAAGCTGTGTTCCCTCTCGTGCCGCACTCCTCCAACCACCCAAACCCACACAGAAGCCAAGGGAAATAATGAGAGGAAAGTTTCCCCCTAGTTTGGGGCGGAGTTCTCCTTCCCTCCTGTTGGGGGATGGGAGAAGGATGGACTGAAGACAGAGAGACGCTTCGGGGTCACCACTGTTCTGTAGAGCCTTGAAATGAAGGTCATCAACTTCAGAAGTTCTTGTTGTCTGTGTAAAGTTCCCCGATAACGAGATCTGGGCTCTCCCGGCTTCTAGCTCTGTAACCCGCTATATCATTATCAGGAAACGCAACTCCGACACCCAAGAAGGGCTGAAGTTGTGTCCTTCATTTCCAGGATCTACTGACCACTCTGCACCCCGACATTTACTGCACTTCATCCATGTCTTTGGGGACCTCTCATCTCCTTATCAACTGTTCCTTCCATGATGAAGATCAGCCATGGAGTATATCTGAGGTGTATATCAGGGTGTGCTTCTTCCCCACATGAGAGCTGGGATGTCCAGCAACATTCATCTAGAAGACATTTCCCGCACTCAAGGCACTAATATACCTCCAGGGTTGTGTGGGACCCCTGATGTACAGGAAGACAGGACTTCAGTGAGGAACATTTCCCTCACTAAGGACAGGAAAGTGGCTTCTCCCCATGTGAGATCTCTGATGTCTGTAAAGATTGGATGTCTGTGAAAAACATTTCCCGCACTCATGACAGGAATACGGCTTCTCCCCTGTGTGATATCTCTGATGTTTGTGAAGACTAGACTTCTCTGAAAAACATTTCCTGCACTCAGGACAGGAATATGGCTTCTCCCCCGTGTGAGATCTCTGGTGTGTGTAAAGATTGGACTTCACTGAAAAACATTTGCTGCAATCAGGACAGGAATATGGCTTTTCCCTCGTGTGACATCTCTGATGTCTGTAAAGACTGGACTTATCTGAAAAACATTTTTGACACTCAGGACAGGAATACGGCTTCTCCCCTGTGTGAGATCGCTGATGTGTGTAAAGATTGAACTTCTGTGAAAAACTTTTCCCACACTCAGGACAGAAATACGGTTTCTCTCCCGTGTGAGATCTTTTATGCACATTAACATGGTATGTAGAACAGATCCTCTTGCCGCACTCAGTACAGGAGAAGCTCTTCCCTGTTGGAAGGCCGGCCCGGTCCCGCACAGTCTGAGGTTCCTCAGGATACGAGGAATCCGATGGTCCATCTACACTGGGTGGTGCCGGATGGACATTGGAGGGAGCCGGGTTTTCTCCTGGACTATACTGTGTGATGTCCTCATCTTCTACTTTCCAGTCTGGAGACAAAGTGAGACAATCCTCGGAGGTTTTCCTCATCTCCCGGCCATGGACTAAAATACAAAGACAAAGAGGATTACTAGACAGGAGCTGATTGGTTCCCCCAAACCAGGACTCCGCCCACACCAGGCAGCTTGGTCTCTGAGGAGCTTACAATTCCACCCTCAAGGGAACTAGGAAATGGCTCCTCTGATCTCCTACCAGGTCATTTCTTTATTCATGGACCTTAGTCAGAGAGTGAGGAAACAACCAGAACTGTCTTTTATAGGAGGGACAGTGATGAGGGGATTATAGGATGAGGGTCCCCACCCCCTCTATCACTCATCATCATCTTCCCAACACAATAAGTACTGCACTTCCTTATTTAGTCCATGATTTAGTCATGAAGAACAGCGGGGCTGAGCCCCACCAGAGGTCAGAGAGTGAGGATGGGGGGAGAACAACCAAGATGAAGACTGGACTGATCCTGAAGACCACCATCATTGGGGTATTGACTCCTCCCTCATTATCACTTTCTGTTTAAGGGACCAAAGTTGGAGGATGTTATCACATTATTATGACCATGTAAAAGTCTGTGCTCCAATCACATCATCCAATATAAAATGTCCAGCTGGGAGGAAATGGGGGGAACAAAAGAGAATCCATATTATGTGTATAAATAGCAGTGGGGGGAGGGGGAGAGCGGAAGTCAGGAATATGGAATGTACAACATAGAGTATATAGTGCAGGGGTCAGGAGTATGTAATGTACAACATAGAGTATATAGTGCAGGGGTCAGGAGTATGTAATGTACAACATAGAGTATATAGTGCAGGGGTCAGGAGTATGTAATGTACAACAGAGTATATAGTGCAGGGGTCAGGAGTATGTAATGTACAACATAGAGTATATAGTGCAGGGGTCAGGAGTATGTAATATACAACAGAGTATATAGTGCAGGGGTCAGGAGTATGTAATGTACAACATAGAGTATATAGTGCAGGGGTCAGGAGTATGTAATGTACAACATAGAGTATATAGTGCAGGGGTCAGGAGTATGTAATGTACAACATAGAGTATATAGTGCAGGGGTCAGGAGTATGTAATGTACAACATAGAGTATATAGTGCAGGGGTCAGGAGTATGTAATGTACAACATAGAGTATATAGTGCAGGGGTCAGGAGTATGTAATGTACAACATAGAGTATATAGTGCAGGGGTCAGGAGGATGTAATGTACAACATAGAGTATATAGTGCAGAGGTCAGGAGTATGTAATGTACAACAGAGTATATAGTGCAGGAGTCAGGAGTATGTAATGCACAACAATTTATATAGTGCAGGGGTCAGGAGTATGTACTGTACAACATAGAGTATATAGTGCAGGGGTCAGGAGTATGTAATGCACAACATAGAATGTATAGTGCAGGCATCAGGAGAATGTAATGTACAACAGATTATATAGAGCAGGGGTCAGGAGTATGTAATGCACAACAGAGTATATAGTTCAGGGGTCAAGAGGATGTAATGCACAACATAGATTATATAGTGCAGGGGTCAGGAGTATGTAATGTACAACATAGATTATATAGTGCAGGGGTCAGGAGGATGTAATGTACAATATAAATTATATAGTGTAAGGGTCAGGTCTCATAATATTGGTACTCAGCAATCAGGGGAAGATTGTTTACTGTAGACAAGTTGCAGAGATCCCACACCGCTGCCTCCCATCTCCTGAGACTGCACTCAGTGACTTGGGTCTGAGACACTACAGACATATCCCTCCACCAGGCACAGCCAGCAGACCACAGAGCAAGGAACCCTGGGAGAAATGTTCTGTCAGAGATCTTACTAGACCCGGGCATGGAGTAAAAGACTTAAAGCACACACCCCAGGTGCCTAGGTAGAGCAATGTCTAAAGTGAAAATGAACATTTTGCTGCCAGCTGATCCCCAGAATCTCCATAAATCCAGTCTAGAGACATAAATTGTGTCTGCAGCACAGAGAAGGAAGATTATCCGAGAGAAATCCAGGAATACAGGACGGGGAACACAGCTCAGGAAAGTGACCAGGGGATTACAGGCTGATATCACCCAGTCCCCGCCCTACTCTGGACCAATCAGTGAGCAGTATGGGTGGAGGAATGGATTTAGTGTTCATGACCCACCTGTGCTGATCTCTGTAGGAGTGTCCTCCTCTATAAATGTCCCCGTTATTCCATCCTCCTCCATAGACTGCTGATCATCCCTCACATACGCCTCTTCTTCTTCTGCTTTCACCTCAAATTCTATATCGATTGGATCTCCACTCTAAATCAAGAGAAGGAGAGAAAATATCATCTGTAAAATATAAGCTCACATAAAATATCCACACATTGTCTCTATGAGTCCATGTTCTAGATTCTCCATCCCACCAACCTTGCAATAGTGAGGGATGGTGTGACCTTCCTGTGTGGAATCCCGGGAATACAGAGGACGGGGACATCTCTCTGGTGGGTTCCTGGTATTAGGTGGCTCCATAACATCCTTGTGTCCTTCTGAAAACTCCTCCATCACTCCATACTCCTCATCCTCCTCTTTATACTCTTCTTTAACATCAATATTATCATCCCCGAGGATTCCACTCTGAAAGATATAATAAAACATTCATTGTAACAAACATGCTGTGTATAAATCACAACTACCAATAATTGTCATCATCTACCTGATGATGGTGAGGGATGGTGTGACCTTCCTGTGTGGAATCCCGGGAATACAGAGGACGGGGACATCTCTCTGGTGGGTTCCCATGACTGGATCCATCTGTAGGAAACACACACACTGACTGAATCCATTGTTTCTATGTGTTTATCAGATGATGGGGGATCTAGGTGGATCCTCCGTACTGCTCTCTCCTTTACAATAAAGTCTCCTCTTACCCGGTGATGTGAGGGGCGGCTGATTGTCCATCATGACGTCCTTGTAGAGATCCTTGTGTCCTTCTAAATACTCCCACTCCTCCATGGAGAAATAGACAGTGACACCCTGACACCTTATAGGAACCTGACACACACAATGATACAGTCACCATCCAGACACATCCCTTGTCTGTTACTGGAGAATGTCCCAGAATTCCCGGCACCGCTCACCTCTCCTGTCAGCAGCTCAGTGATCTCTCTGGTGACTTCTAGAATCTTCTTCTTCTTTCTCTCTTCTATCAGGGAGGGAGGTGGAGGCAATGTGATGTCATATGATCTCCAGACTTCACAGGAGGAAAACTCTACATCTGAACACAAATAGTCACATCAAATGATATTCCCAGAATCCTCCTCACCTCTCCATTCAGGTCTCCATTTTATTAAAGCCCCACTTCAGGCTGAGGTATAATTCCCCCCACAGGACCCCCACACTATGCAGGGTATAAGGAATTCTGACATCATTACACACAACGCAGGACCAACAGTTCTGTTTTGCTTATGAGGATGCCAAGGGTCCCCCATCCTAACACCATAGAATAAAAAGAAAGGAGCCAAATGGAGGGACATTGGGAGGAGGAGCTGTGAGGTCAGTGTGATGTCATAGGATTCTCTGACTCTGGATGGAGGGACATTGGGAGGAGGAGCTGTGAGGTCAGTGTGATGTCATAGGATTCTCCATCCCCTGCCACTTATAAAAGTGGTATAATCCTTTGGTATAGACTGATGAGGTGAGAAGGTGACACCTCTCCACAATGAGGAGAATGTTCCGGCCCCGGAAGTGGGGGATGTTCTGCCCCTGAAGGGGTTAATCTGGGTTCCCACACTATATATGTGTGTATCATCATCTGCTGGAGATAAAAGACATCACAGTGACTATGGAGGAAGAGGACGGACGTGACTATGGAGGAAGAGGACAGACATGACTATGGAGGAAGAGGACGGACGTGACTATGGAGGAAGAGGACGGACGTGACTATGGAGGAAGAGGACGGACGTGACTATGGAGGAAGAGGACGGACGTGACTATGGAGGAAGAGGACGGACGTGACTATGGAGGAAGAGGACGGACGTGACTATGGAGGAAGAGGACGGATGTGACTATGGAGGAGGAGGACGGATGTGACTATGGAGAAAGAGGACGGACGTGATTATGGAGGAAGAGGACGGACGTGATTATGGAGGAAGAGGACGGATGTGACTATGGAGGAAGAGGACGGACATGACGGGGGGTTACTGGGTGTAAATAGGAAATAACGTCTTATTACCTCCTCTGCTGCCACTTCCAGCAACGTCTCCTCTCTGCTTCCTCCCAACTCAGCTCTCACCCGAAACTTCCTGTCTGTACCTGACACCACTTCCTGTCTGTCTTCCATAGAGACTTCCTGTGTGGGTAGAAGTGAGATCCCCACCTTGTGGAGCTCAGAGGAACTGCAGCCCCGAGAAGCGTCTGGTAGTGTGACCCCGGCCTTGTGCTGGGTGTGTATGGACTGTAGATCCTTGTGTAGGGGAGGAAATGACTCCTATCTGTGACTGCTGTAACCTGCTGACTGGCATCTCCTGTGAAATCTGACACTTGCACTGGATACACACAAGGCAGTCAGTGATTTCAGCCCCTCCCTTCTCCTCTCAGACTGTAATACAGAGAGAGCCAATCAGAAGAGGTATTAAAGGAGCCAATGACAGGGACTTTCTCAAGCAGGAGGTGCAGCTGCAAAGCATTGTGGGATATGCAGTCCTGAACAGAAACGGCCTGATAGGCTGATATGAGGGATGGAACTACAGAGACCAGCATGCTTAGTGAGAGCAGAGTGAAGGACTCCATCTTGTTTTTCCTGAGGGGAGGCAGTCTGCATGTGGCAGGAGACAGTCTGGACCTGGCAGAGAAGTGCTCAGGGTCAGTTCACTCCATGTTTAGGTATCTGCATCAGTCAGGGAACATCCAACCTGAGAGATGTGGCCTACAGTACAGTGCCTACACCGACAGTGTGAAGGGCTCATCGTGAGGTGACCACAGGAGCCGCTCATTTCCAGGACCATGGTTTGGGCCTTAGTCCCAGGATCTGGTGAGAGGGATTTTGCCCCCTGGCAGATGACAGGAACACGGCACACAGAGACATGACACTTCTCCCATACTCACCAGGCACTGGGTTGTGTAGATGGTCCTGCTATACAGACACAGTGTTTGCTTTGCTATACAAATCCTGCCACGGGATTACAATGATACTTTACCATAGGAGTGTAAGTGCACCAATGAAAGTGTCTCGCTGAAGACCCCAACATTCATCCTGTTACCAAGAGACTGAAGTTACTGGTGCCATACGGGCACGCGCATGCGTATTCAGGCCTCTATATTGCATGGTGTGGGAGGGAATAGCTCTACCTTGGAAAGTAGCTATGAAGCATCAGTTGGGCGCAGTGTTTGCCTATTGGGCTTGTGGTGTCGGGGGTTAGAAGGGAGAAGTCTGACACAACAGAGTCATTCTTCTGCTCTCCTCCAGGCACATCTAGGATCGGCACAGGGGGTGATGCCAGTTAGAGGGGTGGGAGATTAGTGAACATTCTCTCCTGGATCTCCCCTTCTTTCATTGAACATTTACTCCTGGATTTCCACTTCCCATGGTGAACGTTCACTCCTGGATTTCTCCCTCCTGGAGTGAGCATTCGCTCATGGATCTCCCCTTCCTTTAGTGAATGTTCACTCCTGGATCCCCCTTCCTTCAGTGAACATTGACTGGTGGATATCAGAGGATGGGGAGACGTCAGAGGTCCATCAGCTTCATCAGATGACAGGAGAGACATTAGAGGTCTATCAGCTTCATCTGAGAACAGGGGAGACATCAAAATGTCCATCAGCTTCATTGTAGAACAAGGGAGACATCAGAGGTCCATCAGCTTTATCAGAGGGCAGGGGAGTCATCAGAGGTCCATCAGCTTCATCAGAGGATAGGCAGACATCAGAGGTCCATCAGCTTTATCAGAGGGCAGGGGAGTCATCAGAGGTCCATCAGCTTCATCAAAGGATAGGCAGACATCAGAGGTCCATCAGCTTTACCAGAGGGCAGGGGAGTCATCAGAGGTCCATCAGCTTCATCAAAGGATAGGCAGACATCAGAGGTCCATCAGCCTCATTGGAGACAGGGGAGACATCAGAGGTCCATTAGCTTCATCAGAGGACAGAGGAGAAATCAAAGGTCTATCAGCCTCATCAGAGGACAAGGGAGACATCAGAGGTCCATCAGCTTTATTGGAGGACAGGGGAGACATCAGAAGTCCATCAGCTTCATCGTAGGACAAGGAAGACATCAGAGGTCCATCAGCTTTATTGGATGACAGAGGAGTCATTAGAGGCTGTCACAGATCTCATCCATATGCACACGGCCACAGCCACTAGCTAACCGAGGCGTGCATGTCTGGCCATGACTTGGTGTAAAGAGGGAATGAGGGGGACTTATTTTGTCACAGCCCGCACTACCTCTCCTCTCATATTAGGACCCATGCAGTTTATTATTATTATTACATCGAGTTTATATAGCGCCAAAGGGTTTGCTCAGCGCTGTACAATGGGGGGGGGGGGGGACAATACATGGCACAGTACAACAATAACAAACAATGTACAAGGGGTAAGAGGGCCCTACTCTTTCGAGCTTACAATCTAGGAGGGAGGGGGTAATGGTACAGTAGGAAGTGGCTGTGGGGGATGAAGTGGTGGGAGGAATGAGGGAGAATGGCCGTTAGGTGAGGGTGGGGTAGGCTTCCCTGAAGAGATGGGTTTTGAGGGAGCGCCTGAAGGTGAGGAGGGAAGGCGACAGTCTGATGGATTGGGGCAGTGAGTTCCAGAGGATGGGGGAGGACCTGGAGAAGTCTTGCAGTCGTGCATGGGAGGAGGATAGAAGGAGGTCCAGTGAGGAGCGAAGGGTACGGGTAGGGCGGTACTTGGGGATCAGGTTGGTGAGGTAGTCAGGGGCAGTGTTGTGAACGGCTTTGTAGGTCAGGGTTAGGAGTTTAAATTTGATGCGTTGGGCAATCGGGAGCCAGTGGAGGGAGAGGCAGAGGGGGGTGGCAGAGGTGGAGCGGGTGGTGAGGTGGATGAGTCTAGCCGCTGAGTTCAGGATGGTCTGGAGCGGGGAGAGCCTGCGCTGGGGTAGGCCGGTGAGAAGAGAATTGCAGTAATCAAGGTGTGAGATGATGAGGGAGTGTACGAGTAGTTTGGTGGTGTCAGGGGTGAGGAAGGAGCGTATCTTGGCGATGTTGCAGAGGTGGAGCCTGCATGTGTTTGTGAGTGATTTGACATGCGGTTGGAAGGAGAGGTTCGAGTCAAGAATGACGCCAAGGACTTTGGCTTGCGGGGCGGGAATGATAGTGGAGTTGTTGTTAGTTTATGTTGTCTATATGGAGGAGGTGTAGGGTTAGATTCATCCTAGGCTCTAAGTGTTCCCCCTTGACCAACATCATTTTTAATCCAAGTCTCCCAGATAGTCTGGCCATTGGTCGAGTCCATCCTTGGGCTGAGGTTAATCTATTCCAATTGCAACATTTGGTCAATCCTGTAATTCACAACCTTAAATCCTTCCCTGACATTCAAAAAGCTGCTCGTATTCCACCCCATCATTATTTTGTTTATCTACAGATACAACACATTTTTGCCCCCAAAGCCTCTTCTCTGACTCTTGAACAACCTACCCCTTTAGATCATATCTGCATCCAAGGCCCACACCACCGGGACATCATTTCCGCTACGTATACATTGCTTGTAGATGCCCTTTTTCTATTGGTTCTCCCCTTTATATGTGTAAATGGTCCCGTTTCCTTCAATGTGATATTGGGTTGGATCAATGGAGTAGGATTTGGGAGGCCTCTTCTAAATCTTCTGTGTGTGTAATGTGTACAGAAAATCCTTCTAAGACCCCCATGTTTTGGTATCGGACCCCTGAGGTTCTCCATGATAGTAACCCGAATGTTTCTTCTGTTTGCTGGTGTTGTGGGATGAAAACTGACACTCTTTTCCACATTTTTTGGGATTGCCGGTCCATTGCGCCCTTTTGGAGGAGGTCCTTACCCCATTGTGGTTACTTCTGTGGGCTCCTGTCCCTTTTGAGCCCATTTACTTTCTGTTGGGTCTACCTTTTCGGGTCTCTCTAAATGTGCGAGGAAACTTTCCACCTCCATTCTGAGGGCAGCCAGGAGAACCATTCCCATGCATTGGCTGTCTTCTATGTCCCCCATGTTACCGGCACTGATGAAGGTCAGAGCAGAAATGAGAAAGTTGGAGTACCTACCTGCTTTACACCCTGCTACTGTCCCTGCGCTGGAGGCAGTTCAGGACCCACGGGACACCTATGACACCGATCTGTCTGCTCCGATCGTTTGTGATTGATGGCCATGTCACTGTTTTGTATTGACATTGTATGTTCTTATGTACCTCTCATCGATGAGCTGCTTTATCAGCCTTCTCTCCCTCTCTGCTTTTATTTTACATTTACCTTTGTGACTGCTTGTTGTAATGTGTGACATAGAGATGGAAATGGGTGCTAATAGGCTGCAGGAGATCTGCTGAGACATAGAGAGGAAAATGGGTGATAATAGGCTGCAGGAGATCTGCTGAGACATAGAGAGGGAAATGGGAGCTAATAGGCTGCAGGAGATCTGCTGAGACATAGAGAGGGAAATGGGTGCTAATAGGCTGCAGGAGATCCGCTGAGACGTAGAGAGGGAAATGGGTGCTAATAGGCTGCAGGAGATCCGTTGAGACATAGAAAGGGAAATGGGTGCTAATAGGCTGCAGGAGATCTGCCGAGACATAGAAAGGGAAATGGGTGCTAATAGGCTGCAGGAGATCTGCCGAGACATAGAAAGGGAAATGGGAGCTAATAGGCTGCAGGAGATCTGCTGAGACATAGAAAGGGAAATGGGTGCTAATAGGCTGCAGGAGATCCGCTGAGACGTAGAGAGGGAAATGGGTGCTAATAGGCTGCAGGAGATCCATTGAGACATAGAAAGGGAAATGGGTGCTAATAGGCTGCAGGAGATCTGCCGAGACATAGAAAGGGAAATGGGAGCTAATAGGCTGCAGGGGATCTGCTGAGACATAGAAAGGGAAATGGGTGCTATTAGGCTGCGGGAGATCCGCTGAGACATAGCGAGGGAAATGGGAGCTAATAGGCTGCAGGAGATCTGCTGAGACAATGAAATGTGTATGAAATGGATGGATGTGCAGACACTCCCAGAAGATGATGTCATTATGAGTGGATTGATATATATTTTTGCATTGTCCCCCCCAGAAGGATCAGGTTTGGCGGGATCGCTCTCATTAGCTATACATTTGTATTTTGTGTTCTGTGTTTGTAAGACTTTTCTATATGTAATAAGAGATGTTTGTTGAACAGTTGGTTACATAAGAGTTACATTTATTTCTTCTTCCTTTATTCAGTAATGTTTCATCTCCCGTAGTATCCCTGTAAGGTACATATTATACAGGAAGGGGGATTATGGGATGGATCTCGGGGCTGCAGTTCCTCTGATCTCCACAAGGTGGGGATCTCACCTATATTCACACAGGAAGTCTCTATGGAATGCAGATAGGAAGTGATGTCAGGGACAGACAGGAAGTGATGTCAGGCGCAGACAGGAAGTGATGTCAGGCACAGACAGGAAGTTCCAGATGAAAGGCGAGGCGGGAAGAAGTATAGAGGAGACGTTGGTGGAAGTGGCAGCAGAGGAGGTAATAAGATGTTATTTCCTATTTACAACAAATGTATATAAATCTGAGGCTCTTTTAGGAATGTTGGGGGGTTTAAGCAATGAAAGGGGCTTTATAGCAACTTAAATGTGTAATATGTGTAACATTGTTCTGTTTATCTCCTCCTCCCCTCCCCCGCCTGTCTCCAGCACCGCACCCGGGGACTAGCAGGGAGGGGAGAGACCTTGCAGTGTAATGAGAACCGATTGGCTGCTCCTCAGGAAAGGGGAGTGTCCGGCTTATCCTTTCTCCCTTTCACTCCCAGAGCCGTTTTTGCACATTTAAAAAATCATTTTAACCTGAAGATGACACAAAACCCCCCAAATATTGATTTTCTGAAAGTAGAGACTTTAGAGAATAAAATAGCGGCAGTTCCAATATTTTATGTCACAAAATATTATCACAAAGTCTAGGAAATGCCAAATTTCATTAAAAAATACACTTAAGTTAATTTCAGGGCACAAAAAGCAATAAATGACCCATTTATGTGTAAAAATATAAAAGCCGAGGTTGCAGCGAGTAAATAGATATCCAACATGTCAAACCTTAAGTTGTGTGTGCTGAAATGGTGACAACCTTTAGTCCCGGTATTATCTATAGGGGACACATTTATAGCCCCTTCTAGGTCATCAGTATAGAGTACGGAGGAGGTCTGCTCCTAGAATTATCCTCTCATTCTGGTGTGACCGGAGATATGTAACGTGTATCACAATCAATGTTATCACGTGTAGGCGCTCCAGCGTGTGCTCTTACGTTTGGGTGCGCATATATGTGGGGGTGGGGGGGGCCTCAATTTTTTAAGGGGAGGAGTTATGTACTTGGGTGTAACTTTAATTCTTTACAATTAAAAAAAAGCATTTTTACTTAAGGGGACAAAGTCCTCTATGAGATGACTTTTGATGACAGGTTCTCTTTATGGAGACATCCAGGGTCTAAAAGACCCCCAATGTCTCCCCTGTACTCCATTGGATGTAATGTAGTGCACATCGCACCGCATTACATTCTTTGCCGGCCTCGATGGTCGGGAAATCTGTCATAATATCACTTCTGGGTCAGGACAAGAAGGGGGTGAATGTGTCCGCTCTCCTCCGTCCCCTCTACCCTCCGACACCCGCTGACCCGGGCCCACAGATGGGCAAGCAGAGCCGGGGAAGCATAGTAGGTACAGGAGAGGATCACACACACGGGGTGGCAGAGGCTGGCACCTGAAAGGAGAGCCCTGCGGCTTGCCCTCAGCAGGGATAAAGATTAAACACAATACTTGCCCGGCCCCCAGAACTACATATCCCGGGCGTCGGGTGATGTAAAGTGACCATCCCTGCATGATGAGCCGACATTGACCTCACAGCACTGCCTCAGAGCAAACTAGTCATAGGAAGGATCAGATTTATCATTCCTTGTCTGCAGATCTAATACTCATCAAAACCAGTTCAGAGACCAAACAAACCCAACAGAGAAAAGGGGCCCCGGACCCCAAAATTGTAGTAAACACTAAACAGTCCAAACAAAATGTCATCCCATGGGGGGAGTAGTTCTTCAATGTCCAGCAACCCTCCTATTCCCCCCTCACATCCACATCCTATTATTGTGTGACCAATACCATCCAAATCATTCTTACTTTCATTTCCCAAAGTTATCCGTCTACAAGGAGACCTGTATAGATCACATGATGGCACCAATGAGGATGGAGGAGGACCGGAGTCACATGACTGAGAAGATACTAAACCTCACCCTGGAGATCATCTACCTGCTGACCGGAGAGGTGAGGAGGATTCTGGGAGGTCACATGACATCACTCTTATCTCTATTAATAAAACACAGACCTGACCAGAGAGGTGAGGAGGATTCTGGGAGGTCACATGACATCACTGTTATCTCTATTAATAAAACACAGACCTGACTGGAGAGGTGAGGAGGATTCTGGGAGGTCACATGACATCACTCTTATCTCTATTAATAAAACACAGACCTGACAGGAGAGATGAGGATTCTGGGAGGTCACATGACATCACTCTTATCTCTATTAATAACACACAGACCTGACCGGAGAGGTGAGGAGGATTCTGGGAGTCTAACATGATATTCCTATTGGTTCCTCAATATAGAGATTTCCTCTTCTGAAGTCAGGTGATCATATGACCATCACAGTGCCTCCATGTGACTCCCTAAACCCTGAGAGACACAACATGCAGAAGATTCTAGAAGTCACCAAGAAGATGATGGAGCTGCTGACAGGAGAGGTGAGCGGTGCCGGGAATTCTGGGACATTCTCCAGTAACAGACAAGGGATGTGTCTGGATGGTGACTGTATCATTGTGTGTGTCAGGTTCCTATAAGGTGTCAGGGTGTCACTGTCTATTTCTCCATGGAGGAGTGGGAGTATTTAGAAGGACACAAGGATCTCTACAAGGACGTCATGATGGACAATCAGCCGCCCCTCACATCACCGGGTAAGAGGAGACTTTATTGTAAAGGAGAGAGCAGTACGGAGGATCCACCTAGATCCCCCATCATCTGATAAACACATAGAAACAATGGATTCAGTCAGTGTGTGTGTTTCCTACAGATGGATCCAGTCATGGGAACCCACCAGAGAGATGTCCCCGTCCTCTGTATTCCCGGGATTCCACACAGGAAGGTCACACCATCCCTCACCATTACAAGGTTGGTGGGATGGAGAATCTAGAACATGGAGTTGTAGAGATGATGTGTGGATATTTTATGTGACCTTACATTTTACAGATGATATTTTCTCTCATTTCCTTGATTTAGAGTGGAGATCCAATCGATATAGAATTTGAGGTGAAAGCAGAAGAAGAAGAGGCGTATGTGAGGGATGATCAGCAGTCTATGGAGGAGGATGGAATAACGGGGACATTTATAGAGGAGGACACTCCTACAGAGATCAGCACAGGTGGGTCATGAACACTAAATCCATTCCTCCACCCATACTGCTCACTGATTGGTCCAGAGTAGGGCGGGGACTGGGTGATATCAGCCTGTAATCCCCTGGTCACTTTCCTGAGCTGTGTTCCCCGTCCTGTATTCCTGGATTTCTCTCGGATAATCTTCCTTCTCTGTGCTGCAGACACAATTTATGTCTCTAGACTGGATTTATGGAGGTTCTGGGGTTCAGCTGGCAGCAAAATGTAGATTTTCAGCACAGGCGATACTCTAACTAGGCCCCTGGGCGTATGGTTTGAGTCTCCTTCCCCATGCCCGGGTCTAGTAAGATCTCTGAAAGAACATTTCTCCCAGGGTTCCTTGCTCTGTGGTCTGCTGGCTGTGCCGGGTGGAGGGATATGTCTGTAGTGTCTCAGACCCAAGTCACTGAGTGCAGTCTCAGGAGATGGGAGGCAGCGGTGTGGGATCTCTGCAACTTGTCTACAGTAAACATTTAATGTTCCACTGATTACTGAATACCAATATTATGAGTCCTGACCCCTGCACTATATACTCTATGTTGTACATTACATACTCCTGACCCCTGCACTATATACTCCATGTTGTACATTACATACTCCTGACCCCTGCACTATATACTCCATGTTGTACATTACATACTCCTGACCCCTGCACTATATACTCTGTTGTACATTCCATACTCCTGACCCCTGCACTATATACTCTATGTTGTACATTACATACTCCTGACCCCTGCACTATATACTCTATGTTGTACATTACATACTCCTGACCTCTGCACTATATACTCCATGTTGTACGTTACATACTCCTGACCCCTGCACTATATACTCTATGTTGTACATTACATCCTCCTGACCCCTGCACTATATACTCTATGTTGTACATTACATACTCCTGACCCCTGTACTATATACTCTATGTTGTATATTACATACTCCTGACCCCTGCACTATATACTCTATGTTTTACATTACATACTCCTGACCCCTGCACTATATACTCCATGTTGTACATTACATACTCCTGACCCCTGCACTATATACTCTATGTTGTACATTACATACTCCTGACCTCTGCACTATATACTCCATGTTGTACGTTACATACTCCTGACCCCTGCACTATATACTCTATGTTGTACATTACATACTCCTGACCCCTGCACTATATACTCTATATTCTACATTACATACTCCTGACCCCTGCACTATATACTCCATGTTGTACATTACATACTCCTGACCCCTGCACTATATACTCTTTGTTGTACATTACATACTCCTGACCCCTGCACTATATACTCTATGTTGTACATTACATACTCCTGACCCCTGCACTATATACTCTATGTTGTGCATTCCATACTCCTGACCCCTGCACTACATACTCTATGTTGTACATTACATACTCCTGACCCCTGCACTATATACTCTATGTTGTACATTACATCCTCCTGACCCCTGCACTATATACTCTATGTTGTACATTACATACTCCTGACCCCTGCACTATATACTCTATGTTGTACATTACATCCTCCTGACCCCTGCACTATATACTCTATGTTGTACATTACATACTCCTGACCCCTGCACTATATACTCTATGTTGTGCATTCCATACTCCTGACCCCTGCACTACATACTCTATGTTGTACATTACATACTCCTGACCCCTGCACTATATACTCTATGTTGTATATTACATACTCCTGACCCCTGCACTATATACTCTATGTTTTACATTACATACTCCTGACCCCTGCACTATATACTCTATGTTTTACATTACATACTCCTGACCCCTGCACTATATACTCCATGTTGTACATTACATACTCCTGACCCCTGCACTATATACTCTATGTTGTACATTACATACTCCTGACCCCTGCACTGTATACTCTGTTGTACATTACATACTCCTTACCCCTGCACTATATACACTCTATGTTGTACATTCCATACTCCTGACCCCTGCACTATATACTATATGCTGTACATTACATACTCCTGACCCCTGCACTATATACTCTATGTTGTACATTACATACTCCTGACCCCTGCACTATATACTCTGTTGTACATTACATACTCCTGACCCCTGCACTATATACTCTGTTGTACATTACATCCTCCTGACCCCTGCACTATATACTCTATTGTACATTCCATAGTCCTGACTTCTGCTCTCCCCCTCCCCCCACTGCTATATATACACATAATATGGATTCTCTTTTGTTCCCCCCATTTCCTCCCAGCTGGACATTTTATATCGGATGATGTGATTGGAGCACAGACTTTTACATGGTGATAATAATGTGATAACATCCTCCAACTTTGGACCCTTAAACAGAAAGTGATAATGAGGGAGGAGCCAATACCCCAATGATGGTGGTCTTCAGGATCAGTCCAGTCTTCATCTTGGTTGTTCTCCCCCCATCCTCACTCTCTGACCTCTGGTGGGGCTCAGCCCCGCTGTTCTTCATGACTAAATCATGGAGTAAATAAGGAAGTTCAGTACTTCTTGTGTTGGGAAGATGGTGATGAGTGATAGAGGGGGTGGGGACCCTCGTCCTATAATCCCCTCATCACTGTCCCTCCTATAAAAGACAGTTCTGGTTGTTTCCTCACTCTCTGACTAAGGTCCATGAATAAAGAAATGACCTGGTAGGAGATCAGAGGAGCCATTTCCTAGTTCCCTTGAGGGTGGAATTGTAAGCTCCTCAGAGACCAAGCTGCCTGATGTGGGCGGAGTCCTGGTTTGGGGGAACCAATCAGCTCCTGTCTAGTAATCCTCTTTGTCTTTGTATTTTAGTCCATGGCCGGGAGATGAGGAAAACCTCTGAGGATTGTCTCACTTTGTCTCCAGACTGGAAAGTAGAAGATGAGGACATCACACAGTATAATCCAGGAGAAAACCCGGCTCCCTCCAATGTCCATCCGGCACCACCCAGTGTAGATGGACCATCAGGTTCCTTGTATCCTGAGGAACCTCAGACTGTGCGGGACCGGGCCGGCCTTCCAACAGGGAAGTGCTTCTCCTGTACTGAGTGCGGGAAGAGGTTCTTTTCTAAATTCCATCTTAATGAGCATAAAAGATCTCACACAGGAGAGAAGCCATATTCCTGTAATGAGTGCGGGAAATGTTTTTCACAGAAGTCCAGTCTTTACAGACATCAGAGATCTCACACAGTGGAGAAGCCATATTTCTGTTCTGAGTGCGGGAAATGCTTTTCAGAGAAGTCCAAACTTTATAGTCATCAGAGATCTCACACGGGGGAGAAGCCGTATTCCTGTGCTGAGTGCAGGAAATGCTTTTCTGAGAAGGCCACTCTTAATATACATCAGAGATCTCACACGGGGGAGAAGCCGTATTCTTGTCCTGAGTGTGGGAAATGTTTTTCACAAAATTCCCATCTTTACACACATCTGAGATTTCACACAGGAGAGAAGCCGTATTCTTGTTCTGAGTGCGGGAAATGTTTTTCAGTGAAGTCCAGTCTTCAGAGACATCAGAGATCTCACACAGGGGAGAAGCCATATTCCTGTCCTGAGTGCGGGAAATGTTTTTCAAGGAAGAACCATATTTACCCACATCAAAGATCTCACATGGGGGAGAAGTAGTATTCCTGTCCTGAGTGCGGGAAATATTTTTCAGATAAGTCCAATCTTCACAGACATCAGAGATCTCAAACGGGGAGAAGCCACTTTCCTATCCTGAGTGATGGAAATGTTCCTCACTGAAGTCCTGTCTTCCTGTACATCAGGGGTCCCACACAACCCTGGAGGTGTATTAGTGCCTTGAGTGCGGGAAATGTCTTCTAGATGAATGTTGCTGGACATCCCAGCTCTCATGTGGGGAAGAAGCACTCCCTGATATACACCTCAGATATACTCCATGGCTGATCTTCATCATGAAAGAAACAGTTCATAGGGGAGATCAGAGGTCCCCAAAGACATTGGTGAAGTGTGGGACCGGGTTGGCCATTGATGGCAGGAGAAAAATAAAAATGGAGTCCTGCCCTGTGATTGGCTGAGTACATTTTGTGGTGGGAGATATCACAAACACTTGGAGGTATATGGAGAACAATGTTGAACGGATGTGACCGGCATTCTCCAGCTGGGAGGAGTTTTGGCCGTATTTTATTTCTTATGATCATTGGCTCCATCTAGTGGCCATAATATTATATTGGGCTAGTTTTACTGATGGAGATATTTCAGAAAAATCACCTCATTGTGGCCACTAGATGGAGCCGGCGACCATAGGAAATCACTGTGTTACTTAACATAAGGCCGGATGTTGTCACAGCTGGAGGAATGATTGCCTCATTGGTCCAATGAATGTTCTATAAATAGAGCCCTTGGTTTCCTTCATCAGACAGGGCTCCATACTAATCCCTGAGGTTACACTCCGGCACTCTGAGGTCACACTCCCGCACTCTGAGGTTACACTCCGGCACTCTGAGGTCACGCTCCCGCACCCTGAGGTCACGCTCCCGCACTCTGAGGTTACGCTCCGGCACTCTGAGGTCACGCTCCCGCACCCTGAGGTCACGCTCCCGCACCCTGAGGTCACGCTCCCGCACCCTGAGGTCACGCTCCCGCACCCTGAGGTCACGCTCCCGCACCCTGAGGTCACGGTCCCGCACCCTGAGGTCACGGTCCCGCACCCTGAGGTCACACTCCCGCACTCTGAGACCGGTAAAACTTTTTTTTGATGGTATTTATTCACCGCTGGAATTTTTATCTTTTTGCTATATAAATGAAAATGTCCAATAATTTTGAAAAAAAGTGTTTTTCTTATAAAATTTTGCAAATAAATAATCTTTCTTCATAAATCTTGGCCAAAATGTATTCAGATATCTTTTTAGTAAAAAAAAAAAAAAAAAAATAGTTTTTAACCAAAAATTATAAATTTTCCAAATAAAATTTACATTTTTTTTTTTTTTGCACCCTTAAAGGCTGTAAAAGCAATAATTTCTCCTTCTCTCCGGCTGCATTCCTGCAGCAATTGAGAAATACTGTGAGAGCTGTATTCACATGGTACAAGTCTGTTGGGAATAACCCTGTACCATGTGACCTCGGTGATCATTCACAGATTTCACTAGTAGTAAGCAATGATATCAGGAAGTGACATCTTGCTTACTACTATTCATGTGATCACTTGTCTTCTGTTCACTGGTCTTCCCAGTGAATGGCTGTGTAGGGAGGGGGGTGTCAGGACAAGTCTGATGATTGGAGGAGAGCAGACTGACCTCCCAGCAGTTAGAGAACTGACCACACTTAGCTCTCATGCCTAGTGTGTTCAGTTTTAATAGGAAATCAGAGGGACTGGCAGGATCACCGGGGATCTCACACAAAGGAAGCAATACAGAGAGAAGAGGAGACGTCTTCATACCAGGACATGGGACAGCCGGCACAGATCAGGAATAGGACATGTTGGAGGAACATATTCTTTGAAGGAGAAGTTCAGGCAAAGCTCTTTTGTCTGTACTTCTCTTGTGGATCAGAGGAGTGCAGTTCATTCTGATCTCCTGTGACCTGTTTTCAGGTGAAGCCCGCTGTCAGCTGACGTCACTCAGCCTGTCCAGGCTGGGGAAAGATCCCGACATCAGAGTCTGGACCAGCCGCACCCTCCCCCTCCACAGCCCAGTGAGTGTGGGGGGGCAGGGTAGAGAGCGGTGACTGACAGTCACCGCTCTCTGCTCAGAACGGCTGTGAGAACTCATGGTCAGCAATCACGTGATCGCTGAGTCCTCACACTTGGAGCCGGCGGGGGATGGGTGCAGCAACCACCTAGGGGCAAGGATGATTTTACAAAGTCAATAAATAAATGTCATACTTTTCTGGCCTTTAGATGGCGCTAAGTATCATAGAAATTAGAACCATCTTATTGCCAAATGTGGTATTCTCCATTTTATATCCATGGAAACCATTCACCCCGCCCAGCACAGAGCCTACTCCCTCTACTCCCCCCATCCCATTCACACAGAGGGAATGACAGGCACATTCACCGGGTGTATTGCTGTGCAATTGTTTTATGAACAGACTCCTAGATGATTACAGCTACTTATATAGGGCCATCAATTTACATATTACCCATCAGACCCCGCCCCCGAGGAGCCTACAGTCTAAGGTCCCTAACATTCATACATACACATACTAGGGGCCAATATAGACAGGAGCCAATTACCTTCCAGCATGTCTTTGGAGTGTGGAAGGAAACCGGAGTACCCGGAGGAAACACACACAGGCACAAGGAGAACATACAAACTCCAGGCAGGTAGGGAAGTGGTTGGGATAGCAGCATCAATGACATTAGAGCTGCTAGGGGGAAGTGCTAACCACTGAGCCACTGTGCTGCAGAATATGTTTCTATAAAGGTGGGAAGTATGTAGCAGTGAATAGACCTCCCAGCAATGTTATTACCAGGCTGCAGCTAGGGGGAGCTCTAATGTCACCCCAGCAGAGTGATCCCATCTAGCCCACATTAACCCTCTCACTGCCAGAGCTGTTTCTGCATGATTTTGCACACATGGGAAAATGCAGATTTTGGGCCTGAAAATGAGATAAACCCCCAAACATCTATTCTGTGACATCAGAGGCCCTGGAGAATACAATGGTGAGAGTTCTGATTTTTATGTCACATGATATTCACTCCATCAGTACAAAATACACTAAATGTAATGTTTGAGAACACAAATACATTATTTTACCAATTTGTTAGTAATATATAAAAGATGAGGTTGTGCCAAGTCAATAGATACCCAACATGTCCAGCCCTAAGATGGGGTGTGCCATTGAGATGATGAAAAACGTTGTTACTGAACAATGGCCCCTAGGTGGCACTTGAACCCTTTCCCTGCCATGGATGTACTGATGTTGTACTGACCTACAGAACTGCCTCCAGCTGGTCAGGTGACTACAACATACTGTCATGGCTTACCCCCTTCTGCTATGAGCGCCTGGTCTGCTGAGCTTCCCTCCACTCCACAGCTCCTCTGACTGTCCTCCAAGATGGCTCCCTACAGCTCTAACATCCCCCTGCAGCACTGATCACCCCACAGCACCCAGCCCCCCACAGCACTGATCCCCCCACAGCACTGATCCCCCTCCTCCTGCAGCACTGATCACCCCACAGCACCCATCCCCCACAGCACTGATCCCCCCACAGCACCCATCCCCCCACAACACTGATCCCCCCACAGCACTGATCCCCCTCCTCCTGCAGCACTTATCCCCCCACAGCACTGATTCCCCCACAGCACTGATCCCCCTCCTCCTGCAGCACTGATCACCCCACAGCACCCATCCCTTACAGCACTGATCCCCCCACAGCACCCATCCCCCCACAGCACTGATCCCCCCACAGCACTGATCCCCCTCCTCCTGTAGCACTTATCCCCCCACAGCACCCATCTCCCCACAGCACTGATCCTCCCTCCCCCTGCAGTACTGATCCCCCCACAGCACTGATCCCCCCTCCCCTGCAGCACCGATCCATCTGTGGCTCCCCTGCTGGCTTCTCCTCTCCCCTCCCACTGGCTTCAGCTGCTGCAGTGGAGCCACAAGGAGATCAAAATGTCCAAATACTTCCCCATCACTAAAACTCCCTCCCTGTGCTGGGACCTCCTACCGATGCCCCAGCCCCCCTCTGTGCAGTGCTGCTGTCTGACTTCCCCTCCTGCCCCCCACACTGGCTGCTGCTGGGGTTGGAGATCAGTGTGGTGTTCAGGATGGAGAGTGGGGGGTTGGCATATCATGTTTACCAGCCCCTTCCTGAATGAACACAGTGAGTGATTAGTACTGATCACTCCTGTGGTCATTCACTGAAGCATAGTAAAGGGTGTTTCCTGGGCTTCAGTTTTGTGAATGAATAGGAGCCTCTGTACAGAATCTTCCTACAAATCCCACCCATAGAACAATACTGGAGATAACAGCAGTATTGTCCTCACCAATCACAGCCCGGATATTTCCCAGTACAGGTCAGGAGGAGGAGGGGTTATAGTACAATAAGGGGCCCATAGACATGAAATGAAAGAGACCCTCATAGATATGACTTTGTCATCTGATCTATCAGGAAATGACCAGATTGGAGGACAGTCTCATGTCTGGGGGGTACCTGCACACAGTGGGGGCTCCTCAGGGGATATTGTGATTGGGCAGGGCAGAATACCATATAGGTCCCCCTCATAAACCAACACTGGGAGGAGTCTGTGTACTCCTCCCCCTCCCCTCTGCATACAATTAAAGTAGACCTGTCATGAGAGCAATATGTAGAAATCCTCCAAACCATCAGGAGACGGGAAAAGAGGATAAAAGACCATGGGAGAGATGGGACTGAGTGTAGTGATGGATACCAGAAGGTGGGAGATGGTTCTAGAAGATGGGGAGAAGTACGGTGCATGTACTCACATCTGGGAGGTTGTGGGGACCCATCCAGGGATCAGACAACCTATCTGAGGACTTGTGGAGAATATGTCTGTCTCCTCACTGAAGTCAATGGGTGGTCACCCTCCATGGTCATCGGGGAATTCCGGATCATCATATACTAAGCAGGATTTGGATCCCGGTGGAGAACTTTCACCCCAAGAAAAAATGAGGGTGAGGTCAGCAGAGGAGCCCATAGTAAAGGAGGAAACTCTGAAATGTTTTCTTCAGAAGGTCGGAGTTTACTGGACAAGTGAATGTAAAATACACCATCAACGCGTTTCATGGCTTCAAAGTGTCACTTCATCAGGACAGGTGTAAGAAGACGATATAAAAATAGGGAATGAAGTAACAGTCCAGTATATGGTATTATAAAGACCCGAGTCACATACAATTCATGGACAGGACTGAGATTTATAGCATTCAGGATTTGTATGATGTTAGACAAGGTGAAGAGATATATGGAGAGGATGATCAATACATGGAGAAATCAATCTATTCTATCATAGAAGGGAATCAATAGATCAATAAATGACATCAACCAATCAATAAGATCCATTTCATGGGATAGATTTATCATTCTGTGCACTGGTTATGTTGGAGGATCAAACCGTGATCACTGGATATTGGAAACATTCCTATTGATCTGATGATTGCTGGCATGGATTCCTGATTGATTATTGCTGGGAATAAAGTCCAATAAACACGCAGATTTGATGGGATTATTGATAGAAAAATCTCTTCATATTCCATGGAATAAATATGTGTAGAATAGTTTGGATTTGATGGAATAAATCTCTATAAAAAGACTTTGTGGGGTTTGTTGGATCTTTTCTATTCCTCTCTAGGTCTGGATTTCAGGAAGAAGAAACAATTCCTCCAATTTCTAGTGGATGGTGAGGAGGGGAGAGATTTGGGGGAGTTTTGTACATACAGGAGGTAATAGAGAGAATCCGGCTAGTAATTGATGAGAGGAGATTTCACTGGAGAGTTCCATTGGTGAGAATTCAGGGCTGGGGGCACTGCTGGGGCCTGGAGGGTTCTGATTGGACCACCAGTACATGTGTTGTATTAATCTGGGGGTGTGCACTGCTGGGGCCTGGAGGGTTCTGATTGGACCACCAGTACACGTGTTGTATTAATCGGGTGGTGTGTGTTTTATCATTGGTATGATTCTGGAAAGATGCCCTCCAGATGTACACATGGGGGGTGTCCCGGGGTGTTTACAATGTAGAGGGCGGAGAGAGAATACAGTACAGTGTGTAATAATATACAGTCAGGTCCATAAATATTGGGACATGGACACAATTCTAACATTTTTGGCTCTATACACCACCACAATGGATTTGAAATGAAATGAACAAGATGTGCTTTAACTGCAGACTGTCAGCATTAATTTGAGGGTATTTACATCCAAATCAGGTGAACGGTGTAGGAATTTATGGATCTGACTGTATTTGGAAAGCTGCCCCTATATACGATGGTGTAAAATCTAGTTGCAGAGCGCCCCCTACATACAATGGTGTCATAGGGAGTCCTCTCTTCCTGATCCTGTTCTGGTGACACCCCAAATCTCAGGATTTTTTATTACTTTAGGTAATAATTGTAAACAGGACAAATAGAGAGGCTGAATCTCCCTAAAGGAGGCCGAGGCAGCAATAGAAACCAACAGGAGGTCTAATCCCTCTCCACTCTCCAGAAAATCAATGCCTTTAGTTCTTCTGTAAAACAACCCAGTGAAGGGATGGGGGGAGGAAATATATTTGTCTTTTCCAGAAGGTTGGATGCAGAATACTTTCATGTCCAGCATACTAATTGGGTCCAATACTGGGATCATCTGAGAAAATGTGTTCTGTATTCCTGGGAGGGAGGCACCTATGGGTTGGTGTTTGTAGAAAATGAACACTGAGGACAATGGCAAGTGCTGAATAGCACAGGTGACTGCATGGAGTTTGTAGTGCCAGAAACTTACTCAAATGTATTCCCCTCCCATCCTCTCCATGGTCCTTCCCCACCCCATCCTTTCTAGGCTCCTTCCCCTCCCCAAACTCTCTAGGCTCAATTGCCTACAATTTCTCTAGGTTCCTTTCACTCCCCATACCCTCTAGGCTCCTTCTCCTTTTTTATCCTCTCTAGCCTCCTTCCATTCCCCAACCTTTCTAGGCTCCCATCTGCTCTAGGCTTTATGCCCTTGCCATCCTCTCTTAAGCTCCTTCCCCTCCCTATCCTCTCTAGGTTCCTTTCCCTCCCCATCCACTTTAGGTTCCTTCCACTCCCCATTGTTTCTACGTTCCCCTCCTCTCTAGGCTCTATCCCCTCCTCATACTTTCTAGGTTCATGCCCCTCCCCATCCTCTCTAGACTCCTTCCACTCCTCATCCTCAATAGGCTCATTCCCCTCTCCATGCTGTCTAGGCTTCTTCCCCTCTCCATCCTCTTTAGGCTCCTTCTCCTTCCCATCCTCTGTAGGCTTCTTCCCTTCCTCATACTCTCTAGGCTCCTTCCACTTTCCCATCCTCTCTAGGCTCCTTCCACTCCCCATCCTCGTTAGCCTTCCTCCCCTCCCTATCTTCTCTAGGCAACTTCTTCTCCTCATCCTCTCTAGGTTCATTCCCCTCCCTATCATCTCTGGGTTCCTTCCCCTCCCCATCCTCTCTAGGCTCTTATTACTCCCCATGCTTTCTAGGCTCCCATTCTCTCTAGGCTCCATTCCCTCCCAATAATTTCTAGGCTCCTTCCCCTCCCCATCTTATCTAGGCTCCTTCCCCTTCCCATCCTTTCTAGGTTCCTTTCTCTCCCCATCTTATCTAGGCTCCTTCTCATCCCCATCCTCTCTAGGCTTCTTTCACTCCTCATCTTCGTTAGGCTCCTTCTCCTCCCCATCCTCTCTAGGATTCTTTCACCTCCCGATCCTTTCTAGGTTTCTTCTCCATCTTCTATACTTTCCTTCCTTTCCTTTTCCACCCTTCTCTCCAATTCTCTTTAGGTTTATACCCCCCTCCCATCCTCTCTAGGCTCCTTCCCCTCCCATCCTCTCTAGGCTCCTCCTTTCCTATCCTCTTTTGGTTCCTTCCCCTCCCCATCCTCTCTTGGCTCCATCTCCTCCCCATCCTCTCTAGGCTCCTTTCCCTCTCTAGGCTCCTTCTCCTCCTCATCATCTCTAGGCTGCTTCTCCTCCTCGTCCTTTGTAGGCTTCTTCACCTCCCCATCCTCTCTAGGCTTCTTCACCTCCCCATCCTCTCTAGGCTTCTTCACCTCCCCATCCTCTCTAGGCTGCTTCTGCTCTCCATCTTCTCTTGGCTCCTTCTGCTTCCCATCCAAGTGCTGTTTACTAATACATTGTCTTCCCGCTGCATAGTGGAAGTGTAGAGGTATGCCGTGTAGTCATCTGTGGATGATTAGGTCTGCAAAGAGGTCTAGTGTGTCCGGTGTGCTGTGGGCTGAAGAAGCTCAGGTGACTCAGTGGATGAAACATGTTGACGTCACAGCATCATGACACCCGCGTCCCCGGCATGCAGGCCTCTCCACACAGCCTCACCACCTGGCCGCATTGCTCTGGACACACTAGACCTCTTTGCAGACCTCCTCATCCACAGATGATTACACGGCGTGCCTCTACACTTCCACTATGCAGCGGGAGGACAATGCATTAGCAAACGGCACTTGGATGGGTGAGCGGACTCTGTTTTTTGGACTAAGGCACTAATACACTGCGGGAGTCCCCATTCATGGAAATTGCTTGGCTGAGCTCCACCTGTCTGATGTCCTTGTTCCTATCGCTGGCACACAGGGCTCTATCAGTCTCATATTTCTGCTCACCCACTGCCTACTGCACTATCTATCCTGTCATTATAACCCGCCATCCATATACTGGCAACACTGCTATTACCACAATTATCCGTGGATGACTACGTGGATTACCCCCTATGGGATCTATATGGGTCTGCCATGTATGTATATGACCTCACTGAGGATTGAGGGACTCTCCTGTGCTGAAAGTGAATGGTGACCGCTGCCTCCTTTGACTCTACAAGTGCCCCGTTCCGTCATCTCTTTACATCCATCTACTGGCTGTCTTTGTGCCAAGTGTGAGATAGCAGCGTGTGGCTTTATCTGATATCTCAGTGACTATCATCTACATATGAGGATACCTGAGGATTGTCCTCCATGACACCACAAGGGTCTATTATACATGTATGTGACCCCCATGAGGACTGATCGGGTCTGCCTCTACTATCAAGGAGCTTGATTCTGCCCGTCCCTTCATCACCTTCCATTGACTACAATGTCCACATTATCTATCCATTCTATTCTATTTCATGTTGTGTCAGTAATAAAAGTCACGGAGGGTTGGGAACCCTGCAAGGGGGGCAGAGATATGTGACAGCCTAGTCCAGCCTTTCTCAGCCAGGGTTCCTCCAAAGGGTTCTAGGGCTTCCTTGTCACTTCATTGGGCTGTATATGGAAGTGTCACCGACCAGCCGTTTCTGGATACACAGCTTTGTCATCATTGCATACACACACCATTTTGTTTTTCATTCAATACATTTTTATTATAATTTCACTTTCAACAGGATTGCAAAAAAAAAAAATCAGGAAATAGTAAAGGAAGAAATCTGATTGGTCAGGAAGATCCCTTGTCTGGAATGTGGGGGCGGAGTCATTATTATTGGTGTACATTACAATAACGTTGCTGGGAGGTCTCTTCATTTCTCTGCTCCATACTTCCCGTCTTTATAGAAACGTCTCCTGACATTTGGGGGTCTATTCATAGAATGTGTAGAACCATTCACCTGGTGAAAGTGCATGTCCATTCCTTAGCAGATCCGGAGAGGTAAGTGTGCATGGATGGGGTGTAGGTCAGTCCTTACCCTAGATGAAATCTCTCATACAGACACAATGGGACTCATGGGACTTTATAAAGAGGAACTCCAGAAAAACATATCAATAAAGATCTTCCAATGCTTTCTTCCCAATCAGCGTAGAAATCATAAAACCCTCCCAGCAGGTGTACAAGGCCATGAAATCTCTCACAAAGTCCATCAATGGACAATTCCTGGACAACAATCACCGTGGGACAGAATTCTGAGCACCATAAGGAGGATCCAGCAGCGTCAACCATCTCCACGCGTTTCGTGGTGCAGCGCTCACTTCTTCAGGAGAAATGATTCCTGCTGATCAGAGTATACACCAATAATAAAACAAATGGCGGCAGGACCATCACTGGCTGGATGAAAAGTGGTGTCAGGTAAGTCTTCCCAGGAGTTCTGTGCTGGGCCAGCTCCCTTGTTTATGGCGGCCGATGGACATGCTGGTGCTTGGGTCTATGATGCTTCTCACCTACCATGGTAAGCCAGCCCCCCTCTGTGTTCTCGCTGGATGCCCCCGGGTCTGCCCCTCCCCCCATTTATACGCAGATTGCACAGAACACATTGGAAGATTTGATTGATGTGATTTTCTGGCGTTCCTCTTTATAAAGTCACATGGCCATTCTGTCTGTATGAGAGATTTTATCTCCTGTCCATTCCTTCTCTGTGAATGGGGCTAAAACACCGATGTCATTAGGAGATTTGCTGAGCCGGGGGAATATTTTCCATCATTACAGAACATTTCACACTCCATTTATATTCTTCTCCTGATATCAATGGCCAACCCGGTCCCACACTTCATCCATGTCTTTGGGGACCTCTGATCTCCTTATGAACTGTTTCTTCCATGATGAAGATCAGCCATGGAGTATATCTGAGGTGTATATCAGGGTGTGCTTCTTCCCCACATGAGAGCTGGGATGTCCAGCAACATTCATCTAGAAGACATTTCCCGCACTCAAGGCACTAATATACCTCCAGAGTTGTGTGGGACTCCTGATGTACAGGAAGACAGGACTTCAGTGAGGAACATTTCCCTCATACAGGACAGAAAAGTGGCTTCTCCCTGTGTGAGATCTCTGATGTCTGGAAAGATGAGACTTCACTGTAAAACATTTCCCGCACTCAGGACAGGAATACGGCTTCTCCCCCGTGTGAGATCTCTGATGTATAACAAGTCCTGATTTGTATACAAAACATTTACCACACTCAGAACAAGAAAGTGGCTTTTCCCCCGTGTGAGAGCTCTGATGTGCGTCAAGATGAGACTTCCGTGAAAAGCATTCCCCGCACTCAGGACATGAATAAGGTTTCTCTCCTGTGTGACATCTCTGATGTCTGTAAAGATTGGCATTTAGTGAAAAACATTTCCCGCACTCAGGACAGGAATACGGCTTGTCCCTTGTGTGAGATTTCTGATGCGTATAAAGATTGCACTTTTGTGAAAAACATTTTCCGCACTCAGAACAGCAATATGGCTTTTCACCCGTATGCAGTCTCTGATGTGTGTAAAGACTGGACCTTTCTGAAAAACATTTTCCACACTCAAGACAGGAATACGGCTTTTCCCCCGTGTGGGACCTTTCATGTCTGACAAGTTCAAATTTTTGTACAAAACATTTCCCGCACTCAGGACAGGAATACGGCTTCTCTCCTGTGTGAGATCTTTTATGCATATTAAGATTGTATTTATAATGGAAACCCTTCCCGCACTCAGTACGGGAGAACTTCTTCCCTGTTGGAAGGCCGGCCCGGTCCCGCACAGTCTGAGGTTCCTCAGGATACGAGGAATCCGATGGTCCATCTACACTGGGTGGTGCCGGATGGACATTGGAAGGAGCCGGGTTTTCTCCTGGACTATACTGTGTGATGTCCTCATCTTCTACTTTCCAGTCTGGAGACAAAGTGAGACAATCCTCGGAGGTTTTCCTCATCTCCCGGCCATGGACTAAAATACAAAGACAGAGGATTACTAGACAGGAGCTGATTGGTTCCCCCAAACCAGGACTCCGCCCACATCAGGCAGCTTGGTCTCTGAGGAGCTTACAATTCCACCCTCAAGGGAACTAGGAAATGGCTCCTCTGATCTCCTACCAGGTCATTTCTTTATTCATGGACCTTAGTCAGAGAGTGAGGAAACAACCAGAACTGTCTTTTATAGGAGGGACAGTGATGAGGGGATTATAGGACGAGGGTCCCCACCCCCTCTATCACTCATCGCCATCTTCCCAACACAAGAAGTACTGCACTTCCTTATTTAGTCCATGATTTAGTCATGAAGAACAGCGGGGCTGAGCCCCACCAGAGGTCAGAGAGTGAGGATGGGGGGAGAACAACCAAGATGAAGACTGGACTGATCCTGAAGACCACCATCATTGGGGTATTGACTCCTCCCTCATTATCACTTTCTGTTTAAGGGTCCAAAGTTGGAGGATGTTATCACATTATTATCACCATGTAAAAGTCTGTGCTCCAATCACATCATCCAATATAAAATGTCCAGCTGGGAGGAAATGGGGGGAACAAAAGAGAATCCATATTATGTGTATACAGTGAGGAACAGAAGTATTTGAACCCCCTGCGATTTTGCAAGTTTTCCCACTTAGAAATCATGGAGGGTCTGACATTCACATTGTAGGTGCATTCCTACTCTGAGAGACAGAGTTAAAAAAAAAATTCAGGAGATCACATTGTATGATTTGTAAAGAATGTATTTGTCTCGCACGGCTGAACAGAAGTATTTGAACACATAAGAAACAGCAAGAATTTTGGCTCTCAAAGACCTGTTACTGCGCCTTTAAAAAGTTCACCTCTACTCCACTCATTAATCTAACTTAGTAGCACCTGTCTGAGCTCTTTAAAGACACCTGTCCACCCCACAGCCAGTCAGATGCCAACTACTACCATGGGCAAGACCAAAGAGCTATCAAAAGACACCAGAGACAAAATTGTGGACCTCCACAAGGCTGGAAAGGGCTACGGGGTAATTGCCAAGCAGCTTGGTGAAAATAGATCAACTGTTGGAGCAATTGTTAGAAAATGGAAGAGGCTAAAGACGACTGTCAGTCTCCCTCGGACTGGGGCTCCATGTAAGATGTCACCTCGTGGGGTATCACCGATGATAAGAAAGGTGAGGAATCAGCCCAGAACTACAAGGGAGGAGCTGGTCAATGACATGAAGAGAGCTGGGACCACAGTTTCAAAGGTCACTGTCGGTAGAACACTACGCCGTCATGGTTTCCAATCATGCATTGCACGGAGGGTTCCCCTGCCCAAGTCATCACATGTCCAGGCCCGTCTGAAGGTTCCCCTGCTCCAGTCATCACATGTCCAGGCCCGTCTGAAGTTTGCCAATGACCATCTGGATGATCCAGAGGAGGCATGGGAGAAAGTCATGTGGTCAGATGAGACCAAAGTAGAACTTTTTGGTCTAAACTTCACTCATCGTGTTTGGAGGAAAAAGAAGGATGAGTTTAATCCCAAGAACACCATCCCTACTGTGAAGTATGGGGGTGGTAACATCATGCTTTGGGGGTGCTTTTCTGTGAAGGGGACACGACTGCACTGTATTAAGGAGAGGATGAATGGGGCCATTTATTGTGAGATTTTGAGCAACAACCTCCTTCCCTCAGTCAGAGCATTGAAGATGGGTCGTGGCTGGGTCTTCCAACATGACAACGACCCGAAGCACACAGCCAGGAGAACCAAAGAGTGGCTCCGTAAGAAGCATATCAAGGTTCTGGAGTGGCCTAGCCAGTCTCCACACCTAAATCCAATAGAACATCTCTGGAGGGAGCTGAAACTCTATGCTGCTCAGTGACAGCCCCGAAACCTGACAGATCTAGAGGAGATCTGTGTGGAGGAGTCGGCCAAAATCCCTGTTGCAGTGCAAACCTGGTCAGGAACTACAGGAAACGTCTGACCTCTGTAATTGCAAACAAAGGCTTCTGTACCAAATATTAACACGGATCTTCTCAGGGGTTCAAATACTTCTGTTCAGCCGTGCGAGACAAATACATTCTTTACAAATCATACAATGGGATTTCCTGAATTTTTTTTTTTTAATTCTGTCTCTCAGAGTGGGAATACACCTACAATGTGAATGTTAGACCCCTCCATGATGGAGAAGTGGGAGAACTTGCAAAATCGCAGGGGGTTCAAATACTTCTGTTCCTCACTGTATATAGCAGTGGGGGGAGGGGGAGAGCAGAAGTCAGGAGTATGTAATGTACAATATAGAGTATATAGTGCAGGGGTCAGGAGTATGTAATGTACAATTTAAATAACACATTGGAAGGGTCAGGACTCATAATATCGGTATTCATTAATGAATGGAAGCTTAAATGTTTACTGTAGACAAGTTGCAGAGATCCCACACCGCTGCCTCCCATCTCCTGAGACTGCAGTCAGTGACTTGGGTCTGAGACTATACAGACATATCCCTCCACCCGGCACAGCCAGCAGACCACAGAGCAAGGAATCCTGGGAGAAATGTTCTGTCAGAGATCTTACTAGACCCGGGAATGGGGAAGAACACCCAAGACACACACCACAGGTGCCTAGGTCTAGTATTGCCTGTGCTGAAAAACATTTTGCTGCCAGCTGAACCCCAGAACCTCCATAAATCCAGTCTAGATACATAAATTGTGTCTGCAGCACAGAGAAGGAAGATTATCCGAGAGAAATCCAGGAATACAGGACGGGGAACACAGCTCAGGAAAGTGACCAGGGGATTACAGGCTGATATCACCCAGTCCCCGCCCTACTCTGGACCAATCAGTGAGCAGTATGGGTGGAGGAATGGATTTAGTGTTCATGACCCACCTGTGCTGATCTCTGTAGGAGTGTCCTCCTCTATAAATGTCCCCGTTATTCCATCCTCCTCCATAGACTGCTGATCATCCCTCACATACGCCTCTTCTTCTTCTGCTTTCACCTCAAATTCTATATCGATTGGATCTCCACTCTAAATCAAGGAAATGAGAGGAAATATCTTCTGTAAAATATAAGATTTATGATTGTGACATCACACACAAAATCCACACTTTGTCTCCACAAGTTCATGTTCTAGATGCTCCATCCCACCAACCTTGTAATGGTGAGGGATGGTGTGACCTTCCTGTGTGGAATCCCGGGAATACAGAGGACGGGGACATCTCTCTGGTGGGTTCCTGGTATTAGGTGGCTCCATCATATCCTTGTGTCCTTCTGAAAACTCCTCCATCACTCCATACTCCTCATCCTCCTCTTTATACTCTTCTTTAACATCAATATTATCATCCCCGAGGATTCCACTCTGAAAGATATAATAAAACATTCATTGTAACAAACATGCTGTGTATAAATCACAGCTACCAATAATTGTCATCATCTACCTGATGATGGTGAGGGATGGTGTGACCTTCCTGTGTGGAATCCCGGGAATACAGAGGACGGGGACATCTCTCTGGTGGGTTCCTGTAGCTGGATGACTCCACCATGGTGTCCTGGTACAGATCTTTGTGTTCTTTTAGAAGCTCTGACTCCTCCATCCCCCCATCCTCATCCTCCTCCTCTTTTATCTCTTCTTTAACCTCAACTTTAGGATCTCTCAGGTTTCCACTCTGAATATATAATAAAAATGCCATCAATGGTAACAATGCAGATAATGTACAGATCCTAATGATACTAGAAAGAAAATAATAACCAGATATCTTTCTAATCAAACTAATAAGACATATAATATAGACAAATTCATCGGCTGTAATAGGAAATATGTAGTCTATCTATTAGAATGCTGCAAACAGTATGTGGGTCGTACCACGAGAAGGTTGAGGGACCGTCTGCAGGAGCACATTTATAAAATTAAAAAAGGATATAAGGAGCATTCCCTCTCCTTACATTATAGGTGATATCAGAAGAGAGATCCCTCCTCACTTATGTTTATAGGGATAGATACTATCATCCCGCACTGGAGAGGGACATATAAGACTCGGGCAGTATCCCAACTGGAGACCAAACAAATTTACGAGTTAGGTACCCTGCACCCGGCAGGACTCAATATTGAGTTAGATGTTAATTGTTTTATCGATAATAGTTAATTTCATTTGAACATTTTTTAATGTGTGCTTTTAGCATAAATATTTTAATTCTTGTGTATTATTCTTACAATACTGTTATATTCATATCATATGTGATTTCAGTCTTAGTACATTCGTTACTCATCGGATCTTTTGCCAAATCCTTCTGATGTCCATTTTTTGTTCTAAAATTTTTTTTTTTTATAATAATATAATTATTTATTCTATTGTAAGGTTTATGTTGGTTACCTTGAGTGCTTAGCTGCTGACTGCATAGCGCTCGCTTTTTAAATTGTTTTCTAATGTACAGATCCTAATCATACTATCAGTGATTGTTCCTCATCTACCTGATGATAGTGAGGGATGGTGTGACCTTCCTGTGTGGAATCCCAGGAATACAGAGGACGGGGACATCTCTCTGGTGGGTTCCTGGTATTAGGTGGCTCCATCATATCCTTGTGTCCTTCTGAAAACTCCTCCATCACTCCATACTCCTCACCCTCCTCTTTATACTCTTCTTTAACATCAATATTATCATCCCCGAGGATTCCACTCTGAAAGATATAATAAAACATTCATTGTAACAAACATGCTGTGTATAAATCACAACTACCAATAATTGTCCTCATCTACCTGATGATGGTGAGGGATGGTGTGACCTTCCTGTGTGGAATCCCGGGAATACAGAGGACGGGGACATCTCTCTGGTGGGTTCCCATGACTGGATCCATCTGTAGGAAACACACACACTGACTGAATCCATTGTTTCTATGTGTTTATCAGATGATGGGGGATCTAGGTGGATCCTCCGTACTGCTCTCTCCTTTACAATAAAGTCTCCTCTTACCCGGTGATGTGAGGGGCGGCTGATTGTCCATCATGACGTCCTTGTAGAGATCCTTGTGTCCTTCTAAATACTCCCACTCCTCCATGGAGAAATAGACAGTGACACCCTGACACCTTATAGGAACCTGACACACACAATGATACAGTCACCATCCAGACACATCCCTTGTCTGTTACTGGAGAATGTCCCAGAATTCCCGGCACCGCTCACCTCTCCTGTCAGCAGCTCAGTGATCTCTCTGGTGACTTCTAGAATCTTCTTCTTCTTTCTCTCTTCTATCAGGGAGGGAGGTGGAGGCAATGTGATGTCATATGATCTCCAGACTTCACAGAAGGAAAACTCTACATCTGAACACAAATAGTCACATCAAATGATATTCCCAGAATCCTCCTCACCTCTCCATTCAGGTCTCCATTTTATTAAAGCCCCACTTCAGGCTGAGGTATCATTTCCCCCCACAGGACCCCCCCACACTACGCAGGGTATAAGGAATTCTGACATCATTACATACAACACAGGAACTACAGTTCTGTTTTGCTTATGAGGATGCCAAGGGGCCCCCACATCCTAAGACCATAGAATAAAAAGAAAGGAGCCAAATGGAAGGACATTGGGAGGAGGAGCTGTGAGGTCAGTGTGATGTCATAGGATTCTCTGACTCTGGATGGAGGGACATTGGGAGGAGCTGTGAGGTCAGTGTGATGTCATAGGATTATCTGACTCTGGATGGAGGGACATTGGGAGGAGGAGCTGTGAGGTCAGTGTGATGTCATAGGATTCTCCATTCCCCGCCACTTATAAAAGTGGTATAATCCATTAGTATAGACTGATGAGGTGAGAAGGTGACACTTCTCCACAATGAGGAGAATGTTCCGGCCCCAGAAGTAGGGGAATGTTCTGCCCCTGAAGGGGTTCATCTGGGTTCCCACACTATATATGTGCGTATCATCATCTGCTGGAGATAAAAGACGTCACAGTGACTATGGAGGATGGACATGACTATGGAGGAAGAGGACGGACATGACTATGGAGAAAGAGGACGGACATGATGGGGGGTTACTGGGTGTAAATAGGAAATAACATCTTATTACCTCCTCTGCTGCCACTTTCAGCAAAGTCTCCTCTCTGCTTCCTCCCAACTCAGCTCTCACCTGAAACTTCCTGTCTGTACCTGACATCACTTCCTGTCTGTCTTCCATAGAGACTTCCTGTGTGGGTAGAAGTGAGATCCCCACCTTGTGGAGCTCAGAGGAACTGCAGCCCCGAGAAGCGTCTGGTAGTGTGACCCCGGCCTTGTGCTGGGTGTGTATGGACTGTAGATCCTTGTGTAGGGGAGGAAATGACTCCTATCTGTGACTGCTGTAACCTGCTGACTGGCATCTCCTGTGAAATCTGACACTTGCACTGGATACAGACAAGGCAGTCAGGGATTTCAGCCCCTCCCTTCTCCTCTCAGACTGTAATACAGAGAGAGCCAATCAGAAGAGGTATTAAAGGAGCCAATGACAGGGACTTTCTCAAGCAGGAGGTGCAGCTGCAAAGCATTGTGGGATATGCAGTCCTGAACAGAAATGGCCTGATAGGCTGATATGAGGGATGGAACTACAAAGACCAGCATGCTTAGTGAGAGCAGAGTGAAGGACTCCATCTTGTTTTTCCTGAGGGGAGGCAGTCTGCATGTGGCAGGAGACAGTCTGGACCTGGCAGAGAAGTGCTCAGGGTCAGTTCACTCCATGTTTAGGTATCTGCATCAGTCAGGGAACATCCAACCTGAGAGATGTGGCCTACAGTACAGTGCCTACACCGACAGTGTGAAGGGCTCATCGTGAGGTGACCACAGGAGCCGCTCATTTCCAGGACCATGGTTTGGGCCTTAGTCCCAGGATCTGGTGAGAGGGATTTTGCCCCCTGGCAGATGACAGGAACACGGCACACAGAGACATGACACTTCTCCCATACTCACCAGGCACTGGGTTGTGTAGATGGTCCTGCTATACAGACACAGTGTTTGCTTTGCTATACAAATCCTGCCACGGGATTACAATGATACTTTACCATAGGAGTGTAAGTGCACCAATGAAAGTGTCTCGCTGAAGACCCCAACATTCATCCTGTTACCAAGAGACTGAAGTTACTGGTGCCATACGGGCACGCGCATGCGTATTCAGGCCTCTATATTGCATGGTGTGGGAGGGAATAGCTCTACCTTGGAAAGTAGCTATGAAGCATCAGTTGGGCGCAGTGTTTGCCTATTGGGCTTGTGGTGTCGGGGGTTAGAAGGGAGAAGTCTGACACCACAGAGAGTCATCCTTCTGCTCTCCTCCTGCTTGGACATCATAGAGCTGAGTTTAGTTTAGACCCACTTTGAGGGCGCCATGTAAGTGTTTCCTCTCCTCTTGGGGTTATTCACAGTTGGAATCCCCTGAAAGCAGCCTGAGTGTAAAAGTGAGTTATATTGCTTCCGGTCTCAGGATTTGCTGTTCTCTGGATTCACCGAACGTATACCTGTTGTTCATGTTTATTACTTCCCATAGAGGTCTTATAGTAAAGCTGATCTCTGTGTTTATTATACCGTGTGTGCTTTTCATTGGTCCTTGTACTTCACTATTGTCAGAGGTGTTAGTTGGGGCTGAGACAGTTCTTGGGGTTGGGAGGCAGAGTGGTGGAGTGAACAAACTTACCCCCTTTGGGGGGATCGCTACACTTATAGAGGGGTCACCTCCACTCCCACCAAGGGGGACAGAATATATGACTGCCTAGTCCAGCCTTTCTCAGCCAGGGGTCCTCCAAAGGGTTCTTGGGGTAAAGCTGCATATTTAGAGACTGACAAGCACTAGGCTTGCCCCCCCTGATAGTACAAGAAATGGCCGCTGCCCCAGTCTATAACTGGCCTTCACAGCAAGGAGCACTTGAACGGGCAACGCATGTCACACAACAAAAGAGAAAAGTTCCCGGCTCAACTTACCAGCCAGCCTGCAAACAAACCAAATTACCCCGTCTAACAGTATGCGTTAAAAACAGGGGTTTAGTTAGCACACATTTGCAATCACATTGTAAGCTACAGAACCTCATCACGGCCCCCCCGATATTCTGTAGTCATAACTCTACAAATTAATTGAACCCCCATAGTAGAGGCACATGTATTTAATGGCTAGACCAAGGGCCGGTGGACCTGAGGGAGCCCACCCCTCTTTAACCACTCCAAGTTCAGACACTTTCCCCCCCTTCCTGCCCAGGCCAATTTTCAGCTTTCAGCGCTGTCACACTTTGAATGACCATTGCGCAGTCATGCAACACTGTACCCATATGATTTTTTTAGCATTTTTTGAGACAGATAAAACTTTATTTTGGTGGTATTTTTATTTTTTTGCTTTATAAGTGCAATAGTCCAAAAATTTTGAAAAAAAGTGTTTTTCTTACAAAATTTTGCAAATAAATATTTCATCATACATCTTGGCCAAAATGTATTCCGTTATCTTTTTGGTAAAACAAAAAATAACCCAAATTAGTTATAAATTATAATTTTTAAAAAATATTTTAACATTTTTATTTTATTTTTTTTATATTATTATTATTATTATTATTATTTTTTTTAACATACTGTCACCATGGTGACACTGTACTATCTGTGGGGGGTGATGAAGATTTTTTTAAATTATTTTTTACACCGATTGCTTTTACACCCATAAAGAGGAATAATTTCTCCTTCTCTCTGGCTGCATTCTTGCAGCCATTGAGAAATACTGTGTGAGATGTGATTGGTCACAGCTTGTCACATGGTACAAGGCTGTTGTGAATAGCCCTGTACCATGTGACCTCTGTGATCATTTACAGATTTCACACGTAGTAAGCAATGATGTCAGAAGTGACATGTGATCACTGATTGGTCAATCAGTGATCACATGATCGTGACCTCGCACAGAGGTCCCGTACGATGAACGGTGTTCCACTGTGTCTGGAGGACACAGCAGGCACCGGATTGCGGTGCTGCATGCTCCCAGAGAGCGCACACAAGCAGGGGGCGGGGAGGCCATTTATAAATGGCCACCCACCCCTGCACTGCCACTGTCCGGCCGTTTATATACAACGGCCGGACAGGAGGTGGTTAAAGGTACCGGAGCGCACCGGACACCCAGCGTATAGCACAATGGCAGCCAAGGTGTCCAGTGTGTCTCCTCCCCAACAATTCAACAGAACAAAAAATGGCCACTGCCCCAGTACCCTGATAGTCAGGAATCGTGTTTGTGTAGTTAGTGCCGGGACACGGCTAGGATTTTGGTTTTGAGGTTTTTGCCGTTACTTTGTGGAACATTGTACAGCACCTGTAATCAGCACCAATAAACACTGCACTGTGTGACACTACATCACTGGACTGGTATCTGTCCCTGAAAGTGTGCCCATCCCAGGGAGCTTTGTACCCGCTACCCATCCCCAGCCCACGATTCAGAAACATTGGACTGCAATTTCCACTGCTCTCACCAGTCTTCCAGCAACACCAAATCCTGTTCCATGTTACAGGTACCTCCAAGTTCTATATGTAGTCTCGGGGGTCCCTGTGGAAGTCCATGTGTGGACATTTCTACCTATGATAAATGACAGGCTAAACCCACCTGGAGACTTTCTCCACACCTGGAGTGTGCTGAGTTCTTGGAGAACGTCTACACAGTGTTTCCAGATTGGCTTTATCACCCCAACGAGCTCGCTCCAGTTCATGGATGTCATCATTATGTTTGGAGGATCTCACCAGTCAGGAGCCTTTCCTGTCATCCTACATGTTCCCTTCTGAGGATTGTTCTATCCTTCCAAACAAATGTATGAAATCATGGATGAGTCCTCCTTCTATGTGATCTAGAAGATCTTCAATCACAATGTCTTTATGGATGAAGTGGATGGCCCAGTTTTTTTACATCCTTGTAATTTATGCCTAACATCCTCATTATGAGTGGATTGATATATATTTTTATACTTTAGGATGTATTTTTGCATTTTCTTCAACAAAATGATCAGTTTTGGTGGTATCTGTTTTATTAACTATACATTTGGTTTTTGTGTTCTGTGTTTTTAAGACTTTTTTATATGTAATAAAATATCTTTATTAAACATAAGAGCTATTTATTATTTATTATTTTTGAACTTCCCTGGTAGTCCTGTAAGATAGATATTTTTATGTTTCTGCAGTTCCTCTGAAATCCACAAGGTGGTGATCTCACTTATACCCAAACAGAAGGTCTCTATGGAATACAGAAAGGAAATGATGTCAGGTACAAACAGGAAGTGATGTCGGGTAAAGACAGGAAGTCATCTGGAATAAAGACAGGAAGTTCCATATGGTAGAAACCAGCAAGGAGACGTTGGTGAAAGTGGCAACAGAGGAGGTAATAAGATGTTATTTCCTATTTACACCCACTAACCCCCCATCATGTCCGTCCTCTTCCTCCATAGTCATGTCTGTCCTCTTCCTCCATAGTCACTGTGACATCTTTTATCTCCAGACGATGATGATACACATATATAGTGTGGGAACCCAGATTAACCCCTTCAGGGGCAGAATATTCCCCCACTTCCGGGCCGGAACATTCTCCTCATTGTGAAGATAAATTCTAGTAATATGGTCCTCATGGATGAAGGGGAGCTGAGGGGTCTCTTTGGGGTACAGAGGATGGAGGACTTTGGGGCCCCTTGGAGGGTAGTGGATCCCAAGTTCTCTGAGAGGGTAGAGTAGCCAAAGGACTTTAGGTCCTTGATAGGAGATCTCTGAGAGAAGAGGAGGTACTATGGCTCAGGGAGTCGCTGAGTTAGGGAGGGGGCTGTTGGTCTATGATGGTCCTCCTACCTGAACTTACTTTCAGACCTCCTTACAGAACTCCAGCCAAGAAAAGAAGGCAACCTTCACCTTCTTACCATCTCACCTGTCAAATAATATTGTCCAAGTGGAATGAAGGACAGTTCTTCACCCCTTGGTGGGCACTTGTTTCTAAAGGAGGTCTGTATGCTCCGCATAGACTAACAGGTAGTCAGGGGTCAGTGCTGAACATCTTCCAGAGACAGTCCCATACCTTCCCATGACACAGGCTCTGGCAGTGCCCGGTGCTGGAATTCAGCACACCAGGAACCCACCACCACTCTGTACAATGTCCTGGGTATTACAGTATATTTGGCAACCAAAGGTCTTCCCCTGTTGTCCCCCTCCTACCCACACTGAGCTGCCATTGGAGGGAGGAGAACAGAGTCCTCCCCCAAAGCTCTCTCTGCTCCACCAGCAGCATTCTCCTGCTATCCAATCCAATCCCTTCTCTTACTGAAGAGAGTGACAGTGACATCACTCCTGTCAGTCAGCAGGCTGCCGGAGATTGGAGCCTTGCAGCCGGATATCGGGCAATTATCCTGATTATCCAGCAACTCCAATCAAAAGTCATCAAGTTCCCCTTCCTGGACACCACGATGAGCCGACATTGACCTCCCAGCACTGCCTCAGAGCAAACAAGTCATAGGAAGGATCAGATTTATCATTCCTTGTCTGCAGATCTAAAACTCATCAAAACCAGTTCAGAGACCAAACAAACCCAACAGAGAAAAGGGGATTTCTGATCCAGCAAGCCGAGGACCTTGAAAATGTACTAAACGTTAAGCAGTCCCAGCGATGTGGAAATTTATCAAAAAACTATTTGTCCAAGGGACTAAATCGGGGTCCCAAACTACTTGTCCTCATGACAATCTACTTGTCCTGATAAAAATAATAATTGAACCCAAACCATATTTATATCCGGTGTTTATTGTTCTACTATTCCTGAATGAGACGTTTTATCACGAAGGACTGTCAATGGATGGATGTCCCTTTATAGCATGAAATGACTTTGCCAGGGTGGAGAATATGAAGGTTGATGCACATGGGAGCACTTGGGTGCTCAGTACAAGCACATGCTGAGCAGACAAATCAAGCTCCAGTGTCCTCCAGGATTGGATCATTTTGTTTTCTGTTCAGCCCACTGATTGGATGAACAATATGAGTAATGTATGGACTGCCTTAATGAGCCGATACAACAGGACAATGACCCAAAGCATACAAGTAATTCAACAAAACAATGGCTTCAACAGCACAGAATACTCCTTCTGGAGTGGCCCAGTCAGAGTCCTGACCTCAACCCGATTGAAATGTTTGTGTAGTATTATGTTCAGCAGACTGTGTTCTTCTATTGTTGTGACTTAGATGATGTTCAGAGCACATTTTATGCCCAATTCATGCAAAACCCCACGTAATCCCAAGGGGTTCACATACTTGTTCTTGGAACTGTAGAGTGCAGCAGTCAGGATGAGCACCATGTTCACATAAGAGTCCCCCCTTGCATCAAAGTCCCCATCTTTACCCCCTTACATGAGTGCCAGCGGAGTCCCCCCTTACGTCAGTGTCCAGCGGAGTGTCCCCCCCTTACATCAGTGTCCAGCGGAGTGTCCCCCCCCCCTTACATCAGTGTCCAGCGGAGTGTCCCCCCCCCTTACGTCAGTGTCCAGCGGAGTGTCCCCCCCCCTTACGTCAGTGTCCAGCGGAGTGTCCCCCCCCTTACGTCAGTGTCCAGCGGAGTGTCCCCCCTTACGTTAGAGCTCAGCGGAGTGCCCCCCTTACGTCAGAAGTCAGAACTCAGCGGAGTGCCCCCTTTACGTAAGAACTCAGCGGAGTGCCCCCCCTTACATCAGAGCTCAGCAGAGTCCCCCCTTACATCAGAGCTCAGCTGCTAACTGGACATGGAATAGGGAAGTGTGAAGCTCCTGGAAGAACAGGGAGGGGGGAGGTAGATAAGGAGAGAAGGGAAGGGGGTGGGGAAAGCTCCATGGTAGAGCAGAGATCGCTCACCCCCAGGCTGCTCTCTGCAGGCTCAGACATCGCCAATTGTACAACCAGATGAATCTTCAAATTTCCCCCCCCCACGGGGCAGTCACAGAGCAGAGGGGTGGGAAGAGTCGGAGCAAAACAGAATCTCTCTCCTCCCCCGTCTATGCGGGGAGGGAGGGGGGAAGTGTGCTGTCTGAACAAGTGTCACAGACACTGAGCGTGCCCAGCTGCTGCTTGCCTGCAACAGGGATAAATGTAAGAAAACATCCTGCACTGCGCCCGGAACTACATGTCCCGAGAGTCAAGAGATAGGATTTGTAAATCCCGGAGTCAAAACTAAATGTGTTCCCATGGGGGCAGTAATTCTTCAATGTCCAGCAACCCTCCTATTCCCCCCTCACATCCACACAGTGTGTGTGTTTCCTACAGATGGATCCAGTCATGGGAACCCACCAGAGAGATGTCCCCGTCCTCTGTATTCCCGGGATTCCACACAGGAAGGTCACACCATCCCTCACCATCATCAGGTAGATGATGACAATTATTGGTAGTTGTGATTTATACACAGCATGTTTGTTACAATGAATGTTTTATTATATCCTGTGACAGAAGTGTAGGCAGGACAGAACACACACGGAGGATGATAAACACACAAAGTTTTATTGAAATGGGAGAGACACTCAATCAGGGTAATAAGGTAGCGTCCGGGTACCCAAAAAGGGGGAAGAGGGGGGAGGAGTCTGAACAGTTGTAATCCCGGTAGCGATGACCCGAGCACTCGGGGGGGGGGGGGGCAGTCCAGGTAGCTACGATAATCCAGGCACGCAATAGGGCAGTCCAAGCAAGTATTAATCCACGTGGGGCAGTCCCAGCAAGGGTAATAGAGAGATTCAATGGGGCAGTCCAGGCAGAGAAAGTATGGGTGTTCAGTGGGGCAGTCCAGACAAGGCAATAGGGGAATTCAATTGGTCAGTTCAGATGGAAAATATGAGCATTCAGTGGGGCAGTCCAGACAAGGCAATATATTGTTTCAAAGGGGCAGTCCAGGCAGGGAAGTATGAACACTCACGGTTTAGGCAGGGGTAACTTCCCAGATGCACACAGCGGTCAGTAGGCAGGGGTAACTTCCCAGATGCACACAGCGGTCAGTAGGCAGGGGTAACTTCCCAGATGCACACAGCGGTCAGTAGGCAGGGGTGACTTTTCAGGCACACAGCGGCAGCAGGCAAAGGTAACTCTCGGGCACACAGAGGCAGCAGGCAGGGGTAACTCCCGGGCACACAGAGGCAGCAGGCAGGGGTAACTCCCGGGCACACAGAGGCAGCAGGCAGGGGTAACTCCCGGGCACACAGCAGCAGCAGACAGGGGTAACTCCCGGGCACACAGCGGCAGCAGGCAGGGGTAACTCCCGGGCACACAGCGGCAGCAGACAGGGGTAACTCCCGGGCACACAGCGGCAGCAGACAGGGGTAACTCCCGGGCACACAGCGGCAGCAGACAGGGGTAACTTATGGGCACACAGCGGCAGCAGGCAGGGGTAACTTCTCAGGCACACAGCGGCAGCAGGCAGGGGTAACTTCTAGGCACACAGCGGCAGCAGGCAGTGGTGCCTCCTGGGCACACAGCGGCAGCAGGCAGCGGTAACTTCTGGGCACCCAGTGCAGCAGGCAGGGGTATCCTCTAGGTACACAGCGGCAGCAGGCAGGAGTAACCTCTAGGGACACAGCGATCAGCAGAGCACTCAGCAGGGTCTGGGCTGTGGGGTCTGGCCTCAGCTCAGACCTCACACAGCTGTTCTTCCTGTGATCAGGGGAACAACAACCGCCAGGGTTATGCTCCGGTCCTCTTATCCCGGAGCAGGACGCTTCCTGGTTGCAATGGCCGACCCTGCGTCAGGTTGCTGGGGCAATGAGGCATGCCCCCCTCACTCCGGCCGTGCCCAGGGAGCCTTTGTCTCCAGCGGGAGCAGAGCGCGGGAAGCCTCGGGAATGCACTGCGCCCACCGGGACAAGGAGGGGGGGCGTACAGAGACACCCCAGTGGCCTGCAAGTGAAGAATCCACCTGCAGGCACAGCAGGGTGTCAGACTCCTCAGTGGTATCACCAGGGAGAGGTGCTAACCACACCACAGGGGACAGTTCCTGACCTCCTGCACAGCCTTTGATGTAGGCCTGTGCAGGAGGTAGGAACCTGAAAGGGAGTGAGGGGAAAGCTGTGACAGGAGGGGGGAGGAAGATGAAGGAGAGTAAGGGGGGACTGTGACATATCTTTCAGAGTGGACTCCTCGGGGATAATAATATTGATGTTAAAGAAGAGTATAAAGAGGAGGATGAGGAGTATGGAGTGATGGAGGAGTTTTCAGAAGGACACAAGGATATGATGGAGCCACCTAATACCAGGAACCCACCAGAGAGATGTCCCCGTCCTCTGTATTCCCGGGATTCCACACAGGAAGGTCACACCATCCCTCACTATTACAAGGTTGGTGGGATGGAGCATCTAGAACATGGACTTCTTGAGGTGAGGTGATTTGGTGAGGATTTTTTAAGTGTAATATCACAATATTAAAGCTTATGTTTTACAGATGATATTTTCTCTCCTTCTCTTGGTTTAGAGTGAAGATCTGCTCGATATAGAATTTGAGGTGAAAGCAGAAGAAGAAGAGGCGTATGTGAGGGATGATCAGCAGTCTATGGAGGAGGATGGAATAACGGGGACATTTATAGAGGAGGACACTCCTACAGAGATCAGCACAGGTGGGTCATGAACACTAAATCCATTCCTCCACCCATACTGCTCACTGATTGGTCCAGAGTAGGGCGGGGACTGGGTGATATCAGCCTGTAATCCCCTGGTCACTTTCCTGAGCTGTGTTCCCCGTCCTGTATTCCTGGATTTCTCTCGGATAATCTTCCTTCTCTGTGCTGCAGACACAATTTATGTCTCTAGACTGGATTTATGGAGGTTCTGGGGTTCAGCTGGCAGCAAAATGTTGGTGTTCACTATAGATGTTGCTCAACTTGGCATTTGGCGTATGAGACTTGGACATTTTTTCCCATGCCCGGGTCCAGCAAGATCTCTGACAGAACAATTCTCCCAGGGTTCCTTGCTCTGTGGTCTGCTGGCTGTGCCGGGTGGAGGGATATGTCTGTATAGTCTCAGACCCAAGTCACTGAGTGCAGTCTCAGGAGATGGGAGGCAGCGGTGTGGGATCTCTGCAACTTGTCTACAGTAACCATTTAATATTCCACTGATTACTGAATACCAATATTATGAGTCCTGACCATTACACTGTATAATTTATATTGTACATTACATACTCCTGACCCCTGCACTATATACTCTATGTTGTACATTACATCCTCCTGACCCCTGCACTATATACTCTATGTTGTACATTACATACTCCTGACTTCTGCTCTCCCCCTCCCCCCACTGCTATATACACATAATATGGATTCTCGTTTGTTACACCCATTTCCTCCCAGCTGGACATTTTATATCGGGTGATGTGATTGGAGCACAGACTTTTACATGGTGATAATAATGTGATAACATCCTCCAACTTTGGACCCTTAGACTGAAAGTGGGGGTGGGGACCCTCGTCCTATAATCCCCTCATCACTGTCCCTCCTATAAAAGACAGTTCTGGTTGTTTCCTCACTCTCTGACTAAGGTCCATGAATAAAGAAATGACCTGGTAGGAGATCAGAGGAGCCATTTCCTAGTTCCCTTGAGGGTGGAATTGTAAGCTCCTCAGAGACCAAGCTACCTGATGTGGGCGGAGTCCTGGTTTGGGGGAACCAATCAGCTCCTGTCTAGTAATCCTCTTTGTCTTTGTATTTTAGTCCATGGCCGGGAGATGAGGAAAACCTCCGAGGATTGTCTCACTTTGTCTCCAGACTGGAAAGTAGAAGATGAGGACATCACACAGTATAGTCCAGGAGAAAACCCGGCTTCCTCCAATGTCCATCCGGCACCACCCAGTGTAGATGGACCATTGGATTCCTCGTATCCTGAGGAACCTCAGACTGTGCGGGACCGGGCTGGCCTTCCAACAGGGAAGAGGTTCTCCTGTACAGAGTGCGGGAAGGGTTTTCCTTCTAAATCTCATCTTAATGTGCATAAAAGATCTCACACGGGGGAGAAGCCGTATTCCTGTGCTGAGTGCGGGAAATGTTTTTCACAGAAGTCCAGTCTGTACAAGCATCTGAGAGTTCACACAGGGGAAAAGCCGTATTCCTGTTCTGAATGCGGGAAATGTTTTTCAGATATGTCTAACCTTTATCATCATCAGAGATCTCACACAGAGGAGAAGCCGTATTCCTGTTCAGAGTGTGGGAAATGTTTTGTAGAAAAATCAAAACTTGTCAGACATCAGAAGTCTCATGAGATGGAAAAGCCATATTCCTGTCCTGAGTGCGGGAAATTTTTTTCAAGGAAGTCTAATCTTTACACACATCAGAGATCTCACACAGGTGAAAAGCCATTTTCCTGTCCTGAGTGCGGGAAAAGTTTTTCACATAAACCCAGTCTTTACACACATCAGAAGTTGCACACAGGGGAGAATCCATATTCCTGTTCTGAGTGTGGGAAATGTTTTTCAGGCAAGTCCGGTCTTTCCACACATCAGAGAATTCACACAGGTGAAAAGCCATATTCATGTCTTGAGTGCGGGAAATGTTTTTCAAGGAAGGCCAGTCTGTACAAACATCAGAGAACTCACACAGGTGAAAAGCCATATTCCTGTCCTGAGTGCGGGAAAAGTTTTTCAAGGAAGTCTAATCTTTACACACATCAGAGAACTCACACAGGTGAAAAGCCATATTCCTGTCTTGAGTGCGGGAAATGTTTTTCAAGCAAGTGTGTTCTTTTCAGACATCAGAGATCTCACATGGGTGAAAAGCCATATTCCTGTCCTGAGTGTAGGAAATTTTTTTCAGATAAATCCCATCTTTACAGACATCAGAGATCTCACATGGGGGAGAAGCCACTTTCCTGTCCTGAGTGAGGGAAATGTTCCTCTCTGAAGTCCTGTCTTCCTGTACATCAGGGGTCCCACACAACCCTGGAGGTGTATTAGTGCCTTGAGTGCAGGAAATGTCTTCTAGATGAATGTTGCTGGACATCCCAGCTCTCATGTGGGGAAGAAGCACACCCTGATATACACCTCAGATATACTCTATGGCTGATCTTCATCATGGAAGGAACAGTCCATAAGGAGATCAGAGGCCCCCAAAGACATGGATGAAGTGTGGGACCGGGTCGGCCATTGATGGCAGCAGAAGAAGTTTTCAATGTATTTTCCATGAATGGAAGACATTCCAGCAGCTCAGATGTGATCCTAATAACATTGGTTCCCCCATTCACACAGGAGGAATGGACATGAACTCTCACTGAGGGAATTGCTATACAAACATTCTATGAATAGACCCCCAAATGTCAGGAGACGTTTCTATAAAGACGGGAAGTATGGAGCAGAGAAATGAATAGACCTCCCAGCAATGTTATTACCAGGCTGCAGCTAGGGGGAGCTCTAATGTCACCCCAGCAGAGGGATCCCATCTAGCCCACATTAACCCTCTCACTGCCAGAGCTGTTTCTGCATGATTTTGCACACATGGGAAAATGCAGATTTTGGTCCTGAAGATGAGATAAACCCCCAAACATCTATTCTGTGACATCAGAGGCCCTGGAGAATAAAATGGTGGTGATTGTTAAGGTGTTCCCCGTACACAGATTCCCCTTCATATCCGCCTTTATTTCCTCCTTTCCCCCATTTTCTATGTTGGGATCTTTTCTACAATACTTTGTTATAATAATGGAACACGTTGTGTATTGTATTGTACACCAATAATAATGACTCCGCCCCCACATTCCAGACAAGGGATCTTCCTGACCAATCGGATTTCTTCCTTTACTATTTCCTGATTTTTATGCTTCAATCTTGTTAAATGTAAAATTATAATAAAACATTTATTGAACAAAAACTATTGTGTGTGTCGGTGCAATGACGGCAAACTTCAATATAGAACATTGCTCCTCGGTGACACCTCACACCCTTCAATAACGGCGCAGAGTGCGGGGGTCAGCAGTATATCATATACAGCCCACCATACAGAGTGCAGAGGGGGGCTGTAGTGTGCCCCCCCTCCTGATCCATACCAGTCCACATGTCCACAACATGGGGGTCACCTTACCAGGAGGATTCCCCCAGGTATAGCACCTTGGCTGGTGGCTGCGGGGATCTGTGGGTGGGGGTCATATTGGATTCTGGAACCCCCTTTAATAACAAGGGGCCCCCATATACCGTCCCCCCATGTGAATGAGTATGGGGTATATAGTACCCGACAATAGCACCAGCCCAATGACAGCTCCCTAAACTGTCATCATCTACATAAGTGAAGGGACAGGGATGGTGGGGACCTTATTACCCAAATGTGACCAGTGACCATATTTGGTCAGTGATGTCACTGCTATCCCCGCCCCCTTCCTTACATGGCAGGGATTCCCAATGACATCACTGATTCCTGGGGGTGTGGCCTCTGTACCCATCCATGTCTTCCTCAGGCACCAGTGACAGCGGGAAGCTGTTATATATAGAAGTGGTAGAAATGTCTCTTCTATATGTGATGATCGGCTCCTGCAAAACACGGGACCGGAACAGGCAAAGTTTGGTTTGTACTGTCGTCTCATCCCTACTCTCCGACAACTAAACCCAGAGATCATCCCAAGTGGTCATTGTATTTGTCCCTTACATTGGTGACCAATGGGAGAAGGACCCCTTATATCAGTGATCAGTGTAGTGGTCCCTTACATTGGTGACCAATGGGAGAAGGACCCCCTTATATCAGTGGTCAGTGTAGTGGTCCCTTACATTTGTGACCAATGGGAGAAGGATCCCCTTATATCAGTGGTCAGTGTAGTGGTCCCTTACATTGGTGACCAATGGGAGAAGGACCCCCTTATATCAGTGGTCAGTGTAGTGGTCCCTTACATTGGTGACCAATGGGAGAAGGATCCCCTTATATCAGTGGTCAGTGTAGTGGTCCCTTACATTGGTGACCAATGGGAGAAGGACCCTCTTATATCAGTGGTCAGTGTAGTGGTCCCTTACATTGGTGACCAATGGGAGAAGGACCCTCTTATATCAGTGGTCCGTGTAGTGGTCCCTTACATTGGTGACCAATTTGAGAAGGACCCCCTTATATCAGTGGTCAGTGTAGTGGTCCCTTACATTGGTGACCAATGGGAGAAGGACCCCCTTATATCAGTGGTCAGTGTAGTGGTCCCTTACATTGGTGACCAATGGGAGAAGGACCCCCTTATATCAGTGGTCAGTGTAGTGGTCCCTTACATTGGTGACCAATGGGAGAAGGACCCTCTTATATCAGTGGTCCGTGTAGTGGTCCCTTACATTGGTGACCAATTTGAGAAGGACCCCCTTATATCAGTGGTCAGTGTAGTGGTCTCTTACATTGGTGACCAATGGGAGAAGGACCCCTTATATCAGTGGTCAGTGTAGTGGTCCCTTACATTGGTGACCAATTGGAGAAGGATTCCCTTTTCTCAGTGGTGAGTGTCGTGGTTCCTTACATTTTGTGACCAATTGGAGAATGATTCCCATTTATCAGTGGTCAGTGTAGTGGTCCCTTACATTTTGTGACCAATTGGAGAAGGATTCCCTTTTATCAGTGGTCAGTGTAGTGGTCCCATACATTGGTGACCAATGGGAGAAGGACCCCTTATATCAGTGGTCAGTGTAGCGGTCCCTTACAAAAGACTAGAAGGTCTAAAAAAAAACTAAATGTGAATGGATCACCAGGACCAGATGGCTTGCATCTGAGAGTCCTCAAAGAATGAAGCCAGGTCATTGATAGTCATTCCTCATCTTTAGGAAAGCTTACTGACCGGAATGGTGGCAGCAGATTGGTGAAAATCTAACGTGATTCCTGTATTCCAGAAAGGACCGAGATACATATCTGGAAGCTCCAAGCCAGTCAGCCTAACATCAATAGTTTGTAAACTATTGGAGGGATGATAAGGGACCATACCCAAGAATTTGCTGATGAACATAGTATCATTAGTAGTAACCAGCATGGATTTATGGGAAAAGATCGTTCTTGTCAGACCAACCTATTAACAATCTATGAGGAGGTGAGATGTGATCTGGATAAAGGACCCCCGTGGATGTAGAAGGAACGAGGATTGTGTCACTTCCAGAGTCACTCAGATGTAAACAAGCCATTTCCAGCTTGTGAAAGCATCAGAATGAACTGATCTTGGTTTGGTCGGATGTTTTTATGGTCAGATTGGGATCTGGGGTCCAATAGACCGCAGATGTCTCAGTAAAGAGAACCTGTCTGATAGCAATAAAAGTAATAAATAAATTGGGACAGAGTAAAAATAGAAAAAAAATAAAATAAAAAAATGAAAGCACCCCCCCCCCCCGTGTTTGCACACAAAGGCTCCCACACGTGTCTCCACACAGGTATGGCTGGAAATGTCAGAGTGAGAGCGATAATTCCGGCATCAGACCTCCTGTGTAACTCTACACTGGTAACCTGAGTGACACCTATGGGGGGGATTTAGGCCCCGTATTTTTGCGCCGTTCCACTGGCATTTGTAATTGTAAAGCGTGACATGTTAGGTATCTATTTACTCGGCATAACATCATCTTTTACCCCAAAATGGTATTATATTGTGTTTGCTGCACTAACATGAGGTAAAGTTTATTTTCTAAAAAATGTGTATTAAAAAAATCTGCAGAAATACGGAGCGACAAATATTGTACCAGCAATCATGTTCCTCTCCAGGGTCTCTGCCTATATATAATATTTGGGGGCTCTCAGTCATTTCCCAGCAAATAATGACTTTTACATGTCGGAATGTCAGAATTGGCCGGGTAGGGAAGTATTAATAATAAATACAATAAATAATCATCTCCTGACATTTAGGAGTCTATTAATAAATGGAACAACAACTCCCCCAGGTAGAAGTGCCTTCTGTGTGAATGGGATGGGGGGACCAATGGTAGGAGGCTCTTTGCTGAGCTGCTTGAAGGGTTTCCATCCATTTCACATGGAAAATACCACATTTGTCTATTGGATGGTGAGAATTCCTAGGATACTTAGCGCCATCTAAAGGCCAAATGCAGAATTTCCCATTTTAAATCAATGGCTGGTGTCATAGTGTTGGTTTAATCCCCTGATGCCGAGCACACGCAAATTAGTGGCCTCTCAGACCAGACCTGGGATTTTTTCCGTGTGTACTTGTCTTTGTGCTGGGAGCACACCGCATGGCGCACTCCCAGCACAAAGACCGGGGTGTCAGTGAGAGCCCCGGGTCCTGGAACTCTCAATTCTGGGTCACATGATCGCTGTGACAGCCCCTGATTGGCTATCACAGTGATCAGTCACTATGAAGCCCACCCCCTTATTTTCTCTCTCTGAATGGAAGAGAGATACATTGTATCATTATATATGTTACACGTTGTGTAAAATACCGTATTGTCTTGATATTTTATTAACTTGTATTGGTGAGAAAAGCTCAAAATAGAAAGTCCTTCCAACTCTTGCATAAACTCAAAAATTGATTTAATAATAATTGCATAAAATTAGAAATAAAATATTGGAATACAGAATGTTTAAATAATGTCCAAAAATATAGTTCTGTTCTTGAGATAAATATTATATGTAATTGTGTATGTGTGTGGTGTCATAAAGTAGGCTCTCTTAGCCTTGCTTCCAAAAAAAGTGTGTGTCCAAAGTCTTTGTTCTGCTCTAAAAAAGGAGCAATTCAGCCCCCACCATCTCCTAAAAGTGGGCTGGTATTCTCTTGTAGTCCCACAATGATAAATGACAACAGATGTATTAGTCTTGGATACAAATTTGTACAGCGAGCGCTTACTGTAATACGGATATGATAAAAGAGAGAGAGAGCCGCTAGAAGACCAAAAAGGTAACCAACATGACCTTCCAAGATAATATATAGAAAAAGGTGCAGCGCTAATAGTAAAACATCAATATAAAATCAATAAAATACTAGAACAAATAAGGACATGAAGTCATATATTCGTCATAAATACGATATTCAATCAAATGTCCTAAAACATGCAATGAGGTGCAATGTGTCAATTCTGCCAGGTCCCCTTTAAAAGGTGAATGATCCAAAGGTGAGCAGGAAATAAGTAAAGTGCGCACTCACCAGAAGTGCGTTTAAAATACGCATAAAAGAAGTATCCTCTCTCCTGGTGCATCTAGGATCTCCCCATCCAGGTGAATGGCGCATGCGCAGCACGACAAAATGGCCCCGGCGTACTGCGCATGCGCTGGTCGCTGGCAAAATGGCGGGCGCATCAAGCACGATTGCCATTTCAAATTATAAATAGCAGTGAGAGGATGTCTGTGCTGTAAGCCCTGCACCCTTTGAGAACGTGCTTAGCACAAAACGCGTCAGGGCGGCTACAGCACCTGGACATCCATTCCATGATTGCACACCAAGTTTTAAGAAGGGACTCTGGAGATGTAATAGTGTCAGATGCACCATTGAACCAGGATTGATGACCGGTGAGAATTAGTGAACGCAGCTTCACCTGGATGGGGAGATCCTAGATGCACCAGGAGAGAGGATACTTCTTTTATGCGTATTTTAAACGCACTTCTGGTGAGTGCGCACTTTACTTATTTCCTGCTCACCTTTGGATCATTCACCTTTTAAAGGGGACCTGGCAGAATTGACACATTGCACCTCATTGCATGTTTTAGGACATTTGATTGAATATCGTATTTATGACGAATATATGACTTCATGTCCTTATTTGTTCTAGTATTTTATTGATTTTATATTGATGTTTTACTATTAGCACTGCACCTTTTTTCTATAGATGTATTAGTCTTCTTCCCTCCCCTCAGAGTCTGAGTGAAACTTTAGCTTACAGAGATGGGGGAGGGATAGCTAGACTAATTACTACCACATGTTGCTAGAATGTAGAGAAAAAACCCAAGATAACAACTCAATTATTCTATTAAGATCCAACTCATTCATACTTATGTTAGTACTGTTAGTAAGCAGATATTAGATATTAGGTTAAGGAAAGCTTCTAACATTTCCCTCTCAAAATGATCAATTTATCAAATCTTAATCATTTTCCTTATCTTAATCCATTATACACATTCTCGTCACTTTCGTTTCCATTCATGCGTTTTAGATCTTAAGATAACTGATCTGAACATATATTCAACTTGATTCTATAATGGGAAAATGAATTATTTGATAAACCTTTTGTTTTGTATCACATAAAAATATTTTTACCCTTATTATTTTCCTTTCCTTTCACCAAATAATTGATCCCCTTAATAAATGTAACATTATAGCACAATACTTTAAAGTATGTATGTCACTTAAAGAATAGATGTTTTACATTTTCCCTCCAAAATATATGTGTAGCACACAGTTCTATAATCCATACATCTTTTCAAATTACCTTATCAACATTTAAACATAACATATGTTCCCTAACTTCAATTCATTCATGTATATCAAATGGTTTTGTTTTTTTTAAATATACATATAACAATGTATTCCGAGATACCACTTGCTACACATCTGGACATGCCTTGGTCTATCACCACGGCTTATCCTCTTGGACATTTAACCCATGTTTTGCCCTGTTGACTGTCTTCATACACACCACGTCTTAAGCTATATGTCTATCTTTCTAGCACGACTCATTCAACATGAAGTGAGCCATTTATCCGCAAGTATACACTCTACTTCCCCATTTTATCTTACCCAAAGCCCTCTGTTATAGAGTCATTGTACAAATCCTGTGACCCGACTTGTATCCGGGAATATTGCATGGCCTTATACTTCCTGCTTCCTGTTCTATGCTGACCTGGATGCAGTTCTGTTGTACAACATGATTCCTCACACCAGCAACTTGTGTTGTCTTCATTCCTGTACATGAAACATGGTGTCAGAAGTGACTGGAATCAGGACTGAGCCTCTTGTTTGGAGCGCAGCAGCTTTGGGAAACACAGGTTTGTGAACTACAGCCTGAGACTGAGGATTGTCTGAGATTTGATAGCTCAGAGGCTTCCTGACAATATGGCTGCCATGAATGGCATACCTCCCCCAGAGGGGATGACAATGAGTGGGGATTGGAGCAGCAATTGGGAATCTTTCAGAGCTGAATGTGAAGATTATTGTCTGGCTACAGGCTGGAATGAGAAATGTGCAGGAGTGCCGGCAGCAACTCTGAGAAGAGTCATGGGCAGTGAATGCAGGCATGTGTATAAACACAATGTGACCCTCACAGCAGATCAGCAACACAATGTTACAGCCATTGTAAATGTACTGGAAGATGATCTCATACCTGCTACAAATGTCGTTTATGAAAGGGATGTGTTTGGATGCTGCAAACAAGAAGAGGGAGAATCTTTGGATCACTTTGTTACACACTGGAGAGAAAAGGCAGCAACTTGTGAATATGGCACTCAGAGACCAATTGATAAGGGACACAATTGTTGTTGGTATAGCTAGCGAGAGAGCACACGCAGGCGCCTCCTAAGAGAACATGAGTTAACTCTACACACAGTCATTGAGACGTGCCGTACAGCAGAGCTCACTGACAGACGTCTGAAAGTTATGGAACAGGACAGACAGCAGACCGACAGCACAAACATTGCAATGCAGCATGGCAACAGGAACAAACTTCAGCAACGCCGCCTGATGAGCACAAATACTGCCAACTCTACAGCCTGCAAATACTGTGGGACTGTGCATGAAAGAATTAAAGAGCCATGTCCAGCTTATGGGGAGTCTTGGAAGTCTTGTGGAAGAACAAACCATTTTGCTAACGTTTGTTTGTCAAGTAAACGACGGCCATCAATAGGCAAATTCCACAACGTGGAGAACACATCCACATATGAGGAAGAGACACACCACTGAAGTTATAGACAGCAGTGAATTGATGGGCGCTGTGCAATCCAGAGGAAAGAAATGGTTTGTCACTTTACATGTAAATAATAAGCCCCAATCCTGTCACCTCCATTCAGGAGCAACGTGGGATGTAATGTGCTTAAGAGACAAAATGGTGTCAGCACCAGAAGCACGTCTACTGCCAAGTGACACCAGGTTAAAGTTATACTCCGGTGCGATTATGAAATCTCTAGGGCTCTTCAAGACAGAATGTGCCATACGTGGACTAACACACAAGCTGGAGTGTGAAATTGTGGAAGCCTGCCAAAAGCCACTGTTGTCTGGCTCAACCTGTGAGCGTCTAGGGCTGATACGTTTCTCCGTCCCTGCAGAGCTTAATGTGATGGACAATCTATCCAAGGGGCCCTTGACAAAACAACTGCTGATAAAGGAATTTAGTGATGTGTTCACTGGGCCAGTGGAATCTGTACCAGGGGAAGTTCATTTCCACCTTGATGTGAGTGTCCCTCCAGTCCAATGTGCACCACGCAATGTGCCGGTGGCATTAAAACAGGCAGTTAAGGCACAGCTTGACCAGTATGAGGCCAATGGACACTTGGCACCAGTGACTGACCCAACTGGCTGGATAAGTAACATGGTGATTGTAAGGAAGCCAAATAAGCTACGAATATGCATAGATCCCAAATTCTTAAATATGGCACTGAGACGATCTCACTACATCATGCCAACTCTCGAGGATGTTTTGTACAAGCTGCCAAAGGCACGTCTGTTCACACTTGTTGATGCCCGGGATGCATTTTACAGTGTAAGTTGGATGATGCAAGTAGTTACATGACAACCTTCTGGACTCCGTGGGGCAGGAAAAGATGGCGCAAACTGCCTTTTGGAGTATCAGTTGCACCAGAGGTGTATCAACGTAAACAACATGAACTATTGGCTGGACTCGGTGGTATTGAACCAATAGCTGATGACATCCTTGTGCATGACTGTGGGGACACAGATGAGGAAGCAGAGCAAGATCATGATGGCAAACTGCTGGAACTGACGAATCGTTGTAGGCAGGTAAAATTGAGACTTGGCATAAAAAAACTGCAATTCAAGGTCAAAGAGGTCCGCTTTCATGGACACATTCTAACCTGGGAGGGTTTGAAGGCTGACTCAAAAAAAATCAGAGCCATATTGGATATGCCGCAGCCAGCAAATGTGAAATCCCTGCAACGCTTCATTGGATTTGTTACCTACCTAACAAAATTCCTACCACACCTCTCAGAGGTCTGCGAGCCATTGAGAAGGCTTCTGGACAAGGACGCTGTTTGGCATTGGCTTCCTAAGCATGATAATGCAGTGCAGGACATCAAACTCTTGGTCACGGACACACCTGTCCTGAAGTACTATGACGTTACAAAACCTGTAACTATTCAAAGTGATGCCAGCAAAACTGGACTTGGGTGTTGTCTATTGCAAGCTGGCCAGCCTATCGCTTTTGCTTCAAGAGCACTGACTCTTACCGAACAAAACTACGCACAAATAGAAGAGGAATGTCTGAGTATAGTGTTTGCCTGCCAGCGCTTTCACCACTACCTCTATGGGCGCGACGAGATCACGGCAGAAACTGACCATAAACCTCTGATTTCTATTGTCAAGAAACCCCTTTTGTGTTCACCCAAACGTCTACAGAGCATGTTGTCACGTTACAAAACTATTGCCTAAATGTTGTCTATAAACCTGGTCCTGAAATGTACATTAGTGACACTCTTAGCAGAGCTACAGCAGCAGGTGGTACACCTGAGTATGCACAACACACAGTTTGCAATGTTCAGCGGGACCTGGAGGTCCTGTCACAGATTAATCATTCAGACTATTTATACGTCACGGACCAACGATTGCTTCAGATAAAACAGCACACTGAAACCGATGAGAGTTTGCAGGCTCTGAAATATGTTGTTCTGAATGGTTGGCCTGATTCCAAGTTGGAAGCCCCATTACTTGTGAGAGAATATTGGACTTTCAGAGATGAAATCGCCATTCAGGATGGTATACTGTACAAGGGGCCAAGGGTCATCATTCCTAAATCTTTAAGATGGGAGATGCTGACTCGTATTCATGCCAGTCACATTGGAGGAGAAGCATGCTATAGGCAAGCACGTGATACCCTATACTGGCCCAACATGCAGAACGAGATTAGAGACTTTGTTAGCTGTTGCTCGGCATGCAATGAATATGCGCAGGCACAACAGAAAGAACCTATGATGTTGCATGTGCTGCCCACCCGGCCTTGGCAAATTGTAAGCATGGACTTACTGAATTATGCTGGCCAGGATTTTCTAATTGTTGATCACTATTCCGACTTTTGGGAGATTGAGCTACTTCCTGACCTGTCTGCTGATACTACCATCAAGCGTTGTAAAGCACAGTTTGCACGTTATGGCCAGCCGGATAGAGTCATCTCGGATAATGGACCTCAATTTGAATGTGATCAATTCAGACGGTTGTCTACAGATTGGGGATTCGATCATGTTACCTCATCCCCGAGGCACCCGCAAGCAAATGGCAAAGCAGAATCGGCTGTCAAGATAGTGAAGAATCTTTGTAAGAAGGCCAAGTTTGATGGTACTGATCCGTGGAAGGCCATTCTACATTGGAGGAGCACCCCATCTGAAGGCATGGACAGTAGTCCTGCACAGCGCTTGATGTCTAGGAGACTGAAGACTTCATTGCCTGTGGCCAACATATTACTTGATCCTTGTGTGGTTACAGGTGTCCCGGCGAAACTGCAGCGGAGGAAACAGATTGCCAAACTGTCATACGATGTGTCTGCTAAAGACTTGCCTGAACTAAGCATTGGGCAGCCAATCCGTATGAAGCCGATTCCTGGTGATTTTACCGGTCGCTAGAGACTGGGTTCCTGTGTTCAGAGGGTTGCTCCTCGATCATATCTTGTGGATGTAGAAGGCAGTCTTTACCACTGCAATTGAGTGGACCTGCAAAAGGCAGAACGATTCACCGCACAAGCCTATGAGCATCCTGCACGTGATCCTCCTGAGGTGCTCAATGCCCTGAGTCCTACTGGACCATATACTCAAAGCAGAGAGAACTCCGCTGTCATATCGGGATACAATGAGGATGACATAATGCAGCCACATATCCCGTCAAGTTCTTCTCTGCCAACCACACCAGCCAGGAAAGAGGGTCGCTCCTTATCAACACCTTCTGGAGCTGAACGGATTTCCCCAGGAAAATCCCTGTGGCCTTGCATAGTGGTCGAGTTTCCAGACCACCAGATAGACTCAATCTGTAGTGTATCTACCAGTCACACAGCATGCCATGTTCAAGACTGTTCAGGATCTGTTTTAGTTTCATTGTTTACAAGGTTTGAATTGAATGTAAAAAAGGGAGACGTTATAGAGTCATTGTACAAATACTGTGACCCGACTTGTATCCGGGAATATTGCATCACCTTATACTTCCTGCTTCCTGTTCTATGCTGACCTGGATGCAGTTCTGTTGTACAACATGATTCCTCACACCAGCAGCTTGTGTTGTCTTCATTCCTGTACATGAAACAGCTACCAGACACTTCTCGGGGCTGCAGTTCCTCTGAGCTCCACAAGGTGGCGATCTCACTTCTACCCAGACAGGAAGTCTCTAGGAAAGACAGACAGGAAGTCTCTATGGAAGACCGGAAGTGATGTCAGGTACAGGCAGGAAGTGATGTCAGGTACAGGCAGGAAGTGATGTCGGGTACAGACAGGAAGTGATGTCAGGTATAGACAGGAAGTTCTATGAATGAAGAAGTAAAGAGAAGACATTCCTGGATCTGGCAGCAGAGGAGGTAATACGTAGATGAACCCCTTCAGGGGGAGGAGTTGATGATAATATATTTGCTCCCAAAGCTGGCCTACATGGTTCAGTTTTATCGTTCAGCCAGCGGGATGACCAGAAAAACTGAAGTGATTCCCCCATCCACACATTGGAGGTGGATGGGGGAATCCTCCCCGCTGCACTCTTGTATTCTGACAATGGGGGGACTCCTCCGCTCTCAGAATACACAGATCAGCACTGAAGCTATTGGCTGCAGCCGCTGGGGGAGTGGCTTTTGTCTGGAAGTGGCCACACATGGATGGAAATGTGAGCGATCCCTGCTGAACCAGCTGAAATTCCATGGATCTATGGTCACCTTCAGTGACTTCCTCCCCTCCCCCTCATCTCCTTCATGATGGAAGTCAGAGAATCCTATGACATCACACTGACCTCACAGCTCCTCCTCCCAAAATCCCTCCATCCAGAGTCAGAGAATCCTTTGACATCACACTGACCTCACAGCTCCTCCCCCAATGTCCCTCCATCCAGAGTCAGAGAATCCTATGACATCACACTGACCTTACAGCTCCTCCTCCCAAAGTCCCTCCATTCAGAGTCAGAGAATCCTATGACATCACACTGACCTCACAGCTCCTCCTCCCAATGTCCCTCCATCTGACATTTTTCTGATGCTCTTAGGATGTGGGGCCCCTTGGTATCCTCACATGTAAAGTGGGACTGTTGGTCCTGCGTTGTATGTAATGACATCAGAATGCTGCAACAAGCCTATACCCTGCGTAGTGTGGGGGTCCTGTGGGGGGGAATTATACCTCAGCCTGAAGTGGGGCTTTAATAAAATGGAGACCTGAATGGAGAGGTGAGGAGGATTCTGGGAATATCATTTGATGTGACTATTTGTGTTCAGATGTAGAGTTTTCCTCCTGTGAAGTCTGGAGATCATATGACATCACATTGCCTCCACCTCCCTCCCTGATAGAAGAGAGAAAGAAGAAGAAGATTCTAGAAGTCACCAGAGAGATCACTGAGCTGCTGACAGGAGAGGTGAGCGGTGCCGGGAATTCTGGGACATTCTCCAGTAACAGACAAGGGATGTGTCTGGATGGTGACTGTATCATTGTGTGTGTCAGGTTCCTATAAGGTGTCAGGGTGTCACTGTCTATTTCTCCATGGAGGAGTGGGAGTATTTAGAAGGACACAAGGATCTCTACAAGGACGTCATGATGGACAATCAGCCGCCCCTCACATCACCGGGTAAGAGGAGACTTTATTGTAAAGGAGAGAGCAGTACGGAGGATCCACCTAGATCCCCCATCATCTGATAAACACATAGAAACAATGGATTCAGTCAGTGTGTGTGTTTCCTACAGATGGATCCAGTCATGGGAACCCACCAGAGAGATGTCCCCGTCCTCTGTATTCCCGGGATTCCACACAGGAAGGTCACACCATCCCTCACCATCATCAGGTAGATGATGACAATTATTGGTAGTTGTGATTTATACACAGCATGTTTGTTACAATGAATGTTTTATTATATCTTTCAGAGTGGAATCCTCGGGGATGATAATATTGATGTTAAAGAAGAGTATAAAGAGGAGGATGAGGAGTATGGAGTGATGGAGGAGTTTTCAGAAGGACACAAGGATATGATGGAGCCACCTAATACCAGGAACCCACCAGAGAGATGTCCCCGTCCTCTGTATTCCCGGGATTCCACACAGGAAGGTCACACCATCCCTCACTATTACAAGGTTGGTGGGATGGAGAATCTAGAACATGGACTTGTAGAGACTATGGGCTCCAATCACAAAGCTGTATCTTCCCGTATCCCAGTATGTAGTAAGATGCTGCATTCTGTTTTTTAGTAGTGAAGCCTGCGAGTAATTTACCACTGGTGTCCATAGCAACACTTGTAAATAGCTTGTTGTTAAGGAGAGGGCAGCCGCCAGTGTCCCCAACAACCAGTAAACAAGGAGCGGATGGCCACCAAGTTCCCCGCTGACAGCTGTGACAGGTCTGGTATGGGTTTTGAGTGAAACCCCGATGCCAAAATAGTAAAAAAATGTTGTGGGTTCCCCTTCAAAATCAATACCAGACCCTTAGTGAGTGCCCACCTTCCTCCTGAACCATAGTAGGCCACATATCCTCAACATGAGGTGGGTGCTTCAGGGCAGGGGCACTCTGCCACCCCTCAAAAGCACCTTGTCTCCATGTCGATGGGGAAAAGGGTCCCTTCCCCACATCCCTGGGCACTGTGCGTGGGGGGCTTATTGGAATCTGGAAGCCACCTTTAACATGGAGGCCCCCAGATCCCGGCCCCCCACAATGTGAATGAGTATAGAGTACATAGTACCCCTATTCATTCACCAAAAAAGGGTAAAAAAAGCACTGGAATAAATTTTTGACAAAACAAAAATAAAGAAAAACATCCTCCTGATGTAGATCCATCGATGATCCAATCACAATACTCGCTGTCATCGCTGACTCGAAGAAAAAACAATGCTCTCCTCCTGCTGTCTGACAGCTCCGTCGCCTCCCACGTGTGAAAAAACTAAGGAGTTCTACCACCCTGTGACATCACTGGGTGGCCTTGCCCTCTTGTGACGTCACCAATACAACATGCCCCGGTCAGTGACATCACCAATACAACATGCCCCAGTCAGTGACGTCACCGAGTGGCACCGCCCCTTAGTATATTTAGTGGCAGGAGGCAGCAGAGCTGTCAGACAGAGGGGAGTCTTCATTGGGAGCGGAGCTTTTCTTTCTGAGTCAGCGGTGACAGCGAGCATCGTGATTGATGATGGATCTACACCGGGGGGACATTTTGCTTTATTTTTGTTTTTTTAAAAAAGGATTTGTCAAAAACTGTCTTATATTTTTTGGGGTGAATAATTAGGGGTACCATGTACCCCATACTCATTCACATGGGGTGAGGGATCTGAGGGCCCCTTTGTTAAATTTCTTAAGTCTCCTGCCTGCAAACCCCCACAGCCACTAGCCTGGGTTCTGGGGAAGAGTCCCTTGTCCCTATCAACATGGACAAGGTGCTCTGGGGGAGCAAAGCCCCCCCTGCCCCAGAACATCCACTCCATGTTAAGGGCACGTGGCCTGGTATGTTTCAGGAGGGGGGGTCACTTGCTCATCCCCCCTTTTCCTGACCTTCCAGGCAGCATGCTCAGATAGGGGTCTGATATGTATTTCTTTAATTTTGGCAAGGGGTCCCCCTCAAAATCCATACCAGACCCGAGGGGGGACTCCACGCCATTTTCTTAATATTTAATTGCCGGTAATTATTTTTTTAAGATTTATTGGTTAGGACGTGGCGGCGGCTGCTCGCTCCCTAACAACCATGTTGTTTACTGATTGTTAAGGATGCCTCCTCGATCCCCTACAGTCCGGCTTCCATCCCCTACACTCCACCGAAACCGCCTTACGCAAACTCTCCAACGACCTGCTAACCGCCAAAGCTAATGGCCACTATTCAGTGCTCCTACTCCTTGACCTCTCCGCAGCCTTCGACACAGTCGACCACCCCCTCCTCCTCAAAAAACTACCCTCTCTCGGCCTCAGAGATTCTGCTCTCTCCTGGCTCTCATCCTACCTGTCACAACGCTCTTTCAGCGTTTCCTATAATGCTACCACCTCCCCCTCACTCCCCCTCTCTGTTGGGGTCCCTCAAGGCTCTGTCCTCGGGCCCCTTCTCTTCTCCATCTACACCTCCTCCCTTGGCCAACTCATACACTCTCACGGCTTCAACTACCACCTCTATGCCGACGACACAAATCTATCTCTCAACCCCCCACCTCACCCCCTCAGTCTACGCCCGAATCACACACCTACTGAGTGACATATCAGACTGGATGTCGCTCCACTTCCTTAAACTGAACCTCTCCAAAACCGAGTTTCTTGTCTTCCCCCCCAGCCCGGACACCACCCCCCATCGACTTCACCATCATGTCCAACAACGCCACCATCAAACCCGCCCTGCAGGCCAGAGTACTTGGTGTCATTCTGGACTCCAACCTATCCTTCCAGCCCCAAGTCCAATCTTTAACAAGGTCATGCAGACTCCACCTCCGCAACATCGCCAAAATCCGCACGTTCCTAACCCCAGAAACCACTAAACAGCTCATCCACTCCCTCATCATATCACGACTTGACTACTGCAACTCCCTCCTCACTGGCCTGCCTCGCCGCTGGCTATCCCCGCTTCAGTCCATCCTCAATACGGCTGCCAGACTCATTCACCTTTCCAACCGCTCCATCTCCGCCACCCCCCTCTGCCAAGCCCTCCACTGGCCTCCATTTGCGCAACGGATCAAATTCAAAATCCTAACACTGACGTACAAAGCTGTCCACCATACTGCCCCGAACTACATCACTGACCTAATATCCAAGTACCGCCCAACACGCACATTCTGCTCCTCACAAGACCTCCTTCTCTCTAGTTCCCTGGTCTCCTCCTCCCATGCCTGCCTCCAGGACTTCTCCAGGGTGTCACCCATCCTCTGGAACTCCCTGCCCCAACCCATCAGATTATCACCTACTCTCCTCTCCTTTAAGCGCACCCTGAAAACCCACCTCTTCAGGGAAGCCTACCCCACCCCCTGCTAACTTGCCGACCTCCTCCACTCTTCCTACCACTCCATCCCCCACAGCTATCTCCTCCTGTACCACCATCCCCTCCCTCCTAGATTGTAAGCTGGAAAGAGCAGGGCCCTCGATCCCCTCATGTTTTGCATTGTATTGGTATTGTTCTGTCACATGTTCTGTCCCCCTTTGTAATGTACAGCGCTGAGTGAACTATTGGCGCTTTATAAATACTGTATAATAATAATAATAATGCCAGCGGCCGCCCACTCTTTACCAAGCAGTACACATTTCCTGAATGCCGCATGTCTCCACCACTAATTAATGACCGCATGCATTTCATTCTTTATTTCCTTCTGTGAATGTAACGCCTGTTCATGCGGTATTTACTGAGCGTGTTCAGTGTTTGTGGTCAATACCGCAACACGGGATAGGAAATGGACAGTTTCAGGATGGCATGCGGTATTTAGGGGAAATGTACCCACATATCACATGTGATCTGCTTCTGTGAAGGGAGACAATGTGTGGATTTTGTGTGTGATGTCACAATCATAAATCTTATATTTTACAGATGATATTTTCTCTCATTTCCTTGATTTAGAGTGGAGATCCAATCGATATAGAATTTGAGGTGAAAGCAGAAGAAGAAGAGGCGTATGTGAGGGATGATCAGCAGTCTATGGAGGAGGATGGAATAACGGGGACATTTATAGAGGAGGACACTCCTACAGAGATCAGCACAGGTGGGTCATGAACACTAAATCCATTCCTCCACCCATACTGCTCACTGATTGGTCCAGAGTAGGGCGGGGACTGGGTGATATCAGCCTGTAATCCCCTGGTCACTTTCCTGAGCTGTGTTCCCCGTCCTGTATTCCTGGATTTCTCTCGGATAATCTTCCTTCTCTGTGCTGCAGACACAATTTATGTATCTAGACTGGATTTATGGAGGTTCTGGGGATCAGCTGGCAGCAAAATGTTGATGTTCACCATAAGTGTTACTAGACCTAGACACCTGGACATGTTCTTTTGATCTTATTCCTCATGGTGGTGACATAGCAATTCTCCCAGTATTTGTCACCTGTGCCGGGTGGAGGGATATGTCTGTAGTGTCTCAGACCCAAGTCACTGAGTGCAGTCTCAGGAGATGGGAGGCAGCGGTGTGGGATCTCTGCAACTTGTCTACAGTAAACATTTTAGATTACAATTGATTACTGAATGCCAATATTATGAAGCCTGACCATTACACTATATAATTTATATTGTCCATTCCATACTCCTGACCCCTGCACTATATACTATGTGTTGTACATTACATACTCCTGACCCCTGCACTATATACTCTATGTTGTACATTACATACTCCTGACCCCTGCACTATATACTCTATGTTGTACATTACATACTCCTGACTCCTGCACTATATACTCTGTGTTGTACATTACGTACTCCTGACCCCTGCACTATATACTCTATGTTGTACATTACATACTCCTGACCCCTGCACTATATACTCCATGTTGTACATTACATACTCCTGACCCCAGCACTATATACTCTATGTTGTACATTACATACTCCTGACCCCTGCACTATATACTCTGTTGTACATTACATACTCCTGACCCCTGCACTATATACTCTATGTTGTACATTACATACTCCTGACCCCTGCACTATATACTCTGTTGTACATTACATACTCCTGACCCCTGCACTATATACTCTATGTTGTACATTACATACTCCTGACCCCTGCACTATATACTCTGTTGTACATTACATACTCCTGACCCCTGCACTATATACTCTATGTTGTACATTCCATACTCCTGACCCCTGCACTATATACTCTATGTTGTACATTACATACTCCTGACCCCTGCACTATATACTCCATGTTGTACATTACATACTCCTGACCCCTGCACTATATACTCTATGTTGTACATTACATCCTCCTGACCCCTGCACTATATACTCTATGTCTTACATTACATACTCCTGACTTCTGCTCTCCCCCTCCCCCCACTGCTATATATACACATAATATGGATTCTTTTTTGTTACCCCCCATTTCCTCCCAGCTGGACATTTTAGATCGGATGATGTGATTAGAGCACAGACTTTTACATGGTGATAATAATGTGATAACATCCTCCAACTTTGGACCCTTAAACAGAAAGTGATAATGAGGGAGGAGTCAATACCCCAATGATGGTGGTCTTCAGGATCAGTCCAGTCTTCATCTTGGTTGTTCTCCCCCCATCCTCACTCTCTGACCTCTGGTGGGGCTCAGCCCCGCTGTTCTTCATGACTAAATCATGGACTAAATAAGGAAGTGCAGTACTTCTTGTGTTGGGAAGATGGCGATGAGTGATAGAGCGGGTGGGGACCCTCGTCCTATAATCCCCTCATCACTGTCCCTCCTATAAAAGACAGTTCTGGTTGTTTCCTCACTCTCTGACTAAGGTCCATGAATAAAGAAATGACCTGGTAGGAGATCAGAGGAGCCATTTCCTAGTTCCCTTGAGGGTGGAATTGTAAGCTCCTCAGAGACCAAGCTGCCTGATGTGGGCGGAGTCCTGCCTTGGGAGAACCAATCAGCTCCTGTCTAGTAATCCTCTTTGTCTTTGTATTTTAGTCCATGGCCGGGAGATGAGGAAAACCTCAGAGGATTGTCTCACTTTGTCTCCAGACTGGAAAGTAGAAGATGAGGACATCACACAGTATAGTCCAGGAGAAAACCCAGCTCCCTCCAATGTCCATCCGGCACCACCCAGTGTAGATGGACCATCGGATTCCTCGTATCCTGAGGAACCTCAGACTGTCCTGGACCGGGCCGGCCTTCCAACGGGGAAGAGCTTCTCCTGTACTGAGTATGGGAAGGGTTTTCACTGTAAATCCCATCTTAATGTGCGTAAAAGATCTCACACAGGGGAGAAGCCGTATTCCTGTCCTGAGTGCGGGAAATGTTTTTCATGCAAGTACAATCTTAACACACATAAGAGATCTCACACAGGGGAGAAGCCATATTCCTGTCCTGAGTGTGGGAAATGTTTTTCACAGATGTCCAATCTTTACACACATCAGAGATCTCACACGGGGGAGAAGCTGTATTCCTGTCCAGAGTGCGGGAAATGTTTTTCACAGAAGTCCAGTCTTCACAAACATCAGAGATATCACACGGGGGAGAAGCCATATTCCTGTCCTGTGTGTGGGAAATGTTTTACACAGATATCCCATCTTTACACACATCAGAGATCTCACACGGGGGAGAAGCCGTATTCCTGTCCTGAGTGCGGGAAATGTTTTTCAGTGAAGTCTAGTCTTTACACACATCAGCGATCTCACACGGGGGAGAAGCCATATTCCTGTCCTGTGTGTGGGAAATGTTTTTCAAAGAAGACCAATCTTTACACACATCAGAAATCTCACATGGGGACAAAGCTATATTCCTGTTCTGAGTGCGGGAAATGTTTTTCATGGAAGTCCAATCTTTATACACATCAGAGATCTCACACAGGGAAGAAGCCGTATTCCTGTCCAGAGTGTGGGAAATGTTTTTCAGTGAAGTCCAGTCTTTACACACATCAGAGATCTCACACAGGGGAGAAGCCGTATTCCTGTCCAGAGTGCGGGAAATGTTTTTCACAGAAGTCCAATCTTTACACACATCAGAGATCTCATACGGGGGAGAAGCCATATTCTTGTACAGAGTGCAGGAAATCTTTTATAGACATGTCTAGTCTTCACAAACATCAGAGATGTCACACAGGGGAGAAGTTGTATTCCTGTTCTGAGTGCGGGAAGTGTTTTTCATACAAGACCAATCTTCACACACATCAGAGATCTCACACGGGGGAGAAGCCGTATTCCTGTCCTGAGTGTGGAAAATGTTTTTCACAGAAGTCCCATCTTTCCAAACATCAGAGGTCTCACACGGGGGAGAAGCCACTTTCCTGTCCTGAGTGAGGGAAATGTTCCTCACTGAAGTCCTGCCTTCCTGTACATCAGGGGTCCCACACAACCCTGGAGGTGTATTAGTGCCTTGAGTGCGGGAAACGTCTTCTAGATGAATGTTGCTGGACATCCCAGCTCTCATGTGGGGAAGAAGCACACCCTGATATACACTTCAGATATACTCCATGGCTGATCTTCATCATGGAAGAAACAGTTGATAAGGAGATGAGAGGCCCCCAAAGACATGGATGAAGTGCAGTAAATGTCGGGGTGCAGAGTGGTCAGTAGATCCTGGAAATGAAGGACACAACTTCAGCCCTTCTTGGGTGTCGGAGTTGCGTTTCCTGATAATGATATAGCGGGTTACAGAGCTAGAAGCCGGGAGAGCCCAGATCTCGTTATCGGGGAACTTTACACAGACAACAAGAACTTCTGAAGTTGATGTCCTTCATTTCAAGGCTCTACAGAACAGTGGTGACCCCGAAGCGTCTCTCTGTCTTCAGTCCATCCTTCTCCTATCCCCCAACAGGAGGGAAGGAGAACTCCGCCCCAAACTAGGGGGGAACTTTCCTCTCATTATTTCCCTTGGCTTCTGTGTGGGTTTGGGTGGTTGGAGGAGTGCGGCACGAGAGGGAACACCGCTTGTTGTTCTATGTCTACATATGGGGTCTGGGTAGAGGGGATCCACTGAAAAATATTTCTTATCTTTGATTTTGTGCAAATCGTTTCTGTTTTCACTTTGAAGGGCGATATTATGTGTGGTTTGTAAAAGGGATTGGCCCAATAGATACCGCCCCACTTAGAGAATAGATGAACTAATATGACCACCATTCATTCAGCCATGTCACATGTTGGGATCTTTTCTACAATACTTTGTTATAATAATGGAACACGTTGTGTATTGTATTGTACACCAATAATAATGACTCCGCCCCCACATTCCAGACAAGGGATCTTCCTGACCAATCATATTCCTTCTTTTACCATTTACTGATTTTTTTTCTGCAATCTTGTTAAAAGTGAAATTATAATAAAAAATGTATTGGAACAGAAAAAAATGGTGTGTGTGCAATGATGACAAAGCTGTGTATCCAGAAATGGCTGGTCGGTGACACTTCCATATACAGCCCAATGAAGTGACAAGGAAGCCCTAGAACCCTTTGGAGGAACCCTGGCTGAGAAAGGCTGGACTAGGCAGTCACATATCTGAAAAATTTCCAAAAATAATGCTTTATCGCACATTAATGATTGACAATTGGGCAATCGCCCTGGTTTACCATCACCTCAGTATGAGACAATACACACAGACCTAAAACCATTAAAATCACACCAAGACCGGTCTGGATATATATGTGCTGCAAAGAATTGGATAATCACAATGATGTGATCAGAAAAGTCGATCTAAATATTAGGTCAACTAAAATGCCAAAAATACATTCCAACATGAGAATATCGGCATTTCTAGATTTAGTTGCTGATGATCTAAAAAACCTTGAGTGGAGAATGCCAATTGGTGACAATCTTACAAAAAAGGAAAGAAAAGCCCTTAAAGAATTAAAAGAGACCAAAAATATAGTAATTAAGAGAAGTGATAAGAGGGGTAATGTAGTCATTTTAAATGAACAAAACTATGTCAAAGAGGTGAAGCGCCTATTGGGGGATTCATCTACGTATAGAAAATTAACTACTAATCCTTTCCCTGTAGTGGTGAAAAAATTAAACTCTATGTTAACATTGGGCAAAGAGCCGGGTCTTCTTACCAAAAAGGAGTTTGAATATCTAAGAATTGAGGAATTTAATCATCCTACCTTTTATATCATCCCTAAAATACATAAGAATCAAGAAAATCCTCCGGGTAGACCTATTGTTTCCGCCATTAATGGTCCCTTAGATAAAACAGGGAAATACATTGATTTGTTCCTCAAAGATATGGTCCCTAATCTATCTTATGTAAGAGATACCAAAGATGTTTTGGCTAAAATTGAAAATTTAATAATAAATGAAAACTCTATTCTAGTTGGAATAGATGTAGAATCACTTTACACATCAATCCCACATGAATGTGGTTTGAGATCGACTTACTACTTTCTTGATAAAACATACCCCACTCTTGGGGGACAAAACAAATGTATTAGTGAGTTACTGGATTTTGCATTACGACATAATTTTTTCCAATTTAACAATACCTTTTATCAACAGATTAGAGGTACAAGTATGGGGGCACCATGGGCCCCGGCCTATGCCTGTCTGCATTTAGGTTTTTGGGAGGAGCAGGTTGTCTTCAGGTCAGCAGGGTTTCTTGCACATGCCCAGATTTGGTTGAGGTATATTGATGATATTTTCCTTATATGGAAAGGAACATCGGAGGAATTAAAACTTTTCATGGAGGAGTTAAATCAAAACTCCCTGAATATTGGACTTACATATGTGTTTGATGAAAGATGTATCTCCTTTCTTGACCTGGAAATTAGACTTGAAGACAAAAGGCTCCTTACTAAAACGTTCAGAAAACCAACTGCAGCCAATACCTTATTAGAGGCCAGAAGTTATCATCCACGTTCACTGATCACAGGAATTCCGGTAGGACAGTTCCTGAGATGTTGGAGAAACTGCTCGAACATTAATGACTTTAGGATGGAAGCGCAGGATCTTTATAAAAGGTTTAGAGAACGGGGATATTCTCACTCTCAGATTAGAAAAGCTCGGAGACGGGCATATCAAACTGACCGTAAGAGTCTATTGTCCCCAAAAAAGGAAGAGAAGGTTAAACTAAGTGAACAACCTGTTAGAATGATAACTCAATTTGGAGCTCAATGGCAGGCTGTGAAACAAATATTAGAAAAGCACTGTAAGATTCTAACCCAATGCCCCAAACTGAGTAAAATTGTAGGTGAGCGCCCCCAAATGGTAGCAAGAAGAGCACCAAATCTTGGTGACCTCCTTATTCATTCCGACTATCAACCGTTAAAACAAACAACATGGTTGAAGTCACGTACAAAAGGGATGTATAGATGTGGAAAATGTCAGATCTGTAAATTTGTGGATTGCACAGATTTTTTCTGTGATTCAAAAAATAGTACTCACTATAAAATTCAAAGTCTTATAAACTGTTGAGATGTTGAAAGTTTATTAGACATTACTAAGATTATATAGGATACAGAAATAATAAGGGAGGGGGGGAGCGAGTTCTAAAACTGTAACTTGTAAGTTTCCATCATGAGCTGACTACATGAAACATGACATATACATTTCTTGGTATAAACTGTTTTTCCTAGCTTTCTGAGAAATAGCCGGGCAAAGACATTGTCGGGGTCATGTTATCTTTTGTTGATACATCCTTCAGCAAACTAAAACAGTTCCATTAAACTTCTAATATATCTGCAAAAACCTAACTTAATACTTAAAATGGCGTACATCAACACAATGGAGGTTCTCTAGATCCTTTCAATCCCCTCTTAGATCATGAACATGATCTCAATTCTTTACCTCATTCATCTTTTTGTACATAGCCAGATAACCTTCATTTGTATTTTGTGGCTTGGTAGCTCTAGCAATGCAATATAATAGCATTTAAAACATAGATATAAAAATAAAACAAAAAGCAATATCATGACTATTCTTACAGTGATACCTTTCATCCATGAAAAGACGGAACCAAATCCTGATCCTAGCCAATCAAAAGGAGTCCATCCATCTTTTCCTATAGCTCTAGCTTCTTCCATTAAACCATCTACCTGTTCCCTGTGTTGCTTTATTATTTCATAATAATCTGGAACAGTCATTGTGGTATTATATATCCAAGTACAACATTCAGAATCCTCTGTCATCTCACACAGACCTGTCAGAGCAGCACTCCTGCTTTCAATAGCTAATTCTGGCATCTCCAGCTGTTCTCTAATAGCTCTGGTCTCGGTATTTAGCAACCCCATGTCCTTAGAGTTCCTCTCCAGTATATCATCAATAATGTTTGTGTAATTATTTATTTTGTTCATGAGTGTTATTCCCCATCCCGTGTAGGTAGGGAACCATGACCAAACCTTATCGCCTGTAGAGAATACATCTACCTTTTCTTGTTTGGTTTCCCTTCTCTGTCTCAGAGTTAGTTGGTGTTTTGGGTATGTACTGGCTTTTACCTGGTGTTCCTTCTGGTCTATAGCTGCCATAATTGGCATTAATTGGGCTACATAGCACCAGCCCTGGACATTACTCGGTATCCAAGGGTAACAGATCTTACCACAACAGATATAACGTAGGTATTGTTTCCCAAGGAAATTGGCAATTTTTGTATTGCAGAGTGAAATTCAGGGGTGACAACAAGTGTGAAATAAAAAGGTTTTCCAAACATAGTTTTCCCCACATTATCTTGTATCCCTTCTAAACTTTCATTCAGGGCTCTACCATTTACTTGCCAGAGTTTCACAGAAGAAGTTCCATCCCTCCTTCCAGGATCAGATATATTTAATATGGACTGAGAGCACATTCCCCTTCCCTTGTGGGAAGTATTCCCCAGTCTAAAACACCAATCGGGGAGTTGGGTGACTCCCAGAGTTGGAAAAGATATGGTGGCATTAGAAGTAATATTGGTCAAACCAATACTTACATTCCCTTTTATTAACAAAAATATTTTGACTGGAGCGGCCAGAAGAGGAATTTCCTATGTGCTCGGATGTAACTTACTACATATCCAACATTTATCAGAACCTGACTTAGCATAAGATTTAAACTGCATCAACATTTTCCTGAAAAAGGATTGTTCTCTTCAAAACTTCTTTTTGACTTTCTTTCACTTTTGGTTATCTGGGTCTCATTTAAATCTAGTCCTTGACCACAGATACCTTTTATTAGGCCCAAGTCCTCAGGGTGATAAATACAGTTAGTTAGGATCCATACTGGCAGGAAAAAGAGCAGTCAGTGTGCCCAATAGGACCCAGATCTTCAAAGCACCATGAGGGGCAGTAAGGAATGTCATTGTCAGGAATGGACTTGCCAATAGTGGTGGGACTCACCTGCCTTGTGGGCTGCAGTACCAGGGCTGGCCAGCGGGTGCTCTCAACAACCAGAGGTTCACTTTGGCAATTAGCCATCACCTGGGGCTGATTGCAGGTGGCGTATTTAAGGGATGGCCAGACCTGCAGTCTGTGCCTTGGTGTGTGTTTTTCCATGGGCCCCTGTATCTTGTTACCTGCATTCCTGTTCCTGATTCTGCCTGACTTGTTGCCAACCCTGTCTGATCCTGACCTCTGCTGACTTCTGCTGTTTGATCCCTGGCTTGTGACCCTGACCATTCTCTCCGCCTGCTCCTCCTGTACCTACCTGCCCGATAGTTATCGACCCGGCCTGCCTGACTACATTGTGCTCTATATGTGTATGTACCTGTGTATCTATATCAGTTTAGGTTTGGGTTTGTTTCACCTTGTTGTATGTATTTGTGTTAGCTTGGGGTTTGGTGCACTGCGTTTATGTTTGTATTGTTAGTCTTAATAAATTGTCTTATTTATACCATATCTGAAGCCTGCGTTTCCCTGTGTCAGTCCACACACTTCTGGTCACACCCGCATCCCTGACATTACACCAAGGTCAATCCTGACCAGAAGTGGCTGCACAGGGAAGCCATCTTGGCTTATTGTTGCTGGGAAGGATGGATCTGGATGAGGTTGTGTATTTATCTCTGCTAGTGTTTGATGACAGGGAGTATGCTTATCAGACTCTGAAGGAGTATCCCCGGGATCAACTACTAGAGTGTATAAGGATCACTCATTGTCTAGTAGATCAGGGCACAGAGTTCTCTGAGGTGCAGCCATTGATTCAGGTTTGTGCTGAGTTGGTTTCATCTGGTACCCCCGAATGCGGGGATGAATTTGTGCCGCCATTTAGTGCAGACCAGGTAGAGTCCCTGGTGTGGTTATTAGAGGATGATGTGGGTTACTTCTTGGAGCGTTATTCTGCATGTTCACAACAGGTACTAAGAGATTGTATAAACGCAGTGCAGTCTTTGACCAGACAGGCTTTGTGTAAGCGGAGCTTTGTTCAACCCATACTGCAGACATGGTCAGACTTGTTGCACCCAGCCTCAGTCGGCTTGCAACATCATTCCTCTGCTCAAGGCACTCTTCCTGCATCCCCGACAGCACCCCCAGTGACGGCCCAGTATACTCTGCTAACTACCACATACCAGTCCCCTGCTCCCACTCGCTGCACCTATCCTTTCTTTAACCCTGTAAAGAAGTCCTCTGTAGCAACTGCTCCCTCCTCTGTTCCATCCTCCAGCTCTTCTCTGTCTTCAGCTGCTCCATTCATTTACAGACCTGCGTTTACTTACAGTGCTCCAGTAACTAAAACCAGAAAAAAGCGAAAATTCTTTCCAACCAGTACCATCCTGCCAGTATCCAAACCGGTCAGCCTCCCGTCTGAGAACCCACCTTCCATGGTTCAGCCTGGTGCCTCGGCACCCACAATTCAGCCTGATGTCTCCACCCAGCCTGATGTCTCCACCCAGCCTGATGTCTCTACCCAGCCTGATGTCTCTACCCAGCCTGATGAACTGATCCAGTCTGATGATCCTATTATGCCAGATGACTCGGTGCCCGCTGTTCCGCCAGTTGACTCGGTGCCCACGGTCTTGCCAGACGACTCGGTGCCCGCAGTCTTGCCAGACGACTCGGTGCCCGCAGTCTTGCCAGACGACTCGGTGCCCGCTGTTCCGCCAGTTGACTCGGAGCCCGCGGTCTTGCCAGACGACTCGGTGCCCGCAGTCTTGCCAGACAACTCGGTGCCCGCAGTCTTGCCAGACGACTCGATGCCCGCTGTTCCAGCAGTTGACTCGGTGCCCGCAGTCTTGCCAGATGAATCGGTGCCCACAGTCTTGCCAGACGACTTGGTGCCCGCAGTCTTGCCAGATGACTCGTTGCCCGCTGTTCCACCAGTTGACTCGGAGCCCGCGGTCTTGCCAGACGACTCGGTGCCCGCAGTCTTGCCAGACGAATCGGTGCCCGCAGTCTTGCCAGACGACACGATGCTCGCAGTCTTGCCAGACGTCTCGGTGCCCGCAGTCTTGCCAGACGACTCGATGCCCGCTGTTCCGCCAGTTGACTCAGAGCCCGCGGTCTTGCCAGACGACTCGGTGCCCGCAGTCTTGCCAGATGACTCGGTGCGCGCAATCTTGCCAGACAACTCGATGCCCGCAGTCTTGCCAGACGACTCGATGCCCGCTGTTCCGCCAGTTGACTCGGAGCCCGCGGTCTTGCCAGATGACTCGGTGCCCGCGGTCTTGCCAGATGACTCGGAGCCCGCAGTCTTGCCAGACGACTTGATGCCCACTGTACCGCCTGGGGGCCCGGTGCCCGCCGCTCCACCTGGGGGCCCGGTGCCTGCCGCTCTGACCTGGGGGCCCGGTGCCTGCTGCTCTGCCTGGTGGCCCGGTGCCTGCTGCCCTGCCTGGTGGCCCGGTGCCCGCTGCTCCGCCTGGTGGCCCGGTGCCCGCTGCTCCGCCTGGTGATCCTGTGTCCAGCCTGACGTGCCTCCGTCCGGTGTCCAGCCCGAAGTGCCTCCGTCCGGTGTCCAGCCCGAAGTGCCTCCGTCCGGTGTCCAGCCCGAAGTGCCTCCGTCCGGTGTCCAGCCCGAAGTGCCTCCGTCCGGTGTCCAGCCCGAAGAGCCTCCTTCCGGTGTCCAGCCCGAAGTGCCTCCGTCCGGTGCCCAGCCCGATGTGCCAGTCTTTGATATCCCGCCAGTCACTGGACCCGGGTGGTGGAACATTTTGCCCAGCTAGGACTGTTTGGAGCGTCCTGAGGCCGCTCCTTGAGGAGGGGGTACTGTCAGGAATGGACTTGCCAATAGTGGTGGAACTCACCTGCCTTGTGGGCTGCAGTACCAGGGCTGGCCAGCGGGTGCTCTCAACAACCAGAGGTTCACTTCAGCAATTAGCCATCACCTGGGGCTGATTGCAGGTGGTGTATTTAAGGGATGGCCAGACCTGCAGTCTCTGCCTTGCTGTGTGTTTTTCCATGGGCCCCTGTATCTTGTAACCTGCATTCCTGTTTCTGTTTCTGCCTGACTTGTTGCCGACCCTGTCTGATTCTGACCTCTGCTGACTTCTCCTGTTTGATCCCTGGCTTGTGACCCTGACCATTCTCTCCGCCTGACCTCCTGTACCTACCTGCCCGATAGTTATCAACCCGGCCTTCCTGACTACGTTGTGCTCTATATGTGTATGTACCTGTGTATCTATATCAGTTTAGGTTTGGGTTTGTTTCACCTTGTTGTATGTATTTGTGTTAGCTTGGGGTTTGGTGCACTGTGTTTATATTTGTATTGTTAGTCTCAATAAATTATATTATTTACTATATCTGAAGCCTGCGTTTCCCTGTGTCAGTCCACATACTTCTGGTCACACCCGCATCCCTGACAGTCATCTTCAGGGTCTTTTTCACTTACTTCACCCTCTCTTTGAGGATTTTCCTCTCATACTTCACCTCCTTTTTCCATCTCGTGTTTCTCAGGTGTTTGGTTCACCTTCTTCACTCGACTAGCATGGATCCAGGACTTGGAATTCTCCACCAGAACAGCTGTTCTGGTAACCGCTATCACCGTAGTAGGTGGTCCAAAGGGGTAGCCTTGCTTCTTGTCTTTAGTGAGTTGGCAGACCACTACGACATCTCCCACTTGGAAAAGGTGTGTTGGTTCCTGAAAAGATAAAGGAGAGGTGCGAGCAACATTTCTTTCAACCTGATCTAAAGTCTGAATCCGTTTTCTCACATATTCTTGTTGTACCAGGTCAAGGTCCCCTCTTTCTAACATAAGTGGCTGTCTAGCCCAAGGAGTGGGGAACGGTCTTCCCATTAATATTTCAAAAGGAGATAACCCTGTAGTCTTATTAGGTGTCATTCTTACCTCTGCTAGAATTGCAGGTAACATCTTCTTTCAGTGGGTATAGGTTCCTCCAGTGGCCTTCCTCAACTTATCCCTAATTGTCCTGTTCATCCTTTCTACTATACCCCAACTTTGAGGATGATAGGGAATATGACATTTCCAATCTAAGTACTTTTACCAGGTCTTGGCATACCTTGGCCACAAAGGCTGGTCCGTTATCAGAATTTATCTGCAGCGGACATCCCCATCTGGGTATTATCTCCTGTGTAAGAATTCTGACTACAGTCTGCGCATCTTCTTTATTAGTGACAAATGCTTCCACCCATCTGCTGAACATATCCACCATTACCAACAAAAACTCTTGCCTCTGTCCTGTGTTTGGCATGTGGGTAAAATCTATTTGTAAATGGGTGAAAGGTGTAGTTGGGTACACTAGATGCTGGTGTTGTGATTCCTTTGGGTTCTGTGGATTGTTCCTTATACATGTAATGCACCTGGAAACATATTCTTTCACCAACCTAGATAAGCCTGTAATGTAAAAATCCTGCAATAATGTTTCACATGTCGTTTTCCATCCTCTATGTCCTAGACCGTGGTACTGTGCAATGAACAATGGGGCACTTGACATGGGAATGCATGGTTTCCCCTCTAAGCACACTAGACCAGAAGCTGGATCTAGTTGTGCTCCAGAACCATTCCAGTCTGCTAGATCGACTTCTGTAGCAAATGTTTGTAAATCTGCATACATCTGGTCATGTGGGGTGGTTGTGACGCCTGAAGTGAGCATAGACATCTGTTCACTGGCCACCTGTTGTAATGCGGCTTCCTTTGCTACCTTATCTGCTAATGCATTTCCTTTGGCAATATGATCTCTGCGATTTGTATGTGACCTGCAATGAAGAATGGCTGATGTTTTCGGTAACTGTATGGCTTTGAGTAGATCAGATATCAAGGAAGAGTGAGATATGGTTTTGCCATCAGCAGCAATGAATCCTCTTCTCTCCCAAATGACCCCAAAATCGTGTACAGCACCATGGGTGTACTTGGAGTCTGTGTAAATGTTGACATCCTGTCCTGCAAATAATTGACATGCTCTTGTAAGGGCAATCAGTTCGGCTGCTTGGGCTGACTGATATGGGATTGGCTTTGCCTCGAGTATTTTGTCAGGAAGTTGCACAATGGCATATCCTGCATGGTAAGTATTATCATTTGGCCTAGAGCATGAGCCATCTACAAACACATCTGGGGCCCCATCAAGAGCCACAGCTGACATGTCGGACCTAGGGGAAGTGTCTTGCTGTATGTGGGTTATACAATTGTGTTCTGGTGCCTCTTCATCCTGTTCCCCCTTTAGCCCCAATAGGGCATTCAGAATTGGAGCAGGACCTGAATTTGCTGAAGAATATTTAATAATCAAGTTGGGATCAGATAGAAGAATCACTTCATATCCGCTCAACCTTTGTGCTGACATGTGTTGAGTGTGTATGTTTTTCAGTAGTAAGGACACTTGGTGTGTGGTGTGTAGGGTAGTTTCATGTCCCAATGTGAAAGAAATAGCCATCTCCACCACCATAGCGCAGGATGCAACAGCTCTCAGACAAGCAGGCATGCCCTGAACCTGAGTTGGCACTACTTTGGGAAAAAAATCTACAGGGCGGAGCTTGCCTCCATGTTCCTGAGCCAGGACCCCCGCCATGGTTGTACAATTTTCCCCCGCATACAGATGAAACATTTTCTTATAGTCAGGTAGTCCAAGACCAGGGGCCGTTACCATAGCATTCTTCAGGTACACAAAGGCATCAACCATTTCATTTGACCATGTGAGAATGTCAGGTGATTCTGAAAGTGTGGCAGACCTCAGAGTGTGATCATAGAATGAACAATCAGGTATCCATTGGCGGCAGTAACCAATCATACCAAGAAAAGTTAGCATGTCCTTTTTTGTTTGTGGGCGGGGCAGACCCACGAGAGCCGCAGCTCTTTTGTGACTGACATTCCTCTCACCATGACTTAGAGTAACACCAAGGTATTCAACCTGTTTTTGGCACCATTGCAGTTTCTTTTTAGATGCTTTGTGACCATTCCCTGACAACCATTCTAACAGAGACCAACTATCCTCCTGACTGGCCGCCTGACTTGGACTACAAATCAATAGGTCATCCACATATATAATGAGGACCGAACCATTGGGAGGGGTCCAGGACCTCAGTGTGGTCTGGAGGGCAAGTGAGTAGACTGCAGGCGAATCTACATAGCCCTGGGGCATTCTACACCAGGTCATCTGGCGGTTACGGAACGTAAATGCAAATAGCGCCCTCGTCTGGTGGTTGGAGGAACCAAAAAAAATGCATTTGTTAAATCAATCACTGTAAAATATTCTGCATCGGACGGAATGGAGGTGAGGAGTGATGGCACGTCAGGCACTATTGGGGCTAATGGAACCACCAAATTATTTATGGCCCTCAGATCTTGTACAAACCTGTAAGAGCCATCCGGCTTCTTAACATGATTGATAGGTGTGTTGTAAGGAGAAACAGTTTCTTCCAAAATACCTGTTTCTAAAAATCTTTCCACTAGAGGAGCAATCCCTTCCTTCTTCTCTGGCGTCAATTTGTATTGCCTCTGTTTGTAGGGCAATGCCCCTTCCTTGAGTGTGACTGTGTATGGTGTACATGAAATTAATCCTACATCCATAGAATTTGTGGCCCAAACTGGAAGTGTATCAGGAGGGGGTGTAATGTGTGAGGGATGACTCTCATCATTGAAATAGGGGGGTATAATGGGTACTTTGGAGGATCTGACAACAATACCTCCTTCTGATGTTACTCTCAGAGAAATCCCTAAAATTCCCATAAGATCTCTTCCCAACAAATTTACAGGGCAATTTGGAATGATTCTGAAACTGTGACAAGTGATGGCCTCATCCCATGTGAGGGCTGAAACGGGCAAGGGGGGAGTCTTGAGGGTTTTTGTTAGTATCCCATTTATTCCCATAGAAGGTTCAGCATTTGTAGTTTCCCCATGATACATTCCTCACTCAGGCTGCTGGATGTGGCACCAGAATCAATCAGAAATGGAACTTCAGCCCCCCTACTTGTAAAGAAATGAGGGGCTGCTGCCTGTATGATGAAGAAACCAATGGAAATGCCGGGACACCACCTTCCGGGCATCCCTATTGTCTCTGGTTCTGCTGTGGCCCCCACTGAATTGGATATTTAATATCTTGGGGTTGTGCCTGTGCCTGTGGTGTTTGGGGGGTGGTGGTGGCATTAGGTGGTTGGTATCTCTGTTTGCGCTGTTGTGGCTGTCCCTGGGAGGAGGAAGGTTCATACGGACAGTTATGTCTCCAGTGATCCTGTCCTCCACAGTTAAAACATCCAGTTCTTCCGGGGATTTGGTGGGGTTCAGAGTTACTTCTTCCCCTGCCAAATCCTCCTTTTCCTCTGCCTCTATACCACCCTCTTCCTCTTTGTCCTTGCCCTTGATTTCTCTGTTGGGGGTCACTTTGGAAATGACTACTATTAACCTTCTCTTTTCTTACAATATCTAAACATCCCGCTGCCTCCTTCTCATGAAGGGAGGTCTGAAACTCAACAACAGTTTTAGTTGCCCAGTCAGAGACCTGCTGCTTCACGGCTAATCCTGCTTCTGGCTTAAGACCTGTTATGTCTGAATCATCAATGGACTTAACTCTCCAGTTAGAGCCAGTCCTGCTTCTTGTGTCCAGACATCCTTCAACCTTTTCCAGAATTCTAATACAGTTCCTCCTGCCTTCTGTTTACATGCTGTAGCAATAGGGAGGGAAGCCTTATTCTTGAAAACCCTTTTTAGTTCTGTGTCAAGCTCCCCCCACATAGTTTCTCTCCCTTCTGTGGTGTTTAGTTTATAGGCAGTAGCCTGTGTATTACTTGGTTCTATGTGACTAATGCTTTTTACATTTATCCAATCCCAAGCTGGATTATTTCCCAGAATACCATCAATGATCAATCTCATATCTTCCTGCGTGTAATTTCTTCCCAAACATGCCTTTTTTACATAAGCAAGTGTACCTCCAGGAGATACTGTAGGCTTGGGACAATGTTTAACAATCTTATTAATATCTTCTAATTCTATGGGTTTTTTTTAGAATTAGTTCTCCTGCTGTGAGAAAAGGTAGTGTCAATATAGCCAACTCCTTTCCTCCTACGGCCCCCTCATCTTTTCTTTTTCCCTCTAGTTTCTTATCCATGGATCTAATCTGCATTCTAAATTCCTCCACATCTCTACCCTTTCTATGACTGGTGTCACTTCTTCTCCATTGACCATCCTTTTTCTGTAATTTTATTATATTTACCTGTCCCTGTTCTTCGTATTCCAACTCTCCTTTGTCGTCATTATTTTCCGTAAGGATGCCTTGAACCTGGCTACCCTCTTTGTCTGGTGATTTTATACTAAGAATCTGTTTGGGTCTAGTGGAGGGGCTGGCTGTATTGGTTGTAGATCCGGGATGGGAAGTGGCACAGGGACAGGGGCAGGGGCTGCAGAGGCAGGGGCAGGAGGGGCATTAGGCTGGGGAGTAGTCATCCCCAAACTGATCAAAAAATCATCATCAGCAGCATTTTTTAAACCACTTAATGAAGGATATATATTATACGGAGGGGGTGGGATTGGTGTCTGAACTGTTTTCAGTCCAATCTTGGGTCTGCATGTCTTTTCAGATTGATGCTTTTCCTGGCATATTTTTAACCAATTTCAACTTTCTCTTTTGTTTTAAAGAGAAAATCAAATTGAACTTTCCCTTGCTATTATCAACGCAATACGGTGATCATTTTAACCAGTTTTCTCCCCCTTTCTTCATATAAACTTGGTCCCATTGCGGGTCCCCCTCATACCAAGGAAAGGCTTGTTTGTCCCCCAAACATAATCCCTTAACCATGTCTGTATGAAAAGGATCATTTGCCCCCTTTCTTGGGAATGGGTCTGTACTCCCCATAGCTTCTGTCCAGCCTGCCATACAATCCACCCAGATATTTATTAAATAATAGTCCGTTCCACAAACTCTAGCAACATAATCCTTACAATTTTCTCCCTTTTCCGGGGGACCTGGTGGGTAACTACCTCCTTGACCCATATTTAGACAGTGGATAAGATTATCTTACTTTATAATCTTCATTTGTTCCACACAACAAATTATCTTATACTTCTACGCAACAGAAAGAAAAAGCAAAAGACAGACAAACCAGAATCTGCTCCACAGACTTATTAACCTTTTGATAACTTCCCAAAAGTTATCTCTTCACTGTTCTACCAAAGGACAGTGTGTTCTACCAAAGAACAATTTCTTTTATGTTCTACCAAAGAACAATCTGTTTTACCAAAAACACTCTCTTTATAGTGCACTATATTGTAACTCTACCAAAGAGTTATGTCTGCTTACCAAAAGCAGCTACAGGTTATCACGGGTCTATATAGACAATACAGAATGGTTCAAGACCTTCCCTCAACACAGGGCAAGAAAGAGCTTTTAGTCATAAAAAGACAAAAGGTTTACTTACCAAGTGAGGTGGGTGGTAATCCCGGACGAGCCCCCAGCTGAAAGGATGATTTTCTTATCCCCTCAGAGACCCCCGGTCTGTGGAGAGATTCCTGGTTTATCAGCAGAATTCTGGGAACACCCATTTACCACGGAAATAACGGCAGCTTATGTTCAGAGATGTTCAAAGTTTATTAGACATTACTAAGATTATATAGGATACAGAAAAAATAAGGGAGGGGGGAGCGAGTTCTAAAACTGTAACTTGTAAGTTTCCATCATGAGCTGACTACATGAAACATGACATATACATTTCTTGGTATAAACTGTTTTTGCTAGCTTTCTGAGAAATAGCCGGGCAAAGAAAGCTTCAGGGTCGTGTTATCTTTTGTTGATACATCCTTCAGCAAACTAAAACAGTTCCATTAAACTTCTAATATATCTGCAAAAACCTAACTTATTACTTAAAATGGTGTACATCAACACAATGGAGGTTCTCTAGAGCCTTTCAATTGAAACCTTTAAATACCACAAGGGAGTGAATAAGGTTCAGAATTTTCAATATGAAACAAAAATGAAGAACACGAGGACATGACCTCCAACTAACTGGAGGAAAGTTCACAACTAATCTCAGAAAGTATTATTTAACTGAGAGAAGTAGATGCTTGGAATAAATTTCCAGTAGAGGTAGTGAGCCAGTGACAAATCACAGAGATCATCACAATAGTACACAATGAATGGCTATGAATGAAATTAATTAATTGTGTACAACTGTCATGTGATCACTGTGATTGGTCACAGCAATCACATGGTACTGGGCTGGCCTGGTACAATGATCTGTCATCTGGTGGACACAGCAGGTGACATATCAAGATACAAAAGAGCCACTAGACTTGGAGGACTTCATATGATGTCCACCCAGGATGGGAAAGATCCCCCTCAGCTGTCATTCTGCTATAGGCCTGGTGGGAAGCAGTTCATTACAGGGGACACTGTACAGGATCTATATGTAGTCTGGGGGTCCCTGTGGAAGTCCATGTGTGGACATTTCTACCTATGATAAATGACAGGCTAAACCCACCTGGAGACTTTCTCCACACCTGGAGTGTGCTGAGTTCTTGGAGAACGTCTACACAGTGTTTCCAGATTGGCTTTATCACCCCAACGAGCTCGCTCCAGTTCATGGATGTCATCATTATGTTTGGAGGATCTCACCAGTCAGGAGCCTTTCCTGTCATCCTACATGTTCCCTTCTGAGGATTGTTCTATCCTTCCAAACAAATGTATGAAATCATGGATGAGTCCTCCTTCTATGTGATCTAGAAGATCTTCAATCACAATGTCTTTATGGATGAAGTGGATGGCCCAGTTTATATATTATTTATTGCTTTACAGCTTTATTCCCTCCAGGATTCATTCTTTATTTATAGAACCATTCAAGGAAGTGTTCTTACTGTGAGAGATCTCCACCACCATTCCTCTGTGACCATTACATCCTTGTCATTTATGTCTAACATACTCATTATAAATGGATTGATATTTATTCTTATGCTTTCGGATGTATTTTTGCATTTTTTTACCCAAAAAGATCTGTTTTGGAGGTCTCTGTTTTATTATGTATACCTTTATTTTATCTTGTGTTCTGTGTCTTTAAAAAAAATATTTTAATACAGATAGAAAAATCTTAAACAGTTGGTTGCATAAGAGTTAGGTTTATTGTTTCTTACGTTTTTTAGTTCTTTTTGATCTTCCCTGGTATCTCTGTAAGGTAGATACAATGCTGGAATGGTTATTAGGGGACACTTCTCAGGGCTGCAGTTCCTCTGAACTCCACAAGATGGTGATCTCATTTCTCTCCAGACAGGGCTTCTCTATGGGATACAGACAGGAAGTGATGTCAGGTACAGACAGGAAGTGATGTCAGGTATAGAAAAGAAGTTCCATGTGGTACGAAGTACAATGGAGACATTGCTGGAAGTGGCAGCAGAGGAGGTAATAAGATGTTATTTCCTATTTACACCCAATAACCCCCATCCTCTTCCTTCATAGTCATATCCGTCCTCTTCCTCCATAGTCACTGTGATGTCTTTTATCTCCAGCAGATGATGATACACACATATATAGTGTGGGAACCCAGATGAACCCCTTCAGGGGGAGGAGTTGATGATAATATATTTGCTCCCAAAGCTGGCCTACATGGTTCAGTTTTATTGTTCAGCCAGCGGGATGACCATAAAACCTGAAGCGATTCCCCCATCCGCACATTGGAGGTGGATGGGGGAATCCTCCCCGTTGCACTCTTGTATTCTGACAATGGGGGGACTCCTCCGCTCTCAGAATACACGGATCAGCACTGAAGCTATTGGCTGCAGCCGCTGGGGGAGTGGCTTTTATCCGGCAGTGGCCACACATGGATGGAAATGTGAGTGATCCCTGCTGAACCAGCTGAATTTCCATGGATCTATGGTCACCTTCAGTGACTTCCTCCCCTCCCCCTCATCTCCTTCATGATGGAAGTCATGCTGAGATCATCTCCCATTGGCTGAGCAATATTCTCATTTGTCTCTCAGCTCCTTCTTGCTATTCCTCGTCCTGCCTGTTGTTTCCTTGGATTGATTTTCTGTGTAGTGACCCCGGCTTGGTCTCTTGGATGCGCTCGTCTATTGCTTGCCCTGACCTTTCTCCTGATTCCTGGATCTCCTCCTCATCTCTCCTCCATATCCTCTTACACAGCTTTTCTCCACACCTGCAGTGACCCTGGGGGGAGGAAACTTGGCACCAGCACGCCGCCAAATCCATCCCCACCATTAGGGGCTCTGGAGACAATTGTCTGCTATTTACACTCCATTCCTCCGCACGTCACCTGATCACATGACAGCTTACTTCCACAGATTCCGGACAGATTTCTGGATGGTAAAGGTCAAAGGTCACTCTTCAGTTTAGGAGAGGTAGGACGCACCCAGGAACTATGATTTGGTTTGCATGGAAGTCTCATATAGAGGACCCCTCAAATCTCCCCATCCAAATGTCACTCCATCCAGAGTCTATATGTCCTATGACATCACACTGACCTCACAGCTCCTCCTCCCAATGTCCCTCCATCCAGAGTCAGAGAATCCTATGACATCACACTGACCTCACAGCTCCTTCTCCCAATGTCCCTCCATCCAGAGTCAGAGAATCCTATGACATCACACTGACCTCACAGCTCCTCCTCCCAATGTCCCTCCATCTGACATTTTTCTGATGCTGTTAGGATGTGGGGCCCCTTGGTATCCTCACATGTAAAGTGGGACTGTTGGTCCTGCGTTGTATGTAATGACATCAGAATGCTGCAACAAGCCTATACCCTGCGTAGTGTGGGGGTCCTGTGGGGGGGAATTATACCTCAGCCTGAAGTGGGGCTTTAATAAAATGGAGACCTGAATGGAGAGGTGAGGAGGATTCTGGGAATATCATTTGATGTGACTATTTGTGTTCAGATGTAGAGTTTTCCTCCTGTGAAGTCTGGAGATCATATGACATCACATTGCCTCCACCTCCCTCCCTGATAGAAGAGAGAAAGAAGAAGAAGATTCTAGAAGTCACCAGAGAGATCACTGAGCTGCTGACAGGAGAGGTGAGCGGTGCCGGGAATTCTGGGACATTCTCCAGTAACAGACAAGGGATGTGTCTGGATGGTGACTGTATCATTGTGTGTGTCAGGTTCCTATAAGGTGTCAGGGTGTCACTGTCTATTTCTCCATGGAGGAGTGGGAGTATTTAGAAGGACACAAGGATCTCTACAAGGACGTCATGATGGACAATCAGCCGCCCCTCACATCACCGGGTAAGAGGAGACTTTATTGTAAAGGAGAGAGCAGTACGGAGGATCCACCTAGATCCCCCATCATCTGATAAACACATAGAAACAATGGATTCAGTCAGTGTGTGTGTTTCCTACAGATGGATCCAGTCATGGGAACCCACCAGAGAGATGTCCCCGTCCTCTGTATTCCCGGGATTCCACACAGGAAGGTCACACCATCCCTCACCATCATCAGGTAGATGAGGAACAATCACTGATAGTATCATTAGGATCTGTACATTATCTGCATTGTTACCATTGATGTCATTTTTATTATATATTCAGAGTGGAAACCTGAGAGATCCTAAAGTTGAGGTTAAAGAAGAGATAAAAGAGGAGGAGGATGAGGATGGGGGGATGGAGGAGTCAGAGCTTCTAAAAGAACACAAAGATCTGTACCAGGACACCATGGTGGAGTCATCCAGCTACAGGAACCCACCAGAGAGATGTCCCCGTCCTCTGTATTCCCGGGATTCCACACAGGAAGGTCACACCATCCCTCACCATCATCAGGTAGATGATGACAATTATTGGTAGTTGTGATTTATACACAGCATGTTTGTTACAATGAATGTTTTATTATATCTTTCAGAGTGGAATCCTCGGGGATGATAATATTGATGTTAAAGAAGAGTATAAAGAGGAGGATGAGGAGTATGGAGTGATGGAGGAGTTTTCAGAAGGACACAAGGATATGATGGAGCCACCTAATACCAGGAACCCACCAGAGAGATGTCCCCATCCTCTGTATTCCCGGGATTCCACACAGGAAGGTCACACCATCCCTCACTATTACAAGGTTGGTGGGATGGAGCATCTAGAACATGGACTCATAGAGACAATGTGTGGAGTTTTTATGTGATGTAACAATATTAACACTTATTATGTCTTACAGATGATATTTTCTTTTCTTTCGTTGGTTTAGGTTGAAGATCTGATAGATATAAAAGTTGAGGTGAAAGCAGAAGAAGAAGAGGCGTATGTGAGGGATGATCAGCAGTCTATGGAGGAGGATGGAATAACGGGGACATTTATAGAGGAGGACACTCCTACAGAGATCAGCACAGGTGGGTCATGAACACTAAATCCATTCCTCCACCCATACTGCTCACTGATTGGTCCAGAGTAGGGCGGGGACTGGGTGATATCAGCCTGTAATCCCCTGGTCACTTTCCTGAGCTGTGTTCCCCGTCCTGTATTCCTGGATTTCTCTCGGATAATCTTCCTTCTCTGTGCTGCAGACACAATTTATGTATCTAGACTGGATTTATGGAGGTTCTGGGGTTCAGCTGGCAGAAAAATGTTCATTTCACCATAGATGTTGAGTTATCTGGGACCTGATCTGTGGGTGTTCTTCCCCATGCCCGGGTCTAGTAAGATCTCTGACAGAACAATTCTCCCAGGGTTCCTTGCTCTGTTATCTGCTGGCTGTGCCGGGTGGAGGGATATGTCTGTAGTGTCTCAGACCCAAGTCACTGAGTGCAGTCTCAGGAGATGGGAGGCAGCGGTGTGGGATCTCTGCAACTTGTCTACAGGAAACATTTAAGCTTCCACTGATTACTGAATACCAATATTATGAGTCCTGACCCCTGCACTATATACTCTATGTTGTGCATTACATACTCCTGACCCCTGCACTATATACTCTGTTGTACATTACATACTCCTGACCCCTGCACTATATACTCCATGTTGTACATTACATCCTCCTGACCCCTGCACTATATACTCTATGTTGTATATTACATCCTCCTGACCCCTGCACTATATACTCTATGTTGTACATTACATAGTCCTGACTTCTGCTCTCCCCCCTCCCCCACTGCTATATATACACATAATATGGATTCTCTTTTGTTCCACCCATTTCCTCCCAGCTGGACATTTTATATCGGATGATGTGATTGGAGCACAGACTTTTACATGGTGATAATAATGTGATAACATCCTCCAACTTTGGACCCTTAAACAGAAAGTGATAATGAGGGAGGAGTCAATACCCCAACGATGGTGGTCTTCAGGATCAGTCCAGACTTCATCTTGGTTGTTCTCCCCCCATCCTCACTCTCTGACCTCTGGTGGGGCTCAGCCCCGCTGTTCTTCATGACTAAATCATGGACTAAATAAGGAAGTGCAGTACTTCTTGTGTTGGGAAGATGGCGATGAGTGATAGAGGGGGTGGGGACCCTCGTCCTATAATCCCCTCATCACTGTCCCTCCTATAAAGGACAGTTCTGGTTGTTTCCTCACTCTCTGACTAAGGTCCATGAATAAAGAAATGACCTGGTAGGAGATCAGAGGAGCCATTTTCTAGTTCCCTTGAGGGTGGAATTGTAAGCTCCTCAGAGACCAAGCTGCCTGATGTGGGTGGAGTCCTGGTTTGGGGGAACCAATCAGCTCCTGTCTAGTAATCCTCTTTGTCTTTGTATTTTAGTCCATGGCCGGGAGATGAGGAAAACCTCCAAGGATTGTCTCACTTTGTCTCCAGAATGGAAAGTAGAAGATGAGGACATCACACAGTATAGTCCAGGAGAAAACCCGGCTCCCTCCAATGTCCATCCGGCACCACCCAGTGTAGATGGACCATCGGATTCCTCGTATCCTGAGGAACCTCAGACTGTGTGGGACCGGGCCGGCCTTCCAACAGGGAAGAGGTTCTCCTGTACTGAGTGCGGGAAATGTTTCTCTTCTAAATTCCATCTTAATGAGCATAACAGATCTCACACGGGGGAGAAGCCGTATTCCTGTCCTGAGTGCGGGAAATGTTTTTCACAACAGTCTAATCTTAAAACACATCAAAGGCGTCACACAGCTGAGAAGCCATATTCCTGTACTGAGTGCGGGAAATGTTTCCATTATAAATCCAAACTTAATGAGCATGAAAGATCTCACAGAGGTGAGAAGCCGCATTCTTGCCCTGAAGAAGATGACATCATACAGTATAGTCCAGGAGAAAACCCGGCTCCCTCCAATGTCCATCCGGCACCACTCAGTGTAGATGGACCATCAGATTCCTTGTATCCTGAGGAACCTCAGACTGTGCAGGACCGGGCCGGCCTTCCAACAGGGAAGAGCTTCTCCTGTACTGAGTGCGGGATGTGTTTCCATGCTAAATACCATCTTAACGTGCATAAAAGATCTCACACGGGGGAGAAGCCGTATTCCTGTCCTGGGTGCAGGAAATGTTTTTCACAGAAATCCAATCTTGTCAGACATCAGAGATCTCAAATGGGAGATAAGCCGTTCTCCTGTCCTGAGTGTGGGAATTGTTTCCGTTTTAGATGCCATCTTAATGAGCATAAAATAACTCACACAGGAGAGAAACCGTATTCCTGTCCTGAGTGCAGGAAATGTTTTTCACAGAAATCCCAGCTTATTGTACATCAGAGATCTCACACGGAAAAGCCGTATTCCTGTCCTGAGTGCGGGAAATTTTTCCGTTTTAATTGCTATTTTAATGAACATAAAAGAATTCACACAGGAGAAAAGCCGTATTCCTGCCTTGAGTGCGGGAAATGTTTTCCACAGAAATCCCAGCTTACCGTACATCAGAGATCTCACACGGGGGAAAAGCCATATTCCTGTCCTGAGTGCGGGAAATGTTTCCGTTTTAAATGCCATCTTAATGAGCATAAAAGAACTCACACAGGAGAGAAGCCGTATTCCTGTCCTGAGTGTGGGAAATGTTTTTCACAGAAATCCATTCTTTACAAACATCAGCGATCTCACACAGGGGAGAAGCCATTTTCCTGTCTCGAGTGCGGGAAATGTTTTTCAAATAAGTCAAATCTTTTCCCACATCAGAGATCTCACACGGGGGAGAAACCGTATTCCTGTCCTGAGTGCGGTAAATTTTTTTCAGTGAAGTCCAGTCTTTACAAACATCAGAGATCTCACACGGGGGAGAAGCTGCTTTCTACTCTTGAGTGAGGGAAATGTTCCTCATTGAAGTGCTGTCTTCCTGTACATCAGGGGTCCCACACAACCCTGGAGGTGTATTAGTGCCCTGAGTGCGGGAAATGTCTTCTAGATGAATGTTGCTGGACATCCCAACTCTCGTGGGGAAGAAGCACACCCTGATATACACCTCAGATATTTGGAAGGAACAGTTCATAAGGAGATCAGAGGTCCCCAAAGACATGGATGAAGTGTGGGACCGGGTTGGCCATTGATGGCAGGAGAAGAATAAAAATGGAGTCCTGCCCTGTGATTGGCTTTTGTGGTGGGAGATTTCACAAACACTTGGAGGTCTATTATTGATACTTTGTGGACAAATGTTCCAAGCACTCATTAGGCCCACAGTTGTAGGTGAGGACAATACTTGCATGGTGGGGGATCACTGAAGAGGTGGGTGGTAATAAAATGTCCCAATTCTAGAAGAGTGACTGATGGTGTACACATGGAAGCAATGGAATTGTGTGTATACCGGGAATGAAGGAGTGATTGGTGAATGCACATATTGGGACTTTCCCGTGTCTTTCTCCATACATGTTTCTTGTATGTTTCCCGTGATACAAATGTCTGTGTATATGATCGGCACATGATGGTCTGTCTATGACAAACGTTTCATTGATCTGATCATTTCCATGGTGATTGTGGACACATTGTGATTGGTTGATGGGGGATGGAAAGCACAGAGAGCAGGAAGTAGAGCGCCATCCTTTCTACCTTTCTCTATTCCTAGTTCAGATTTGTAGCAGAAATCCCCAACATGTAGCAATACACGGACAATTGATATCAGACAATGAGGCAGAGGAAGGCCAATCATGAAGCTGTGGGTGGTGCAGCATAGACTGGAACAGGGTCCTCCAGGAGTGCAGCTCACACTGCGGGCAGAACTCCTCCTACTGGGACATTCAGGCTTCACACAGCTACAGCTGCACTCCCGGGACTGCCACGCCTGGACTGTATATGGGGCGGGTGTGGAGGGAGGAGGAGCAGGGATTGGCTAATGGAAAGTGGGAGCATCTCTGAGTTACCGATGGATATACAGTATATGGAGATCAAGGAGAGTTCATCTTCTGCCGGCTATAGATGGGGCCCTTCAACAGTTGGAGTATAGGGGATGATAATGACTGGGTCAAATCTGCAGAGAAGATGGAGCAATGGGATCTCCTTGGATGAAGTGGGGGAGGTGTCTGCTAGTAGTGTCCACGTGTGAGAAGTAGAGGGAAAGTGGGGGAGGGTAGAGGTGTCTGCTAGCCGTGTCCACTTGTGAGAAGTAGAGTGGAGGTGGGGGAGGGTAGAGGTGTCTGCTAGTGGTGTCAACAAGTGAGAAGTAGAGGGGAAGTGGGGGAGGGTAGAGGTGTCTGCTAGCAGTGTCCACGTGTGAGAAGTAGAGTGGAGGTGGGGGAGGGTAGAGGTGTCTGCTAGTGGTGTCCACGTGTGAGAAGTAGAGGGGAAGTGGGGGAGGGTAAAGGTGTCTGCCAGCTGTGTTCATGTGTGAGAAGTAGAGCGGAAGTGGGGGAGGGTAAAGGTGTCTGCTAGTGGTGTCCACGTGTGAGAAGTAGAGCGGGGGTGGGGGAGGGTAAAGGTGTCTGCTAGTGTGTCCACGTGTGAGAAGTAGAGCGGAAGTGGGGGAGGGTAAAGGTGTCTGCTAGCAATGTCCATATGTAAGGCACAGAGTGAAGATTGGACAATCTCCCTCCACCAATCATGATTGAAGATAATACTGTGGTGCAGGAAAGGGGGGTGAACAGGTTCTGGATCAGATAGGATGATGTGAAGAATGCACAGCGGGCTGCAGCGGAAACCACTGATTATGGTCAGTATGGATGTCCCTGTGTCTCTGGCCACTGGTGATGAATGTGGTTCTAGGTACCTGCCACTGGAAGATGCGGTGTCACTGAACTGCTGGCTGCTTACGTAGAATGGTCACTGGAAGATGTGGTGTCACTGAACTGATTGCTGCTTACGTAGGATGGTCACTGGAAGATGTGGTGTCACTGAACTGATTGCTGCTTACGTAGGATGGTCACTGGAAGATGTGGTGTCACTGAACTGCTTGCTGCTTACGTAGGATGGTCACTGGAAGGTGTGGTGTTCCTGAACTGCTTGCTACTTACGTAGGACGGTCACTGGAAGATGCGGTGTCACTGAACTGCTGGCTGCGTACGTAGGATGGTCACTGGAAGGTGCGGTGTCACTGAACTGCTTGCTGGTTACATAGGATGGTCACTGGAAGGTGTGGTGTCACTGAACTGCTGGCTGCTTACATAGGACAGTCACTGGAAGGCTGGATGTAGAACTCCCATGTTGCTGTTTCTCTCCACAGAAACTAGCAGAAGGGCAGCACACAACTGAACACTCCAGAGCCCCCAGGACAAGACCCCGAGACCACCAATTACAGTAAATTTATAAACTCTCCAAGGATCCCCTGTTGCTTTGGCTCTCAAGCCAGTTGTAGTCTCTGGGCCGATTCATTCTTCTGTAAGGGTTGGTTGAGGGACTACATGTCCCAGGATCCTCTGCTTTCAGGGTCAGTAAGAGTGGTCTCCCTCTAGAGCAGGGGTGTCAAACTGGTGTCCCTCCAGCTATTGCAAAACTACAAGTTCCATCATGCCTCTGCCTTTGGGAGTCATGCTTGTAACTGCCAATCTTGCAATGCCTCATGGGACGTGTAGTTTGGCAATAGCCGCCAGTTTGACACCCGTGCTCTAGAGGCAGAAATGTGATGCAATGATCTATCCATGAACATAAGGGGAAATGAAACAACCTGTTGTGTACTCTGTAATGTCTCCTCTCCTCCATCTCTTAGTAGCCTTCCCCTGGCTACACACTCCCCCCACTAAGAATCTTTGGTCCCCAAATGGGACAGGGTCTTTTCTCTTTTCCATCCAAACAAGTGAGGTGGATGGGGGAATCCCCCCTTCCTGGACATTGTATTCTGAATATTCATCTGCCTGTTAGCACTGGGGAGGTCGGGGGGATTGAAGGATGGAAGACTTCAACTAAAGAGGAAGTCATCAGTACAAGGGGCATTCCATATTGACAGTAAGTACTGTCTGTTGTGCTGTTTTTTGAAGAAATGTGTGACTAACCTTAGGCTTTAACAGCTTCAATGCCGCCCTATATCAGAGATACAGCTACAGGGCGGTGCGGCTGTGCAAAATCATTTATATATAAATGTGTGTGTGGATTTGCAGTTCCGGGTAGGGGGTGTGCATGTGTGCCCTACCTACACTGCCATTCTTCTCAACCACTGGGTCCCAGCCGGTGATTCTTTGTTAGCACCCAGTGATTGCTGAGTATTACTGATGGGGGAGAGACCTGTGTATAAACAACACAGATCTCTCCCCTGTCAACTCCTGCACACTGCTTTATATGGCTCTGCATAGGAGACCAATACAAAGCAGTGTACTTACAGTGACGCACACACACAGTTAACCCTTTTGATGGCCCCTCATGTTACCCCTTCCTGCCCAGTGCCATTAGTACAGTGTCAGTGCTTTTTATTAGCACTGATCACTGTATTGGTGTCACTGGAGATGTCAGTGACACCAAGTCAGCTTCACCAAAGTCAGAATGCCAGCCGCAGTCCCACTATAGTGCTCTGATCACCGCCATTACCTCACTTATTCCCTTGATGGTAAATATAATAAGTGATCACAACCTTTTGTCTATACATGAATTGAGCCAATCCCCATCCGGCTATTACCAATAATATTTATACCAAATGATAACAACTGTACAACAAATAAAGATCTGATTGGTTTACACAGAAAAGAAGCTTGCTATGAATGGAATATAACAAAATATAAAGGATATGATACACACAAACAATGATGTCACAGTCTAACATACAGTATATTACCAGTACATAGAGAGGACTACAGGACAGACACATAGAATCATGGAGGTACATTCCACAGACATCCTGGGGTCCTGACACCTGGGCTCCAAGAGGGGCCACAAGGAGAGCAATGGCCTACTTTTATACCCCCCATTCCAGGTAAAGGCACACCTTTCAATACATTCCAGTATTTGACATTTCTGTTCAATGGGGGGCTCTGTGACTTGTGAAAGATATCGGCCATCTGTAACTCATCAGATGGAATGTATGATAGGCCAATGTCCAGCTGATCATACCTCCTCTGAATTCAGTTCCTGCAGGAAAACGGATGACAATCGCTGATCGTACCTCCTCTGAATTCAGTTCCTGCAGGAAGATGGATGACAGTCGCTGATCATACCTCCTCTGAATTCAGTTCCCGCAGGAAGATGGATGACAATTGCTGATCATACCTCCTCTGAATTCAGTTCCCGCAGGAAGATGGATGACAATCGCTGATCATACCTCCTCTGAATTCAGTTCCTGCAGGAAGATGGATGACAATCGCTGATCATACCTCCTCTGAATTCAGTTCCTGCAGGAAGATGGATGACTGTCGCTGATCGTACCTCCTCTGAATTCAGTTCCTGCAGGAAGATGGATGACTGTCGCTGATCGTACCTCCTCTGAATTCAGTTCCCGCAGGAAGATGGATGACAATTGTTGATCGTACCTCCTCTGAATTCAGTTCCCGCAGGAAGATGGATGACAATCGCTGATCGTACCTCCTCTGAATTCAGTTCCCGCAGGAAGATGGATGACAATAGCTGATCGTACCTCCTCTGAATTCAGTTCCTGCAGGAAGACGGATGACAATAGCTGATCGTACCTCCTCTGAATTCAGTTCCCGCAGGAAGATGGATGACAATCACTGATCGTATCTCCTCTGAATTCAGTTCCTGCAGGAAGATGGATGACAATCGTTGATCGTACCTCCTCTGAATTCAGTTCCCACAGGAAGATGGATGACAATCGCTGATCATACCTCCTCTGAATTCAGTTCCTGCAGGAAGATGGATGACAGTCGCTGATCATACCTCCTCTGAATTCAGTTCCCGCAGGAAGATGGATGACAATCGCTGATCGCACCTCCTCTGAATTCAGTTCCCGCAGGAAGATGGATGACAATCGCTGATCATACCTCCTCTGAATTCAGTTCCTGCAGGAAGATGGATGACAATCGCTGATCATACCTCCTCTGAATTCAGTTCCTGCAGGAAGATGGATGACTGTCGCTGATCGTACCTCCTCTGAATTCAGTTCCCGCAGGAAGATGGATGACAATTGTTGATCGTACCTCCTCTGAATTCAGTTCCCGCAGGAAGATGGATGACAATAGCTGATCGTACCTCCTCTGAATTCAGTTCCTGCAGGAAGACGGATGACAATAGCTGATCGTACCTCCTCTGAATTCAGTTCCCGCAGGAAGATGGATGACAATCACTGATCGTATCTCCTCTGAATTCAGTTCCCGCAGGAAGATGGATGACAATCGTTGATCGTACCTCCTCTGAATTCAGTTCCCACAGGAAGATGGATGACAATCGCTGATCATACCTCCTCTGAATTCAGTTCCTGCAGGAAGATGGATGACAGTCGCTGATCATACCTCCTCTGAATTCAGTTCCTGCAGGAAGATGGATGACAGTCGCTGATCATACCTCCTCTGAATTCAGTTCCTGCAGGAAGATGGATGACAGTCGCTGATCATACCTCCTCTGAATTCAGTTCCTGTAGGAAGATGGATGACTGTCGCTGATCGTACCTCCTCTGAATTCAGTTCCCGCAGGAAGATGGATGACAATTGTTGATCGTACCTCCTCTGAATTCAGTTCCTGCAGGAAGATGGATGACAATCGCTGATCATTACTCCCCTGAATTCAGTTCCCGCAGGAAGATGGATGACAATCGCTGATCGTACCTCCTCTGAATTCAGTTCCTGCATGAAGATGGATGACAGTCGCTGATCGTACCTTCTCTGAATTCAGTTCCTGCAGGAAGATGGATGACAATACTCTCTAGGAGGTGTTAGGAATGACGGGTCCGGGGCTTATTCCTTACATCAGCCAGGTGACCATACTGCCATATATCATTGTATTATATTGTAATCCAAACAGGGAGGAGGAAGGGGGGAGAGTTCATGGACAGTCCATAGAGGGATAAAACAGGGGTGCAGACACTCATGGTTCCAGCAGGGATGTTCTGGTTCACAGCGAATGACAGGGGTGACCCTGCTCAGCACACAGCAACAGCGGGTAATCCGGGCCCCAGAGTATTAGGCAAAGTATAGTGAGGCCCCCCAGCAGATAGTCCTGACCCAGGGTATTAACACAGTGTCAGCGATACTGCCAGCCCTGGAGTATTAGCAGAGTGTCAGCGGTACTCCCAGCCCTGGAGTATTAGCAATCTGGCAGCGGTACTCCCAGCCCTGGATTATTAGCAGAGTGTCAGTGGTACTCCCAGCCCTGGAGTATTAGCAGAGTGGAGGTGGTACTCCCAACCCTGGATTATTAGCAGAGTGGCAGTGGTACTCCCAGCCCTGGAGTATTAGCAGAGTGGAGGTGGTACTCCCAGCCCTGGAGTATTAGCAGAGTGGAGGTGGTACTCCCAGCCCTAGAGTATTAGCAGAGTGGCAGCGGTACTCCCAGCCCTAGAGTATTAGCAGAGTGAAGGTGGTACTCCCAGCCCTGGAGTATTAGCAGAGTGAAGGTGGTACTCCCAGCCCTGGAGTATTAGCAGAGTGGCAGCGGTACTCCCAGCCCTGGAGTATTAGCAGAGTGGCAGCGGTACTCCCAGCCCTGGAGTATTATCAGGGTGTCAGCAGTGCTCCCAGCCCTGGAGTATTAGCAGAGTGTCAGCGGTACTCCCAGCCCTGGAGTATTTGGAGTATGAGCAGAGTGTCAGCGGTACTCCCAGCCCTGGAGTATTAGCAGAGTGGCAGTGGGTGCTCCAAGTCCTGGGAGTCTTAGTTCTGACCTGTTCAGGGGGGAAGAAGAGTCTCTTGCAGAGTGCCCAGCGGTTATTTTGGCAGAGGTCTGGTCCCCACTCGGACCTCCCAACGAGCAGCGGTGGCGGCAGGCAAAGAAGACTCCGGCCGGGTCCTGCGATGGCCCTTTTAAGGCCGCCCAGGATGCTTCCCGGTTGCCCCGGCAATGTCCAGCCCAGCCCCACGTTGCCAGGGCAATGAGGCACGCCCCTTTGACTCAGGCCACACTCTCATGAACGCGGCCTTTGTCTTTGGCGGTGCAGAGTGCGGGAAGCCCCTCTGACTGCACTCTGCCCATCGGGGTTGCGCGGAGACATCCTGGTGGGCTGCCACCGGGGTCTCTTCGTGGGGGATCACAGCTCCCCTGCCTAGATTTCCGGAGGGGCTGTGATCCTTGCCGCAGGGGTCCCCTCCCCTCATCCTGCACGGCCTGCTTTAAAGGCTGTGTGCAGGATGGGGGGGATGCAGCGAGGGGGAGGGAGAGCACAGGGACAGCCAGTCCACGTGACGGGGTGTTGGGGTGATAAAACACATGGGAAATCTTATATACAGTCAATGTCCACTTAGAAAGTGCAGTTTCGGGAAGTTGCAGGAACTGAGACTTCTATCAAAAGTTCACAATGATGGTAAAAATTATTGTAGGCCCAAAATATCTATCACACTAGTAACAAAAATACAATTCCAGTATCTATCCCGCCATTTGTAGACGCTGTAACTTTCACAGAAACCGATTCATTTACACGGATTGGGATTTTATTTTTAGCAAAGACACGGAGCAGAATACATTCTGGCCGAAATTTATGGCAAAATTTTTTTTCACATTTTTTTTTACTGCACATGATTAACCACTTGCCCTCCAGAGGATTTACCCCCTTCCTGACCAGGCCTCTTTTTGCTATTTGGCGCTGCACTAATTCAACTGATAATTGGTCGTGCAATGCTGCACCCAAACAAAATTTACGTCCTTTTTTTCACACAAATAGAGCTTTCTTTCGGTGGTATTTGATCACCTGTGCGCTTTTTATTTTTCATGCTACAAACAAAAAAAGACCGAAAATTTTGAAAAAAAAACTAAATTTTTTTAATTTCTGCTATAAAAAATATACAGTAAACTCAAAGTTAGTCATAAATTTAGGCCAAAATGTATTCTGCTCCATGTTTTTGGTGAAAAATCTCAATAAGTGTATATTGATTGCTTTGTGTGATAGTTATATCTACAAACTATGGGATAGATAATGGAATTTACACCATTTATTTGATATACAGCTCTGTGCTAGTTTGACTAACAATTGCGCGGTCATGCAATATGGTACATAAATGAAATTTACGTCCTTTTTTCACACCAGTAGAGCTTTCTTTCAGTGGTATTTTATCACTTGTGCTCTTTTTATTTTTGCCACTATACACAAAGGAAGTTTTGAAAAAAAAAAACAATATTTTCTCATTTCTGTCATAAAAAATATCCAAAAAACTAAAATGTTGTCATAAATTTAGGTCAAAATGTATTCTGCTCCATGTTTTTGGTTAAAAATAATCCCAATAATTTTATATTGATTGCTTTGTGTGATAGTTATAGCGTCTACAAACTATGGGAGAGATAATGGAATTAACACAGCTTTTACTTTCTGACTGCCCATCATATTTCCTGAGGTGCTAACATACCAGGATAGTACAAACACTCCCAAATGACCCCTTTTCAGAAAGTAGACACCCTAAGCTTTTTGCTGAGAAGATATTGAGTCCATGAAAGATTTATTTTTTTCCACAAGTTTTTAGAAAACTACGAAAAAAAATTTTTTAACCCAAAGTTGTCATTTAAATGATATATTTGTCACACAAGCCATGGGCATATGTGGAATTACACCCCAAAATACATTCTGCTACTTCTACCGAGTATGGGGGTACCACATGTGTGAGACTTTTATGGAGCCTAGCCACATACAGGAGCCTGAAATCCAATGACCACTTTGAAAGCCTGAAGGTGCATAATGTCCTCATTTCACTTTCTCAATACCTATCACAGTTTCAAAGGCTCTGACATGCAGGATAGCACCATCCCCCCCAAATGACCCTTTTTGGAAAGTAGACACCCGAAGGAATTTAAAAAGAGGCATGGTGAGTATTTTGCAAATCTCATTTTTTCTCACAAGGTTTTTAAATATAAAAAAAAGAAAAGAAAAAATATGTTTTTGTTTTTTTTTTCTTCAATTTTCAAAACCCTGTGGCAACAAACGAGATCTGAAAAATACTCACCATGCTTCCTATCAAATTCCTTGGGGTGTCTACTTTCCAAAAAGGGCAGGGATCTCTTTGAGCACAGGGATCTCTTGTTTCTTGTTTGTTACTTTCCAAAAAGGGGTCATTTGGGGGGGGGTTTGGTGCTATCCTGGCATTTCAGGGCCTCCGAAACTGTGATAGGTAGTCAGGAAGTGTAATGAGGAAATAAAGCCCTTTAAAAGCCTGAAGGTGCTTATTAGATTTTGGGGTCCTGTACTTGGCTGGACTGCCAAAACGTCTCTCACATGTGGTACCCCCATACTCAGGAGAAGTAGCAGAATATATTTTGGGGAGTAATTCCACATATACCCATGGCATGTGTGAGCAATAAATCATTTAAGTGACAATTTTGTGTAAAAAAAAAAAAGTTTGTTTGTCAAACACCCTAGTGAATAAAATGGTGGGTGCTGCAATTTTTTATGTCACATAGTACTGAAATTTTTTGTCACATTGTACTCGCACAGCGATTTTTCAAACACAATTTTAAAAAAAATACACTTTTTTTACTTTTAATGCACAAAAACACAATATATTGTCCAATTATTTGGTAAAATATAAAAGATAATGGTATGCCGAATAGATACCAAACATGACATGCTTTAAAACTGCACATGCCCCGTGCAATGGCGACAAACTGCATAAGTTTTTAATATCCATAGTTAACTCTTTAAAAGACTTTACAAGCTACCATTTTAGATTTACAGAGGAGGTCTAGTGTTAGAATTACTGCCCTTCATCTGACGTTTGTGGTGATACCTCACATGCATGGTGCAACCGCTGTTTCCATACTGGCACAGGGTCAATGCTCACAAACGCAGGTGCGCGTGTGTGTGAGGGTATTTTTTTTTTTGTAACTTATTTTGATTTTTTTAATTATTTTTACACTGTCCCTTTCATTTTTTTTATCACTTTCAATGCTATCACAGGGAATGCAGATATCCCCTATAACCTCAATGGGCATTGTCATATATTCTTTTTTGAGAAATCTGGGGTCTATCAGACTCTGGATATCTCCTCTGCCCTTACATTATCTAATCTCACCAAGATCAGTGTGATCAGATGCTTTCCCAATTTACAAATGGCGCTGTTTATAACCTGCGAAACTGAAGTAATGAAATGCTCATAGCTTCCGATTTCTTAGACTATAGAGATGATTGGCATCATTCTGGTCTCCAATCAGCTCTATGGTCAGCTGGCAGAAACACTATCTGCATTCTCAGGTTCCCCCGATGGCACGGGGCTGCCAAAGAAGGCTTTGGAAGGCAGCAGGGGAGGGGGGGGGCATCATCTCCTGATGCTTGTTAAAGAAAACCTGCAGCTAATTAGCCACTAGGATTGCTTTTACATGAAAACCAATCACTGGCTGAAAAAATTGATACCAGGATGAGGCCTGCAGCTGTAGGCATTATCCTGGTATAACCAAAGTCCAGTGATATACCAGTACGTCGCTGGTCCTTGTTGGGTATATATGTTATGTTCTTTTTTTTGTATGTAGACTGTGGGCTGAATGAAAAAAAGAGAAGAAATCTGTGCCAGAAAAAGTGTGTGGTATGCCCACCATTAGAATATACCGCCCTGCATCCACCCACTTCTAATGGTGGGCACACATTAGGTCACATGGTGCCACATGCCTCAATTCCAAGATTGTACAAATGTCTAAATAGTGGCACGCTTGAATAAAAATTGTCCACGTATAAGTGGTACCCCATATGGAAAAAGGATGACACCAAGTCCCAAACTATCTTGCCACTGCTCCCCATGTAGTCTGGGCATCCAGGGGGCTCCACGTGACTATCTTTTCCTTCGTACATCTGAAACTTATAAGTATAGCCTGTTGTCCTCTCACAGGTCTTCTACATCGTGAGCCCATATCTGGCACGCTTGCTGGGGAGAAATTGTTTGAATGCAAGGCAGCCAGAAAAATGAATGAGGGACTCATCAATGCAGATGTTTTGCTGGGGAGTATAGACATCTGCAAATTTTTGGTTAAGGTGATTTGCGACGGGCTGAATTTTGTGGAGCCGGTCAAATTCAGGGTCACCTCAAGGACAACTCAGTGTATTGTCATTGAAATGCATAAAACACATTATACTCTCATATCTATGCCTGGCCATGGCAGCAGAGAACACAGACCTATGATGAATCGGGTCTGTAGACCAATACAACTGCAAATCGTTTTTCTTTAGTAATGCCCATGTTGAGGGTTAGGCCCAAAAATGTTTTAATTTGGAAACTGTATTGAGCTTCTATGCGAATGGTCTGGCAAGGTTTGAATTTGGGTTGGTGGCGATAAATTGTTCTGCATATAAATTGCTGGACCTGTCTACTCTGATTTACCCCTGACTTCGGCTTGGCTTACGGATACTCTCTTTCTCACTCCTCTGTGAATGACCTTGGCTTTCCCATCTGTCTACGTCCGCTCTGATTCCCACCTCGTACCTGACCTTGGCTTGAACCGACTACTCCGTAAACATCCAAATCCTGGAAGGGCTTGCATACCACGCACAGGCACCTCCTGTCTGCAGACCTATCTCCGTGCACCAGCTGTGCTTCTGAGTGGACCACCAACCAGCACTCCTACAGGTGACCTGTGCCACTTTGGGCCTGACTCCCACTGTCCCACTCTCAGGGGAGTCCAGAAGTTAGCTGCAAGGGAAGCCCTCTCTCTATTGGCCTCCATCACCAGGTATGTGATAGGAGTAGTTAAATTTGCTGTTTCCACCTGAATTCCGAGTTGGGCAGTGAATGGGGGAAGTACGGGTGCTGCAGAATTTGTGGGCTGCTAATCGGGATTTGCAAGCACATCTGGAAGGACACCATGGGTTCTACAGGCCTGTGTGCAACTTTGGTTGTGCTCACCACTGCACCAGCTTGTACTGTACTTATGGGACTTGCCACATCACCAAGTGATACTGCAGTGCTGGTATGTGAAAGACCAGGATGTACTAGGCCGCTGGTGCTCGCCAGTTCACCAAAAGTTAGCGTGGCACTAGTACTGGCACTCTGCTGCACATGAGAGTCATCAAAATTTAAGGGCAAGTGCTAGCAGAGATCAGGCCTGATTCTGCCAACACTGCGGTTTTGTGTGCAATGTATCAAGTGACAGTGACCTACTGACACTGCACTTGCTGGGGGAGAAGGGGGGTAAGTGTAAGGGCTAAACGCAGGTGCCAGGGCTGATCCCACTAACGCTGCATTTTTGGGGACACTATACTAATGTGAACACTGGTATAGTGCTGATCTGATCAAAGATATTGATCCGTTTAGACACTATACTAGCAATGGAGGTTTATTGTGTATGAGCATCTTCCTGGCAATCAAGGGGTTAAATGTGATGACTGGTGTACTAATGGGCAATCTGATGCCATCTGGGAGGGGCATGAAAACCACGGGAGCACGAATCATGTATATATATATATGTCTTAACAATGAAAACCAGCGCAAACCCACATGATCAATTACATTACTCAGTGTAAAAAAACATTAATGTGCTAATAAAATTATATATAATAAATTATATATAAATTATGTTGATACAAAAATATATATATAAAATTATGAGTCAAGTGAAAAAACAAAGTGACAAAAAAATCAGAAAAATACCCAGAAAGTATATATATATATATATATAATTAAAGTCCCGTGACAAAATTAATCAAATTAATTTATAATATATTTTCCATTTGATTCTTCCGTGTTACGGATCCCTTCACCATCCACCAGTGCAGAAATCAACATTAACCGCACTCACCAGATAATGGTGAGTCACACGCCTTTCAGGATTGTTAAGGGCTCCTGGACCCCCTTTACTTTCTCTGAGACCTCCAAGTGTTGTTTCCTCTCATGTCTAGGTACCTCTTCTGCTTACTCCTCTCACCGAATCCCCCAAAGGAAAATCAGGAAGAAGAAAAGACCATAGCGTGATACCGCAGTAACTTCTCCTCAAATTAATCTCTCCAGACCACTCACATTCTTTTGCGGGATATAGCCCGCTTTTTATTCAAAACAACAGCGATTCTCTTCAAAATTGATCCACTTTTCATGTACACCGATTATATAAGGATTATATAAGGACCCCACAGTTTAGTGTGCAGCAGGATGGCAGACCTCAGCTACAGACTCTTCTCCTTAGACTAAGATGGCCCCTTGGAACGCACCGCTCAGCGTGCGCTCCACTCACCGGAAATGACGTCAGACGACGGACCAGGCAACCGGAAGTGCGTCAACGCGTTTCGCCCCACCCACAGGGCGTTATCAAGACTTGATAACGCCCTGTGGGTGGGGCGAAACGCGTTTCGGTTGCCTGGTCCGTCGTCTGACGTCATTTCCGGTGAGTGGAGCGCACGCTGAGCGGTGCGTTCCAAGGGGCCATCTTAGTCTAAGGAGAAGAGTCTGTAGCTGAGGTCTGCCATCCTGCTGCACACTAAACTGTGGGGTCCTTATATAATCCTTATATAATCGGTGTACATGAAAAGTGGATCAATTTTGAAGAGAATCGCTGTTGTTTTGAATAAAAAGCGGGCTATATCCCGCAAAAGAATGTGAGTGGTCTGGAGAGATTAATTTGAGGAGAAGTTACTGCGGTATCACGCTATGGTCTTTTCTTCTTCCTGATTTTCCTTTGGGGGATTCGGTGAGAGGAGTAAGCAGAAGAGGTACCTAGACATGAGAGGAAACAACACTTGGAGGTCTCAGAGAAAGTAAAGGGGGTCCAGGAGCCCTTAACAATCCTGAAAGGCGTGTGACTCACCATTATCTGGTGAGTGCGGTTAATGTTGATTTCTGCACTGGTGGATGGTGAAGGGATCCGTAACACGGAAGAATCAAATGGAAAATATATTATAAATTAATTTGATTAATTTTGTCACGGGACTTTAATTATATATATATATATATATACTTTCTGGGTATTTTTCTGATTTTTTTGTCACTTTGTTTTTTCACTGGACTCATAATTTTATATATATATTTTTGTATCAACATAATTTATATATAATTTATTATATATAATTTTATTAGCACATTAATGTTTTTTTACACTGAGTAATGTAATTGATCATGTGGGTTTGCGCTGGTTTTCATTGTTAAGAGTTTTTGGTCTTTTGTACCTGTGCACAGCAGCATCTCACGGGGTTTTGTATGGTAAATAGGAAGTCCTGAGCGCTGAGGTTTTGTTTTTTTACATATATATATATGTGATTATGCGCACTTGTGCTGCCCTGTAGCAGTATTTCTGCTATAGGGCGGTCAGGAAGCCGTTACAGAAGCGGTTTGTTTTACGGCGCTTCATTAATTTACTGACAATTGCACGGTCGTGCAATGATGCACCAAAATGAAATTTACTTAATTTTTTTCCACATGAATTGGGTTTTTGTTTTGGTGGTATTTGATCGCCTGTGAACTTTTTATTTTTTGCGCTATAAAAAAGAAAGACTGACAATTTTGAGGAAAAAAAACTATATTTTGGACTGTTTGCTATAAAACATGTCCAGTAAAAAAATGTAAAAATTTAATTTTGTCAAATTTGGGCCAAAATGTATTCTGCTCCTTGTCTTTGCTAAAAAAAAATTCCAATACGTGTAAATTAATTGGTTTACGTGAAAGTTATAGCGTTTACAAATGGCGGTATAGATACTGGATTTTTTTTATTTTTATACTAATAGCTGCGATCAGCGACTTATGGCGGGACTGTGGGACTGCGGCGGACATTCTGACAGGGGGGGAACTGACTTGGGATCACTGACATCCTGAGTGACACCAATACAGTGATCAGTGCAAAAAAAAAAGCACTGACACTGTACTAATGGCACTGGGGAGGAAGGGGTTAACATTTTTAGGCAATCAAAGGGTTACCTGTGTGAGGGGAGTGTTTTACTAGTGGGCGGGGGTAGGTGTGCTTCACAGGATCACACTGATCCGGAAAACTGAAAGCTGCTCTCTGGAACAGTGTGCTGGAAACTGACAGGGATGAGAGCTGCATTGAAAACAATGCAGCCTTCCTGCCTGTGAGTGTTTGCCGGGCTCTGGCGAGTAATCACTGGTCAGGACCCGCTGATTGACACCCGTGGTCACGATCGGTGCCGCGGGTAGGACGGTTGCATGCCGCGCGCGCCCCTAGCAAGTAAATAGGATGACGGTTATAAACGTGATCCTGCGCACAGGGGCCGCTTTGTGGCAGTATATGTACTGTGGGCCGTCCCCTAGTGGAGTGATCACTGATAATCCCATACACTGTCACTGGACTAATGACACTGGCTGGGAAGGGGTTAACATGTAGGACCATGAAGAGGATCCATGTGTGTAATTACGTGTAACGTGTGTACAGTGTGCTGCCTTTACTAACTCATCTCTCATTGAAGGAGAGAAACTTGTTGAATCTGGGCTTTATTTCCCTTAGCCCCTCCCCACAGAACCAGCCCAGGGTTGATGGCCCTCCTCCCCCACTTTCACCTCTGTGGTCACCCACTTCAAGGAAGAAGAAACCTGCTACTCCACGTTAGGTCCTTGAGGAACCTGCTGGCTACTAGTTGATTTCTATTGGGCGGGGACCTCTACATGGTCTTGTTATGGGACATTGTCCTCCGCCCTTGTTCTTCTTTGAATTGTTATTCCAAATATTATGTTTTTTAATTTTATTGCTTTTTACCTGTTTACTGGCTAGATTGGATATATGTCAGGTATTCTATTTCTCTGGGGTTAGGAACCTTTCTTATACATGTCTGTTACAGACCCCATGGTGCTGGGAAGCGTCTATGTGCTCTTCCTAATTGGAAGACTCTCCCCACTGCTATGCTTTGGTGGAGACTCTTCCAGTCCTTGACCTTGTGTCTGGGTTATTTGGTGTTTTACTGTTTTCTGCTGCATATCGTTGTTTTACCACTTGAACTGACGATAGCCATTTTCTGGGTGTCTTTTGTCTCTCCCCTATTTCTTCCTTTTTTTCCTCACTTTTTTAATTGCTTTTCTTTGAGGGTCATCTCGGGAATTTTCATTTGGTTCTGGATTCTCGATCTCCCCTACGGGGATGTGTGGGTCTCCCCATCGCTGTCTTGCATTTTTCTATGTCCACCTTAAGACCTAATAGTGGCATTGTTCCCTTACTCTAATATAATGTGCAAGTTTGGGATCCCCCTCTAAGCATCTCAAGGTTTTTTCTCATTATCCTCGCGCACTCTTCTCCACCTTCAACTCTCTACTCTCGCCACCCCCACCTGCACCCAGCACCTCACTCACTGCCCTTGAGATTGCCAATCACTTCAAAAAGAAGATTGACACAATTTGCAAGGACATTGCCGCAATTCACACGCCCTCTCAACCCGTCCCCCCTCATCCCCCCTCTCCCTCGACATAACCCGCAGGGACTTTGTCGCTGCTTAAACTCCCTCCAACCCCGTTCCCCCTCACTCAGCTACCCCCCCATCACCCCTCTCCCACGGTCCCACCACTGCTCTGACCTCCACTTCCACCCCACCCTGCATTCCTCATACTGAAGCCCCCCCAACACTTCACACCTTTGACCTTACTACCATCGAGGAAGTCTCCAAGATCCTCTCTGATGCCCGCCTCACCACATGCCCTCTCGACCCTATCCCCTCACAACTCCTACGACCTCCTTCCCCCTCCATCCTACGCTCCCTCATCCACATCTTTAATCTCTCCCTCTCCTCCGGCACTTTCTCCTCCCCTCTGAAGCATGCACACATCACCCCCATACTTAAAAAGCCCTCCCTGAACTCCAATGACCCGAACAACCAGAGACCCATCTCCCTGCTCCAATTTACATCTAAACTCCTCGAGCGCCTAGTCTACACCCGCCTATGATCTCACCTCAACGACAACAACCTCCTTGATCCCCTACAGTCCGGCTTCCATCCCCTACACTCCACCGAAACTGCCTTACTCAAACTCTCCAATGACCTGCTAACCACCAAAGCTAATGGCCACTATTCAGTGCTCCTACTCCTTGACCTCTCTGCGGCCTTCGACACAGTCGACCACCCCCTCCTCCTCAAAAAACTACACTCCCTCGGCCTCAGAGATTCTGCTCTCTCCTGGCTCTCATCCTACCTGTCACAATGCTCCTTCAGTGTTACCTATAATGCTACCACCTCCCCCTCACTCACCCTCTCTGTTGGGGTCCCTCAAGGCTCTGTCCTCGGGCCCCTTCTCTTCTCCATCTACACCTCCTCCCTTGGCCAACTCATACTCTCTCACTGCTTCAACTACCACCTATATGCTGACAACACACAAATCTATCTCTCAACCCCCCACCTCACCACCTCGGTCTCCGCCCGAATCACACACCTACTGAGCGACATATCAGACTGGATGTCGCTCCACTTCCTTAAACTGAACCTCTCCAAAACCAAGTTTCTTGTCTTCTCCCCAGCCCAGATACCACCCCCCATTGACTTCTCCATCACATCTAACAACGCCACCATCAAACCCGCCCTGCAGGCCAGAGTACTTGGTGTCATTCTGGACTCCAACCTATCCTTCCAGCCCCAAGTCCAATCTTTAACAAACTCATGCAGACTCCACCTCTGCAACATCTCCAAAATCCGCACGTTCCTAACCCCAGAAACCACTAAACAGCTCATCCACTCCCTCATCATATCACGACTCGACTACTGCAACTCCCTCCTCACTGACCTGCTTCACCGCTGGCTATCCCCGCTTCAGTCCATCCTGAATACGGCTGCCAGACTCATTCACCTTTCCAACCACTCCATTTCTGCCACCCCCCTCTGCCAATCCCTCCACTGGCTTCCGATTGCGCAACGGATCAAATTCAAAATCCTAACACTGACGTACAAAGCTGTCCACCATACTGCCCTGAACTACATCACTGCGCACACTCCGCTCCTCACAAGACCTCCTTCTCTCTAGTTCCCTGGTCTCCTCCTCCCACGCCCGCCTCCAGGACTTCTCCAGGGTGTCACCCATCCTCTGGAACTCCCTGCCCCAACCCATCAGATTATCACCTACTCTCCTCTCCTTTAGGCGCACCCTGAAAACCCATCTCTTCAGGGAAGCCTACCCCGCCCTCACCTAACAGCCGATCTCCTCCACTCTTCCTACCACTCCATCCCCCACAGCTATCTCCTCCTGTACCTCCATCCCCTCCCTCCTAGATTGTAAGCTCGAAAGAGCAGGGCCCTCGATCCCCTCATGTTTTGCATTGTATTGTTATTGTTCTGTCACATGTTCTGTCCCCCTTTGTAATGTACAGCGCTGAGCGAACTATTGGCGCTTTATAAATACTGTATAATAATAATTATAAGTCCCTGGGAGCTGATATAGTTGTTCTGCAGGAAACCCATTTTGTCTCCTCTTTCACACCACGTTATATTCATAGAGACTTCCTTGTGTGCTTTTTTGCTAATGCATCTGACAAAGATCGAGGGGTAGCGCTCTGTTTGGCCCGGCGGTTCTCTTTTACTGAATCTAAAGTGATATGAGACAAGGAAGGGCGATGTCTATTGGTTAAAGGCCACTTGGGGGGAAACTTAGTGACTTTCCTGATTTACTACACGCCTAATGTGAATCAATTAGCCTTTTTTCGATCCCTGTTTCAATCTTTAGCTCCGGAACTGGAAGGCGATGTCATTTTAGTGGGGGATTCAAATTTGGCTTTAGATCAAACGCTTGATAAATCTCATGCTACCAAACTTGTGTCCCCCCGAAACAAAGTCACAAATTTGCACAACTTTTATATGGCTATAATTTGGTGGATGCATGGAGAGAGGCCAATCCTACTTCTAGAGACTACTCTCATTTCTCTAGAGCTCACAACCATAAAGCTTCTATCAGAGGTTTTTGTATCCAAAGAGCCTATAGACTGAAGTGATCTCGTGAAGAGTTGATCTCTGCCAAACTAAGGAATACGAGGCTTTACTGGCCCAACGTAAAATGACTCCAACCCCCGACTTGTTACTTAAGGTACAACAGGCTCGTTTGGAGCTTAATCTTTGTCTCGCCACAAAAATGGAAAAACAGCTACGATGGAGGAATCATAAATTCTTCACATGGCGAGACAAACCGGAGTGTTGAGAGAGACTTGTTGGAGGGCTGCCCATGTGCTGGTGGCTGCCAAGTAGCCAGAGATGAACTGGGCTAAACTTGGGGATGATGGAGTCATGAGATGTTTGCCTAAGGATTGGAACCCCATCTGTTACATACTGGAGTGAGAGTCCAGGGAGTGACTACAACACTGGAGTGAGAGTCCGGGGAGGGACTACAACACTGGAGTGACAGTCCGGGGAGCGACTACAACACTGGAGTGAGAGTCCGGGGAGGGACTACAACACTGGAGTGAGAGTCCGGGGAGCGACTACAACACTGGAGTGACAGTCCGGGGAGCGACTACAACACTGGAGTGACAGTCCGGGGAGCGACTACAACACTGGAGTGACAGTCCGGGGAGCGACTACAACACTGGAGTGACAGTCCGGGGAGCGACTACAACACCGGAGTGACAGTCCGGGGAGCGCCTACAACACTGGAGTGACAGTCCGGGGAGCGACTACAACACTGGAGTGACAGTCCGGGGAGCGACTACAACACTGGAGTGACAGTCCGGGGAGCGACTACAACACTGGAGTGACAGTCCGGGGAGCGACTACAACACTGGAGTGACAGTCCAGGGAGCGACTACAACACTGGAGTGACATTCCAGGGAGCGACTACAACACTGGAGTGACAGTCCAGGGAGCGACTACAACACTGGAGTGACATTCCAGGGAGCGACTACAACACTGGAATGACAGTCCGGGGAGCGACTACAACACTGGAGTGACAGTCCGGGGAGCGACTACAACACAGGAGTGACAGTCCGGGGAGCGACTACAACACTGGAGTGACAGTCCGGGGAGTGACTACAACACTGGAGTGACAGTCCAGGGTGTACTCTTTAAAGGCTCGCTATTACTCTAATGAGGGTAATTGTATGCATTTCAGCTATTTAGAAGTGTTCACAATTTATATCATTTTATTTATTTATTTCCTTTATTTTATTTATTTATTTTAATTTTATTTATTTTTTTGTTTTATGAGTGTACACTGATTGTTCACATTTATATATATTTATAGTGTACACGGAGTGATTTCACGATTCATGTGTTGCTCACGATTTGAATCTTGTTTTTATTTTTATTTTGTGCATATTTTGTTAAGTATATATTATTGTTGGTAAAGTTATACCAGATGATATTGAAGGTAATACACTATTTTTAGTTTTTCCGTTTTTTTTAGGTACACATCTTATCTGGATTTATGGGGAGGTTGAAGTTGGACACGGAGGATTCATTTATTTGGACTTTAATTTTGGATTTTAAACATTGACTGGCACAAATAAGATTTTTGTATAATGTCTGATAGTTACTAGATTTTGGACCCACATGTTTAACCTTATGTACAGGGTGATGGGGGTTAATGTTGGTAGGGCCCCGGAAACGGCCCTCTTCCATAAATTTCCACTTACAGTACCAAAAGAAGACCCTTAACCACTTGCCAACTGCATATAGCCAAATGATGGCTTCACTGTGGCCGGCTAGTTCTGGGAGTGTCATATGACGTCCTCCCAGAACACGCCCTCCCGCATGCCCTTGGAGGCATGCACTCTGTGATCTCCATGATCGCTGTGTCCTACGGACACAGCTGATCATGTGATGTGGTAAAAGGCCAATCACAGCGGCCTATTACCACATGATCAGCTGTGTCCAATGACACAGCAGATCACCAGGAAATGTAGTTGCCAGTTATCGGCTGCACTTTCCTCACACTGTCACAGCATGAGGAAAGTACTGCTGATAACCAGCAATTGTCAGAGGAGGGATCAGCACCGATCATCAGGGCACTGATGATCAGTGCCAAGCAGTGCCAGTCACCTGTGCCCTGCAGTTCCGCCCACAAGTGCCCAGAGGTGCCCACCATTGCCGCCCAGCAGTGCCACCCAGCAGTGCCGTAAGTCAGTGCCATCCATCAGTGCCACCTCTCAGTGCCTATGAGTGCTTTCTATCAGTGCCCAACATTGTTGCATATCAGTGCATCAGCATCAGTGCCGCCTATAAGTTCTGCCTATCTGTGCCACCTCATCAGTGCCCATCAGTGCTGCCTATCATTGCTGCACATCAGTGCCCATCAGTGCTGCCTATCATTGCTGCACATCAGTGCCCATCAGTGCTGCCTATCAGTGCTGCCTATCAGTGCAGTCTCATCAGCGCACATCAGTGAAGGAGAAAAATTAACTGTTTGCAAAATTTTATAATAGAAACAAAAAAAACCCTTTTTTTTTCAAAATTTTTGCTTTTTTTTGTTTATAGCTCAAAAATTAAAACACCCAGCAGTGAGTAAATACCATCAAAAGAAAACTCTATTTGTGTGAAAAACAAATGGTATAAGTTTCACATGGGTACAGTGTTGCATGACTGCGCAATTGTCATTCAAAGTTCTACAACGCTGAAAGCTGAAAATTGTCCTGGTCAGGAAGGGGATAGAACTGCCCGGTAGGCGAGGGGTTAAGTGTCTTACTTCTATGCTGTTAGCAGCGAGAATCACTATTGCTGAATATTAGAAGAGATCAATTATTCCGCTTCAATATGTTCACAACAAATGAGATTGGATCCTGATTAACGACAGACTCACCTGTGTTTTACATCATAATACCAACATGTGTGATAAAACGTGGGATCCGTGGAGTCCATACATATCCGTGCTCTAGTACTTCCTGATTTGGCTCTCTTCTCCTTCCCTCCTTTTCTCTCCTTCCCTCTTCTCTCCTCTTCCCTCCTCTCTCCCCTCCCCTCTCCTCTCCCCTGCACTCCCCTCCCCTCTCCTCTCCTTTCCTCTGCCATCTCCTCTTCCCTCCCCTCTCCCCTCCCCTTTCCCTCCCCCCTCCTCTACCCTCTCCACTCCCCTGCACTCTCCTCTCTCCTCCTCTACCCTCTCCCCTGCCCTCCCCTCCCCTCTCCTCTCCCCTGCACTCCCCTCCCCTCTCCTTTCCTCTGCCATCTCCTCTTCCCTCCCCTCCCATCTCCTCTACCCTCTCCACTCCCCTGCGCTCTCCTCTCTCCTCCTCTACCCTCTCCCCTGCCCTCCCCTCTCCTCTCCCCTCTACTCCCCTCTCCTTTCTTCTCCTCTCCTCCTCCTCCCCTCTACTCTCCTCCCCTTTCCCCTCCCCCTTCTCTTCTCTCCTCTCCTCCTCCTCTCTTCTCCTCTCCATCTCTCTCTCTTCTCACCTGCCCTGCCCTCCCCTCTCCCCTCCCCTCCCCTCTCCCTTCTCCTCTTTTCTCTTCTCTCCTCCCCTCTCCTCTCCTTCTCTCCTCTTCTCCTCCCCTCTCCTCCTCCTCCCTTCCCTTTCTCCTCCTCCTCTCCTCTCCTCCTCCTCCCCTCTCCTCCTGTCCTCTCCTCCTCCTCCCCTCTCCTCCTCTCCTCTCCTCCTCCTCCCTTCTCTTTCTCCTCTTCCTCTCCTCTCCTCCTCCTCCCCTCCCCTCTCCTCCTCTTCTATCCTCCTCTCCTCCTCTTCTATCCTCCTCTCCTCCTCTTCTCTCTTCTTCTCTCTTCTCTCCTCTCATTACTGTTACCCTCTTTTCTTCCTTTCTGCTGTCTCTTTTATTTCCCATGTTCTGGTGCTAGTGTAGTTCCATGTTGTATGTGTTGTGCACTATGTGTGGTGTGTATGATGAATGCTCTGTGTGATCCATATGTCTCCTATTATTGCTTCCCCTGTACAAGGTGGACTTAATGCTGGGAATGTTCTATGTGACGTCTCCAGTCATTATTGCACACATTTCCTGCTTCCCTGCGGGATGTCTGTTGTTTATTCATCCGCCTGTTTGTTGGGGAGATTTCATACCTTATAACATACACTTGTCTGTTACATTTTCTGTAACTTGAAAAATTTCAATATAAATATTAGAAAATAAATAGTTGGTTGCATAAGAGATAGTTTTTTTTTTTCTCAGTTTTTTTTAGTTATTTTTGATCTTTCATGGAAACCAAAGGAACGAATATTTTAATATTTCTTGGGGCTGCAGTTCCTCTGAACTCCACAAGGTGGTGATCTCACTTCTATCCAGAAAAGAAGTTATTATAGAACACAGACAGGAAGTGATGTCAGGTACAGACAGGAAGTGATGTCAGGTACAGACAGGAAGTAATCTGCAAAAAGACAGGAAGTTCCATACCATAGGAAGCAGCGAGGAGACAGTGGTCGAAGTAGCAGCAGAGGAGGTAATAAGATGTTATTTTATATTTACACCCAGTAACCCCCCATCATGTCCGTCCTCTTACTCCATAGTCACATCCGTCCTCTTCCTCCATAGTCACGTCCGTCCTTTTCCTCCATAGTCACATCCGTCCTCTTCCTCCATAGTCACGTCCGTCCTCTTCCTCCATAGTCACGTCCGTCCTCTTCCTCCATAGTCACGTCCTTCCTCTTCCTCCATAGTCACGTCCGTCCTCTTCCTCCATAGTCACGTCCGTCCTCTTCCTCCATAGTCACGTCCGTCCTCTTCCTCCATAGTCACGTCCGTCCTCTTCCTCCATAGTCACGTCCGTCCTCTTCCTCCATAGTCACGTCCGTCCTCTTCCTCCATAGTCACGTCCGTCCTCTTCCTCCATAGTCATGTCCGTCCTCTTCCTCCATAGTCACTACGACGTCTTTTATCTCCAGCAGATGATGATACACACATATATAGTGTGGGAACCCAGATGAACCCCTTCAGGGGCAGAACATTCCCCACTTCCGGGGCCGGAACATTCTCCTCATTGTGGAGATAAATTCTAGTAATGTGGTCCTCTAAACCAGTGGTTCTCAACCTTTCTAATGCCGCGACCCCTTAATACAGTTCCTCATGTTGTGGTGACCCCCAACCATAAAATTATTTTCGTTGCTACTTCATAACTGTAATTTTGCAGTGGGAGGACTAGTGCCACATCACTGATGTCAGTGGGAGGAATAGTGTCCCATCGTTGGTATCAGTGGGAGGAATAGTGCCCCATCATTGGTGTCAGTGGGAGGAATAGTGCCCCATCATTGGTGTCAGTGGAAGGAATAGTGCTCCATCATTGGTGTCAGTGGGAGGAATAGTGTCCCATCGTTGGTGTCAGTGGGAGGAATAGTGCCCCATCATTGGTGTCAGTGGGGGGAATAGTGCCCCATCATTGGTATCAGTGGGAGGAATAGTGCCCCATCATTGGTGTCAGTGGGAGGAATAGTGCCACATCACTGATGTCAGTGGGAGGAATAGTGTCCCATCGTTGGTATCAGTGGGAGGAATAGTGCCCCATCATTGGTGTCAGTGGGAGGAATAGTGCCCCATCACTGATGTCAGTGTCAGGAATAGTGTCCCATCGTTGGTGTCAGTGGGAGGAATAGTGCCCCATCATTGGTGTCAGTGGGGGGAATAGTGCCCCATCATTGGTGTCAGTGGGAGGAATAGTGCCCCATCATTGGTGTCAGTGGGGGGAATAGTGCCCCATCATTGGTGTCAGTGGGAGGAATAGTGCCCCATCATTGGTATCAGTGGGAGGAATAGTGTCCCATCGTTGGTATCAGTGGGAGGAATAGTGCCCCATCATTGATGTCAGTGTCAGGAATAGTGTCCCATCATTGGTGTCAGTGGGAGGAATAGTGCCCCATCATTGATGTCAGTGTCAGGAATAGTGTCCCATCGTTGGTATCAGTGGGAGGAATAGTGCCCCATCGTTGGTATCAGTGGGAGGAATAGTGCCCCATCATTGGTATCAGTGGGAGGAATAGCACCCCATCATTGGTGTCAGTGGGAGGAATAGTGTCCCATCGTTGGTATCAGTGGGAGGAATAGTGTCCCATCGTTGGTATCAGTGGGAGGAATAGTGCCCCATCATTGGTATCAGTGGGAGGAATAGTGTCCCATCGTTGGTATCAGTGGGAGGAATAGTGTCCCATCGTTGGTATCAGTGGGAGGAATAGTGCCCCATCATTGGTGTCAGTGGGAGGAATAGTGCCCCATCATTGATGTCAGTGTCAGGAATAGTGTCCCATCGTTGGTATCAGTGGGAGGAATAGTGCCCCATCGTTGGTATCAGTGGGAGGAATAGTGCCCCATCATTGGTGTCAGTGGGAGGAATAGTGCCCCATCATTGGTGTCAGTGGGAGGAATAGTGTCCCATCGTTGGTATCAGTGGGAGGAATAGTGTCCCATCACTGATGTCAGTGTCAGGAATAGTGTCCCATCGTTGGTATCAGTGGGAGGAATAGTGCCCCATCGTTGGTATCAGTGGGAGGAATAGTGCCCCATCATTGGTATCAGTGGGAGGAATAGTGCCCCATCATTGGTGTCAGTGGGAGGAATAGTGCCCCATCATTGGTGTCAGTGGGAGGAATAGTGCCCCATCATTGGTGTCAGTGGGAGGAATAGTGCCCCATCATTGGTGTCAGTGGGAGGAATAGTGCCCCATCATTGGTGTCAGTGGGAGGAATAGTGTCCCATCGTTGGTATCAGTGGGAGGAATAGTGCCCCATCGTTGGTATCAGTGGGAGGAATAGTGCCCCATCGTTGGTATCAGTGGGAGGAATAGTGCCCCATCATTGGTATCAGTGGGAGGAATAGTGCCCCATCATTGGTGTCAGTGGGAGGAATAGTGCCCCATCATTGGTGTCAGTGGGAGGAATAGTGTCCCATCGTTGGTATCAGTGGGAGGAATAGTGTCCCATCACTGATGTCAGTGTCAGGAATAGTGTCCCATCGTTGGTATCAGTGGGAGGAATAGTGCCCCATCGTTGGTATCAGTGGGAGGAATAGTGCCCCATCATTGGTATCAGTGGGAGGAATAGTGCCCCATCATTGGTGTCAGTGGGAGGAATAGTGCCCCATCATTGGTGTCAGTGGGAGGAATAGTGCCCCATCATTGGTATCAGTGGGAGGAATAGTGCCCCATCATTGGTATCAGTGGGAGGAATAGTGCCCCATCGTTGGTGTCAGTGGGAGGAATAGTGCCCCATCACTGATGTCAGTGTCAGGAATAGTGTCCCATCGTTGGTATCAGTGGGAGGAATAGTGCCCCATCGTTGGTGTCAGTGGGAGGAATAGTGTCCCATCGTTGGTATCAGTGGGAGGAATAGTGTCCCCATCATTGGTGTCAGTGGGAGGAATAGTGCCCCATCATTGGTATCAGTGGGAGGAATAGTGTCCCCATCATTGGTGTCAGCGGGAGGAATAGTGCTCCATCATTGGCATTAGTGGGAGGAATAGTGTCCCCATCATTGGTGTCAGTGGGAGGAATAGTGCCCCATCATTGGTGTCAGTGGGAGGAATAGTGCCCCATCATTGGTGTCAGTGGGAGGAATAGTGCCCCATCATTGGCATTAGTGGGAGGAATAGTGTCCCATCATTGGTGTCAGTGGGAGGAATAGTGTCCCATCATTGGTGTCAGTGGGAGGAATAGTGTCCCATCATTGGTGTCAGTGGGAGAAATAGTGCCCCATCATTGGTGTCAGTGGGAGGAATAGTGCCCCATCATTGGTATCAGTGGAGGAATAGTGCCCCATCATTGGCATTAGTGGGAGGAATAGTGTCCCATCATTGGTGTCAGTGGGAGAAATAGTGCCCCATCATTGGTGTCAGTGGAAGGAATAGTGCCCCATCGTTGGTGTCAGTGGGAGGAATAGTGCCCCATCATTGGTGTCAGTGGGAGGAATAGTGCCTCATCATTGGTGTCAGTGGGAGGAATAGTGCCCCATCATTGGTGTCAGTGGGAGGAATAGTGCCCCATCATTGGTGTCAGTGGGAGGAATAGTGTCCCATCATTGGTGTCAGTGGGAGGAATAGTGCCCCATCATTGGTGTCGGTGGGGGGAATAGTGCCCCATCATTGGTGTCGGTGGGAGGAATAGTGCCCCATCGTTGGTGTCGGTGGGAGGAATAGTGCCCCATCGTTGGTGTCGGTGGGAGGAATAGTGCCCCATCGTTGGTGTCGGTGGGAGGAATAGTGCCCCATCCTTGGTGTCGGTGGGAGGAATAGTGCCCCATCATTGATGTCAGTGTGGTGGAGGGGGAATAGTGCCCCATCATTGGGGTCAGGGGGGGGAATAGTGCCCCATCATTGGTGTCAGTGGGAGGAATAGTGCCCCATCATTGGTGTCGGTGGGAGGAATAGTGCCCCATCATTGATGTCAGTGTGGTGGAGGGGGAATAGTGCCCCATCATTGGGGTCAGGGGGGGGAATAGTGGCCCATCATTGGGGTCAGTGGGGGGGGGAATAGTGACCCATCGTTGGGGTCAGTGGGGGGGGGGAATAGTGCCCCATCGTTGGTGTCGGTGGGGGGAGGAATAGTGCCCCATTCTTGGTGTCAGTGGGGGGAGGAATAGTGCCCCATCGTTGGTGTCAGTGGGGGGAGGAATAGTGCCCCATCGTTGGTGTCAGTGGGAGGAATAGTGCCCCATCGTTGGTATTAGTGACACAAATGATGGGGCACTATCCCTCCCACTGACACCAATGATACTTACTTTGCTGACTCCTGCTCCAGCCTGGGCTCGCTCTCTCTCACTTACCTGTCAGCTGTCTTCCTTCTCTGGCCTCTCTCTTCACTCGCTCCTGCAGATCCCTCGATCTTCTTTGATCTCCGCGCGCTGGCGCTCGGCTCCTCCTCTCCAAGCTCCACCTCCTCGCCGGTGATTGGCCGCCTGTGTGCCTCTCCTGAGCTACAGTTCCGGTGGCCAATCAGCGGCGAGGAGGCGGAGCTGTTGAGTGATCCCGGAGGTGTGGCCATGTGACAGGGGCAGCATATCATCCCGCCCACAGATCGCCTGAGACAGGAGCGGTGTCTCGGTTCCTAAGACCATCGGAAATATGTGTTTTCCGATGGTCTTAGGCGACCCCTGTGAAATGGTCGTTCGACCCCCAAAGGGGTCGCGACCCCCAGGTTGAGAACCGCTGCTCTAAACAAACAGCACTGACAATAAATAGACAAGACAAGGACCATCCTGACCATACATGGCCTACAAAGGGCAATGATGACACTACACAGGCAGCCAATGGGCAATCATTACACTATGCAGCCAACACAATGATGGAGTGCCGGGGTCAGGAGTATGGAGCATAGAGCCCCTTACATTGCTGGGAAGGAGGAAGAAAACATTCCCCAGCCTGCCATGAAGAATATGTTCCATCATTGGTGTCAGAGGGAGGAAAATACTGAGGGGTCTGAGGGAAGTAGAGGAGCTGAGGGGGTCTCTCAGGGGTTACTGAGGATGAGGAACTTTGGGGCCCCTGAGGGGGTAGTGGAGTTCAAGGGCTTTTAGGGGTTTGAGTAGCTGAAGGAATCTGGTAGGATAGGGTTGGCAGGGAGCAGGGCTCTGAGGAAAGAGACGTTTGTCAGGCTCAGGGGGACAATAAGGTAGGGAGGGGGGCTCTTGGTCTCTGATTGTCCTCTTACCTGCACTTACTTTCCAGACCTCCTTACAGAACTCCTGCCAGGAAAGGAAGACAACCTTCACCTTCTGACCATCTCACTGGTCAAATAATATATTCCAAGATACCAAGTGGAATGAAGGAGGGCGGACCTTCACCACTTGGTGGGCACTTGTTCTTAGAGGAGGTCTGTTGGTGCATTATCAACTAAAAGGTAGTCAGGGGTCAGTGCTGAACATCTTCAGGAGACACTCCAATACCTTCCCATGACACAGGCTCTGGCAGTGCCCGGTGCTGGAATTCAGAGCTCCAGAACCACCACCACTCTGTACAATGTCCTGGATATTACAGTATACTTGGTATCCAAACCTGTCCCCCTCCTGTCCTCCTTCTACCCACACTAGGCTGTCATTGGAGGGAAGAGAACAGGCTCCTCCCCCACAGCTCTCTACTCCACCAGCACCATCCTCCTGCTATCCCATCCAAGCTCTTCTTTTACTGCAGAGAGTGACAGTGACATCACTCCTGTCAGTCAGCAGGCTGCCACAGATTGGAGCCTTGCAGTCGGAGTTCTGCCAATTATCCTGATTTTCCAGCAACTCCGGCCAAAAGTCATCAAGTTCCCCTTCCTGGACCTCATGATGAGCCGACATTGACCTCACAGCACTGCCTCAGAGCAAACAAGTCATAGGAAGGATTGTATTTATCATTCCTTGTCTGCAGATCTAAAACTCATCAAAACCAGTTCAGAGACCAAACAAACCCAACAGAGAAAAGGGGATTTCTGATCTGGCAGGACAAGAGGGTCCCGGGACCTCAAATATGCATCAAACACTAAACTGTCCAAACAAAATGTCTTCCCATGGGGGAGTAATTCTTCCATGTCCAGCAACCCTCCTATTCCCCCCTCACATCCACATCCTATTATTGTGTGACCAATACCATCCAAATCATTCTTACTTTCATTTCCCAAAGTTATCCGTCTACAAGGAGACCTGTATAGATCACATGATGGCACCAATGAGGATGGAGGAGGACCGGAGTCACATGACTGAGAAGATACTAAACCTCACCCTGGAGATCATCTACCTGCTGACCGGAGAGGTGAGGAGGATTCTGGGAGGTCACATGACATCACTCTCATCTCTATTAATAAAACACAGACCTGACCGGAGAGGTGAGGAGGATTCTGGGAGGTCACATGACATCACTCTTATCTCTATTAATAAAACACAGACCTGACCGGAGAGGTGAGGAGGATTCTGGGAGGTCACATGACATCACTCTCAACTTTTTTAATAAAACACAGACCTGACCGGAGAGGTGAGGAGGATTCTGGGAGGTCACATGACATCACTTTGATCTGTATTAAAAAAAAAACACAGACCTGACCGGAGAGGTGAGGAGGATTCTGGGAGGTCACATGACAGCACTCTTATGTCTATTAATAATACACAGTGTGACGATTGCGATATCAAATCTCTGCCCCTCTCACCAGACTCGTGACCGAAGGACTAGCCAATCTAAAACCGCGATGTCAGGTGCGTAACAATGCCACGCCCAGCTGCACCCTGCACAATGATTTTCCAGCTAACTGGACCACAAATCTATGTACCGGCAGCCTGAGCACGATTGTTACTGGGTCAGGTTAATTACGCAATTAACCCTTCACATTGCCCCAACCTCCTTTTTGTACAGAGAAAGAGGAAACTCGGCAATATCAGCAATAACACTAGGGTGGTTGAAATAATCATCTGTATACCACTGTCACTGCAGACAGGTTATACAGAGGGTTAAACACACACAGTAGCGCTCTTCAGCGGCAGGAATTCTTAAGTTGCATTAAAGAGCTTTAGAAACAGTTCAACACTTTCAGAAAGTAAGATTTATTACTAAAAGGTCAAAAGGGTGCAATAAAAAGATTTACAGAAAAAAGATGTAACCAATATATATATAAATATATAGAGAGCAATAACACCGCAAAGAGATAACAGAAGTTTAGGTAGATGAGTACTAGCCAAAAAGCCTTGGGTTATGCAGTTTCAAGTCTCATGAGCCAATTTCTTGGCTCTACTGCTAGTCTCGATGTTAAAAGCAGGAGAATCTTCTCTTCTCTCATCCACACTCCAAGCATAACAGCCTTTTTCTAGCAAATCCCAGCAGGGTGTCTCTTTGGAGTAGTAACCAATGGTCTCCTTTTGGGGAGGGGTGTTGGGTGGAGACCTAAGTTACAAGCAGAATCTCTCCTAGCTTATATTTTGGCTCATAACTTTTCCTAGGTACATTTGCCGGCCTGGTCACTAGTATATTAATACTCAGCCACATCTGCAGAATGGTTAGAGATGAAACATGAAATATGCACTTAAATGGTTCAAGAGATATACTTTTCTGCTTTTCTCTGTAGGTCAGCTAAGGGGTGTCACATACCAGGAGAATGGTCTCAAACTGAGCCTTCTGAATATAGGCTCCATGTTTAGGTAGTTATGTCCTACGTGAAGATATCAACTTATATGTAAAGTGAGTTTTTAAAAGTAAGTCTGTGTTTACAACCCCTTGGAAGGTCTTTTGAAGTTCAGTGACCCTTCTCATCACTCAGGCCACATGTCACCCCACAGCACGGGAGGGGGATGAGAGATCTACAAGATGGAGGGGGTAGCCTGCTTTGGGAGTTAGAAATGGTATAACATAGAAAATTATTAACAAAACGGAGGGCCGCCTCAGTCTCTGTGTGCACGATTCCTACACACAGACCTGACCGGAGAGGTGAGGAGGATTCTGGGAGGTCACATGACATCACACAGACCTGACCGGAGAGGTGAGGAGGATTCTGGGAGGTCACATGACATCACACAGACCTGACCTGACCGGAGAGGTGAGGAGGATTCTGGGATTCTAACATGATATTCTATTTGTTCCTCAATACAGAGATTTCCTCTTCTGAAGTCAGGTGATCATATAACCATCACAGTGCCTCCATGTGACTCCCTAAACCCTGAGAGACACAACATGCAGAAGATTCTAGAAGTCACCAAGAAGATGATGGAGCTGCTGACAGGAGAGGTGAGCGGTGCCGGGAATTCTGGGACATTCTCCAGTAACAGACAAGGGATGTGTCTGGATGGTGACTGTATCATTGTGTGTGTCAGGTTCCTATAAGGTGTCAGGGTGTCACTGTCTATTTCTCCATGGAGGAGTGGGAGTATTTAGAAGGACACAAGGATCTCTACAAGGACGTCATGATGGACAATCAGCCGCCCCTCACATCACCGGGTAAGAGGAGACTTTATTGTAAAGGAGAGAGCAGTACGGAGGATCCACCTAGATCCCCCATCATCTGATAAACACATAGAAACAATGGATTCAGTCAGTGTGTGTGTTTCCTACAGATGGATCCAGTCATGGGAACCCACCAGAGAGATGTCCCCGTCCTCTGTATTCCCGGGATTCCACACAGGAAGGTCACACCATCCCTCACCATCATCAGGTAGATGAGGAACAATCACTGATAGTATCATTAGGATCTGTACATTATCTGCATTGTTACCATTGATGGCATTTTTATTATATATTCAGAGTGGAGACCTGAGAGAATTTGAGGTGAAAGCAGAAGAAGAAGAGGCGTATGTGAGGGATGATCAGCAGTCTATGGAGGAGGATGGAATAACGGGGACATTTATAGAGGAGGACACTCCTACAGAGATCAGCACAGGTGGGTCATGAACACTAAATCCATTCCTCCACCCATACTGCTCACTGATTGGTCCAGAGTAGGGCGGGGACTGGGTGATATCAGCCTGTAATCCCCTGGTCACTTTCCTGAGCTGTGTTCCCCGTCCTGTATTCCTGGATTTCTCTCGGATAATCTTCCTTCTCTGTGCTGCAGACACAATTTATGTATCTAGACTGGATTTATGGAGGTTCTGGGGTTCAGCTGGCAGAAAAATGTTGATTTTTACTCTAAGCCAGGGGTCTGCAACCTTTAAGACATAAAGAGCCACTTGGACCCGTTTCCGAGAGGGAAAAAAAGACTGGGAGCCGCAAAACCATTGCAACATTTAAAACAAATCCGACACTGCATATATTGCAAAAAGCGCTCTGGTCATGAAGGGGGTTTAAGGGCCCAGTAAGCAAAGGGTTAACCAGGGCCACAGTGTATCGTCATAATCACAATCATAGCCTTAGGTCAGTGGTGGGCAACCTTTTTTTTCAACTGAGCCAAATCTCGCCAAAACCACAATTGAAATTTATTTTGAGAGAAACATTTTTAAAACTGAAAATACATCCCCCATATAGTAATTCATCCCCCATAGTAATTCATCCCCCATATAGTAATTCATCCCCCCATAGTAATTCATCCCCCATATAGTAATTCATCCCCCATATAGTAATTCATCCCCCCTATAGTAATTCATCCCCCATATAGTAATTCATCCCCCATATAGTAATTCATCCCCCATATAGTAATTCATCCCCCCTATAGTAATTCATCCCCCATATAGTAATTCATCCCCCATATAGTAATTCATCCCCCATATAGTAATTCATCCCCCATATAGTAATTCATCCCCCATATAGTAATTCATCCCCCATAGTAATTCATCCCCCATATAGTAATTCATCCCCCATATAGCAATTCATCCCCCATAGTAATTCATCCCCCATATAGTAATTAATTCATCCCCCATAGTAATTCATCCCCCATATAGTAATTAATTCATCCCCCATAGTAATACATCCCCCATAGTAATTCATCCCCCCTATAGTAATTCATCCCCCATATAGTAATTCATCCCCCCTATAGTAATTCATTCCCCATATAGTAATTCATCCCCCATATAGTAATTCATCCCCCATAGTAATTCATCCCCCCTATAGTAATTCATCCCCCCTGTGTCAATTCACTTACTTTTGCTCTGCGCATTCCTCTAGCTGTGTTCCCGCGCCGTTCTGGTCTTCAGGGTGGACTGTGAGAGGAGAGGAGTTCGTCACGCTGCCCCGCCTACATCCTGACAGCCAATGTTTGGAGGAGGGAGGGGAGCGGGCGCCCGGCACATAGAAGAGCTGCATTAAAAGAGCCGCGGCTTGCCGACCCTATTGCCTGTCACCTGGTGGGCAGTGTGCTCCGGAGCCGCAGGAAAGGTGAAAAAGAGCCGCATGCGGCTCCGGAGCCGCGGGTTGCCGACACCCGCTCTAAGCATTGCATAATGTAGCACCCAGGACATGTGACTGGGGTCTCCTGCCTTGTGCCTGACTCCTCCAGGGGACCTTCTCTGTTATCTGCTGGCTGTGCCGGGTGGAGGGATATGTCTGTAGTGTCTCAGACCCAAGTCACTGAGTGCAGTCTCAGGAGATGGGAGGCAGCGGTGTGGGATCTCTGCAACTTGTCTACAGTAAACATTTAAAGTGGTTGTAAACCCTCCATATACCCAGTGCAGTGACTGGCCTCAGGTGATACACAGAGATAAAAAAAAATCCTCCTACATACGTTGTACCTGTTTATTTGTAGCACTTTCTTCTCTATATTTGTTCAAAGTCTAGAATATTTACAGCTTGTCTGAGAAGTCAGAAAAAAGGGGGCAGAGAGCTGAAGTCACTCTCTTCAGAGCTCAGTGAAATGAGCTCTGAGAAACAATTGATGGGAAGGGACACACTTCCTTCACACAGGAACAGAGCTGAGGCTGTCAATCAGAGGCTATGTGCTGGAGCTCCCTCCCCTGTCATCTTTTTTTTTTCTTGGTGTCAGGAAGATTTGTTAGAAGTGACTCAGCTGCTGATCACAGAGGAAGGAGACAGCAGACAGAAATGGCTCTTATTGCTCTGGAGTGAGACAAGTACACACTGTAGAGGGATATGTTTGTTCATATTCCATGTCTGAGGGTTACAACCCCTGTAAGTGATCTCTGATTACTAAACACCAATTTGATGTGATCCTTACACTATTTATTAGTATCGCCCCCCTTGTCCTGAATAGAGGTACTATGTGGGTTTAGTTTGTGGCTGGGCTGTACTTGGCTCAGGCTGATTGTATAGTTCTTCACTTGGTTTCTCCCTAAGTTTAGGTTGTCTTGTGATGTCTCACTGTGGCCAGTAGATGTCACTGCTATCACTGGACATAGGATGAGATTTCACCAACCCCTTGCCCTCCTGAGGATTTACCCCCCTTAATGACCACGCCTCTTTTTGCTACTCAGCGCTGCACTAATTCCACTGATAATTGCGCGGTCATGCAATGCTGTACCCAAATGAAATTTACATCCTTTTTTTCACACAAATAGAGCTTTCTTTCGGTGGTATTTGATTATCTGTGCACTTTTTTTTATTTTTCACACTATATATAAAAAAAAAAAAAAATTTTGAAGAAAAATTATATTTTTTACTTTCAGCTATAAAAAATATATAGTAAACTCAAAGTTGGTTATAAATTTAGGCCAAAATGTATTCTGCTCCATGTTTTTGGTAAAAAAAATCCCAATAAGTGTATATTGATAGCTTTGTGTGACAGTTATAGCGTCTACAAACTATGGGATAGATACTGCAATTTACTCCATTTTTTGCTATACAGCGCTGCGCTAGTTTAACGGACAATTGCGCAGTCATGCAATACGGTACATAAATGAAAGTTACATCCTTTTTTTCCCACAAATTGAGCTTTCTTTCGGTGGTATTTAATCGCCTGTGCGTTTTTTTTATTTTTTGCGCTATAAAAAAAGGCTGACAATTTTGAGAAAAAAAACAATATTTTGGACTTTTTGCTATAAAACATATCCAGTAAAAAAATTTAAAAATCAAATTTAGTCATAAATTTCTACCAAAATGCATTCTGCGACATGTCTTTGCTACAAAATAATCCCAATACGTGTAAATGAATTGGTTTATGTGAAAGTTATAACGTTTACAAATGGCGGGAAAGATACTGGAATTTTTATTTTTAGTTATACTAATAATGGAACTTATAGCGGTGATCAGCGATTTATGACAGTGATCAGCGATTTATGACAGTGATCAGCGATTTATGGCGGGACTGCGGCAGACATTTTGACCTGGGGTAACTGACATCCCCAGTGACACCAATACAGTGATCAGTGCAAAAAAAACCACTGACCCTGTACTAATGGCACTGGGGAGGAAGGGGTTAACATTTTTTAGGTAATGAAAGGGTTAACTGTGTGAGGGGAGTGTTTTACTAGTGGGTGGGGGTGTGTACTGAAGGGAACACACTGATCCCTAGAGATTAAGTCTTCTCTCAGGTTCAGCGTGTTTGGAACTGACAGATAGCAGAGCTGTAATGTAAACACTGCAGCCCTGCTATCTGTCAGTGATTACTTGTAATCACCGGCACCCCGCGGGAAATGACCCGCCCGGAGCCGGTGACAGACACCCGCTGCCACAATCGGCAGGTAGGGTAGAGCGGGCACACGCCTCACGCGCGCTCCCTACCTGTTTTGCACAGCGACGTTAAAAGACAGCATTGTGCGTACAGGTGCCGCCCTGCTGCAGTAACAACACTGTGGGAGGGTCGGCAAGCGGTTAAACCACAAATGTCCCATATTATAGCTTACCAATCATTGGATGTGGCGGCTGCATTCCTTTTCTTTGGCTTCTTTCCCTGTGTTCACCTGGTGATCTGGCCAGTAACACACCTTCTGTATTAGAGCGCCCCCACTGTGGAGACAGCAGCATGGTCAGTCTGGGGGCAGGAGGGTGTTAGATGTACTAGCAGATTTAAAAACAGTAACTAATTGAAGCCAAACTCCAGCTCACACTTCATAATCAGTTTCATCAAACAGGTTTTTCTTTTTGGGATAAACGTTTTACATGAATAAATAAAAGCTGATCATTATAAGCCCCCTGTCAGTGGTAAATGGTCTTTATAAAACAACAGATTTACTGGCTAGATCACCAGATAAATATAGAAGAAAACTAATACTGTATAGTCCTAACTTTTGTATCCTATATAAGTTGGACATTACATAGGTCTTAATTATTTTACACCCATTTCCTCCCAGCTGGACATTTTATATCGGATGATGTGATTGGAGCACAGACTTTTACATGGTGATAATAATGTGATAACATCCTCCAACTTTGGACCCTTAAACAGAAAGTGATAATGAGGGAGGAGTCAATACCCCAATGATGGTGGTCTTCAGGATCAGTCCAGTCTTCACCTTGGCAATGAGTGATAGAGGGGGTGGGGACCCTCGTCCTATAATCCCCTCATCACTGTCCCTCCTATAAAAGACAGTTCTGGTTGTTTCCTCACTCTCTGACTAAGGTCCATGAATAAAGAAATGACCTGGTAGGAGATCAGAGGAGCCATTTCCTAGTTCCCTTGAGGGTGGAATTGTAAGCTCCTCAGAGACCAAGCTGCCTGATGTGGGTGGAGTCCTGGTTTGGGGGAACCAATCAGCTCCTGTCTAGTAATCCTCTTTGTCTTTGTATTTTAGTCCATGGCCGGGAGATGAGGAAAACCTCTGAGGATTGTCTCACTTTGTCTCCAGACTGGAAAGTAGAAGATGAGGACATCACACAGTATAGTCCAGGAGAAAACCCGGCTCCCTCCAATGTCCATCCGGCACCACCCAGTGTAGCTGGACCATCGGATTCCTCGTATCCTGAGGAACCTCAGACTGTGCGGGACCGGGCCGGCCTTCCAACAGGGAAGCGATTCTCCTGTACTGAGTGTGGGAAGGGTTTCTGTTCTAAGTACAATCTTAATGTGCATAAAATATGTCACACGGGGGAAAAGCCGTATTCCTGTCCTGAGTGCGGGAAATGTTTTTCAGTGAAGTCCCATCTTTCCAGACATCAGAGATCCCACACGGGGGAGAAGCCATATTTGTGTCCTGAGTGTGGGAAATGTTTTTCAGCGAAGTCCCATCTTTCCAGGCATCAGAGATCCCACACGGGGGAGAAGCCATATTCCTGTTCTGAGTGTAGGAAATGTTTTTCAGATAAGTCCAGTCTGTACACACATCAGAGATCTCACACAGGGGAGAAGCCATATTTCTGTTCTGAGTGTGGGAAATGTTTTTCAAAGAAGCCCAATCTTTATTATCATCAGAAATTGCACACAGGAGAGAAGCCATATTCCTGTCCTGAGTGTGGGAAATGTTTTGTAGTAAAATCAAAACTTGTCAGACATCAGAAGTCTCATGTGGTTGAAAAGCAATTTTCCTGTCTTGATTGCGGGAAATGTTTTTCAGAGAAGTCCAGTCTTTACACACATCAGAAGTCTCACACGGGAGAGAAGCCACTTTCCTGTCCTGAGTGAGGGAAATGTTCCTGTTAGAAGCCTTCCATAACCTAATATCTGCTTATTGACATTACTAACATATGTATGAATGTGTTGGATCTTTTCTCTACATTCTAGTAACGTGGTAGTAATTAGTCATGAATTGGTTTGCTAGCTTTCCTCCCCCATCTCTGTGGGTAGGAGCTAAAGTTTCACTAATAGAGATTTGTAAGAATCTACTTGATACATGTTAAGCATACACATTTTATACTGTAATATTTCTTGATTAGGATATTTATATATGATATAACTTTTATATTAAGAATATTTTTAGGAAATTATATATATATATATATATATATATATATATATATATATATATATATATATATGTATGTGTAACACATCCCATCCCCCCTGACAGATGGAATGTCAGTGAAGTTTTGATTAGAGGTCCCAAGGATTCATTTTCAGACTCTCTCCTAGGGGAGGGGAGAAGACTGAAGGTTTGTTCTATACATCTGTCACCAGATATTATTGTGGGACTATAAGAACCAGAGAGGAAAACCAGCCAACTTTTAGGAGAAGGTGGGGGCTGAATTGCTCCTTTATAGAGCAGAACAAAGACTTTTTGGTGGCACACTTTTTAGAAGTTGGGCTAAGGAGCCTACAGATTCACACTACACAAACAATTTTACATACAATTTGTATCTCAAGAACATAACTCTATTTTTTGGACATTATCTAAACATTTTGTATTCCAATATTTTATTTCTAATTGTATGCAATATTATTATTAAACACATTTTTGAGTTTATGAAAGAGTTGGAAGGACTTTCTATTTTGGACTTTTCTCATCAATACAAGTTAACAAAACATCGAGAAAATCTGGTATTTTACAGTGGCGAGTCAGACCAGTTTGATTTTTTTCGAATATCGATCGTTTTTTACTTTTTTTATCCTTCACCTTGATGAGAGAGAAGATTGCTGCAAGGTCAGCAAAATATGAAGTCAAGCTTTCAGGAGAAATAAAAGCCTTCAGCAGATGACCCTTTGGCATAATCGAAATCAGCCTAGAATCAGAATTGGTGAGAATTTTGTGCAGATGCAAGAAAACGCTGTTCCTTGGTGATGTAATTTCCCACCAAGAGAGAAAAGGAACGTTACATGAAGAAAGACCTTCTTAATCGGTAAGTAATGGATTTTATCGATGAATTATCTAGAGAGAGTAAATTAGAATTCCAAAATCTGTCTAAATTTGTTAAAGATGATGAACTTTGGCGGTACATGTATAATGAGTGCTTACAGGCTAATATTAACATAGAAAAATCTAGGTTTTCCTTTAAGAAATTGAGCAAACAAGTTAGAAATGTAATGAAGTTAGTTAATGTTTTTAACGCCATGATTTTGGAGGTTCCTAGGATTGCTGCTTGTGTAAAGAATAAGTCAGAGGAAGATAACTGTGTATATGCTAATTGCCAGACTTTGAGCAAACAGTTAACCTGCAAAGTGCAATTCAAACGAAAGACATTCAGCTTTCTGAACTACAGAATGATATTGTGACAGAGTAGGCAGGACAGAACACACAAAGCAGATGGCAAACACACAAAGCTTTATTAAAGCAAATGACAGTCACTCAGTTGGGGTCTGCAGGGAGCGTGGCAGTACCTGGTATGGGGAAGTAGCAAGGAGAGGGATCAAAACAGTTGTAATCGGGTCCCAGGGGCAAAGTTAGAGACTCTACAACAGTTTATAATCCAAGCAGGGAAATGGAGATAGAGTACAGGAACAGTTCAGGGGAATAAAACAGGGGTGAATACACTCACGGCTCCGGCAGGGATGCCCGGAATCACAGCAGATGCCAGTCAGGGGACAGTGGGTGGTAATTCTCCCCCACATCCCTGGTTATTGCAGAGTGGCAGCCCAGTATCAGGCTTTTGCAGAGTGGCCGTGAGAGTCTCGCCGCAGCAGAGACTTCTCAGTGGCTGTGCAGCAGAACGAACAACCAGGGAGCCCAGCATCGGCCTTCTTAAGCCGATGCAGGACGCTCCTTGGTCATCCTGGCAACCGTGGGTGGCATGCCTTGTCGCCCGGCAATGAGGCATGCCCCCCTTGACATGGGCCTTGCTCTCGAGAGCGCGGCCTTTGTCGGTATCTGCAAGCGCAGGAACTTTAATGCCCGCGCTGCAGATGCCGGGGCCGTGCAGCATCAGGCTGACTGCCGTGGCCCTGAACATCCCTGCGGGAGGTTCGCGGAGGGGTGTGAACCTCACTGTGGGAAACTACCTTCCTCCCGCCGGCCAAGCCGGATGGGGGAATATAAGTGACAGGGGTGACAGGAGTCACACCTCTTATCCTGAGCAGCCCGGCTTCAAAGGACCACGACAGGATGAGAGGTGGAGGGGGATGAAGGTGAGCCAAGGGGGGAGCGGGACATCTGTCACACCATGACTGATATAAAAAGAATTTGTGTAAATACTAGCCAGAGGCAAGGCAGACAAAAATCTTTAATAGCAGACATCCAGTTTATAGAAGATGATCTGCAGGATCATGAAGCAATGCTTAAGAGAAAATTAATGGATAAAGCTGCAGAACTTCATCTTAAGATCCTTGATCAGCTCATGAAAATTTTGCAGGATATGCCAGCCTATGACATGAAAGCGGATGCTTTTCATAATACAGAAGTTTTTGAAATTTTGTGCAATAACTTTTGCCTGAATGAGGAGCAAAGAAATGTTTTCTTCAGATTATGGCTTCCCAGCTTTATGGCATGTGGATTCACCAAAACCCCATATATTAATGAGGATGATGTGGAAATTCATAGCAATGCATCAGACCGATTGCGTCAGTTATTGCTATGTACAACTGGGGAGGAAACTCCTTCCCTGGAAATCTTAGACTCCTTTAGAGATACGATCAATGATGATCCTTTTGATTGTAAAAATAGATTTTCCAAAGTATACCCAAATGATATTTAATTTGGCCAATGAGAGTTCTGCTATGATAAAAGCTTTTGTTAAAAAATTTAAGTATCTATATCCAGCATCTCTTATTTGCTGCCGGAAAAAATGATTTAGATCAAGCAGCCAAAGTTATAGATACAGTTAGCAGACAAATTAAACTAAACAATCAGAAGATGGAAAGTGTAGCTATTCAAAATGGAGATCAGAGAGAGACCACGTGCTTGGCCACACCCAATTATGGTGATGAACATGTCACAGGCAGACCTAGGGTCTCAGAGCAGACAGGAAATACTATTATTGTAAATGATTTAGTCATTTGAAAAGAGATTGTGTTCAATATGTATTAGATTTACAAAGAAAAACTTTGGAATTAGAAAGTGAAAATACAATTTCTGAACAATCTGCTCCTCCATGTTCCAACAATAGTCTGTCTGAGTTGCCTTATGCCTCAGAAGTCAAAGAGATCAGTTCACTGAGTGTCAACAACAGCTTGAACAATATGGTACACAGTGCTGTTGTCATTAATAGGAATTGTTTATTGCCATTTCCAAAATTAGAGTCAGGATCAAATCGAGATTCTTCTCCTTTACCGTTAGAATATGTTGCTTCAATTTTATTGGATGAAAGTGGAAGGCCATATGTACAGGGTGTATTGAATGGCAGGAACATAATGTTTTTAGTAGGTACATAAAACATAAACATAAATTACCTGTAAATGCCAATTCTCCAAAATGCAATTTACTTGATTTTAGTGGAAAATGTAGTTTAGTTGCGAGGAAAGTTTCTAATGTGACTTTTGAGATTCCAGGATTTCTGAAAACTAACATAAACATCTGATATTGTCATGGTGCACAGAACATTCTTGGTATTGATGTGATTAGTAAACTCAGTTTGATAATTGATTTATGTACTTCAACGTTATGGAGAGATCCATCTAGGCCCAAATCAACGTTAATTGATTCTTCCATGTATAGTAATGTTGGAAGTATTTGTACAGCAACTGCTGACATGTCTTCAGATCATAAATGGCCCCATACAGGAACCAATCTTGAATTGGAACAATTGGTTAGATCACATAAAGATCTTTGAAGTCAAAGCAAAAATGATGCAGGTTTGTTTAAAGATTTTGAAGCTGACATTGAAGGTAGAGACCCTAAGCCTCAACCTCAATACAAATTGCCATTAGAATCAATTAATCCAATTTCTTCCATTATAGATGAGTTTTTACAGCAAGGAATTTAAAGAAAGTACAATCAGTGGTGAATAATTGTATTTGGCCTGTCAAGAAAGCTGATAATTCATATTCTTTATCAGTTGATTTCAGGATCACCTCCGACAAACACTGGGAAAAGAACGTTCTGACGTCAACATCGAGTAGCCCACGCCCAACACGTTTCGTCACCACAACGTCATCAAGGGGCGGAGGTGATCCGCGGTGAGCGGGGATCGTTCATCACCTCATTGCTGTGCATTGCTGTTTAAGCTGGTGTCTGTCTGGACACCTTTTTTGTGAGTTGTTTGAGCTTTTATTAAATTTACATATGTTTTAAACGTACTGCACCATCATGCTTTTTCCTTTGTCCCTGAGTGTGATTCATGCATATATGGAGGTATGGAATTAAATGGAGAGACTCATCATGAGATCCTTGGCTGCAGAGTATTGCTTTTGGTAGTGATACATTATCCCTCCTACTGTTCACCATTATTGATTACCTGGACGTGATTAAGAATTACCACATCTAATATCTGGACATCGTTCATTCACCGCTCCCAGAGCACAAGTGCTATTGCTGCTCTATAATTTGATCAGCATATAGCTCTGGTGAGTTCATTTAATTCATTTGGTGGTGGATTATTCACAGTGTTATGAAGTCACAGAGAATATTTAGATTTTGTTTTGGACACTAGTTTATTTTGGACACTTAATATATGGTGAGATAGATATATATATATATATATATATATAAAAATTTTTTTAGCGCATACCCTTATGAGATTTTGTTCACTTTGCCAAATTAATTGTTTGTATATATAATTTTTTTTGGTGGGTGTTGCTGCTGACACATAGTTTATTATTTTTAGAGATGAGCGAATCGAACCAGGCGAAGTGGAATTCGATTCGAATTTCAGGAAAAATTCGATTCGTGTCGAATCCGAATATTAGCCTACTTCGGGTGCGCGAATCGGATTTTTCCCGATCAGCCGGCAAAAGTGTCCCTGCAGAGAGCTCCGCTATTTCTGACAGTTCTCTGACAGTTCCTTCACATGTACAGCAGTTGAAACATTGTATCTATTTGTTTCCATTTAGGATACAGATGTTTTTATTCGGAAACAGATACAATGTTTCAACCGCTGTACATGTGAAAGTCAGAGAACTGTCAGAAATAGAGGAACTCTGCAGATACACTTTTTGCCGGTTTGGAATTATTCTTATTTTCATCCTACTTCTTCTTCTTCTTCTTCATCCTCATCCTCAGAAGAAGAAGAAGAGGATGAGGATGAAGAAGAAGAAGAAGAAGTAGGATGAAAATAAGAAGAATTCCAAGCCGGCAAAAAGTGTATCTGCAGAGCTCCTCTAAGTGTATCTGCAGAATAGAGGAGCTCTGCAGATACACTTTTTGCCGGCTTGGAATTCTTCTTATTTTCATCCTACTTCTTCTTCTTCTTCCTCTTCATCCTCATCCTCTTCTTCTGAGGATGAGGATGAAGAAGAAGTAGGATAAAAATAAGAATTCCAAGCCGGCAAAAAGTGTATCTGCAGAGCTCCTCTATTCTGCAGATACACTTAGAGGAGCTCTGCAGATACACTTTTTGCCGGCTTGGAATTCTTCTTATTTTCATCCTACTTCTTCTTCTTCATCCTCATCCTCTTCTTCTTCTTCTGAGGATGAGGATGAAGAAGAAGAAGTAGGATGAAAATAAGAAGAATTCCAAGCCGGCAAAAAGTGTATCTGCAGAGCTCCTCTATTCTGCAGATACACTTAGAGGAGCTCTGCAGATACACTTTTTGCCGGCTTGGAATTCTTCTTATTTTCATCCTACTTCTTCTTCTTCTTCCTCTTCATCCTCATCCTCTTCTTCTTCTTCTGAGGATGAGGATGAAGAAGAAGAAGAAGAAGTAGGATGAAAATAAGAAGAATTCCAAGCCGGCAAAAAGTGTATCTGCAGAGCTCCTCTATTCTGCAGATACACTTAGAGGAGCTCTGCAGATACACTTTTTGCCGGCTTGGAATTCTTCTTATTTTCATCCTACTTCTTCTTCTTCTTCTTCATCCTCATCCTCAGAAGAAGAGGATGAGGATGAAGAAGAAGAAGAAGAAGAAGTAGGATGAAAATAAGAAGAATTCCAAGCCGGCAAAAAGTGTATCTGCAGAGCTCCGCTAAGTGTATCTGCAGAGCTCCGCTATTTCTGACAGTTCTGTGACATTCCCTCCATACAGCGGTTGAAACATTGTATCTATTTGTTTCCATTTATGGAAACAAATAGATACAATGTTTCAACCGCTGTATGGAGGGAATGTCACAGAACTGTCAGAAATAGGCTATTTCTGACAGTTCTGTGACATTCCCTCCATACAGAGGTTGAAACTCCTTCTTCTCATCCTTCTCCTTCTTCTCATCCTTCTCCTTCTTCTCATCCTTCTCCATCTTCTCATCCTTCTCCTTCTCCTTCTTCTCATCCTTCTCCTTCTTCTCATCCTTCTTCTCATCCTTCTCCTTCTTCTCATCCTTCTTCTCATCCTTCTCCTTCTTCTCATCCTTCTCCTTCTTCTCATCCTTCTTCTTCTTCTCATCCTTCTCCTTCTTCTCATCCTTCTTCTCATCCTTCTTCTCATCCTTCTCCTTCTTCTCATCCTTCTCCTTCTCCTTCTTCTCATCCTTCTCCTTCTTCTCATCCTTCTCCTTATCCTTCTCCTTCTTCTCATCCTTCTCCTTCTCCTTCTTCTCATCCTTCTCCTTCTTCTCATCCTTCTCCTTCTTCTCATCCTTCTCCTTCTCCTTCTTCTCATCCTTCTCCTTCTCCTTCTTCTCATCCTTCTCCTTCTCCATCTTCTCATCCTTCTCCTTCTTCTCATCCTTCTCCTTCTTCTCATCCTTCTCCTTATTCTCATCCTTCTCCTTCTTCTCATCCTTCTCCTTCTCCTTCTTCTCATCCTTCTCCTTCTTCTTCTTCTCATCCTTCTCCTTCTCCTTGTCCTTCCTCATCTCCAAGGGCATTTAAATTAAAGGTACAGTGTTCTGCACTAATTTAAAGGCTCTCTGAAGCCTAGAAACCCTTTTAATAAGTTAAATTCGTAGCGAATTAATTCGCATCGAATCGAATTTCTTCCTCAAATTCGGCGAATTAGCCGAATCGAATTTTTGAATAATTCGCTCATCTCTAATTATTTTAAATAGTGTGGCGCTTTTTCTATTTATTTTGTGAAGTAAATCATTGTAAAGATTTTATACCCAATTTTGCAGGAAAGTCTAGATCATTATTTGATCGTTTGAGACAAAAACATGGTGTGTTTGATCAATGGGATCAAACTGAGAAAGAAGCCTTTGAACTATTGAAAAGAGATCTGCAGAATGCTACTACATTGAGTACTGCTGAGTTTTGTAGTAAAATTCCTTTTGTTTTAGAAACCAATGTTTGTAACCAATAATGCAATCTCAGCAACTTTGTCACAATTGAAAGAAGGTGATCAGAAAATAATAGGTTTCTTCTCAAGAACTTTGACAAATATGGAAAAAAACTTTGATGCACATATGAAAAAATTGTTAAGTGTTTTCTTTGCAGTCAAGGTAACTGAAAACATTGTGAGATCTAGTAAGATCATATTACAGACACCTGATTCATCACTGAAACTCCTAGAGGAAGATGGTTCAACAGACATTTATCATGAAAATGATCCTATATGGTACAAAACACTGTCATCCAAACACATTCAGATAGATGTAACAAAAAGACATTTTCAGGAAAACATACCAACACATGTTTGCACAGCTGTAGGTGAGAAGTTTGTACCTCATGTTTTCAGTATAAGAAGTGAGAAAAGTTTTAAACCAGTATGTATTACTGCAGATCAGTACAATACTACAAGAAGTAAGTCAACACAAAAAACAGTTACGCATATTTCCAATGTTATAGAGATAAGATCAAAGGCAGTCCTTTGTCATCTCTGGGTAGATACAAAACCTTTCTTTGTTTTTGAAACCAAGGTTTTGAATCATGACCAATAATGGAGATGTAGCGTCCTGTTATATTTAAATTCACAGAACATTTGTAGAAGAATTTAGGCCATTTTAGGAAAAATAGAACACTACAAGTCAATAAGAAATGTTATAATAAAAATATGTCTTCCATGTCATGACTAGAAATGCTTGTGATTGTGATATGTGATATTAATAGATTAATGTAAGAGGATTAACCAATGTAAAATGATCAATGCCAAAATAATGATACTGCATTTCTGTTACAGGAAATGACTTAAGAGTAACTGCTAAAAGAAAACTCAAATATTTCTAAACCTTTCAGATGATAGTACATTTTCCAAAAAGGAAATCTATTCTGGAAGAAGCTTTGCAAAAATAATTCACTCATCATAGTTTTTGTTGTCTTTTTATGTTCAATAAAGTTATTTTAACTTTACAGAGCGCTAGAAGAAGACAAGAATTCTCAAGGCATCTCATAGAGGAAGAACTTATAAAACAATTGACTTTTGACTACTGATGAAATAATTCATTCGTCAGATACAGTGGGGATGGAAAGTTTGGGCACCCCAGCTAAAAATTTGTATTAATGTGCATAAAGAAGCCAAGGAAAGATGGAAAAATCTCCAAAAGGCATCAAATTACAGATTAGACATTCTTATAATATGTCAACAAAAGTTAGATTTTATTTCCATCATTTACACTTTCAAAATAACAGAAAACAAAAAAATGGCATCTGCAAAAGTTTGGGCACCCTGCAGAGTTAATATCTTGTACTGCCCCCTTTGGCAAGTATCACGGCTTGTAAACGCTTTTTGTAGCCAGCCAAGAGTCTTTCAATTCTTGTTTGAGGTATCTTTGCCCATTCTTCCTTACAAAAGTCTTCCAGTTCTTTGAGATTTCTGGGCTGTCTGTCACGCACTGCTCTTTTAAGGTCTATCCATAGATTTTCAATTATGTTGAGGTCAGGAGATTGTGAAGGCCATGGCAAAACCTTCAGTTTACGCCTCTTGATGTAATCCCCCGTGGATTTCGAGGTGTGTTTAGGATCATTATCCATTTGTAGAAGCCATCCTCTCTTTAACTTCAGCTTTTTCACAGATGGCATCAAGTTACCATCCAAAATTTGCTGAAATTTTATTGAATCCGTTTTTCCTTCTACTCGTGAGATGTTCCCAGTGCCACTGGCTGCAACACAACCCCAAAGAATGATTGATCCAACCCCATGCTTAACAGTTGGACAGAGGTTCTTTTCATTCAATTCTGTGCCCCTTCTTCTCCAAACGTACCTTTGCTCAGTCTGGCCAAAAAGTTCAATTTTAACCTCATCGGTCCACAGAACTTGTTTCCAAAATGCATCAGGCTTGTCTATATGTTCATTTGAAAAGTTCAAACAATGATTTTTGTGGTGAGGACGTAGAAGAGGTTTTCTTCTGATGACTCTTCCATGAAGACCATATTTGTACAAGTATCTCTTTATAGTGGAATAGTGACCACAACTCCAGTGTCTGCCAGATCTTTCTGGAGGGATCGTGCAGTGAAACGTGGGTTTTGAATTGTTTTTCTCACAATCCTGCGAGCTGTTCTGTCTGATATTTTTCTTGGTCTTCCAGATCTTGCTTTAACTTCCACTGTTCCTGATGACTGCCATTTCTTAATTACATTCCGAACAGAGGATATTGACATCTGAAAACGCTTTGCTATCTTCTTATAGCCTTCTCCAGCTTTGTGAGCGTCAACTATTTTCAGTTTCAGTTTTCTAGACAACTGCTTAGAAGAACCCATGGTGCTGATTGTTGGGGCAAGGTCAGATAAGTCTGGGCATTTAAAACCTTTGAGATTGACATCACCTGGTCTTCCCAGACGATGATTGAGAACAATCCATGACACTGGCAGGTCTCAGCTTTGCAAAGGGGGCAGTGCATGCTATAAATTCTGCAGAGTGCCCAAACTTTTGCAGACGCCATTTTTTTGTTTTCTGTTATTTTAAAAGTGTAAATGATGGAAATAAAATCTAACTTTTGTTGACATATTATAAGAATGTCTAATCTGTAATTTGATGCCTTTTGAAGATTTTTACATCTTTCCTTGGCTTCTTTATGCACATTAATACAAATTTTTAGCTGGGGTGCCCAAACTTTCGATCCCCACTGTATATTTTTTTTTGTGTGTACATTTTATTTTGACATGATTTGTTTACCATATCAAGATGAGATCAGTTTTCACACAAACATTTACAATCACACACTATGTACTTTCAGAAGTGAAAGGGTTAAACTTTTGTTACAACAGAGTCACTCTAATTAGTCAGAACATCTGTTGTTAATTAAGCTAGAGATAAGTTTTCCTAAGGTACATATAGAAAAACTGAGACAGCTTTACATTGTTTTTTTTTTTCCAAAAAATATTTTTATTAGAAGAAAGAAGGCATAACAGTGCATATACAGTTATGGAACCAAATCTGAACAAAACATAGCATGTCACCTCCCATTTCGCAGATGGGTCAAAGCTTAAAAAGCAATACAGATCAGAATGGTGTAAGATATTATGACAACATAATATTACAGTCCAGCAAATATACAGAGTATAGGAGATAAGCATTGAGATAGATTGTCTTCTGACCTATGAGCAGGTTTCTATATCAGGGAGTGTGAAATGTTGAGTAAGAACAGCACATGATGTTGTGTCTGTTATGTTTCGTGTGTCCATGGATTGGATATTTGAGTTAAGTGGAGTATAGCACACCTGTTTGAAGATCAATGCTCTGTATTGTTTGTGATATATAAGTGATAGGATTTGGATACAGGTGTGAACTAGAGAACGGACAGAGAGGGGGTTAGTTAGAGAAGGGTATGTAGGGTAGTATAGTGGGAAAGGTAAGTGTATAGGATAGAAAGGAAGGGGAAGGAGAGAAAGAAAGAAGAGAAAAAAAAGGGGGGGAGGGGAGGGCTTTGGGTAAGATAAAACGGGGAAGTAGAGTGTATACTTGTGGATAAATGGCTCACTTCATGTTGAATGAGTCGTGCTAGAAAGATAGACATATAGCTTAAGACGTGGTGTGTATGAAGACAGTCAAGAGGGCAAAACATGGGTTAAATGTCCAAGAGGATAAGCCGTGGTGATAGACCAAGGCACGTCCAGACGTGTAGCAAGTGGTATCTTGGAATACATTGTTATATGTATATTTAAAAAAAAACATTTGATATACATGAATGAATTGAAGTTAGGGAACATATGTTATGGTTAAATGTTGATAAGGTAATTTGAAAAGATGTATGGATTATAGAACTGTGTGCTACACATATATTTTGGAGGGAAAATATGAAACATCTATTTTTTAAGTGACATACATACTTTAAAGTATTGTGCTATAATATTACATTTATTAAGGGGATAAATTATTTGGTGAAAGGAAAATAATAAGGGTTAAAATATTTTTATGTGATACAATACAAAAGGTTTATCAAATAATTCATTTTCCCATTATAGAATCAAGTTGAATATATGTTCAGATCAGTTATCTTAAGATCTAAAAACGCATGAATGGATACGAAAGTGACTAGAATGTGTATAAATGGATTAAGATAAGGAAAATGATTAAGATCTGATAAATCGATCATTTTGAGGGAAATGTTAGAAGCTTTCCTTAACCTAATATCTAATATCTGCTTATTAACAGTACTAACATATGTATGGATGAGTTGGATCTTAATAGGATAATTGAGTTGTTATATTTCTATTTGTTCTAGATTGGGAAAAGTAAGATAAATAGACTTTATATAGTCTGTGAATATATATATGTGGAGATGTATATATATATATATATATATATATATATATCTTGGGTTTTTTCTCTACATTCTAGCAACATGTGGTAGTAATTAGTCTAGCTATCCCTCCCCCATCTCTGTAAGCTAAAGTTTCACTCAGACTCTGAGGGGAGGGAAGAAGACTAATTCATCTGTTGTCATTTATCATTGTGGGACTACAAGAGAATACCAGCCCACTTTTAGGAGATGGTGGGGGCTGAATTGCTCCTTTTTTAGAGCAGAACAAAGACTTTGGACACACACTTTTTTTGGAACCAAGGCTAAGAGAGCCTACTTATTCACACCACACACATACACAATTACATATAATATTTATCTCAAGAACAGAACTATATTTTTGGACATTATTTAAACATTCTGTATTCCAATATTTTATTTCTAATTTTATGCAATTATTATTAAATCAATTTTTGAGTTTATGCAAGAGTTGGAAGGACTTTCTATTTTGAGCTTTTCTCACCAATACAAGTTAATAAAATATCAAGACAATACGGTATTTTACACAATGTGTAACATATATAATGATACAATGTATCTCTCTTCCATTCAAAGAGAGAAAACAAGGGGGTGGGCTTCATAGTGACTGATCACTGTGATAGCCAATCAGGGGCTGTCACAGCGATCATGTGACCCAGAATTGAGAGTTCCAGGACCCGGGGCTCTCACTGACACCCCGGTCTTTGTGCTGGGAGTGCGCCATGCGGTGTGCTCCCAGCACAAAGACAGGTACACACAGAAAAAATCCCAGGTGTGGTCTGAGAGGTCACTAATTTGCGTGCGCTCTGCATCAGGGGATTAAACCAGCGCTATGAAACCAGCCATTGATTTAAAATGGTAAATTCTGCATTTGGCCTTCAGATGACGCTAAGTATCCTAGGAATTCTCACCATCTAATAGACAAATGTGGTATTTTCCATGTGAAATGGATGGAAACCCTTCAAGCAGCTCAGCAAAGAGCCTCCTACCATTGGTCCCCCCATCCCATTCACACAGAAGGAATGGACTGTACCGGCACTTCTACCTGGGGGAGTTGTTGTTCCATTTATTAATAGACTCCTAAATGTCAGGAGACGATTATTTATTGTATTTATTATTAATACTTCCCTACCCGGCCAATTCTGACATTCCAACATGTAAAAGTCATTATTTGCTGGGAAATGACTGAGAGCCCCCAAATATTATATATAAGCAGAGACCCTGGAGAGGAACATGGTTGCTGGTACAATATTTGTCGCTCCGTATTTCTGCAGATTTTCTTTAATGTACATTTTTTAGAAAAGAAACTTTACCTCATGTTAGTGCAGCAAACACAATATAATACAGTTTTGGGGGTAAAAGATGATGTTATGCCGAGTAAATAGATACCTAACATGTCACGCTTTACAATTACAAATGCCAGTGGAACGGCGCCAAACTACGGGGCCTAAATACCCCTCATAGGTGTCAGTCAGGTTACCAGTGTAGAGTTACACAGGAGGTCTGATGCCGGAATTATCACTCTCACTCTGACATTTCCAGCCATACCTGTGTGGAGACACGTGTGGTGAGAACACCGTTTACAATGCATGGTGGAATTCCGTATGTGTTAGCCTTTGTGTGCAAACAAGGGGGGGGGGGGTGCTTTCATTTTTTTCTTTTAATTTTTTTTCTATTTTTTTACACTGTCCCAATTTATTTATTACTTTTATTGCTATCAGACAGGTTCTCTGTACTGAGACATCTGCGGTCTATTGGACCCCAGATCCCAATCTGACCATAAAAACATCCAATCAAACCAAGATCAGTTCATTCTGATGCTTTCACAAGCTGGAAATGTCTTGTTTACATCTGAGTGACTCTGGAAGTGACACAATCCTCGTTGCTTCTACATCCACGGGGGTTCCTTTATCCAGATCACAGCTCACCTCCTCATAGATTGTTAATAGGTTGGTCTGACAAGAACGATCTTTTCCCATAAATCCATGCTGGTTACTACTAATGATACTATGTTCATCAGCAAATTCTTGGGTATGGTCCCTTATCATCCCTCCAATAGTTTACAAACTATTGATGTTAGGCTGACTGGCTTGGAGCTTCCAGATATGTATCTCGGTCCTTTCTGGAATACTGGAACCACGTTAGATTTTCACCAAACTGCTGCCACCATTCCGGTCAGTAAGCTTTCCTAAAGATGAAGAATGACTGTCTATCAATAACCTGGCTACATTCTTTGAGGACTCTCAGGTGCAACCCATCTGGTCCTGGTGATTCATTCACATTTAGTTTTTTTTTAGACCTTCTAGTCTTTTGTAAGGGGCCACTACACTGACCACTGATAAAAGGGAATCCTTCCCCAATTGGTCACAAAATGTAAGGGACCATTACACTGACCACTGATAAAAGGGGAATCCTTCTCCAATTGGTAACAAAATGTAAGGGGCCACTACATTGACCACTGATAAAAGGGAATCTTCCAATTGGTCACAAAATTTAAGGGACCACTACACTGACCACTGATAAAAGGGGTTCCTTCTTCCATTGGTCACCAATGTAAGGGACCATTACACTGACCACTGATATAAGGGGGTCCTTCTCCCATTGGTCACCAATGTAAGGGACCGCTACATGGACCACTGATATAAGGGGGTCCTTCTCCCATTGGTCACCAATGTAAGGGACCACTACACTGACCACTGATATAAGGGGTCCTTCTCCCATTGGTCACCAATGTAAGGGACCAGTACACTGACCACTGATATAAGGGGGTCCTTCTCCCATTGGTCACCAATGTAAGGGACCAGTACACTGACCACTGATATAAGGGGTCCTTCTCCCATTGGTCACCAATGTAAGGGACCACTACACTGACCACTGATATAAGAGGGTCCTTCTCCCATTGGTCAGCAATGTAAGGGACAAATACAATGACCACTTGGGATGATCTCTGGGTTTAGTTGTCGGAGAGTAGGGATGAGACGACAGTACAAACCAAACTTTGCCTGTTCCGGTCCCGTGTTTTGCAGGAGCCGATCATCACACATAGAAGAGACATTTCTACCACTTCTATATATAACAGCTTCCCGCTGTCACTGGTGCCTGAGGAAGACATGGATGGGTACAGCGGCCACACCCCCAGGAATCAGTGATGTCATTGGGAATCCCTGCCATGTAAGGAAGGGGGCGGGGAAAGCAGTGACATCACTGACCAAATATGGTCACATTTGGGTAATAAGGTCCCACCATCCCTGTCCCTTCACTTATGTAGATGATGACAGTTTAGGGAGCTGTCATTGGGCTGGTGCTATTGTCGGGTACTATATACCCCATACTCATTCACATGGGGGGACGGTATAGGGGGGCCCCCTGTTATTAAAGGGGGTTTCCAGAATCCAATATGACCCCCACCCACAGATCCCCACAGCCACCAGACAAGGTGCTATACCTGGGGGAATCCCCGCTGGTAAGGTGACCCCCATGTTGTGGACATGTGGTCTGGTATGGATCAGGAGGGGGGGCACACTACAGCCCCCTCTGCACTCTGTATGGTGGGCTGTATATGATATACTGCTGACCCCCGCACTCTGCGCCGTTATTGAAGGGTGTGAGGTGTCACCGAGGAGCAATGTTCTATATTGAAGTTTGCCATCATTGCACCGACACACACAATAGTTTTTGTTCAATAAATGTTTTATTATAATTTTACATTTAACAAGATTGAAGCATAAAAATCAGGAAATAGTAAAGGAAGGAATCGGATTGGTCAGGAAGATCCCTTGTCTGGAATGTGGGGGCGGAGTCATTATTGGTGTACAATACAATACACAACGTGTTCCATTATTATAACAAAATATTGTAGAAAAGATCCCAACATAGAAAATGGGGGAAAGGAGGAAATAAAGGCGGATATGAAGGGGAATCTGTGTACGGGGAACACCTTAACAATCACCACCATTTTATTCTCCAGGGCCTCTGATGTCACAGAATAGATGTTTGGGGGTTTATCTCATCTTCAGGACCAAAATCTGCATTTTCCCATGTGTGCAAAATCATGCAGAAACAGCTCTGGCAGTGAGAGGGTTAATGTGGGCTAGATGGGATCCCTCTGCTGGGGTGACATTAGAGCTCCCCCTAGCTGCAGCCTGGTAATAACATTGCTGGGAGGTCTATTCATTTCTCTGCTCCATACTTCCCGTCTTTATAGAAACGTCTCCTGACATTTGGGGGTCTATTCATAGAATGTTTGTATAGCAATTCCCTCAGTGAGAGTTCATGTCCATTCCTCCTGTGTGAATGGGGGAACCAATGTTATTAGGATCACATCTGAACTGCTAGAATGTCTTCCATTGATGGAAAATACATTGAAAACTTCTTCTCCTGCCATCAATGGCCAACCCGGTCCCACACTTCATCCATGTCTTTGGGGGCCTCTCATCTCCTTATCAACTGTTTCTTCCATGATGAAGATCAGCCATGGAGTATATCTGAGGTGTATATCAGGGTGTGCTTCTTCCCCACATGAGAGCTGGGATGTCCAGCAACATTCATCTAGAAGACATTTCCCGCACTCAAGGCACTAATACACCTCCAGGGTTGTGTGGGACCCCTGATATACAGGAAGGCAGGACTTCAGTGAGGAAAATTTCCCTCACTCAGGACAGGAAAGTGGCTTCTCCCCCGTGTGAGATCTCTGATGTGTGTGAAGATTGGACTTCACTGAAAAACATTTCCCACACTCAGGACAGGAATGTGGCTTCTCCCTTGTGTGAGATTTCTGATGTCTGTAAAGATTGGACTTCACTGCAAAACATTTCCCACACTCAGGACAGGAATGTGGCTTCTCCCCCGTGTGAGATCTCTGATGTCTGTAAAGAGTGGACATCTGTGAAAAACATTTCCCGCACTCAGGACATGAATGCGGCTTCTCCCCCTTGTGAGATTTCTGATGTTTATGAAGAATGGACTTCCGCGCAAAACATTTTCCACACTCAAGACAGTAATATGGCTTCTCACCCGTGTGAGATCTCTGATGTCTGTGAAGACTGGACATCTGTGAAAAACATTTCCTGCACTCAGGACAGGAATATGGCTTCTCACCTGTATGAGATCTCTGATGTGTGTGAAGAAGGGACTTCAATGAAAAACATTTCCCGCACTCAGGACAGGAATACGGCTTCTCCCCCGTATGAGATCTCTGATGTCTGTAAAGATGGGACTTCAGTGAAAAGCATTTCCCACACTCAGGACAGGAATACGGCTTCTCTCCCGTGTGAGATCTCTGATGACTATGAAGTTTGGACTTCTCTGAAAAACATTTCCCACACTCAGGACAGAAAAATAACTTCTCCCCTGTGTGAGACCTCTGATGTCTGTAAAGACTGGACTTCGCTGAAAAAAATTTCCCACACTCAGGACAGGAATACGGCTTCTCCCCCATGTGAGATCTTTGATGTGTGTAAAGATTGGACTTCACTGAAAAACATTTCCCGCACTCAGGACAGGAATACGGCTTCTCCCCCGTGTGAGATCTTTCATGCACATTAAGATGGGATTTATGATGGAAACCCTTCCCGCACTCAGGACAGGAATATGGCTTCTCCCCTGTGTGAGATTTCTGATGTCTGCAAAGATGTGACTTCTTTGAAAAAAATTTCCCACACTCAGGACAGGAATACGGTTTCTCCCCCGTGTGAGATATTTTATGCAGATTATGACCGAATTTAGAACAGAAACCGTTCCCGCACTCAGTACAGGAGAAGCTCTTCCCTGTTGGAAGGCCGGTCCGGTCCCGCACAGTCTGAGGTTCCTCAGGATACGAGGAATCCGATGGTCCATCTACACTGGGTGGTGCCGGATGGACATTGGAGGGAGTCGGGTTTTCTCCTGGACTATACTGTGTGATGTCCTCATCGTCTACTTTCCAGTCTGGAGACAAAGTGAGACAATCCTCGGAGGTTTTCCTCATCTCCCGGCCATGGACTAAAATACAAAGACAAAGAGGATTACTAGACAGGAGCTGATTGGTTCCTCCAAACTAGGACTCCACCCACATCAGGCAGCTTGGTCTCTGAGGAACTTACAATTCCACCCTCAAGGGAACTAGGAAATGGCTCCTCTGATCTCCTACCAGGTCATTTCTTTATTCATGGACCTTAGTCAGAGAGTGAGGAAACAACCAGAAGTGTCTTTTATAGGAGGGACAGTGATGAGGGGATTATAGGACGAGGGTCCCCACCCCCTCTATCACTCATCGCCATCTTCCCAACACAAGAAGTACTGCACTTCCTTATTTACTCCATGATTTAGTCATGAAGAACAGCGGGGCTGAGCCCCACCAGAGGTCAGAGAGTGAGGATGGGGGGAGAACAACCAAGATGAAGACTGGACTGATCCTGAAGACCACCATCATTGGGGTATTGACTCCTCCCTCATTATCACTTTCTGTTTAAGGGTCCAAAGTTGGAGGATGTTATCACATTATTATCACCATGTAAAAGTCTGTGCTCCAATCACATCATCCGATATAAAATGTCCAGCTGGGAGGAAATGGGTGAAAAATAATTAAGGCCTAAAGTGAAGGAAATGTGTATTTGCTCCCCCGCTGATGTTGAATGTTCGCCCCTCACACAGAAATGATCGGTCTAACAATGGAATGTTCGCCCCTCACACAGAAACGATCGGTCTAACAATGGAATGTTCGCCCCTCACACAGAAACGATCGGTCTAACAATGGAATGTTCGCCCCTCACACAGAAACGATCGGTCTAACAATGGAATGTTCGCCCCTCACACAGAAACGATCGGTCTAACAATGGAATGTTCGCCCCTCACACAGAAATGATCGGTCTAACAATGGAATGTTCGGTGTAACACTGAGAGACAGAATACAACAACAAATTCAGCAGAAATGCGTCTAACAAATGATGACTGATCTGCATGTTCATGAGGGAAAGAAGGATTTGATCCCCTTCACAAAACATGACTTAGTACTTGGTGGCCAATCCCTTGTTGGCAATCACAGAGGTCAGACGTTTCCTGGAGTTGGCCCCCAGGTTTGCACACATCTCAGGAGGGATTTTGGCCCACTCCTCTTGGCAGATCCTCTCCAAGTCATTAAGGTTTGGTGGATGACGTTTGGCAACTCGAACTTTCAGCTCCCTCCACAGATTTTCAATCGGATGAAGGTGTGGAGACGGGCTAGGCCACTCCAGGACCTTAATGTGCTTCTTCTTGAGCCGCTCCTTTGTTGCCTTGGACGTGTGTTTTGGGTCATTGTCATGCTGGAACACCCATCCACCACCCATTTTCAATGCCTTGGCTGAGGGAAGAAGGTTCTCACCCAAGATATGATGGTACATTGCCCCGTCCATCGTCCCTTTGATGCGGTGCAGTTGTCCTGTCCCCTTAGCAGAAAGACACCCCCTGTAACGGACCGCCTAGCGGCACCACTAGCACTCCACTGGTCAGGTATCCCCAGAGCGTGGAATCTAAGCCCCAGGGTACTTGTTCACCAGGGCCCCTGATGGTGGGGATGGACTTGGAGTACCCCGAGACCAGGTCAAGACTACTGAGCACACCCGTCAGTGGTAGGGGTGTTCGCCAGGGGCTCCAACAGGGGAGAGCCTGATATGAGGTCGGGTGACCCCGATGGGATGGATGGATGGCTGAGCAAGTGCGAAGTCAGACAGGCTGAGTCGGTAACAGAGAGGACAGTACTGTACAAGACAGTGGGCAGAGAATCGTAGGGTCACACGCCAGGTCAGCAACAGCAGGTCAAGAACAATCCGGGTCAACAACTTACTAGGTACAGGTTCGCAGGATACAGAATGCAGGTAAGACCAGAAGGCACTGAATGACAGCTCAGGGCCATTTAAATATCCCGCCCTGCGCTGTCATTGGTGCCACGTGCGCGCCCGCGGTCCCTACTGCGCATGCGCAAACTCACTCGCCGCGGTCGGCCAGGTCTCAGTGCCCGCATTCCGACACAGGGCGGTGCACTGCACCTGTGCCGAGCCCATCGCGACAGTGATCCCTGACACCCCCAAAGCAGAATGTTTCCACCACCATGTTTCACAGTTGGGATGGTGTTCTTGGGGTCATAGGCAGCATTCCTACTCCTCCTCCAAACACGGCGAGTTGAGTTGATGCCAAAGAGCTGGATTTTGGTCTCTTCTGACCACAACACTTCCCACCAGTCCTCCTCTGCATCATTCAGATGTTCAGTGGCAGACTTCAGACTGGCCTGGACATGTGCTTTCTTGAGCAGAGGGACCGTGCGGGCACTGCAGGATTTCAGTCCTTGTCGGCGTAGTGTGTTACCAATTGTTTTCTTGGTGACTGCGGTCCCAGCTGCCTGGAGATCATTGACAAGATCCTGACGTGTAGTTCTGGGATGATTCCTCACTGTTCTCATGATCATTGACACTCCACGAGGTGAGATCTTGCATGGTGCACCAGACCTAGGGAGACTGACACTTGTTTTGTGTTTCTTCCATTTGTGAATGATTGCACCAACTGTTGTCACCTTCTCACCAAGCTGCTTGGCCATAGTTTGGTAGCCCAGTCCAGCCTTGTGTAGGTCTACCATCTTGTCCCTGACATCCTTGGACAGCTCTTTGGTCTTTGCCATGGTGGAGAGTTTGGAATCTGATGGTTTGATTGCTCCTGTGGACAGGTGTCTTTTATACAGGTAACACAATGAGATTAGCAGCACTCCCTTTAAAAGACTGCTTCTAATCTCAGCTTGTTACCTGTATGAAAGACACCTGGGAGCCAGAAATCCTGCTGAATGATAGGGGATCAAATCTTTCCCTCATGAACATGCAGATCCGTCATCATTTGTTAGACGCATTTCTGCTGAATTTGTTGTTGTATTCTGTCTCTCAGTGTTACACCGAACATTCCATTGTTAGACCGATCATTTCTGTGTGAGGGGCGAACATTCCATTGTTAGACCGATCATTTCTGTGTGAGGGGCGAACATTCCATTGTTAGACCGATCATTTCTGTGTGAGGGGCGAACATTCACCATCAGCCGGGGAGCAAATACGCATTTCCTTCACTGTACAGTTGTGACCAAAATTATTCAACCCCCAATGCTGTAAAGGGGTTTAGGGACTATAGTGTACATTTGGAATTGTATTCAGAATCAAATCCTACAAGGACGTTGTAACTACCCAAATGCAACTAAAATGACATCAATTGTTTATGTAATACAGTAGTAAATGGTTCTTATGTGGTTTCTTCATTGCCACAATTATTCAACCCCTTAAAGACTACCACTCTGAAGAACAGAGGTTCATACAGGTGCTTTCCATCAGGTATTGAAAACACCTGTGGATGTCACCGAGCAGCAATCAAGCATAATAAGCACCAATTAGGCAGCTTTAAAATGACTGTGATACTCAGCTCCTTCTAGACATTTACTGGTGTGGTTACAAACATGGTGAAGGCAAGAGAATGGTCCAGGAAGACAAGAGAAGAGGTGATTTCTCTTCACAGGAAGGGCAATGGCTATAAGAAGATTGCAAAGATGTTAAACATACCAAGAGACACCTTAGGAAGCATCATTCGCAAATTCAAGGCAAAGGGCACTGTTGAAACGCTACCTGGTCGTGGCAGAAAGAAGATGCTGACTTCGACTGCTGTGCGCTACCTGAAGCGTAGAGTGGAGAGAAGTCCCCGTGTGACTGCTGAGGAACTGAGAAAAGATTTGTCAGATGTGGGTACAGAAGTTTCAGCCCAGACAATAAGACGCACACTGCGTAATGAAGGCCTCCGTGCCAGAACTCCCAGGCGTACCCCCTTGCTGTCTCCAAAGAATAAGAAGAGTCGACTGCAGTATGCCAAAAGCCATGTGGACAAACCACAAAAGTTGTGGGATAGTGTTCTGTGGACTGATGAAACAAAATTAGAACTGTTTGGGCCCATGGATCAACGCTATGTTTGGAGGAGGAAGAACAAGGCCTATGATGAAAAGAACACCTTGCCTACTGTGAAGCATGGTGGAGGGTCAATCATGCTTTGGGGCTGTTTTGCTTCTGCAGGTACAGGGAAGCTTCAGCGTGTGCAAGGTACCATGAATTCTCTTCAGTACCAGGAGATATTGGATGGAAACGTGATGCAGTCCGTCACACACCTGAGGCTTGGGAGACGTTGGACCTTTCAACAGGACAATGATCCCAAGCATACCTCCAAGTCCACTAGAGCATGGTTGCAGAGGAAAGGCTGGAACATTTTGGAGTGGCCATCGCAGTCACCAGACTTAAATCCGATTGAGAACCTCTGGTGGGACTTAAAGAAAGCAGTTGCAGTGCGCAAGCCTAAGAATGTGACTGAACTGGAGGCCTTTGCCCATGAAGAATGGGCGAAGATACCCGTAGATCGCTGCAAGACACTTGTGTCAAGCTATGCTTCACGTTTAAAAGCTGTTATAACTGTAAAAGGATGCTGTACTAAGTACTAAGATTGAATGTCACTTGGGGGTTGAATAAAACTGATAATGCTGTGAGCACAGAAAAGACATTTGTGGTTATTTCATTATAACTGTTATGTTATATTTGTCTGACCTACAAGTGCCTCTTTAATGTAAATGTAAGCAAGATGACTGAATGATCAAAAGCAATGTCAAACTGGCCAAAACACTCAATTTCAGTGGGGGTTGAATAATTTTGGTCACAACTGTATGTAATGTACAACTTATCATAAAAGATACAAAAGTTAGGACTAAACAGTATTAGTTTTCTTCTATATTCATCTGGTGATCTAGCCAGTAAATCTGTTTTATAAAAACTCTGCAGCAGAATGTATCAGTTCCAGGGATGAGGCAGACCATTTACCACTGACAGGGGGCTTACAATGATCAGCTTTTATTTATTCATGTAAAACTTTTATCCCAAAAGAAAAAAACTGTTTGATGTAACTGATTATGAAGTGTGATCTGGAGTTTGGCTTCAATTAGTTACTGTTTTTATATCTGCTAGTACATCTAACACTCCCCTCCCCCCAGACTGACCATGCTGCTGTCTCCACAGTGGGGGCGCTCTAATACAGAAGGTGTGTTACTGGCCAGATCACCAGGTGAAAACGGAAAAAGCCAAAGAAAAGGAATGCAGCCGCCACCTCATCCTATGTCCAGTGATAGCAGTGACATCTACTGGCCACAGTGAGACATCACAAGACAACCTAAACTTAGGGAGAAACCAAGTGAAGAACTATACAATCAGCCTGAGCCAAGTACAGCCCAGCCACAAACTAAACCCACACAGTACCTCTATTCAGGACAAGGGGGCCACACTAATACATAGTGTAAGGATCACATCAAATTGGTGTTTAGTAATCAGAGATCACTTACAGTGGTTGTAACCCTCAGACATGGAATATGAACAAACATATCCCTCTACAGTGTGTACTTGTCTCACTCCAGAGCACTAAGAGTCATTTCTTTCTGCTGTCTCCTTCCTCTGTGATCAGCATGAATCACTTCTGACAAGTCTTCCTGACACCAAGAGAAGAAATGTGAAAGGGAAGAAGCTCCAGCACACAGCCTGTGATTGACAGCCTCAGCTCTGTTCCTGTGTGAAAGTGTACCTTCCCTCCAATCATCTTTCAGAGCTCACATCACTGAGCTCTACAGAATGTGACTTTAGCTCTCTGTCTCTTTTTTTCTGACTTCTCATACAAGCTGTACACATTCTGGGCTTTGAACAGTTGTAGAGAAGAGAGTACTGCAGATAAAAAGGTGCAACATATGTAGGAGGATTTGTTTTATCTCTGTGTATCACCTGAGGCCAGTCACTGCACTGGGTATATGGAGGGATTACAACCACTTTAAATGTTTACTGTAGACAAGTTGCAGAGATCCCACACCGCTGCCTCCCATCTCCTGAGACTGCACTCAGTGACTTGGGTCTGAGACTATACAGACATATCCCTCCACCCGGCACAGCCAGCAGAACACAGAGCAAGGAACCCTGGGAGAAATGTTCTGTCAGAGATATTACTAGACCCGGGCATGGAGAAGAAGATCAATAGCACACACCCCAGGTGCCTAGGTCTAGTAACATTTATGGTGAAATGAACATTTTGCTGCCAGCTGAACCCCAGAACCTCCATAAATCCAGTCTAGATACATAAATTGTGTCTGCAGCACAGAGAAGGAAGATTATCCGAGAGAAATCCAGGAATACAGGACGGGGAACACAGCTCAGGAAAGTGACCAGGGGATTACAGGCTGATATCACCCAGTCCCCGCCCTACTCTGGACCAATCAGTGAGCAGTATGGGTGGAGGAATGGATTTAGTGTTCATGACCCACCTGTGCTGATCTCTGTAGGAGTGTCCTCCTCTATAAATGTCCCCGTTATTCCATCCTCCTCCATAGACTGCTGATCATCCCTCACATACGCCTCTTCTTCTTCTGCTTTCACCTCAAATTCTATATCGATTGGATCTCCACTCTAAATCAAGGAAATGAGAGAAAATATCATCTGTAAAATATAAGGTCACATAAAATATCCACACATTGTCTCTACAAGTCCATGTTCTAGATTCTCCATCCCACCAACCTTGCAATGGGGAGGGATGGTGTGACCTTCTTGTGTGGAATCCCGGGAATACAGAGGACGGGGACATCTCTCTGGTGGGTTCCTGGTATTAGGTGGCTCCATCATATCCTTGTGTCCTTCTGAAAACTCCTCCATCACTCCATACTCCTCATCCTCCTCTTTATACTCTTCTTTAACATCAATATTATCATCCCCGAGGATTCCACTCTGAAAGATATAATAAAACATTCATTGTAACAAACATGCTGTGTATAAATCACAACTACCAAAAATTGTCATCATCTACCTGATGATGGGGAGGGATGGTGTGACCTTCCTGTGTGGAATCCCGGGAATACAGAGGACGGGGACATCTCTCTGGTGGGTTCCCATGACTGGATCCATCTGTAGGAAACACACACACTGACTGAATCCATTGTTTCTATGTGTTTATCAGATGATGGGGGATCTAGGTGGATCCTCCGTACTGCTCTCTCCTTTACAATAAAGTCTCCTCTTACCCGGTGATGTGAGGGGCGGCTGATTGTCCATCATGACGTCCTTGTAGAGATCCTTGTGTCCTTCTAAATATTGATGTATATCATCAACATGTGTGTATCATTATGTGCTGAAGATAAGACGTCACAGTGACTGTGGAGGAAGAGGACGGACATGACTATGGAGGAAGAGGACAGACGTGACTATGGAGGAAGAGGACGGACATGACTATGGAGAAAGAGGACGGACGTGACTATGGAGGAAGAGGACGGACATGATGGGGGTTACTGGGTATAAATAGAACATAACATCTTATTACCTCCTCTGTTGCCACGTCCACCAACGTCTCCAATCTCATTCACACTACATGGCACAGCCTGCCTTTAGTCCAAATGACTTCCTGTATGTTCCTGACATCACTTCCTGTCTGTTCCTGACATCACTTCCTGTCTGTATTCCATAGAGAAGTCCTGTCTGGGTAGTAGAAATGAGATCACCATCTTGTGGAGTTCAGAGGAACTGCAGCCCCCAGAAATGTCCCCTAATACCCATTCCTGCATTGTATCTACCTTACAGAGATATCAGGGAAGAGCCAAAATAACTAAAAAAAGTAAGAAACAATAAAACTAACTTTTATGCAACCAACTGTTTAAAAAATATATTTTACTACAGATAGAAAAGTCTTAAAGACACAGAACACAAGATAAAAACAAAGATATACATAAAAGCAGAGAATCATCCGAGAAACCCCGCCCCATGTGACATCAATGATGTTACATTGGGCGGGGTTTCTCGGATGATGTCCACGGCTGGCCCCGCCCAAAACCTATTTAAGAACTGTCAGCTAGCCTTTTTTTCAGAAGGCTGGACGCCTCCGACGGGACCAGATTTTTTTTTCTGTTTTTTCGGGTCCCCGCTGCCGTGATTGACGTTGGATCTACTTCGGGGGACATTGTTTTAATAAAGGACTTGTCAAAGACCCTGTACTGTGTTTTTTTTACACCACACTTAGTTTTTTTGTGAATGAGTGGATGATGTACCGCAGACTCACTCACGTAGGGGGGGCTGAAATCTGGGGGCCCCTTTGTTAAAGGGGGCTTCCAGATTCTGATAAGCCCCCCGCCCGCAGACCCCCACAACCACCGGCCAGGGTTGTGGGGAAGAGGCCCTTGTCCTCATCGACATGGGGACAAGGTGCTTTGGGGGGGAGCCCCCTCTGCCCCAAAGCACCCCCCCATGTTGAGGGCATGTGGCCTGGTATGGTTCAGGAGGGGGGGCGCTTGCTCGTCCCCCCCTTTCCTGACCTGCCGGGCTGCATGCTCGGATAAGGGTCTGGCATGGATATTGGGGGGTACTCCACGCTGTTTTTTTTTTTTATTTTCGACTTCGAGTTACTCCTTAACATCCATACCAGACCTGAAGGGCTTGATAGGAATGGGAGGGGGGACCCCCGAAGGGCTTGGTATGGATGGGAGGGGGGACCCCCGAAGGGCTTGGTATGGATGGGAGGGGGGACCCCACGCTGTTTTTTTTATTATTTATTTAATTCACAGAAATAATTTAAAATTCAGCTGTCAGTGGGAAACCCCGATGACAGCTGAAACATTCCTTCTGTCCCTGCAGAGAGCTCCGCTATTATATTTGACATTAAAAAGTATAAAAGGTTGCAACATTGTATCTATTTGTATCCATTTCGGATGCAGATGTTTTTATTCGGATACATATAGATACAATGTTGCAGTCTCTGTACTTTTTAATGTCAAATATAATAGCGCAGCTCTCTGCAGGGACAGAAGTAATTACTTCGCTATTATATTTGCCGGCCGTAGACGGGGCGAAAATCGGACAATTTTTTTTACCGTTGGTGGTAACGTCGGCCCATTGAACAACCGATTTTTATTTTTTTTTAAACGGTCAGTTTTCGCCCCATCTATGGCCTGCATTTTTCTTTTTCTTCTTTTTTTTTATTCTGCTTTTTCATTTTCTTCTTCTTTTTCTTGCAGGTCATGGCTCATGTGCAGATTTTTTATCTGTTAAAAGATCAGCCAATTTGCCGATCATTGCCGCTAAAATCGGCCGATCTGCAAAAATCGTCCGATTTTTATCCAAATTTACTGATTAAAAAAAGTTGCAAAATCCCAAGAAATGGCTGACCAATTAACCCACTAACGGCCCGAAAATCAGCCGATTTTTCTTTCGGCCGATTTTAGATCCATCTAAAGCAGGCCATAGATGGATCTAAATTCGGCCGATTTTTCTGCCGAAAAAAAAACCGAACGATTTTCAGGCCGTTAGTGGGTTAATTGGTTGGCCGTTTTTTGGGATTTTGGCACATTTTTTTTATCAGTAAATTTGGAAAACAAAATTTCCAACTTTACTGATAAACAAAATATGCCAAAATCCCGAAAAATGGCCGACCAATTAACCCACTAACGGAAGAGGCCCTTGTCCCCATTAACATGGGGACAAGGTGCTTTGGGGGGGAGCCCCCATGTTGAGGGCATGTGGCCTGGTATGGTTCAGGAGGGGGGGGGCGCTCGCTCGTCCCCTCCTTTCCTGACCTACTGGGCTGCATGCTCGGTTAAGGGTCTGGTATGGATATTGGGGGATCCCCAAGCTGTTTTTTATTTAATTTTGGCGTGGAGTTACCCATTAATATCCATACCAGACTCGAAGGGCTTGGTGTGGATGGGAGGGGGGACCCCATGCTGTTTTTTATTTATTATGGTGCTGGTTTTTAAATGTAGTTCTCCCTTTTTTTTTCTTCACTATAGCTCAGAAATTCACCTGTCACTTCCCCCAGCTAAAAGAGAAAGTTTTCTTGGAATTTATATCCCTAAAGGAAACAATGTTTACTTTGAGTTTATTAAAAGATACAAAGTTTTCTGTAACTTCGGGGAAAGTGACTTCTAAGCTTGTGAACTATAGTGAAGAAAAAAAAAAGGCGGCATTTGCATTTGAAAATCAGCGCCGACATACACTTTATATTGCGAAAAAAATAATTAACAATTGTGTAAACCGAGGCATTATTTTCAATGGATTTTCATTCGTAAACCAAAAATTACGTTAACCGAGGTGTTGGTACACCGAGGTACGCCTGTATTAGTATTGCAATCCTTTGTATTGGGATACATAGAACCAACATACATCTGAATTGGTAACATAGCACAACATTTGTGTCACATTGGAGATATCTGGTAGTTACACTGACCTTGCCCAGGGACCTAGGATTGATTCACACCACAGAAATACAGGCAGGATTAGTGTTCAACAGCTCCGTGGATTAGTGGTTAGCACTGCTGTCTCACAACGCTAGGGTTGTTGGTTTGAATCCCAACCACAGCAATGAATTTGCATGATCTCTGTGTGACTACCCTAACATACATGTGCTGGTGGCAGCATCTTTGCTTTCTGTTTAAATGATCCCTAGAATGTGAATTAGAATGAGGCCTTGTCTGTTCAATCACCTTCAATGCTGCACCTTATGTGAATGTCAAACGATGGGATGAGATAAGGGCCTGGACTAATGATTGATTGGATAATGCTGGTTTGCACTCCACATCCTTTTGGGAAAGTTTGTCAAACATGAGAAGAGTGAGCGAAAGAAATGGATTAAAAAAATAAAATAAAATAATGGCATGGAGTCCCCCCCAAATCCATATCAGACCCTTATCTGAGCATGCAGATACCGCACGCCTTCAAAGATTTATTTCCTTTGTTGAATTGCCTGCTTGGTTCACACTAGATGTGATTTAAAATTGTGATTTTTGTTGGCAATTTCACCGTGTTTTCTGTAGATTTACCAATAAGTTATTGCGTTTTCAATTGTGTTTTGCATTGCGATTTCTATTGTAGTCTATATGTGAAATCGCTACAAAATGCTGAAAAAGTTAGACGAGAACTACTTTTGAAATTGTGCTGCAGCAAATCGCTTACGTTAAGACACTCACATCCACATTCATTAGATTGGATATCAGGTACAATTTCAATTCCCAAATCGCACCTGAAATCGTGCACCCTGGATGTGACTTGGCATGCGATTTGCATGGCATGCGACTTGCAAATCGTATGCCAAGTCGCACCCTATTGTCTGCTATTAGAGCGGTCACATGGGTGCGTTTCCGACACTGATTTCTATAGTAGTACATGTACTACTTTTATGACGATTTGCATAGATATCTGTGTCAGATGTCTTGCAAATCGTAAGGAAATCAGCATCTTCACTGTACGTCGCACAATTTCTAAATCGGCTTTGATGTGACCGCGGTGTAAGGCCTTTTTATGTTTGATTTCCTGAGTGTTTTTCCGATTTATGGAAAATGTCGTATACTAGCAAAAGTGAATTGACATTTTCAGTACTGCATGCGAGATGTGGTCATGTGACTGCCTTAACTCATGCGATAATCTGGAGGGAATTGTGCCCATAGGGCCAAGAAATATTGCCAATAGGGTTCCCTTCACATCCCTGTTCAATGTTCTGTTGTATGCTGCACAGGTACAGTTCACTGTGGCTTTCTTTCTGACTCTGATTTGTGGGGCCTGTATACCAAGGGTTAACGCAGGTGGGAAGAGGATTCATCAGGTGCAAACACTTTCTCTGACCCAATGAATGACAGTGGTGGGTGTGGCCTACCTTATATATAGAGATGCAGTAGTGGCTGTTTTTTCCTTGTACAGGCACATTATTTCTGCAAGTCCTTGTCTGTGGTGGTTTGGGGGGGAGGAAGAGATATTGTGGTGAATTGCCCCAGGTCACACTCACGCTGTGTTTTGATGTGGGCTGTAAATGTTTTGCATGTTCTTCCTTCTAAGGTGTGTTTGTGTGTTATTGTACAATGATTGTGTTTATTATCTTTGCATTGTAATCCTAACACATGTCCATTGCTCTGCTCTTCCAAGTTTGCTTTATTTAGAATGAAATGCAGTTTTCAGACAAACATGGTGAGAAATGTATGTGTGGGGGATTTGGGGAGGTGGGAGGTATTTTTATTTTGGCACGTATGTATTTTTATATAGATATTTCGATCTGCAGCTTGTATTGTGGATAAGCCCAAGTGATTCCTATTAACTGTTTGTTTCCTGCTGTAACCTGTGAAAGCACAGTTCATTAGAAGTATAGTCTTTTAGATTGTAAGCTCTTATGAGCAGGACCGTTCTATTTTAGCAACATCAATCCTGCTTTTTTTTTTTTTTTACCGAGATATTGAATGTACTTATTTGTTGTTGCTGTCCAAATAAATGTGGAATGTGTATTTGATCAATAAACATTTGGACTATGTATTTTTTGGGGGATTATTTCATGTTGTAGTTGAATGTAGCACAGTGGCTAAATGGTTAGCTCTTCCACCTGGCAGTACTAGGGTCGTTGGTTCAAATCCCAACCATAGCACCTCCTGCCTGGAGTTTGCATGTTCTCCCTGTGCCTTTTTCCTCCAGGTACTTGGTTTTCCTCCCACACTTTAAAGACATGCTGGTAGGTTAATTGGATCCTGTCAAAATTGGCCCTAGTATATGTATGAATGTAAGTTAGGGACCTTAGATAGTACGCCCCTTGAGGGTTAGGGACTGATGTGAATTTACCACATATATATGTAAAGTGCTGTGTAGATTGACAGCGCTATATAAGTATCTGAAATAAATAAATGTACTCACACCCTTAACACTTATTTTTCCTAGCTATATAATATGCCCAAATCTTCCTTGTTAGAGTGCACATATGCAAGTATGTCCAAACTAACCAACCAAAAGCCCCCTATTGCACCACAAGACCATGTTATGTACCAATGAATAGGTCGTGTTCAATGTGCAGCTAGCTATTCTTTTTCTACAATCCTCTTAACAGTAATAAATTGGGCCCCCAATTTATATTGACTTTGGGCCTTTACCGGCAAATATATATTTGCCAATGTCATATACACAGTATAGCTGCAAGCATACATTCACCAATGTCATATACACAGTATAGCTGCAAACATACATTCACCAATGTCATATACACAGTATAGCTGCAAGCATACATTCACCAATGTCATATACACAGTATAGCTGCAAACATACATTCACCAATGTCATATACACAGTATAGCTGCAAGCATACATTCACCAATGTCATACACAGTAGAGATACAAACATACATTCACCAATGTCATATACACAGTATAGCTGCAAGCATACATTCACCAAAGTCATATACACAGTATAGCTGCAAGCATACATTCACCAATGTCATATAAACAGTAGAGCTGCAAACATACATTCACCAATGTCATATACACAGTATAGCTGCAGGCATACATTCACCAATGTCATATACACAGTATAGCTGCAAGCATACATTCACCAATGTCATATACACAGTAGAGCTGCAAGCATACATTCACCAATGCCAAATCCACAATAGAACTGCAAACATATATTTGCAAATATCATATACACAGTGGAGCCGCATGTAAAATTGCTATGGTGCACAAATAAACGCCAAGATGGTTGTTGGAGGAGGCGCTAGAGAAGCTGTCATACCGGAAATACGTCATGACATTGGCGGCAGGACGTTTGCACACACCCGGAAGTGGTAATGGGGAGTGTGAGTGGATGGGAGTGTAGTTAGGAGAGTTTAGTGGTCATTTACAAGTCTATTTTTTAGTTTTGTGAATTGTTCTTTTGTGGAATTCCAGGCCACATCTGGACATGGCGAGATCGCTGTTCTCCACCGAGGAGCTGATCCTCATTTGCTGGGGAAACATTACTAATAATTGTTGTATTTTCAGTTGAAAACATGTCCAATTCCTAGATCCATTGAGGTGCATAGCAGAGGTTCAAGGTTCTTCCTAACTATACAGGTGGCACAGACACAAGCATACACCCAGGGCCACTGCTAGATATCACGGGGCCCCGTACAGTATACCTGACAGCCCCCACCGCCAGAGCAAATATCCAAATTATATTTATGGTAAAAATACACTAAAAACATTATTAATGGACATAATCCCAACCATATTCCTGTGAAATCTAAATGATAAAACTGTACTGAGTTAATAAATAAAGCTGTGTGTGTAATGGAGGTGTTGGGGCTCATTCACATGGGTGCTGTGGCCTGTAGAGTGGGAATCAGTGGTTGGTTTTTGTGGCTATCGCCGTTTGCAGGCAACCTATGTTACACTATGGAAATGCTGCAGGTCATAATTTGACAAGCACATGGTGAAGGTGTACAGCCCTGAACACAGACAGTGAGCATTCAGGGCCACTTCCCCATGCCTTCACACCTGTCAGATGACAACCTGTGTTCATACAGCTGCTGTGTCCCCATAGTGTAACAGGTGGCTCCAGCCACATAAACAACCCCCTCATTCATGCTGTACAGGACAGAGGACCTGTGTGAATGGGGCATTTTTTACTTTTTTTTCCTCAGCTCATTAATTTCAATGGGCTGCCTAATGTGTGGGAACATGCAAAATTACTGCAGGCATGTTATTGTAAAAGTGTGTTACACCTAACCGCACAGTAGTGTGGTGCCATGCGTTTTGGTGGCTGCGAATGGGGCTGTTTTTAATAGAGGTGTGTAGGTGCAATTGCATTTTCATCATGTTACCTGCGCACATCTACAGAGGGCATTGCATTTCTTTGCTGTGCTGGAAAATGTGTGTTCTTGCATGCATTTCTGCACCACCAATGGTGTGAACAAGTCCTAAGGGCCAGTTCACACTATAGAAACAGTCTAAATGTGTTCCTGATGCGTTTTTGCATGCCCTTTTGGCATGTTTAATGTGTTCCAATACATTTTGGATGCGTTTTGGACACGTTGCATTGCATTTTTGTATCCCTTCCAGTTAGTTTTTTCTACTTTCTTTTTATTCAATTTAATTAGGGACATGTGCGTTTTAGTACATTCAAGGGCATTTCAACGTGTTCCAGTACAGTTCTGTGCAGAAACAATGCAGCGTGGTCAACTTTGTTTACAGCACCTGCAATGCACTGAAAATGCAAGCGCTGATGTGAACTGACATTGACAACCATATAACCTTCTTTGTGATGCCGAAAAAGCAACTGAAACACATGTAGTGTGAACTGGCCCTAAAGATTATTAGAGGTCAGGGAACGGGACTGACCAGGAATTGTGAATTCAATCAGACTAGTGGTGAGATACAATCAGCAATCCTATAATAATGTGAGATATGAGCTGCAGCTGATATAAAATGAGACACATTCACTTGATCAGTAAATAAATAGTTAAAAAGAGTGGGGCGTGATCCCTAGATTTGCATATGGGACAGGTGATGATGGGGTGGGGGAGGGGGTCAAGTTATATAAGGAGAAAGGTTTAAAAGAAGATAAAAAAGTTACAATGAAATATACACAGCATGAAACTTGCACATTTCCAACTTGTCAGAAGAACGGGATGCAGGTAAGAGTCACTCCCTTTCTACTTTTTTGTCATTAGGCAAAACCTTAATTGATTGATCAATATTCCTGGCACTGACACAACCCAGACAATTTATCTCCATTTTTTTTAACATTCATAAATGTCAAGGAGCTTACAATCTAAGGGCAAAAACTCAGCCATGTACTAGGCCCAATTAACCTAACAGCATGTCTTTGGAGTGTTTTGCAGAAACACATCCATACAGGGAAAGCATGCAAACTGGAATGCAGCCATGACTGGGATTAGAATCCATGACCCAAATGCTGTAAATTCTGAGTTCTAACCACTAAGCCACTGTAGGAAACAGAGTTTGAACTGCAATGTAGAATAGTTACATTGTTTAAAAATGATAAAGCGAGCGCTGGTCAAATGATATAGACTACTAAAATGGTATTACACAAGATAAATATAAATCTAGGTATAGATATGAAGGTAGCAGCTAGCACTCAGGGTATTGGCAACAGTCCCAGAATAGAAATATGTTACAGTAATAGTGCAGCGCTATAAATGCATGTTATCAATCATAAACGCATTTAAAATCAGAAAAGTGCAATAATTTATTTATTTCAGGTACTTACTGTACATAGCGCTGTCAATTTATGCAGTGCTTTACACATACATTGTACATTCACATCAGTCCCTAAACCTCAAGGGGTGTACAATCTAAGGTCCCTAACTCCCATATACTAGGGCCAATTTGGACAAGAATCAATTCACCTACCAGCATGTCTTTGGAGTGTGGGAGGAAACTGGAGTACTCGAAGGAAACCCACGCAAGCACAGGGAGAACATGCAAACTCCATGCAGGAGGTGCCATGGTTAGGAATTGAACCCATGACCCATTTACTGCAAGGCAGATGTGCTAACCACTAAGCCACTGTGCTGCCCATTAATGATGATGTAAAATGGTAAATGGTGCTAAAAAAAAGTTCATCTAATCATTCCTGAATAATGGAATGTCCTTGGTGTGAGAATACCAACTCAGAGAGTGCCTATGAATGGCACGTGTGGTCTCTCCGTGACGGACAGTAGTGCATGAACTTGTGAAAGGTAAACCACCCTTGTGACAGTGTACTACACTATTAAGCACCTTTCTGGCTCCTGTGGCTGAGCTAATTCCTCCCCAGGACCATTTTGTCACCCACCCTGATGGATGGATGGATGGCTGGAGCTGGATGACTAACCCATAGCTGCCAGCATTCTAAGTATTCTCATATGCAAACAGAAAAACGCCGCTACAAAGCCTGCGCTTGTGCACCATCTAGTGAACATATCCGGTATTGCACCTAAAAATGTGCCAGACGCGATTCCACATTTACTAACAGCAAAGTAGACGTTCGTCAATGAGATTGCTAGACGCCACTCAGAAGACTGACAGGTCTTGATTGATTTAATTGAGTCTGCCTGAATGTTCAGCGTCTGCTGGTAGACTCAATTTTTAGTAAATCACGGCCATACACTTTACCAACCGATCAGTGACTGCTGCCCCTCTCTGCCAATCCCTTCACTGGCTTCCACTAACCCAACATATAAAATTCAAAATACTAACCACAACTTATAAAGCCATCCACAATCCTGCCCCTAGCTACATCACCATCCTCATCCACAGATACTGCCCAAATCGCCAGCTCTGCTCCCCCCATGATATCCTCCTCTCTATCTCCCTTATCACCTCCTCCCATGCTCGCCTCCAGGACTTCTCCAGAGCCTCTCCCATCCTCTGGAACTCCCTACCACAGCATGTCCAGTCAGCCCCCACCCTGTCTGCCTTTAGACGATGTTTGAAAACCCACTTATTCAAGGAAGCCTACACCACCCCCACCTAAGAACTGTACTTGAATCACCTCCACCGGATCATCCCCCGCAGCTATCACCTTTTGTATCCCCTCCCCCTTCCTTCAGATTGTAAGCTCCTCGAGCCGGGCCCTCCTATTCCTTCTGTACTGAAATGTATTGTAATTGTACCGCCCCCCTTATATTGTACAGTGCTGCACAAACTGTTGGTGCCATAAATCCTGTATAATAATAATAAACACATAGAAGACCCTGTAACAGCCCTATAGTGGAGGAAGACTACACCCAAAAAGAAGACCACCAATTATTAGTGACATCCAAATCTCAATTCAGTATTAGAGATGGATTACTGATAAGAACATCCAAAAATGGTGTCCAACAATGGGGGGTCCCCACTATATGTAGAGGACTCATGTTACAACATCTCATTACACAGAGCATTGAGGTCGGCTTGTAAGTTGGAGACATCCTGTAAGGACGTTATTCCCCGGCACAGCTTGGTGTCATCTGCAAAGACTGGAATGGGGTTTATAATCTCACACCCCATATTGTTTATATATATATTAATAAGTAAGGGGCCTAACACTGAACCTTGGGGTACCCCACTAATAACACTGAACCTTGGGGTACCCCACTAATAACACTGAACCCTGGGGTACCCCACTAATAACACTGAACCTTGGGGTACCCCACTAATAACACTGAACCTTGGGGTACACCACCAATAACACTGAACCCTGGGGTGCCCCACTAACACTGAACCCTGGGTACCCTACTAATAACACTGATCCTTGGGTTACCCCACTAATAACACAGAACCTTGGGGTACCCCACTGACATGAACCCTGGGGTACCCACTAATACCACTGAACCTTGGGGTACACCACTGACACCCCCAGACCATTCAGAGTATGAATCATTAACCACTACTCTCTGAATACGATCTTTTAGTCAGTTTTCTATCCATTTACATTCAGATTTTTCCAGCCCATATACTTTACCTTACACATTGGCCGTGTGTGGGGAACTGTGTCCAAGTATACCACGTCCACCGCCACCCCTCTGTCCAAGTATACCACGTCCACCGCCACCCCTCTGTCTAAGTATACCACGTCCACCGCCACCCCTCTGTCCAAGTATACCATGTCCACCGCTACCCCTCTGTCTAAGTATACCACGACCACTGCCATCCCTCTGTCCAAGTATACCACATCCACCGCCACCCCTCTGTCCAAGTATACGACGTCCACCACCAACCCTCTGTCCAAGTATACCACGTCCACCGCCACCCCTTTGTCCAAGTATACCACATCAACCGCCACACCTCTGTCCAAGTATACCACGTCCAAAACCACCCCTCTGTCCAAGTACACCACGTCTACCGCCACCCCTCTGTCCAAGTACACCACGTCAACCGCCACTTCTCTGCCCGAGTATACCATGTCCACAGCCACCTCTCTGTCCAAGTATACCACGTCCACAGCCACCTCTCTGTCCGAGTATACCACATCCAGCGCCACCCCTTTGTCCAAGTATACCACATCCACAGCCAGCCCTCTGTCCAAGTATACCACATCCAGCGCCACCCCTTTGTCCAAGTATACCACGTCCACAGCCAGCCCTCTGTCCAAGTATACCACGTCCACAGTCAACCCTCTGTCCAAGTATACCACGTCCACCGCAAGCCCTCTGTCCAAGTATACCATGTCCACCGCCACCCCTCTGTCCAAGTATACCACATCCAGCGCCACCCCTCTGTCCAAGTATACCACGTCCACCGCCACCCCTCTGTCCAAGTATACCACATCCACCGCCACCCCTCTGTCCAAGTATACCACGTCCACCGCCACCCCTCTGTCCAAGTATACCACATCCAGCGCCACCCCTCTGTCCAAGTATACCACGTCCAGTGCCACCCCTCTGTCCAAGTATACCACATCCACCGCCACCCCTCTGTCCAAGTATACCACGTCCACCGCCATTCCTTTTTCCAAGTATACCACATCCACCCCCACCCCTCTGTCCAAGTATACCAAGTCTACAGCCACCCCTCTGTCCAAGTATACCACGTCCATCGCCACCCCTCTGTCCAAGCATACCACGTCCACCGCCACCCCTCTGGCCAAGGTTTTGCTCACCGCCTCATAAAAAGAAAGCAGATTTGTGTGACAACTTCTGTCTTTCATGAATCCACTACAATCCACTACAATTTGGTAATGGATAAATGGGAGGAAGAGTGAATCTATGACAAATGGCCAGAGATGGCGCTGTACAGGCGATACATTGATGATATTATCATAATATTGAATGGCATCTATGAACATCTGAATAATTTTATTGAACAGATCAATAATAATGTGTATGGTTTAACCGCATGCCACCCAGCCACTGTAGAAACACGGTGGCAGGGCGACACAACTGGGCAAAACCACATTTTACAACATGTGTTTTTAAAACAGGTAGGGGGCACGCGCGAGGCCGCAGATGTCAGTCGCCAGGTTACAGCCAGTCGTTACCGGCTATGTCCCAGCGATCGGCAGCAATTGCTGACAGAGAGCACAGCTGCAGTAGCTGTGCTTTCTGTCAGTTCCCTGACAGCTCCAGGACACGCTGATCAGGACAGAAGAGTTTCTCTCTCCCGATCAGCGGTGTTCCCTGCAGTACACACCCCGCCCCCTAGTAAAACACTCCCCTCACACAGTTAACCATTTCCCTGAATAATAAACTTAACCCCTTCCTCCCCAGTGCCATTAGTACAGTGTCAGTGTTTTTTTTTTGCACTGATCACTGTATTGGTGTCACTGGGGATGTCAGTGACCCCAAGTCAGTACCCCCAATGTCAGAATGTCCGCCACAGTCCCGCCATAAGTCGCTGATTGCCGCCATTATTAATATAAAAAAAAACTAAAAATCCCAGTATCTTTCCGCCATTTGTAAACGCTATAACGTTCACGTAAACCAATTAATTTACACGTATTGGGTTTTTTTAGCAAAGACGTCGCAGAATACATTTTGGCAGAAATTTATGACTAAATTTGATTTTTACATTTTTTTTTACTGGACATGTTTTATAGCAAAAAGTCCAAAATATTGTTTTTTTTTCCTTAAAATTGTCAGCCTTTTTTTTTATAGCGCAAAAAATAAAAACCGCACAGGCAATCAAATACCACCAAAAGAAAGCTCAATTTGTGGGGAAAAAAAGGATGTAAATTTCATTTATGTACCGCATTGCATGACCGCGCAATTGTCCGTTAAACTAGCACAGCGCTGTATAGCAAAAAAATGGCGTAAATTGCAGTATCTATCCCATAGTTTGTAGACACTATAACTATCACACAAAGCAATCAATATACACTTATTGGGATTTTTTTTACCAAAAACATGGAGAATACATTTTGGCCTAAATTTATAACCAACTTTGAGTTTACTATATATTTTTTATAGCTGAAAGTAAAAAATATTGTTTTTCTTCAAAATTTTGGGCCTTTTTTTGTTTATAGCGTGAAAAATAAAAAGCGCACAGGTGATCAAATACCACCGAAAGAAAGCTCTATTTGTGTGAAAAAAAGGACGTAAATTTCATTTGGGTGCAGCATTGCATGACCGCGCAATTATCAGTTGAATAAGTGCAGCGCCGAGTAGCAAAAAGAGGCGTGGTCAGGAAGGGGGGTAAATCCTCTGGAGGGCGAGGGGTTAAGATTTACGGTAACTAGCGATCTGAATCAGATTCATTTCCTTGACCTCATATTATATAAAAGCGATGGTGAAATTTTGACTAAAACTTTTTTCAAGGAAGTTGATAAAAATAGCTATATTCCTGCAATTAGTGGACACCATCCTAGATGGCTTCACAATACACCTAGGAGCCAATTTATGAGAATGAAAAGAAGTTGTAGTGAAAACAGACTATATCAATCAAACAGATATTATTATTGACAGATTTGTGGAGAAGGGATATGAGAGGCCTTTTCTTCTTAAAGAAAGAAATTTAATTAATGAAAAAAATAGAGAGTCCCTTTTGAATAATAAGTTATCTAAGGAATTTGAGAACAATATCAGCTTTATTACCAATTTTAATATGCAATATCGTAAGGTTGAAAGAGGTTTTAAAAAATATTGGCCTATTTTGTGACAAGATGATACCTTAAAGAAAATTATTCCTAAAAAAACAATATTTGTCTATAGGAAAAATAGGTCATTAAGGACAAGAAGAGCCCAGAATGTTATAGATCCCCCTAAAAGAGTAGAGTTATTTCCAAATTTAAAAGGTTTCTTTTATTGCAACAAATGTATATGTTGCAGAACAGTACGCAGAGTCAAAGAAAAATCTTTAATTCGTTTTGTTCTAATAAAGAATATAAAATCAATTCCCTGATTCCTTGCAATTCAACCCATGTAGTTTATATCCTAGAATGTCCGTGCCACCTTCCATACGTGGGGCGGACAGGGAGATGTCTTAAAACTAGAATAGCTGAACATATTGCCAATATAAAAAAGGGTTTCGAAAAACACAGTGTTTTGAAGCATTTTAAGATGAAACATAATTGTGATCCGAGTTTATTAACCTTTTATGGTATTGATTTGGCTAAATCACATTGGAGGGGCACAGATTTAATTAATAATATTTCCAAGAAGGAAACTTATTGGATTTATGAATTGAATGCTCTTAAACCCAATGGAATGAACGTTGATATTGATCTTAATTGTTTTCTCACTAATTTTTGACGTTTGTTTTTATTTTGATTTTTTTATGCCATTTTTTGCGATATTTTATATTACGGTCCCCTAGTCCCCTTTTTTTTCTCTTTTCATAAGATATTTTTTCATGAGTTGTTCCCTTTATTTTAGTATTTTAGTTTATTTATTGTATTAGAGTTCCCCTTAATTATTATCTATCCTTGTTGATTAGTATTACAATCCTTTTCATTTTTGATCAGAATTCTCTTTTAGTATCTACAGTTGTGTCCAAAATTATTCAACCCCCAATGCTGTAAAGGGGTTTAGGGACTATAGTGTACATTTGGAATTGTATTCAGAATCAAATCCTACAAGGACGTTGTAACTACCCAAATGCAACTAAAATGACATCAATTGTTTATGTAATACAGTAGTAAATGGTTCTTATGTGGTTTCTTCATTGCCACAATTATTCAACCCCTTAAAGACTACCACTCTGAAGAACAGAGGTTCATACAGGTGCTTTCCATCAGGTATTGAAAACACCTGTGGATGTCACCGAGCAGCAATCAAGCATAATAAGCACCAATTAGGCAGCTTTAAAATGACTGTGATACTCAGCTCCTTCTAGACATTTACTGGTGTGGTTACAAACATGGTGAAGGCAAGAGAATGGTCCAGGAAGACAAGAGAAGAGGTGATTTCTCTTCACAGGAAGGGCAATGGCTATAAGAAGATTGCAAAGATGTTAAACATACCAAGAGACACCTTAGGAAGCATCATTCGCAAATTCAAGGCAAAGGGCACTGTTGAAACGCTACCTGGTCGTGGCAGAAAGAAGATGCTGACTTCGACTGCTGTGCGCTACCTGAAGCGTAGAGTGGAGAGAAGTCCCCGTGTGACTGCTGAGGAACTGAGAAAAGATTTGTCAGATGTGGGTACAGAAGTTTCAGCCCAGACAATAAGACGCACACTGCGTAATGAAGGCCTCCGTGCCAGAACTCCCAGGCGTACCCCCTTGCTGTCTCCAAAGAATAAGAAGAGTCGACTGCAGTATGCCAAAAGCCATGTGGACAAACCACAAAAGTTGTGGGATAGTGTTCTGTGGACTGATGAAACAAAATTAGAACTGTTTGGGCCCATGGATCAACGCTATGTTTGGAGGAGGAAGAACAAGGCCTATGATGAAAAGAACACCTTGCCTACTGTGAAGCATGGTGGAGGGTCAATCATGCTTTGGGGCTGTTTTGCTTCTGCAGGTACAGGGAAGCTTCAGCGTGTGCAAGGTACCATGAATTCTCTTCAGTACCAGGAGATATTGGATGGAAACGTGATGCAGTCCGTCACACACCTGAGGCTTGGGAGACGTTGGACCTTTCAACAGGACAATGATCCCAAGCATACCTCCAAGTCCACTAGAGCATGGTTGCAGAGGAAAGGCTGGAACATTTTGGAGTGGCCATCGCAGTCACCAGACTTAAATCCGATTGAGAACCTCTGGTGGGACTTAAAGAAAGCAGTTGCAGTGCGCAAGCCTAAGAATGTGACTGAACTGGAGGCCTTTGCCCATGAAGAATGGGCGAAGATACCCGTAGATCGCTGCAAGACACTTGTGTCAAGCTATGCTTCACGTTTAAAAGCTGTTATAACTGTAAAAGGATGCTGTACTAAGTACTAAGATTGAATGTCACTTGGGGGTTGAATAAAACTGATAATGCTGTGAGCACAGAAAAGACATTTGTGGTTATTTCATTATAACTGTTATGTTATATTTGTCTGACCTACAAGTGCCTCTTTAATGTAAATGTAAGCAAGATGACTGAATGATCAAAAGCAATGTCAAACTGGCCAAAACACTCAATTTCAGTGGGGGTTGAATAATTTTGGACACAACTGTATTTGACAATGCCACGTTAAATGTTTTTTTTTTTTTTAATGTTTCTTTATCATGTTTATGTTTTGTATAGATATTTTTATATACATTCTTACGTTAGATATATTAGGTTTTTGTTTAGATAGGTGTGCAGAGACATCAACGTGCATTACAAGATACATGTGTTTATGTTGAATGACACATGTATCTATTTTGTTACTGTCTCCCAAGATGTTTATGTTCCCAATGATCTTTTATCTGCTTATATTGAAGTCATGTTTGTTATTTACCACATTGTTACATTTTACCCATCTATTGTATCCATTTGTTTACATGACAGCTTGTTGTTTTGGGATAGGATTGCTTGCTTTGTCGCTCCCATTAGTCACCAGCTGTCAGTCTGGTGCAGTGAATATTTAATGAACAGCTGACGTCTCACATCCATCCGCTCCGTGAGGACGTCGATGACGAAATGCGTAGGGCGGTGCCTTTGGATGTGACGTTCAGAACACTCCTGGTCTGTTTGCACGTTGCATGTGCATGTTTAGCTGGGTCTGAGTCGCTTGTATTCATCACACACACTGTTTATACTGGTGTCAGTCTGGACACCTTGCTTGGAAGTGCATTTCTTCATTAAAGTTTGATGCCTTTTAAAACATACTGCACCATGATTGGTCACTTTTTTCTTTCGAGTGACGGTCTGATCATCTCTCAGTTTGGATACTAAATCACCTTTGAAGTGGATTTTCAGCTTTGCAGCACATCATCTGTTGGAGTTCATCCCTCATTTTGTCAGGGTTGCTGTCAACATAATATTTATTTCTCCCAGAGTAACAAGTACTATATGCTGGTTTTTCAACAATCAGCATATTACTCTGGGGAGTTCTATTTAACCATTTTTGGTGGTGGATTCATGTGGTGAATTATTATTTTGGACATTATTTATTATTTGAACTTTTGGAATTTTTTGTTTTTGCTGGATTTTATTTTGATTTAATATATTGTTTCTTATTGTTTTGTTAAATTTTTTGTATGTATTTAAGCGCAACCTATATTTTTTTGAAGTTCATGAATCCATGCTGTCTGTGGCTTACAATATTTGTTTCCAGCAAGAACTCCTCTCTGTGGTCTTTTATTAAACTCTCCAGTATCTTCCCAACTATAGAAGTTACACTAACAGGTCTATAATTACTTGGGAAAGATTTTGTCCCCTTTATAAATATTGGCCCCACATTGGCCTTACACCAATCCAGTGGTACTATGCCAGTCATTAACCTCTTCCATACCGGGCAATTTTACACCTTCCTGCCCAGGCCAGTTTTCAGGTTTCAGCGCTCTCACACTTTGAATGACAATTGCGCGGTCATACAACACTGTACCCAAACTAAAATGTTATCATTTTCTTCACACAACTAGAGCTTTCTTTTGGTGGTATTTAATCACCGCTGGGGTTTTTATTTTTTGCTAAATTAACAAAAAAAGACCAAAAATTTTGAAAAAAAAACACATTTTTCTTTGTTTCTGTTATAAAAGTTTACAAATAAATAATTGTTCTTCATAAATTTAGGCCGAGATCTATTCTGCTACATGTCTTTGGTGAAAATAACCCAAATTAGGATGTATTATTTAGTTTGTAGGAAAGTTATAGAGTTCACAAACTATGGTATAGATCTGAATATTGATCAATCCTGAAGTACTGACAGCCAATCTAATTTCTTGAGGTCCAAGAATGTCAGAACAGTACAGATATCCCCCAAATGTCAGAACAGTACAGATATCCCCCAAATGTCAGGATGGTACAGATATCCCCCAAATGTCAGAACAGTACAGATATCCCCCAAATGCCAGGATGGTACAGATATCCCCCAAATGTCAGAACAGTACAGATATCCCCCAAATGACCCCTTTTTGCAGAGTAGACAGTCCGACGTACTTCATAAGAGGCATGGCAAGTTTTTTGAAGTTGTATTTTTATGTCATAATTTTTCGGAAAATGAAAAAATTAAACAAATTATTTTCACTATTTTTTTTTTTACATACTGTCACCAGTGCAGTACAGCGTCATCATATAACTGGCATGGCGGTGAACAGGGACACTGACTGGTGATAGTATGAAAAAAAAATATATACATATATATATTTTTTTTAAATTTTTTATTACTTTTTTTTTTTTTTTTTTAAGATTTTTTTTCATATTTCACTATGACCAAAGTAGTACAATGTTACCATAGTAACACTGTACTACTTTGGGGAAGTGATCAGTATTTTTTTTTTTTTTACACAATTTGCTTATAGCAAAGAATTACTTTGCTATAAGCAAGCATTTACCTGAATGAAATCGATTCATTCAGCTTTTTTTTTTTTTTTTTTTGTGCTTAGCTGTGATTTGGTCACAGCTAATCACATGACATGTGCATGTGATTATCTGTGACCATTCACAGCTAGGCACTAGTATACAATGGATGGCATCATGAATGAAGCCATCCATTGTATACAACTGTCATGTGACCTGCTGTGATTGGTCACAGCAGGTCACATGGTACCAGCAACGGGAGCCGGTACTCGGATCTGTCATCGGCCGTGTCCGAGGCGCACGGCCGGTGACAGATCGCACTGCTGCGCCGCTCTGCATTACCGCAAACGGCGCATGTGCGGGAGCACGCCAAATGGCGTGCACCCGGAATGAAGAGGCACATCTGAAGCCGCCAAACGGCCATTGGCCGGGCGGCTAATGGTTAAAGAGTCCCTAACAATGAGAAACAATGGCTGTGAGATAACAGAGCTGAATTCTTTAAGGCCCCGTGGGTGTCTGCCATCCGGTCCAGGGGCTTTATTCACCTTTATTCTGTCTAAATATTTCTGGATCATATCAATTGTGAGCCAATGTGGATCATCTGGGGGGTGTCAGTACCACCCCCCATTATGGACAAGAGCCCCCCCATGCTCCTTTGTATACACAGAGCTGAAGAAGGGATTTCATACATTGTCCTTCTCTTTGTCCCCAGTCACCCCCTCTAGATGGTTCTGTAAAGGGCCTACATGCTGGGACCGGACCTTTCTACTATTCATATATTGGAGGAATGTTTTGGGGTCGTCCTGATATCTTTCTGTTGTTCGTTTTCAGTTGTTGCTCTTTTATTTCCTTTTTGCATATTCTGTTCTATTCTTTGTAATGTGTAAACGATGATCGCGTTCCTTCATTGTTATATTTAATAAAAGCTCTTTTCTTATTATCTATCGCTTTTGTAACTTTGGCCGTAAGCCACATAGGTTGGATTTGTAGCCTTTTATACTTGTTCCCATGGGAATATATTTTGCAGTGTGGTCACATACAGTCTTTTTGAAGAACTCCCATTTCTGTGTTGTGTTCATTGTGATGGCAATATTCCCTCCCAGTCTAAGTCCTGGAGAGCAGCTCTCAGCCTTGGAATATTAGCTCTCTTAAAGTTGAGCATTTTTATTTTTCCTGTATATGCTTGCTGTTTACAGGTAACAATAAATGAAATCATGTTATGGTCACTGCTACCCAATGTTCTTTTATATGGACATTCATAATAAGCTCTGCATGGTTGGAGATGACCAGGTCCAGCAGAACATCATTCCTAGTAGGGGCCTCTATGAATTGGACCATAAAATTGTCCTGTAGTAGGTTTAAAAACTTTTGCCCTTTAACTGTTACTGCAGTACCATTACTCCAGTCACTTTCCGGGTAGTTACCATCCCCCATTATTATCACTGTCCCAGCCCTTGCAGCCCTTTCCATCTGTGGGAGGAGCTGAGTCTCCACCTCCTCATTAACACTGGGAGGCCTATAACAAACTCCAATGATGACCTTTGTAGTACCGCCCCCCCATGTGCAGTTCCACCCATAATACTTCAGCCTCATCACACTCTCCATCAACTAGGTCCTCTTTCACACTCGCTCTGAGATCACTTCTCACATAGAGACAGACACCACCACCTTTCCTATTTCCCCCGTCTCTCCGAAAGAGAACCTAGCCAGGAATATGAATGGCCCAGTCATGTGAGGAATGAAGCCAAGATTCAGCAATACCAATTCAATCCTAGTTCTCTTCATGCACCAAACCTTCCAACTCACCTATTGTGCTGGGCACACTTCTGGCATTGGGGAACAAACACTTTCATTCACTGACACCTTGTTCATTCACTGACACCTTGTTCATTTACTGACACCTTGTCCATTCACTGACACCTTGTTCACACGGATTTTGTGAATTTTTTATTTTCATACAAATGGTACCAATTCCACTGGTTGTAACATGGGAACTTTCTTATCATTTGCCATAGCCCTCCCCCCATCTTTCCCCATTCCACCCCCCAATAAGTACTGACCCCCGTGTGATCTGTCCACCCTGTTATAATTGAATTCTCCCTCCCCCCTCCATCCTAGATTATATACTCCTCCAGACTTCCCATAAACCCCTCCCCCAGCATAGCAGACCCCCTTCCATTTAGGTGCAAACCATCTCTAGTATATAGGCTGCACCCCAATGAGAAGTCAGCCCAGTGCTCTAGGTCAGGATTCCATTTTTATTCTTCTCCTGCTATCAATGGCCAACCCAGTCCCACACTTCATCCATGTCTTTGGTGACCTCTGATCTCCTTATGAACGGTTTCTTCCAAGATGAAGATCAGTCATGGAGTATATCTGAGGTGTATATCAGGGTGTGCTTCTTCCCCACATGAGAGCTGGGATGTCCAGAAACATCCATTTCCCGCACTCAAGGCACTAATACACCTCCAGGGTTGTGTGGGGCCCCTGATGTACAGGAGGACAGGACTTCAGTGAGGAACATTTCCATCACTCAGGACAGGAATACGGCTACTCCCCCGTGTGAGATCTCTGATGTCTGTGAAGATGGGACTTATCTGAAAAACCTTTCCCGCACTCAGAACAGGAATACGGCTTCTCCCCTGTGTGAGATCTCTGATGAATGGAAAGATGGGACCTCACTGAAAAACATTTCCCACACTCAGTACAGGAATACGGCTTCTCCCCCGTGTGAGATCGTTGATGTATGTAAAGAATGGACTTCACTGAAAAACATTTCCCACACTCATGACAGGAAAATGGCTTCTCCCCTGTGTGAGATCTCTGATGTGTGGAAAGATGGGCCTTCTGTGAAAAACATTTCCCGCACACAGGACAGGAATGTGGCTTCTCACCTGTGTGAGATCGCTGATGTGTGGAAAGATTGGATTTCTGTGAAAAACATCTCCCGCACTCATGACAGGAATACGGCTTCTCCCCCGCGTGGGATCGCTGATGTGTGTAAAGATCGGACTTCTGTGAAAAACATTTCCCGCACTCAGGACAAGAATACAGCTTCTCCCCTGTGTGTGATCTCTGATGTTTGTGCAGAATGAACTTCTGTGAAAAACATTTCCCACACTCAGGACAGAAATATGGCTTTTCACCCGTGTGAGATCTCTGATGTTTGTAAAGACTGGACTTCTGTGAAAAACATTTCCCACACTCAGGACAGGAATACGGCTTCTCCCCCGTATGAGATCTCTGATGTTTGTGAAGATCGGACTTAACTGAAAAACATTTCCCACACTCAGGACAGGAATACGGCTTCTCCCCTGTGTGAGATCTCTGATGTGTGTAAAGATGGTACTTTTGTGAAAAACATTTCCCGCACTCAGGACAGGAATACGGCTTCTCCCCCGCGTGAGATCTTTTATGCCTATTAAGACGGGATTTATAACGGAAGCTCTTCCCGCACTCAGTACAGGAGAAGCTCTTCCCTGTAGGAAGGCCGGCCCGGTCCCGCACAGTCTGAAGTTCCTCAGGATACGAGGAATCCGATGGTCCATCTATACTGGGTGGTGCCGGATGGACATTGGAGGGAGCCGGGTTTTCTCCTGGACTATACTGTGTGATGTCCTCATCTTCTACTTTCCAGTCTGGAGACAAAGTGAGACAATCCTCAGAGGTTTTCCTCATCTCCCGACCATGGACTAAAATACAAAGACAAAGAGGATTACTAGACAAGAGCTGATTGGTTTCCCCAAACTAGGACTCCGCCCACATCAGGCAGTTTTGTTCTCTGAGGAGCTTACAATTCCACCCTCAAGGGAACTAGGAAATGGCTCCTCTGATCTCCTACCAGGTCATTTCTTTATTCATGGACCTTAGTCAGAGAGTGAGGAAACAACCAGAACTGTCTTTTATAGGAGGGACAGTGATGAGGGGATTATAAGACGAGGGTCCCCACCCCCTCTATCACTCATCACCATCTTTCCAACGCAAGAAGTACTGCACTTCCTTATTTAGTCCATGATTTAGTCATGAAGAACAGCAGGGCTGAGCCCCACCAGAGGTCAGAGAGTGAAGATGGGGGGAGAACAACCAAGATGAAGACTGGACTGATCCCGAAGACCACCATCATTGGGGTATTGACTCCTCCCTCATTATCACTTTCTGTTTAAGGGTCCAAAGTTGGAGGATGTTATCATATTATTAGCACCATGTAAAAGTCTGTGCTCCAATCACATCATCCGATATAAAATGTCCAGCTGGGAGGAAATGGGTGTAACAAAAGAGAATCCATATTATGTGTATATATAGCAGTGGGGGGAGGGGGAGAGCAGAAGTCAGGAGTATGTAATGTACAACATAGAGTATATAGTGCAGGGGTCAGGAGTATGTAATGTACAACATAGAGTATATAGTGCAGGGGTCAGAAGAATTTAATATACAACACAAAGTATATAGTGCAGGGGTCAGGAGTATTTAATGTACAACAGAGTATATAGTGCAGGGGTCAGAAGTATTGAATGTACAACATAGTATATATTGCAGGGGTCAGGAGTATGTACTGTACAACATAGAGTATATAGTGCAGGGGTCAGGAGTATGTAACGTAAAATATAAAGTGCAAGGGTCAGGAGGATGTAACGTACAACAGAGTATATAGTGCAGGGGTCAGGAGTATTTAATGTACAACAAAGTATATAGTGCAGGGGTCAGGAGTACATAATGTACAACAGAGTATATAGTGCAGGGGTCAGAAGTATGTAATGTACAACATAGAGTATATAGTGCAGGGGTCAGGGGGATGTAATGTACAACATAGAGTATATAGTGCAGGGGTCAGGAGTATGTAATGTACAACATAGAGAATATAGTGCAGGGGTCAGGAGGATGTAATGTACAACATAGAGTATATAGTGCAGGGGTCAGGAGGATGTAATGTACAAGTTATATAGTATAAGGGTCAGGACTCACAGTATTAGTATTCTGTAATCAGTGGAAGCTTAAATGTTTACTGTAGACAACATGTAGAGGTGATCTGGGATTAAACCATCATGAAACACATTAGATTGGAGGTGAGCAAATCCTTGGGCGGAGGGGTGGCGGTGGACGTGGTATACTTGGGCAGAGGGGTGGCGGTGGACGTGGTATACTTGGGCAGAGGGGTGGCGGTGGATGTGGTATACTTGGGCAGAGGGGTGGCGGTGGATGTGGTATACTTGGGCAGAGGGGTGGTGGAGGATGAGGCCCGCCTCACCACCAGCCCCCACACAACTCCTACGACCTCCCTCCTCCTCTATCCTATGCTCCCTCACCAACATCTTTAATCTTTCCCTCTCTACTGGTGCATTCCCCTCCCCTCTGAAACATGCACACATCACTCCCATACTCAAAAAGCCCTCCCTGGACAACCTTAGACCCATCTCCCTGCTGCCATTTACATCCAAACTCCTCGAGCGCCTAGTCTACAATCGCCTAAGCTCTCACCTCAATGATAACAACCTCCTCGATCCCCTACAGTCTGGCTTCTGTCCCCTACACTCCACCGAAACTGCCTTACTCAAACTCTCCAACGACCTGCTAACCGCCAAAGCTAATGGCCACTATTCAGTGCTCCTACTCCTTGACCTCTCCACAGCTTTTGACACAGTTGACCACCCCCTCCTCCTTAATAAACTACACTCCCTTGGCATCAGAGACTCCGCTCTCTCCTGGCTCTCATCCTACCTATCACAGCGCTCCTTCAGCGTTACCTATAATGCTACCACCTCCCCCTCACTCCCCCTCTCTGTTGGGGTCTCAAGGCTCTGTCCTTGGGCCCCTTCTCTTCTCCATCTACACCTCCTCCCTTGGCCAACTCATACACTCCCATGGATTCAACTACCACCTCTACACCCACGACACGCAAATCTCTCTCTTTACCTGTCGCCTCACCCCTTCAGTCTCCGCCCCACTTCAATCAATCCTGAATACGGCAGCCAGACTCATTCACCTTTCCAACCGCTCCGTATCCGCCACCCCCCTCTGCCAATCCCTCCACTGGCTTCCGATTGCGCAACGGATCAAATTCAAAATCCTAACATTGACGTACAAAGCTGTCCACCATACTGCCCCGAACTACATCACTGACCTAATATCCAAGTACCACCCAAAACAAACTCTCCGCTTCTCACAAGACCTCCTTCTCTCTAGTTCCCTGGTCTCCTCCTCCCATGCCCACCTCCAGGACTTCTCCAGGGCATCACCCATCCTCTGTAACTCCCTGCCCCAACCCATAAGCCTATCACCTACTCTCCTCTAGGCGCACCCTGAAAACCTACCTCTTCAGGGAAGCCTACCCTGCCCTCACCTAATTGCTGATCTCCTCCTCTCTTCCTACCACTCCAATACCCATAGCCACTTCCTCCTGTACCACTATCCCCTTCCTCCTAGATTGTAAGCTCCAAGGAGCAGAGCCCTCGAACCCCTCATGTATCTCATTGTATTGTCGCATGTATTGTCTCCCATTGTAATGTACAGCGCTGAGCGAACTGTTGGCGCTATATAAATACTGTATAATAATAATAATAATACATGGACAGAGGGGTGGACGTGGTATACTTGGACAGAGGGATGGCTGTGGAATACTTGGGACAGAGGGGTGATGGTGGATGTGGTATACTTGGACAGAGGGGTGGCGGTAGACGTGGTATACATGGACAGAGGGGTGGTGGTGGACGTGGTATACATGGACAGAGGGGTGGCGGTAGACGTGGTATACATGGACAGAGGGGTGGTGGTGGACGTGGTATACTTGGACAGAGGGGTGGCGGTGGACGTGGTATACTTGGACACAGTTCCCCACACACGGCTAATGTGTAAGGTAAAGTCTACAGGCTGGAAAATCCGAATGTAAATGGATAGAAAACTGGCTAAAAGATTGTATTCAGAGAGTAGTGGTTAATGATTCATACTCTGAAGGGTCTGGGGTTGTCAGTGGGGTACCCCAAGGTTCAGTGTCATCAGTGGTATACCCCAAGGTTCAGTGGTATTAGTGGGGTACCCCAAGGTTCAGTGTCATCAGTGGTGTACCCCAAGGTTCAGCATCATTGGTGTACCCCAAGGTTCAGTGTTATTAGTGGGGTACCCCAAGGTTAAGTGTCATCAGTGGTGTACCCCACGGTTCAGTGTGATTAGTGGGGTACCCCAAGGTTCAGTGATATTAATGGGGTACTCCAAGGTTCAGTGTCATCAGTGGTGTACCCCAAGGTTCCGTGTGATTAGCCGGTACCCGCCCGGCCTATGGCCAGATGGTGGCTGGGCGAGCACCTCGTTCCTCTGGGTGGAAGCCATATGGCATCCTTCCAGACATGCGCAGTTTGCATGCCCGCAGAGCCGCGCTGTAAGCCATGTACCGGGGTGGGCTCCCCAGGATACAGTGAAGTCACGAACGAGGAAAGCAACCCCAACACCAGCTTTTGCCACAACAGAATTTTACTTAGATGTGGCAAATAAACACAACCACAAATGCTGGGAACATACAATATATTTACATACACCCAGCCCAGAGGCTGAGACCCTTGTGCTGCACAGCACGGCGCCTCCTGATGGATGAAGGTAGAAAGTGTAGTAATTTACCTACTGGGGGCACAACTAAGCTGCCACACCTTACCTGTTATTACCCTACAGAGCAGGAATCAGTGTATGGGGGTACGGTATGGGCTAGCCTGCGGTGCAGCACAACAGCTTACAATCTTACACAAATCTACAGTATTCCCCCTCCCATAACTGGTCCTGTAGCACGTCCCTGAGTATTCCTTCTGAGCAAAACACCAGTCTGGCTTGAGTTTGTAGGATTTTATCAGCTCTCCAATCTAAAATGTCACTTTAAGTTGTGGAGTCCTTCCAATGATCAATAACAACACTTGTAGCCTGACACAAACAGAGACCCTAACTTACTATAGGCCTGTCTCAGTCCTATAGGCGCCAACACTGAAATGAGATGCGTGCACAATCTTACCGACCCGGGTCTGCTTTGCATCCGCTGGTGACTCTGAACAGAACAAACGTCTCTTCAACAGGCATGCAATGTCATCAGCAGTACATGTTGCTTTGCTCCTCTGTCCTCATCAGCATCCTGGCAGCAAATCTTCCTTTCTTTGAACAGGGTTAGCGTCTTCAACACCATCAGCTTCACTCAAGTGAATTTCTGATTACAGAGGGCCATCATCACAGCTGGATGGCAATGGATTCTCAAAGTCACTCAGCCATCTTCTCTCTCTCAAGCATGGCTGCTCTCCTCTCCTTCCCCTGCTCACTCTCCAAGTCCAAAACCCCACCCCTTCATGAACATAGAAGTCTCTATGCAGTCTGAGGCTGCTACAATAAACAGTGACATCTTGTGGCTCAACTGCAGAATGTCAGTCAGAACATTTTTAATTCACCTCAATCAGTGTTCAAACAATGAAAGCAGTTTCCCCATCTCACAGCACAGCGGCATGATCTGTCACTGGCCGTGCACCTCGGACACAGCCGGTGACAGATCTGTGTAAGTACCATGTAAGTACCATCCGTTGTAAGTACCATGTGACCTGCTGTGACCAATCACTGCAGGTCACATGACAGTTGTATACAATGGATGGCTTCATTTTCTTCCCAAAAGAAGAACAAACATTTTGAAATTAAAACACGTTTTTCTTTGTTTCTGTTATAAAAGTTTTCAAATAAATAATTGTTCTTCATAAATTTAGGCCGAGATGTATTCTGCTCCATGTCTTTGGTGAAAATAACCCAAATTAGGATTTATGATTTAGTTTGTAGGAAAGTTATAGAGTTCACAAACTATGGGATAGATCTGAAAATTGATCAATCCTGAAGTACTGACAGCCAGTCTATTTTATTAAGGACCAAGAATGTCAGAACGGTACAGATATCCCCCAAATGTCAGGACAGTACAGAAATCCCCCAAATGTTAGGATGGTACAGATATCCCCCAAATGTCAGAACAGTACAGATATCCCCCAAATGTCAGGACAGTACAGAAATCCCCCAAATGTTAGGATGGTACCGATATCCCCCAAATGTCAGGACGGTACCGATATCCCCCAAATGTCAGGACGGTACCGATATCCCCCAAATGTCAGAACAGTACAGAAATCCCCCAAATGTTAGGATGGTACAGATATCCCCCAAATGTCAGAACAGTACAGATATCCCCCAAATGTCAGGACAGTACAGAAATCCCCCAAATGTTAGGATGGTACCGATATCCCCCAAACGTCAGGACAGTACAGATATCCCCCAAATGTCAGGACGGTACCGATATCCCCCAAATGTCAGAACAGTACAGATATCTCCCAAATTTTAGTTTGGGAACAATGTTGTATGTCAAAGTGTGAGAGCGCTGAAACCTAAAAATTGGCCTGGGCAGGAAGGGGGTAAAAGTGCCCAGTATGGAAGGGGTTAGTGGGGTACCCCAAGGTTCAGTGTTATTAGTGGGGAACCCCAATGTTCAGTATTATTGAGGTACCCCAAGGTTCAGTGTGATTAGCGTTGTACCCAAAGGTTCAGTTAGCGGGGTACCCCAGGGTTCAGTGTAATTAGTGGGGTTCACCAACGTTCAATGTCATTAGTGGGGTAACCTAAGGCTCAGTGTGATTAGTGGGGTACCCCAAGGCTCAGTGTGATTAGTGGGGTACCCCAAGCTTCAGTGTTATTAGTGGAGTAACGCAAGCTTCAGTGTTATTAGTGGGGTACCCCAAGGTTCAGTGTTATTAGTGGGGTACCCCAAGGTTCAGTGTTATTAGTGGGGTACCCCAAGGTTCAGTGTTATTAGTGGGGTACCCCAAGGTTCAGTGTTATTAGTGGGGTACCCCAAGGTTCAGTGTTAGTGGGGTACCCCAGGGTTCAGTGTTATTAGTGGTGTACCCCAAGGTTCAGTGTTATTAGTGGTGTACCCCAAGGCTCAGTGTTATTAGTGGGGTACCCCAGGGTTCAGTGTTATTAGTGGGGTACCCCAAGGTTCAGTGTTATTAGTGGGGTACCCCAAGGTTCAGTGTGATTAGCTGGTTCCCGCTCGGCCTATGGCCAGATGGTGGCCGAGCGAGCACCTCATCCCTCCGCGTGGAAGCCATATGGCATCCTTCCAGACATGCGCAGTTTGCATGACCGCAGAGCCATGCAGCGGCAGGATCTGTCACCGGCCATGTACCTCGGACACGGCCAATGACAGATCTGTGTAACGGCCCCGTTGTAGGTACCATGTGACCTGCTGTGACCAATCACTGCAGGTCACATGACAGTTGTATACAATGGATGGCTTCATTTTCTTCCCAAAAGAAGAACAAACATTTTGAAAATAAAACACGTTTTTCTTTGTTTCTGTTATAAAAGTTTGCAAATAAATAATTGTTCTTCATAAATTTAGGCCGAGATCTATTCTGCTCCATGTCTTTGGTGAAAATAACCCAAATTAGGATGTATTATTTAGTTTGTAGGAAAGTTATAGAGTTCACAAACTATGGGATAGATCTGAATATTGATCAATCCTGAAGTACTGACAGCCAATCTCATTTATTGAGGTCCAAGAATGTCAGAACAGTACAGATATCCCCCAAATGTCAGGACAGTACAGATATCCCCCCAAATGTCAGGACGGTACAGATATCCCCCCAAATGTCAGGACGGCACAGATATCCCCCCAAATGTCAGAACAGTACAGATATCTCCCAAATGTCAGGACGGCACAGATATCCCCCAAAATTTTAATTTGGGTACAGTGTTGTATGATCGCGCAATTTCATTCAAAGTGTGAGAGCGCTGAAACCTAAACATTGGCCTGGACAGGAAGGGGGTAAAAGTGCCCGGTATGGAAGGGGTTAGTGGGGTACCCTAAGGTTCAATGTCATTAGTGGGGTACCCCAAGGCCCAGTGTCATTAGTGAGGTAGACCAAGGCTCAGTGTCATTAATGGGGTAGACCAAGGCTCAGTGTTATTAGTGGGGTACCCCAAGGTTCAGTGTTATTAGTGGGGTACCCCAAGGTTCAATGTTATTAGTGGGGTACCCCAAGGTTCAGTGTTATTAGTGGGGTACCCCAAGGTTTAGTGCTATTAGTGGGGTACCCCAAGGTTCAGTGTTATTAGTGGGGTACCCCAAGGGTTCAGTGTTATTAGTGGGGTACCCCAGGGTTCAGTGTATCTAGTGGGGTACCCCAAGGTTCAGTGTTATTAGTGGGGTACCCCAAGGCTCAGTGTTATTAGTGGGGTACCCCAAGGCTCAGTGTCAGTGGGGTACCCCAAGGTTCAGTGCTATTAGTGGGGTACCCCAAGGGCTCAGTGTTATTAGTGGGGTACCCCAAGGGCTCAGTGTCATTAGTGGGGTACCCCAAGGTTCAGTGCTATTAGTGGGGTACCCCAAGGTTCAGTGTTATTAGTGGGGTACCCCAAGGTTCAGTGTTATTAGTGGGGTACCCCAAGGTTCAGTGCTATTAGTGGTGTACCCCAAGGTTCAATGTTATTAGTGGGGTACCCCAAGGTTCAGTGTTATTAGTGGGGTACCCCAAGGCTCAGTGTCATTAGTGGGGTACCCCAGGGATCAGTGTTGGGACCCTTACTTATTAATATATTTATAAACAATATGGGGTGTGAGATTATAAATCCCATTCCAGTCTTTGCAGATGACACCAAGCTGTGCCGGGGAATAACGTCCTTACAGGATGTCTCCAACTTACAAGCCGACCTCAATGCTCTGTGTAATTGGGGGACTATGGGGCCAATGAGGGCTAATGGTGATAAATGTAAGGTTCTGCACTTGGGGGGCTAAGAATATGCATCATACATACTAGGGGGGTACAACTGGGGGGGTCAATGGTGGAGAAGGATCTGGGGGTTCTGGCAGATCACATGCAATGCAAGCTGCGGTTTCAAAACTGAGCAAAATCCTCTCTTGTATTAGGAGAAGTATAGACTCCAGAGAGAGAGATATCACCCCCCCTCCCCTCCCCCCCCGGTACAAATCATTAGTAAGACCTCATCTGGAATATGCAGTTCAGTTTTGGGCTCCAATTCACAAAAAGAACATTGGGGAACTGGAGAAAGTACAGAGAAGGACAACCAAACTGATACGAGGCATGGAGGAGATCAGCTATGAGGAGAGATTAGAGGAACTGAATGTATTCTCTACTGAGAAGAGGAGATTAAGGGGGGATATGATCTCCATGTATAATACATAAGGGGGGATATGATCTCCATGTATAATACATAAGGGGGGGATATGATCTCCATTTATAATACATAAGGGGGGGATATGATCTCCATGTATAATACATAAGGGGGATATGATCTCCATGTATAATACATAAGGGGGGATATGATCTCCATGTATAATACATAAGGGGGGATATGATTTCCATGTATAATACATAAGGGGGGGATATGATCTCCATGTATAATACATAAGGGGGATATGATCTTCATGTATAATACATAAGGGGGGATATGATCTCCATGTACAATACATAAGGGGGGATATGATCTCCATGTATAATACATAAGGGGGGATATGATCTCCATGTATAATACATAAGGGGGGATACGATCATCATGTATAATACATAAGGGGGGATACGATCATCATGTATAATACATAAGGGGGATATGATCTCCATGTATAATACATAAGGGGGGATATGATCTCCATGTATAATACATAAGGGGGGATATGATCTCCATGTATAATACATAAGGGGGGATATGATCTCCATGTATAATACATAAGGGGGGATATGATCTCCATGTATAATACATAAGGGGGGGATATGATCTCCATGTATAATACATAAGGGGGGTATGATCTCCATGTATAATACATAAGGGGGGGATATGATCTCCATGTATAATACATAAGGGGGTATATGATCTCCATGTATAATACATAAGGGGGGATATGATCTCCATGTATAATACATAAGGGGGGGTTGCTGTAGGAAAGTCCTGGATTCTTTCTTGGATACACAGAATATAACTGGATATAACATTTATAGGGAAAGTTGATCCAGGGAATATCCGATTGCCTCTCAGGGGGTCAGGAAGGATTTTTTCCCCTGCAGGAGCAGATTGGATCGCGCTTTGCTGGGTCTTTGCCTTCTGGTGGATAAGCTGTGGGTGTAGGATTATAATTTTTAATGGTACAACTAGATAGACTGTCTTTTTTCAGCCAGACTAACTATGTAGGTCCCACACCGCTGCCTCCCATCTCCTGAGACTGCACTCAGTGACTTGGGTCTGAGACACTACAGACATATCCCTCCACCCGGCACAGCCAGCAGATAACAGAGAAGGTCCCCTGGAGGAGTCAGGCACAAGGCAGGAGACCCCAGTCACATGTCCTGGGTGCCTACATTATGCAATGCTTAAAAATGAACATTTTGCTGCCAGCTGAACCCCAGAACCTCCATAAATCCAGTCTAGATACATAAATTGTGTCTGCAGCACAGAGAAGGAAGATTATCCGAGAGAAATCCAGGAATACAGGACGGGGAACACAGCTCAGGAAAGTGACCAGGGGATTACAGGCTGATATCACCCAGTCCCCGCCCTACTCTGGACCAATCAGTGAGCAGTATGGGTGGAGGAATGGATTTAGTGTTCATGACCCACCTGTGCTGATCTCTGTAGGAGTGTCCTCCTCTATAAATGTCCCCGTTATTCCATCCTCCTCCATAGACTGCTGATCATCCCTCACATACGCCTCTTCTTCTTCTGCTTTCACCTCAAATTCTATATCGATTGGATCTCCACTCTAAATCAAGGAAATGAGAGAAAATATCATCTGTAAGATATAAGGTTACATAAAAAAAAACTCCACACATTGTCTCCATGAGTCCATGTTGTAGATGCTCCATCCCACCAACCTTGTAATGGTGAGGGATGGTGTGACCTTCCTGTGTGGAATCCCGGGAATAAAGAGGACGGGGACATCTCTCTGGTGGGTTCCTGGTATTAGGTGGCTCCATCATATCCTTGTGTCCTTCTGAAAACTCCTCCATCACTCCATACTCCTCATCCTCCTCTTTATACTCTTCTGTAACAACAATATTATAATCCCCGAGGATTCCACTCTGAAAGATATAATAAAACATTAATTGTAACAAACATGCTGTGTATAAATCACAACTACCAATAATTGTCATCATCTACCTGATGATGGTGAGGGATGGTGTGACCTTCCTGTGTTGAATCCCGGGAATACAGAGGACGGGGACATCTCTCTGGTGGGTTCCTGGTATTAGGTGGCTCCATCATATCCTTGTGTCCTTCTGGAAACTCCTCCATCACTCCATACTCCTCATCCTCCTCTTTTATCTCTTCTTTAACCTCAACTTTAGGATCTCTCAGGTTTCCACTCTGAATATATAATAAAAATGCCATCAATGGTAACAATGCAGATAATGTACAGATCCTAATGATACTATCAGTGATTGTTCCTCATCTACCTGATGATGGTGAGGGATGGTGTGACCTTCCTGTGTGGAATCCCGGGAATACAGAGGACGGGGACATCTCTCTGGTGGGTTCCCATGACTGGATCCATCTGTAGGAAACACACACACTGACTGAATCCATTGTTTCTATGTGTTTATCAGATGATGGGGGATCTAGGTGGATCCTCCGTACTGCTCTCTCCTTTACAATAAAGTCTCCTCTTACCCGGTGATGTGAGGGGCGGCTGATTGTCCATCATGATGTCCTTGTAGAGATCCTTGTGTCCTTCTAAATATTGATATGTATCATCAACATGTGTGTATCATCATCTGCTGGAGATAAAAGACGTCACAATGACTATAGAGGAAGAGGACAGACATGACTATGGAGGAAGAATGTCAGGGAGCGAGGAGCCAGGCACACAAGGAGGTGCAATTAAAGGTAGGTTTATTATACAAACACAAGACAGAGTCTATGCAAGTCAAACAGCAACAGCGGATGACTTGATAGGACAGTAGCCAGGAAGGATGGTCGCCAGATCTGGGGTCAGAAGCCAGGAAGGATGGTCGCCAGAGCCGGGGTCAGAAGCCAGGAAGGAGTCTTGCCAAAGCCGAGTCAGTATCCAGGAGAGCAATGAGAAACAAAACAGGAGCTTGCTGCTGTGCAACAGACAGGACACGAATGGAATGGACAGCTACAAACAGCAGACTTAAATGTGATAAGCCGCCACCTCCTGGGAGGAGCCGAAGAGGGCTGAAAGCATAAAGGATCCCACAATGCTTTGCAGACACCTAAGATGGATGCCAGCACATGGAGCAGCACAAGCCCTGAGGAAAGGTAGGACCTTGACAGTAACTCCTCCTCAAGGGCCCTCCGTGGCTCAACATAAGGCTTCTGGGGAAAGCGGGCGTGAAAAGCGCGGAGGAGGGCAGGAGCATGAACATCCGCGGAAGGAACCCAGGAACGCTCCTCGGGACCATAACCACGCCAATGGACCAGGAACTTCACCCGACCGTGGACAAACCAAAAGTCCAGGATGCTCATACTCCTCATGACAGTCAACCCGGATAGGATGAGGACAAGTCGGAGAGGCAGTAAAGCGATTACAGACCAGAGGCTTCAACAGGGATACGTGGAAGATATTGGAGATACGCATCCCAGGAGGAAGAGCAAGGGCATAGGCAACCGGGTTCACCCTGCGGAGGATGCGGAAAGGACAAACAAAACGGGGAGCCAGTTTCGGTGTGGGCACCCAAAGATTGAGGTTACGAGTGGACAACCACACCCGATCTCCGACCTGGTATGAAGGAGCGGGCAACGGTCTACGATCAGCCTGGAGCTTCTGGCGCTGAGCTGAATCCTTCAAGGACCTCTGGATCTGCCCCCATGAGGCAGGCAGGGCAGCAAGATGGTTATCCACAGCCGGAATGTCCTGTGGCGAGAAAAACTCAGGCAATACAAAACGGGTTGGAACCCATAGTTGGCCATGAAGGGAGACATCCCGGAGGAGGAGTTGACAGCAGAGTTCCTCGCAAACTCTGCCCATGGCAGGAAATCAACCCAATTGTCTTGATGGTCTGAGATATAGCAGCGAAGGAATTGTTACAGGGCCTGGTTGGAACGCTCCGCAGCCCCATTGGACTGTGGGTGGTAGGCCGAAGAGAAGGAGTGCTTGATACCCAACTGGGAGCAGAAGGCGCGCCAGAACCTTGACACAAACTGGCTCCCACGGTCCGAGACTATCACCTTAGGCAACCCATGCAAGCAAAAGATCTCCCTGGCAAAAACCATAGCCAGTTCTTGCGCAGTCATCAATTTTCTTGAACGGAACACAATGGCACATCTTGGAGAAACGATCAATGACCAAAAGAATGACCGTATGGCCTCAAGACGCAGGGAGGTCTACAATATAATCCATGCTTAGGTGTGACCAGGGATGCTTCCCATTGGGAATGGGTTGCAGAAGGCCCAATGGAAGATGCCGAGGAGATTTATTCTGGGCACAGACAGAACATGCCGCTACATATATGAGGAGATGTCGGAACGGAGAGATGGCCACCAGAATAAATGAGAAATGACCCAGGACAACTGGTTCCTCCCTGGATGACCGGCAGTCTTGGAGTTATGGTAGGTATGCAGCAAGCGGGTGCGCAATCCCTCAGGTACGAAACATTTACCAGCCGGTCTCTCAGAGGGAGCATCAGTTTTAGCCGCCAAAATCTGCTCCCCAAGTGGAGAAGTCAGGCTGGTACAAATGGCAGCCAGGATCTGATCCGGAGTTATCACCGAGGTCGGCTCAGTGTCCTCCCTGGACAGTTCAGAGTATTGCCGTGACAAGGTATCAGCCCTGACATTCTTGGAGCCAGGCAAATAGGAGACCACATAGTTAAAACGCGACAAGAACAGAGCCCATCTGGCCTGATAGGGCGTCAACCTCTTAGCTTCCGAGAGATACGTCAGGTTCTTGTGGTCAGAGAGAATAAGAACTGGAACCCAAGAACCCTCGAGCAGGTGCCTCCATTCCTTGAGAGCCTGAATAGCCAACAACTCCCTGTCTTCAATCTGGTAGTTGCATTCTGCAGAGGAAAGCTTCCTGGAGTAGAACCCACAGGGAAGTAGGGGTCCATCTGGTGACCAAACGTTGAGACAGGAGGGCGCCTACTCCCGTCTCAGATGCATCAACTTTGAGGACAAAAAGGCAACCCAGGATTGGGATGAGACAGTATCGGAGCCGAAGCGAAGGCGGATTTCAGAGCTTCGAAAGCGGAGATGGCCTCGGATGACCACTCTTGGGGATTACTGCCTTTCTTGGTCAGATCTGAGAGAGGCTTGGCTAGCGTGGAGAAGTTTCTGATAAACTTCCGATAATAGTTGGTGAATCCCAAAAAGCACTGAATGGACCGAAGACTACTGGGACGAGGCCACTGCAGAACCGCCAAAACCTTCTGAGGGTCCATGGAAAAACCCACAGCGGAAATGATTTAGCCCAAAAAGGCAATCTGGGATCTGTGAAATTCACACTTCTTGAGCTTACAGAAAAGCTCCTTCTCACGTAACCGTTGCAGCACCCGCTTAACATCCTGGATATGAGACTCCATAGACGCAGAGTAAACCAGGATGTCGTCCAAGTAAGCCACCATGCACTGCTGCAACATGTCACGAAAGACATAATTAATGAACTCCTGAAAGACCGCGGGCACGTTACACAACCCGAAGGGCATCACCAGGGATTCACAGTGGCTGGTTCTGGTGTTGAACGCGGTCTTCCACTCTTCGCCCTCCTTGATCTGTACGAGGTTGTATGCAGCCCTAAGGTTGAGTTTAGTAAAGACCGTTGCTCCCTTGAGGCAGTTGAACAACTCGGTAATCAACGGAATTGGGTAAGCGTTCTTAATCGTGATTCAATTGAGACCCCTAAAATCGATGCAAGGCCTCAATTCACCGCCCTTCTTTTTCACGAAGAAAAAGCCAGCTCCTGCTGGAGAAGTAGACTTGCGAATGTGCCCCCGGGAAAACGCATCCGCAACGTACTCCTCCATGGCCTGATTCTCCGCAACTGAAAGAGGATACACCCTGCCACGAGGAGGAGTGGCACCAGGTTGTAAGGTTATGCCACAATCGTATGGACGATGAGGAGGCAGAGCACCGGCACGCACCTTGTCAAACACATCCAGGTACTCCCCGTAGTCAGTGGGCAACACGGAGTCCGAGGAGGCACAAAACACCTTAAACAGGTCCACGGATGTAACGGGCCCCACACTGTGGAGACCACGAGAGAATCTCGGCCGACCGCCAATCAAAGGTTGGATTGTGCTTCTGAAGCCAGGGATATCCCAAAACCACTGAGTAGTGCGGGGAAGATATTACCTGGAAACAGGCCAGCTCCCTGTGAACAGCCCCAATAGCTACTTCAACCGGCAGGGTCTCGTGGGTAACCTGCGACGGTTGCAGGGGCCTGACATCTATCGCCTCGAGGACCAATGGAGTAACTCGAGCCTGCAGAGGAATGGAATACTGAGCAGCAAATGAACTGTCCATAAAGAACCCGCCAGCACCAGAGTCTACCAACGCCTGGGCCATCACCGAGCCTTCTTCCCAATAGAGGACAACGGTGATTAGCGGTTTATCTTTGCGGGGAAACCGGGGACGAGGAAACTCCACCCAAGATCTGCCCCCGACAGGATCTCAGGTGCGAGCGTTTCCCAGAAGGACCGGACAGGACAGCCAAAAATGCCCACCGAGACCACAGTACAGGCAGCGACCCTCCCGACGCCGAAAGGCGAGCAAACCCCAGCTGCATGGGCTCACCGCCAGACAAGCCATCCCCAGGAGGCGTGGGAGGAGAGGGAGGAATGGGTGGGACAGAAAACATAGGTGCCAATCGGTTAGGAGGCCTCTACAGACGCTCCTTAAAGTGAAGACCTCTCCCTGAGCCTGGTGTCAATCAGGATTAGGAAGGAAATGAGTGCTTCAAGCTCCACAGGCAGTTCTTTGGCTCCAATCTTGTCCTTCAATGCTTCTGAGAGACCATGAGAGAAAGCAGAGACCAGAGCCTCATTGTTCCAACCCACCTCTGCTGCCAGGGTACGAAATTCTATGGCGTACTCGGCAACGGTTCGTGATCCCAGATGCATGGACATGAGCAGCTTAGCAGCAGAGGCAGAGCGAGCAGGCACATCAAATACCTTACGGAAGGAGGCAACAAAACCGGCAAACTCGTGAATCACAGGGTTATTGTTCTCCCATACAGGATTTGCCCAGGCCAAGGCCTTGTCCGAGAGCAGCGAGATTAGGAAGCCCACCTTTGACCTCTCAGTAGGAAAAACGTGGGGTATCAATTCAAAATATATGCACACTTGGATAAGGAAACCCCGACACTGACTCGGCTCATCCCCAAAGCGATGTGGAAGGGGGGCTGAACCAGTCATACCTCTGGGCACCACAGGTGCGGAGGTAGGCGCAACAACCGGAGCAACAGCGGGAGTGACCACAGGAGTGACAACCGGCCTAATAGCACCAGGAGTAAGGTGCGCTGTGCGTGCAAGCAGCGTCTGCAAAGCCTGAGCGAATTGATCCAACAAGAGATCCTGCTGATCAAGTCTGGCAACCAACATAGGGAGCGAGGGCGTACCTGCACCGTCAGGATTCATGGCATTTGTGCAGTGTCAGGGAGCGAGGAGCCAGACACAAGGAAGTGCAATTAAAGGTAGGTTTATTATACAAAAACAAGACAGAGTCTATGCAAGTCCAACAGCAACAGCGGATGACTTGATAGGACAGTAGCCAGGAAGGATGGTCGCCAGAGCCGGGGTCAGAAGCCAGGAAGGATGGTCGCCAGAGCCGGGGTCAGAAGCCAGGAAGGATGGTCGCCAGAGCCGGGGTCAGAAGCCAGGAAGGATGGTCGCCAGAGCCGGGGTCAGAAGCCAGGAAGGATGGTCGCCAGAGCCGGGGTCAGAAGCCAGGAAGGATGGTCGCCAGAGCCGGGGTCAGAAGCCAGGAAGGATGGTCGCCAGAGCCGGGGTCAGAAGCCAGGAAGGATGGTCGCCAGAGCCGGGGTCAGAAGCCAGGAAGAATGGTCGCCAGAGCCGGGGTCAGAAGCCAGGAAGAATGATCGCCAGAGCCGGGATCAGAAGCCAGGAAGGATGGTCACCAGAGCCGGGGTCAGAAGCCAGGAAGGAGTCTTGCCAAAGCCGAGTTGTTATCCAGGAGAGCAATGAGAAACAAAACGAGCTTGCTGCTATGCAAAAGACAGGACACAAATGCAATGGACAGCTACAAACAGCAGACTTATATGTGATAAGCCGCCACCTCCTGGAGGAGGAGCCGCAGAGGGCTGAAAGCATAAAGGATCCCACAATGCTTTGCAGACACCTAAGATGGATGCCAGCACATGGAGAAGCACAAGCCCTGAGGAAAGGTAGGACCTTGACAAAGAGGACGGACATGACTATGGAGGAAGAGGACGGACATGACGGGGGGTTACTGGGTGTAAATAGAACATAACATCTTATTACCATTTTATGATTGTAGTCTCTGCCTGGTCTGTGCTTTAGAATCATCCCCCCCATTCATGTGATCCTTATCAGTTCCTAATTGGGGCGGAGATGAGTGCTCATTTGGCCATCTCCCTAGAAATTTAGAACAGCTTATGGGGGGAGATCACTGATGGGGGGGGGCACAGTCACTGATGGGGTGCTGCTTTTGAGTGAGTGCTGCGTTGATGGAGTGCTAAGAAGCAGTTGAACTAAAGCAGAACTCAAGCAGCAGGAAGATACAAGAAACTCTCCTGCATGCTGGACAGACTGCAAGCAAACACCCCGGGAAACATCTCCTACAAGTCTGAGTCCCACTCCGTGTACCTTTAATATGTCCCCTCTACTCCTCCTTTCATATTACTTTCCTGCGTTCTCAAAATCTCACTTCTTTACCCCTCTGCTCTACCCCAGGACTTGTACATCTCCCCCTCACTGCTACCATCTCCCTACTACTGCTCTCATCACCTCCTGCTGATACTTCACTCCCCTGCTGACCCAAACACCAGGACTGGAAGACATGTGCGCTCGTGTACATCCCGCTCCCATCTTACTTTCTGCACCCTCCTTCTCCTAACATCTGGGGATATCTCCCCAAACCCTGGTCCTCCAGTATCTCAGCCCCACACCAGGCACCCTCCTTCTCCTAACCTCTGGGGATATCTCCCCAAACCCTGGTCCTCCAGTATTTCACCCCCCCACCAGGCATCCTCTTTCATCCAGGAATAGCTGCAATCCCCTCAATTTAATAGGAGTCCCCGTGCTCCCAAAAACCACCCTCCCTTTTTCATGTGCACTCTGGAATGCCCGCTCTGTAATAATCTCACCTCTGTCCATGACCTTTTTGTCTCCCGCTCCCTTAACCTACTAGCAATTACAGAAACCTGACTCCAAGCAGCAGATTCTGCTTCCTGTGATACATATGTGACATGAGTGTATAGGATGTATGGATGAGAAGTGATTGACACTCAACTGTCATAATGCTAAGGATTATAACCATTAGATGGGTAACTGGAGTTCAAAATAACATGTTGGAAGTGTACATTAAACCAGTTAAAACCAGTTGAAACCAGAGATGTGGCTGATATTCACCAGATGTGCATTCCATCAAAATAGGTAACTACGCGTGATGGCACAGCCGATCACGTGTTGACTCTAACTACTCCGCAGAATCATACATGACGTTATATAACCAGGAGATACTGCGCATGGCAGTAGATAAAGTCATTCCAAACTATGTATATAAAAGACGGGGGATTCTAGGGGAATTTGGGACTCATTGAAGATGCGGCAGACGTGCCTTGCGGTGATTTCCCGGATTCCCCTTTGCTGACTGTTGGAGTCCCCCAGTCACTGGGCAGTGGGTGATGCTACAATATCCGGTGATGTATTGATGCTTTATTCTTGCTATAATATGATCTAAATATGATTTGCAATTCTGACAATTCTTATGTTATTATACTAACAGAACTTATTCAATAAATCATGTTTTGCTTTAATATTTATTAAACCTAATCCGTGTATTAGTGAGCGATTGTAGTAGTGTTAAAAACACTTTGTTTTGAGGCAAAACACTTCCACCGCAGCACTTCCCTATGGAGGCCTCCTCTGGACCCACTCACCCAGACCCAGTAGTCAGAAAGGTGGTGGGGTTGGTTTACTTCTATCCCCACTGAGCACCTTTCAAGTCCTCCCTAACCCTCCCTCTCTATCCTTCTCTTCTTTCGAGACTCACTGCATCCGGCTGTTTTCTCCCATTTCTCTGAGGATTGCAGTGATCTATTGGCCTCCTGGACCCGTGTCCCGCTTTCTTGATGATTTCTCCGCCTGGACACCCTACTTTCTCTCCTCTGAAATACCCGCTATCATTCTCTGAGATTTTACCATCCCTGTTAATGTGAACAACCCGGCTACATCCCAACTCTTCAACATAACCTCATCTTTTGCATTAGTACAATGTATACCGTCCTCCACTCACTCTGATGGGAATACATTAGACCTTGTTTTCTCCCATCTTTGCACTCCCTACAACCTCACAAACACCCCCTTTCCTCTCTCTGATCACAATCTCATCACCTTCACAGTCTCCTCATCTTCAAACACCTATCCCTCCAAGCAGCAAACAATTACCCGCAGAAACCTTCACAACTTGAACCCGGCTCCTTTCCACTCTGCAACTGACCAACTCTATGACAGAATCTCTCCCCTGTCCTGCCCTGACCTGGCCACTGCTGTCTACAACAGTTCACTATCATCCACACTGGACTCACTTGCTCCTCTAACAACACGAAGCATCAGGCCCCGACTGTTACATCTGTGGCAGACTGACCACACCAGACATCTTAAACGACATAGTCGTGCGTTGGAGCGATTGTGACATAAAACCAAATCCCAGCAAGCATTCACCTGATATAAATCTGCTTTCTTCACATACAATTCCTCCCTCCATGCTGCCAAACAAGACGACTGTCACTCTCATCAATACCTTGTCATCCAGTCCTCGTTGTCTCTTCTCTACTTTTAACTCTCTACTTTCTCCACCTCCACCCAGTACCTCACTCACTGCTCACGAGATTGCAAATAATTTCAAAAATAAGATTGATGCAATTTGTAGGGACATCACCACTGCACAGACATCCATCCCACTTAGCATACCTTATACTAAACCTCCCTCAACACTTTCCTCTTTTGACCTCGCTACTACTGAAGAGGTCACTAAGGTTTTCTCAGAAGTCTGTCTCACCACCTGCCCCCTGGATCCTGTCCCCTCACAACTACTGTGCTCACCCTCTTCTTTCATCCTATGCTCCCTCACTCACATTTTCAATCTTTCCCTCTCTACTGGTGCCTTCCCCTCCCCTCTAAAGCATGCACACATCACTCCCATACTTAACAAGCCCTCCCTGGACCCCACCAACCTGAACAACTTAAGACCCATCTCCCTGCTGCCATTTACCTCTAAACTCCTAGAACGCTTAGTCTACAATCGCCTGAGCTCCCACCTCACTGACAACAACCTTCTTCACCCTTTACAGTCTGGCTTTCGCTCACTACACTCCACTGAAACTGCCCTACTAAACCTCACTAATGATCTACTAACTGCTAAAACCAATGGCCACTACTCTATACTAATCCCAACCAATGGCCACTACTCCGTATTCATCCCAAACAACGGCCACTACTCCGTACTCATCCCAAACAACGGCCACTACTCCGTACTCATCCCAAACAATGGCCACTACTCCGTACTCATCCCAAACAATGGCCACTACTCATCCCAAACAATGGCCACTACTCATCCCAAACAATGGCCACTACTTCGTACTCATCCCAAACAATGGCCACTACTCCGTACTCATCCCAACCAATGGCCACTACTCCGTACTCATCCCAGCCAATGGCCACTACTCTGTACTCATCCCAGCCAATGGCCACTACTCCGTACTCATCCCAGCCAATGGCCACTACTCCGTACTCATCCCAGCCAATGGCCACTACTCTTACTACTTAACCTCTCTGCGGCTTTTGATACGGTTGACCATCCTCTCCTCCTCAAAAAACTACACTCTCTTGGCCTCCGAGACTCTGCTCTCTCCTGGTTCTCCTCCTACCTATCGCAGCGCTCCTTCAGTGTTACCAGTAACTCTGCCTCTTCCGCTTCACTCCCTCTCTCTGTAGGGGTCCCTCAAGGTTCTGTCCTTGGACCCCTTCTCTTCTCCATCTACACCTCCTCCCTTGGTCACTTGATAAACTCCCATGGCTTTAAGTACCATCTCTATACTGATGACACACAAATCTATCTTTCTACCCCTCACCTCACCCCTTCAGTCTCCTCCTCACCTCACCCCTTCAGTCTCCTCCTCACCTCACCCCTTCAGTCTCCTCCTCACCTCACCCCTTCAGTCTCCTCTCGCATTACTAACCTACTAAGTGACATATCATCATGGATATCACTCCACTTCCTCAAACTCAATCTTTCCAAAACTGAGCTCTTAGTATTCCCTCCAGCCCGTGACCCCCCCCCCCCCCCGACTTCTCCATCAATATCAATAACACAATCATCAGTCCCTCCCCTCATGCCAGGGTACGAGGTGTAATCCTAGACTCCCATCTGTCCTTTCAGTCCCAAATCCAATCACTGTCCAAATCTTGTAGACTTCACCTCCGCAACACCTCCAACCTCCACAACATCTCCAAGATATGGTGGTTCTTAACCTCAGAAACTACTAAGCAACTTATTCACTCCCTGGTTATCTCTCACCTTGACTATTGTAACTCCCTCCTCATTGGCCAACTCATCACAGGCTATCCCCTCTTCAGTCTATTATGAATGCTGCTGCAGACTCATCCACCTTACTAACTGCTCCATATCTGCCACCCCTCTCAGCCAATCCCTCCGCTGACCTCCACTCAGTGTCCTCCACCCCTCTCTGCCAATCCCTCCACTGGCCTCCACCCCTCTCTGCCAATCCCTCCACTGGCTTCCCATTGCCCAATGGATAGAATTCAAAACATTAACAATAACATATAAAGCCATTTATAACTCCGCCCCAAATTACATCACCGATCTCATCTCTAAATATCACCCAAACCATCCTCTCAGCTCCTCGCAAGATCTCCTACTCTCTAGCTCCCTTGTCTCCTCCTCCCATGCTCATCTCCAGGACTTGTCCAGAGCTTCCCCCATCCTCTGGAACTCTCTACCCCAATCTATCAGACTATCACCTACTCTGCTCACTTTTAGGCGATCTCTGAAAACCTATCTCTTCAGGGAAGCCTATCCTGCCCTCAGCTAATAATGGAATCTTCTACTCCTCCTACCAGTCCATCCCACACAGTTACAACATTTTGTACTACTAGCCCCTCCCTCCTAGATTGTAAGCTCCCAGGATCAGGCCCTCCTAACTCTCTTGTATTGATCTGTATTGTTGCTGTATTGTCTCCCGTTATATTGTAAAGCGCTGAGCAAACTGTTAGCACCATAAATCCTGTATAATAATAATTACCTCCTCTACTGCCATGTCAAGCAACCTCTCCGATCTCCTTCAGACTGCACAGAACTTCTTCTCTTTATTCCAGATCACTTCCTGTCTGTTCCTGACATCACTTCCTATCAGTACCCGACATCACTTCCTGTCTGTATTCCATAGAGAAGTCCTGTCTGGGTAGTAGAAATGAGATCACCATCTTGTGGAGTTCAGAGGAACTGCAGCCCCAGAATGTCCCATCCTTCATATCGGAGAGAGACAGACTACCCAGAATGTCCCGTCCTTCATATGAGAGAGAGAGAGAGAGAGAGAGAGAGAGAGAGACTACCCAGAATGTCCCATCCTTCATATCAGAGAGAGACAGACTACCCAGAATGTCCCATCCTTCATATCAGAGAGAGACAGACTACCCAGAATGACCCATCCTTCATATCAGAGAGAGACAGACTACCCAGAATGTCCCGTCCTTCATATCAGAGATCAAGACAGACTACCCAGAATCTCCCATCCAGGGGCGGACTGACCATTTGGAAACTCAGGCACTGCCCGAGGGCCCAGGATCAGTAGGGGGCCCCATGAGATGCCCCTGGTACCTTTTTCATAGGCTTTTTTTAGTTTGGGCAAGGGCACAGGGGCCCCATGATCCCCTATTGCCCGGAGGCCCCATGAGTTGTCAGTCCGCTCCTGCTCCCATCCTTCCTATCAGAGAGAGACAGACTACCCAGAATGTCCCGTCCTTCATATCAGAGAGAGACAGACTACCCAGAACGTCCCGTCCTTCCTATCAGAGAGAGACAGACTACCCAGAATGTCCCGTCCTTCATATCAGAGAGAGACAGACTACCCAGAATGTCCCATTCTTCATATCAGAGACCGAGACAGACTACCCAGAATGTCCCATCCTTCATATCAGAGACCAAGACAGACTACACAGAATCTCCCATCCTTCCTGTCAGAGTGAGACAGACTACCCAGAATGTCCCGTCCTTCATATAAAAGAGAGAGAGTCAGACTACACAGAATGTCCCATCCTTCATATCAGACAGCCAGGCAGCTCTTGAAGGCTGGTAGGAAAGAACCCTAAGAGTAGCTAAGGGTTTGACTAGAAGAGGAAAAAGTGCCAAGACACCTCCACAGGGGTAAGCAGAGAGAAGAAATATGGTGCAACCCATATGGTGCACAAAACACCAGCAGGTCATAAGGATGCACAGGGACCCATGTGCCTAAACACCCATCGGTGCCTCTAAGCAAAACTGCCTACATCTAATCACAGAACATGGTCCAACAAAGCATCCTCAGCTGAGGAGAGGGGAATGGGGGGAAGGGATCCTAGATTGTCTACCTGATTAGGAACAGGATCAAGGGAAGGAGTCTGGAGGAACTGCACATCGGTCATCAAATGAGAACTTACCCTCCAGTGACCAGGTCCCACAAAGGTCTCCAGGCAGACTCCCTACCTGCTGGGTGAATTAGCAGCAGGACCCAAGCATGATCTTCTTGCTGACAATGTGGAGAGCACAGGGCCATCCAGCAATTAAATCTTCCTGCCAGGTGGGAAATCAACAGCTTTCAGGTACTGAATCAGAAGAGAACCAGATGGCAAATTCTTATCTCCGAAGAGGACAGCATAGTGAAACGTAACACTCTCAGTGCAGTACAGCATAGGGACTAGGCCACTAGGCCTGCCACAGGGAAAACTCCCAGACCTTTCCATAGTGGAAGACTCTTCAACATGTGAGGGATTTCCAGTGGAGCTCAGGTCAGAGTACCAAGTCATGGAGAGGATGCTTGATGAGACGGGAACTGTTCTCAGGAAACAGATTGGAGCCCCAAGACTTTCATGGTGAAGGGAAGAAATACCCCTTTCATACAAAAAGGGAGACAGGTAATATCTAGAAGTACTTAGTCTAGAGAGACCATTTTTCATGTTTTGCCCCAAGTTCAGGCTCCCAGGCATGAGGGATTGATGACAAGGACTGAGTTACAATTGAAAAAGGGAGTCTAACTTATGAGCGTAATCCCTTGGCACCCTACACACCCTGAAAGATGAGGGAGGGAGAATGATCCTGACTTATAATGGGAGGATTTAGAACCCTAAAGCACAGGTGTCAAACTGATGACCCTCCAACTGTTGCCAAACTTCAAGTCTCATGAGACATTGCAAGATTGACAGTTACAAGCATGACTCCCAAAGGCAGAGGCATGATGGGACTTGCAGTTTTGCAACAGCTGGAGGGCCGCCAGTTTGACACCCCTGCCCTAAAGGAAATGAGCAACCTTGCCCAACAGTGACCTTTAAAAAACCCAAGGCCTGGAACAAAAGGCTGATTCTCCAGATGACGGGTAGTACATCTATAAGGTTTGAAACAACCACGTTAAATCTGTGTCCACTTCAGGAGACTGCAATGACCCCAACCAGAGGTAGACTGTTGGAATTCTCAGATACAGTGACAAGGTCAACATGGCCAACATGAATAGAAGTTTAAGGCCAATCACAGACATAATCTGCAGGGGACCATTTAGAGCCTTTGAGGGTAGAGTGCACCGATATCTGAGCAAAAACAGCCAGAAAGTCCAAAGGGGAGACTGAGGTCCCTGTGGACATGGGGGATACCTTGGCCACACACGAGAGAGCTTTGGTAGACTTCAATAAAGATGATCCAGTGACAATAGGGGTCCAAGGTTCTGAATTACAGGTGACAATTCCTTCTGGGAAGGAAGCACTCTAGGACTATAAGCCGTGTTCATCCTTGGCAGTGGTACAGTCCTGGCTGTCTTAGTGAAGACATGGTGTGTTTGCACAGTGGTAATTCAACTAGGCCCAATGTGAGGCAAGGTTTTAAGTCTCATAAACCCAGGCAGCTTGGGCTGAGGGTTTCAGGTGGCCGGGGGTGACCAAGTCATTGTAGGCAGGGAGATCCATGTGATGCTTCAAGAGCAACGGCAGAATGATGCTTCCTCCAAGTTGAATAGAGAGAAAGAGAAGTCAGAGCTCCACCCAGTGAATGCCATCAGCACTTGATTCCTCATCCTTAACTCTTAGTGGTGGGAAATTTAAAAATGGTGGCCATCAATGAGGTAGCTCCCAGTGCTTTATCACAACTGGCTCTGCTCACTAAGTTATTCTTCAAAGACAGGATCAGACCTGTGATCGCAGCACAACTCTGGACCCGAAAGCACTCCTTAGCTAACTAAAACAGTACACCCTGGCCTGGAGAGCACCAGAATGAAAAGCCCAGTGCCCAATGGTTACATTCCAGGCTAGTCTCACATGTACAGTCCAGGAGGGTCTGGCCTCAAAAGCTAGTGCTGAGAAAACACTGATCAGGATAGCTGATCAAGATCATCTGAGTTCACCAAAGAACCTTGATAGATTGATTGATGTCACCAAGGAACCTTGATTGATTGAAATAACCAAGGAACCTTGATTGAGGTCACCAAGAAACCTTGATTGATTGAAGTCACTAAGGAACCTTGACTGAGGTCACAAAGAAACCTTGATTGATGTTACCAATGAACCTGCCACGGTCTGGGTCAGGTTCAGAGACCAGTTGCTACAGCAGTTGTAAGGCTTACCTGAAACCAGCAGGATTGGTACACCAGCGGCCCACCCTGGGCATGACAGAGGCTCACCTGAGGTGCGGGGTCTAAGCATCCACCGGTCTTCCCCAGAGCTCCTAATGGTGGAGATGGATTTGGCTGCGTGTGAATGCCAGGTCGCAGATCTCAGGATCACCCCACCAGGGAATGAATAGGCTGGGAACCAAAAGCGGATCAAACAGTTCAGGGATCAAAAAAGAAGCGGAGAAAGAGGAAGTGCAGAGGAATGGCTTATATAGGAAGTTCATGGGAGGAGCAAGGAGTTCAAGGTTCAAGAGAAAACAGGGCCAAGGCAGGATCATCCAAAGAATTGTCAAGGGAGCTGTCCAGAATTCCAGGTGGCTCAGTGAGAAGAAACATTGTCTCTCACTGCAGAAGGCCCAGGTTCGATTCCAGGCTCTGACAGTACTCCCCAACTCACAGGACATCCCCTGGACGTCTTAGGACCAGGCTTGTGTGGAAACCTCTGGTGGAATTCTCTTGTTAGTCTAGGAGCATAAACATTTTCCTCAGGCTCCCAAGAATTTTCCTTTTGCCCATATCCTTCCCATTGGACAAGATATTGCAACTTTCCTCTAAACCACCTAGAATCAAGAATCTTCTCCACCACATATTCTTCTTCACCCTGTACCTCAACAGGTGGAGGAGGTAGAAGAATTCTTCCAGAGAAAAGGATTGTCGTGAAATGGTTTGAAAAGCGATACATGAAAAACCGGGTGAATCTTCATACTGTCGGGAAGTTTTAAGCGAAAGGTGACTGGGTTGATCTGAGCAGAAATCTGAAAAGGACCCACAAACTTTTGACCCAGCTTAGCAGATGGCACATGTACCTTCAATTTCTTTGTTGATAACCAAACTTTGTCACCCACATGAAACGGAAGTTCTCTCCGGTGTCTGTCAGCCGTCTTTTTGTAATATTCCTGAGCTTCCCTCAAAGTCTCAATCAATTTCTCCTGAATCTCCTGCAATGTAGTTAGTCTGTTGGTAACAGCAGGAATTGGAGTTGTGATAGGGAGATCAGGAATAAGAACTGGATGGTAACCGGTGTTTAAGTAAAAAGGGACTTTGAGAGGTGGAACTATGTTTAGAATTGTTGTATGCAAACTCTGCAGTGGGAAGACAGTCCACCCAGTCATCCTGAAGATAAGTGACAAAGCATCGAAGATACTGCTCCATTGTTTGATTAGTTCTCTCAGTCTGACCATTAGACTGGGGATGAAAAGCAGAGGACAGATTGATTGTAACACTCAAGGCTGAGCAAAAGCTTTTCCATAATTTCGAAGTAAACTGCAAACCTCTGTCAGACACTACATCATCAGGGATTCCATGCAGTTTAAATACTTCTCGAACCATTAGTTCTGCAGTCTGTTCAGCAGTGGGCACCCCCTTCACTGGAACAAAATGGGCCATCTTTGTGAGACGGTCAACCACCACCAAAATGGTGGTCATTTCTTTTGAGGGAGGTAGATCTACCACAAAATCCATAGAAATAGACCCCCATGGTCTCGATGGAACAGGGAGTGGCTGAAGCAACCCCAAAGGAGAGGCTCGGGGAGTTTTATTGTGTGCAAAGGTCAAGCATGAGGCCACATAGCGTTTGACATCCTTCTTGTACCCCGGCCACCAAAAGGAACGTGACAACAGTTCTTCAGGTCTTAGTAACTCCAAAATGCCCAGCAAGTTTGGAATCATGAACCAACTTGAGAGCTTCCACCCGAACAGACTCAGGTACATAAAGATGATGTCCTTGAATCCAAAAGCCATTCTTGTACACCAGGTTCATGTCCCTAGGAGGATCATTGAGAAGTGGGTCATTCTCATACCCCTCTTTGAGAAGACTCAAGAATGTCTTTGCACTTGTGGCCCCTAGGAAGTTCTTTTGTGTTAGGATAGAACATTCGGAGTTGCCCTCCAGGGGAGGCTTGGACAGCATCCTTGATAAGGCATCAGCCTTACCATTCCTCGATCCCGGTCGATATGATATAATAAAATTAAATCTGAAAAAGAATAGAGACCAGCGAGCTTGTCTAGAAGACAATCTCTTGGCCGAACAAATAAATTCCAGATTTTTATGGTCAGTGAGAACAGTTACAGGATGATTAGCCCCTTCTAGCAGATGCCTCCATTCAGAAAAGGCTTCCTTAATTGCCAGTAACTCTTTATTCCCAATGTCGTAATTTCTTTCGGCTGAGGACATCAAACGGGAGAAGAAGGCACAAGGATGAAGCTGCATTTTTTCACCACTTCACTGAGACAGGATCGCTCCCACGGCAGAATTGGAGGCATCCACTTCCACTATAAAGGGTAGTTCAGGATCGGGATGTACCAAGATTGGTGCAGAAGTGAAAAGAGTTTTCAGTTTTTCAAACGCAGCTTGTGCCTCAGAGGTCCACATGAAGGGTACCCCTTTCTTTGTAAGCTGTGTGATTGGAGCTATCACTCTAGAAAAGTTTCTTATAAATTTTCTGTAAAAGTTGGCAAACCTGCCGAAACGTTGAATTTCCTTAACATTTCCAGGTGCTGACCAATCTACCACTGCTTTGATTTTCTCGGGATCCATGCTCACGCCCTCTGGAGAAATGATATAGCCTAAGAACTGGAACTCACATTTCTCCAATTTAATGTAAAGTCTATTTTTCCTTAATCTTTCAAAAACTGTGCAAACATGTGTGCGGTGCTCCTCCCAATTATCGTAAGAGATAAGGATACCATCCAGATAGGCAATCACAAATTGGTCCAACAGATCACGAAAAACATTGTTGATAAAATGCTGAAACGTTGCAAAGTCCAAATGGCATTGTAGCAAACTTGCTCATCAGAGATGGACGTGGAGTTCCCCTGTTTTATTAGAAGTATTCCTCAATCCTTTATTCCTTATCTCCTCCCTTCCTGAGAGGCACAGGGACAGATGTGTAAGTGTTAAAAGTTGCTGGCAGACTGGAGCAGCAGGGGGTCCAGCACTACAAAGCCCCCCCATAGAAACAGCAGACTCTCTGTCCAAGGGACCTGTTTGATTTCACACCTCAGGAATGGATGGCAGAACCTTCTCAAGAGTTCAAGGCATTCCCCAGAAGCACAAACAAGATAACATTTTTAACAGATCTGGTTTTCCGTTTCATATCATGGATTATGACAGATGTTGGTTCTAATTCAGAGTTCGCTCGACTGACCCCTCCCTAAACAGCGTATTGGTCAGTTACTCAGAGCCATTTCCCCTGCTGGGGGACTTTTAAAAACTCAGGCTAACAGGCCTAAAAAAAAAAGCTAAAGAGATCTCCTAATTTTAACATTGTAACAGCAGGAGATCAAAGACCCTTCGCTCTGCAACTTAGATCTGCTTACCTTAAGGCTGAACATGGCAAGTAACTTAACCTTTTAACTTCTCCTTGTTATCTCTTTGCTGTGCTACTTTCCATGTATATACAGTTGCAAGAAAAAGTATGTGAACCCCTTGGGACTACGTGGAGTTTTGCATGAATTGGGCATAAAATGTGCTCTGAACGTCATCTAAGTCACAACAATAGAAGAACACAGTCTGCTGAACATAATACTACACAAACATTAGATGTTGCCATGGTTTAATTGCACATAACATGTAAACATTCACAGTGCAGGGAGGAAAAAGTATGTGAACCTTTGGACTTAATAACTGGTTGACCCTCCGTTGGCAGCAATAACCTCAACCAAACGTTTCCTGTAGTTGCAGATCAGACCTGCACAACGATCTGGAGTCATTTTGGACCACTCCTCTTCACAAAACTGTTTCAGTGTAGCAATATTCTTGGGATGTCTGGTGTGAATCGCTCTCTTAAGGTCATGCCACAGCATTTCCATCGGGTTGAGGTCAGGACTCTGACTGGGCCACTCCAGAAGGCGTATTCTGTGCTGTTGCAGCCATTGTTTTGTTGAATTACTTGTATGATTTGGGTTATTGTCCTGTTGCATCACCCATCCTCTGCGGAGCTTCAGTTGGCGAACAGATGGTCGTACGTTTTCCTGCAAAATGTCTTGATAAACTCTGGAATTCATTTTCCCATCAATGACAACAATCCGTCCAGGCCCTGAGGCAGCAAAGCAGCCCCAAACCATGATGCTCCCTCCGCCATGTTTCACAGTGGGGATGAGGTTTTGATGTTGGTGTGCTGTGCCTTTTTTCCTCCACACATAGTGTTGTGTGTTCTTCCCAAACAACTCAATCTTGGTTTCATCTGTCCACAGTATATTCTGCCAGTAGTGCTGTGGAACATCCAGGTGCTCTTTTGCAAACTTCAAACGTGCTGCAATCTTCTTATTGGACAGCAATGGCTTCCTCCGTGGTGTCCTCCTATGTACTCCATTCTTGTTTAATGTTTTCCTTATTCATCTTACCGTTCGATCAACAACTGCTGCTAGACTCATACACCTTACCAACCAATCAGCAACTGCTGCTAGACTCATACACCTCACCAACCGATCAGGGACTGCTGCTAGACTCATACACCTTACCAACCAATCAGCGACTGCCGCTAGGCTCATACACCTTACCAACCGATCAGCGACTGCCGCTAGACTCATACACCTTACCAACCAATCAGTGAACGCTGCTAGATTCATACACCTTACCAACCGATCAGCGACTGCCGCTAGACTCATACACCTCACCAACCGATCAGCGACTGCCACTAGACTCATACACCTTACCAACCGATCAGCGACTGCCACTAGACTCATACACCTTACCAACCGATCAGAGACTGCCGCTAGACTCATACACCTTACCAACCGATCAGTGACTGCCGCTAGAGTCATATACCTCACCAACGGATCAGCGACTGCTGCTAGACTCATACACCTCACCAACGGATCAGCGACTGCTGCTAGACTCATACACCTCACCAACCGATCAGTGACTGCTGCCCCTCTCTGCCAATCCCTTCACTGGCTTCCACTAACCCAACATATAAAATTCAAAATACTAACCACAACTTACAAAGCCATCCACAATCCTGCCCCTAGCTACATCACCATCCTCATCCACAGATACTGACCAAATCGCCAGCTCCGCACCTCCCATGATATCCTCCTCTCTATCTCCCTCATCACCTCCTCCCATGCTCGCCTCCAGGACTTCTCCAGAGCCTCTCCCATCCTCTGGAACTCCCTACCACAATATGTCTGGTCAGTCCCCACCCTGTCTGCCTTTAGGCGATCTTTGAAAACCCACTTATTCAAGGAAGCCTACCCCACCCCCACCTAAGAACTGTACTTGAATCTCCTCCACCAGATCATCCCCCACAGCTATCACCTTTTGTATCCCCTCCCCCTTCCTTCAGATTGTAAGCTCCATGAGCCGGGCCCTCCTATTCCTTCTGTACTGAAATGTATTGTAATTGTACCGCCCCCCTTATATTGTACAGCGCTGAGCAGACTGTTGGTGCCATATAAATCCTGTATAATAATAATCATATACTCCTGACCACTACACTTAGTTTGCAGGGCTGTATATAATAGTCTCCTGAGCCCTGCACTCTGGGACATTATTCATGATTAACCGTAAACTGATGACCTGTAAAGGCTTTTGAAGTCACCTATGAGAAATGTTTCATCGTTACACCGACACACACAATTTTTTTTTCTACTCTTTATTATATTTTTACTTTTAACAAGATTGTAATCATAAAATCAGAAAATAGTAAAGGCAGAAATCCGATTGGTTAGGAAGATCCCTTGTCTGGAATGTGGGGGCGGAGTCATTATTATTGGTGTACAATACAATACACAACGTGTTCCATTATTATAACAAAGTATTGTAGAAAAGATCCCAACATAGAAAATGGGGGAAAGGAGGAAATAAAGGCGGATATGAAGGGGAATCTGTGTACGGGGAACACCTTAACAATCACCACCATTTTATTCTCCAGGGCCTCTGATGTCACAGAATAGATGTTTGGGGGTTTATCTCATCTTCAGGACCAAAATCTGCATTTTCCCATGTGTGCAAAATCATGCAAAAACAGCTCTGGCAGTGAGAGGGTTAATGTGGGCTAGATGGGATCCCTCTGCTGGGGTGACATTAGAGCTCCCCCTAGCTGAACCCGGCCCCCCTCCACTCAGCTGCCGACCGCCTACACGACAGAATCCTTCCACTGTCATGTCCTGACCTAGCCACTAACACGTACAACGACTCACTATCAGCTACCCTAGACTCTCTGGCACCCCTAACCACACGCTACATCAAACCCAGACCGCTCCAACCATGGCAGAACGACCACACTAAATGCCTCAAACGTCGCAGTCGTGCGCTGGAGAGACTATGGCGCAAAACCAGGTCCCCCCGTTCATTCTCCCTCTACAAATCTGCCTTCCTCACTTACACCTCCTCCCTCCACGCCGCCAAGCAGGCTTACTTCGTAAACCTGATTAACACCCTCTCCACCTGCCCTCGCCGACTCTTCTCCACCTTCAACTCCCTGCTCTCTCCCCCCCCTCCTCCACTCAGTACCTCACTCACCGCCCACGAGATTGCCACTCATTTCCACAATAAAATTGATGCTATCCGTCAGGACATAGTCAACTCGCAATCTACCTCCCCACCTAGCCTCCCCCCCCTATCTCCCCCTCATCTCTTCCCTCCTCTGACCTCGCAACCGCACTGCCCCCCTCCACACCCAAGACCCCGCTTACCGTAACCCCACCAGCTCTGCACTCCTTCAGCCCCGCTACCACTGAGGAAGTCACCAGGGTCTTCTCTGAAGCCCGCCTCACTACCTGCCCCCTAGACCCTATCCCCTCTCGACTCCTCCAGTCACCCCCCTCTTCCCTCATCTGCTCCCTCACCCACATCTTCAATCTCTCCCTCTCTACCGGCGTATTCCCCTCCCCCTAAAGCATGCGCACATCACCCCCATACTCAAAAAGCCCTCCCTGGACCCCTCTGACCCAAACAACCTCAGACCCATCTCCCTGCTGCCACTCACTTCCAAACTCCTGGAGCGCTTAGTCTACAACCGCCTAAGCGCCCACCTAACTGACAACAACCTCCTTGATCCACTACAGTCCGGCTTCCGTCCCCTACACTCCACCGAAACCGCCCTCCTCAAAATCACCAATGACCTACTTACCGCCAAAGCCAAAGGCGACTACTCTGTCCTCCTCCTCCTAGACCTCTCCGCGGCCTTCGACACAGTTGACCACCCCCTCCTCCTTAATAAACTATTCTCCCTTGGCGTCAGAGACACCGCTCTCTCCTGGTTCTCCTCTTACCTATCCCGACGCTCCTTCAGCGTTTCCTACAATGGTGCCACCTCCCCTTCCCTCCCCCTCTCTGTTGGGGTCCCCCAGGGCTCTGTCCTTGGACCCCTTCTCTTCTCCATCTACACCTCCTCCCTTGGCAAACTCATACACTCCCACGGCTTCAACTACCATCTCTATGCAGATGACACTCAAATTTACCTCTCCACCCCTCACCTCACCTCCACTTTCTCCGCCCGCATCACTCACCTCCTAAACGACATCTCTGACTGGATGTCGCTCCATTTCCTCAAACTCAACCTCTCCAAAACCGAGCTTCTCGTCTTCCCTCCTGCCCGCGCCCCCCCCCCCATCCTATCCATCACTACTAACATCACCACCATCAATCCCGCCCCGCAAGCCAAAGTCCTTGGGGTCATTCTGGACTCTAACCTCTCCTTCCAACCTCATGTCAAATCACTCACAAACACATGCAGGCTCCACCTCCGCAATATCGCCAAAATACGCACCTTCCTTACCCCAGACACCGCTAAACTACTTGTGCACTCCCTGATTATCTCACGCCTTGACTACTGCAACTCCCTCCTCACCGGCCTACCCCAGTGCAAACTCTCCCCGCTTCAGACCATCCTGAACTCAGCTGCCAGACTCATCCACCTCACCAGCCGCTCCACCTCTGCCACCCCCCTCTGCCTCTCCCTCCACTGGCTCCCTATCGCCCAACGCATCAAATTCAAACTACTCACTCTGACCTACAAAGCCATTCACAACACTGCCCCTAACTACCTCACCGACCTGATTCCCAAGTACCACCCTACCCGTACCCTTCGCTCTTCACAGGACCTCCTTCTATCTTGCTCCCTGGTCTCCTCCTCACACGCACGTCTGCAAGACTTCTCCAGGTCCTCCCCCATCCTCTGGAACTCACTACCCCAATCCATCAGACTGTCACCTTCCCTCCTCACCTTCAGGCGCTCCCTGAAAACCCACCTCTTCAGGGAAGCCTACTCCACCCTCACCTAACAGCCGTTCTTCATTCCTCCTACCACTCCATCCCCCACAGCCACTTCCTCCTGTACCACTACCCCCTCCCTCCCAGATTGTAAGCTCGAAAGAGTAGGGCCCTCTTACCCCTCGTGTGCTGTTCGTAGCTGCTGTAATGTTTCATGTACTGTCCCCCCTTCTATTGTACAGCGCTGAGCAAACCCTTTGGCGCTATATAAACTCAATGTAATGTAATAATAATGTAAGCTGCAGCCTGGTAATAACATTGCTGGGAGGTCTATTCATTTCTCTGCTCCATACTTCCCGTCTTTATAGAAACGTCTCCTGACATTTGGGGGTCTATTCATAGAATGTGTAGAACCATTCACCTGGTGAAAGTGCATGTCCATTCCTCCTGTGTGAATGGGGAATGGTGAATGTTAGGAGTCTATTTGCTGAGCGGGATGAATATTTCCCATTGATTTCAAATGAAACATGTTGCCCTTGTACACTAGGTGGTGCTGATTACTATGATACTTAGCGCCATCTAAAGGCCAAATGAGGAATTTTGGGTTTTCTATCAATGATTGGATTAATGATATGGTTTTATTTATTTATGTTCTTCAACTCATAAATGTATGAGAGTGATCTCCAGTATTTGTATGACACCCCCCCTCACATAGTACACTAATAATATGTTGGGGGTGTGATCTCCGGTATTTGTATGACACCGCCCCTCACATAGCACACTAATAATATGTTGGGGGGGTGTGATCTCCGGTATTTGTATGACACCGCCCCTCACATAGCACACTAATAATATGTTGGGGGGGTGATCTCCGGTATTTGTATGACACCGCCCCTCACATAGTACACTAATAATATGTTGGGGGTGTGATCTCCGGTATTTGTATGACACCGCCCCTCACATAGCACACTAATAATATGTTGGGGGGTGTGATCTCCGGTATTTGTATGACACCGCCCCTCACATAGTACACTAATAATATGTTGGGGGGTCTGATCTCCGGTATTTGTATGACACCGCCCCTCACATAGTACACTAATAATATGTTGGGGGGGTGTGATCTCCAGTATTTGTATGACACCCCCCCTCACATAGTACACTAATAATATGTTGGGGGTGTGATCTCCGGTATTTGTATGACACCGCCCCTCACATAGCACACTAATAATATGTTGGGGGGGTGTGATCTCCGGTATTTGTATGACACCGCCCCTCACATAGTACACTAATAATATGTTGGGGGGTGTGATCTCCGGTATTTGTATGACACCGCCCCTCACATAGCACACTAATAATATGTTGGGGGAGGTGACAAGCATGTGTCCAGCCGTGACAAATTATTGCCGTATTTAATAAACTCAGTGACTTCTTTATAATCGTCAGCTCCAACTCCAAAATGCCTCATTCAGGAAAAACAGTTCAATACCGCATTATGGCCACTAGATGGAGCCAATGATCATAGGAAATCACTGTATGAAAAGATCCCAACATGTGACATGGCTGAATGATTGCTGGTCATTTTAGTTAATCTATTCTCTAAGTGGGGTGGTATCTATTGGGCCAATCCCTTTTACAAACCACACATAATATCGCCCTTCAAAGTGAAAACAGAAACGATTTGCACAAAATCAAAGAGTAGAAATATTTTCCGGTGGATCCCCTCTACCCAGACACCATATGTAGACATAGAACAACAAGCTGTGTTCCCTCTCGTGCCGCACTCCTCCAACCACCCAAACCCACACAGAAGCAAAGGGAAATAATGAGAGGAAAGTTCCCCCCTAGTTTGGGGTGGAGTTCTCCTTCCCTCCTGTTGGGGGATGGGAGAAGGATGGACTGAAGACAGAGAGACGCTTCGGGGTCACCACTGTTCTGTAGAGCCTTGAAATGAAGGACATCAACTTCAGAAGTTCTTGTTGTCTGTGTAAAGTTCCCCGATAACGAGATCTGGGCTCTCCCGGCTTCTAGCTCTGTAACCCGCTATATCATTATCAGGAAACGCAACTCCGACACCCAAGAAGGGCTGAAGTTGTGTCCTTCATTTCCAGGATCTACTGACCACTCTGCACCCCGACATTTACTGCACTTCATCCATGTCTTTGGGGGCCTCTCATCTCCTTATCAACTGTTTCTTCCATGATGAAGATCAGCCATGGAGTATATCTGAGGTGTATATCAGGGTGTGCTTCTTCCCCACATGAGAGCTGGGATGTCCAGCAACATTCATCTAGAAGACATTTCCCACACTCAAGGCACTAATACACCTCCAGGGTTGTGTGGGACCCCTGATGTACAGGAAGACAGGACTTCAGTGAGGAACATTTCCCTCACTCAGGACAGGAAAGTGGCTTCTCCCCCGTGTGAGATCTCTGATGTTTGGAAAGATGGGACTTCTGTGAAAAACATTTTCCACACTCAGGACAGGAATATGGCTTCTCCCCCGTGTGAGATCTCTGATGTTTGTGAAGACTAGACTTGTCTATAAAACATTTCTTGCACTCTGTACAAGAATATGGCTTCTCCCCCGTATGAGATCTCTGATGTGTGTAAAGATTGGACTTCTGTGAAAAACATTTCCCGCACTCTGGACAGGAATACGGCTTCTCCCCTGTGTGAGATCTCTGATGTGTGTAAAGACTGGACTTCACTGAAAAACATTTCCCGCACTCAGAACAGGAATACGGCTTTTTCCCTGTGTGAGATCTCTGATGTGTATAAAGATTGGACTTCCATGAAAAACATTTTCCGCACTCAGAACAGGAATATAGCTTTGTCCCCATGTGAGATTTCTGATGTCTGGAAAGATTGGTCTTCTTTGAAAAACATTTCCCACACACAGGACAGGAATATGGCTTCTCCCCCGTGTGAGATCGCTGATGTGTGTAAAGACTGGACTTCACTGAAAAACATTTCCCGCACTCAGGACAGGAATACAGCTTCTCCCCCGTATGAGATCTCTGATGTGTGTAAAGATGGGATATCTGTGTAAAACGTTTCCCACACACATGACAAGAATATGGCTTCTCCCCCGTGTGATATCTCTGATGTGTGTGAAGACTGGACTTCCGTGAAAAACATTTCCCACACTCTGGACAGGAATACAGCTTCTCCCCCGTGTGAGATCTCTGATGTGTGTAAAGATTGGACATCTGTGAAAAACATTTCCCACACTCAGGACAGGAATACGGCTTCTTACCCGTGTGAGATCTCTGATGTCTGTAAAGATGGGACTTCACTGAAAAACATTTCCCGCACTCAGGACAGGAATATGGCTTCTCCCCCGTGTGAGATCTTTCATGCACATTAAGACCAGATTTAGAACAGAACCTCTTCCCGCACTCAGTACAGGAGAACCTCTTCCCTGTTGGATGGCCGGCCCGGTCCCGCACAGTCTGAGGTTCCTCAGGATACGAGGAATCCGATGGTCCATCTACACTGGGTGGTGCCGGATGGACATTGGAGGGAGCCGGGTTTTCTCCTGGACTATACTGTGTGATGTCCTCATCTTCTACTTTCCAGTCTGGAGACAAAGTGAGACAATCCTCGGAGGTTTTCCTCATCTCCCGGCCATGGACTAAAATACAAAGACAAAGAGGATTACTAGACAGGAGCTGATTGGTTCCTCCAAACCAGGACTCCGCCCACATCAGGCAGCTTGGTCTCTGGGGAGCTTACAATTCCACCCTCAAGGGAACTAGGAAATGGCTCCTCTGATCTCCTACCAGGTCATTTCTTTATTCATGGACCTTAGTCAGAGAGTGAGGACACAACCAGAACTGTCTTTTATAGGAGGGGCAGTGATGAGGGGATTATAGGACGAGGGTCCCCACCCCCTCTATCACTCATCGCCATCTTCCCAACATCATTGGGGTATTGACTCCTCCCTCATTATCACTTTCTGTTTAAGGGTCCAAAGTTGGAGGATGTTATCACATTATTATCACCATGTAAAAGTCTGTGCTCCAATCACATCATCCGATATAAAATGTCCAGCTGGGAGGAAATAAGTGTAACAAAAGAGAATCCATATTATGTGTATATATAGCAGTAGGGGGAGGGGGAGAGCAGAAGTCAGGACTATGGAATGTACAACATAGAGTATATAGTGCAGGGGTCAGGAGTATGTAATGTACAACATAGAGTATATAGTGCAGGGGTCAGGAGTATGTAATGTACAACATAGAGTATATAGTGCAGGGATCAGGAGTATGTAATGTACAACATACAGTATATAGTGCAGGGGTCAGGAGTATGTAATGTACAACACAGAGTATATAGTTCAGGGGTCAGGAGTATGTAATGTACAACATAGAGTATATAGTGCAGGGGTCAGGAGTATGTAATGTACAACAGAGTATATAGTGCAGGGGTCAGGAGTATGTAATGTACAACATGGAGTATATAGTGCAGGGGTCAGGAGTATGTAATGTACAACATAGAGTATATAGTGCAGGGGTCAGGAGTATGCAAAGTACAACACAGAGTATATAGTGCAGGGGTCAGGAGTATGCAACGTACAACACAGAGTATATAGTGCAGGGGTCAGGAGTATGCAACGTACAACACAGAGTATATAGTGCAGGGGTCAGGAGTATGTAATGTACAATATAGTGTATATAGTGCAGGGGTCAGGAGGATGTAATGTACAACATAGAGTATATAGTGCAGGGGTCAGGAGGATGTAATGTACAACATAGAGTATATAGTGCAGGGGTCAGGAGTATGTAATGTACAACATAGAGTATATAGTGCAGGGGTCAGGAGGATGTAATGTACAACATAGAGTATATAGTGCAGGGGTCAGGAGTATGTAATGTACAACACAGAGTATATAGTGCAGGGGTCAGGAGTATGTAATGTACAACATAGAGTATATAGTGCAGGGGTCAGGAGGATGTCATGTACAACATAGAGTATATAGTGCAGGGGTCAGGAGGATGTCATGTACAACATAGAGTATATAGTGCAGGGGTCAGGAGTATGTAATGTACAACATAGAGTATATAGTGCAGAGGTCAGGAGTATGTAATGTACAACATAGAGTATATAGTGCAGGGGTCAGGAGTATGTAATGTGCAACATAAAGTATATAGTTGGGCAAAAAAGTATTTAGTCAGCCACCAATTGTGCAAGTTCTCCCACTTATAAAGATTAGAGAGGCCTGTAATTGGCATCATAGGGAGACCTCAACTATGAGAGACAAAATGAGAAAACAAATCCAGACAATCACATTGGCTGATCTGGAAAGAATTTATTTGCAAATTATGGTGGTAAATAAGTATTTGATCACCTACAGGGGTCAGGAGTATGTAATGTACAACATAGAGTATACAGTGCAGGGCTCAGGAGGATGTAATGTACAACAGAGTATATAGTGCAGGGGTCAGGAGTATGTAATGTACAACATAGAGTATATAGTGCAGGGGTCAGGAGGATGTAATGTACAACATAGAGTATATAGTGCAGGGGTCAGGAGGATGTAATGTACAAGTTATATAGTATCAGGGTCAGGACTCTCAGTATTAGTATTCTGTAATCAGTGGAAGCTTAAATGTTTACTGTAGACAACATGTAGAGGTGAGCTGGTATTAAACCATCCTGAAACAGGTTAGGTTGGAGGTGAGCAAATCATTGGACAGAGCGGTGGTGGTGGCTGTGATATACGTGGACAGAGGGATGACTGTGGACGTGGTATACTTAGACAGAGGGGTGGCAGGGGATGTGGTATACTTGGACAGAGGATTGGCGGCGAAAGTGGTATACTTGGACAGAGGAGTTGCTGTGAACGTGGTATACTTGGACAGAGGAATGGCTGTGGATGTGGTATACTTGGACAGAGGGGTGGTGGTGGACGTGGTATACTTGGACAGAGGGGTGGCGGTGGACGTGGTATACTTGGACAGAGGGGTGACGGTGGACGTGGTATACTTGGACAGAGGGGTGGTTGTGAACGTGGTATACTTGGACAGAGGGGTGGCGGTGGACGTGGTATACTTGGACAGAGGGGTGGCGGTGGACATGGTATACTAGGACAGAGGGGTGGCGGTGGACGTGGTATACTTGGACAGAGGGGTGACTGTGGATGTGATATACTTGGACAGAGGGGTGACTGTCGACGTGGTATACTTGGACAAAGGGGTGGCTGTGGACAAGGTATACTTGGACAGAGGGGTGGTGGTGGACATGTTATAATTGGAGAGAGGAGTGGCTGTAGACATGGTATACTTGAACAGAGGGGTGGAGGTGAACATGGTATACTTGGATAGAGGGATGGCGGAGGACGTGGTATACTTGGATAGAGGGATGGCGGTGACCGTGGTATACTTGGACAGAGGGGTGGCGGTGAACGTGGTATAAATAAAAGTAAATAAAAGAAATGAGCGCTGCATTTCTTTTATTTATGTATTTTGGGACTTTTATGTGTTTTCCTATATGTTCAGCTGCTTTGCATTGTATATGAGCGCTTACTATATACTATTATTCCCGGTGAACGTGGTATACTTGGACAGAGGGGTGGTGGAGGATGCAGTATACTTGGACAAAGGGGTGGTGGTGGACGTGGCATACTTGGACAGAGGGGTGGCTGTGGATGCAGTATATGTGGACAAAAGGGTGGCGGTGGACGTGGTAAACTTGGACAGAGGATTGGCAGTGGACGTGGTATACTTGTACAGAGGGGTGGCTGTGGACGTGGTATACTTGGACAGAGGGGTGGTGGGGGGTGTGGTATACTTGGACAAAGGGGTGGCGGTAGACGCGGTATACTTGGACAGAGGGGTGGCTGTGAACGTGGTATACTTGGACAGAGGGGTGGTGGGGGGTGTGTTACACTTAGAGAGAGGGGTAGCGGTGGATGTGGTATACTTGGACAAAGGGGTGGCTGTGGATGCTCTATACTTGGACAGAGGGGTGGCTGTGGACGCGCTATACTTAGACAGAGGGGTGGTGGTGGATGTGGTATAATTGGACAGGGGGGTGGTGGAGGGTGTGGTATACTTTGACAGAGGAGTGGCTGTGGATGACGGTATACTTGGACAAGGGGTAGCGGTGGATGTGGTATACTTCGACAAATGGGTGGAGGTGGACATGGTATACTTGGACAGATGGGTAGCTGTGGATGCAGTATACTTGGACAGAGGGGTGGCAGTGGACGTGGTATACTTGGACAGAGGGGGGGTGGGGGGGGTGGTACACTTAGACAGAGGGGTGGCGGTGGACGTGGTATACTTGGACAAAGGGGTGGCAGTGGACGTGGTATACTTGGACAGAGGGGTGTATGTGAACATGGTATACTTGGACAGAGGGATGGCGGTGGATGTGGTATACTTAGACGGAGGGGTGGCGGTGGACGTGGTATACTTGGACAGAGGGGTGGCGGTGGACGTGGTATACTTGGACAGAGGGGTGGCGGTGGACGTGGTATACTTGGACAGAGGGGTGGCGGTGGACGTGGTATACTTGGACAGAGGGGTGGCGGTGGACGTGGTATACTTGGACAGAGGGGTGGCGGTGGACGTGGTATACTTGGACACAGTTCCCCACACACGGCTAATGGGGTGGAAAAATCTGAATGTAAATGGATAGAAAACTGGCTGAAAGATCATATTCAGAGAGTAGTGGTTAATGATTCATACTCTGAATGGTCTGGGGGTGTCAGTGGAGTACCCAAAAGTTCAATGTTATTAGTGGGGTACCCCAAGGTTCAGTGTTATTAGTGGGGTACCCCAAAGTTCAGTGTCAACATTGGTGTACCCCAAGGTTCAATGTTATTAGTGGGGTATTGCAAGGTTCAGTGTTATTAGTGTATTAGTAGTGTACCCCAAGGTTTAGTGTTATTAGTGGGGTACCCCAAGGTTTAGTGTTATTAGTGGGGTACCCCAAGGTTCAGTGTTATTAGTGGGGTACCTCAAGGTTCAGTGGGATTAGTGGGGTACCCCAAGGTTCAGTGTTATTAGTGGGGTACCCTATGGTTCAGTGTTATTAGTGGGGTACCCCAAGGGTCAGTGTTATTAATGGGGTACCCCAGGGTTCAGTGTTATTATTGAGGTACCCTATGGTTCAGTGTTATTAGTGGGGTTCCCCAGGGTTGAGTGTTATTAGTGGGGTTCCCCAAGGTTCAGTGTTATTAGTGGGGTTTCCCAAGGTTCAGTGTTATTAGTGGGGTACCCCAGCGTTCAGTGTTTTTAGTGGGGTACCCCAAGGTTCAGTATTAGTGGGGTAACCCAAGGTTCAGTGTTATTAGTGGGGTACCCCAAGGGTTCAGTGTTATTAGTGGTGTACCCCAAGGTTCAGTGTTATTAGTGGGGTACTCCAGGGTTCAGTGTTATTAGTGGGGTACCCCAAGGGTTCAGTGTTATTAGTGGGGTACCCCAAGGTTCAGTGTTATTAGTGGTGTACCCCAGGATTCAGTGTTATTAGTGGGGTACCCCAAGGTTCAGTGTTATTAGTGGGGTACCCCAGTGTTCAGTGTTTTTAGTGGGGTACCCCAAGGTTCAGTGTTATTAGTGGGGTACCCCAAGGGTTCAGTGTTATTAGTGGGGTACCCCAGGGTTCAGTGTTATTAGTGGGGTACCCCAAGGGTTCAGTGTTATTAGTGGGGTACCCCAGGGATCAGTGTTGGGCCCCTTACTTATTAATATATATATAAACAATATGGGGTGTGAGATTATAAATCCCATTCCAGTCTTTGCAGATGACACCAAGCTGTGCCGGGGAATAACGTCCTTACAGGATGTCTCCAACTTACAAGCCGACCTCAATGCTCTGTGTAATTGGGGGGCTATGGGGCCAATGAGATTTAATGTTGATAAATGTAAGGTTTTGCACTTGGGGGGGCTAAGAATATGCATCATACATACTAGGGGGGTACAACTGGGGGGAGTCAATGGTGGAGAACTATCTGGGGGGGGTCAATGGTGGAGAAGGATCTGGGGGGGTCAATGGTGGAGAAGGACCTGGAGGAGTCAATGGTGGAGCAGGATCTGTTGGGGTCAATGGTGGAGAAGGATCTGGGGGACAATGGTGGAGAAAGATGGGGGGTCAATGGTGGAAAAGGATCTGGGAGGGTCAATGGTGGAGAAGGATCTGGGGGGCAATTGTGGAGAAGGATCTGGAGGGGTAGGGGTCAGTGGTGGAGAAGGATCTGGGGGGGTCCATGGTGTAGAAGGATCTGGGAGGGTCAATGGTGGAGAAGGATCTGGGGGGCAATTGTGGAGAAGGATCTGGAGGGGTAGGGGTCAGTGGTGGAGAAGGATCTGGATGGGTCAATGGTGCAGAAGGATCTGGGGGTTCTAGTAGATCACAAGCTTAATAATGGCAGCAATGAAAAGCTGCGGGTTCTAAAGCGAGAAAAATCCTCTCTTGTATTAGGAGAGGTATAGACTCCAGAGAGAGAGATATCACCCCCCCTCCCCCCGGTACAAATCATTAGTAATACCTCATATGGAATATGCAGTTCAGTTTTGGGCTCCAATTCACAAAAAGAACATTGGGGAACTGGAGGAAGTACAGAGAAGGGCAACCAAACGGATACGAGGCATGGAGGAGATCAGCTATGAGGAGAAATTAGAGGAACTGAATGTATTCTCTACTGAAAAGAGGAGATTAAGGGGGGGATATGATCTCCATGTATAATACATAAGGGGGGATATGATCTCCATGTATAATACATAAGGGGGGATATGATCTCCATGTATAATACATAAGGGGGGATATGATCTCCATGTATAATACATAAGGGGGGATATGATCTCCATGTATAATACATAAGGGGGATATGATCTCCATGTATAATACATAAGGGGGGATATGATCTCCATGTATAATACATAAGGGGGGATATGATCTCCATGTATAATACATAAGGGGGGGATATGATCTCCATGTATAATACATAAGGGGGGATATGATCTCCATGTATAATACATAAGGGGGGATATGATCTCCATGTATAATACATAAGGGGGGATATGATCTCCATGTATAATACATAAGGGGGGATATGATCTCCATGTATAATACATAAGGGGGGATATGATCTCCATGTATAATACATAAGGGGGATATGATCTCCATGTATAATACATAAGGGGGGGATATGATCTCCATGTATAATACATAAGGGGGGATATGATCTCCATGTATAATACATAAGGGGGGGATATGATCTCCATGTATAATATATAAGGGGGGATATGATCTCCATGTATAATACATAAGGGGGGATATGATCTCCATGTATAATACATAAGGGGGATATGATCTCCATGTATAATACATAAGGGGGATATGATCACCATGTATAATACATAAGGGGGATATGATCTCCATGTATAATACATAAGGGGAGGATATGATATCCATGTATAATACATAAGGGGGGATATGATCTCCATGTATAATACATAAGGGGGGATATGATCACCATGTATAATACATAAGGGGGGATGTGATCTCCATGTATAATACATAAGGGGGGATATGATCTCCATGTATAATACATAAGGGGGGGGGGATATGATCTCCATGTATAATACATAAGGGGGGGGGGATATGATCTCCATGTATAATACATAAGGGGGGATATGATCTCCATGTATAATACATAAGGGGGATATGATCTCCATGTATAATACATAAGGGGGGATATGATCTCCATGTATAATACATAAGGGGGGATATGATCTCCATGTATAATACATAAGGGGGGGGGATATGATCTCCATGTATAATACATAAGGGGGGGGGATATGATCTCCATGTATAATACATAAGGGAGGGATATGATCTCCATGTATAATACATAAGGGTGGATATGATCTCCATGTATAATACATAAGGGGGATATGATCTCCATGTATAATACATAAGGGGGATATGATCTCCATGTATATTACATAAGGGGGGATATGATCTCCATGTATAATACATAAGGGGGGGATATGATCTCCATGTATAATACATAAGGGGGGATATGATCACCATGTATAATACATAAGGGGGATATGATCACCATGTATAATACATAAGGGGGGATATGATCTCCATGTATAATACATAAGGGGGGATATGATCACCATGTATAATACATAAGGGGGGATATGATCTCCATGTATAATACATAAGGGGGATATGATCACCATGTATAATACATAAGGGGGGATATGATCTCCATGTATAATACATAAGGGGGGATATGACCTTCATGTATAATACATAAGGGGGATATGATCTCCATGTATAATACATAAGGGGGATATGATCTCCATGTATAATACATAAGGGGGGGATATGATTACTATGTATAATACATAAGGGGGATATGATCTCCGTGTATAATACATAAGGGGGGATATGATCTCCATGTATAATACATAAGGGGGGATATGATCTCCATGTATAATACATAAGGGGGGGATATGATCTCCATGTATAATACATAAGGGGGGATATGATCACCATGTATAATACATAAGGGGGATATGATCTCCCTGTATAATACATAAGGGGGATATGATCTCCATGTATAATACATAAGGGGGGGATATGATCTCCATGTATAATACATAGGGGGGGGATATGATCTCCATGTATAATACATAAGGGGGATATGATCTCCATGTATAATACATAAGGGGGATATGATCTCCATGTATAATACATAAGGGGGATATGATCTCCATGTATAATACATAAGGGGGGATATGATCTCCATGTATAATATATAAGGGGTGGGGATATGATCTCCATGTATAATACATAAGGGGGGATATGATCTCCATGTATAATATATAAGGGGGATATGATCTCCATGTATAATACATAAGGGGGGATATGATCTCCATGTATAATACATAAGGGGGGATATGATCTCCATGTATAATACATAAGGGGGATATGATCTCCATGTATAATACATAAGGGGGATATGATCACCATGTATAATACATAAGGGGGATATGATCTCCATGTATAATACATAAGGGGGGGGGGATATGATCTCCATGTATAATACATAAGGGGGGATATGATCTCCATGTATAATACATAGGGGGGGATATGATCTCCATGTATAATACATAAGGGGGGGGATATGATCTCCATGTATAATACATAAGGGGGATATGATCTCCATGTATAATACATAAGGGGGGGATATGATCTCCATGTATAATACATAAGGGGGGGATTGCTGTAGGAAAGTCCTGGATTCTTTCTTGGATACACAGAATATAACTGGATATAACATTTATAGGGAAAGTTGATCCAGGGAATATCCGATTGCCTCTCAGGGGGATCAGGAAGGAATTTTTTCCCCTGCAGGAGCAGATTGGATCGCGCTTTGCTGGGTTTTTGCCTTCTGGTGGATCAGCTGTGGGTGTCGGATTATAACTTTTATTTTTAATGGTACAACTAGATGGATGTCTTTTTTCAGCCAGACTAACTATGTAACTATGTAGGTCCCACACCGCTGCCTCCCATCTCCTGAGACTGCACTCAGTGACTTGGGTCTGAGACACTACAGACATATCCCTCCACCCGGCACAGCCAGCAGATAACAGAGAAGGTCCCCTGGAGGAGTCAGGCACAAGGCAGGAGACCCCAGTCACATGTCCTGGGTGCCTACATTATGCAATGCTTAGAGTAAAAATCAACATTTTGCTGCCGGCTGAACCCCAGAACCTCCATAAATCCAGTCTAGATACATAAATTGTGTCTGCAGCACAGAGAAGGAAGATAATCCGAGAGAAATCCAGGAATACAGGACGGGGAACACAGCTCAGGAAAGTGACCAGGGGATTACAGGCTGATATCACCCAGTCCCCGCCCTACTCTGGACCAATCAGTGAGCAGTATGGGTGGAGGAATGGATTTAGTGTTCATGACCCACCTGTGCTGATCTCTGTAGGAGTGTCCTCCTCTATAAATGTCCCCGTTATTCCATCCTCCTCCATAGACTGCTGATCATCCCTCACATACGCCTCTTCTTCTTCTGCTTTCACCTCAAATTCTATATCGATTGGATCTCCACTCTAAATCAAGGAAATGAGAGAAAATATCATCTGTAAAATATCAGCTCACATAAAAATATCCACACATTGTGTCTATGAATCCATGTTCTAGATGCTCCATCCCACCAACCTTGTAATAGTGAGGGATGGTGTGACCTTCCTGTGTGGAATCCCGGGAATACAGAGGACGGGGACATCTCTCTGGTGGGTTCCTGGTATTAGGTGGCTCCATCATATCCTTGTGTCCTTCTGAAAACTCCTCCATCACTCCATACTCCTCATCCTCCTCTTTATACTCTTCTTTAACATCAATATTATCATCCCCGAGGATTCCACTCTGAAAGATATAATAAAACATTCATTGTAACAAACATGCTGTGTATAAATCACAACTACCAATAATTGTCATCATCTACCTGATGATGGTGAGGGATGGTGTGACCTTCCTGTGTGGAATCCCGGGAATACAGAGGACGGGGACATCTCTCTGGTGGGTTCCCATGACTGGATCCATCTGTAGGAAACACACACACTGACTGAATCCATTGTTTCTATGTGTTTATCAGATGATGGGGGATCTAGGTGGATCCTCCGTACTGCTCTCTCCTTTACAATAAAGTCTCCTCTTACCCGGTGATGTGAGGGGCGGCTGATTGTCCATCATGACGTCCTTGTAGAGATCCTTGTGTCCTTCTAAATACTCCCACTCCTCCATGGAGAAATAGACAGTGACACCCTGACACCTTATAGGAACCTGACACACACAATGATACAGTCACCATCCAGACACATCCCTTGTCTGTTACTGGAGAATGTCCCAGAATTCCCGGCACCGCTCACCTCTCCTGTCAGCAGCTCCATCATCTTCTTGGTGACTTCTAGAATCTTCTGCATGTTGTGTCTCTCAGGGTTTAGGGAGTCACATGGAGGCACTGTGATGGTCATATGATCACCTGACTTCAGAAGAGGAAATCTCTGTATTGGGGATCCAATAGGAATATCATGTTAGACTCCCAGAATCCTCCTCACCTCTCCGGTCAGGTCTGTGTTTTATTAACAGAGATAAGAGTGATGTCATGTGACCTCCCAGAATCCTCCTCACCTCTCCGGTCAGGTCTGTGTTTTATTAATAGAGATGAGAGTGATGTCATGTGACCTCCCAGAATCCTCCTCACCTCTCCGGTCAGCAGGTAGATGATCTCCAGGGTGAGGTTTAGTATCTTCTCAGTCATGTGACTCCGGTCCTCCTCAATCCTCATTGGTGCCATCATGTGATCTATACAGGTCTCCTTGTAGACGGATAACTTTGGGAAATGAAAGTAAGAATGATTTGGATGGTATTGGTCACACAATAATAGGATGTGAGGGGGGAATAGGAGGGTTGCTGGACATTGAAGAACTACCCCCCCCCCCCATGGGAAGATATTTCATTTGAACTGTTTAGTATTTGCTACATCTTGGAGGTCCTGGGACAATCTTGACCTGCTGCATCAGAAATCCCCTTTTCTCTGTTGGGTTTGTTTGGTCTCTGAACTGGTTTTGATGAGTTTTAGATCTGCAGACAAGGAATGATAAATCTGATCCTTCCTATGACTTGTTTGCTCTGAGGCAGTGCTGTGAGATCAATGTCAGCTTATCATGATGTCCAGGAAGGGGAACTTGATGACTTTTACCCAGAGTTGCTGACTTTGATAGCCAGAACTCCAGCTGCAAGGCTCCAATCTCCAGCAGCCTGCTGACTGACAGGAGTGATGTCACTGTCACTCTCTGCAATAAGAGAAGGGATTGGATAGCAGGAGGATGGTGCTGGTGTAGTAGAGAGCTTTGGGGGAGGAGTCTGTTCTCTTCTCTCCAATGACAGCCCATTGTGGGTAGGAGGAGAACAACATAAGGAAGGGGTTAGAGCCATGGTTAGTTCTCTTTGTTGCCAAATATACTGTAGCATCCAGGACATTGTACAGAGTGGTGGTGGGTTCCTGGGGCTCTGAATTCCAGCACCGGGCACTGCCAGAGCCTGTGTCATGGGAGGTATTGGAGTGTCTCCTGAAGATGTATAGCACTGACCCCTGACTACTTTTTAGTTGATAATGCACCAACAGACCTCCTGTAGGAACAGGTGTCCACCAAAGGGGGAAAGACTGCCCTCCTTAATTCCACATGACCGGTGAAGGTTGTCTTCCTTTCCTGGTAGGAGTTCTGTAAGCAGGTCTGGAAAGTAAATGCAGGTGGGAGAGCAATCACCAAGAGCCCCCCTCCCTACCTCAGAGTCCCCCTAAGCCTGACAACCTTCTCTTCCCTCAGAGCTCTGCTCCCCACCAACACTATCAAACCAGATTCCTTCAGCTACTCTACCCCCTCAAAGCCCTTGAGCTCCACTACCCCTTAAAGGACCTAAAGTCCCTCATCCTCAGTAACCCCTGAGAGACCCCTCAGCTCCTCTACTTCCCTCAGACCCCTCAGTATTTCCCTCCCTCTGACACCAATGATGGAACATATTCTTCATGGCCGGCTGGGGAATGTTTTCCTCTCCTGAGCAGCAATGTAAGGGGCTCTATGCTCCATACTCCTGACCCCGGCACTCCATCATTGTGTTGGCTGCATAGTGTAATGATTGCCCATTGGCTGCCTGTGTAGTGTCATCATTGCCCTTTGTAGGCCATGTATGGTCAGGATGGTCCTTGTCTTGTCTATTTATTGTCAGTGCTGTTTGTTTAGAGGACCATATTACTAGAATTTATCTCCACAATGAGGAGAATGTTCCGGCCCCGGAAGTGGGGGAATGTTCTGCCCCTGAAGGGGTTCATCTGGGTTCCCACACTATATATGTGTGTATCATCATCTGCTGGAGATAAAAGACGTCACAGTGACTATGGAGGAAGAGGACGGACGTGACTATGGAGGAAGAGGATGGACATGACTATGGAGGAAGAGGACGGACGTGACTATGGAGGAAGAGGACAGACATGACTATGGAGGAAGAGGACAGACATGACTATGGAGGAAGAGGACGGACGTGACTATGGAGGAAGAGGAAGGCCATAACGGGTGGGTTACTGGGTGTAAATAGAACATAACATCTTCTGCTGACCTCCTATCCTGTGTCCTGATGGCCCCTGTACACTGTCCATCTGATTCCTTTACACTCTTCTGCTGACCTCCCATCCTGTGCCCTGCTGACCCCTGTACACTGCCCAACTGATTCCTTTACACTCTTCTGCTGACCTCCCATCCTGTGCCCTGCTGACCCCTATACACTGCCCAACTGATTACTTTACACTCTTCTGCTGACCTCCCATCCTGTGCCCTGCTGACCCCTGTACACTGCCAAACTGATTCCTTTACACTCTTCTGCTTACCTCCCATTCTGTGCCCTGCTGACCCCTGTACACTATCCAACCGATTCCTTTACACTCTTCTGCTGACCTCCCATCCTGTGCCCTGCTGACCCCTGTACACTGCCCAACTGATTCCTTTACACTCTTCTGCTGACCGCCCATGCTGTGCCCTGCTGACCCCTGTACACTATCCAACCGATTCCTTTACACTCTTCTGCTGACCTCCCATCCTGTGCCCTGCTGACCCCTGTACACTGCCCAACTGGTTCCTTTACACTCTTCTGCTGACCTCCCATCCTGTGTCCTGCTGACCCCTGTACACTGCCCAACTATTCCTTTACACTTCTGCCGACCTCCCATCCTGTGCCCTGCTGATCCCTTTACACTGCCAACTGATTCCTTTACACTCTTCTGCTGACCTCCCATCCTGTGCCCTGCTGACCCCTGTACACTGCCCAACTGATTCCTTTACACTCTTCTGCTGACCTCCCATCCTGTGCCCTGCTGACCCCTGTACACGCCCCTACTGATTCCTTTACACTCTTCTGCTGATCTCCCATCCTGTGCCCTGCTGACCCCTGTACACTGCCCAACTATTCATTTACACTATTCTAATGACCTCCCATCCTGTGCCCTGCTGATCCCTTTACACTGCCAACTGATTCCTTTACACTCTTCTGCTGACCTCCCATCCTGTGCCCTGCTGACCCCTGTACACTGCCCAACTGATTCCTTTACACTCTTCTGCTGACCTCCCATCCTGTGCCCTGCTGACCCCTGTACACTCCCCTACTGATTCCTTTACACTCTTCTGCTGATCTCCCATCCTGTGCCCTGCTGACCCCTGTACACTGCCCAACCTATTCCTTTACACTCTTCTGCTGACCTCCCATCCTGTGCCCTGCTGACCCCTGTACACTGCTCAACCGATTCCTTTACACTCTTCTGCTTACCTCCCATCCTGTACCCCGCTGAACCCTGTACACTGCCCAACTGGTTCCTTTACACTCTTCTGCTGACCTCCCATCCTGTGCCCTGCTGACCCCTGTACACTGCCCAACTGGTTCCTTTACACTCTTCTGCTGACCTCCCATCCTGTGCCCTGCTGACCCCTGTACACTGCCCAACTGACTCCTTTACACTCTTCTGCTGACCTTCCATGCTGTGCCCTGCTGACCCCTGTACACTGCCCAACTGATTCCTTTACACACTTCTGCTGACCTCCCATTCTGTGCCCTGCTGACCCCTGTACACTGCCCAACTGATTCCTTTACACTTCTGCCGACCTCCCATCCTGTGCCCTGCTGACCCCTTTACACTGCCCAACTGATTCCTTTACACTCTTCTGCTGACCTCCCATCCTGTACCCCGCTGACCCCTGTACACTGCCCAACTGGTTCCTTTACACTCTTCTGCTGACCTCCCATCCTGTGCCCTGCTGACCCCTGTACACTGCCCAACTGGTTCCTTTACACTCTTCTGCTGACCTCCCATCCTGTGCCCTGCTGACCCCTGTACACTGCCCAACTGACTCCTTTACACTCTTCTGCTGACCTCCCATCCTGTGCCCTGCTGACCCCTGTACACTGCCCAACTGATTCCTTTACACTCTTCTGCTGACCTCCCATCCTGTGCCCTGCTGACCCCTGTACACTGCCGAACTGATTCCTTTACACTTCTGCCGACCTCCCATCCTGTGCCCTGCTGACCCCTTTACACTGCCCAACTGATTCCTTTACACTCTTCTGCTGACCTCCCATCCTGTGCCCTGCTGACCCTTGTACACTGCCCAACTGATTCCTTTACACTCTTCTGCTGACCTCCCATCCTGTGCCCTGCTGACCCCTGTACACTGCCCAACTTATTCCTTTACACTGTTCTGCTGACCTCCCATCCTGTGCCCTGCTGACCGCTGTACACTGCCCAACTGATTCCTTTACACTCTTCTGCTGACCTCCCATCCTGTGCCCTGCTGACCCGTGAACACTGCCCAACTGATTCCTTTACACTCTTCTGCTTACCTTCCATCCTGTGCCCTGCTGACCCCTGTACACTGCCCAACTGATTCCTTTACACTCTTCTGCTGACCTCCCATCCTGTGCCCTGCTGACCCCTGTACACTATCCAACCGATTCCTTTACACTCTTCTGCTGACCTCCCATCCTGTGCCCTGCTGACCCTTGTACACTGCCCAACTGATTCCTTTACACTCTTCTGCTGACCTCCCATCCTGTGCCCTGCTGACCCCTTTACACTGCCCAACTGACTCCTTTACACTCTTCTGCTGACCTCCCATCCTGTGCCCTGCTGACCCCTGTACACTGCCCAACTGATTCCTTTACACTCTTCTGCTGACCTCCCATCCTGTGCCCTGCTGAACCCTGTACACTGCCCAACTGATTCCTTGACACTTCTGCCGACCTCCCATTCTGTGCCCTGCTGACCCCTTTACACTGCCCAACTGATTCCTTTACACTCTTCTGCTGACCTCCCATCCTGTGCCCTGCTGACCCCTGTACACTGCCCAACTTATTCCTTTACACTGTTATGCTGAACTCCCATCCTGTGCCCTGCTGACCCCTGTACACTGCCCAACTGATTCCTTTACACTCTTCTGCTGACCTCCCATCCTGTGCCCTGCTGACCCGTGAACACTGCCCAACTGATTCCTTTACACTCTTCTGCTTTCCTTCCATCCTGTGCCCTGCTGACCCGTGAACAATGCCCAACTGATTCCTTTACACTCTTCTGCTTTCCTTCCATCCTGTGCCCTGCTGACCCCTTTACACTGCCCAACTGATTCCTTTACACTCTTCTGCTGACCTCCCATCCTGTGCCCTGCTGACCCCTGTACACTGCCCAACTGATTCCTTTACACTCTTCTGCTGACCTCCCATCCTGTGCCCTGCTGACCCCTGTACACTGCCCATCTGATTCCTTTACACTCTTCTGCTGACCTCCCATCCTGTGCCCTGCTGACCCCTGTACACTGCTGAACTATTCATTTACACTCTTCTGCTGACCTCCCATCCTGTGCCCTGCTGACCCCTGTACACTATCCAACCAATTCCTTTACACTCTCCTGCCACCTTCTCATCCTGTGCCCTGCTGACCCCTGTACACTGCCCAACTGATTCCATTACACTCTTCTGCTGACCTCCCATCCTGTGCCCTGCTGACCCCTGTACACTGCCCAACTGATTCCATTACACTCTTCTGCTGACCCCCCATCCTGTGCCCTGCTGACCCCTGTACACTGCCCAACTGATTCCTTTACACTTCTGCCGACCTCCCATCCAGTGCCCTGCTGATCCCTTTACACTGCCAACTGATTCCTTTACACTCTTCTGCTGACCTCCCATCCTGTGCCCTGCTGACCCCTGTACACTATCCAACTGATTCCTTTACACTCTTCTGCTGACCTCCCATCCTGTGCCCTGCTGACCCCTGTACACTGCCCTACTGATTCCTTTACACTCTTCTGCTGATCTTCCATCCTGTGCCCTGCTGACCCCTGTACACTGCTCAACCGATTCCTTTACACTCTTCTGCTGACCTCCCATCCTGTACCCTGCTGACCCCTGTACACTGCCCTACTGATTCCTTTACACTCTTCTGCCGCCCTCCCATCCTGTGCCCTGTTGATCCCTGTACACTGCCCAACTGATTCCTTTACACTCTCCTGCTGACCTCCCATCATGAGCTCTGCTGACCCCTTTACACTGCCCAACTGATTCATTTACACTCTTCTGCTGACCTCCCATCCTGTGCCCTGCTGACCCCTGTACACTGCCCAACCAATTCCTTTACACTCTTCTACTGACCTCCCATCCTGTGTCCTGCTGACCCCTGTACACTGCCCAACTGATTCCTTTACACTCTTCTGCTGACCCCCCATCCTGTGCCCTGCTGACCCCTGTACACTATCCAACCGATAACTTTACACTCTCCTACCACCTTCTCATCCTGTGCCCTGCTGACCCCTGTACACTGCCCAACTGATTGCATTACACTCTTCTGCTGACCTCCCATCCTGTGCCTTGCTGACCCCTGTACACTGCCCAACTGATTCCTTTACACTCTTCTGCTGACCTCCCATCCTGTGCCCTGCTGACCCCTGTACACTGCCCAACTGATTCCTTTACACTTCTGCCGACCTCCCATCCTGTGCCCTGCTGACCCCTTTACACTGCCCAACTGATTCCTTTACACTCTTCTGCTGACCTCCCATCCTGTGCCCTGCTGACCCTTGTACACTGCCCAACTGATTCCTTTACACTCTTCTGCTGACCTCCCATCCTGTGCCCTGCTGACCCCTGTACACTGCCCAACTTATTCCTTTACACTGTTCTGCTGACCTCCCATCCTGTGCCCTGCTGACCGCTGTACACTGCCCAACTGATTCCTTTACACTCTTCTGCTGACCTCCCATCCTGTGCCCTGCTGACCCGTGAACACTGCCCAACTGATTCCTTTACACTCTTCTGCTTACCTTCCATCCTGTGCCCTGCTGACCCCTGTACACTGCCCAACTGATTCCTTTACACTCTTCTGCTGACCTCCCATCCTGTGCCCTGCTGACCCCTGTACACTATCCAACCGATTCCTTTACACTCTTCTGCTGACCTCCCATCCTGTGCCCTGCTGACCCTTGTACACTGCCCAACTGATTCCTTTACACTCTTCTGCTGACCTCCCATCCTGTGCCCTGCTGACCCTTGTACACTGCCCAACTGACTCCTTTACACTCTTCTGCTGACCTCCCATCCTGTGCCCTGCTGACCCCTGTACACTGCCCAACTGATTCCTTTACACTCTTCTGCTGACCTCCCATCCTGTGCCCTGCTGAACCCTGTACACTGCCCAACTGATTCCTTGACACTTCTGCCGACCTCCCATCCTGTGCCCTGCTGACCCCTTTACACTGCCCAACTGATTCCTTTACACTCTTCTGCTGACCTCCAATCCTGTGCCCTGCTGACCCCTGTACACTGCCCAACTTATTCCTTTACACTGTTATGCTGAACTCCCATCCTGTGCCCTGCTGACCCCTGTACACTGCCCAACTGATTCCTTTACACTCTTCTGCTGACCTCCCATCCTGTGCCCTGCTGACCCGTGAACACTGCCCAACTGATTCCTTTACACTCTTCTGCTTTCCTTCCATCCTGTGCCCTGCTGACCCGTGAACAATGCCCAACTGATTCCTTTACACTCTTCTGCTTTCCTTCCATCCTGTGCCCTGCTGACCCCTTTACACTGCCCAACTGATTCCTTTACACTCTTCTGCTGACCTCCCATCCTGTGCCCTGCTGACCCCTGTACACTGCCCAACTGATTCCTTTACACTCTTCTGCTGACCTCCCATCCTGTGCCCTGCTGACCCCTGTACACTGCCCATCTGATTCCTTTACACTCTTCTGCTGACCTCCCATCCTGTGCCCTGCTGACCCCTGTACACTGCTGAACTATTCATTTACACTCTTCTGCTGACCTCCCATCCTGTGCCCTGCTGACCCCTGTACACTATCCAACCAATTCCTTTACACTCTCCTGCCACCTTCTCATCCTGTGCCCTGCTGACCCCTGTACACTGCCCAACTGATTCCATTACACTCTTCTGCTGACCTCCCATCCTGTGCCCTGCTGACCCCTGTACACTGCCCAACTGATTCCATTACACTCTTCTGCTGACCTCCCATCCTGTGCCCTGCTGACCCCTGTACACTATCCAACTGATTCCTTTACACTCTTCTGCTGACCTCCCATCCTGTGCCCTGCTGACCCCTGTACACTGCCCTACTGATTCCTTTACACTCTTCTGCTGATCTTCCATCCTGTGCCCTGCTGACCCCTGTACACTGCTCAACCGATTCCTTTACACTCTTCTGCTGACCTCCCATCCTGTACCCTGCTGACCCCTGTACACTGCCCTACTGATTCCTTTACACTCTTCTGCCGCCCTCCCATCCTGTGCCCTGTTGATCCCTGTACACTGCCCAACTGATTCCTTTACACTCTCCTGCTGACCTCCCATCATGAGCTCTGCTGACCCCTTTACACTGCCCAACTGATTCATTTACACTCTTCTGCTGACCTCCCATCCTGTGCCCTGCTGACCCCTGTACACTGCCCAACCAATTCCTTTACACTCTTCTGCTGACCTCCCATCCTGTGCCCTGCTGACCCCTGTACACTGCCCAACTGATTCCTTTACACTCTTCTGCTGACCCCCCATCCTGTGCCCTGCTGACCCCTGTACACTATCCAACCGATAACTTTACACTCTCCTGCCACCTTCTCATCCTGTGCCCTGCTGACCCCTGTACACTGCCCAACTGATTGCATTACACTCTTCTGCTGACCTCCCATCCTGTGCCATGCTGACCCCTGTACACTGCCCAACTGATTCCTTTACACTCTTCTGCTGACCTCCCATCCTGTGCCCTGCTGACCCCTGTACACTGCCCAACTGATTCCTTTACACTTCTGCTGACCTCCCATGCTGTGCCCTGCTGACCCCTGTACACTGCCCAACTATTCCTTTACACTCTCCTGCTGACCTCCCATCCTGTGCCCTGCTGACCCCTGTACACTGCCCAACTGATTCCTTTACACTCTTCTGCTGACCCCCCATCCTGTGCCCTGCTGACCCCTGTACACTATCCAACCGATAACTTTACACTCTCCTGCCACCTTCTCATCCTGTGCCCTGCTGACCCCTGTACACTGCCCAACTGATTGCATTACACTCTTCTGCTGACCTCCCATCCTGTGCCTTGCTGACCCCTGTACACTGCCCAACTGATTCCATTACACTCTTCTGCTGACCTCCCATCCTGTGCCCTGCTGACCCCTGTACACTGCCCAACTGATTCCATTACACTCTTCTGCTGACCTCCCATCCTGTGCCCTGCTGACCCCTGTACACTGCCCAACTGATTCCTTTACACTCTTCTGCTGACATCCCATCCTGTGTCCTGCTGATCCCTGTACACTGCCCAACTGATTCCTTTACACTCTTCTGCTGACCCCCCATCCTGTGCCCTGCTGACCCCTGTACACTGCCCAACCGATTCCTTTACACTTCTGACGACCTCCCATCCTGTGCCCTGCTGATCCCTTTACACTGCCAACTGATTCCTTTACACTCTTCTGCTGACCTCCCATCCTGTGCCCTGCTGACCCCTGTACACTGCCCAACTGATTCCTTTACACTCTTCTGCTGACCTCCCATCCTGTGCCCTGCTGACCCCTGTACACTCCCCTACTGATTCCTTTACACTCTTCTGCTGATCTCCCATCCTGTGCCCTGCTGACCCCTGTACACTGCCCAACTATTCATTTACACTATTCTAATGACCTCCCATCCTGTGCCCTGCTGACCCCTGTACACTGTCCATCTGATTCCTTTACACTCTTCTGCAGACCTCCCATCCTGTGCCCTGCTGACCCCTGTACACTGTCCATCTGATTCCTTTACACTCTTCTGCTGACCTCCCATCCTGTGCCCTGCTGACCCCTGTACACTGCCCAACTGATTCCTTTACACTCTTCTGCTGACCTCCCATCCTGTGCCCTGCTGACCCCTATACACTGCCCAACTGATTACTTTACACTCTTCTGCTGACCTCCCATCCTGTGTCCTGCTGACCCCTGTACACTGCCAAACTGATTCCTTTACACTCTTCTGCTTACCTCCCATTCTGTGCCCTGCTGACCCCTGTACACTATCCAACCGATTCCTTTACACTCTTCTGCTGACCTCCCATCCTCTGCCCTGCTGACCCCTGTACACTGCCCAACTGATTCCTTTACACTCTTCTGCTGACCTCCCATGCTGTGCCCTGCTGACCCCTGTACACTATCCAACCGATTCCTTTACACTCTTCTGCTGACCTCCCATCCTGTGCCCTGCTGACCCCTGTACACTGCCCAACTGATTCCTTTACACTCTTCTGCTGACCTCCCATCCTGTGCCCTGCTGACCCCTGTACACTGCCCAACCAATTCCTATACACTCTTCTACTGACCTCCCATCCTGTGTCCTGCTGACCCCTGTACACTGCCCAACTGATTCCTTTACACTCTTCTGCTGACCCCCCATCCTGTGCCCTGCTGACCCCTGTACACTATCCAACCGATAACTTTACACTCTCCTGCCACCTTCTCATCCTGTGCCCTGCTGACCCCTGTACACTGCCCAACTGATTCCATTACACTCTTCTGCTGACCCCCCATCATGTGCCTTGCTGACCCCTGTACACTGCCCAACTGATTCCTTTACACTCTTCTGCTGACCTCCCATCCTGTGCCCTGCTGACCCCTGTACACTGCCCAAATGATTCCATTACACTCTTCTGCTGACCTCCCATCCTGTGCCCTGCTGACCCCTGTACACTGCCCAACTGATTCCTTTACACTCTTCTGCTGACCTCCCATCCTGTGCCCTGCTGACCCCTATACACTGCCCAACTGATTACTTTACACTCTTCTGCTGACCTCCCATCCTGTGTCCTGCTGACCCCTGTACAGTGCCAAACTGATTCCTTTACACTCTTCTGCTTACCTCCCATTCTGTGCCCTGCTGACCCCTGTACACTATCCAACCGATTCCTTTACACTCTTCTGCTGACCTCCCATCCTCTGCCCTGCTGACCCCTGTACACTGCCCAACTGATTCCTTTACACTCTTCTGCTGACCTCCCATGCTGTGCCCTGCTGACCCCTGTACACTATCCAACCGATTCCTTTACACTCTTCTGCTGACCTCCCATCCTGTGCCCTGCTGACCCCTGTACACTGCCCAACTGATTCCTTTACACTCTTCTGCTGACCTCCCATCCTGTGCCCTGCTGACCCCTGTACACTGCCCAACCAATTCCTATACACTCTTCTGCTGACCTCCCATCCTGTGTCCTGCTGACCCCTGTACACTGCCCAACTGATTCCTTTACACTCTTCTGCTGACCCCCCATCCTGTGCCCTGCTGACCCCTGTACACTATCCAACCGATAACTTTACACTCTCCTGCCACCTTCTCATCCTGTGCCCTGCTGACCCCTGTACACTGCCCAACTGATTCCATTACACTCTTCTGCTGACCCCCCATCATGTGCCTTGCTGACCCCTGTACACTGCCCAACTGATTCCTTTACACTCTTCTGCTGACCTCCCATCCTGTGCCCTGCTGACCCCTGTACACTGCCCAACTGATTCCATTACACTCTTCTGCTGACCTCCCATCCTGTGCCCTGCTGACCCCTGTACACTGCCCAACTATTCCTTTACACTCTCCTGCTGACCTCCCATCCTGTGCCCTGCTGACCCCTTTACACTGCCCAACTGACTCCTTTACACTCTTCTGCTGACCTCCCATCCTGTGCCCTGCTGACCCCTGTACACTGCCCAACTGATTCCTTTACACTCTTCTGCTGACCTCCCATCCTGTGCCCTGCTGACCCCTGTACACTGCCCATCTGATTCCTTTACACTCTTCTGCTGACCTCCCATCCTGTGCCCTGCTGACCCCTGTACACTGCTCAACTATTCATTTACACTCTTCTGCTGACCTCCCATCCTGTGCCCTGCTGACCCCTGTACACTATCCAACCAATTCCTTTACACTCTTCTGCCACCTTCTCATCTTGTGCCCTGCTGACCCCTGTACACTGCCCAACTGATTCCATTACACTCTTCTGCTGACCTCCCATCCTGTGCCCTGCTGACCCCTGTACACTGCCCAACTGATTCCTTTACACTCTTCTGCTGACATCCCATCCTGTGCCCTGCTGACCCCTTTACACTGCCCAACTGATTCCTTTACACTCTTCTGCTGACCTCCCATCCTGTGCCCTGCTGACCCCTGTACACTGCCCAACTGACTCCTTTACACTCTTCTGCTGATCTCCCATCCTGTGCCCTGCTGACCCCTGTACACTGCCCAACTGATTCCTTTACACTTCTGCCGACCTCCCATCCTGTGCCCTGCTGATCCCTTTACACTGCCAACTGATTCCTTTACACTCTTCTGCTGACCTCCCATCCTGTGCCCTGCTGACCCCTGTACACTGCCCAACTGATTCCTTTACACTCTTCTGCTGACCTCCCATCCTGTGCCCTGCTGACCCCTGTACACTCCCCTACTGATTCCTTTACACTCTTCTGCTGATCTCCCATCCTGTGCCCTGCTGACCCCTGTACACTGCCCAACCTATTCCTTTACACTCTTCTGCTGACCTCCCATCCTGTGCCCTGCTGACCCCTGTACACTGCTCAACCGATTCCTTTACACTCTTCTGCTTACCTCCCATCCTGTACCCCGCTGAACCCTGTACACTGCTCAACTGGTTCCTTTACACTCTTCTGCTGACCTCCCATCCTGTGCCCTGCTGACCCCTGTACACTGCCCAACTGGTTCCTTTACACTCTTCTGCTGACCTCCCATCCTGTGCCCTCTCTGACCCCTGTACACTGCCCAACTGACTCCTTTACACTCTTCTGCTGACCTCCCATGCTGTGCCCTGCTGACCCCTGTACACTGCCCAACTGATTCCTTTACACTCTTCTGCTGACCTCCCATTCTGTGCCCTGCTGACCCCTGTACACTGCCCAACTGATTCCTTTACACTTCTGCCGACCTCCCATCCTGTGCCCTGCTGACCCCTTTACACTGCCCAACTGATTCCTTTACACTCTTCTGCTGACCTCCCATCCTGTACCCCGCTGACCCCTGTACACTGCCCAACTGGTTCCTTTACACTCTTCTGCTGACCTCCCATCCTGTGCCCTGCTGACCCCTGTACACTGCCCAACTGGTTCCTTTACACTCTTCTGCTGACCTCCCATCCTGTGCCCTGCTGACCCCTGTACACTGCCCAACTGACTCCTTTACACTCTTCTGCTGACCTCCCATGCTGTGCCCTGCTGAGCCCTGTACACTGCCCAACTGATTCCTTTACACTCTTCTGCTGACCTCCCATCCTGTGCCCTGCTGACCCCTGTACACTGCCCAACTGATTCCTTTACACTTCTGCCGACCTCCCATCCTGTGCCCTGCTGACCCCTTTACACTGCCCAACTGATTCCTTTACACTCTTCTGCTGACCTCCCATCCTGTGCCCTGCTGACCCTTGTACACTGCCCAACTGATTCCTTTACACTCTTCTGCTGACCTCCCATCCTGTGCCCTGCTGACCCCTGTACACTGCCCAACTTATTCCTTTACACTGTTCTGCTGACCTCCCATCCTGTGCCCTGCTGACCGCTGTACACTGCCCAACTGATTCCTTTACACTCTTCTGCTGACCTCCCATCCTGTGCCCTGCTGACCCGTGAACACTGCCCAACTGATTCCTTTACACTCTTCTGCTTACCTTCCATCCTGTGCCCTGCTGACCCCTGTACACTGCCCAACTGAATCCTTTACACTCTTCTGCTGACCTCCCATCCTGTGCCCTGCTGACCCCTGTACACTGCCCAACCGATTCCTTTACACTCTTCTGCTGACCTCCCATCCTGTGCCCTGCTGACCCTTGTACACTGCCCAACTGATTCCTTTACACTCTTCTGCTGACCTCCCATCCTGTGCCCTGCTGACCCCTTTACACTGCCCAACTGACTCCTTTACACTCTTCTGCTGACCTCCCATCCTGTGCCCTGCTGACCCCTGTACACTGCCCAACTGATTCCTTTACACTCTTCTGCTGACCTCCCATCCTGTGCCCTGCTGAACCCTGTACACTGCCCAACTGATTCCTTTACACTTCTGCCGACCTCCCATCCTGTGCCCTGCTGACCCCTTTACACTGCCCAACTGATTCCTTTACACTCTTCTGCTGACCTCCCATCCTGTGCCCTGCTGACCCCTGTACACTGCCCAACTTATTCCTTTACACTGTAATGCTGAACTCCCATCCTGTGCCCTGCTGACCCCTGTACACTGCCCAACTGATTCCTTTACACTCTTCTGCTGACCTCCCATCCTGTGCCCTGCTGACCCGTGAACACTGCCCAACTGATTCCTTTACACTCTTCTGCTTTCCTTCCATCCTGTGCCCTGCTGACCCGTGAACAATGCCCAACTGATTCCTTTACACTCTTCTGCTTTCCTTCCATCCTGTGCCCTGCTGACCCCTTTACACTGCCCAACTGATTCCTTTACACTCTTCTGCTGACCTCCCATCCTGTGCCCTGCTGACCCCTGTACACTGCCCAACTGATTCCTTTACACTCTTCTGCTGACATCCCATCCTGTGCCCTGCTGACCCATTTACACTGCCCAACTGATTCCTTTACACTCTTCTGCTGACCTCCCATCCTGTGCCCTGCTGACCCCTGTACACTGCCCAACTGATTGCATTACACTCTTCTACTGACCTCCCATCCTGTGTCCTGCTGATCCCTGTACACTGCCCAACTGATTCCTTTACACTCTTCTGCTGACCCCCCATCCTGTGCCCTGCTGACCCCTGTACACTGCCCAACCGATTCCTTTACACTTCTGACGACCTCCCATCCTGTGCCCTGCTGATCCCTTTACACTGCCAACTGATTCCTTTACACTCTTCTGCTGACCTCCCATCCTGTGCCCTGCTGACCCCTGTACACTGCCCAACTGATTCCTTTACACTCTTCTGCTGACCTCCCATCCTGTGCCCTGCTGACCCCTGTACACTCCCCTACTGATTCCTTTACACTCTTCTGCTGATCTCCCATCCTGTGCCCTGCTGACCCCTGTACACTGCCCAACCTATTCCTTTACACTCTTCTGCTGACCTCCCATCCTGTGCCCTGCTGACCCCTGTACACTGCTCAACCGATTCCTTTACACTCTTCTGCTTACCTCCCATCCTGTACCCCGCTGAACCCTGTACACTGCCCAACTGGTTCCTTTACACTCTTCTGCTGACCTCCCATCCTGTGCCCTGCTGACCCCTGTACACTGCCCAACTGGTTCCTTTACACTCTTCTGCTGACCTCCCATCCTGTGCCCTGCTGACCCCTGTACACTGCCCAACTGACTCCTTTACACTCTTCTGCTGACCTCCCATGCTGTGCCCTGCTGACCCCTGTACACTGCCCAACTGATTCCTTTACACTCTTCTGCTGACCTCCCATTCTGTGCCCTGCTGACCCCTGTACACTGCCCAACTGATTCCTTTACACTTCTGCCGACCTCCCATCCTGTGCCCTGCTGACCCCTTTACACTGCCCAACTGATTCCTTTACACTCTTCTGCTGACCTCCCATCCTGTACCCCGCTGACCCCTGTACACTGCCCAACTGGTTCCTTTACACTCTTCTGCTGACCTCCCATCCTGTGCCCTGCTGACCCCTGTACACTGCCCAACTGGTTCCTTTACACTCTTCTGCTGACCTCCCATCCTGTGCCCTGCTGACCCCTGTACACTGCCCAACTGACTCCTTTACACTCTTCTGCTGACCTCCCATGCTGTGCCCTGCTGACCCCTGTACACTGCCCAACTGATTCCTTTACACTCTTCTGCTGACCTCCCATCCTGTGCCCTGCTGACCCCTGTACACTGCCCAACTGATTCCTTTACACTTCTGCCGACCTCCCATCCTGTGCCCTGCTGACCCCTTTACACTGCCCAACTGATTCCTTTACACTCTTCTGCTGACCTCCCATCCTGTGCCCTGCTGACCCTTGTACACTGCCCAACTGATTCCTTTACACTCTTCTGCTGACCTCCCATCCTGTGCCCTGCTGACCCCTGTACACTGCCCAACTTATTCCTTTACACTGTTCTGCTGACCTCCCATCCTGTGCCCTGCTGACCGCTGTACACTGCCCAACTGATTCCTTTACACTCTTCTGCTGACCTCCCATCCTGTGCCCTGCTGACCCGTGAACACTGCCCAACTGATTCCTTTACACTCTTCTGCTTACCTTCCATCCTGTGCCCTGCTGACCCCTGTACACTGCCCAACTGATTCCTTTACACTCTTCTGCTGACCTCCCATCCTGTGCCCTGCTGAACCCTGTACACTGCCCAACTGATTCCTTGACACTTCTGCCGACCTCCCATCCTGTGCCCTGCTGACCCCTTTACACTGCCCAACTGATTCCTTTACACTCTTCTGCTGACCTCCCATCCTGTGCCCTGCTGACCCGTGAACACTGCCCAACTGATTCCTTTACACTCTTCTGCTTTCCTTCCATCCTGTGCCCTGCTGACCCCTGTACACTGCCCAACTTATTCCTTTACACTGTTATGCTGTACTCCCATCCTGTGCCCTGCTGACCCCTGTACACTGCCCAACTGATTCCTTTACACTCTTCTGCTGACCTCCCATCCTGTGCCCTGCTGACCCGTGAACACTGCCCAACTGATTCCTTTACACTCTTCTGCTTTCCTTCCATCCTGTGCCCTGCTGACCCGTGAACAATGCCCAACTGATTCCTTTACACTCTTCTGCTTTCATTCCATCCTGTGCCCTGCTGACCCCTTTACACTGCCCAATTGATTCCTTTACACTCTTCTGCTGACCTCCCATCCTGTGCCCTGCTGACCCCTGTACACTGCCCAACTGATTCCTTTACACTCTTCTGCTGACCTCCCATCCTGTGCCTTGCTGACCCCTGTACACTGCCCATCTGATTCCTTTACACTCTTCTGCTGACCTCCCATCCTGTGCCCTGCTGACCCCTGTACACTGCTGAACTATTCATTTACACTCTTCTGCTTACCTCCCATCCTGTGCCCTGCTGACCCCTGTACACTATCCAACCAATTCCTTTACACTCTCCTGCCACCTTCTCATCTTGTGCCCTGCTGACCCCTGTACACTGCCCAACTGATTCCATTACACTCTTCTGCTGACCTCCCATCCTGTTCCCTGCTGACCCCTGTACACTGCCCAACTGATTCCATTACACTCTTCTGCTGACCTCCCATCCTGTGCCCTGCTGACCCCTGTACACTGCCCAACTGATTCCATTACACTCTTCTGCTGACCCCCCATCCTGTGCCCTGCTGACCCCTGTACACTGCCCAACTGATTCCTTTACACTTCTGCCGACCTCCCATCCTGTGCCCTGCTGATCCCTTTACACTGCCAACTGATTCCTTTACACTCTTCTGCTGACCTCCCATCCTGTGCCCTGCTGACCCCTGTACACTGCCCAACTGATTCCATTACACTCTTCTGCTGACCCCCCATCCTGTGCCCTGCTGACCCCTGTACACTGCCCAACTGATTCCTTTACACTTCTGCCGACCTCCCATCCTGTGCCCTGCTGATCCCTTTACACTGCCAACTGATTCCTTTACACTCTTCTGCTGACCTCCCATCCTGTGCCCTGCTGACCCCTGTACACTATCCAACTGATTCCTTTACACTCTTCTGCTGACCTCCCATCCTGTGCCCTGCTGACCCCTGTACACTGCCCTACTGATTCCTTTACACTCTTCTGCTGATCTTCCATCCTGTGCCCTGCTGACCCCTGTACACTGCTCAACCGATTCCTTTACACTCTTCTGCTGACCTCCCATCCTGTGCCCTGCTGACCCCTGTACACTGCCCTACTGATTCCTTTACACTCTTCTTCTGATCTTCCATCCTGTGCCCTGCTGACCCCTGTACACTGCCCTACTGATTCCTTTACACTCTTCTGCCGCCCTCCCATCCTGTGCCCTGTTGATCCCTGTACACTGCCCAACTGATTCCTTTACACTCTCCTGCTGACCTCCCATCATGAGCTCTGCTGACCCCTGTACACTGCCCAACTGATTCATTTACACTCTTCTGCTGACCTCCCATCCTGTGCCCTGCTGACCCCTGTACACTGCCCAACCAATTCCTTTACACTCTTCTACTGACCTCCCATCCTGTGTCCTGCTGACCCCTGTACACTGCCCAACTGATTCCTTTACACTCTTCTGCTGACCCCCCATCCTGTGTCCTGCTGACCCCTGTACACTGCCCAACTGATTCCTTTACACTTCTGCCGACCTCCCATCCTGTGCCCTGCTGACCCCTTTACACTGCCCAACTGATTCCTTTACACTCTTCTGCTGACCTCCCATCCTGTGCCCTGCTGACCCTTGTACACTGCCCAACTGATTCCTTTACACTCTTCTGCTGACCTCCCATCCTGTGCCCTGCTGACCCCTGTACACTGCCCAACTTATTCCTTTACACTGTTCTGCTGACCTCCCATCCTGTGCCCTGCTGACCGCTGTACACTGCCCAACTGATTCCTTTACACTCTTCTGCTGACCTCCCATCCTGTGCCCTGCTGACCCGTGAACACTGCCCAACTGATTCCTTTACACTCTTCTTCTTACCTTCCATCCTGTGCCCTGCTGACCCCTGTACACTGCCCAACTGATTCCTTTACACTCTTCTGCTGACCTCCCATCCTGTGCCCTGCTGACCCCTGTACACTATCCAACCGATTCCTTTACACTCTTCTGCTGACCTCCCATCCTGTGCCCTGCTGACCCTTGTACACTGCCCAACTGATTCCTTTACACTCTTCTGCTGACCTCCCATCCTGTGCCCTGCTGACCCCTTTACACTGCCAACTGACTCCTTTACACTCTTCTGCTGACCTCCCATCCTGTGCCCTGCTGACCCCTGTACACTGCCCAACTGATTCCTTTACACTCTTCTGCTGACCTCCCATCCTGTGCCCTGCTGAACCCTGTACACTGCCCAACTGATTCCTTGACACTTCTGCCGACCTCCCATCCTGTGCCCTGCTGACCCCTTTACACTGCCCAACTGATTCCTTTACACTCTTCTGCTGACCTCCCATCCTGTGCCCTGCTGACCCGTGAACACTGCCCAACTGATTCCTTTACACTCTTCTGCTTTCCTTCCATCCTGTGCCCTGCTTACCCCTGTACACTGCCCAACTTATTCCTTTACACTGTTATGCTGTACTCCCATCCTGTGCCCTGCTGACCCCTGTACACTGCCCAACTGATTCCTTTACACTCTTCTGCTGACCTCCCATCCTGTGCCCTGCTGACCCGTGAACACTGCCCAACTGATTCCTTTACACTCTTCTGCTTTCCTTCCATCCTGTGCCCTGCTGACCCGTGAACAATGCCCAACTGATTCCTTTACACTCTTCTGCTTTCCTTCCATCCTGTGCCCTGCTGACCCCTTTACACTGCCCAATTGATTCCTTTACACTCTTCTGCTGACCTCCCATCCTGTGCCCTGCTGACCCCTGTACACTGCCCAACTGATTCCTTTACACTCTTCTGCTGACCTCCCATCCTGTGCCCTGCTGACCCCTGTACACTGCCCATCTGATTCCTTTACACTCTTCTGCTGACCTCCCATCCTGTGCCCTGCTGACCCCTGTACACTGCTGAACTATTCATTTACACTCTTCTGCTGACCTCCCATCCTGTGCCCTGCTGACCCCTGTACACTATCCAACCAATTCCTTTACACTCTCCTGCCACCTTCTCATCCTGTGCCCTGCTGACCCCTGTACACTGCCCAACTGATTCCATTACACTCTTCTGCTGACCTCCCATCCTGTTCCCTGCTGACCCCTGTACACTGCCCAACTGATTCCATTACACTCTTCTGCTGACCTCCCATCCTGTGCCCTGCTGACCCCTGTACACTGCCCAACTGATTCCATTACACTCTTCTGCTGACCCCCCATCCTGTGCCCTGCTGACCCCTGTACACTGCCCAACTGATTCCTTTACACTTCTGCCGACCTCCCATCCTGTGCCCTGCTGATCCCTTTACACTGCTAACTGATTCCTTTACACTCTTCTGCTGACCTCCCATCCTGTGCCCTGCTGACCCCTGTACACTATCCAACTGATTCCTTTACACTCTTCTGCTGACCTCCCATCCTGTGCCCTGCTGACCCCTGTACACTGCCCTACTGATTCCTTTACACTCTTCTGCTGATCTTCCATCCCGTGCCCTGCTGACCCCTGTACACTGCTCAACCGATTCCTTTACACTCTTCTGCTGACCTCCCATCCTGTGCCCTGCTGACCCCTGTACACTGCCCTACTGATTCCTTTACACTCTTCTGCTGATCTTCCATCCTGTGCCCTGCTGACCCCTGTACACTGCCCTACTGATTCCTTTACACTCTTCTGCCGCCCTCCCATCCTGTGCCCTGTTGATCCCTGTACACTGCCCAACTGATTCCTTTACACTCTCCTGCTGACCTCCCATCATGAGCTCTGCTGACCCCTGTACACTGCCCAACTGATTCATTTACACTCTTCTGCTGACCTCCCATCCTGTGCCCTGCTGACCCCTGTACACTGCCCAACCAATTCCTTTACACTCTTCTACTGACCTCCCATCCTGTGTCCTGCTGACCCCTGTACACTGCCCAACTGATTCCTTTACACTCTTCTGCTGACCCCCCATCCTGTGCCCTGCTGACCCCTGTACACTATCCAACCGATAACTTTACACTCTCCTGCCACCTTCTCATCCTGTGCCCTGCTGACCCCTGTACACTGCCCAACTGATTCCTTTACACTCTTCTGCTGACCTCCCATCCTGTGCCCTGCTGACCCCTGTACACTGCCCAACTGATTCCTTTACACTTCTGCTGACCTCCCATGCTGTGCCCTGCTGACCCCTGTACACTGCCCAACTATTCCTTTACACTCTCCTGCTGACCTCCCATCCTGTGCCCTGCTGACCCCTGTACACTGCCCAACTGATTCCTTTACACTCTTCTGCTGACCCCCCATCCTGTGCCCTGCTGACCCCTGTACACTATCCAACCGATAACTTTACACTCTCCTGCCACCTTCTCATCCTGTGCCCTGCTGACCCCTGTACACCTCCCAACTGATTGCATTACACTCTTCTGCTGACCTCCCATCCTGTGCCTTGCTGACCCCTGTACACTGCCCAACTGATTCCATTACACTCTTCTGCTGACCTCCCATCCTGTGCCCTGCTGACCCCTGTACACTGCCCAACTGATTCCTTTACACTTCTGCTGACCTCCCATCCTGTGCCCTGCTGACCCCTGTACACTGCCCAACTGATTCCTTTACACTCTTCTGCTGACCTCCCATCCTGTGCCCTGCTGACCCATTTACACTGCCAACTGATTCCTTTACACTCTTCTGCTGACCTCCCATCCTGTGCCCTGCTGACCCCTGTACACTGCCCAACTGATTCCTTTACACTCTTCTGCTGACCTCCCATCCTGTGCTCTGCTGACCCCTGTACACTGCCCAACTGATTCCTTTACACTCTTCTTCTGACCTCCCATCCTGAGCTCTGCTGACCCCTGTACACTGCCCAACTGATTCCTTTACACTCTTCTGCTGACCTCCCATCCTGTGCCCTGCTGACCCCTGTACACTGCTTTGCAAACTGCTGACCCTATCCTCCACCCCCTGAAATTTTATAACTGCACCCCCACATCAGACTGGCTAGACCCGGCCCTGGTTTGTAAGTCTAAAAATACCTTGTTCCATGCGGTGGAACCCCTGTGTGTGTATGTGTGTGATTTCTATTCTCTATTCCCAGAGCCCTGGATATTCTGCTTTCCCGAGGAAGACATTGAAACATTTTGTGAAGTTGTCCACCTTCTCAGCGAACTCTTCTAATCTATGGAGGGGACCAAACAGATCTACATACAAAGATCCGAACACACAACGATCGAATAACCCCAACAATACCAAATACTCACCAACTCCTAATCCTCTTCTCTTCTACATGACAGCTGGAGGGGGTTATGGGGGCCGAATCAGCCTCTCCCCGGTATAGGGAGGTGAGATGACTACAGGTTTGTGCTAAAGGGACTGAAATCTGCTGACATTTCCCGTTATGGGAATTCCACAATAACAGCCGAGTCCTTATCACTGTCAGCAATGTGTATGTGTAATATCCCTCCCCCTGTTCTACCGGCCAATCACATACCACGAAGGACTATTTCCTCATCATTTCTGTTCTCTACAAACCCCGAAAGAGAAATCTCCAACCTAGACACCTTCCCAGCCAGAAATCTTCATCTACAAAGACATTTCTACTGAACCAGAGGAGCTTACACTCTAATGTTCCCTCCCCCACAGTCACATCAGTCTCTGTACCAGAGCAGCTTACACACTAATGTCCCCTCCCCCACAGTCACATCAGTCTCTGTACCAGAGGAGCTTACACTCTAATGTCCCCTCCCCCACAGTCACATCAGTCTCTGTACCAGAGGAGCTTACGCTCTAATGTCCCCTCCCCCACAGTCACATCAGTCTCTGTACCAGAGGAGCTTACACTCTAATGTTCCCTCCCCCACAGTCACATCAGTCTATGCACCAGAGGAGCTTACACTCTAATGTCCCCTCCCCCACAGTCACATCAGTCTCTGTACAGAGGAACTTACACTCTAATGTCCCCTCCCCCACAGTCACATCAGTCTCTGTACCAGAGGAGCTTACACTCTAATGTCCCCTCCCCCACAGTCACATCAGTCTCTGTACCAGAGGAGCTTACACTCTAATGTCCCCTCCCCCACAGTCACATCAGTCTCTGTACCAGAGGAGCTTACACTCTAATGTCCCCTCCCCCACAGTCACATCAGTCTCTGTACCAGAGGAGCTTACACTCTAATGTCCCCTCCCCCACAGTCACATCAGTCTCTGTACCAGAGGAGCTTACACTCTAATGTCCCCTCCCCCACAGTCACATCAATCTCTGTACCAGAGGAGCTTACACTCTAATTTCCCCTCCCCCAGTCACATCAGTTTCTGTACCAGAGGAGCTTAAACTCTAATGTCCCCTCCCCCACAGTCACATCAATCTCTGTACCAGAGGAGCTTACACTCTAATGTCCCCTCCCCCAGTCACATCAGTCTCTGTACCAGAGGAGCTTACACTCTAATGGTCCTCCCCCACAGTCACATCAGTCTCTGTACCAGAGGAGCTTACACTCTAATGTCCCCTCCCCCACAGTCACATCAGTGTCTGTACAGAAGTGCTTACACTCTAATGTCCCCTCCCCCACAGTCACATCAATCTCTGTACCAGAGGAGCTTACACTCTAATGTCCCCTCCCCCCACAGTCACATCAGTCTCTGTACCAGAGGAGCTTACACTCTAATGTCCCCTCCCCCACAGCCACATCAGTCTCTGTATAGAGGAGCTTACACTCTAATGTCCCCTCCCCCACAGTCACATCAGTCTCTGTACAGAGGAGCTTACGCTCTAATGTCCCCTCCCCCACAATCCCATCAGTCTCTGTACCAGAGGAGCTTACACTCTAATGTCCCCTCCCCCACAGTCACATCAGTCTCTGTACCAGAGGAGCTTACGCTCTAATGTCCCCTCCCCCACAGTCACATCAGTCTCTTTACCAGAGAAGCTTACGCTCTAATGTCCCCTCCCTCACAGTCACATCAGTCTCTTTACCGGAGGAGCTTACACTCTAATGTCCCCTCCCACACAGTCACATCAGTCTCTGTACCAGAGGAGCTTACACTCTAATGTCCCCTCCCACACAGTCACATCAGTCTCTGTACCAGAGGAGCTTACACTCTAATGTCCCCTCCCCCACAGTCACATCAGTCTCTCTACCGGAGGAGCTTACACTCTAATGTCCCCTCCCACACAGTCACATCAGTCTCTGTACCAGAGGAGCTTACACTCTAATGTCCCCTCCCCCACAGTCACATCAGTCTCTCTACCGGAGGAGCTTACACTCTAATGTCCCCTCCCCCACAGTCACATCAGTCTCTCTACCGGAGGAGCTTACACTCTAATGTCCCCTCCCCCACAGTCACATCATTCTCTTTACCAGAGGAGCTTACACTCTAATGTCCCCTCCCCCGTAGTCACATCAGTCTCTTTACCAGAGGAGCTTACACTCTAATGTCCCCTCCCCCACAGTCACATCAGTCTCTGTACCAGAGAATCTTACACTCTAATGTCCCCTCCCCCACAGTCACATCAGTCTCTTTACCAGAGGAGCTTACACTCTAATGTCCTTTCCCCACAGTCACATCAGTCTCTTTACCAGAGGAGCTTACACTCTAATGTCCCCTCCCCCACAGTCACATCAGTCTCTGCACCAGAGGAGCTTCCACTCTGCACCAGAGAGGTTGTGTTGCAGGTGCTCTCCCTCTCCAGACACTAGGGGGCCAGGCCTGCTCGCCTGGCCCCAGAAACATGGCCTCTTCTGGGCTAGGCTCAGACCATGCTCCCCCTGAGGGACCCAGCTTGCCTTCCCATACTTTACCAGCACCTGAAGACCTTGGCTGTGGCCCTAAAAGTGGGGAATCCCTCCCTGTTTTTAGAGAGCGGGTTGCTGATTATCTGGTGAGAATCGCAAAGGAGGAGGAAAAGTTGGTGAGTCTAAAAACTGACTACAAGAAAAAGAAAGTTCTCCATGACAAGTCATGGAGCAGCAAGAGGCAGAGCATGAAGCCGGAGATGAAGGGTTTGGAGGACGTCATGGAGCAGCAAGAGGCAGAGTATGAAGCCGGAGATGAAGGGTTTGGAGGTCGCCATTAAGAAGCAGCAGAATCTGGTAAAGACGCTGAAGGAGAAGAGCGGAGCTTTCAGAGAAAAGTTCCGGAATGAGGAGAGGTTCCGGAAGATGAAGGGAGACTCCGGTAAGGATCCAGCATCGGCGGTGGCAGTACGGGTGGAGAGTGTGGAGGGGGTCCTGGATGCTGCCCCTGCTATCCCATCCACCTCAGGATCTGCTTCCCTGGAGGAAATGTCAGCCTCTGCCCCCCTCCCTCCACAGCAAGCTGGAGGAACAGCACAGGAGGTAGAGGAATATGGTGGAGGGCTGCTAAAGTACATTGAGGAATTGGAGTCTTCCCTAATTGGAAGAACTTTCCGTTTTTCTGAGGACTCTGAGGATGAAGATGACGGTGAGGACTCTGTACCTGGTCCTGTAAAGGAGAAAAAAACAGAAAAGCCGCGCTTTATTAAAAGTGCCATTTTGGACTCCAGTGTGGACAGCCATGTGCACTGCAGTGTTTTGGAGGGAAATCCTCCTGTGTGTGCACAGAGCTCTGCAGGGAAGATGGCTGCTGTGCCTGCAGGACTGCACTCTGCTGGGACTGAGGACTCTGATACCAGGAACCCTGTGACTGTGGACTCTGCTGGGGGGAAGGTAAAGGGGGGATCTGAGACTATTGCTGGACAACCTCTGCTGATGGCTGCAAATGCAGCAGAAAATGGGAGGGAAATTGTCAGCAGCACTCTGAAAGGGGTTGCTGAAACCCAGGGGAGAGTGACCAGGAGTGGAAGGCTTTTGCCTAAGAGGAGTATGTTGGGGGAGGGGGAGACAGGAGCATCTGGTGTGAGTGGGTCTGCTGGGAGCAGTAGTGCCACGAGTGAAAGGAAACATATGGATGATAAGAGTGCTTGCAGTGCTGGAAAGGGGAATGCCTGTGTGTTGGTGGATGGAGGGACTGCTGCTGCCTCTGATGGTGGTCTGCAGAGCGGGGGCTCTGAGGTTCCTGCAACCAATGGGCGGGGTGCAGCTTTAAGGTCCACTACATCTAATGCTGCAAATAAGACCTATGCTGGGGCTCTGGCTGGGAGGAGGGGGTCACATCATGCTGTCAGCTCTGGGGGGAGGTCTGCTGCAGGTCTGCCATCTGCACCCCTGTCCTTCAGGAGGAGGAATTTGGTGCAGCTCAGATGGGAAGGTGGGGGTGCTCCCCCGGTCAGGATGTCGGTGGTGGACAGGATTTTGGAGATGGGGTTTAGGGCGGATGACATCTTCGCCTTGATCAGCCCTGTAGGATCCTATGAGTATGATCTGTCCTTTGTGCGCCCCGAGTCTCTGGATATATTCTGGGAGAAGTATGAACACATGTATAAGGGTCTGCCGGAGTGGAGGGGACTTGTCCCAAAGGTTGTCTCACGCCAACCTCTAGTGAAGACGGTCACCATTCTAGTACGGAATGAGTCCATTCCTTCGGCTGACTTGGCTGTCTGGCTGAGGAGATTTGGGGAGCTACTTGCACCCCTGAGGAAGATTGTGGATGAGAGAGGGATATGGACTGGTGGGTGGTCGGTGCAGATGAGGTTGTATGTGTGTGGGAATGTGGTCCAGCATCTGCCCTCCTCAGCCTTCATTGGGAAGGACAGGATTGTGGTGTTCTACCCTGGACAGCCCAAGCTCTGCAATAAGTGCGGTTCTCGGGGTCACTTCGCCTCCTCATGTCCAGAGATGAAGTGCTCCCTATGTCAGGATCTGGGGCATCTGGTTCTCGGGGTCACTTCGCCTCCTCATGTCCAGAGATGAAGTGCTCCCTATGTCAGGATCTGGGGCATCTGGCTAAGGATTGTAATATCATCAGGTGCAATCTGTGTGATAAGGTTGGCCATTCGTACAACCGGTGCCCTGAGGCCATGCACAACCAGTCAGCTTTGGTGGAAGAGTTTTTTCGTCTAGACATGGAGGAGGCACAGGAGAGGGAGGCTGTGCCAGGGGTCCCCAATGTCTCTGTCCCTGTGGTCCCAGTGTCTGATGGTCCCTCTAATGTGTCATCTCCTTGTGTTGTGCCCCCTGAGTCAGTGTCCGTGGATGTTGTGTCTGATCCTCCTGTGTCAGTTTCCCCAGAGGTAGTGGGGGCTGTGGAGGGAACTGGACCAATGTGTATGGTTGCACCGACCCCCCCTCCCCGGCGTCAGAGGGTCAGAGCGCGTGAGGCGCTGGGGGGTGGAGTGAATGATGGTGGGGGTGTTGGGGTGAAGGTTGGGGGGACTGCTGTGGTGAGTGGAGAGAGTGGGGTGGATGATGTTGTTGGTGATGGTGGAAGGGAAGGGGAGGGGGCTTTGCGGGCCGGTTTATCAAATGATGATATGGAGTGGTTGGAGGCAAAAAGGAAGTCTGGGAAGAAGAAGCGGAAGAAGGATGTGCCTGTACCTGACCCTGGGAGGGTGGAGGTGTCAAACACATTTGAAGTGTTATCTGAGGTGGAGGATGAGGGATCTTCAGGGGATGAGTCTCTGGTTTCCATGGAGGAGGAAACACAGAGGACTATGAAGCGTGTAGGGTCTCCAAGTAGGGAGGGGGGTAAGCAGGCTAAGAAACGGGTACCTCGATCATCCTGATGGCGGTTCCCACTCCTTTGAAGGTGGCGACCATTAATGTCGCCAGCATAAAATCAGTAAGCGCTCGTAACATGGCCTTATTTTTGCTCAGCAGGTTTGATGCTGACATTTTCTTTTTGCAAGAGACCAGGTTGTCCAGTTTGGGGGATGTTCATATGGCGAAGAAGGAGTGGAGGCGCGGCCCCTCCTTCTGGTCTCTTGCGGCCGAGCCTCACACTGGAGTTGCGGTACTTTTTTCCGGCATGGTAACCTGTCGGCGGATTATTGAGGTAGAAATGGGGAGATGCATGGTCTTAGACGTCTCCATGGGGGGGCAGGACCTGCGCCTGATTAACATCTATGGGCCCCAGACAAAATGGGACAGGAAATGCCTCTTCATGAAGATCAAGCCTTTCCTTTTTACAGCCCAGCAAGTTGTCTTCGGTGGTGACTTTAACACCGTCACTAGGACTAAGGACAGGAGAGGGACCGGAGTCAGGCTGGACTGTGACGGGTTTTTTTTAAACAAAATAGCTAGAGAGGCAGGTCTGGTTGATGTGCACATTCATTGCTGCCCAGACGACACGGGATTCACTTTTCAGAGAGGTTCCAGTCAGAGTAGAATAGATAGGTTTTTTTTAAAGGGGAACTCCGCCTTCTCGGCACCAGTGTGTCAGGCGGTAGAGTTTTCCGATCACTGTATTCTGTCTGTGACTCTGAGTGGCCCCGATACACCACCTAAGGGGAGGGGTACCTGGAAGCTGAATTCGGCACTCCTGGACGATGAGAAGGTGAGTCAATCCTTTGAGGATTTTTTTCAGGCACAGGTATCAATCATGGACGTTTGCAGCAGTAAGTCCGAGTGGTGGGAGCTTACAAAACGAAGGATCGTTGGGTTTTTCAAGGCCATAGGAAGGAATAAACAGCTTGATAAGTATGTCACCTACCAGCGTCTGCGGAGGAAGCTCGATCGGCTTGTCTCGAATAATGGAGATCCAGAAGCGATCTCTGAGGTTAAACTCTTGCTCAGGCAGTGTCAATATGACAGGCATGCCTCTTTGGTTCTGGAAAGGGATTATGGGAAATATCACTCGCCCGACCCTTACCAGAACTGCAAACAAGGTAGAGCAGTTAAGTCAGTTGTAGGCCTGGTTGACAGTACGGGTTCCCTGGCAAAGTCCAAGTCAGGGATCCTGGAAACCTCCAGGTCATATTATGCTGACCTCCTGGGTAGGAGGGACCTCGATCGGGCGAGCATGTCGGGTTTTCTGGACTCTACTCCAGGACTGGGAAATGGCAGTTCTCTTGTGAGTTTGACAGAGGACATCACGGCAGATGAGGTGGTGAAAGCTATTGATCAGCTTGCCATGAAGAAGTCGCCTGGGCCAGACGGATTGACAGCCGAGTTTTATAAGCACTTTAAGGTGACTCTGGCCCCATATTTGGTGGAGGTGTTTAATGGCTGTCTGAGAGAGGGTTCGCTCTCTCCCTCCATGCGACAATCTGCAGTGATTCTTCTGTCAAAGGGTAAGGATTCCTCGAGAATTGAGAATTGGCGGCCCATTAGCCTTCTCAATGTTGATAGGAAGATATTGGCAAAAATTATTTTCTGGCGTTTATCGTCTGTTGCGGGCAATTTACTTTCTCGCCATCAGCACTGTTCGGTTCAGGGAAGAAACACTTTTTCAGCGGTGTTAGCTGTCCGGGAGGCCCTGGAGCGGTGCAGGGCTGCAGGCTGGGGAAAGTTCCTGCTGGCATTGGATCAGGCCAAAGCTTTTGATCGAGTCAATCATGAGTACCTATGGCTGCTTCTTGGCAAGTATGGCCTGGAGGGGGGCTTTATCGATTGGCTAAAGACCTTATACAGAGGGGCTGAAAGCTTCATGCTTGTGAATGGTTGGATTGGACGACCCTTTGAGGTTGGCTCAGGTGTGCGTCAGGGGTGTCCTTTGAGTCCTCTGCTATATGCGTTTGTAATCGATCCCTTCATTCGGAGGTTAGAGAGCGGACCGTTGTGTGGAGTTCCTTTGGGCATTCCTGGGGAGCCCCCTCTGAGGGTCGTGGCCTATGCTGATGACGTGTCTGTTTTCATCTCCGGGACGCAGGAGGCAGAGGAGGTGGTCTCGGTGATGGAACAGTATGCTGAGGCATCTGGCTCAAAGATCAATCAGGATAAGAGTGAGGTTTTCTGGATGGGAGAGGAAGGCGAAGGCTTTACCCTTCCGGACGCCTTCCCAGAGCCCCAGCAGGAAATTAAAGTATTAGGCATCAGATTTGGTCCCGGTGATTACGGCCTTGCAAATTGGGTAAGCAGGCTACAAGATGCCGATGCCAAGGTGGCCAGCTGGAAGGATTGGAAACTCTCTTACAGGGAAAGGATTGACCTGATTAAAACTTACCTGATCCCGGTATTTCTGTATGTCAGCTTTGTCTGTGTTTTGCCAGTGTCTCTCTATGCGAGGATCTACAGTTGTTTCTTCCAGCTGTTATGGGGGCACAAACTGAACCTCATTAAGAGGTCTGTAACCTACCTTCCCAGGCGGATGGGTGGCCTAGGTATGGTCAACCCGGTGGTTTTCTTTTCTCTGATGTTTTTGAAACATAATTTTGGTAGCATGCTGGCAGAGGAACTGCCTGGGTGGGTTGGTATTTTTCAGTCCTGGTTTAGGCCTTTTCTACGGAGCTGGGAGAATGGTGGGCCAGTGAAAAGCCTGAGGGTCCAACATGGTAAGCTCCCGGCTTATGTTGCCCCGTGTCTGAAAATGCTTCGGCAATGGCGAGTGACGGCGGAGGAAATTAAATCTCTTCCTAGGAAGGCCCTGGAGAGGAGGGTTGTTGAATCTGCCTTTAGCGAGCCATTGGCCTTGAGGGATTGCCCAGGCCCGGTTATGAGGGAGGGTCTGCGTTTGATGAATCTGGAGAGAATCCCTTTAAAGTTTCGGGATTTGGCCTGGCTCTCGTTCCATGGCAGACTCTATGTGAAGGGCAACCTGAAGCATCGCTCTGCGGAGAACCGTGGTTGTCCAAGAGTGGAGTGCGGTGGGGTGGAGGAGACGATGGACCATTTCTTGCTTCAGTGCCCCTTCAATATAGAAGTCTACAAGCGGGTGGGTGGGGCTCTGGGGATCCCTTTCCTTTCCCGCTTGAGTTACGCGGAGTGGTCTTACGGTGCCTTTCAGACTCACCGGGATTTTGATTTTGAGACACTTTTTCTAGTTAGCTTAGTAGTCCGTTACCACACGTGGAATGCACGGTGTCAGGTTTCCATTCGCAAAAAAGTCCTTCCTGTCGAGGTGGTGGTGAACAACATTCTGGGTGAGGTTGGGAAGATTCGGGGTCTTGAGAAGGACAGGTGGCGGCCGGGAGCCTGGACAAAGGCGTGGAGGAATGTCAGGTCCCTGTAGCTGCTGTCTGTCAGTCTCTGGGGGCGTGGCTTCTCTTTCTGTCCTTTCACGTCCCCTAGATTTTGTAACATCAGATTTTTGAAGAAAGGCTGCATGCATGGGATTGATGTATGGGATGAATGTGTGGGATCAATGTGTGGGGTGAATGTGTGGGATCAATGTGTGGGGTGAATGTTTAATCGTTTCTTAGCCTGAGGGGGTGTTTAGGTGACGGTCAGGATTTGTTATTTTGCTGAAGTAAGCTGGTTTTGTTTAAAAATACATATTTTTATTCTGTATATATGTAAATATGATTTTTATGATGTTTTTTGTTTGCAAGATTTTAATAAACAAAAAATTTACACTCTAATGTCCCCTCCCCCCACAGTCACATCAGTCTCTGTTCCAGAGGAGCTTATACTCTAATGTCCCCTCCCCCACAGCCACATCAGTCTCTGTATAGAGGAGCTTACACTCTAATGTCCCCTCCCCCACAAACACTATTATACATTTATATAGCTCTGACATACCATAGTGCTGTACAGAGAACACTGAGCCAGTCTTGTAGGTAGGTAGGTAGGTGGTCTTTTTCCTTTTCCTTAGGGTCCCCTCTGGATACCAATGGTCACACCTGGACACAGCTAGGAGATCTGGGAAAGTGAAGTCACCTCAGTTGTGATCACAAGCACTTCAGCAATGTTGGTATAACATGGGGGATGTTATAGTGTATCCTCCGGGCAGACTCCACATATCACCTTCACACCATCCAATCACATACAGTACATTATGTTCACCTTTACTCAGCAATTATTTGTATGACGTCTGCATTACACCCACGTCTCTGCCTTATCTGTCACACCATATCTGGCCCAACGCCCTGACCACGGCTATCATCTGACCCTACGTCCTGACCACGGCTATCATCTGACCCTACGCCCTGACCACGGCTATCATCTGGCCCAATGCCCAGACCACGGCCATAATCTGATCCTACGCCCTGACCACGGCCATAATCTGATCCTACACCCAAGCTGTGGTTACAACTTTTCAGGACTGACAGTAAAGATTATCTGCTTTTTTGTAAAGTTTGCAAAAACACTCATTTCTACCTAGAGCTGGCCTAGACAGTTGTGTTAGTGTGTACAAAGATCATATATATGTGTGTTACACAAGCATCTTGTATCAGTGTGTACAAAATAGATTCAGTTATATTCCATTAATACTTTCAAGTCCCATCTGTCTCTGTACCACAGGAGCTTACACTCTAATGTCCCCTCCCCCACAGTCACATCAGTCTCTGTACCAGAGAAGCTTACACTCTAATGTCCCCTCCCCCACAGTCACATCAGTCTCTGTACCAGAGGATCTTACACTCTAATGTCCCCTCCCCCACAGTCCCATCAGTCTCTGTACCAGAGGAGCTTACACTCTGCACCAGAGAGGTTGTGGTGCAGTTGCTCTCTATCTCCAGACCCTAGGGAGTCTGGAGATAGAGAAACATGGCCAATTCTGGGATAGACAATATGGGAAATATATGCGAGCGCACCTACAAAGAAAGTATAGCAGCTGTACACCAGGTAACCATAAAACCTCTAAAACAATGTAAAACAAAAGTGCAACGCTGAAAAAAAGACACTATAAATATAAATCATTAAATAAACAGTTCATATGGTGATTTCAAGTGACATCAGGTGCTTTCATATAATCGTATCCTTCTGGTGGTAAGGTGCTGTGAGATAAGGTGCAGAAAGAATGCACACTCACCAGAACGCACAATTTAATGAGCGTTTGTAAATATATGTTTCTCCTGAGGTCATCTGCTGGTCAGGGTGATGTCTGGAATCCAATATCCTCCCTTCAGTGGTCCTGGTTGTTTATCAAGGTGGTCCAGTATACCCCTCAGGTAGTAGCCTATGGACTGCTCTGTAGTGGTAGGGAAAGCTCCTTCTCCAGTGGTCAGGTGGATGGCTGTGGATTGATACTCCCCAAGGGAGTCAAAGCAGAGACATCTCCATAGTGTAGTAAGTATATACTTTATTAGGGCAAAACGAGGATATATAGAATAAAATTCAGTAGATGTACAAGCGATTACATGGACTAACCGTCCAGTGTTAAAGATGGCCGCCGGAGCTCCACGATTCCATATAGAGATACGGAAGAATATAAAAAAGAATCCGATAAAGTAAAGAAATACCTTGAAAATATAGAAAAAGAACAAAAAATAAAGAAAAAGAAAAAGTATACTAGAGACTTTAAGGACTATCAAGATAATGTAGTTTTCAAATGGCAATCCGATGAAGATACTTCCCAAACAGTAACAAACCCTACTGATAATAATAAGGGGAAACCTAAAAAAGCACAATCTGACAATAGACACAAACCTGCATATCAACAATACCAGTCTCCTAGAAATAACAGGAAACCCAGTCAGTACAATGTTCCAACTTATAATAGATTTGAACCAATTGCCGACCAGAATGTAGGTTCACGGAACTTGCAATGGCATCCTGCTTATGAACACCCATACCACACTCAACAAAATCAGTCTGGTAATTGGCAACACTACCCTAATAAGAAGCAATATCCCCACCAGCAAGGAACAGGAGCATCCTCAAGGTACTATAATCAGATGCCCTCTAACCCAAAAACTAAACCATCAGCTACACAATACAATAGGGATTATTATGATAATAGGAACCATCAATATACACCGCCAAGGACATCATATAACCATGGCCCAAACAGAACACCTCAGGTGCATTTTTTAGGGGAAGGAAGGATCCGGAAAAGAAGCGGTTCCGCAGAGGGAAGAGGGGTGGCAAAAGGGTCAACAGACACAGGCAAAAGAAGGAAAACTTAGCAGGTCAAGGTATTTTCAATTTGAGCAATACAGTATTAACGCAACCGGAGCTACAGCTCCTAGATAAGGGGTTGAAATTTGCTCCAAAGAAAAAGTTAAATAAATTTCAAACTTACATTGATGTTCATAGATTTTCACGACAGCTTTCCCTAAAACGGTATTTCTACTCTAATCCTATTACTTACAATCATAATAACACTGCTAACTGTTCAACGTTAAGAAATGCTTCAACCTATAACCCCCCACCCCAATCCAGGTCTCATGTTAATATCTTTAGAGAACTGGTATTAAAAGATCTGGATGAGCTCAAATTAAAACAGACTCCCAATACAGACACTACCAAAGCGATCGATCTTCTTTTAGAAAGAAAAGACTTAGTTATTAGACCAGCGGACAAAGGAGGAGGGGTGGTTATACTTCAAAAATCAGATTATCTTGAGGAAGCATATAAAATCCTCAACGATACCACCACCTACATACGCTTACCTAACAATCCCCTACCAACTCTTAAAAAGGGTTTGAAAAATATCATAAAAAGGGGATTTGAAGATGGCATAATAAATAAAAAAGAGAAGGATTTTTTATGTCCTTCAGCTCCGAAACTTCCTGTGTTCTATATACTTCCGAAAGTACACAAGAATCCGGTGAAACCACCAGGACGACCTATCATCAGTGGAATAGGATCATTATTCTCAAAAGCAGGAGAATATATAGACTATTTCCTGCAGCCGCTAGTAACACAAACCCCTTCCTTTCTAAAAGACACAAAACATATTCTTAATGATATGAAAGATATTAGGATTTCACCTCAGACTTTTCTAGTAACAGCGGATGTCACTTCCCTATATAGTAACATCGCACATGCTGATGGGATGGAAGCTACCAAATATTTCCTGGACACTCATAGTACTTTGTCCCCCTCACATATGGAGTATATTCTATCACTATTACAGTTCGCTATGCAGAATACCTATTTTTGGTTTGACCGCAACTACTTTCTCCAAACCAAAGGCATAGCTATGGGGGCAAAATTTGCCCCCAGTTTAGCAAATCTTTTTATGGCCTACTGGGAGGAGTTTTTAATTTATGCCAGAGACTGGCCAGAGTTAATATTTTACAAAAGATTTATAGACGATGTGTTTTTATTATGGAATGGGGAGGAGGAATCTTTATGAAATGTTTTTACCACACTCAATGACAATAAACTTAATATTGAATTTAGTTATTCTTATAGTACTAAAGAAATACATTTCCTTGACCTGACACTATCGAATGTTAATGGCATGATTGTAACTGAGTCCTTTTTTAAAAAAACTGACAGGAACAGTTTCATTCCGCTTGAAAGTTGCCACCATCCCACATGGTTGGCAAATATCCCGAAAGGCCAATTTTTAAGAATTCGCAGGAACTGCACAGAACTCAACACATATCACACACAAGCTAAGATTCTTAAGACAAAATTCCTGGAAAAAGGATACTCCCAACAAAATCTGGATAACACAATTCAGCAAGTAGCAAATACAGACAGAAGTATGCTACTAGAGAACAAAGGAACGCCAAATAAATCCTTGACTTGTCCTTTCATAACCACATATTCCATACAGCATAGAGCTATTAAACGTATAATTAATAAAAATTGGAATGTTCTGATGACGGATCCTATTCTTTTTAAAATTCTACCAGATAAGCCAGAAATTAGATATAAAAAAGCTGTGGCCCTGCGACATCGATTAGCACCGAATGTCATAAATCCCCGAGAAAATTTCTTTTGCATCAAATCTAAAAGGATTTTATCCTTGTAATAAGTGCGTCATATGCACAACCAATAACATAAGAAAACATAAACTATATTCTTTTATTTCATGTACTACGGGTAGAACATACAATATTGATAAATGCATTACGTGTTACAGTAAGAACGTAGTTTACATCCTTGAATGTTCGTGTAAACTCCAGTACGTGGGACGTACAACTAGACGTTTACGTGACAGACTGAGAGAACACGTCAATAACATTAAAAAGTGTTATAAGGATCATTCCTTGTCCTATCATTTCAAACAGAAACATAATAAAGACCCTTCGTCCTTACAATTTGTTGGAATAGATGCGGTACAACCACATTGGAGGGGGGTCAATAAACTGCGGGTTGTTTCACAACTTGAAACACGTTGGATACATGAGCTCCGGACCCTGCACCCAAAAGCCACAATATAGATATAGACTTGAATTGCTTCCTTAATAATTGTTAATATCTCTCGGATTTATGTTTTATTTGGGGTTCTAACAGAATAGAATAAGATAAAATATGGTCTGATACCTTTTAAAATATTTAAAATATCAGATGTGCTCTTTAGAATCATGATGTGATTACATGTGGGTTTTATATTAAGTTTTAATAAAATAAAATAATTTTTATATATATATTTTAAGTAGATATATTTTATTACTATTTTAATACTATTTTATATATAATAAAATTAGTTATGGTTATCATTTAGGAACAACAACAATAATTTGTATTACCTTGATTGTAACTTTGTTATGAATATTTTGATTATAATCTAATTTTATCATGTCATGATGCAATGGATTTTTATTGTAAATATAGACTATTTATATGCTAGTGCTATATTTTCTATTTGAAATTAATTGGCATTTTCTTCAAATGAATACCAGGTTTACTGGTTGATTGACAAGGTGTTTCAATGTCCATTTTTTTCAATTTTGCAAACTATTTCTAATTATTATAATAAGAATGCATGTTGAGCAGCCTTGATAGGTGAAATATAGTATATAGGGACAATGGATGGCAGTTGTCCACGTCTATATACAAAATAATTAACTACTGCCAGTGTAATAGATACATCGCAGCTGCAATGTTATTTTGGATTTAGAAACAACCAACAGAAAATGGCGCCCGTACGATTGCACGGACGTCCATGAATTAGGCTTCTACAATATGGCGCCTCCCTAATGCGCATGCACCTAGCATATAAATTGGTGTCACACGGCTCGGCGTTATTGGCAAATCCCCCCAGATGGCGTGCGTGCGCACGAAACGCGTAGGAGGAGCCAGCAATGCCGTGACGTCACGCCGCCGGAGCATCATGGAGCTCCGGCGGCCATCTTTAACACTGGACGGTTAGTCCATGTAATCGCTTGTACATCTACTGAATTTTATTCTATATATCCTCGTTTTGCCCTAATAAAGTATATACTTACTACACTATGGAGATGTCTCTGCTTTGACTCCCTTGGGGAGTATCAATCCACAGCCATCCACCTGACCACTGGAGAAGGAGCTTTCCCTACCACTACAGAGCAGTCCATAGGCTACTACCTGAGGGGTATACTGGACCACCTTGATAAACATCCAGGACCACTGAAGGGAGGATATTGGATTCCAGACATCACCCTGACCAGCAGATGACCTCAGGAGAAACATATATTTACAAACGCTCATTAAATTGTGCGTTCTGGTGAGTGTGCATTCTTTCTGCACCTTATCTCACAGCACCTTACCACCAGAAGGATACGATTATATGAAAGCACCTGATGTCACTTGAAATCACCATATGAACTGTTTATTTAATGATTTATATTTATAGTGTCTTTTTTTCAGCGTTGCACTTTTGTTTTACATTGTTTTAGAGGTTTTATGGTTACCTGGTGTACAGCTGCTATACTTTCTTTGTAGGTGCGCTCGCATATATTTCCCATATTGTCTATCCCAGAATTGGCCATGTTTCTCCATCTCCAAACCCCCTAGGGTCTGGAGATAGAGAGCAACTGCACCACAACCTCTCTGGTGCAGAGTGTAAGCTCCTCTGGTACAGAGACTGATGGGACTGTGGGGGAGGGGACATTAGAGTGTAAGATCCTCTGGTACAGAGACTGATGGGACTGTGGGGGAGGGGACATTAGAGTGTAAGCTCCTCTGGTACAGAGACTGATGGGAGTGTGGGGGAGGGGACATTAGAGTGTAAGATCCTCTGGTACAGAGACTGATCGGACTGTGGGGGAGGGGACATTAGAGTGTAAGCTCCTCTGGTACAGAGACTGATGTGACTGTGGGGGAGGGGACATTAGAGTGTAAGCTCCTCTGGTACAGAGACTGATGGGAGTGTGGGGGAGGGGACATTAGAGTGTAAGCTCCTCTGGTACAGAGACTGATGGGACTGTGGGGGAGGGGACATTAGAGTGTAAGCTCCTCTGGTACAGAGACTGATGGGACTGTGGGGGAGGGGACATTAGAGTGTAAGATCCTCTGGTACAGAGACTGATGGGACTGTGGGGGAGGGGACATTAGAGTGTAAGCTCCTGTGGTACAGAGACAGATGGGACTTGAAAGTATTAATGGAATATAACTGAATCTATTTTGTACACACTGATACAAGATGCTTGTGTAACACACATATATATGATCTTTGTACACACTAACACAACTGTCTAGGCCAGCTCTAGGTAGAAATGAGTGTTTTTGCAAACTTTACAAAAAAGCAGATAATCTTTACTGTCAGTCCTGAAAAGTTGTAACCACAGCTTGGGTGTAGGTCCATATTATAGCCGTGGTCAGGGTGTAGGATCAGATGATAGCCGTGGTCAGGGTGTAGGGTCAGATGATAGCCGTGGTCTGGGCATTGGGCCAGATGATAGCCGTGGTCAGGTTGGGCCAGATATGGTGTGACAGATAAGGCAGAGACGTGGGTGTAATGCAGACGTCATACAAATAATTGCTGACTAAAGGTGAACATAATGTACATGTATGTGATTGGATGGTGTGAAGGTGATATGTGGAGTCTGCCCGGAGGATACACTATAACATCCCCCATGTTATACCAACATAGCTGAAGTGCTTGTGATCACAACTGAGGTGACTTCACTTTCCCAGATCTCCTAGCTGTGTCCAGGTGTGACCATTGGTATCCAGAGGGGACCCTAAGGAAAAGGAAAAAGACCACCTACCTACCTACCTACAAGACTGGTTCAGTGTTCTCTGTACAGCACTATGGTATGTCAGAGCTATATAAATGTATAATAATAGTGTTTGTGGGGGAGGGGACATTAGAGTGTAAGCTTCTCTGGTACAGATACTAATGTGACTGTGGGGGAGGGGACATTAGAGTGTAAGCTCCTCTGGTACAGATACTAATGTGACTGTGAGGGAGGGGACATTAGAGTGTAAGCTCCTCTGGTAAAGAGACTGATGTAACTGTGAGGGAGGGGACATTAGAGTGTAAGCTCCTCTGGTACAGAGACTGATGTGACTGTGGGGGAGGGGACATTAGAGCGTAAGCTTCTCTGGTAAAGAGACTGATGTGACTGTGGGGGAGGGGGCATTAGAGCGTAAGTTCCTCTGGTACAGGGACTGATGTGACTGTGGGGGAGGGGCATTAGAGTGTAAGTTCCTCTGGTACAGGGACTGATGTGACTGTGGGGGAGGGGACATTAGAGTGTAAGCTCCTCTATACAGAGACTGATGTGGCTGTGGGGGAGGGGACATTAGAGTGTAAGCTCCTCTGGTACAGAGACTGATGTGACTGGGGGAGGGGACATTAGAGTGTAATCTCCTCTGGTACAGAGATTGATGTGACTGGGGGAGGGGACATTAGAGTGTAATCTCCTCTGGTACAGAGACTGATGTGACTGTGGGGGAGGGGGAATTAGAGTGTAAGCTCCTCCGGTACAGAGACTGATGTGACTGTGGGGGAGGGGACATTAGAGTGTAAGCTCCTCTGTACCGAGACTGATGTGACTGTGGGGGAGGGGACATTAGAGTGTAAGCTCCTCTGGTACAGAGACTGATGTGACTAGGGGAGGGGACATTAGAGTGTAAGCTCCTCTGGTACAGAGATGTGACTGTGGGGGAGGGGACATTAGAGTGTAAGCTCCTCTGTACAGAGACTGATGTGACTGTGGGGGAGGGGACATTAGAGTGTAAGCTCCTCTGGTACAGAGACTGATGTGACTATGGGGGAGGGGACATTAGAGTGTAAGCTCCTCTGGTACAGAGACTGATGTGACTGGGGGAGGGGACATTAGAGTGTAAGCTCCTCTGGTACAGAGATTGATGTGACTGTGGGGGAGGGGACATTAGAGTGTAAGCTCCTCTGGTACAGAGACTGATGTGACTGTGGGGGAGGGGACATTAGAGTGTAAGCTCCTCTGGTACAGAGACTGATGTGACTGTGGGGGAGGGGACATTAGAGTGTAAGCTCCTCTGGTACACAGACTGATGTGACTGTGGGGGAGGGAACATTAGAGTGTAAGCTCCTCTGGTACAGAGACTGATGTGACTGTGGGGGAGGGGACATTAGTGTGTAAACTCCTCTGGTACAGAGACTGATGTGACTGTGGGGGAGGGGACATTAGAGTGTAAGCTCCTCTGGTACGGAGACTGATGTGACTGTGGGGGAGGGGACATTAGTGTGTAAACTCCTCTGGTACGGAGACTGATGTGACTGTGGGGGAGGGGACATTAGAGTGTAAGCTCCTCTGGTACGGAGACTGATGTGACTGTGGGGGAGGGGACATTAGTGTGTAAGCTCCTCTGGTACAGAGACTGATGTGACTGTGGGGGAAGGGACATTAGAGTGTAAGCTCCTCTGGTACAGAGACTGATGTGACTGTGGGGGAGGGGACATTAGTGTGTAAGCTGCTCTGGTACAGAGACTGATGTGACTGTGAGGGAGGGGACATTAGAGTGTAAGCTCCTCTGGTTCAGTAGAAATGTATTTGTAGATGAAGATTTCTGGCTGGGAAGGTGTCTGGGTTGTAGATTTCTCTCTCGGGGTTTGTAGAGAACAGAAATGATGAGGAAATAGTCCTTCGTGGTATGTGATTGGCCGGTAGAACAGGGGGAGGGATATTACACATACACATTGCTGACAGTGATAAGGACTCGGCTGTTATTGTGGAATTCCCATAACAGGAAATGTCAGCAGATTTCAGTTCCTTTAGCACAAACCTGTAGTCATCTCACCTCCCTATACTGGGGAGAGGCTGATTCGGCCCCCATAACCCCCTCCAGCTGTCATGTAGAAGAGAAGAGGATTAGGAGTTGGTGAGTATTTGGTATTGTTGGGGTTATTCGATCGTTGTGTGTTCGGATCTTTGTATGTAGATCTGTATGGTCCCCTCCATAGACTAGAAGAGTTCGCTGAGAAGGTGGACAACTTCACAAAATGTTTCAATGTCTTCCTCGGGAAAGCAGAATATCCAGGGCTCTGGGAATAGAGAATAGAAATCACACACAGACACACACAGGGGTTCCACCGCATGGAACAAGGTATTTTTAGCCTTACAAACCAGGGCCGGATCTAGCCGTTCTGATGTGGGGGTGCAGTTATAAAATGTCAGGGGGTGGAGGATAGGGTCAGCAGTTTGCAAAGCAGTGTACAGGGGTCAGCAGAGCTCAGGATGGGAGGTCAGCAGAAGAATGTAAAGGAATCAGTTGGGCAGTGTACAGGGGTCAGCAGGGCACAGGATGAGAAGGTGGCAGGAGAGTGTAAAGGAATCGGTTGGATAGTGTACAGGGGTCAGCAGGGCACAGGATGGGAGGTCAGCAGAAGAGTGTAAAGGAATCAGTTGGGCAGTGTACAGGGGTCAGCAGGGCACAGTATGGGAGGTCAGCAGAAGAGTGTAAAGGAATCAGTTGAGCAGTGTACAGGGGTCAGCAGGGCACAGGATGGGAGGTCAGCAGGAGAGTGTAAAGGAATCAGTTGAGCAGTGTACAGGGGTCAGCAGGGCACAGGATGGAAGGTAACCAGAGGAGTGTAAAGGAATCAGTAGGGCAGTGTTCATGGGTCAGCAAGGCACAGGATGGGAGGTCAGCAGAAGAGTGTAATGGAATCAGTTGGGCAGTGTACAGGGGTCAGCAGGGCACAGGATGGGAGGTGAACAGAAGAGCGTAAAAGAATAGTTGGGCAGTGTACAGGGGTCAGAAGGGCATAGGATGGGAGGTCATCAGAAGATGTTATGTTCTATTTACACCCAGTAACCCACCCGTTATGGCCTTCCTCTTCCTCCATAGTCATGTCCGTCCTCTTCCTCCATAGTCATGTCTGTCCTCTTCCTCCATAGTCACTGTGACGTCTTTTATCTCCAGCAGATGATGATACACACATATATAGTGTGGGAACCCAGATTAACCCTTTCAGGGGCAGAACATTCCCCCACTTCCGGGGCCGGAACATTCTCCTCATTGTGGAGATAAATTCTAGTAATATGGTCCTCTAAACAAACAGCACTGACAATAAATAGACAAGACAAGGACCATCCTGACCATACATGGCCTACAAAGGGCAATGATGACACTACACAGGCAGCCAATGGGCAATCATTACACTATGCAGCCAACACAATGATGGAGTGCCGGGGTCAGGAGTATGGAGCATAGAGCCCCTTACATTGCTGCTCAGGAGGAAGGAAACATTCCCCAGCCGGCCATGAAGAATATGTTCCATCATTGGTGTCAGAGGGAGGGAAATACTGAGGGGTCTGAGGGAAGTAGAGGAGCTGAGGGGTCTCTCAGGAGTTATTTATCATTTCTTGTTTGAAGATCTAAAACTCATCAAACCCAGTTCAGAGACCAAATAAACCCAACAGAGAAAAGGGGATTTCTGATACGGTAGGTCAAGCGGGTTCCGGGACATCCAAGATGTAGCAAATACTAAACAGTCCTGACTAATGTCTTCCCTTGGGGGAGTAGTTCTTCAATGTCCAGCAACCCTCCTATTCCCCCCTCACATCCACATCCTATTATTGTGTGACCAATACCATCCAAATCATTCTTACTTTCATTTCCCAAAGTTATCCGTCTACAAGGAGACCTGTATAGATCACATGATGGCACCAATGAGGATGGAGGAGGACCGGAGTCACATGACTGAGAAGATACTAAACCTCACCCTGGAGATCATCTACCTGCTGACCGGAGAGGTGAGGAGGATTCTGGGAGGTCACATGACATCACTATTATCTCTATTAATAAAATGCAGACCTGACCGGAGAGGTGAGGAGGATTCTGGGAGGTCACATGACATCACTCTTATCTCTATTAATAAAACACAGACCTGACCGGAGAGGTGAGGAGTATTCTGGGAGGTCACATGACATCACTCTTATCTCTATTAATAATACAGAGACCTGACTGGAGAGGTGAGGAGGATTCTGGGATTCTAACATGATATTCTTATTGGTTCCTCAATACAGAGATTTCCTCTTCTGAAGTCAGGTGATCATATGACCATCACAGTGCCTCCATGTGACTCCCTAAACCCTGAGAGACACAACATGCAGAAGATTCTAGAAGTCACCAAGAAGATAATGGAGCTGCTGACAGGAGAGGTGAGCGGTGCTGGGAATTCTGGGACATTCTCCAGTAACAGACAAGGGATGTGTCTGGATGATGACTGTATCATTGTGTGTGTCAGGTTCCTATAAGGTGTCAGGGTGTCACTGTCTATTTCTCCATGGAGGAGTGGGAGTATTTAGAAGGACACAAGGATCTCTACAAGGACCTCATGATGGACCATCAGCAGACTTTCAGGAAGATTGTAAGGAAGGAATTTCCCTGGAATGAGACGATATTGAAGCTCACCCTGGAGATCCTCAGCCTGCTGACTGGAGAGGTGAGTGTAATGAAGGGGTTAAATAAATAAAAAATCCTCTTGTGCTGCCAAACCTAATATGATGAACTAAGAGTGTCTGCAAACACCAAACTGCGTTCCTACAACACTACAAAATAAATGGAGAGATAAATAGTGCTGCGCTACTCACTAAAGCTAACCATAAAGTAAACACCTGACAGAGCCCCTAACTAAGGTGATAGAAGTGCATACCTAGAGAATCACCAAACACAAGGGAAGGAAAAGATCCAGAGAGAATGGATGTCCTGCTAGGCAACACCAAATGTGAACAAATCAGTGAGTGCAACTTCAACAAATGTGCAAATAGATAGTCTGAGTAATATATATCAAGGCATAAATAATAATATATATAACAATGCACAAAAAATATAAAGATAATAAAATTCCATTAAACACACACCCGGCTGAGCCCTCAACACAGTGACAGTCTGTGAATAAATGTCTGTAAATGCAGTACAAATCAAGATCTGTAATGCAGAAAAATCTTCATATCAGCACCACCAGAAATCTTAAATGACATAGTCGTGCGCTGGAGCGATTGTGGCGTACAACCAAATCTCAACAAGCATTCACCCGATATAAATCTGCTTTCTTCACATACAATTCCTCCCTCCATGCTGCCAAACAAGACGACTTTGTCATTCTTATTAATATCTTGTCATCCAGTCCTTGTCGTCTCTTCCCTACTTTTAACTCTCTACTTTCTCCACCTCAACCCAGTACCTCCACCTCCACCCAGTACCTTATTCACTGCTCACGAGATTGTAAATCATTTAAAAAACAAGATTGATGCAATTCGTAGGGGCATCTCCACTGCACAGACATCCATCCCACTTAGCATACCTTATACTAAACCTCCCTCAACACTTTCCTCTTCTGACCTCGCTACTACTGAAGAGGTCACTAAGGTTTTCTCAGAAGCCCGTCTCACTACCTGCCCCCTGGATCCTGTCTCCTCACAACAACTACGGTCACCCTCCTCCTCCATCCTATGCTCCCTCACTCACATCATCAATCTCTCCCTCTCTACTGGTGCCTTCCCCACCCCTCTAAAGCATGCACACATCACTCCCATACTTAAAAAGCCCTCCCTGGACCCCACAAACCTGAACTACTTCAGACCCATCTCCCTGCTGCCATTTACTTCTAAACTCCTCTTAGTCTACAATGGCCTGAGCTCCCACCTCACCGACAACAACCTTCTTGACCCTTTACAGTCTGGCTTTCGCTCACTACACTCCACTGAAACTGCCCTACTAAAACTCACTAATTATTTACTAACTGCTAAAACCAATGGCCACTACTCCGTACTAATCCCAACCAATGACCACTACTCCGTACTCATCCCAACCAATGGCCACTACTCCGTACTCATCCCAACCAATGGCCACTACTCCATACTCATCCCAACTAATGACCACTACTCCATACTCATCCCAACCAATGACCACTACTCCATACTCTTACTACTTGACTTCTCTGCGGCTTTTGATATGGTTGACCATCCCCTCCTCTTCAGAAAACTCCACTCTCTTGGCCTCAGAGACTCCGCTCTCTCCTGGTTCTCCTCCTACCTATTGCAGTGCTCCTTCAGCGTTACCTATAACGCTACCTTCTCCTCTTCATTCCATCTTTCTGTAGTGGTCCTTCAAGGTTCTGTCCTTGGACCCCTTCTCTTCTCCCTTGGTCACTTGATAAACTCCCATGGGTTTAAGTACCATCTCTATGCTGATCGCACACAAATCTATCTTTCTACTCCTCACCTCACCCCTTCAGTCTCCTCCTCACCTCACCCCTTCAGTCTCCTCTTGCATTACTATCCTACTAAGTGACATATATCTGCATGGATGTCACTCCACTTCCTCAAATTCAATCTTTCCAAAACTGAGCTCTTAGTATTTCCCCAGTCCGTGCCCCCTCCCCTGACTTCTCCATCAAGACCAATAATACAACCATCAGTCCCTCCATTCATGCCAGGGTGCTAGATGTAATCATAAACTCCCATCTTTCCTTTCAGCCCCAAATCCAATCACTGTCCTAATCATGTAGACTTCATCTCCACAACATCTCCAAGATACGCCCGTTCCTAACCTCGGAAACCACTAAGCAACTTATTCACTCCCTTGTTATATCTCGCCTTGACTATTGTAACTCCCTCCTCAATGACCTACCTCATCGCAGGCTATCCCCTCTTCAGCCTATCATGAATGCTGCTCATCCACCTTACTAACCGTTCCGTATCTGCCAATCCCTCCACTGGCTTCCCATTGCCCAATGGATACAATTCAAAACATTAACAATAACGTACAGTATAAAGCCATTTATAACTCTGCCCCAAATTACATCACCAATCTTGTCTCCAAATATCACCAAAACCATACTCTCCACTCCTCGCAAGACCTCCTACTCTCTAGCTCCCTTGTCTCCTCCTCCCATGCTCATCTCCAGGACTTATCCAGAGCTTCCCCCATCCTCTGGAACTCTCTACCCCAATTTATCAGACTATCGCCTACTCTGATCACTTTTAGACGATCTATGAAAACCTATCTCTTCAGGGAAGCCTATCCTGCCATCAGCTAATAATAGAATCTTCTACTCTTCCAACCAGTCCACCCCCCACAGTTACTACCTTTTGTACCACTAGCCCCTCCCTCCTAGATTGTAAGCTCCAAGGAGCAGGGCCCTCCTTTCCCTCTTGTATTGTTGCTGTATTGTCTCTCATTATATTGTAAAGCACTGAGCAAACTGCTATATAAATCCTGTATAATAATAATAATATTTTCCACACGTGACTTGGAAGAATCCTCCGCCTGCTAGCGTGCACGCTCCCCTCCCAATTTTGACCTATAGGGAATATACATCAAATGTGCTTTAATATCAACCCGAAATCCAACCAGCTCTCCTCTGTAAGTACTTTACTGGCTCCTTCTCCAATTCCTCATCAGAAATCCATGTTCAAAAAAAATCAAAGGACATCTCATAGTGTCCTTTAATATGTCCATATTAAATGTATAAAAACCGAGTATAGAATACTCAAAATTGGGCCAGCAGACCCATACAAGCATTGGTAATAACATACACAGGGACAGGTGTACCAAGATGGCAGCCACCGTCTGACCAGAAATGATGTCACCACACTTCCTTCCTTCATGGTACATCATGAATCGTAACTTCCTCAGGGACATGGATTTCTGATGGGGAATGGGAGAAGGAGCCAATAAGGTACTTGCAGAGGAGAGCTGGTTGGATTTCAGGTTGATATTAAAGTGCATTTGACCTATATTCCCTATATGTTTTTGGGGAGGTAGTTGTTTTTTAGTATAGATCTATGTTTGTCCCAAGCATCTTTGAAACTATTTGCTGTTGACTGGCTCACTACCTCTGCTGGAAGTTTACTCCAAGCATCAACTACTCTGTCAGTAAAATATTACTTTCTGAGATTGGTTGTGAACTTTCCTCCAGTTAGTTGGAGGCCATTTCCTCGTGTTCTTCATTTTGGTTTCATGTTGAAAATCCTGCCCTCCTGAACCGTATTTACCCCCTTAGTGTAAAGGTTTCAGTCATGTCTCCCCTTTCCCTTTTCTCCTCCAGACTGGACATGTTACGTTCCTGAAGTCTCTCCTGATATGTTCTATCCCCCCCAGACCTTTCACCATTTTTGTTCCCCGTCTCTGGACTCGTTCTATCTTATCAATATCTTTTTATAAGGTCTCCAAAACTGGACACAGTATTCTAAATGAGGTCCAACTAAAGATCTACTGTATATAGGGGAATAAGGACCCCTCTAGTGATATAAAGATCTATATAGAAGGAATCAGGACCTCCTTCCTCCTGCCGGTGACCCCTCTATTGATATAAAGATCTATATAGAGGATTCAGGACCCCCCTTCCTCCTGCCGGTGACCCCTCTAGTGATATAAAGATCTATATAGGGGAATCAGGACCTCCTTCCTCTCACCAGTGACCCCTCTAGTGATATAAAGATCTATATAGGGAAATCGAGACCTCCTTCCTCCCACCGGTGGCCCCTCTAGTGATAAAAATATCTATACAGAGGAATAGGGACCTCCTTCCTCCTGCCGGTGACCCCTCTAGTGATATATAGATCTTCATAGGGGAATCGGGACCTCCTTCCTCATGTCAGTGACACCTCTAGTGATATAAAGATCTATATAGAGGGATCGGGACCTCCTTCCTCCTGCCGGTGACCCCTCTAGTGATATAAAGATCTTTATAGAGGAATCAGGACCTCCTTCCTCCTGCCGGTGACCCCTCTAGTGATATAAAGATCTTTATAGAGGAATCAGGACCTCCTTCCTCCTGCCGGTGACCCCTCTAGTGATATAAAGATCTATATAGGGGAATCATAATCTCCTTCCTCATGCCGGTGACCCCCTTTGTGATATATAGATCTTTATAGGGGAATCATAATCTCCTTCCTCATGCCGGTGACCCCCCTTGTGATATAAAGATCTATATAGAGGAATCGGGACCTCCTTCCTCCTGCTGGTGACCCCTCTAGTGATATAAAGATCTATATGGAGGAGTCGGGACCTTCTTCCTGCTGCCGGTAACCCCTCTAGTGATATAAAGATCTATATAGGGGAATCGGGACCTCCTTCCTCCTGCCGGTGACCTCTCTAGTGATATAAAGATCTATATAGGGGAATCGGGACCTCCTTCCTCCCTCCTCCCACCGGTGACCCCTCTAGTGATAAAAATATCTATACAGAGGAATAGGGACCTCCTTCCTCCTGCAGGTGACCCCTCTAGTGATATAAAGATCTATATAGAGGAAACAGGACCTCCTTCCTCCCGCAGGTGACACCTCTATTGATATAAAGATCTATATAGAGGAATCGGGACCTCCTTCATCCCACCGGTGACCCCTCTAGCTATATAAAGATCTATATAGAGGAATTGGAATGTCCTTCCTCCTGCTGGTGACTCCTCTAGTGATATAAAGATCTATAAAAGGGAATCGGGACCTCCTGCCGGTGAGCCCTCTAGTGCGCTCCCCACAACCTCACTAACACCCCCTTCCCTCTCTCTGACCACAACCTGATTACCTTCTCTATCTCTTTGTCCTCCAACGCCTACCCCTCCAAATGTCACACTACTACCAGCCGTAACCTTAACCCTGCCCCCCTCCACTCTGCAGCTGATCAACTCCACAACAGCATCCTCCCCCTGTCCTGCCCCGACTTGGCTATGACTGCCTACAACAACGCGCTGTCTCAATAGCGCCTTCAACCACACGCAACATCAGACCCCGACCGCTCCAGCCCTGGCAGACTAATCACACCAAAACCCTCAAACGATGCAGTCGTGCCCTGGAGCGACTATGGCACAAAACCAAATCCCAACAAGCCTTCACCTGTTACAAATCTGCCTTCCGCACCTACACCTCCTCCCTCCACGCAGCCAAACAAGCCTACTTCCTGACCCTCATCAAGACCCTCTCCTCCAATCCTCGCTGACTCTTCTCCACCTTCAACTCTCTACTCTCGCCACCCCCACCTCCACCCAGCATCTCACTCACTGCCCTTGAGATTGCCAATCACTTCAAAAACAAGATTGACACAATTTGCAAGGACATCGCCGCAACTCACACGCCCTCTCAACCCGTCCCCTCTCACACAGCTACCCCCTCACCCCCCCTCTCCCTCGACATAACCTGCAGAGACTTTGTCGCTGCTCAAACTCCCTCCAACCCCGTTCCCCCTCACTCAGCTACCCCCTCATCACCCCTCTCCCTCGACATAACCTGCAGAGACTTTGTCGCTGCTCAAACTCCCTCCAACCCCGTTCCCCCTCACTCAGCTACCCCCTCATCACCCCTCTCCCATGGCCCCACCACTGCTCTGACCCCCACTTCCACCCCACCCTACATTCCTCATACTGAAGCCCCCCCAACAATCAGCACCTCTGACCTTACTACCATCGAGGAATTCTCCAAGATCCTCTCTGATGCCCATCTCACCACCTGCCCCCTCGACCCTATCCCCTCACAACTCCTACGACCTCCCTCCCCCTCCATCCTACGCTTCCTCACCCACATCTTTAATCTCTCCCTCTCCTCCGGCACTTTCCCCTCCCCACTGAAACATGCACACATCACCCCCATACTTAAAAAGCCCTCCCTGGACCCCAATGACCCGAACAACCTCAGACCCATCTCCCTGCTCCCACTTACATCTAAACTCCTCGAGCGCCTAGTCTACACCCGCCTAAGCTCTCACCTCAACGACAGCAACCTCCTCGATCCCCTACAGTCTGGCTTCCGTCCCCTACACTCCACCGAAACCGCCTTATTCAAACTCTCCAACGACCTGCTAACCGCCAAAGCTAATGGCCACTATTCAGTGCTCCTACTCCTTGACCTCTCTGCGACCTTCGACACAGTCCACCACCCCTCTTCCTCAAAAAACTACACTCCCTCGGCCTCAGAGATTCTGCTCTCTCCTGGCTCTCATCCTACCTGTCACAACGCTCTTTCAGTGTTACCTATAATGCTACCACCTCCCCCTCACTCCCCCTCTCTGTTGGGGTCCCTCAAGGCTCTGTCCTTGGGCCCCTTCTCTTCTCCATCTACACCTCCTCCCTTGGCCAACTTATACACTCTCACGGCTTCAACTACCACCTCTATGCTGACGACACACAAATCTATCTCTCAACCCCCCACCTCACCCCCTCGGTCTCCGCCCGAATCACACACCTACTGAGCGACATATCAGACTGGATGTCGCTCCACTTCCTTAAACTGAACCTCTCCAAAACCGAGTTTCTTGTCTTCTCCCCAGCCCGGACCCCACCCCTCATTGACTTCTTCGTCACATCCAACAACGCCACCATCAAACCCGCCCCGCAGGCCAGAGTACTTGGTGTCATTCTGGACTCCACACTATCCTTCCAGCCCCAAGTCCAACCTTTAACAAACTCATGCAGACTCCACCTCCGCAACATCGCCAAAATCTACACGTTCCTAACCCCAGAAACCACTAAACAGCTCATCCACTCCCTCATCATATCACGACTCGACTACTGCAACTCCCTCCTCACTGGCCTGCCTCGCCGCTGGCTATCCCCGCTTCAGTCCATCCTGAATACGGCTGCCAGACTCATTCACCTTTCCAACCGCTCCATTTCCGCCACCCCCCTCTGCCAATCCCTCCACTGGCTTCCGATTGCGCAATGGATCAAATTCAAAATCCTAACACTGACGTACAAAGCCGTCCATCATACTGCCCCGAACGACATCACTGACCTAATATCCAAGTACCGCCCAACACGCACACTCCGCTCCTCACAAGACCTCCTTCTCTCTAGTTCCCTGGTCTCCTCCTCCCATGCCCGCCTCCAGGACTTCTCCAGGGTGTCACCCATCCTCTGGAACTCCCTGCCCCAACCCATTAGATTATCACCTACTCTCCTCTCCTTTAGGTGCACCCTGAAAACCCATCTCTTCAGGGAAGCCTACCCCACCCCCTGCTAACTTGCCGACCTCCTCCACTCTTCCTACCACTCCATCCCCCACAGCTATCTCCTCCTGTGCCCCTATCCCCTCCCTCCTAGATTGTAAGCTCGAAAGAGCAGGGCCCTCAATCCCCTCATGTTTTGCATTGTATTGGTATTGTTCTGTCACATGTTCTGTCCTCCTTTGTAATGTACAGCGCTGAGCGAACCATTGGCACTTTATAAATACTGTATAATAATAATAATCTATATAGAGGAATCAGGACCTCCTTCTGTGGACCCCTCTAGTGATATAAATATCTATATAAAGGAATTGAGACCTCCTTCTTCCCACTGGTGACCCCTCTAGTGATATAAAGATCTATATAGAGGAATCAGGACCTCCTTCCTCCTGCTGGTGACCCCTCTAGTGATATAATGAAATATATAGAGGAATCGGGACCTCCTTCCTCCTTCTGTGGACCCCTCTAGTGATGCATCCTAGAAATTGTTTTGCTTTCCCCACTGCCTGGCCACATTGTTTGCTCATTTTGAAATCATCTGAAATAAGTACCCCCCAAATCCTTTTCCTCTGCAGTGCTGGCCAACACTGCACCCCAATGTTGTTCTCTCTCAAGGGATTATTTTTCCCTAGGTGCATTATTTTACATTTATAAACATTGAATTGAAATTTCCACTTTTTTGACCAATCTTCCAGCAATGGCAGATCCTGTTCCATGTTACAGACACCTCCAGGGATATCCTCCCTATTACACATCTTTGTGTCATCAGCAAAGAGACATCCCCTTACCCAACAACCCTTTAGTTCTATCCCTTACATATAGATTACATAGAACAGGACCCAGTACAGAGTCTTGGGGTACACCACTAGTGACTGCTCTCTGTTCCGAGTGAACCCCATTTACAACCACACCATGGTATCTTTTAGCCAACTGCACATCCACTGAACCACCAAAGGGCTAAGTCCTAGCTTGTCCAACTCTTGTATTAGATCGTTATGTGGAACTGTATCACATGCCTTGCTGAAATCAAGATATTCTATGTCCATAGCACCACCCTGGTCCAAAACATTGGTAATATAGTAGTCAAAAAGTCCAATCAGATGAGTCTGACATGATCTGCCCTCAGCAAAGCCATGCTGCTTTGGATCCAGCAAGTTATGTGTTTTTAGATCAATAATCCTTCCTTTCAGGAGTGATTCCATTAACTTGACTACCACCCATGTTAGACTTACTGGCCTGTAATTGCCGGCTTCTACCTTGCTGCCCTTCTTGTGGATCAGTACAATATACGCCCTCCGCCAGTCATGGGGAACTTCTCCTGTTAGGAGAGATTGATCAGTTACTGGTCCAACAACTAGACCTCGAGGTTCTCTGAGAACTCTGGGATGATCCATCAGGGCCCATTGCTTTATTAACCTCTTAGCGCCGGCTGCATGCAAATGTGTGGCCCCCTGGCATCTGGGCCTTGATGCCAAGCGGCCGCTCATTTGCGTGCAATTAAGAAAACCATATGTGCTGAGAGTGCATGCCCTGCATGCTCCCAGCACACATGTCTGGTACTCACGGAAAGGTCCGGATCTCCTCTTGTTATCAGGACCTTTCCCGATCATGTGTGACAGATAATCACGGTGGTCACGTGACCCTAAAACTGTCAAGGTCCTACCTTTCCTCAGGGTTTGTGCTGCTCTATGTGCTGTCATCCATCTTAGGTATCTGCAAAGCATTGTGGTATCCTTTATGCTTTCAGGCCTCTGCGGCTCCTCCTCCAGGAGGTGGCGGCTTATCACATTTAAGCCTGCTGTCTGCAGCTGCTCATTGCATTCGTGTCCTGTCTGTTGCATTGCAACAAGCTCCTGTTAGTTTCTCATTGCTCTCCTGGATACCAACTCGGTTTTGGCGATCATCCTTCCTGGCTTCTGAACCCGGCTCTGGCGATCATCCTTCCTGGCTTCTGACCCCGGCTCTGGTGATCATCCTTCCTGGCTTCTGACCCCGGCTCTGGCGACCATTCTTCCTGGCTACTGTCCTACCCAGTCATCCACTGTTGCTGTTGGACTTGCATAGACTCTGTCTTGCTTTTGTACAATAACCCTACCTTTAATTGCACCTCATGTGTCTGGCTCCTCGCTCCCTGACACTACATGAATGCCATGAATCCTGACGTTGCAGGTACGCTCTTGTTCCCTATGTTGGTTGCCAGACTTGATCAGCAGGATCGTTTGTTGGATCAGTTCGCTCAGGCATTGCAAACCCTGCTTGCACGCACAGCGCACCTTGCTCCTGGTGCTATTAGGCTGGTTTTCACTCCTGTGGTTGCTTCCGATGTCGCTCTGGTTGTTGCGCCTACCTCCGCATCTGCTGCCGCACCTGCGGTGCCCAGAGGCATGACTGGTTCAGCCCCCCTTCCACAGCGCTTGGGGGGTGAGCCGAGTCAGTGTCGGGGTTTCCTTAACCAAGTGGGCATATATTTTGAATTGATACCCCATGCTTTTCCTACGGAGAGGTCAAAGGTGGGCTTCCTAATCTCACTACTGGTTTTGTTGCCTCCTTCCGTACGGTATTCGATGTGCCTGCTCGCTCCGCCTCTGCTGCTAAGCTGCTCATGTCCATGCATCAGGGTTCATGAACCGTTGCCGAGTACGCCATAGAATTTCATACCCTGGTGGCAGAGGTGGGTTGGAACAATGAGGCTCTGGTGGCTGCTTTCTCTCATGGTCTCTCAGATGCGTTGAAGGACAACATTGCAGCCAAAGAACTGCCTGTGGAGCTAGAGGCACTTCCTTGCTAATCCTGATTGACACCAGGCTCAGAGAGAGGCCTTCATGTAAGGAGCATCTGCGGAGGCCTCCTAACCAATTGGCGCCTACGTTTTCTGTTTCACCCATTCCTCCCTCTCCTCCCACGCCTCCTGGGGATGGCTTGTCTGGCGGTGAGCCCATGCAGCTGGGGTTTGCCCGCCTTTCCAAGAGGGGCGGGCCGCTCGGCGTCGGGAGGGTCGCTGCCTGTACTGTGGTCTCGGTGGGCATTTTCGGCAGTCCTGTCCAGTCCGTCTGGGAAACGCTCGCACCTGAGATCCTGTCGGGGGAAGATCTTGGGTGGAGTTTTCTCATCCCCGGTTTCCCGTAAGGATAAACCGCTAATCACCGTTGTCCTCTCTTGGGCGGAAGGCTTGGTGACGGCCCAGGCGTTGGTAGACTCTGGGGCTGGCGGGTTGTTTATGGACAGTTTGTTTGCTGCCCAGTACTCCATTCCTCTGCAAGCTCGAGTTACTCCATTGGTCCTCGAGGCAATAGATGGCAGGTCCCTGCAACCGTCGCAGGTTACCCACGAGACCCTGCCGGTTGAAGTAGTTATTGGGGCTGTTCACAGGTAGTTGGCCCGTTTCCAGGTAATTTCTTCCCCGCACTACTCCGTAGTTTTGGGCTATCCCTGGCTTCAGAAGCACAATCCGACCTTTGATTGGTGGTCGGCCAAGATTCTCTCATGGTCGCCACAGTGTGGGGCCGGTTGCATCCGTGGACCTGTTAAGGTGTTGTGTGCCTCCTCAGACTCTGTGTTGCCCACTGAATATGGGGAGTACCTGGACGTGTTTGACAAGGTGCACTCCGGTGCTCTGCCTCTTCATCGTCCATACGATTGTGCCATAACCTTACAACCCGGTGCCACTCCTCCGCATGGCAGGGTGTATCCTCTTTTGGTTGCGGAGAATCAGGCCATGGAGGAGTACGTTGCGGATGCGCTTTCCTGGGGGCACATTTGCAAGTCTACTTTTCCAGCAGGAGCTGGCTTTTTCTTCATGAAAAAGAAGGGCGGTGAGTTGAAGCATTGCATTGATTTTAGGGGCCTCAATCGAATCATGATTAAGAATGCTTACCCAATTCCATTGATTACCGAGTTGTTTGACCGCCTCAAGGGAGCAACGGTCTTTACTAAACTCGAACTTAGGGCTGTGTACAACCTCGTACGGATCGAGGAGGGTGACGAGTGGAAGACCGCGTTCAACACCAGAACCGGTCACTATGAATCCCTGGTTATGCCCTTCAGGTTGTGTAACGCGCCCGCAGTCTTTCAGGAGTTTATTAATGATGTCTTTCGTGACTTGTTGCAGCAATGCGTGGTGGTTTACTTGGATGACATCCTGGTTTACTCTGCGTCTATGGAGTCTCACATCCAGGATGTTAAGCGGGTGCTGCAATGGTTACGTGAGAATGAGCTTTTCTGTAAGCTCAAGAAGTGTGAATTTCACAGATCCCAGGTTGCCTTTTTGGGCTAAATCATTTCTGCTGTGGGTTTTTCCATGGACCCTCAGAAGGTTTCGTCGGTTCTGCAGTGGCCTCGTCCCAGTGGTCTTTGGTCCATTCAGCACTTTTTGGGATTCGCCAACTATTATCGGAAGTTTATCAGGAAATTCTCCACGCTGGCCAAGCCTCTCTCAGATATGACCAACAAGGGCAGTAATCCTCACAAGTGGTCACCCGAGGCCATTTTAGCTTTCGAAGCTCTGAAATCCGCCTTCGCTTTGGCTCCGATACTGTCTCACCCCAATCCTGGGTTGCCTTTTGTCCTCGAGGTTGATGCATCTGGGACTGGAGTAGGCGCCCTCTTGTCTCAGCATCGGTCACCCAATGGACCCCTACTTCCCTGTGGGTTCTACTCCAGGAAGCTTCCCTCCGCAGAATGCAACTACCAGATTGGAAACAGGGAGTTGTTGGCCATTATTCAGGCTCTCAAGGAATGGAGGCACCTGATCGAGGGTTCTGTGGTTCTGGTTCTCATTCTCACTGACCACAAGAACCTGACGTATCTCTCAGAGGCTAAGAGGTTGATGCCCCGTCAGGCCAGATGGGCTCTGTTCTTGTCGCGCTTTAACTATGTGGTCTCCTATTTGCCTTGCTCCAAGAATGTCAAGGCTGATGCCTTGTCATGGCAATACTCTGAGCTATCCAGGGAGGACTCTGAGCCTACCTCGGTCATACCTCCGGACCAGATCCTGGCTGCCATTCTTACCAACTAGACTTCTCCCCTTGGGGAGCAGATTTTGGCGGCTAAAACTGATGCTCTTCCTGAGAGACCGACTGGCAGATGTTTCATACCTGAGGGATTGCATACCCGCTTGCTGCGTACCTACCATAATTCCAAGACTGCCAGTCATCCAGGTAGGAACCAGTTGTCCTGGGTCGTTTCTCGGTTATTCTGGTGGCCATCTCTCCATTCTGACATTGCCTCATATGTAGCGGCATGTTCGGTCTGTGCCCAGAATAAATCTCCTCGGCATCTTCCATTGGGCCTTCTGCAACCCATTCCCAATGGGGAGAGTCCCTGGTCACACCTGGGCATGGATATTATTGTGGACCTCCCTGCGTCTCAAGGCCATACGGTCATTCTTATGGTCATTGATTGTTTTTCCAAGATGTGCCATTGTGTTCCGTTAAAAAAATTGCCAACTGCGCAAGAACTGGCTACGGTTTTCACCAGGGAGACCTTTTGCTTGCATGGGTTGCCCAAGGTGATTGTCTCGGACCACGGGAGTCAGTTTGTGTCCAGGTTCTGGCGCGCCTTCTGCTCCCAGTTGGGTATCGAGCTCTCCTTCTCTTCGGCCTACCACCCGCAGTCCAATGGGGCTGTGGAGCGTTCCAACCAGGCCCTGGAACAATTCCTTCGCTGCTATATATCAGACCATCAAGACAATTGGGTCGATCTCCTGCCATGGGCAGAGTTTGCGAGGAACTCGGCTGTCAACTCCTCCTCTGGGATGTCTCCCTTCATGGCCAACTATGAGTTCCAACCCGCTGTATTGGCTGAGTTGTTCTCGCCACAGCACATTCCGGCTGTGGATAACCATCTTGCTGCCCTGCGTTCCTCATGGGGGCAGATCCAGAGGTCCTTGAAGGACTCAGCACAGCGCCAGAAGTAGAGATGAGCGAATCGAACCAGGCGAACCGGAATTCGATACGAATTTCAGGAAAAATTCGATTCGTGTCGAATCCGAATATTTGCCTACTTCGGGTGCGCGAATCGGATTTTTCCCGATCAGCCGGCAAAAGTGTCCCTGCAGAGAGCTCCGCTATTTCTGACATTTCTCTGACAGTTCCTTCACATGTACAGCGGTTGAAACATTGTATCTATTAGTTTCCATTTAGGATACAGATGTTTCAACCGCTGTACATGTGAAGAAGCTGTCAGAGAACTGTCAGAAATAGAGGAACTCTGCACATACACTTTTTGCCGGTTTGGAATTCTTATTTTCATCCTACTTCTTCTTCTTCTTCTTCTTCATCCTCATCCTCAGAAGAAGAAGAAGAGGATGAGGATGAAGAAGAAGAAGTAGGATGAAAATAAGAAGAATTCCAAGCCGGCAAAAAGTGTATCTGCAGAGCTCCTCTATTCTGCAGATACACTTAGAGGAGCTCTGCAGATACACTTAGAGGAGCTCTGCACATACACTTTTTGCCGGCTTGGAATTAATCTTATTTTCATCCTACTTCTTCTTCTTCTTCATCCTCATCCTCAGAAGAAGAAGAAGAGGATGAGGATGAAGAAGAAGAAGAAGAAGTAGGATGAAAATAAGAATAATTCCAAGCCGGCAAAAAGTGTATCTGCAGAGCTCCTCTAAGTGTATCTGCAGAATAGAGGAGCTCTGCAGATACACTTTTTGCCGGCTTGGAATTATTCTTATTTTCATCCTACTTCTTCTTCTTCTTCCTCTTCATCCTCATCCTCTTCTTCTTCTTCTGAGGATGAGGATGAAGAAGAAGAAGTAGGATGAAAATAAGAATAATTCCAAGCCGGCAAAAAGTGTATCTGCAGAGCTCCTCTATTCTGCAGATACACTTAGAGGAGCTCTGCAGATACACTTAGAGGAGCTCTGCAGATACACTTTTTGCCGGCTTGGAATTAATCTTATTTTCATCCTACTTCTTCTTCTTCTTCTTCTTCTTCTTCATCCTCATCCTCAGAAGAAGAAGAAGAGGATGAGGATGAAGAAGAAGAAGTAGGATGAAAATAAGAATAATTCCAAGCCGGCAAAAAGTGTATCTGCAGAGCTCCTCTATTCTGCAGATACACTTAGAGGAACTCTGCAGATACACTTTTTGCCAGCTTGGAATTAATCTTATTTTCATCCTACTTCTTCTTCTTCTTCTTCTTCATCCTCATCCTCATCCTCAGAAGAAGAAGAAGAGGATGAGGATGAAGAAGAAGAAGAAGAAGAAGAAGAAGAAGAAGAAGTAGGATGAAAATAAGAATAATTCCAAGCCGGCAAAAAGTGTATCTGCAGAGCTCCTCTAAGTGTATCTGCAGAGCTCCGCTATTTCTGACAGTTCTGTGACATTCACTCCATACAGCGGTTGAAACATTGTATCTATTTGTTTCCATAAATGGATCCATTTATGGAAACAAATAGATACAATGTTTCAACCGCTGTATGGAGTGAATGTCCCAGAACTGTCAGAAATAGACAGAAACTGTCACAGAACTGTCCTTCTTCTCATCCTTCTCCTTCTTCTCATCCTTCTTCTCATCCTTCTTCTCATCCTTCTCCTTCTTCTCATCCTTCTCCTTCTTCTCATCCTTCTCCTTCTTCTCATCCTTCTTCTTCTCATCCTTCTCCTTCTTCTCATCCTTCTTCTCATCCTTCTCCTTCTCCTTCTCCTTCTTCTCATCCTTCTCCTTCTTCTCATCCTTCTCCTTCTCCTTCTTCTCATCCTTCTCCTTCTTCTCATCCTTCTCCTTCTCCTTCTTCTCATCCTTCTCCTTCTTCTCATTTCTTCTCCTTCTCCTTCTTCTCATCCTTCTCCTTCTTCTCATCCTTCTTCTCATCCTTCTCCTTCTTCTCATCCTTCTCCTTCTTCTTATCCTTCTCCTTCTTCTCATCCTTCTTCTCATCCTTCTCCTTCTTCTCATCCTTCTTCTCATCCTTCTCCTTCTTCTCATCCTTCTCATCCTTCTCCTTCTCCTTCTTCTCATCCTTCTCCTTCTTCTCATCCTTCTCCTTCTTCTCATCCTTCTCCTTCTCCTTCTTCTCATCCTTCTCCTTCTCCATCTTCTCATCCTTCTCCTTCTCCTTCTTCTCATCCTTCTCCTTCTCCTTCTTCTCATCCTTCTCCTTCTTCTCATCCTTCTCCTTCTCCTTCTTCTCATCCTTCTCCTTCTTCTCATCCTTCTCCTTCTTCTCATCCTTCTCCTTCTCCTTCCTCATCTCCAAGGGCATTTAAATTAAAGGTACAGTGTTCTGCACTAATTTAAAGGCTCTCTGAAGCCTAGAAACCCTTTTTATAAGTTAACTTCGTAGCGAATTAATTCGCATTGAATCGAATTTCTTCCTGAAATTCGGCGAATCAGCCGAATCAAATTTTTGAATAATTCGCTCATCTCTAGCCAGAAGCTCCAGGCTGATCGTAGATGGTTGCCCGCTCCTTCATACCAGGTCGGAGATTGGGTGTGGTTGTCCACTCGTAACCTCAATCTTCAGGTGCCTGCACCGAAACTGGCTCCCCGTTATGTTGGTCCTTTCTGCATCCTCCGCAGGGTGTACCCGGTTGCCTATGCCCTTGCTCTTCCTCCTGGGATGCGTATCTCCAATGTCTTCCACGTATCCCTGTTGAAGCCTCTGGTCTGTAATCTCTTTACTGCCTCTCCGCCTCGGCCTCATCCTATCCAGGTTGACGGTCATGAGGAGTATGAGGTGAGCCGCATCCTGGATTCTCGGTTGGTCCGCGGTCGGGTGCAGTTCCTGGTCCATTGGCGTGGTTATGGTCCCAAGGTGAGTTCCTGGGTTCCTTCCATGGATGTTCATGCTCCTGCCCTCCTCCACTCTTTTCACGCCCGCTTTCCCCAGAAGCCTTATGTTGAGCCACGGAGGGGGAGGGGTCCTTGAGGAGGAGGTACTATCAAGGTCCTACCTTTCCTCAGGGTTTGTGCTGCTCCGTGTGCTGGCATCCATCTTAGGTGTCTGCAAAGCATTGTGGGATCCTTAATGCTTTCAGGCCTCTGTGGCTCCTCCTCCAGGAGGTGGTGGCTTATCACATTTAAGCCTGATGTCTGCAGCTGCTCATTGCATTCGTGTCCTGTTTGTTGCATTGCAACAAGCTCCTGTTAGTTTCTCATTGCTCTCCTGGATACCGACTCGGTTTTGGCAAGACTCCTTCCTGGCTTCTGACCCCGGCTCTGGCGATCATCCTTCCTGGCTTCTGACCCCGGCTCTGGCGATCATCCTTCCTGGCTTCTGAACCCCGGCTCTGGCGATCATCCTTCCTGGCTTCTGACCCCGGCTCTGGCGACCATTTTTCCTGGCTACTGTCCTACCCAGTCATCTGCTGTTGCTGTTGGACTTGCATAGACTATGTCTTGTTTTTGTACAATAAACCTACCTTTAATTGCACCTCGTGTGTCTGGCTCCTCGCTCCCTGACAAAAACCCCATCCTCCTCCCGGCTTCTGAAACCCTCAAAGGGCAAGGAGACGCCGGCGCCAAGGGGTTAAGCTTTAATGGAGCAACTTCCTCTGCTACCTCTGTCTCCAGAAAACCTAAAAATGATCCATCATTACTAGAACCAATATGATTTCCCAACTTATTATTAGTATAATTTATTTCTGAGAAGACTAAACAAAAGTCATTGTTTAAGTGGTTTGCTACATTCAGGTCTCCCTCAACACATAGTAGGTGTTGTGCCCAGTTTTAATTTTAGTGATCTCATCGTATTTTTTCTATCACTAATGTAGCTATAAAATGTTTTATCTCCTTTCTTCATAGATTTAGCAATTTCCTCCTCTTTCTGTGCTTTGGCAGCGCTGATAATGTGTTTGGCCTCCTTTTGTACATTTTTATACTCTTCTCTGTCACCTCCACCTCCTGTTTCCTTGAATCTCCTATATGATGATTTCTTTTCCTTTACTATCCTACTTCTCTCTTTAGTGAACCATATTGGTTGTCTCTTCTGTTTATTCTTACTAACTTGCCTGACATATAATCTAGTTGCCTCCAGGATGGTAGACTCTAACAGAGCCCACTGATTACTTACTCCGGTCCTTTTACTCCAACCTTTCAACTCATTTTTTAGAAATTCACCCAATTCACCAAAATTTGTCTTTTTGGAATCTAAATCTTTTGTTTTTGTATATGATTTTTCAGTTCTTATTTTAATATCAAACCAAAGACATTGGTGATCATTAGAACCCAAATTTTCTCCCACCTCAACATTAGACAGTCGATCCCCATTTGTCAGTACTAGGTCTAGAATATGATCACCTTGGGTTGGACTTTTTACTGTTTTAGAGAAGCACCATTCAGTGCTTCCATTACATCCCTGTAATGCTTGTAATAGCAGTTTGAGATTTCCAGTTAATGTCAGGCGTGGTGACGTCACCCATAATAAAAACCTCCCCCTTCATTGCCATTTGAGTTATCTCATCAATCAAGAAGTCCTCCTAATCTTCAGTCTGTCCTGGGGGTCTGTATATGACACCAATTCTAAGGGAAGATCCCTCTCTGGTTGGAAGGCAGACCCAGAAGGTTTCCAGTATTTCATTTGTTGTTTGAATTAATGTTCTCCATATGCTATTTCTGACATATATGACAACTCCACCTCCCCTCCCCCCTACTCTGTCTTTCCTGTATAGTGTATAGCCTGGTATAGTTCCCAGTCATCTGAATCCTTGAACCATGTCTCTGTAATTACAAGAAGGTACAAGTGGTCCCTAGACATAAGAGCTGTCAGCTCACAAAGCTTGTTGCCTAAACTTCGAGCAACTCTGTCCTGAACAACACCAACCTCACACTTGTTTCAGCCTGCTGGAGACAGAAATGATCCTCAACAATGACATCTCTGCCCCCATTTCTCAGTTTAAATGCATGTCCAAAAACCTCCTAAATTCCATAGTAAGGAGCTGAGCGCCCTTGTGTGAGGGATGCAGACCATCTCTATTGTACAGCTCAATGTCAGACCACCTGATGGCATCAGGACTAACAGAACCAAAACCTTCAGCTTTGCACCAATCCTTTCACCAAACATTGGACTCTGCTATACCAAGTACTTCCTCTTGTTGTCCATTATGGACAGGTAAGACCTCTTTGTATCACACAGAACTGTACAGGAGTCATGAAGAAATCTACCGACAATGACACAAGAAGGAGATCTCATCGTATGACCACAAGATCCTCGAGAATCCAGAATCCCATCACCATCCCCCTACCTCCATCCCTGATCCCTACAAGACAGAAGACACAGAAGATTCTAGAAGTCACCAAGAAGATGATGGAGCTGCTGACAGGAGAGGTGAGCGGTGCCGGGAATTCTGGGACATTCTCCAGTAACAGACAAGGGATGTGTCTGGATGGTGACTGTATCATTGTGTGTGTCAGGTTCCTATAAGGTGTCAGGGTGTCACTGTCTATTTCTCCATGGAGGAGTGGGAGTATTTAGAAGGACACAAGGATCTCTACAAGGACGTCATGATGGACAATCAGCCGCCCCTCACATCACCAGGTAAGAGGAGACTTTATTGTAAAGGAGAGAGCAGTACGGAGGATCCACCTAGATACCCCATCATCTGATAAACACATAGAAACAATGGATTCAGTCTCAGGAGACAGGAGGCAGCAGTGTGAGACCTCTGCAGCTTGTCTCATGTGAACATCTAGGCCACCACTGATTGCTGAATACCAATATTATGAGTCCTGACCCTTACACTATATAATTTATATTGTACATTACATCCTCCTGACCCCTGCACTATATACTTTATGTTGTACATTACATCCTCCTGACCCCTGCACTATATACTCTGTTGTAGATTCCATGGTTCTGACTTCTGCTCTCCCCCCCTCCCCCCACTGCTATATATACACATAATATGGATTATCACATGCAGCGCTATAAAAAGTAAAAAGTAACATATACAGTAATATGTGATGGACTACTAGTGCTTAGTAGTGATTTATAGGTGTCCACATAGTATAATGCAATAGTCCCAATAAACTGTGCAGGACGTGATGAACTCCGTGCTGTGAAGTGTTTAATACTATGCACTCACCAGAAAGCGCATAATATGCGCATTTGAGTTGTCAGACCACTCCTGGTCCCAGAAAAGTTGAACCTGTATGGCTCATCTGGCAAGCTGTCACTCTGTCACTCCTTTGATAACGTGCTCGTCCGCACGAAACGCGTCAGGGTGGAGCCTAGCCGGTGACGTCACGCCGTTCCGTACCTCGTGGAGGCCGGCGGCCATCTTTGAATCTGGGAAATTCTGTGAGTGACCTGTGTTTACATTATCTTCAATAAAGAACCTTTGTTGGAACATACTACACTATCAGTATTTTTTGGGGTGGGCTTTCTGGTCAAGCCCCCCCTCTCTTAAGGTGGATACTTCATATGAGTGCCCTGGTTAAGGAACCTGGATTAGCCCTATAAGGGTTTCTGGATGTCGGGAATCCCCCTGCTGGCCAAGGAGTGAAAGAGTGACAGCTTGCCAGATGATCCATACAGGTTCAACTTTTCTGGGACCAGGAGTGGTCTGACAACTCAAATGCGCATATTATGCGCTTTCTGGTGAGTGCATAGTATTAAACACTTCACAGCACGGAGTTCATCACGTCCTGCACAGTTTATTGGGACTATTGCATTATACTATGTGGACACCTATAAATCACTACTAAGCACTAGTAGTCCATCACATATTACTGTATATGTTACTTTTTACTTTTTATAGCGCTGCATGTGATATTGTCTTAGTGTGAAGGTTTGAGGTTTGTGCCTTTTATGCCAGCTGCTTGTTATACATCTCCAAGCGCTCGTTAATTATTCTTTTTTCTGTTCTTTGACATAATATGGATTCTCTTTTGTTACACCCATTTCCTCCCAGCTGGACATTTTATATCGGATGATGTGATTGGAGCACAGACGTTTACATGGTGATAATAATGTGATAACATGCTCCAACTTTGGACCCTAAAACAGAAAGTGATAATGAGGGAGGAGTCAATACCCCAATGATGGTGGTCTTCAGGATCAGTCCAGTCTTCATCTTGGTTGTTCTCCCCCCATCCTCACTCTCTGACCTCTGGTGGGGCTCAGCCCCGCTGTTCTTCATGACTAAATCATGGACTAAATAAGGAAGTGCAGTACTTCTTGTGTTGGGAAGATGGCGATGAGTGATAGAGCGGGTGGGGACCCTCATCCTATAATCCCCTCATCACTGTCCCTCCTATAAAAGACAGTTCTGGTAGTTTCCTCACTCTCTGACTAAGGTCCATGAATAAAGAAATGACCTGGTAGGAGATCAGAGGAGCCATTTCCTAGTTCCCTTGAGGGTGGACTTGTAAGCTCCTCAGAGACCAAGCTGCCTGATGTGGGCGGAGTCCTGGTTTGGGGGAACCAATCAGCTCCTGTCTAGTAACCCTCTTTGTCTTTGCATTTTAGTCCATGGCCGGGAGATGAGGAAAACCTCCGAGGATTGTCTCACTTTGTCTCCAGACTGGAAAGTAGAAGATGAGGACATCACACAGTATAGTCCAGGAGAAAACCCGGCTCCCTCCAATGTCCATCCGGCACCACCCAGTGTAGATGGACCATCGGATTCCTCGTATCCTGAGGAACCTCAGACAGTGCGGGACCGGGCCGGCCTTCCAACAGGGAAGATATTCTCCTGTACTGAGTGCGGGAAGGGATTTCATTTTAAATGCCATCTTAATGTGCATAAAAGAACTCACACGGGAGAGAAGCCATATTCCTGTCCTGAGTGCGGGAAATGTTTTTCACAGAAGTCCAGTCTATACACACATCAGAGATCTCACACGGGGGAGAAACCGCATTCCTGTTCTGAGTGCGGGAAATTTTTTTCACAGAAGTCCACTCTTTACACACATCAAAGATCTCACACAGGGGAGAAGCCGTATTCCTGTCATGAGTGTGGGAAATTTTTTTCAGATAGGTCTATTCTTTACACACATCAGAGATCTCATACAGGAGAGAAACCGTATTCCTGTCCTGAGTGCGGGAAATGTTTTTCACAGAAGACCAATCTTTACACACATCAGAGATCTCACACAGGGGAGAAACCATATTCCTGTTCTGAGTGTGGGAAATTTTTCTCATTGAAATCCCATTTTCACAAGCATCAGAGATATCACACGGGGGAAAAGCTGTATTCCTGTTCTGAGTGTGAGAAATGTTTCTCAGAGAAGTCCAGTCTTTACAGACATCAGAGATCTCACACGGGGGAGAAGCCATATTCCTGTCTTGAGTGCAGTAAATGTTTTTCCGTGAAGTCCAATCTTTACAAACATCAGATGTCTCATACAGGGGAGAAGCCATATTCCTGTCCTGAGTGCGGGAAATGTTTTTCACAGAAGTCCAATCTTTACAGCCATCAGAGATTTCACACGGGGGAAAAGTTGCATTCCTGTCCTGAGTGTGGGAAATGTTTTTCACAGAAGTCCCATCTTTACACACATCAGAGATCTCACACGGGGGAGAAGCCGTATTCCTGTCCTGAGTGCGGGAAATGTTTTTCACAGAAGTCCCATCTTTACACACATCAGAGATCTCACACGGGGGAGAAGCCGTATTCCTGTCCTAAGTGCGGGAAATGTTTTTCAGTGAAGTCGCATCTTTCCAGACATCAGACATCTCACACATGGGAGAAGCCATATTCCTGTCCTGAGTGAGGGAAATATTCCTCACTGAAGTCCTGTCTTCCTGTACATCAGGGGTCCCACACAACCCTGGAGGTGTATTAGTGCCTTGAGTGTGGGAAATGTCTTCTAGATGAATGTTGCTGGACATCCCAGCTCTCATGTGGGGAAGAAGCACACCCTGATATACACCTCAGATATACTCCATGGCTGATCTTCATCATGGAAGAAACAGTTGATAAGGAGATCTGAGGTCCCCAAAGACATGGATGAAGTGTGGGACCGGGTTGGCCATTGATAGCAGGAGAAGAATAAAAATAGAGTCCTGCCCTGGGATTGGCTGAGTACATTTTGTGGTGGGAGATTTCACAAGCACTTGGAGGTCTATTATAATACTTTGTGGACAAATGTTCCAAGCACTCATTAGGCCCACAGTTGTAGGTGAGGACAATACTTGCATGGTGGGGGATCACTGAAGAGGTGGGTGGTAATAAAATGTCCCAATTCTAGAAGAGTGACTGATGGTGTACACATGGAAGCAATGGAATTGTGTGTATACCGGGAATGAAGGAGTGATTGGTGAATGCACATATTGGGACTTTCCCGTGTCTTTCTCCATACATGTTTCTTGTATGTTTCCCGTGATACAAATGTCTGTGTATATGATCGGCACATGATGGTCTGTCTATGACAAACGTTTTATTGATCTGATCATTTCCATGGTGATTGTGGACACATTGTGATTGGTTGATGGGGGATGGAAAGAACAGAGAGCAGGAAGTAGAGCGCCATCCTTTCTCCCTTTCTCTATTCCTAGTTCAGATTTGTAGCAGAAATCCCCAACATGTAGCAATACACGGACAATTGATATCAGACAATGAGGCAGAGGAAGGCCAATCATGAAGCTGGGGGTGGTGCAGCATAGACTGGAACAGGGTCCTCCAGGAGTGCAGCTCACACTGCGGGCAGAACTCCTCCTACTGGGACATTCAGGCTTCACACAGCTACAGCTGCACTCCCGGGACTGCCACGCCTGGACTGTATATGGGGCGGGTGTGGAGGGATGAGGAGCAGGGATTGGCTAATGGAAAGTGGGAGCATCTCTGAGTTACTGATGGATATACAGTATATGGAGATCAAGGAGAGTTCATCTTCTGCCGGCTATAGATGGGGCCCTTCAACAGTTGGAGTATAGGGGATGATAATGACTGGGTCAAATCTGCAGAGAAGATGGGGTAATGGGATCTCCTTGGGTGAAGTGGGGTTGAGGTGTCTGCTAGCAGTGTCCACGTGTGAGAAGTAGATGAGAAGTGGGGGAGGGTAGAGGTGTCTGCTAGCGGTGTCCACGTGTGAGAAGTAGAGCAGAAGTGGGGGAGGGTAGAGGTGTCTGCTAGCAGTGTCCACGTGTGAGAAGTAGATGAGAAGTGGGGGAGGGTAAAGGTGTCTCTAGCGGTGTCCACGTGTGAGAAGTAGAGCGGAAGTAGGGGAGGGTAGAGGTGTCTGCTAGCAGTGTCCACGTGTGATAAGTAGATGGGAAGTGGGGGAGGGTAAAGGTGTCTGCTAGCTGTGTCCACATATGAGAAGTAGAGCGGAAGTGGGGGAGGGTAGAGGTGTCTGCTAGCAGTGTCCACGTGTGAGAAGTAGAGCAGAAGTGGGGGAGGGTAGAGGTGTCTGCTAGCGGTGTCCACATGTGATGAGTAGATGGGAAGTGGGGGAGGGTAAAGTTGTCTGCTAGCGGTGTCCACGTGTGATAAATAGATGGGAAGTGGGGAAGGGTAGAGGCGTCTGCTAGCTGTTTCCACGTGTGCGAAGTACTTTATCCACTTCAATCCATTCCTCTACTACTCCGGCATGGAGACGTAACCAAACTATACACAGCTCTCTCACAATTTCTCTGGAGGGGTCGCCGTCCACGCATAGCTTTGCAAAACCTCTATGTCCGGAGGAGCGAGGAGGGATCGGGCATTCCCAACATTCACATACCGGAGGAGCGAAGGGGGATCGGGCCTTCCCAACATTCACATACCGGAGGAGCGAGGGGGGATCGGGCCTTCCCAACATTCACATACCGGAGGAGCGAGGGGGGATCGGGCCTTCCCAACATTCACATACCGGAGGAGCGAGGAGGGATCGGGCCTTCCCAACATTCACATACCGGAGGAGCGAGGGGGGATTGGGCCTTCCCAACATTCACATACTGGAGGAGCGAGGGGAGATCGGGCCTTCCCAACATTCACATATATAACCTTGCATGTCTCTTACACATCAGTCTGCACTGGCTATCCAAGTCGTCCATTTACTCCACCAGCTACAATCTGACATGGTAACCCGCACAATGTAGCTGCTATTTTACATGCAATATAAACCAGCTTCCAACTCCCCTAAAAAACAATCCTCTTTTACATGACACTTTTGTGGCCTGGAGAGAAATCAGACGCAAATTGGGAAAGTCCCCATGGGTTTCCCTCTACCTCCCTATTCATGGTAATCCATCTTTCCCTCATCCACAACAATACGCGGCCTACGCTAATGGCACACCCAGGACCTTACACTTGTTCCACAATCTTTGACTCTTCCTCCGGTAAACCTCCACCAATCCTGCGGACATTAGGGACCCTGGACTTGCCCTCACACCATTTTATATATGCAATGCAAGTAATAAACTTTGTTAAATCACTAGCTCCTGACAAGCCTTCTCTTTTTCAAACCACATTGGTTGACACTCTGTTGAGCAGAGGCAGGTTCAAGACTTCAGATATTTACTCCCCACTTAACCTTTGCTTTACTAAACCTTTAGAGTCTACATCTGTGACCTCATGGGTCAAGGACTTCCAGGACTTACTGTGGAACACATGTTGGCAGGCTTCAACACCACCTGTGCCTATGTTACGAACGAGTTCTGTCAGGAACAGCAACTGAAAATTATGCATCGGGCCTACATGCCTCGCTCTTCCTCCAAGTCCGCATCGAACACGTCTCAATGTCCTCTCTGCCTCTGTAACCTACCAAATCTTAAACACAGATTTTGGACTTGCCATCCTATCTCCACATTTTGGGATCAAGCGCTATCTTTCATCCAATTTGTGACAGGAGTTAAACTCCCTGAATCTCCAATACATCTACTATTCGGCAATTTGGACTCTACCCTTTTCATGCTTCACAGGGGCCTCAACTCACTTCCTCAACAAAACAAGTCTTGGATGTCTACTTGCCTCCTGATGGCAAGACGTGCCATCCTGAAAAAATGGGTAGATGGTACACCACCAACCATATCTGACGTCAAAAAGGATCTCATCCGCCTCCTCCACACAGACAAACTTGATCTTTTCTCATCCTGTCCAAACAAATCGGACTCTTTCGCATGAAAATGGCAAATATACGTATCAAGAACATTCTATCTGAACAAAGAAGCCTTCTGGAAAATGCTATGGCAGATCCTGCCCCCACCTACACCGCCCTCCAGAACACTGTCTCCACTTCTGACTAAAACGTATGGATAATGTATTTATTAAGGCATTAGTGGTCCTGAGATCCCTCTGCTCCACGGAGGTCAACCCATCTAAATCCAACTTGTCATATGAGCATGAGGCCATGATGTTCTTAGGATCCACCCCCTCCCTCCCCTTCAAGGGGTCGCTGAACAACGTGATACTTAGATGCTCCACTAGAGGTTCCGGCTATACTTCTATGTCTATTTATCCCTCTCTAATCCCACACATCAGAGATCAGGGGATTCCTTTTTATTCCCTTTCTAGCTCCCTTTTCTTTCTGCCCTTCCCCCCTTCTTTCCACCCCCCTCCCTCCCTACCCCCTTCCTTCCAACCCCTCCCTCCCTTCTCCGCCCCTCCCCCTTCTTAAGCCCTCTGCTGTATTCCTATTCCTTTGTCTTTCTTTTATGTCCCTTTTGTACATTTGTAGGATGTATTGTAGGATGTATAGATGTTGATGTGATCCCCGGTCTCCTCACTCCAACACACATTGGAGAGCAGAACCCAGCAATGCTCTATGTACATCATCTGCAATGTCTATCCCGTCATTAATGTCACCTGTTCTCCCTGTTTGTAACACCCAAATGACGATGTTTTCTTTTTTTTTTTATTGACAAAAAACCTAATAAATATTTCTTGAAAAAAAAACAAGTTCACAATGATGGTAAAAATTACTGTAGGCCCAAAATATCTATCACACTAGTAAAAAAAATACAATTCCAGTATCTATCCCGCCATTTGTAGACGCTGAAACTTTCACAGAAACCGATTCATTTACATGGATTGGGGTTTTATTTTTAGCAAAGACACGGAGCAGAATACATTCTGGACGAAATTTATGACGAAATTTTAATTTTAATTTTTTTTTTGCTGGACAAGATTAACCCCTTGCCTTCCAAAGGATTTTCCCCCCTTCCTGACCACGCCTCTTTTTGATATTCAGAGCTGCACTAATTCCACTGATAATTGCGCGGTCATGCAATGCTTCACCCAAACAATATTTACATCCTTTTTTCACACAAATAGAGCTTTCTTTTGGTGGTGTTTCATCACCTGTGCGCTTTTTATTTTTCGCGCTACAATCAAAAAAATACCGAACATTTTGAAGAAAAACCAAATTGTTTACTTTCGGCTATAAAAAATATATAGTAAACTCAAAGTTAGTCATAAATTTAGGCCAAAATGTATTCTGCTCCATGTTTTTGGTGAAAAATCCCAATAAGTGTATATTGATTGCTTTGTGTGATAGTTATATCTACAAACTATGGGATAGATAATGGAATTTACACCATTTTTTGCTATACAGCGCTGCACTAGTGTTACTGACAATTGCGCGGTCATGCAATACAGTAAATAAATGAAATTTACGTCCTTTTGAGCTTTCTTTCCGTGGTATTTGATCACCTGTGCAATATTTATTTTTGGTGCTATAAACAAAAAACATTTTGAAAAAAAAAGTTTTGAAAAAAAAAACATTTTCTCATTTCTGTCATAAAAATATTAAAAAATACTAAAATATTCTGCTACATATCTTTGGTTAAAAATATTCCCAATAATTGTATATTGATTGCTTTGTGTGAAAGTTATAGTGTCTACAAACTATGGGAGAGATAATGGAATTTACAGCTTTTACATTCTGACTGCCATCACATTTCCTGAGGTGCTAAACTACCAGGATAGTACAAACACCCCCAAATACCAGGATAGTACAAACACCCTCAAATACCAGGACAGTACAAACACCCTCAAATACCAGGACAGTACAAACACCCTCAAATACCAGGATAGTACAAACACCCCCAAATACCAGGATAGTACAAACACCCTCAAATACCAGGATAGTACAAACACCCCCAAATACCAGGATAGTACAAACACCCCCAAATACCAGGATAGTACAAACACCCCCAAATGACCCCTTTTCAGAAAGTAGACACCCTAAGCTATCTGCTGAGAGGCATATTGAGTCCATGGAAGATTTTTTTTATTTCCACAAGTTTCTGGAAAATTACAAAAATGTTTTTTTACACAAAGTTGTCATGTAAATTATATATTTGTCACATAAGCCATGGGTATATGTAGAATTACACCCCAAAATACATTCTGCTACTTCTACCGAGTATGGGGATACCATATGTGTGAGACATTTTGGGAGCCTAGCCACATACAGGAGCCTGAAATCCAATGACCACTTTGAAAGCCTGAAGGTGCGTAACTTCCTCATTTCACTTCCTCACTACCTATCACAGTTTCGGAGGCCCTGACATGCCAGGATAGCGCCAAACCCCCCCAAATGACCCCTTTCTTGAAAGTAGACACCCCAGGGAATTTAAAAAGAGGCATGGGGAGTATTTTGCAGATCTCATTTTTTCTCAAAAGGTTTTGAAATATAAAAAAAAATAGAAACATTTCTTTTGTTTTTTTTCTTCAATCTTCAAAAACTTATGGCAGCAAATGAGATCTACACTACCAGATGCTTCTCGGGGCTGCAGTTCCTCTGAGCTCCACAAGGTGGGGATCTCACTTCTACCCAGACAGGAAGTCTCTATGGAAGACAGATAAGAAGTGATGTCAGGTACAGACAGGAAGTGATGTCAGGTACAGACAGGAAGTGATGTCAGGTACAGGCAGGAAGTGACCTGAAATAAAGACAAAGTTCCGTGTGGCACAAAGAAAAAGAGACATCGGTGGAAGTAGCAGCAGAGGAGGTAATAAGATGGTATTTCCTATTTACACCCAGTAACCCCCCATCATGTCCATCCTCTTCCTCCATAGTCATGTCCATCCTCTTCCTCCATAGTCACATCCGTCCTCTTGCTCCATAGTCATGTCCGTCCTCTTCCTCCACAGTCATTGTGATTAGAGATGAGCGAATCGAACCAGGCGAACCGGAATTCGAGTCGAATTTCAGGAAATATTCGATTTGCGTCGAATCCGAAATTTTGCCTACTTCGGGTGCGCGAATCGAATATTTCCCGATCAGCCGGCAAAAGTGTCCCTGCAGTGAGCTCCGCTATTTCTGACAGTTCTCTGACAGAAGGAACACATGTAAAGCGGTTGAAACATTGTATCTATTAGTTTCCATTTAGGATACAGATGTTTCAACCGCTGTACATGTGAAGAAGCTGTCAGAGAACTGTCAGAAATAGAGGAACTCTGCACATACACTTTTTGCCGGTTTGGAATTCTTATTTTCATCCTACTTCTTCTTCTTCTTCTACTTCTTCATCCTCATCCTCAGAAGAAGAAGAAGAGGATGAGGATGAAGAAGAAGAAGAAGAAGTAGGATGAAAATAAGAATAATTCCAAGCCGGCAAAAAGTGTATGTGCAGAGCTCCTCTAAGTGTATCTGCAGAATAGAGGAACTCTGCACATACACTTTTTGCCGGAAACCGCTGTATGGAGGGAATGTCCCAGAACTGTCAGAAATAGACTATTTATGACAGTTCTGGGACATTCCTTCCATACAGCGGTTGAAACATTGTATCTATTTTTTTCCATAAATGACATTCTGCAGATACACTTAGAGGAACTCTGCAGATACACTTTTTGCCGGCTTGGAATTATTCTTATTTTCATCCTACTTCTTCTTCTTCTTCATCCTCATCCTCTTCTTCTTCTTATGAGGATGAGGATGAAGAAGAAGAAGTAGGATGAAAATAAGATTAATTCCAAGCCGGCAAAAAGTGTATCTGCAGAGCTCCTCTAAGTGTATCTGCAGAATGTCATTTATGGAAACAAATAGATACAATGTTTCAACCGCTGTATGGAGTGAGTGTCCCAGAACTGTTAGAAATAGTCTATTTCTGACAGTTCTATGACATTCTGTAAGGGACCACCAGGCGGTACCACTAGCACTCCACTGGCCAGGCGTCCCCAGCGCACGGTATCTAAGCCCCAGGGTACGTGTTCACCAGAGCCCCTGATGGTGGGGATGGACTTGAAGTACCCCGAGACCAGGTCGTGGCTACTGAGCACGCCCGTCAGTGGTAGCGGTATTCGCCAGGGGCTCCCGCAGGGAAGAGCCTGATGTGAGGAGGTCGGGTGATCCCGTCGGGATGGATGGATGGCTGAGCAAGTGCGGGGTCAAACGGGCCGGGTCGGTAACAGTGGGGACGGAGCAGTACAAGGCAGCGGGCAGAGAGTAGTCGGGTCACACGCCAGGTCAGCAACGGAAGGTCAGATCCAAACAGGGGCATTCAGGAGAGAGGTCAGGCAAAGCAAGGGTCTGGGCAGGAGAAGGCAACAAGGTCAGGTATAATCCGGGTCAATAACTTACTAGAACAGGTTCGCAGATACAGGATACAAGGGAAGACCAGAAGGCACTGAATGACAGCTCAGGGCCGTTTAAATATCCCGCCCTGCGCTGCCATTGGTGCCACGCGCGCGCCCGCGGTCCCCACTGCGCATGCGCGAACTCCCTCGCCGCGGACGGCCAGGTCTCAGTGCCCGCATTCTGACACGGAGCGGTGCACTGCGCCTGCGCCGAGCCCGTCGCAGCGGGGATTCCTGACATTGCCCCCCCCCTACGGGCAACCTCTGGGTGCCCACCCGATCTCTCCACCACGGGTGATCACGAAGGAACCTCCGGACAAGTCGGGGTGCATGGACATTACGGGCTGGTTCCCATGAATTATCCTCAGGGCCATAGCCCTTCCATTTAATAAAAAATTGGGTCTGACCCCCCCTCCTTCGGCACTTCAGGATTGATTCCACCTCAAATTCTTCTTCACCTTCGACCGTTATGGCCTCCGGAGGTCGAGATTCTCGTTCTGGGAAGGCATCGGGGATTACTGGTTTCAGCAAGGACACATGGAAGACCGGGTGTATCTTGAGTGTGTCAGGGAGGACAAGTTCGTATGCCACCTCATTGACCGCCCGCTTTATGCAAAAGGGGCCTATGAACTTTGGTCCTAATTTCTTTGATGGACATAGCATTTTCAAGTTTGTTGTTGCCAACCACACTTTATCCCCGGGCTGCAGCACCAGGTCCCCTCTTCGTCTTTTGTTAAACGCCTTCTTGTAGTCCTCCTGGGCCCGAGCAATAGCCTCCTGTAGTATCTTATTGTTGGAGGAGAAGAAAGCTAGCGTGTCCTGTGTCGCCGGAACTGGGCATTCAGGGACCAAGTCAGGGAGAAAGACAGGGTGAAATCCGTAGTTTGAAAAAAACGGTGATTGCCCTGTTGCGGAATGGTTGGCGTTGTTGTACGCGAACTCCGCCAGGGGTAGGAGTGGTAGCCAATTATCCTGTAGGAAGGATGTGTAGCAACGCAGGTACTGTTCTAGGGTCTGGTTGGTCCTCTCGGTCTGTCCATTGGTCTGGGGGTGGAACGCAGAGGAGAGGGATAATTTGATATCCAAGGCCTTACACAGTGCCCTCCAAAATTTAGACGTGAATTGGACCCCTCGATCCGAGACGATGTCCTCCAGAATTCCATGTAGTCTTATAACTTCCTGGATAAAAATTCGCGCAGTCTCGGCTGCTGACGGAGTCTTCTTTAACGGTAAAAAGTGAGCCATTTTCGATAACCGATCAATGACTACGAGGATCGCGGTGTGGTCTTGAGACGGGGGGAGCTCGACTATAAAGTCCATTGCGATCCTTTGCCAAGGTCGCTCGGGGATCGGCAAGGGCCGCAGCAGCCCCCAGGCCTTGTTCCTCGATGGCTTGTTCTTCTGACAGATGGTGCAAGATTTTACGTAGAGCCTGCAATCCTTGGCCATGTTTGGCCACCAAAAGGAACGTTGGAGAAGTTCCAGGGTCTTCGCTGGGCCAAAGTGTCCCGCCATTGGATGGTCATGACACTGCCCCAAGACAAGGGTTCGGACCTCTTCGGGTACCATGATCAATCCTTCCTTCCAGAGGAGTCCCCCCTTATTTTGGAGGGGTACCCCAGCTGGGGTCACTGTGGTCGTGGATGCATCCATTAGTTTGGACCGAAGGTCAGTTTGGAGAGCCAAGAAATTCCCTGAGGACAGAATAGTATCAGGTACCGGTTCTTCTTTGGAGTCTTCGAACATGCGTGATAGCGCATCGGGTTTTGTATTTTTGGACCCTGGCCTGTAAGTGATATGGAATATGAATCTGGAGAAAAACAGTGCCCATCTTGCCTGCCGCGGACGTAACCGTTTGGCAGTCCTCAGGTACTCGAGGTTTTTATGATCAGTGAGGATCAAGATGGGGTGTGAGGCCCCTTCCAGCAAGTACCTCCATTCTTCCAGTGCCGTTTTGATGGCTAACAACTCCCGATCACCAATATCGTAGTTCTTCTCGGCTGGGGTGAGCTTCCTCGAGAAGAACGCTATGGGGTGGAGTAATTCTTTGGTGCCTTTTCTCTGGGACAGGATGGAACCCACCGCATTCTCAGATGCGTCTACCTCCAGTACGTAGGGCAGGGAAGCGTCTGGATGGCCCAAAATGGGTGCCGTGGTAAATAGTTTTTTCAAGGCCTCAAAGGCTTCCTGAGCCTCCGGCGTCCATCTGAAGCGGGTTCCAAGTTTGGTTAGCTGAGTTATGGGGGAGACCAGACCCGAGAAGTTCCTAATGAATTTCCGATAGAAATTCGCAAAGCCTATAAAGCGCTGGATGCCCTTTTTGTCTGTGGGCACAGGCCAATCCAAAATTGCAGAGACCTTCTGAGGGTCCATTGCGATTCCCGTGGTGGAGATAATCAACCCCAGAAACGCGATGCTGGACTGCTCGAAACTGCACTTCTCTGCTTTGGCGTATAACCCATGCTGGCGCAATCGACCCAAAACCTTTGTCACGTGTATTCTGTGATCCTCCAGAGAGGATGAGAAGATCAGTATATCGTCTAGGTAAACTATTACAAAAACGTCAAGGTAATCCCGGAAAATGTCGTTTACAAAATGTTGGAATGTGGCTGGGGCATTGCACAGTCCAAATGGCATTACCAGATATTCGAAATGCCCAAACCGGGTACGAAATGCTGTCTTCCACTCATCCCCTTCCCTTATGCGAACCAAGTTGTAGGCCCCCCTGAGATCTAGTTTAGTAAATATTGTCGCAGCCTTCAGGCTCTGAAATAATTCGGGTACCAATGGCAGAGGGTAACGATTTTTAATCGTGACTCTGTTCAGTTCACGATAGTCAATGCAGGGTCGCAGAGATTTGTCTTTTTTCTCTACAAAGAAGATCCCCGCTCCGGCTGGTGAAGTAGAGGCACGGATGAACCCCTTCTGGAGACTGTCCTCTATGTATTCCTTCAGGGCCCCCAATTCTAGCTCAGACAGGGGAAAAATCCGTCCAAAAGGGATCTCGGAGCCGGGCAACAGATCAATTGGACAGTCATACGGGCGGTGGGGGGGCAAGGTGTCTGCCCCCCGTTTACTGAATACATCTAAGAATTCGTGGTATGCTGCGGGAATAACCTGTTTCAGGTCGGAGTCTCCCTCGGAGCACAGGAGGACCTGGGGGGCTGCAGAGCCCGCAGTGTGACAGTGTTCCTGACAATACAGGGACGGGAACAAGATAGACCCGGTTTCCCAGTCAATTTGGGGGTTATGGGCCCGCAACCAAGGGAGTCCCAAAATGACTGGAAAAAGAGGTGACGCAATGGCATCTAGGCGGAGGAATTCCTGATGCTGGTTAGCAATGGTAGTGGCGATAGGGGGAGTTTCCTGGTTAACTACTCCTGACTTTATCTGGGAGCCATCTGCCAGAAATATGGTAAAGCCCCGTTTTCTGGGCTGGAGGGGAATCCCCTGCTGATGAGCAAAATCTAAATCCAGGAAACAACTGCATGCCCCTGAATCAACTATGGCCGTCACCTCCACGGTCCTTTCTGGAAGCTGAAAGGAGAGGGGCACCACTAAGTATTGGGACGGACTGACCTTGCCAATAGCCAGAGAAGAAAAAGAGGTGCACTTACTCATTTTCTGAGGGCAGGATCGTACCATATGATCGGCTTCACCGCAGTAGAAGCAGAGGTTCAGAGAGCGTCTCCGCTGGCGTTCTTCTGGCGATAATTTAGGCCGAGCCAGGCCTAGTTGCATTGGTTCCTGCGCATCTCCTGGAAGTGGGTTCTGGATCTTTGTTCTGGTTTGTTGGCTGGGGCCTGGAATTGGACCCCATGCATTTCCGTGACCCTGACCGGACCTCTCCAACCTGCGTTCCCGCAGTCTACGGTCTATTTGAATCGTCAGGGCTATTAGGTCTTCTAGTGACTCGGGAACCCCCACTCGGGCCAGCTCATCCTTCAAGGGCTCTGACAGACCCATACGGAACTGGTGTCGCAACGCGAACTCGTTCCAGCGTGTGTCCCCCATCCAACACCTAAATTCAGAGGCGTATTCTTCTGCCGCCCGGCGGCCCTGTCGAAGCGTGGATAACATTGCTTCAGCAGAGGCTGCCCGCTGTGGATCATCATAAAGGATGGCCATAGCTTCAAAAAAACCGCTGACCGTTCCCAGGTGAGGGTCATGGTTTGCCCTTAACCGATGGGCCCAATCTTGGGGTTCACCCTGCAATAGTGAAATTAAAAATCCCACTTTCACTGATTCCGTTAGGAAGGTGCGGGGTTGCAATTCAAAAAACAGGAGGCAGGAATCCCGAAAAGACCTGAAGCGTGTTCGGTCCCCGTGAAAACGCTCAGGCAGTGGTACTCGGGGTTCAACCCTCGGTAGAGGAGCAGAGGCCCCTGAAGCTGGCCCCAGAGCTTCTTCTACCGGGGGAGCGGAAACAGGGGCCTGTGGAGCAGGGCCAGATGCAGAGCGGGTCTGGAAACGGTTTTCCAGGTGCGTGCATTTGTCCTGCAAGGTTGCCACAGCCTGTGTCAGGGCTGATAGGTGCCTGCAAATATCTCCCAGCGGGGCTGACCCTCCTCCAGGCTCAGTCATGGCCTTCTGGTACTGTAAGGGACCACCAGGCGGTACCACTAGCACTCCACTGGCCAGGCGTCCCCAGCGCACGGTATCTAAGCCCCAGGGTACGTGTTCACCAGAGCCCCTGATGGTGGGGATGGACTTGAAGTACCCCGAGACCAGGTCGTGGCTACTGAGCACGCCCGTCAGTGGTAGCGGTATTCGCCAGGGGCTCCCGCAGGGAAGAGCCTGATGTGAGGAGGTCGGGTGATCCCGTCGGGATGGATGGATGGATGGCTGAGCAAGTGCGGGGTCAAACGGGCCGGGTCGGTAACAGTGGGGACGGAGCAGTACAAGGCAGCGGGCAGAGAGTAGTCGGGTCACACGCCAGGTCAGCAACGGAAGGTCAGATCCAAACAGGGGCATTCAGGAGAGAGGTCAGGCAAAGCAAGGGTCTGGGCAGGAGAAGGCAACAAGGTCAGGTATAATCCGGGTCAATAACTTACTAGAACAGGTTCGCAGATACAGGATACAAGGAAAGACCAGAAGGCACTGAATGACAGCTCAGGGCCATTTAAATATCCCGCCCTGCGCTGCCATTGGTGCCACGCGCGCGCCCGCGGTCCCCACTGCGCATGCGCGAACTCCCTCGCCGCGGACGGCCAGGTCTCAGTGCCCGCATTCTGACACGGAGCGGTGCACTGCGCCTGCGCCGAGCCCGTCGCAGCGGGGATTCCTGACAGTTTGTGTCCGGAGTCGTCTATCCAGACAGGATGGGATTTCATTTTCATTATCATTTTTTGAGGCGTTTGACCCAAGACCATTGTGAAGGAGTTGGAGATGATTGGTCACTTATTCAGCCAATCATTATCCTCCTGTGTGTGCTGTGGCTGCATTAGATGGTTGGTGTACCCTGCTTCTAGTTTGTACAGCCCTACTACCATTATGTCCTGCAGAAACTGCTCTCCCCCTACTATCTGCTTGTGCAGCAACTGCTCTCCCCTTACTATATCCCTGTGCAGCAACTGCTCTCCCCCTACTATCTCCCCGTGCAGCAACTGCTCTCCCCCTACTATCTCCCTGTGCAGCAACTGCTCTCCCCCTACTATCTCCCCGTGCAGCAACTGCTCTCCCCCTACTATCTCCCCGTGCAGCAAGTGCTCTCCCCCTACTATCTCCCCGTGCAGCAACTGCTCTCCCCCTACTATCTCCCTGTGCAGCAAGTGCTCTCCCCCTACTATCTCCCCGTGCAGTAACTTAACTCCCCCCGCTGTCTCCCCATGCAGCAACTGCTCTCCTCCTCATCTCCCTATGCAGCAACTGAACTCCCCCCTACTATCTCCCCATATAATAACTGAATTCCCTCTACTATCTCCCCATGAAGTGACTGCTCTCCTCCTACTATCTCCCCATGCAGCAACTGCTCTTCCCCACTATCTCCCCGTGCAGCAACTGTTCTCCTACTATCTCCCCATGCAGCAACTGATCTCCCCCTATTATCTCCCTGTGCAGCAACTGCTCTCTTCCTACTATCTCCCCACTATGTCCCCGTGCAGCAACTGCACTCTTCATACTATCTCCCCATGCAGCAACTGAACTCCCCCTATGATCTCCCCATGCAGTAACTGAACTCCCCCCACTGTCTCCCCTTGCAGCAACTGCTCTCCTCCTCTTATCTCCCCATTCAGCAACTGCTCTCCCCCCACTATCTCCCCATACAGCAACTGCTCTCCCCCCGCTATCTACCCGTGCAGTAACTGCTCTCCTCCTAATATCTCCCTGTGCAGCAACTGCTCTCTTCCTACTATCTCCCCGTGCAGCAACTTCACTCTGCCTACTATCTCCCTGTGCAGCAAATACTCTCCCCCCACTATATCCCTGTGTGGCAGCTGCTGTCCCCCCACTGTCTCCCTGTGCAGCAAATCCACCTCTCACATGAGGTATCTCTGTCTTTGTAGTATTTTGATGGAGGTGGAAAGCCTGGCTTTTATTCATATTATGGTGATGGAGATGTTTAGGGTTTTTATTTCTCACTGTTTACTGTATGGCGATGGCAGGCTGCATCAACATGTATATGCTGCACACCCATTGGTTATAGTTATTTGTTATTCCCTCTAGTGTTCTCTAGAATTGTTACATCATATCTATTATTACAAAGATGTGTTATTTCTTGAGCTCCTCAGCTCCAACTATTGACCCCAATGAGGTGTTTCACTACTGCATATAATAAAATAACATTTATTAGGAGGAGGAAAAATTGTTTATACAGATTTTCTGGATGAATGATCATGAAAATGTTTTTTATAGTTAGATCTTCTAAGAAACCCAATCTTCTTCTAACACCCATCGGGGGCATTCTTACTTTTTACCACTTCTATTCCCCTCCTAATATTGTACAACCAATACAGTCCAGATAATTCTCTGCTAACCGTCTACAGAGACACCCACATGACCCCACCAATGAAAATGGAGGAGGACCAGAGTCACATGACTGAGAAGATACTAAACCTCACCCTGGAGATCATCTACCTGCTGACCGGAGAGGTGAGGAGGATTCTGGGAGGTCACATGACATCACTCTTATCTCTATTAATAAAACACAGACCTGACCGGAGAGGTGAGGAGGATTCTGGGATTCTAACATGATATTCCTATTGGTTCCTCAATACAGAGATTTCCTCTTCTGAAGTCAGGTGATCATATGACCATCACAGTGCCTCCATGTGACTCCCTAAACCCTGAGAGACACAACATGCAGAAGATTCTAGAAGTCACCAAGAAGATGATGGAGCTGCTGACAGGAGAGGTGAGCGGTGCCGGGAATTCTGGGACATTCTCCAGTAACAGACAAGGGATGTGTCTGGATGGTGACTGTATCATTGTGTGTGTCAGGTTCCTATAAGGTGTCAGGGTGTCACTGTCTATTTCTCCATGGAGGAGTGGGAGTATTTAGAAGGACACAAGGATCTCTACAAGGACGTCATGATGGACAATCAGCCGCCCCTCACATCACCGGGTAAGAGGAGACTTTATTGTAAAGGAGAGAGCAGTACGGAGGATCCACCTAGATCCCCCATCATCTGATAAACACATAGAAACAATGGATTCAGTCAGTGTGTGTGTTTCCTACAGATGGATCCAGTCATGGGAACCCACCAGAGAGATGTCCCCGTCCTCTGTATTCCTGGGATTCCACACAGGAAGGTCACACCATCCCTCACCATCATCAGGTAGATGATGACAATTATTGGTAGTTGTGATTTATACACAGCATGTTTGTTACAATGAATGTTTTATTATATCTTTCAGAGTGGAATCCTCGGGGATGAGAATATTGATGTTAAAGAAGAGTATAAAGAGGAGGATGAGGAGTATGGAGTGATGGAGGAGTTTTCAGAAGGACACAAGGATATGATGGAGCCACCTAATACCAGGAACCCACCAGAGAGATGTCCCCGTCCTCTGTATTCCCGGGATTCCACACAGGAAGGTCACACCATCCCTCACTGTTACAAGGTTGGTGGGGTGGAGAGCATGGACTTGGGACAATATATGGAATTTTTATGTGAGCTTATATTTTACAGGTGACCTCTTCTCTCATTTTCTTGGTTTAGAGTGAAGATCTGCTAGACATCAAAGTTGAGGTTAAAGAAGAAGAAGAAGAAGAGGCGTATGTGAGGGATGATCAGCAGTCTATGGAGGAGGATGGAATAACGGGGACATTTATAGAGGAGGACACTCCTACAGAGATCAGCACAGGTGGGTCATGAACACTAAATCCATTCCTCCACCCATACTGCTCACTGATTGGTCCAGAGTAGGGCGGGGACTGGGTGATATCAGCCTGTAATCCCCTGGTCACTTTCCTGAGCTGTGTTCCCCGTCCTGTATTCCTGGATTTCTCTCGGATAATCTTCCTTCTCTGTGCTGCAGACACAATTTATGTATCTAGACTGGATTTATGGAGGTTCTGGGGTTCAGCTGCCAGCATAATTCTGATTCATGAGTGTTACTTGACATAGACACCTGGGACATGTGATTTGGGTACTCTTCCCCATGCACGGGTCTAGTAAGATCTCTGAAAGAACATTTCTCCCAGGGTTCCTTGCTCTTTTATCTGCTGGCTGTGCCGGGTGGAGGGATATGTCTGTAGTGTCTCAGCCCCAAGTCGCTGAGTGCAGTCTCAGGAGATGGGAGGCAGCGGTGTGGGATCTCTGCAACTTGTCTACAGTAAACATTTAAGCTTCTAAAGATAACTGAATACCTATATTATGAGTCCTGACCGTTATACTGTATATTTTATATTGTACATTCCATAGTCCTGACCCCTGCACTATATACTCTATGTTGTACATTACATCCTCCTGACCCCTGCACTATATACTCTGTTGTACATTACATACTCCTGACCCCTGCACTATATACACTCTATGTTGTACATTACATACTCCTGACCCCTGCACTATATACTCTATGTTGTACATTACATACTCCTGACCCCTGCACTATATACTCTATGTTGTACATTACATACTCCTGACCCCTGCACTATATACTCTATGTTGTACATTACATACTCCTGACCCCTGCACTATATACTCTATGTTGTACATTACATACTCCTGACCCCTGCACTATATACTCTATGTTGTACATTACATACTCCTGAGCCCTGCACTATATACTCTGTTGTGCATTACATACTTCTGACCCCTGCACTATATACTCTATGTTGTGCATTACATACTCCTGTCCCCTGCACTATATACTCTATGTTGTACATTACATACTCCTGACCCCTGCACTATATACTCTATGTTGTACATTACATACTCCTGACCCCTGCACTAGATACTCTATGTTGTACATTACATACTCCTGACCCCTGCACTATATACTCCATGTTGTACATTACATTCTCCTGACCCCTGCACTATATACTCTATGTTGTACATTCCATACTCCTGACCCCTGCACTATATACTCTATGTTGTACATTACATACTCCTGACCCCTGCACTATATACTCTATGTTGTACATTACATACTCCTGACCCTTGCACTATATACTCTATGTTGTACATTACATACTCCTGACCCCTGCACTATATACTCTATGTTGTACATTCCATACTCCTGACTTCTGCTGTCCCCCTCCCCCCACTGTTATATATACACATAATATGGATTCTCCTTTGTTCCCCCCATTTCCTCCCAGCTGGACATTTTAAATCAGATGATGTGATTGGAGCACAGACTTTTACATGGTGATAATAATGTGATAACATCCTCCAACTTTGGACCCTTAAACAGAAAGTGATAATGAGGGAGGAGTCAATACCCCAATGATGGTGGTCTTCAGGATCAGTCCAGTCTTCATCTTGGTTGTTCTCCCCCATCCTCACTCTCTGACCTCTGGTGGGGCTCAGCCTCGCTGTTCTTCATGACTAAATCATGGAGTAAATAAGAAAGTGCAGTACTTCTTGTGTTGGGAAGATGGCGATGAGTGATAGAGGGGGTGGGGACCCTCGTCCTATAATCCCCTCATCACTGTCCCTCCTATAAAAGACCGTTCTGGTTGTTTCCTCACTCTCTGACTAAGGTCCATGAATAAAGAAATGACCTGGTAGGAGATCAGAGGAGCCATTTCCTAGTTCCCTTGAGGGTGGAATTGTAAGCTCCTCAAAGACCAAGCTGCCTGATGTGGGCGGAGTCCTGGTTTGGGGGAACCAATCAGCTCCTGTCTAGTAATCCTCTTTGTCTTTGTATTTTAGTCCATGGCCGGGAGATGAGGAAAACCTCCGAGGATTGTCTCACTTTGTCTCCAGACTGGAAAGTAGAAGATGAGGACATCACACAGTATAGTCCAGGAGAAAACCCGGCTCCCTCCAATGTCCATCCGGCACCACCCAGTGTAGATGGACCATCGGATTCCTCGGATCCTGAGGAACCTCAGACTGTGCGGGACCGGGCCGGCCTTCCAACAGGGAAGAGATTCTACTGTATTGAGTGCGGGAAGAGGTTCTGTTCTACATACCATCTTAATGTGCATAAAAGATCTCACACGGGGGAGAAGCCGTATTCCTGTCCTGACTGCGGGAAATGTTTTTCACAGAAGTCCCATCTTTACACACATCAGAGATCTCACACTGGGGAGAAGCCGTATTCCTGTCTTGAGTGCGGGAAAAAATTTTCACAGAAGTCCCATATTTACATACATCAAAGATCTCACACGGGGGAGAAGCCATATTCTTGTCCTGAGTGTGGGAAAAGTTTTTCAGATAAATCCAGTCTTTACAGACATCAGAGATCTCACACGGGAGAGAAGCCGTATTCCTGTCCCGAGTGCGGGAAATGTTTTTTACAGAAGTCCAATCTTTCCAGCCATCAGAGATCTCATGCGAGGGAAGAAGCCACTTCCCTATCCTTAGTGAGGGAAATGTTCCTCACTGAAGTCCTGTCTTCCTGTACATCAGGGGTCCCACACAACCCTGGATGTGTATTAGTGCCTTGAGTGCGGGAAATGTCTTCTAGATGAATGTTGTTGGACATCCCAGCTCTCATGTGGAGAATAAGCACACCCTGATATACACCTCAGATATACTCCATGGCTGATCTTCATCATGGAAGAAACAGTTGATAAGGAGATCAGAGGCCCCCAAAGACATGGATGATGTGTGGGATGGGGTTGGCCATTGATAGCAGCAGAAGAATAAAAATGGAGTCATGACCTGTGATTGGATGAGTACATTTTGTGGTGGGAGATTTCATAAACACTTAGAGATCTATTTAAAAAAAAAAGATTTAGTTGAACGAATGTGACTGGCATTCGCCCAGCTGGGTTGAATATTGGCCGTGTTTTATTTCATACTCTGAATTTCTTGGCTCCATCTAGTGGCTATAATGCAGTATTGCACTACTTTTACTGATTGAGGTATTTCATTTGAATAATACCTCCTTATGGTCACTAGATGGAGCTGACGGTCATAGGAAATCAATGTGTTAAATATTAATTTTTATCATATTCGTCCAATGAATTTTCTTTCAGCAGACCCCTTCATTTCCTTCTTCAGGCATGGATTCATACTAGCAGCACATGCCAAATAGGCCACAACATGCTATTATCAGACCACCCATTATTTGTCTCAATCTTCCTAGGCCGGGTATCCATCCAAATACCCCGTCCCACCCATTACCAGGAACATCCTGTTTAATTCCTGAGGACAAGTCATGTAAAGCCTTTATATGTGATTGTATAGAGGTGGCATGATCACTTACATTCCGTCACAATGTTCCCAACCATGATCATTGTTAAGCAGTAAATCATCTATAGTCACTGGATTCTGAAGAACAGCTTTACGGGTTCCTTGGAGGTGGAGTAACAGTTCCTGCAAAGCCATAGAAGTACGATTCAGACTTTTATCCAGACTACATACAATAGATCCAACTAAACTAGTGTATTCAGCTTTGGAAAGCAGTGTAATGTCTGATATACAATCTTCTGATCCAATCTCGGTCCTCCTTCTTGATCTTAGATCCTTCTCCATAGCTTTAGGATGCTCAGGCAATATCATACTCAGACGGCTCCAAGTACAAGGCCCTCCAGTAATATTCCTGGAATATATGAATATGTGGGATTTCCACAAGAAAACAACCATCCTAAAGGTAGTGTGACCTGCTGAGTGTGGCTGGGCTGTGATAGAACATGATGACAGCTCATTGGGTTATGTACTGAACTACATGTTCTATTAGACGTACAGAAAATCCTGTCCTGAGGAGATCGGGTTGTGTGATGTGGGCCATATGGAAATCTGAGATCCCAACACCGGGGAATCTCTTCAGAATCACATGTCATATTGTAACACATCTCCTGGGGGAACATTCAACGTTTTCATACCAGTCATATATTCCCAGCCTTTATATGGACCTGGACAGTTCTGACAGTCCTCATACAATGACATAGATGGTCCATCATCCATTCTTACATCAGTATCATTAGTCATTACTCTGAAAATGTCCAACAAAACCGAGGTTGGGGTGGGAATGGCCATCAAACATGTAGTTAAATGATCGGCAGCATCTCTGACAGATGGAAATTGGGAACATTCATCACTCTCCTTGCCATATGAACCCAGACATTCTCTGGTTGATTTAACAGTTCACGTGGATGTCTGCGTTGGGACAAGGGGTCAGTCTTTTGGGGCTGCGGGCAAATGTACATCAAGTCCTGCAGGTGATAATAACGTACTAATCACCCAAATCAGAGAAACACAATCACTGTAAGACAACCTATTAAAAGGAAGATTTTCCAAGAGGTTTATGGATGCAAAAGTATGGACATCTTAAATAGTCTCAGTCCGTCTGTCTTCTAATAGAACTATATCACCTTCTTCTCTCTCTAACACATCTGCTTCAGGGTGTTTGACACCTTCTTCACCCTCTTTGTAGTCAACACCTCTGGTGGAAGAGAGTCCAGGACTTTCTTTATCCTTGACACATGGATCCAGGCCTGAGAATCCACAGTCAGAACTGCTGTACGGGTCACGGCTGTTATCACTGTGGGCTCCCCATAAGGTGGGTCCAGGACCTTGTGCTTATGTAGGCCTTTAACAACCACATGGTCTCCAGGCATGAAAGGATGTGTTGGTTCCTGTGAGGGAAGCAGAAAAGAAAGAGAAACATCACTGTAGATGCCATTCAAAAGCCTTATACGATTCATCACATATGTTTCTTGGATCAGCTCTAATTCTCCAGATAATAATCACCAGCAGACCTTTGGTCCATGGGGTAGGAAATGGTCTGCCCATTAAAATTTCAAAAGCTGACAATTTAGTTGTTTTGTTTGGTGTTATCCTGATTTCAGCCAACACTGCAGGCAGATAAATCTCCCACTTAACAAATGTACCTCCAGTAGCTTTCCTCAAATTCTCCTTAATCATCCTGTTCATCCTCTCTACCATTCCTGAACTCTGTGGGTGATAAGGGATGTGAAATTTCCACTGAATAACCATTTATTTGGCTACCTGTTGAGTCACTTTGGATGTGAATGATGGGCTCTTGTCTGAATCACCAGAGGGCATCTCCATCTTGAGATAATTTCCTTGCACAACATTTTGGCCACAGTGGACGCATCCTCTTTGTTAGTGATAAAAACCTCCGGCCATTTGGAAAATGTATCCACTATAACCAGCAGATACTTACCTCTCTTGTTAGGCATGTGTGTAAAATCAATCTGTAATTCCTCAAAAGGACCCTGTGGTGGAGGAAGATGGTCATGTTGGCCATACTGTTGTCCTGTATTATTGTTCCTCAAACAAATAACACACCTTCCTAACTGATCTTGCACCCGTTGGGACAAATTCTGAATACAAAATGCTTTTTCATTTCCTGCAAAGTCCTCTGCCATCCTCTGTGCCCTATGCCATGAAACTGCTATAAGCACCGGTGCACTGTGCTGAGGTATCCCTATGATCCCCTCTTTGGACATCAGACCATTCTAGTCCAATGTCATACCTTTGTCTTTCCAATATTGAATATCCTCTTTAGCAGCTGTGTACTGTAATTCTGTGAGTAACTGTTGTTCCGGGAGCATGCGCGGCTCTAACATAGTCAAAACAAGGCTGGCAGACTCCTGTGAAGACTGCAAAGCAGCTTCCTTGTACAGTCAGCCAATGCATTACCCAGAGCTATGGGGTCATGTGAAGATGTGTGGGCTTTACATGTGATACCAGCAATAGTACGGGGTTTGTGTATGGCTTCAAAAAGATCATTCACTAAAGATGCATGAGATCCCCTGCCAAATCTTGCCAAAATCCTGCACTACATCAAATGTGTACTTGGAATCTGTGTAAATGTTAACATCTTTCCTTCAAATAATTCACAGACACAGGTCAGGGCTATGAGTTCTGCAGCCTGTGCTGAGATAAGGCAGGGCTTTGCTTCCCATACCTTATCTGGGAGTTGAACAACCTGCCAAGTAGACATTGTCATTAGGTCTTGTACATGAACCATCTACAAAGATATCAATATTCCCTTCTACTGGCTCTTCCAACATGTCGGCTCTGGGAGTAGTGTCTTCATTTATAACTGGAACACAATCATGTTTCTCAGGAGGAATCTCAGATTCTGACTTCAAACCAAGCATGCCGTCTAAAACAGTAATTGGTCCTGAACTTGGAGAGGAGTATTTAATAGATACATGAACAGTGAAAGTGAGAATGACCTCATACACACTGGCTCTTTGGGCTGTCATGTGTTGTGTGGGAAGATTCTTCAGAATTTGTAATACGTGATGTGTGGTATGTAACACGGTGTTATGTCCCAATGTCATAGCCATAGATGCCTCCACTCCCATTTCTATGCCTGTATAACTGCCTGTATATATATATATAATTCCTAACTCTTGTGTTGTCAGATTTCATCCTGCCTCTTCTTTCCAGACCTTCTTAAATCTTTTTAGGAACTCCATAATTGATTCCCTACTGCTCTGCTTACAAGCAACTACTGTAGCTAGTGACTGTAAATTTCTGCAATTAACTCCTTCCACATCTGTTTCTGTCCTACGCCAATTCTCCACTCATAGTCCACAGTCAGTCCAAATGGCTCATGAAGCATGGTGGCCAATCCCAACCTGATTCCATATCATATCCCAAAATTCCATCGATGATTATCCTCATGTCCTGTTGTGAACATTGTTGCCCCTGCATTGCTCTTTTCAAGTAGTTAATGGCAGCAGTGGGGTTTTTCTGAGGATCAGGAAACCCTTTATAATGCCATTAACGTCATTCATTACCATTGGCTTGATCACCACATCACATCCCACAATGATGGAAGGGTAAGCTTGGGTGGCTCCCTCGTCATCTTCTGCGTCTTTTCTGGACCTCAAATAATACTTACCGAATTCTTCTGAATTATCTTGCTCCTGCTGACTCACCTCTCCTGTTGAATCTTCTGACATCTCACTTGCTGCGTCCCTCTCCTGTACTGTCTGCTCTTTTACCATTGATGTCTGTCCTCCTGATTTCATTGCCTTGCTTACTACTTTGCCTTTTTTATTTTCCTCCTTCTTGGTCCTGGGTGTCAGAGCAGCCACAGTTTGCTGCATCTGGTCTAATGTCCTTCCCAATGTAACTTTTGTTTCTTTCCACTCTTTATTCATTTCACGCATTGATACACTTGAACCTGACTCTTCTTCTGAAGAACCTTCCCCATCACCACCGATCACTGCCAAATGGCCTCCTTCATTGGTGGGAGACTCTTGGGGCAGAATGTAATGCATGTCTCCTCCTATTATGTGACAACAAATAATCCTCATCCTTAGGGAGCTGAGGATACAACTGAGTATAATCAGGAAGTGCAGTGGCAGGCGATAAGTGCCATAAATAGCGTTGGCACTATATAAATCCTGTATAATAATAATAATTAGTCTGTTTAGCTACTGGGGCAGAAGGGATTGGTTTCAGGCATTTATATCCTGGGGCATACTTCAACCAATTCAATGCTCCCCCTCACATATATAGGGAAAGGCAGTTTTGTCCCCTAAATATATCCCCTTTATCATATCCATGTGAAAATCATCCTTGTCCCCATCTCTGGGAAAAGGACTGGCACTCCCCATGGTTGAACTCCACCCCACCAGGCTGTCCACCCATTGGACAACATAAAAATCCAAACTGACACTCAGGCAACATACTCTTTACATGTTTCATTAGCTGGTAGTTGGGATTTTTCTAGAGCTGATCCATCTTCCTTAGTAAATTTCTTTAACAGGTTTTCTTCCTCTGAATACTTTACACGGTGGCTCCGGAGGGTCTGGGTACTTCCCCTTACCTTGGGAGTTTCCCATCATCACTGCAAAGCAAAGATGCGATATTACAGTGAAGGAAATAAGTATTTGATCCCCTGCTGATTTTTAATGTTCGCCCCTCACACAGAAATGATCAGTCTAAAAATCGAATGTTCGGTGTAACACTGAGGGACAGAATTTCAACAACAAATTCAGCAGAAATGCGTCTAACAAATTCTGCACTGATTTGAATGTTCATGAGGGAAATAAGTATTTGATCCCCTTCACAAAATATGACTTAGTACTTGGTGGCAATCTCTTGTTGGCAATCACAGAGGTCAGACGTTTCCTGTAGTTGGCCACCAGGTTCGCACACATCTCAGGAGGGATTTTGGCCCACTCCTCTTGGCAGATCCTCTCCAAGTCATTAAGGTTTGGTGGCTGACATTTGGCAACTCAAAATTCCAGCTCCCTCCACAGATTTTCAATCGGATGAAGGTGTGGAGACTGGCTAGGCCACTCCAGGACCTTAATGTGTTTCTTCTTGAGCCGCTCCTTTGTTGCCTTGGCCGTGTGTTTTGGGTCATTGTCATGCTGGAACACCCATCCATGACCCATTTTCAATGCCTTGGCTGAGGGAAGAAGGTTCTCACCCAAGATTTGATGGTACATTGCCCCGTCCATCATCCCTTTGATGCGGTGCAGTTGTCCTGTCCCCTTAGCAGAAAAACACCCCCAAAGCAGAATGTTTCCACCACCATGTTTCACAGTTGGGATGGTGTTCTTGGGGTCATAGGCAGCATTCCTTCTCCTCCAAACACGGTGAGTTGAGTTGATGCCAAAGAGCTGGATTTTGGTCTCCTCTGACCACAACACTTCCCACCAGTCCTCCTCTGCATCATTCAGATGTTCAGTGGCAGACTTCAGACGGGCTGGACATGGGCTTTCTTGAGCAGAGGGACCGTGCGGGCACTGCAGGATTTCAGTCCTTGTCGGCGTAGTGTGTTACCAATTGTTTTCTTGGTGACTGTGGTCCCAGCTGCCTGGAGATCATTGACAAGATCCTCACGTGTAGTTCTGGGATGATTCCTCACTGTTCTCATGATCATTGACACTCCACGAGGTGAGATCTTGCATGGGGCACCAGACCTAGGGAGACTGACACTTGTTTTGTGTTTCTTCCATTTGTGAATGATTGCACCAACTGTTGTCACCTTCTCACCAAGCTGCTTGGCCATAGTTTGGTAGCCCAGTCCAGCCTTGTGTAGGTCTACCATCTTGTCTCTGACATCCTTGGACAGCTCTTTGGTCTTTGCCATGGTGGAGAGTTTGGAATCTGATGGTTTGATGGCTTCTGTGGACAGGTGTCTTTTATACAGGTAACACAATGAGATTAGCAGCACTCCCTTTAAGAGACTGCTTCTAATCTCAGCTTGTTACCTGTATGAGAGACACCTGGGAGCCAGAAATCCTGCTGAATGATAGGGGATCAAATCCTTCTTTCCCTCATGAACATGCAGATCCGTCATCATTTGTTAGACATGCATTTCTTTTGAATTTTGTGTTGCTATTCTGTCTCTCAGTGTTACAATACACCGAACATTCGATTTTTAGACCGATCATTTCTGTGTGAGGGGTGAACATTCAACATCAGCAGGGGAGCAAATACGCATTTCCTTCACTGTATGTGAGCTGGCCTATGTGTTTCTCTCCCAGTGATGACTCTTTGTGCCGGGTGAAGCTGGACTGAACTCACATAGAGCTCCGACAAATTTTTTCTCAACTGCACAAGTGCTTCAAGGCTGAAAATCACCTGGACAGATACACCCCTATTGTGACTCCTTCAGACTGTCACCATGCTTTCACCTATCCCAGGTCAATGGAGAAATCTCCTCGCTGAGTAGATGGGGCGTCTCACAGTCCTACAGAGACTTAGAATCCATCTACAGAACAGTTTCTCTAGTTACAAGCGTACATAATCACTGAACACACTACTCTGTATGATTGTATGGAGGACATACACACATTTCTTATACATCAACCTAGGTTCTGTTTAACCCCGCGAGCTCCCAAAGCTCCAGCGGACAATTGCTCGTGCTACCGCAGCACAGAGGCTTGGTGGAGATAGGGGGCAATCAGGGCAAAGGAAGACAACAAATGCTCACTTACCTCCGATGGCCGATCCTATCCCACTTCTGACACCACTTCTGTCAGGAACATCAATTTATGCCGGCCTCCTCCTCCATACAAACATCCAGTTCAAAGTACTTTGGGAATAATGCAAGTCAGACATCTAGATGTGTGATGCAAAATGTGACTTCTTTATTATTCATCAAGCTTTAAGTAATAAATGATAACGCGGCATATTTCAGGTGGTTTCCATAAAGCACCAATCAGAATACAGAATAGAGATTTCAGTAAACTACTCCATGGCACGTCATAACAAAAATACAACAGGATAGTGACTTCTGTGATCTCTATAAACAAGAAATGTGTGCATGGATACCAGCATTCACATCCCACGGGAACATCTTGTATGTACAACAAACCAGTTAGTAGGCACAAAGCAAAAGTGAGTGAACTATTAACCCTTTCATATAGTAGGTGGAGCGAATTACTATGATACTTAGCGCCACCTAAAGGATGAATAGGGATTTTTTTTTGTTTTAAATAAATAGTTGGTTTAGTCCTGAGGTTTTATGTCTTTAATGTCTACTATACTCATAAATGTATGAATGTGATCTCCGATACTTGTATGACACCGCCCCTCACATAGTACACTAAAAATATGTCGGGGGAGAGAGACAAGCATGTGTCCAGCCATGACAAATGCTGTATTTTAATAAACACTGATTTCCTATAATCATCAGCTCCCTCTAGTGGCCATAATGAAGTATTATTCAAAAACACATCAATCAGGAAAAACAGTTCAATACATTATGGCCACTAGGTTGAGCCAATGATCATAGGAAATTACTGTGTGAAATAAAATTACACCATGTGACATGGCTGAATGAATGCTGGTCATATTAGTTCATCTATTCTCTAAGTGGGGTGGTATCTATTGGGCCAATCCCTTTTACAAACCACACATAATATCGCCCTTCAAAGTGAAAACAGAAACGATTTGCACAAAATCAAAGAGTAGAAATATTTTCCGGTGGATCCCCTCTACCCAGACCCCATATGTAGACATAGAACAACAAGCTGTGTTCCGTCTCGTGCCGCACTCCTCCAACCACCCAAACCCACACAGAAGCAAAGGGAAATAATGAGAGGAAAGTTCCCCCCTAGTTTGGGGCGGAGTTCTCCTTCCCTTCTGTTGGGGGATGGGAGAAGGATGGACTGAAGACAGAGAGACGCTTCGGGGTCACCACTGTTCTGTAGAGCCTTGAAATGAAGGACATCAACTTCAGAAGTTCTTGTTGTCTGTGTAAAGTTCCCCGATAACGAGATCTGGGCTCTCCCGGCTTCTAGCTCTGTAACCCGCTATATCATTATCAGGAAACGCAACTCCGACACCCAAGAAGGGCTGAAGTTGTGTCCTTCATTTCCAGGATCTACTGACCACTCTGCACCCCGACATTTACTGCACTTCATCCATGTCTTTGGGGGCCTCTCATCTCCTTATCAACTGTTTCTTCCATGATGAAGATCAGCCATGGAGTATATCTGAGGTGTATATCAGGGTGTGCTTCTTCCCCACATGAGAGCTGGGATGTCCAGCAACATTCATCTAGAAGACATTTCCCGCACTCAAGGCACTAATACACCTCCAGGGTTGTGTGGTACCCCTGATGTATAGGAAGACAGGACTTCAGTGAGGAACATTTCCCTCACTCAGGACAGGAATGTGGCTTCTCCCATGTGAGATCTCTGATGTTTGGAAAGACTTGACTTCTCTGAAAAACATTTCCCGCACTCAGGACAGGAATACGGCTTCTCCCCCATGTGGCATCCCTGATGTGCGATAAGATGGGATTTCTGTGAAAAACATTTCCTGCACTCAGGACAGGAATACGGCTTCTCCCTCGTGTGAGATCTCTGATGTGTGTAAAGATTGGACTTAGCTGAAAAACATTTCCCACACTCAGGACAGGAATACGGCTTCTCCCCAATGTGAGATCTCTGATGTGTGTAAAGATTGGACTTATCTGAAAAACATTTCCCGCACTCAAAACAGGAATATGGCTTCTCCCCTGTGTGAGATCTCTGATGTGTGTAAAGATGGGACTTATCTGAAAAACATTTCCCGCACTCAAAACAGGAATATGGCTTCTCCCCCGTGTGAGATCTCTGATGTCTGGAAAGATTGGACTTCTGTGAAAAACATTTCCCACACTCAGGACAGAAATATGGCTTCTCTCCTGTGTGAACTCTTTGATGTTTGTAAAGACTGGACTTCACTGAAAAACATTTCCGGCACTCAGGACAGGAATATGCCTTCTCCCCGGTGTGAGATTTCTGATGTATGTAAAGATTGGACTTCTGTGAATAACATTTCCCACACTCAGGACAAGAATACGGCTTCTCCCCTGTGTGAGATCTCTGATGTGTGTAAAGATTGAACTTATCTGAAAAACATTTCCCACACTCAAGACAGGAATACAGCGGCTTCTTCCCCGTGTGAGATCTCTGATGTTTGGAAAGATTGGACTTCACTGAAAAACATTTCCCACACTCAGGACAGGAATATGCCTTCTCCCCAGTGTGAGATCTCTGATGTGTGTAAAGATTGGACTTAGCTGAAAAACATTTCCCGCACTCAGGACAGGAATACGGCTTCTCCCCTGTGTGAGATCTCTGATGTGTGTAAAGACTGGACTTATGTGAAAAACATTTCCCACACTCAGGACAGGAATATGGCTTTTCCCCTGTGTGAGATCTCTGATGTGTGTAAAGACTGGACTTCAATGAAAAACATTTCCCACACTCAGGACAGGCATATGGCTTCTCCCCCGTGTGAGTTCTCTGATGTTTGTAAAGAATCGACTTCTTTGAAAAACATTTTCCACACTCAGGACAGGAATACGGCTTCTTCCCTGTGTGAGATCTTTCATGTGAATTAAGGTTGGATTTATAACGGAAACATTTCCCGCACTCAGTACAGGAAAACCTCTTCCCTGTTGGAAGGCCGGCCCGGTCCCGCACAGTCTGAGGTTCCTCAGGATACGAGGAATCCGATGGTCCATCTACACTGGGTGGTGCCGGATGGACATTGGAGGGAGCCGGGTTTTCTCCTGGACTATACTGTGTGATGTCCTCATCTTCTACTTTCCAGTCTGGAGACAAAGTGAGACAATCCTCGGAGGTTTTCCTCATCTCCCGGCCATGGACTAAAATACAAAGACAAAGAGGATTACTAGACAGGAGCTGATTGGTTCCCCCATACCAGAAAGACAGTGAGAGATCCAATGAGAACTTTATCATCTGGACCAATCAGTGAGCAGTATGGGTGGAGGAATGGATTTAGTGTTCATGACCCACCTGTGCTGATCTCTGTAGGAGTGTCCTCCTCTATAAATGTCCCCGTTATTCCATCCTCCTCCATAGACTGCTGATCATCCCTCACATACGCCTCTTCTTCTTCTGCTTTCACCTCAAATTCTATATCGATTGGATCTCCACTCTAAATCAAGGAAATGAGAGAAAATATCATCTGTAAAATATAAACTCACATAAAATATCCACACATTGTCTCCATGAGTCCATGTTCTAGATTCTCCATCCCACCAACCTTGTAATAGTGAGGGATGGTGTGACCTTCCTGTGTGGAATCCCGGGAATACAGAGGACGGGGACATCTCTCTGGTGGGTTCCTGGTATTAGGTGGCTCCATGATATCCTTGTGTCCTTCTGAAAACTCCTCCATCACTCCATACTCCTCATCCTCCTCTTTATACTCTTCTTTAACATCAATATTCTCATCCCCGAGGATTCCACTCTGAAAGATATAATAAAACATTCATTGTAACAAACATGCTGTGTATAAATCACAACTACCAATAATTGTCATCATCTACCTGATGATGGTGAGGGATGGTGTGACCTTCCTGTGTGGAATCCCGGGAATACAGAGGACGGGGACATCTCTCTGGTGGGTTCCCATGACTGGATCCATCTGTAGGAAACACACACACTGACTGAATCCATTGTTTCTATGTGTTTATCAGATGATGGGGGATCTAGGTGGATCCTCCGTACTGCTCTCTCCTTTACAATAAAGTCTCCTCTTACCCGGTGATGTGAGGGGCGGCTGATTGTCCATCATGACGTCCTTGTAGAGATCCTTGTGTCCTTCTAAATACTCCCACTCCTCCATGGAGAAATAGACAGTGACACCCTGACACCTTATAGGAACCTGACACACACAATGATACAGTCACCATCCAGACACATTCCTTGTCTGTTACTGGAGAATGTCCCAGAATTCCCGGCACCGCTCACCTCTCCTGTCAGCAGCTCCATCATCTTCTTGGTGACTTCTAGAATCTTCTGCATGTTGTGTCTCTCAGGGTTTAGGGAGTCACATGGAGGCACTGTGATGGTCATATGATCACCTGACTTCAGAAGAGGAAATCTCTGTATTGAGGAACCAATAGGAATATCATGTTAGACTCCCAGAATCCTCCTCACCTCTCCGGTCAGGTCTGTGTTTTATTAATAGAGATGACAGTGATGTCATGTGACCTCCCAGAATCCTCCTCACCTCTCCGGTCAGGTCTGTGTTTTATTAATAGAGGTGAGAGTGATGTCATGTGACCTCCCAGAATCCTCCTCACCTCTCCGGTCAGGTCCGTGTTTTATTAATAGAGATGAGAGTGATGTCATGTGACCTCCCAGAATCCTCCTCACCTCTCAGGTCAGGTCTGTGTTTTATTAATAGAGATGAGAGTGATGACATGTGACCTCCCAGAATCCTCCTCACCTCTCCGGTCAGCAGGTAGATGATCTCCAGGGTGAGGTTTAGTATCTTCTCAGTCATGTGACTCCGGTCCTCCTCCATCCTCATTGGTGCCATCATGTGATCTATACAGGTCTCCTTGTAGACGGATAACTTTGGGAAATGAAAGTAAGAATGATTTGGATGGTATTGGTCACACAATAATAGGATGTGGATGTGAGGGGGGAATAGGAGGGTTGCTGGACATTGAAGAACTACTCCCCCCATGAGAAGACATTTAATCTGAACTGTTTAGTATTTGCTACATCTTGGAGGTCCTGGGACAATCTTGACCTGCCAGATCAGAAATCCCCTTTTCTCTGTTGGGTTTGTTTGGTCTCTGAACTGGTTTTCATTAGTTTTAGATCTGCAGACAAGGAATGATAAATACGATCCTTCCTATGACCTGTTTGCTCTGAGGCAGTGCTGTGAGGTCAATGTCGGCTCATCATGATGTCCAGGAAGGGGAACTTGAGGACTTTTGGCCGGATTTGCTGACTTTAATAGCCAGAACTCTGACTGCAAGGCTCCAATCTCTAGCAGCCTGCTGACTGACAGGAGTGATGTCACTGTCACTCTCTGCAATAAGAGAAGGGATTGGATGGGATAGCAGGAGGATGCTACTGGTGTAATAGAGAGCTCTGGGGGAGGAGTCTGTTCTCTTCCCTCCAATGACAGCCCATCGTGGGTAGGAAGAGAACAACATAAGGGAAGGGTTAGTTCATTTATTGCCAAGTATACTGTGATATCCAGGACATTGTACAGAGTGGTGGTGGGTTCCTGGGGCTCTGAATTCCAGCACCGGGCACTGCCAGAGCCTGTGTCATGGGAAGGTATTGGAGTGTCTCCTGAAGATGTTCAGCACTGACCCCTGACTACCTTTTAGTCGATAATGCACCAACAGACCTCCTCTAAGAACAAGTGACCACTAAGGGGTGAAGGACTGCCCTCCTTCATTCCACTTGGTATACTGGAAAACAATGAGATGGTAAGAAGGTGAAGGTTGTCTTCCTTTCCTGATAGGAGTTCTGTAAGGAGGTCTGGAAAGTAAATACAGCAATGTAAGGGGCCCTATGCTCCATACTCCTGACCCCGGCACTCCATCATTGTGTTGGCTGCATAGTGTAATGATTGCCCATTGGCTGCCTGTGTAGTGTCATCATTGCCCTTTGTAGGCCATGTATGGTCAGGATGGTCCTTGTCTTGTCTATTTATTGTCAGTGCTGTTTGTTTAGAGGACCATATTACTAGAATTTATCTCCACAATGAGGAGAATGTTCCGGCCCCGGAAGTGGGGGAATGTTCTGCCCCTGAAGGGGTTCATCTGGGTTCCCACACTATATATGTGTGTATCATCATCTGCTGGAGATAAAAGACGTCACAGTGACTATGGAGGAAGAGGACGGACATGACTATGGAGGAAGAGGACAGACGTGACTATGGAGGAAGAGGACGGACGTGACTATGGAGGAAGAGGACGGACATGGCTATGGAGGAAGAGGACGGACGTGACTGTGGAGGAAGAGGACGGACGTGACTGTGGACGAAGAGGACGGACGTGGCTGTGGAGGAAGAGGACGGACGTGACTGTGGAGGAAGAGGACGGACGTGACTGTGGAGGAAGAGGACGGACGTGACTGTGGAGGAAGAGGACGGACGTGACTGTGGAAGAAGAGGACGGACGTGACTGTAGAGGAAGAGGACGGACGTGACCGTGGAGGAAGAGGATGGGCGTAACCATGGAGGAAGAGGACGGGCGTGACTATGGAGGAAGAGGACGGACGTGACTATGGAGGGAGAGGACAGACATGACTATGGAGGAAGAGGACAGACATGACGGGGGTTACTGGGTGTAAATAAGAAATAACATCTTATTACCTCCTCTGCTGCCACGTCCACAAATGTTTCCGATCTGCTTCCTCCCAACTCACCTCTCGGAATGTCCTGCCTGTACCTGACATCACTTCCTGTCTGTACCTGACATCACTTCCTGTCTGTACCTGACATCACTTCCTGTCTGTATCCCATAGAGAAGTCCTGTCTGGGGAGAAATGAGATCACCATCTTGTGGATTTCATAGGAACTGCAGCCCCGAGAAACATCCCTAATAACATTCCTGCATTGTATCTACCTTACAGAGATACCAGGGAAGATCAAAAAGAACTAAAAAAAGTAAGAAACAATAAACCTAACTCTTATGCAACCAACTGTTTAAATAATATATTTTACTACAGATAGAAAAGTCTTAAAGACACAGAACACAAGATAAAAACAAAATACATAATAAAACAGAGACCTCCAAAACAGATATTTTTGGGTAAAATATGCAAAAATACATCCTAAAGTATAAGAATATCTATCAATCCACTGATAATGAAGATGTTAGACATAAATGACAAGGATGTAATGGTCACAGAGGAATGGTGGTGGAGACCTCTCAAAGTAAGAACACTTCCTTGAATGGTTCTATAAATAAAGAATGAATCCTGGAGGGAATAAAGCTGTAAAGCAATAAATAATATATAAACTGGGCCATCCACTTCATCCATAAAGACATTGTGATTGAAGATCTTCTAGATCACATAGAAGGAGGACTCATCCATGATTTCATACATTTGTTTGGAAGGATAGAACAATCCTCAGAAGGGAACATGTAGGATGACAGGAAAGGCTCCTGACTGGTGAGATCCTCCAAACATAATGATGACATCCATGAACTGGAGCGAGCTCGTTGGGGTGATAAAGCCAATCTGGAAACACTGTGTAGACGTTCTCCAAGAACTCAGCACACTCCAGGTGTGGAGAAAGTCTCCAGGTGGGTTTAGCCTGTCATTTATCATAGGTAGAAATGTCCACACATGGACTTCCACAGGGGCCCCCGAGACTACATATAGAACCTGTACAGTGTCCCCTGTAATGAACTGCTTCCCACCAGACCTATAGCAGAATGACAGCTGAGCGGGATCTCTCCCATCCTGGGTGGACATCATATGAAGTCCTCCAAGTCTAGTGGCTCTGCTGTATCTTGATATGTCACCTGCTGTGTCCACCAGATGACAGATCATTGTACCAGACCAGCCCAGTACCATGTGATTGCTATGACCAATCACATTGATCACATGACAGTTGTACACAATGAATAGCTTTCATTCATAGCCATTCATTGTGTACTATTGTGATGATCTCTGTGATTTGTCACTGGCTCACTACCTCTACTGGAAATGTATTCCAAGCATCTACTACTCTTTCAGTAAAATAATACTTTCTGAGATTAGTTGTGAACTTTCCTCCAGTTAGTTGGAGGTCATGTCCTCGTGTTCTTCATTTTGGTTTCATATTGAAAATCCTGCCCTCCTGAACCTTATTCACTCCCTTGTTGTATTTAAAGGTTTCAGTCATGTCTCCCCTTTCCCTTCTCTCCTCCAGACTGGACATGTTACGTTCCTGAAGTCTCTCCTGATATCACTATTTGTATTCCCCGTCTCTGGACTCGTTCTATCTTATCAATACCTTTATGTAAGTGAGGTCTCCAGAACTGGACACAGTATTCTAAGTGAGGTTGCTGGTGACCCCTCTAGTGATAGAAAGATCTATATAGAGGAATCGGGACCTCCTTTCTCCTGCCGGTGACCCCTCTAGTGATAGAAAGATCTATATAGAGGAATCGGGACCTCCTTCCTCCTGCCGGTGACCCCTCTAGTAATATAAAGATCTATATAGAGGAATCGGGACCTCCTTCCTCCTGCTGGTGACCCCTCTAGTGATATAAAGATCTATATAAAGGAATTGGGACCTCCTTTCTCCCGCCGGTGACCCCTCTAGTGATATATAGATCTATATAGAGGAATCAGGACCTCCTTCCTCCTGCCGGTGACCCCTCTAGTAATATAAAGATCTATATAGAGGAGTCGGGACCACCTTCCTCCTGCTGGTGACCCCTCTAGTAATATAAAGATTTATATAGGGAAATCGGGACCTCCTTCCTCCTGCCGGTGACCCCTTTACTGATATAAAGATCTAAATAAGTACCCCAAATCCTTTTCTTTTGAAGTGCTGTCAAGCAACATAACCCCCATGTTGTACTCTCTCAAGGGATTCTTTTTCCCTAGGTGCATTATGTTACATTTAGAAACATTGAACTGCAATTTCCACTTCTCTGACCAATCATCCAGCAATGCCAAATCCTGTTCCATGTTACAGACACCTCCAGGGATATCCTCCTTATTACACACCTTTGTGTCATCAGCAAAGAGACATCCCCTTACCCAACATCCCTTTACATCCCCTTACCCAACAACCACTTACATATAGATTACATAGAACAGCTCCCAGTACAGAACCTTGGGGTACACCACTAGTGACTGCTCTCTGTTCTGAGTGAACCCCATTTACAACCACACTCTGGTATCTCTCCTTTATCCAGCTGCACATCCACTGAACCCCCCAAGGTCTAAGTCCTAGCTTGTCCAACTTTTGTATTAGATCATTATGTGGAACTATATCACATGCCTTGCTGGAATCAAGATATTCTATGTCCACAGCACCACCCTGGTCCAAATCATTGGTGATATAGGCAAAAAGTCCAATCAGATGAGTCTGCCATGGTCTGCCCCCAGTAAAGCCATGCTGCTTTGGATCCAGCAAGTTGTGTGTTTCTAGATGATCAATGATCCTTCCTTTCAGGAGTGATTCCATTAACTTGGCTACCACCAATGTTAGACTCACTGGCCTGTAATTGCCGGCTTCTACCTTGCTGCCCTTCTTGGATGGAACACACTGTGCACTCCATTACATGAACAACATTGGGAGTGCCGCAATCATCATCTGATCAGGATACTCAGGGGTATGAGCCAATCGTAGATCAGCAGGTGCCTACAGGTTACCACCCCACAGGGTTATAAGCCAATCATAGATCAGCAGGTGCCTACAGGTTACCACCCCACAGGTTTATAAGCCAATAGTAGATCGGCAGGTGCCTACAGGTTACCAGTCCAAAGGGTTATGAGCCAATCGTAGATGTTGCAGAAGACATGTCAGAGAAACCCAAATCCTTCCCAATCCTATACTGCCCCCTATATGCCGATGATGTCAAACAGTAATACCGGAAGTGCATGGGCCGCCATCTTGGTATAGGATCATCACATATCCCAATAGAGATTTCACCCTGCAATGTCCCAGGTGGACACTTTTAAATATGAGTTCATTATTATATTATTTTTATAAAGGTATTTTATTGGCAATATTACACTATTTGGAGTGTTCTTTTCTATGATATGGAGCGGAGTTGGAGAGTTTTAAAGAGCTGAGGGTGGTGAGCAGTTTGTACCAGTATACCTGCCCGGGTTAAAAGGGGAAAAATGCAGTATGACCTGGGATGCAGGACAAACCTGAAGGTGAGGGCAATAGTGTGTCCGGGGTGTATGCACACTAAAGGGTGACACAAGAGCCCTTCATCTGGATGTGAATGAGCAGGAATGTGATCATTGGTTATCACTTGAAGCACCGTGCAGGTAAAGGCACAGATCAATGTCATTTTGGAGGAGTATTGGACGGTGGATTGTGAGCACTGTATACAAAGGACTTCCCACGTTGATGCACATGAAGGACTATATTATGTGGAGGTGATTGGTCACTTTATAAATATGGTTTAGAAGATATATGATTATATACTAGTACATGGGATATAGGATATAGGTGTCAGGTAACCACGCACATCTATGCACATACGTTTATCACTTCTGACACAAGGTTTTGTACATATTGCATTGATTATACTCATTTGTATCTTCTATCTATTTATTTATATGATGGTATGAATACAGTTTGCTGATCATGCACATGTTTGCACATGCGTTCAACGCCTCACACTAGGTATTAGTACCACTGCATCTGATTGCATTTATTTGTGCTCTGCATTTATATTCACTTACATAGAAGACCCTGTTAACACCCCTATATTGGAGGAAGACTACGCCCAAGAAGAAGACCACCAATTATTAGTGACATGCAAATTTCAATTCAGTATTAGAGATGGATTACTGATAAGAACATCCAAAAATGGTGTCCAACAATGGGGAGTCCCCACTATATGTAGAGGACTCATGTTACAACATGATCATGAAGCACCTACAGCAGGTCACCGAGGTGAGAAGATTCCCTACGAATTACTCCGGGATTATGCTTACTGCCCTCATATGTTGAAGAATGTTCAAACCTACTGTCAGGGTTGTCTAGTTTGTGTTCAGTTTCAGCCATCATGTCCAACTTCAGAAGAAGGGTTTCTCATTGCCATGGTCCAATTTGCAGATTGATTTTATTGGTCCTGTCACAAAATCATCTACAGGAAACAAATACATGTTGACAGTCACTTGTTTATTTACTAAGTAGGTAGAATGTTTACCGGCTCCCAATAATACCACTGAAACATGTGCCACGTCACTCATTAACCATGTATTTTCCAGACTTGGTCTTCCTCAAAGGATTGATTTGGATCATGGCAGCATTTGGATCCATTTTACAAGTGAGGTAATGTCTAAGATGTGGAAAATTTCAGGTGTCAAATGCAAGTTACACATTGCCTATCGTCCAGCATCTAGCAGAGAAGTAGAATGCTATAACCAGTCAATCATCAACATCCTGAAGAAATTCATGAAAGAATCAGGTAAAGACTGGGATATGACGTTACCTTTAGTGCTCATGGCTATTAGAGCAACTCCAAGTACCACAACCAAGATGTCACCATTTGAGTTGATGATAGGAAGGAAAATGTACTTCCACAACTTCTGTTGTATCACACATCTGACCATACCCTGATCAATGCAGCCACGACACATCAATATGTGGAAAACCTTCGACATCACCTACAACATGCTTTTGCCTTTGCACAGAAGAATCTAGAGAAAGCCGTGGTAAGCAACAAAACTTATTACCATCTCAAAACTACCAAGAAGAAGCATGAAGTAAGTGATAGAGTGTATTTATACAACTGTGCTCCAGATAGAGTCAAGGAAAAGAAATGTCTTCCTTCATGGAAAGGTCCGTATACTATTACTGAAACAAAATTACCTGTGGTATATAAAATAAGAATTATCATAAATGGATATTGTGTGGACAAATGGGTTCATATTAATCGATTCTGTGCTTGTCATCCTAGGTCTCAACTGAGAATGATGCAAGGTGATGTAGAAGAAGATTATGTATTTGTACCATAAGAGAATGTTACTATAATGATTGAACATTCTGATGTTTTTCTCTCAACATCCAGATGTTCATATCTGAAGTCCTATGCAGTTTTATTGGACTTACCAATTATAGCAGAATGCCATAATAATGTGGCCAATCAGTTAATATCCAGCATAGCTAGAATACGTAATTCATGAATTAATTAATTGATAAAAATACATATTAAAACTGTTTTTCTTTAATAAAATTCATATTGAATCCATATTGATCAAGACTGAAGGTCCAAACAGACCAGATCATTATTTGGTAAAGATGCGGATGGATACCAAAGACACAGCGATCGTTTTGATGGACTTAATCCTTGGTGTCCACCTCAAGTCCGAACCTATCATTGGACCGGGTCCCTCATCAGGAAAGATGTTCCAGGATTCTTAGTAACAGAAAGAGAGATATTATCTCAGAAGATCTTTGTCAATTTGGACCCAAAGATATCCATTGAGAGAAACTACCACATATCCCAGCTACAACTTGTGGAAATACAAGAATGGAATACTGCCACATAAACCGAGCTCAAGCAAGAGTACGGGTCATGTTGGAACACCAGGAAAACATTCACTACTCAACCAATGTCTACAAATCAACGACCAAAGCGATTCATCAGATTTTTGATTACAAGCTTTGTATTCATGATGTTGGGTATGATGGTGGAAACAACTACTTTGCAGTTAAATTAAATTTTTATTAAGACTCCACCATGCCGTTATCAGTTTGGATGAAAAGAGGAAAACATTCCTCAATCCAGGATGAAGAAAGGCCTCACTCTTTGGAGTAAATGACTTATATTCCGACCTTTGTCCCAGATATGTCTTAGGTTGTTCACCTGAATACCATGGAGAAAAAGGGGGGAAATGACGGAACTGTTCTGGGCTCACAGAATGAAACAGGAAGACCTGAACTTATCATCTCTACATGGACATGCTGGAAGCCATTTTGTTCTGTATATTCTATTTCATGGTTTCTGAACACAGATTCTAAGAGCATTCCAAGGTGGTTACAGCTTATGTTCCCAGGTTATAAATCTGGGGGGAGGTATGGTGGGATCAGACGGCTACAAGATGAAGACTAGACATGACACCAAGTGGTAAGATAAATGGATGAGTCCATGTCTAGATTGAACAAAGGACACAAGAACTGGTCACAATGATTATTTCCCATGATCCTCTGGAAAGAGTGCATATTATACCTTACATTGTGTATGGTGTTATTATTATGTGACAGGAATATCTGATCCAACAATGTCACTTGTATTATTATTAGTATTACATGAAGTGAATGCTTGCTTACTTATGTCATCCAGGTTTATATTACTATATTCCATTTCCACATATATATATTTATATGAAATGGTTTAACAATGAATACATATTGATATATTGGGGATATTCTGTTTGTAACATTATAAAGTATTAGTTTGAGTTCATTGTATGACAACGTTGTTATGTTACAGAAGACGTGAGATAAGAAGTCTCAGTATAATGACCTCATCATTTTGTAGGATATTTAGGTAGATTTGTTTTTTCCAGAATCACTTAAAGTGGTTGTAAACCCCAAATATTTTAAAAAAATGTACTTTTTTCCATAAATGAATACATTTTAATGTAAACATCCATACAGCTGTGAGTGTACCTCAGAAAAATGCTCCTTTAGCTTGTCTCCGCCCTCCAAAATCTGCTGGTCTGTGGGCGTGGCTTAGGACCAGAGAATAGTAGGCGGAGATGTGATGTCACACAATCCCCCAGTTATACCCCCCTCCAGCCTCGGCTCAAGAACAATCACTGGTGCTGATGAGTGCTGAGTTGTGGATCTTGTGAAGGCAGAGACCAGTATGGAGAGGACACCCCCTCCCCCACCCCCTGCAGTGTATTACATGGAGGCTCATACTGGTCTCATCCTCAGCACAGCCTGTCACTCACAGGAGAAGGGGAGTGGTGACACCATATTTCTGCTGGTGTCAGATTTATTCTGCTCAGAAGATCAGGTGGGATTTCTGGAGAAAGGGATTGCTTCAAGATACCAGACTAAGCGGAATGGCTCAGTAAAGGTAAAATCTACCCAACTGCAGGATTAGACTGATTTGTGTTTTTTAGGTTTACAACCACTTTCAGTAATACATTATTAGCAGTGACATGGGTACCAGTCTGTGTGACACCAAACCTGGCAGAAAAGCAGTTCTCTCTAATGTAGTCATGTCCTTACCAGCCGAGGTTAAAGGTCAACCCTTGTCATGTTCCAGAAGACATGTCAGAGAATTCCTCATCCTATACTGCCCCCTTCAGGTCACTGAAATCAATTAGTAGAGAAAATAGCACCTAGTCTGACGTCATTGTGAGGAGAGATGAGCTTTGCCCGCCTAGGTTTTATTTGGAGGGATAAAAGTAAGAGACGGACAGAGAAGAGGACACACATCACAAAACAAGACCTCACAAGACAGGAGACAAGGGGCAACAGACGGACACAGACACCCCCTGAAGTGAGCGCACTGAAAGCTGACATCACTGACACCATATAGTCCATATTGGGAACTAGAACTTTCATTTTCCTCAGATAACTTGTACTCCCCTTATATCTCCAGATACATTGTTTAGTCCGATAACGGTTCTGGTGAGCACAGGAGGGGATGTGACGTCATTTTACCTGCAGTATAAATTATTATCATTTCCCTCCTCTGGGGAAGATTGATTTTACATATCCCTGAAGCTGATTCTGGCTCCTAGTCAATGGTTTATCCGGATGTATACAGTATATACAGATTTCTTACACGACATTTCCAGACAGTTGGATGTAATTCATTAATATTTGGAAGTAATTGCTGGCTTGTATTTCTCCCCATTATTGTGGATTAGATCATTGTACTGTTATCTTGTATTGTTTATTATTTATCATCACCTATTATATTTCATCCCCATTTTGTACTGATTTATATTATTAATAAATATATATTTTTGCACATTATTGCTTTTTATTTTGTCTTCCAATTATCACAAATACAGAACTGGGATGTCGGTTACTTTGTGAGAATTAGTAGGGAATCTCCTTCATTCCAGATCCCGCCTGTTTCCATGAATTGTATACGGATTATTTCCTCACAGATAAAGTTCTGACAATTTGTACCGTTCTGGTGTTTTTGGTCCTCAGAAATGAGATCTGCCGTCATCAGACATGATGGATTTTCAGACATCTATCCCATAGTTTGTAGACTCTATAACTCTCCTACACACTGAATCATAGACACTGATTGGGGTTATTGTACCCAAGAAATGGCGCAGAATACACCTTTGTCTACATTTAGAAGGAAAGACGATTTATTTGTAAAAACAAGTAAAAATGGTAAAAAGTGGTGTTTAGTACCACCAAAATAAATATCTATTTGTGTGAAAAAATTACAAAAATATAATTTAGGTACAATGTTGCATGACGGTGTAATTGTCATTCAAAGTGTGAGAGCGCTGATAGTTACCAGTCGGCCTGGGCAGGAAGGGGGGGAAGTGTCCGGTATACAGGAGGTAGAAATATTTATTTTTAAACAGGCCTCTAAGTGTTTGTGAAATCTCCCACCACAAAATGTACTCAGCCAATCACAGGGCAGGACTCCATTTTTATTCTTCTCCTGCTATCAATGGAGAACCCAGTCCCACACTTCATCCATGTCTTTGGGGGCCTCTGATCTCCTTATGAACTGTTTCTTCCATGATGAAGATCAGCCATGGAGTATATCTGAGGTGTATATCAGGGTGTGCTTCTTCCCCACATGAGAGCTGGGATGTCCAGCAACATTCATCTGCAAGACATTTCCCGCACTCAAGGCACTAATACACCTCCAGGGTTGTGTGGGACCGCTAATATACAGGAAGACAGGACTTCAGTGAGGAACATTTCCCTCACTCAGGACAGGAAAGTGGCTTCTCCCTGTGTGAGATCTCTGATGTCTGGAAAGATGCCAATTCCGTGAAAAACATTTCCCACACTCAGGACAAGAATATGGCTTCTCCCCCGTGTGAGATCTCTGATGTCTGTAAAGACTGGACTTCTGTGAAAAACATTTCCCGCACTCAGAACAGGTATATGGCTTCTCTCCTTTGTGAGATCTCTGATGTGTGTAAAGATTGGACTTATCAGAAAAAGATTTCCCGCACTCAAGACAGGAATACGGCTTCTCCCCCGTGTGAGATCTCTGATGTATGGAAAGATGAGACTTGCATGAAAAACATTTCTCGCACTCAGGACAGGAAAACAGCTTCTCCCCCGTGTGAGATCTTTTATGCACATTAAGATGGGATTTATAACTGAAACATTTCCCGCATTCAGTACAGGAGAAGCTCTTCCCTGTTGGAAGGCCGGCCCGGTCCCGCACAGTCTGAGGTTCCTCAGGATACGAGGAATCCGATGGTCCATCTACACTGGGTGGTTCCGGATGGACATTGGAGGGAGTCGGGTTTTCTCCTGGACTATACTGTGTGATGTCCTCATCTTCTACTTTCCAGTCTGGAGACAAAGTGAGACAATCCTCGGAGGTTTTCCTCATCTCCCGGCCATGGACTAAAATACAAAGACAAAGAGGATTACTAGACAGGAGCTGATTGGTTCCCCCAAACCAGGACTCCACCCACATCAGGCAGCTTGGTCTCTGAGGAGCTTACAATTCCACCCTCAAGGGAACTAGGAAATGGCTCCTCTGATCTCCTACCAGGTCATTTCTTTATTCATGGACCTTAGTCAGAGAGTGAGGAAAATAATGATACATAAATTGTGTCTGCAGCACAGAGACAGTCATAGGGTTCTCTGACTCTGGATGGAGGGACATTGGGGGGAGGAGCTGTGAGGTCAGTGTGATGTCATAGGGTTCTCTGACTCTGGTTGGAGGGACATTGGAGGAGGAGCTGTGAGGTCAGTGTGATGTCATAGGATTCTCTGACACCAGAGGTCAGAGAGTGAGGATGGGGGGAGAACAACCAAGATGAAGACTGGACTGATCCTGAAGACCACCATCATTGGGGTATTGACTCCTCCCTCATTATCACTTTCTGTTTAAGGGTCCAAAGTTGGAGGATGTTATCACATTATTATCACCATGTAAAAGTCTGTGCTCCAATCACATCATCCGATATGTCCAGCAGGGAGGAAATGGGGGGGGAACAGAAGTAAGGCCGATGTAATGTACAACTTATATAGGATGCCTAAGGTTTGAACTATATAATATCAGAATGATGCAACGTACAAGAGTATATAGTGCAGGGGTCAGGAGGATGTAATGTACAACATAGAGTATATAGTGCAGGGGTCAGGAGTATGTAATGTACAACATAGAGTATATAGTGCAGGGGTCAGGAGTATGTAATGTACAACATGGAGTATATAGTGCAGGGGTCAGGTGTATGTAATGTACAACATGGAGTATATAGTGCAGGGGTCAGGAGTATGTAATGTACAACATGGAGTATATAGTGCAGGGGTCAGGTGTATGTAATGTACAACATGGAGTATATAGTGCAGGGGTCAGCAGTATGTAATGTACAACAAAGATTATATAGTGCAGGGGTCAGGAGTATGTAATGTACAACATGGAGTATATAGTGCAGGGGTCAGGAGTATGTAATGTACAACAAAGATTATATAGTGCAGGGGTCAGGAGTATGTAATGTACAACATAGAGTATATAGTGCAGGGGTCAGGAGTATGTAATGTACAACATAGAGTATATAGTGCAGGGGTCAGGAGTATGTAATGTACAATATAGAGTATATAGTGCAGGGGTCAGGAGTATGTAATGTACAATATAGAGTATATAGTGCAGGGGTCAGGAGTATGTAATGCACATCATAGATATATATTGCTGGAGTCAGGAGTATGTAATGTACAACACAGAGTATATAGTGCAGGGGTCAGGAGTATGTAATGTACAACATAAAGTATATAGTGCAGGGGTCAGGAGTATGTAATGTATAACAGAGTATATAGTGCAGGGGTCAGGAGTATGTAATGTACAACATAGAGTATATAGTGCAGGGGTCAGGAGTATGGAATGTACAACATAGAGTATATAGTGCAGGGGTCAGGAGTATGTAATGTACAACATAGAGTATATAGTGCTGGGGTCAGGAGTATGTAATGTACAACAGAGTATATAGTGCAGGGGTCAGGAGGATGTAATGTACAATATAAATTATACAGTGTAAGAGTCAAAAAGTTAGGAGTGTATTATCCTGTGCCTCTAATTAATGAATAGTGCAGACATATACCATACAATGTGATAAGTTATATACTATTAAAACTAGTTATAATATATAAATATTAAACATTATTTCCGACATCTATGGAAGTCACAGTTAGACACCGCTATATACAGAGACAGACAATCTAACTGGGTGGGGTAAGTGGTACAAAAGGTAATAAGTGTGGGGGATGAGCTGATGGAAGAATTAAAAGTTTAGTTGTTAGTTGGAGGTGTGATAGACTTCCCTGAAGAGATGAGTCTACCTATGATATATTACAGACTAAATCCACCTGGAGACCTGATACAAGTTACATACGTAGTCTTAGGGGTCACTGAGGAAGTCCATGTGTGGACATTTCTACCTATGATACACTATATTGCCCCAAGTATTGGGCGGCCTGCCATTCCACACACATGACCTTTAATGGCCCCCCAGTCTTAGTCCGTAGGGTTCAATATTGAGAGTTGGCCCCGCCCTTTCCACGCACATGACCTTTATTGTCCTCCCAGTCTTAGTCCGTAGGGTTCAATATTGAGTTGGCCCCGCCCTTCCCACACACATGACCTTTAATGGCCCCCCAGTCTTAGTCCGTAGGGTTCAATATTGAGTTGGCCCCGCCCTTTGCAGCTATAACAGCTTCTACTCTTCTGGGAAGGCCGTCCACAAGGTTTAGGAGGGTGTCTATGGGAAGGTTGGACCATTCTTCCAGAAGCACATTTGTCAGGTCAGGCACTGATGTCGGGGGAGGAGGCCTGGCTCACAGTCTCCGCTCTAATTCATCCCAAAGGTGTTCTATGGGGTTGAGGTCAGGACTGTGTGCAGGACAGTCAAGTTCCTCCACCCCAAACCGGCTCCTCCATGTCTTTATGGACCTTGCTTTGTGCACTGGTGTGCAGTCATGTTGGAACAGGAAGGGGCCATCCCCAAACTCTTCTCACAAAGTTGGGTGCATGAAATTGTCCAAAATGTTGCCTTAAGAGTTCCCTTCACTGGAACTAGGGGGCCAAGCCCAACCCCTAAAAAACAACTCCACACCATAATCCCCTTCCAACAAATTTTACACTTGGCCCAATGCAGTCAGGCAAGTACCGTTCTCCTGGCAACCACCAAACCCAGACACATCCATTGGATTGCCAGACACAGAAGCGTGGTTGGTCCCTCCAGAGAACACGTCTCCACTGCTCTAGAGTCCAGTGGTGGCGTGCTTTACACCACAAAATCTGATGCTTTCCATTGCACTTGGTGATGGAAGGCTTGGATGCAGCTGCTCGGCCATGGAAACCCATTCCATGAAGCTCTCTACACACTGTTATTGGGCTCATGTGAAGGCCACACCAAGTTTGGAGGTCTTTCGCTATTGACTCTGCAGACAGTTGGTGACTTCTGCGCACGGTGTGCTTAAGACCATGCTCTGTCATGTTACGTGGCCTACCACTTGGTGGCTGAATTGCTGTTGTTCCCAGTTGCTTCCACTTTGTTATAACAGTTGAGCGTGGAATATTAAGTAGCCAGGAAATGTCCCGAATGGACTTATTGCACAGGTGGACCACGCTTGGAGTCACTGAGCTCCTGAGAGCGACCCATTCTTACACAAATGTTTATAGAAGCCGTCTGCATGCCTAGGGGCTTGATTGTATACACCTGTGTCCATGGAGGGGATTGGAACACCTGAATCACATGATATGGAGGGGATTGGAACACCTGAATCACATGATTGGGAGGGCGGGGAAAATACTTTTGGCAATATACTGTAGTATATTTGCATGAAATTTGCACTTTTAGCACTTATTGATAAAGATGTAGGTGCAGCATTTTTTCTTTAGTATATTTATAGTGTAAGATTCAGGACTCATAATATTGTATTCAGTAATCAGTGGAAGCTTAAATGTTTGCTGTAGACAAGTTGCAGAGATCCCACACCGCTGCCTCCCATCTCCTGAGACTGCACTCAGTGACTTGGGTCTGAGACACTACAGACATATCCCTCCACCCGGCACAGCCAGGAAATAAAAGAGTAAGAAACCCTGGGAGAAATGTTCTGTCAGAGATCCTGTTAGCCCCATGATAAGGGGTAGAAGACCCAATACACATGTCCCAGGTCAATCCACACCTATTGTGAACACCAACATTTTGCTGCCAGCTGATCCCCAGAACCTCCATAAATCCAGTCTAGAGACATCAATTGTGTCTGCAGCACAGAGAAGGAAGATTATCCGAGAGAAATCCAGGAATACAGGACGGGGAACACAGCTCAGGAAAGTGACCAGGGGATTACAGGCTGATATCACCCAGTCCCCGCCCTACTCTGGACCAATCAGTGAGCAGTATGGGTGGAGGAATGGATTTAGTGTTCATGACCCACCTGTGCTGATCTCTGTAGGAGTGTCCTCCTCTATAAATGTCCCCGTTATTCCATCCTCCTCCATAGACTGCTGATCATCCCTCACATACACCTCTTCTTCTTCTGCTTTCACCTCAAATTCTCTCAGGTTTCCACTCTGAATATATAATAAAAATGGCATCAATGGTAACAATGCAGATAATGTACAGATCCTAATGATACTATCAGTGATTGTTCCTCATCTACCTGATGATGGTGAGGGATGGTGTGACCTTCCTGTGTGGAATCCCGGGAATACAGAGGACGGGGACATCTCTCTGGTGGGTTCCCATGACTGGATCCATCTGTAGGAAACACACACACTGACTGAATCCATTGTTTCTATGTGTTTATCAGATGATGGGGGATCTAGGTGGATCCTCCGTACTGCTCTCTCCTTTACAATAAAGTCTCCTCTTACCCGGTGATGTGAGGGGCGGCTGATTGTCCATCATGACGTCCTTGTAGAGATCCTTGTGTCCTTCTAAATACTCCCACTCCTCCATGGAGAAATAGACAGTGACACCCTGACACCTTATAGGAACCTGACACACACAATGATACAGTCACCATCCAGACACATCCCTTGTCTGTTACTGGAGAATGTCCCAGAATTCCCGGCACCGCTCACCTCTCCTGTCAGCAGCTCCATCATCTTCTTGGTGACTTCTAGAATCTTCTGCATGTTGTGTCTCTCAGGGTTTAGGGAGTCACATGGAGGCGCTGTGATGGTCATATGATCACCTGACTTCAGAAGAGGAAATCTATGTATTGAGGAACCAATAGGAATGTCATGTTAGACTCCCAGAATCCTCCTCACCTCTCCGGTCAGGTCTGTGTTTTATTAATAGAGATGAGAGTGATGTCATGTGATCTCCCAGAATCCTCCTCACCTCTCCGGACAGGTCTGCATTTTATTAATAGAGATAAAAGTGATGTCATGTGACCTCCCAGAATCCTCCTCACCTCTCCGGTCAGCAGGTAGATGATCTCCAGGGTGAGGTTTAGTATCTTCTCAGTCATGTGACTCCGGTCCTCCTCCATCCTCATTGGTGCCATCATGTGATCTATACAGGTCTCCTTGTAGACGGATAACTTTGGGAAATGAAAGTAAGAATGATTTGGATGGTATTGGTCACACAATAATAGAATGTGGATGTGAGGGGGGAATAGGAGGGTTGCTGGACATTGAAGAATTACTCCCCCCATGGGAAGATATTTAATCTGGACTGTTTAGGGTTTACAAAATTTTCAAGGTCCCGGGACCCTCTTGACCTGCTGCATCAGAAATCCCCTTTTCTCTGTTGGGTTTGTTTGGTCTCTGAACTGGTTTTGATGAGTTTTAGATCTGCAGACAAGGAATTATAAATACGATCCTGGAGTAGAGAGCTGTGGGGGAGGAGTCTGTTCTCATCTCTTCTATGTGTGGGTAGGAGGAGGACAGCAGGGGGGAAGGGTTTGATCTCTTAGTTGCCAAGTATTCTGAAATTTCCAGGACATTGTACAGAGGGGCAGTGGATTTTTCTGGCTCTGAATTCCAGTACCGGGCACTGCCAGATTCTGTGGTATGGGAAGGTATTGGACTGTCCGCCCATTAAGCATTAATGCTATGCAAACAGACCTCCCCAAGGACCAAGTGTCCTTCTTTGTTCTATTTTGTATCTTGACCAGTGAGATGGAGAGGTGAAGACTCCCTACATGTGCTGGCAGGAGTTCTTTAAGGAGGTCAGAAAAGTAAGTGAAGGAGGGGTGGGAGGACCATCAGAGACCAAGTGTTCCTATGAGCCCTAAAGCCCCCTCTTACCTCAGAGCCTTGCAGCCTGAATACCCCTCAGAGGCCCCCACAGTCCTTCAGCCCCACTAACCTCTCAGAGTTGTTCAGCCCTATTACTTCCTAACAGGCTCCCAAAGTTCTTCAGCTACTCCACCTCCTCAGAGGTCCCAGAGTCCTTTAGATGCAGGAAACCCTCAGAGGATCCAGAGTTCTTTAGACCCACTACCTCCTCAGAAACCCCTCAGCTCCTCTTCTTCCTTCATTTTCCTCCCTCTGACACCAATGATGGAACATATTCTTCATGGCCGGCTGGGGAATATTTTCTTCCTCCTGAGCAGCAATGTAAGGGGCTCTATGTTCCATACTCCTGACCCCGGCACTCCATCATTGTGTTGGCTGCATAGTGTAATGATTGCCCATTGGCTGCCTGTGTAGTGTCATCGTTGCCCTTTGTAGGCCATGTATGGTCAGGATGGTCCTTGTCTTGTCTATTTATTGTCAGTGCTGTTTGTTTAGAGGACCATATTACTAGAATTTATCTCCACAATGAGGAGAATGTTCCGGCCCCGGAAGTGGGGGAATGTTCTGCCCCTGAAGGGGTTCATCTGGGTTCCCACACTATATTTGTGTGTATCATCATCTGCTGGAGAGAGATAAAAGATGTCACAGTGACTATGGAGGAAGAGGATGGACATGACTATGGAGGAGGAAGACGGACGTGACTATGGAGGAAGAGGACGGACGTGACTATGGAGGAAGAGGATGGACATGACTATGGAGGAGGAAGAGGACCGACATGACTATGGAGGAAGAGGACGGACGTGACTATGGAGGAAGAGGACCGACGAGACTATGGAGGAAGAGAATGGACATGACTATGGAGGAAGAGGACAGACGTGACTATGGAGGAAGAGGACAGACGTGACTATGGAGGAAGAGGACGGACGTGACTATGGAGGAAGAGGACGGACGTGACTATGGAGGAAGAGGACGGATGTGACTATGGAGGAAGAGGACAGACGTGACTATGGAGGAAGAGGACGGACGTGACTATGGAGGAAGAGGAAGGACGTGACTATGGAGGAAGAGGACGGACGTGACTATGGAGGAAGAGGACAGACGTGACTATGGAGGAAGAGGACGGTCATGACTATGGAAGAAGAAGACGGACGAGACTATGGAGGAAGAGGACGGACGTGACTATGGAGGAAGAGGACCGACGTGACTATGGAGGAAGAGGACGGGCGTGACTATGGAGGAAGAGGACGGACGTGACTATGGAGGCAGAGGACAGACATGACGAGGGTTACTGGGTGTAAATAGGAAATAATATCTTATTACCTCCTCTGCTGTCACTTCTGGTAATGTCTCTTCTCTGCTTCAAAGCCACTTCAAACTTCCTGCCCGACATCACTTCCTGTCTGTACCTGACTACACTTCCTGTCTGTACCTGACATCACTTCCTGTCTTTACCTGACATCACTTCCTGTCTGTCTTCCATAGAGACTTCCTGTCTGGATAGAAGTGAGATCTCCACCTTGTGGAGCTCAGAGGAACTGCAGCCCCGAGAAACATCTGTAAGGCTCTGTTCACACCTTTGCGGTTTGCTTTTTGTTCTTTTCGCAGTTCATTTTGCGTTTTTTAATGTGTTTTTGATATGTTTGTAAGGGAGAATATCACCAGCACACCGAGGATCACCAATATGGGTCCAAAAGTTTTAATGAACGATCACATAGTTACTGCAAGGCAATGTTTCAGAGTCTCGCAGGAAGCCTTCATCAGGCATGTGACGGAGGAGTCCTGCGAGTCTCCAAAGCATTGCCTTGCTGTAACTATGTGATCGTTCATTAATACTTTTGGACCCGTATTGGTGATCCTCGGTGTGCTGGTGACATTCTCCCTCGCTGATTCTGTTCAGTTCCAGCCGACGGTCGCTGCAGCACCCACTTATACACACAGCCATTTGTAACTCAGGAACATGATGCGTTTGGATTGTGCACTTGCATGTTGATACGTTTGTGACGTGTTTTTATCACGTTTTGTTTAGGTCTTTTTTTTTTCCTTTTTTAAAGTGGACTTTTTTTTTGTTGGGCAGAATAAAAATGCAAAAATGCACAACCATGCATTTCAGCAGATTCTCCATTGAATTCTATTGTAGCAAAAATGCTGCTTTTTGCTTTTAAAAAAGTCCCGGGCCCTTTCCAAAAACACAGCAACTCAAAAAAGCTTAGATGTGAACGTGTCCCATAGGAAGCCATGTTATGTGGACTGCAGTGGGTTTTTTGTAAAAAGCAAAAAGAACTAAAAAACGCATTGGTGTGAATGGAGCCTGAATAATCATTCCTGTAACATATCTACCTTACACGGCTACCAGGGAAATTCATATATAACACAAGATAAGGAAGAACAAATCATTCTAGCTCTTATGGAACCAACACTTTAACAAAGATATTTTATTACATATAGAAGACAAATTAAAACAGATTCCCTCTGAAATCAATCTTTTTGGTGAAGAAAATGTAAAAATATTATTTAAAGTATAAAAATATCTATCAATCCACTGATAATGAAGATGTTAGACATAAATGACAAGGATGTAATGGTCACAGAGGAATGGTGGTGGAGATCTCTCAAAGTAAGAACACTTCCTTGAATGGTTCTATAAATAAAGAATGAATCCTGGAGGGAATAAAGCTGTAAAGCAATAAATAATATATAAACTGGGCCATCCACTTCATCCATAAAGACATTGTGATTGAAGATCTTCTAGATCACATAGAAGGAGGACTCATCCATGATTTCATACATTTGTTTGGAAGGATAGAACAATCCTCAGAAGGGAACATGTAGGATGACAGGAAAGGCTCCTGACTGGTGAGATCCTCCAAACATAATGATGACATCCATGAACTGGAGCGAGCTCGTTGGGGTGATAAAGCCAATCTGGAAACACTGTGTAGACGTTCTCCAAGAACTCAGCACACTCCAGGTGTGGAGAAAGTCTCCAGGTGGGTTTAGCCTGTCATTTATCATAGGTAGAAATGTCCACACATGGACTTCCACAGGGACCCCCGAGACTACATATAGAACTTGGAGGTATCTGTAACATGGAACAGGAGTTGGTGTTGCAGGAAGACTGGTGAGAGCAGTGGAAATTGCAGTTCAATGTTTCTGAATCGTGGGCTGGGGATGGGTATCGGGTACAAAGCTCCCTGGGATGGGCACACTTTCAGGGACAGATACCAGTCCAGTGATGTGGTGTCACACAGTGCAGTGTTTATTGGTGCTGATTACAGGTGCTGTACAATGTTCCACAAAGTAACGGCAAAACCCTCAAAACCAAAATCCTAGCCGTGTCCCGGCACTAACTACACAAACACGATTCCTGACTATCAGGGTACTGGGGCAGTGGCCATTTTTTGTTCTGTTGAATTATTGGGGAGGAGACACACTGGATATCTTAGCTGCCATTGTGCTATACGCTGGGTGTCCGGTGCGCTCCTGTACCTTTAACCACCTCCTGTCCGGCTGTTGTATATAAACGGCCGGACGGTGGCAGTGCAGGGGTGGGTGGCCATTTTTAAATGGCCTCCCCGCCCCCTGCTTGTGTGCGCTCCCTGGGAGCATGCAGCACCGCAATCCGGTGCCCGCTGTGTCCTCCAGACACAGTGGAACACCGTTCATCGTACGGGACCTCTGTGCGAGGTCACGATCATGTGATCACTGATTGGCCAATCAGTGATCACATGTCACTTCTGACATCATTGCTTACTACGTGTGAAATCTGTAAATGATCACAGAGGTGACATGGTACAGGGCTATTCACAACAGCCTTGTACTATGTGACAAGCTGTGACCAATCACAGCTCACACAGTACTTCTCAATGGCTGCAAGAATGCAGCCAGAGAGAAGGAGAAATTATTCCTCTTTATGAGTGTAAAAGCAATCAGTGTAAAAAATAATTTAAAAAATCTTCATCACCCCCCACAGGTAGTACAGTGTCACCATGGTGACAGTATGTTAAAAAAAATAAAAAAAATAATAATATAAAAAAATAAAATAAAAATGTTAAAATATTTTTTAAAAATTATAATTTTTGGTTATAAACTAATTTGGGTTATTTTTGTTTTACTAAAAAGATAATGGAATACATTTTGGCCAAGATGTATGATGAAACACTTTTTTTCAAAATTTTTGGACTTTTGCATTTATAAAGCAAAAAAATAAAAATCCCATTGCTGAATAAATACCAACAAAATAAAGTTTTATCTGTCTCAAAAAATGCTAAAAAAATCATATGGGTACAGTGTTGCATGACCGCACAATTGTCATTCAAAGTGTGACAGCGCTGAAAGCTGAAACTTGGCCTGGGCAGGAAGGGGGTGAAAGTGTCTGAACTTGGAGTGGTTAAAGAGGGGTGGGTTCCTACAGGTCCACCTGCCCCTGGTCTATCCATTAAATACATGTGCCTTGTAACAGAACCGGTACCCGACCGCACTTGGGTATATTCCGTTATACCGCAGCTTCCCCTGTCCGAACACCATCCACGGACCACACCCTTGAAATCCCTCAGGAAAAAGACAGCACCCAGCTCTTCTTAATACAGAAAGCCAACACCTTTTATTGTACACAAACAACATGTTTTATACAGAGGGCGGGGAAAGACAACCAGGGACAGGAAACACATTATCAGCCCACCCTATCAGTGGGAAGGGCTACAGTATAGGCAGAAAACACCTCATCACCCCTCCCCATCCAACCAAGACACAGAACAATGGGATGCAGCCATGCGGCAAAGGACATTGACCAACCCCCACACCAATACACAAACAGTACATCCCATAATAGTTGGCTGGACAGGAAGGCACAGCACAATGGGGGGTATCACATGGCAAACAGACAATGGACAGCCATGTGGCCGAGAACAAAGGAACACACACTATACACAAGACTCAGACCTTCACATACACACCCTGTACCCCTTAACAGGCACAGGGTGCCTTAAACATAATGGGAATTTGGGAAGATGATACAGAGGTCCCCCCACCCCCAAAAGTCACTCCCATCACATGCCTCTACTATGGGGGTTCAATTAGTTTGTAGAGTTATGACTACAGAATAACGGGGTGCCGTGACGAGTCTCTGTAGCTTACAATGTGATTGCAAATGTGTGCTAACTAAACCCGTTTTAAGGCATACTGTTAGACGGGGTAATTTGGTTTGTTTGCAGGCTGGCTGGCAAGTTGAGCCGGGAACGTTTCTCTTTTGTTGTGTGACATGCGTTGCCCGTTCAAGTGCTCCTTGCTGTGAAGGCCAGTTATAGACTGGGGCAGCGGCCATTTCTTGTACTATCAGGGTGAGCAAGCCTAGTGCTTGTCAGTCTCCAAAGATGCAGTTTTACAGCTTCCACCAACCTTCCATCTCTCCCAGACATGACTGTTGGACTTGCAGAATCCCGAGGCTAATACTTACCTACCCCCTTTAAACACCACCACCCCTTCAAAAACCTTCCCTCTCCCCAAATAAACACGCAACTCACTTTTGGTGTAAAACCGGCCATAGCAGCCATTTATTTAACATAACTCAACATAATATTTTATTACATTACCACCCGGGTCCGAGGTCTCTGAAGGCACCATTACTCCCATCACCAACTCGGCTGTATCTATTACTCAATGAAAGGCCCCCAGCCGCTACTACACCGCCTCGGGGACAATAATACTGTTACTTAACCCAGATACAGCCAAATTAACTCCCACATTACCAATATGACCTTTTATTGGGAAGGGACACCCATACCTACGATGGGCCCAACCCATAATTCCTCAACTTGTCACTCCACCACCGCCTTCAAAGACCCATCGACCCCTGCCAGCTGCCATGACAAACGAACAAACACTTCAGGACACAACAGCTATCCTGAACCGTGAACAAACGCCATGAACCCACATAAAACAAACACCACGAACAACCACCAAACAACAAAAACAACACCAGAACAAACACAATGACAAAACTATAACCAACACAACAAACAGAAGACAAACCAACTTCAGGGCGGGAGGGCGGGAGAAACCACCTCCGTGATGGCACAAGCTCCGACTGACTCCGACAAGACACAACCCCCCAATTCAAAACCTGCAAGACCACCCACAATGCTGCCTACACCAATCAAGTAAGTAACCACCCCCCATCCCCATTTCCTTGCCAATACTCCACCCAAATTACACTCTCTGCCTCGTCTGCACGCCCCAGTCATGCTGGCCCTCCCTTATACTTCGCTCAGTCCAGGCCCTGACTTGACTGTTGGACTTGCAGAATCCCGAGGCTAATACTTACCTACCCCCTTTAAACACCACCACCCCTTCAAAAACCTTCCCTCTCCCCAAATAAACACGCAACTCACTTTTGGTGTAAAACCGGCCATAGCAGCCATTTATTTAACATAACTCAACATAATATTTTATTACATTACCACCCGGGTCCGAGGTCTCTGAAGGCACCATTACTCCCATCACCAACTCGGCTGTATCTATTACTCAATGAAAGGCCCCCAGCCGCTACTACACCGCCTCGGGGACAATAATACTGTTACTTAACCCAGATACAGCCAAATTAACTCCCACATTACCAATATGACCTTTTATTGGGAAGGGACACCCATACCTACGATGGGCCCAACCCATAATTCCTCAACTTGTCACTCCACCACCGCCTTCAAAGACCCATCGACCCCTGCCACAGCACACGAGTGTGAACCCTTACACTCGTGTAGCCCGCCACACACGTAATCCACGCTGGATACCATCCTGCAGGCCCAAGGACCACAGATCAATCCCAACTGCATTAAGATGCACCCCATCCGAGCGCAAATATCGCCAGGACTCCTCCTCCAACTCCCTATGACGGACTGCTAGGCCACCATTCCTCACCACAAAACGCGCCACCTCCTTATTCACCTTAACTCGAGCCCTATTAATTTTTTCAACGGAGCGGGCCATCCGCCAATAAGCACGGGCCACTATATCCGACCATACCAGCACTGTGCCCGGGAAAAAGGACCGAATCCGCAAAAAATCAAACTTAATGTCCCGGATAACCTCCCGCATGGAGCGCAACCCGAGATCATTACCCCCCACATGCAATACCAAAACATCGGGAGGCCGGTCCAAACGGGAATAGTGATGAATTTCCGGGACCACCCTGGACCACAACATTCCCGGCACTCCAAGCCAACGAAGCCTAGCCTCCCCCCTCTCAAATCCCAGTTGCCGACCCTCTGGACGAACATCCGCCCTCTTAGCCCCCCAAAAAACATATGAATGGCCCAAGATCCATACCAAGCAGCCTTCGGAACCTGCAAAGAAACACACAAAAGAAGGGAGGAGGTAGAACCTTCACCACAAAGGCCCCCACAAAACAAACAAAAAAAAAACACAGAGGTAACAAAATACAAGTACCACAGAGACCAACACAACAACACCAAAAACTTTTTTTTTTTTTTTTAACTCACAAGAACTGAGGACGCACATACAACTTGAACCTATCCGAATCCCACCGCCCAATCCGACGAACCACTTGATCACCTAAACCCCAGCGGGCGGCCTCCGTAGCTGCCCCAATGCGAAACGAATGAGACGAGTAATGTTCCACACCCAACCCGGCAGACTGCAAACACCGTTTAAACACTGCCCCAAATTGGAATCGAGACAGAGCCATCCCATTCGTATGCAAAAAGAAAACCCCAGGAAGGTCAGGTCTCACCTCGAGAAATTCCCTAACCGCCCGTACCGGACAAATCCGAGAACTCGGAATCTCAGCCAATTCCACCCAGGTACCCCGACCCAAACGGTCCGTTTTTGACTTGCGCAGAAAAATTCGCACCCCACTACCCAACAAGACCACCTCATCTACGGCCAAACCACCCTCGCCCCACTTAGTCCGACTCACCAACTCCCCAACCCGAAATGCCCCAAAAAATGCCAGCACAAAAGCCGCACGGAACAAAATCGCCTCATACAACGAGGAACAAATACAATCCAACTGGCCAACCACCACTTGAAGAACCTCAAAAGACACCGGCCGTCTAGAATCAGGGATGGAACGGCCCTTCCTGTACCCCCGCATAGCCTGCCGAACAAGGAAATCCTTTGTCACGTCACGACCCCCCGCCAGTTTGAAATGAAAAGCCAACCCCGCCAGCTTGCGAGACATCAAAGTCGCGGAAACACCCCTTTCAAAATTCCTGCCGATGAAATAAAGCAGGAGGCATAGGGCATCATCCACCCCTAAACCACCCCCCACCTCACTCACCAGCTCCAGCCATTCCCGCCACACCTTCTCATAGAAAACCCAAGTGGACGCGCAAACCGACGTCTGAATCAAGGCCGCTGAAGAGGCAAGGCAATGCTCCACAAGTGATCTGGACAATCGATACCGCGTTGCTCCGCTTCTGGTGCCAACCGACGGAATCGATCCCACTGAAAACGAGATAGAGCATCAGCAATGGAGTTATCCACGCCCGGAACATGTACAGCCGAAATAAAACAATTGAGACCCAAACAGTCCAAAACCAACCGCTGCAACATACGAACCACCGGCCGAGACGTGGCCGAAACACGGTTAATGGCATGAACCACGCTCAAATTATCACAATGAAAACGAATTCGTTTATTCCGGAAAACAGCACTCCACAAAGAAACAGCTAAAACGATGGGGAAAAGCTCCAGTAATGTCAGATTACGCAACAGACCTTCCTCCCGCCATTGCAAAGGCCACGAACCCGCACACCACTGACCCTGAAAATAGGCCCCAAAACCGGCCGAGCCCGCCGCATCCGTAAAGAGTTCCAAATCAAAATTGGACACGACCCCATCCAACCAAAGTGATCTTCCATTATAGGAATCGAGAAACGACCTCCATACCCCCAAATCATCCCGTAGCTCACCTCGCAGCCGAACCCTGTGATGCGGGGCCGCCACACCAGCCGTGGCCGCCGCCAAACGCCTGGAAAATATACGCCCCATGGGCATGATGCGACAAGCAAAATTTAACTTGCCTAGTAACGACTGCAAGTCCCGAAGCCGAATCTTCCTGCACTGACCCACCGAACTCACCAACCCCCGGAGCTCCCTCAATTTATCCTGCGGCAAACGACATTCCATGGCTTCAGTATCAACAATAATTCCCAAGAAACACAATTCCGTTGTCGGACCCACCGTCTTATCCGAAGCCAAAGGAACGCCAAAATGCTCAAACACATGTTCCACCGTGCTCAGTAGCGACGCACAAATGGAACTACCCGGAGGGCCAATACACAAAAAATCATCCAAATAATGGATGACAGATGCGAGCCCAGAAACATCCCCAACCGCCCATTCAAGAAAAGAACTAAAAGTCTCAAATAGAGAACAAGAAATGGCGCAGCCCATAGGCAAGCAACGATCAACAAATATGCACCCCTCCCATTTGCAACCCAGCAATCGGAGACAACTAGGATGCACCGGCAAAAGGCGAAACGCCGCCTCAATATCAGTTTTTGCCAACAGGGCACCCCGACCAAACCGCCGCACCCATGAAATCGCCGCGTCAAAAGAAGTGTAGGAAACAGAACACAAACCTGGGTCAATAGCATCATTGACCGAACCCCCCCGCGGATGAGACAGGTGATGAATGAGTCTATATTTATTAGGCTCTTTTTTGGGAACAACACCCAGCGGCGAAATTACCAAATTAGGCATAGGGGGGTCCACAAACGGGCCAGCCATGCGGCCCAAGGACACCTCCTTGTCAATTTTTGCCCTAATAACCTCCGGATGCAACCGCGCCGACTTCAAATTATCCGCCGCTGGAGGAACTACCGCCAGTAGACAGGGGATCAAAAACCTTCCGAAAAACCCCGCCGCAACAGGGTCGCCGCCGCCTGATCAGGGTACCGCTTTAAAAACGGCAACATCCTTCCTACCCTCACCGGCGACTTCCCTTTTTCCAGTGTCACCACCTCTCCCCCGCCCTTGCTTGAAACACCGGGACAATGTATGGGCCCCCCCACAACCCGAGCACTCATGACGGAATCGGCAGCCGGATCCAAACCTGCACGATCCCTCATTAAACTGCCAGCAATAGCCCTTTCTAAGCACGGCCGGCTGCGCAACCGTGGCTGCACTTCCGGCCCCCCCCTGAAAGGGATGAGCCGTGGTCCTCACGGGAGTCATGAGTTTCATCCACAGCCCGATATCTTTATGGTCCCACCGCAAAGATGGCCTAACCGCCATACGCTGACGAAACTGCTCGTCATAACGTAACCACGCGATGCCCCCATAAACCCTCTGAGCTTCCCCTATGGCATCCAAGTAACAAAAAAGTGGGGAACAATGCTCAGGCGACTTCTCTCCAATAACGCTTGCCAAAATGGCAAATGCCTGAAGCCAATTAGAGAACGAGCGGGGAATCAACCGATATCGCCGCTTTTCTTCCTCCTCCCTCTTACCCTCATCTGGCCGAACTTTATCTAAGTTGAATTTCTCCAACGGTAATAAAGAAAATATTTCCACATACTCGCCCCCCCAAATGCGCTCCTTCACCTCCGGCTTCAGATGAGCCCCCAAGGGCCCCTCGAAGCACACATAAACCTCGCATTTTGCAGCGTCTGCCAAACGCACACCATCACACCCCGTAACCCCTTTATCTCCGCCGTCAACCCCAGCGTGATCCGCCGCCGCTTCACCCCTCAGAGCCTCAGAACCAGAGCTAACAGAACCCACCACCGCCGAACGCACTGCGGCCGCGACTCCAGAGACCTGCGGCCCAGCCACCGTAAACACCTGCGGGGGAACCCCAGCAGCTTCGTATCTACCACCCCCGGGGCCGACACCGCTCCCTGATGCCGCACCTAGCATTCCCGACCAAGCAGCCAAAGGTGGCGCCGAAGTCCTAGCGACCAACCCCGCCTCACAACGTGCCAACACTTCCCTGAAGCCGGACAACATCATACCGACAACACCATCAGCCCCCGGGGAACCCTCCAAAGACCCCACGTTAAGCCCTGCAGCCCCAAACCCCCTCTCCGCCAAAACAGAAACGCCACTCCCCTGGTCCCGAAACCCCTCAAACAGAGAGACTAAAGAAGACAAAGAAACAGCCCCTGAATTTAACTCACCAGGCTGCAGTCGTTCGCCGGGACCCACAGCCGCCAATCCAGAGCCAGGCAGAGATGAATGGACCGCATCTTCCTCAGAACCGCTGAGCTCCCCTTCGGATCTTCGCTCCGCATCCACCGGATCCCAGGCCGCACCAGGCCTCGCTCCGGGCTCTTCACCGGCTCCTGGGTCCGGTCGGCACACTGAACGGCTGGCAGCATCCACCGCACCAGAGCCCAGAGCCGCCCGATCATTCCTCCCACGCTGGGCTCGCTGGGAAGCAGCCGAAGCCCCAACCGACAGGGGGCCTTCTCCTGCTCCTGAAGCATTGCGGCGCAGAGGGGTGACCTCAGCACCCCCCGCCCCCCCTCGAGAGGCTCGCTGGGCCACCAAGACACGCCCAGCAGCCGCAGGCTGAGCTCCAGCAGAAGGTCTCCTCCCAGCTCCCGAGCCCAGCTGGCGCCCGGGAGTGACGTCATCAGGCCCCGCCCACCTCTCGCTCCGCACCGCCGACTTCAGGGAGGCCCGCTGGGCGGCAGAGGGGAGCCCAGCAGCCGCAGGCCGGTGAGGGAGACGTGGATCCCCGGCTCCAAAGCCCGGGCCTAAAACAGGGGCCATGTCATCACCGGCTGCCGGCCCAGAGCTCCGAGCCGCTAAGCCCCGCCCACTGCGTGCTCGAACCGCACGCAAAGATGGCCCCGACCTCGTGGTCCCGGCCTGTGACGAGGCGGCACCCTCCTGGGCCCGCCGTGAATCCGGAGAGCCCGATCCTCTGCTCCTAGGGGACGCTGACCCAGTCCCCGCTGAAGGCCGCCCGCCACTCCTCCCACGCCGGGCTGCCACCGCTGTAGGCCCGGAGCCTGCAGGGCCAGCCGCATGGTCCAGATTAAGAGGTGAGTTGGCTGGGGAGCGGGTGGTGGTAGATGTGCTCCTGCCAGGGGTCCGCCAGCGACGAGGATTCCTCCCAGCCCTCCCCGGAGAAGCAGGCCGACGCTTCACCGGCGGAGCTGGAGGGTCCCCTAAGGGGCTCCCAGAACGGCGCAGAACCCTAGCTGTCACCTCTGGGCTAAAGCGCACCGGAGGCACAGACCGCCGAGCACGTGTGCGCCCAGTAGAAGGGCCTGGTGACGCGGGCCTGGGGCCTTGCAGCATGTCTGACAGCCTCTCCCTTAACCACCCTGAGCCATTGGCTTCAGCTGCCGCCCGCAATTGGGATAGCATCCCGTCCAAGTCACTCATGGCCTAGTATTTGTTTCCCGCCGCAGGTACCAGCAAAAGAAGAAACCACCTCCGTGATGGCACAAGCTCCGACTGACTCCGACAAGACACAACCCCCCAATTCAAAACCTGCAAGACCACCCACAATGCTGCCTACACCAATCAAGTAAGTAACCACCCCCCATCCCCATTTCCTTGCCAATACTCCACCCAAATTACACTCTCTGCCTCGTCTGCACGCCCCAGTCATGCTGGCCCTCCCTTATACTTCGCTCAGTCCAGGCCCTGACTTGACTTGTCTGTTCCCAGGTATGAGAGCTCTGACTGCATGTTTCTGGTGAGTATAAATTACACCCGGGGAGAGGCATGAAACCTGAGCTGGACCAAGGATCAGAGATTCCTATAAGTGTATGAGAGGAGCCTGGGAGATGTGTGAACCCAGAAGAGGATTTTCCCAGCTCCCTCTGAGACACTCTGCTACATATCCCCCCTTGTTTCATCCCCAGGGTTGGCACAGCTGTGGCCCAACAGGAGTGAACCCGGGACCGGGCATCTACATTTCCCATCTTAGCCCCTGGTCTGTGTTTTACCATGAAGGAATAATCTTGAGGAGCCAAAAACCACCAGTTCACCCGTCTATTTGTCTCCTTCTTTTGGGCCATCCATTGAGGGGATCATGGTCAGCTATCAGGTCAAACTCACCCTAACAAATAGTATCTTAGAGCATCCAAGGCCCACTTTATGGCTAAACATTTCTTGTCAATTACAACATATTTCTTTCCATGTTCATTACGATACATCAGATGCATCCATTTAAACCACATAAATCCTTGGAAAAATCAGGGATGTACAGTACTGGGTGTGCACAAGGGGGCCCTCTTCAGGACTTGGGAAGACTCTTCTGCCACTGGGTACCATTTTACCATTACAAAGTCTTTCCCTTTTGTAAGGTCAGCCAGTAGAGCTGATAGAGTTGCTAAATTTTGGATAGACCTTCTATAGTACCCCGCAATACCAAGGAAGGTTCAGATATGCTTTTTGTTTGCAGGACATGGCCATTCTTGGATGGCTTCTATTTTGTTTTATGACGTCTTGTCCAATAGTGTAGCCCAAATATACAGCATTTGCCAAAAAACCTTCCTTGAAGAGAGAATCCAAGACCACCTGGAAATGGGGCAAGTGAGAGTCCCATTCAGTGCTATGTATCACTATGTCATCCAGATAGACTGCTCCATACTGTTGAGGAGGTCCTAGGGTCCTGTCCATAGCCCTCTGAAGTGTTGACGGGGCATTTTGTAAACCAAAAGGCATTTCTTTATATTATACGAACCCTGAGGGGGTCACAAATGCAATCTTTTCACTGGCACTTTCAGTCAGGAGGATTTGCCAGTATGCTTTTGTCAAGTCCATAGTGGTCATGAAACGGGCCTTCCCAAGCCTGTCCCTGAGCTCATCTACCCTGAGGATAGGGTACGTGTTAAATTGTGTCACTAAATTAATCTTTCTGAAGTCATTACAGAACCTCAAAGTACCGTCTGGTTTTGGGACTAAAATGATAGGACTAGACCAGTCACTATTAGACTCCTCAATGATGTCTAGCTCCAGCATCCTCTTGACTTTGTCACTGATGTCCTTTCTCCTAGCTTCAGGAATCGGTATGGTTTGAGTTTGTCACGGAACCCAAGTTCAGTAATAATATCATCCTAGACCACTGAAGTCATACCAGGTAACTCTGAAAATGTGTCTCTGTTCCTTATCAGGAACTCTCTAGCTCCCTGCTTTTTGGAATGAGACAGTCTGTCTGGAATTGTGACTTCAGGGACTAGAGGGGACTCAGTACTCCCAGGAGTTCCAGGGGCAGACCCCACAGTCAGTGCCACCCTATCCTTCCAGGGGCTTACAGGTGTACATGGTATATCTGCTCAGGATTTCTATTATCCGGTTGATATACTTTGTAATTCCCCAACTCTTTTAACCACTTCAAAGGACCCTTTTACTTAGCCAGGAACTTGCTTTCAACAGTAGGAACCAACACCAGGACCCGGTCACCAGATGAGAAAACCCCATTGTATATTCTTTGTTGGGCTTCCTGGGTGTGAACTTCGTGTTCTTCTACAATAGACGTGATCGCTGTAATCCTGTCCTGCATATGAGCCATATACTCAATGACACGTTTGTGGGGTGCCTGCTCCCCTTCCCAGATTTCCTTGGCTATGTCTAGGAGCTCCCGAGGATGATTCCCATAGAGTAACTCAAATGGAGAGTGCCCCTTAGAGGACTGGGGAAGCTCCACCAGGCCATCAGTATGAGGGTGTGTCAGGGATAAAAACACGCCCACAGCGACTAGATAACCAAGGCGTGCACATGTGTGACTGGGGTACAGAGGGAGTGAGGGGGACTCTGAGCATATAAGACTGACCATGATACAATTTCACAGCCCGCACTACCTCTGGTCACCACTAGAGGGAGATTTTCCTATCCAGCTGGCTGACCACACACAGGCAGATACGAATCTTACATACAATCTGGTGCACTCTAAGGGTTGGGGAGCAGTCTAGCAATTGGCACACCCTTTTAGGATTCCTCCAGCTATCTTACAAGCTAGCACCTCGATGTTCATCACTCTTCAACTGTCCACACACCTCCACACCAGACACCACAAACGGTAGCTTGCCACCACCCAACAGTTTGTCGGCAGACTGATCTTCTGGGCCACCACACACACAGATCTCTGTCTGGCAGATCTGCTACTTTACAATCTCCATGCAATCTGCCAACACACAGTACAATTGCATACACATTGGCAATGAACTTAGACCAAAAGTGGGAGATTTATGCACACCCCCAGATTTATATGGCACATGTACTGGTGGTCCAATCAGAACCCTCCAGGACCCACCAGTGCACACCACCAGATTAATATGAAACGTGTACTGGTGGTCCAATCAGAACCCTCCAGGCCCCAGCAGTACACACCCCCAGATTAATATGACACGTGTACTGGTGGTCCAATCAGAACCCTCCAGGCCCCAGCAGTGCACACCCCCAGATTAATACAACATGTGTACTGGTGATCCAATCAGAACCCTCCAGGCCCCAGCAGTGCACACCACCAGATTAATATGACACGTGTACTGGTGATCCAATCAGAACCCTCCAGGCCCCAGCAGTGCCCCCAGCCCTGAATTCTCAACAATGGAACTCTCCAGTGAAATCTCCTCTCATCAATTACTAGCCGGATTCTCTCTATTACCTCCTGTATGTACAAAACTCACCCAAATCTCTCCCCTCCTCACCATCCACTAGAAATTGGAGGAATTGTTTCTTCTTCCTGAAATCCAGACCTAGAGAGGAATAGAAAAGAACCAACAAACCACACAAAGTCTTTTTATAGAGATTTATTCCATCAAATCCAAACTATTCTACACATATTTATTCCATGGAATATGAAGAGATTTTTCTATCAATAATCCCATCAAATCTGCGTGTTTATTGGACTTTATTCCCAGCAATAATCAATCAGGAATCCATGCCGGCAATCATCAGATCAATAGGAATGTTTCCAATATCCAGTGATCACGGTTTGATCCTCCAACATAACCAGTGCACAGGATGATAAATCTATCCCATGAAATGGATCTTATTGATTGGTTGATGTCATTGATTGATCTATTGATTCCCTTCTATGATAGAATAGATTGATTTCTCCATGTATTGATCATCCTCTCCATATATCTCTTCACCTTGTCTAACATCATACAAATCCTGAATGCTATAAATCTCAGTCCTGTCCATGAATTGTATGTGACTCGGGTCTTTATAATACCATATACTGGACTGTTACTTCATTCCCTATTTTTATATCGTCTTCTTACACCTGTCCTGATGAAGTGACACTTTGAAGCCATGAAACGCGTTGATGGTGTATTTTACATTCACTTGTCCAGTAAACTCCGACCTTCTGAAGAAAACATTTCAGAGTTTCCTCCTTTACTATGGGGCTCCTCTGCTGACCTCACCCTCATTTTTTCTTGGGGTGAAAGTTCTCCCCCCGGGGTCCAAATCCTGCTTAGTATATGATGATCCGGAATTCCCCGATGACCATGGAGGGTGACCACCCATTGACTTCAGTGAGGAGACAGACATATTCCCCACAAGTCCTCAGATAGGTTGTCTGATCCCTGGATGGGTTCCCCACAACCTCCCAGATGTGAGTACATGCACCGTACTTCTCCCCATCTTCTAGAACCATCTCCCACCTTCTGGTATCCATCACTACACTCAGTCCCATCTCTTCCATGGTCTTTTATCCTCTTTTCCTGTCTCCTGATGGTTTGGAGGATTTCTACATATTGCTCTCATGACAGGTCTACTTTAATTGTATGCAGAGGGGAGGGGGAGGAGTACACAGACTCCTCCCAGTGTTGGTTTATGAGGGGGACCTATAGGGTATTCTGCCCTGTCCAATCACAATATCCCCTGAGGAGCCCCCACTGTGTGCAGGTACCCCCCAGACATGAGACTGTCCTCCAATCTGGTCATTTTCTGATAGATCAGATGACAAAGTCATATCTATGAGGGTTTCTGTCATGTCATGTCTATGGGCCCCTTATTGTACTATAACCCCTCCTGACCTATACTGGGAAATATCCGGGCTGTGATTGGTGAGGACAATACTGCTGTTATCTCCAATATTGTTCTATGGGTGGGATTTGTAGGAAGATCCTGTACAGAGGCACCTATTCATTCACAAAACTGAAGCCCAGGAAACACCCTTTACTATGCTTCAGTGAATGACCACAGGAGTGATCAGTACCAATCACTCACTGTGTTCATTCAGAAAGGGGCTGGTAAACATGATATGCCAACCCCCCACTCTCCATCCTGAACACCACACTGATCTCCAACCCTAGCAGCAGCCAGTGTGGGGGGCAGGAGGGGAAGTCAGACAGCAGCACTGCAGAGGGGGGCTGGGGTATCGGTAGGAGGTCCCAGCACAGGGAGGGAGTTTCAGTGATGGGGAAGTATTTGGACATTTTGATCTCCTTATGGCTCCCCTGCAGCAGCTGAAGCCAGTGGGAGGGGAGAGAAGAAACCAGATGCAGGGGAGCCACAGATGGAACGGTGATGGGAGGAGGGGGGACGGGTGCTGTGGGGGGATCAGTGCAGCATAGGGAGGATCAGTGCTGTGGGGGGATCCGTGCTGTGGGGGATGGGTGCTGTGGGGGATGGGTGCTGTGGGGGGATAAGTGCTGCAAGGGGATGTTAGAGCTGTGGGGAGCCATCTTAGAGGACAGGCAGAGGGGCTGTGGAGTGGAGGGAAGCTCAGCAGACCAGGCACTCATAGCAGAAGGGGGAAAGCCATGACAGTATGTTGTAGTCACCTGACCAGCTGGAGGCAGTTCTGTAGGTCAGTAGGACATCAGTACATCCATGGCAGGGAAAGGGTTCAAGTGCCACCTAGGGGCCATTGTTCAGTAACAACGTTTTTTATCATCTCAATGGCACACCCCATCTTAGGGCTGGACATGTTGGGTATCTATTGACTCGGCACAACCTCATCTTTTATATATTACAAACAATTGGTAAAATAATGTATTTGTGTTCTCAAACATTACATTTAGTGTATTTTGTACTGATGGAGCGAATATCATGTGACATAAATAATCAGAACTCTCACCATTGTATTCTCCAGGGCCTCTGATGTCACAGAATAGATGTTTGGGGGTTTATCTCATCTTCAGGACCAAAATCTGCATTTTCCCATGTGTGCAAAATCATGCAGAAACAGCTCTGGCAGTGAGAGGGTTAATGTGGGCTAGATGGGATCCCTCTGCTGGGGTCACACTGTACACATTAGAGCTCCCCCTAGCTGCAGCCTGGTAATAACATTGCTGGGAGGTCTATTCACTGCTACATACTTCCCACCTTTATAGAAACATATTCTGCAGCACAGTGGCTCAGTGGTTAGCACTTCCTCCTAGCAGCTCTAGTCATTGATTTGAATCCCAACCACTTCCCTACCTGTGTGGAGTATGCATGTTCTCCCTGTGCCTGCGTGGGTTTCTTCTGGGTACTCCAGTTTCCTCCCACACTCCAAAGACATGCTGGAAGGTAATTGGCTCCTGTCTATATTGGCCCCTAGTATGTGTATGTATGAATGTGAGTTAGGACCTTGGACTGTAGGCTCCTCGGGGGCGGGGACTGATGGGTAATATGTAAATTGATGGCCCTATATAAGTAGCTGTAATCATCTAGGAGTCTGTCCATAAAACAATTGCACAGCAATACACCCGGTGAATGTGCCTGTCATTCCCTCTGTGTGAATGGGATGGGGGGAGTAGAGGGAGTAGGCTCTGTGCTGGGCGGGGTGAATGGTTTCCATGGATATAAAATGGAGAATACCACATTTGGCAATAAGATGGTTCTAGTTTCTATGATACTTAGCGCCATCTAAAGGCCAGAAAAGTATGGCATTTATTTCTTGACTTTGTAAAATCATCCTTGCCCCTAGGTGGATGCTGCTCCCATCCCCCGCCGGGTCCAAGTGTGAGAACTCAGCGATCATGTGATTGCTGAACATGAGTTCTCACAGCCATTCTGAGCAGAGAGTGGTGACTGTCAGTCACTGCTCTCTGCCCTGCCCCCCCCACACTCACTGGGCTGTGGAGGGGGAGGGTGCAGCTGGTCCAGACTCTGATGTCGGGATCTTTCCCCAGCCTGGACTGGCTGAGTGACGTCAGCTGACAGTGGGCTTCGCCTGAAAATGGGTCACAGGAGATCAGAATGAACTGCACTCCTCTGATCCACAGGAGAAGTACAGACAAAAGAGCTTTGCCTGAACTTCTCCTTCAAAGAATATGTTCCTCCAACATGTCCTATTCCTGATCTGTGCCGGCTGTCCCATGTCCTGGTATGAAGACGTCTCCTCTTCTCTCTGTATTGCTTCCTTTGTGTGAGATCCCCGGTGATCCTGCCAGTCCCTCTGATTTCCTATTAAACCTGACCATACTAGGCATGACAGCTCAGTGTGGTCAGTTTTGTAGCTGTGCTGGGAGCTCAGTCTGCTCTCCTCCAATCATCAGACTTGTCCTGACACCCCCCTCCCTACACAGCCATTCACTGGGAAGACCAGTGAACAGAAGACAAGTGATCACATGAATAGTAGTAAGCAAGATGTCACTTCCTGATATCATTGCTTACTACTAGTGAAATCTGTGAATGATCACCGAGGTCACATGGTGCAGGGCTATTCCCAACAGACTTGTACCATGTGAATACAGCTCTCACAGTATTTCTCAATGGCTGCAGGAATGCAGCCGGAGAGAAGGAGAAATTATTGCTTTTACAGCCTTTAAGGGTGTAAAAAAACAAAAATGTAAATTTTATTTGGAAAAATTATAATTTTTGGTTAAAAACTAATTTGTTTTTTGTTTTTTTACTAAAAAGATATCTGAATACATTTTGGCCAAGATTTATGAAGAAAGATTATTTATTTGCAAACTTTTATAAGAAAAACACTTTTTTCAAAATTTTTGGACATTTTCATTTATATAGCAAAAAGATAAAAATTCCAGCGGTGAATAAATACCATCAAAATAAAGTTTTACCAGTCTCAGAGTGCGGGAGTGTGACCTCAGAGTGCGGGAGTGTGACCTCAGAGTGCGGGAGTGTGACCTCAGAGTGCGGGAGTGTGACCTCAGTGCAGCAACTTAAAAGGTGAAACTAATATATGAGACTCATTCCATGCAAAGCAAGATAGTTCAAGCCGTGATTTGTCATCATTGTGATGATTATGGCTTACAGCTCATGAAAACCCCAAATCCACAATCTCAGAAAATGAGAATATTCCATGCAATCAATAAAACACGGATTGTACATAGAACAATATTGCACCTCTGAAAAGTAGAAGCTGCATATGTACTCAGTACTTGGTTTGGGCCCCTTTTGCAGCAATCACTGCCTCAATGTGGCGTGGCATGGAAGCTATCAGCCTGTGGCACTGCTGAGGTGTTATGGAAGACCAGGATGCTTCAATAGCGGCCTTCAGCTCTTCTGCATTGTTCGGTCTCATGTCTCTCATCTTTCTCTTGGCAATGCCCCATAGATTCTCTATGGGGTTCAGGTCAGGCGAGTTTGCTGGCCAATCAAGCACAGTAATCCCACGGTCATTGAACCAGGTTTTGGTGCTTTTGACAGTGTGGGAGGTGCCAAGTCCTGCTGGAAAATGAAGTCAGCATCCCCATAAAGCTCGTCTGCGGAAGGAAGCATGAAGTGCTCCAAAATCTCCTGCTAGACGGCTGCGGTGACCCTGGACTTAATGAAGCACAGTGGGCCAACACCAGGAGATGACATGGCTCCCCAAATCAACACAGACTGTGGAAACTTCACACTGGACTTCAAGCATCTTGCAGTGTGTGCCTCTCCATTCTTCCTCCATACTCGGGGTCCTTGTGCCTCTCCATTCTTCCTCCATACTCGGGGTCCTTGGGCCTCTCCATTCTTCCTCCATACTCGGGGCCCTTGTGCCTCTCCATTCTTCCTCCATACTCGGGGCCCTTGTGCCTCTCCATTCTTCCTCCATACTCGGGGTCCTCGTGCCTCTCCATTCTTCCTCCATACTCGGGGTCCTCGTGCCTCTCCATTCTTCCTCCATACTCGGGGTCCTCGGGCCTCTCCATTCTTCCTCCATACTCGGGGTCCTCGGGCCTCTCCATTCTTCCTCCATACTCGGGGTCCTTGTGCCTCTCCATTCCTCCTCCATACTCGGGGTCCTTGGGCCTCTCCATTCTTCCTCCATACTCGGGGTCCTTGGGCCTCTCCATTCTTCCTCCATACTCGGGGTCCTTGTGCCTCTCCATTCCTCCTCCATACTCGGGGTCCTTGGGCCTCTCCATTCTTCCTCCATACTCGGGGTCCTTGTGCCTCTCCATTCTTGCTCCATACTCGGGGTCCTTGGGCCTCTCCATTCTTCCTCCATATTCGGAGTCCTTGGGCCTCTCCATTCCTCCTCCATACTCGGGGTCCTTGTGCCTCTCCATTCTTGCTCCATACTCGGGGTCCTTGGGCCTCTCCATTCTTCCTCCATACTCGGGGTCCTTGGGCCTCTCCATTCTTCCTCCATACTCGGGGTTCTTGGTTTCCAAATGAGATGCAAAAGTTGCTCTCATCAGAAAAGAGGACTTTGGACCACTGAGCAGCAGACCAGGTCTGTTTTTCTTTAGCCCAGGTAAGACGCTTCTGACGTTGCTTGTTGTTCAGGAGCGGCTTGACAAGAGGAATATGACATTTGAAGCCCATGTCCAGGATCCGTCTGTGTGTGGGGGCTCTTGATGCACTGACTCCAGCCTCAGTCCACTCCTTGTGAAAGTCCCCAACACTTTTGAATGGTCATTTCCTGACAATCCTCTCCAGGCTGCGGTCATCCCTGCTGCTTGTGCACCTTTTTCTTCCACACTTTTCCCTTCCACATAACTTTCTATTAATGTGCTTTGATACAACACTTTGGGAACATCCAACTTCTTCTGCAATTCCCTTTTGAGGCTTTCCCTCCTTATGGAGGGTGTCAGTGATGGTGTCAGGTCAGCAGTCTTTCCCATGATTGTGATTCCTACTGAACCAGACTGAGAGACCATTTAAAGGCTCAGGAACCCTTTGCAGGTGTTATGGCTGAATGAGCTGATTAGAGTGGGACACTTTGAGCCGAGATTATCCCACCTTTTCACAAGATTCTCATTTTCTGAGATTGTGGATTTGGGGTTTTCATGAGCTGTAAGCCATAATCATCACAATGATGACAAATCACGGCTTGAACTATCTTGCTTTGCATGTAATGAGTCTCATATATTAGTTTCACCTTTGTTGCATTACTGACATAAATGAACTTTTGCACGATATTCTAATTTTTCGAGTTTTACCTGTATCTGACGTGTATATCAAAGTGTGCTTCTTCCCCACATGAGAGCTGGGTTGTCCAGCAACATTCATCTAGAAGACATTTCCCGCACTCAAGGCTCTAATACATTTCCAGGGTTGTGTGTGACCCCTGATGTACAGGAAGACAGGACTTCAGTGAGGAACATTTCCCTCATTCAAGACAGGAAAGTGATTACTCCCCTGTGTGAGATCTCTGATGTTTGGAGAGATTGGACCTCCATGAAAAACATTTCCTGCACTCAGGACAGGAATATGGCTTCTCCCCTGTGTGAGATCTCCGATGTTTGAGCAGACTGGACTTCTCTGAAAAACATTTCTCACACTCAGGACAGGAATACGGCTTCTCTCCCGTGTGAGATCTCTGATGTGTGAGCAGACTGGACTTCTGTGAAAAACATTTCCCACACTCAGGACAGGAATACGGCTTCTCCCCTGTGTGAGATCTCTGATGTTTGTGCAGACTGGACTTCTCTGAAAAACATTTCCCACACTCAGGACAGGAATACGGCTTCTCCCCTGTGTGAGATCTCTGATGTATGTGAAGACTGAACTTCATTGAAAAACATTTCCCGCATTCAGGACAGGAATATGGTTTCTCCCCCGTGTGAGATCTCTGATGTGTGTGCAGACTGGACATCTGTGAAAAACATTTCCCACACTCAGGACAGGAATATGACTTCTCCTTTGTGTGAGATTTCTGATGTGTGTGAAGACTGGACTTGTCTGAAAAAAATTTCCCACACTCTGGACAGGAATATAGCTTCTCCCCCATGTGAGATCTCTGATGTTTATAAAGTTGATACATCTGTGAAAAACATTTACTGCACTCAGTACAAGAATATGGCTTCTCCCCCGTGTGAGATCTTTTATGCACATTAAGATTGGATTTAGAACAGAAATACTTCCCGCACTCAGGACAGGAATATGGCTTCTCACCTGTATGAAAACGCTGATGTCTATAAAGATTGGACATCTGTGAAAAACATTTCCCGCACTCAAGACAGGAATACAGCTTCTCCCCCGTGTGAGATCTCTGATGTGTGTAAAGATGGGACTTCCTTGAAAAACATTTCCCGCACTCAGGACAGGAATACGGCTTCTCCCTTTTGTGAGATCTCTGATGTTTGTTAAGACTGGATTTCTGTGAAAAACATTTCCCGCACTCAGGACAGGAATACGGCTTCTCCCCCGTGTGAGATCTTTCATGCGCATTAAGATTGGATTTAGAATGGAACCTCTTCCCACACTCAGTACAGGAGAAGCTCTTTGCTGTTGGAAAGCCGGCCCAGTACCGCACAGTCTGAGGTTCCTCAGTATACGAGGAATTTGATGGTCCATCTACACTGGGTGGTGCCTGATGGACATTGGAGGGAGCCGGGTTTTCTCCTGGACTAAACTGTGTGATGTCCTCATCTTCTACTTTCCAGTCTGGAGACAAAGTGAGACAATCCTCGAAGGTTTTCCTCATCTCCCGGCCATGGACTAAAATACAAAGGCAAAGAGGATTACTAGACAGGAGCTGATTGGTTCCCCCAAACCAGGACTCCGCCCACATCAGGCAGCTTGGTCTCTAAGGAGCTTACAATTCCACCCTCAAGGGAACTAGGAAATGGCTCCTCTGATCTCCTACCAGGTCATTTCTTTATTCATGGACCTTAGTCAGAGAGTGAGGAAACAACCAGAGCTGTCTTTTATAGGAGGGACAGTGATGAGGGGATTACAGGAGGGTTTACAACCACTTTAAATGTCTACACAAGACAAGTTGCAGAGATCCCACACCGCTGCCTCCCATCTCCTGAGACTGCACTCAGTGACTTGGGTCTGAGACACTACAGACATATCCCTCCACCCGGCACAGCCTGGGAGAAATGTTCTGTCAGAGATCTTACTAGACTTGGACATTGTGCAAAAGATCAAAAGAACATGCCCTACGGGCCTAGGTCTAGGATTGTCTAGGGTGAAAATGAACATTTTTCTGCCAGCTGAACCCCAGAACCTCCATAAATCCAGTCTAGATACATAAATTGTGTCTGCAGCACAGAGAAGGAAGATTGTCCGAGAGAAATCCAGGAATACAGGACGGGGAACACAGCTCAGGAAAGTGACCAGGGGATTACAGGCTGATATCACCCAGTCCCCGCCCTACTCTGGACCAATCAGTGAGCAGTATGGGTGGAGGAATGGATTTAGTGTTCATGACCCACCTGTGCTGATCTCTGTAGGAGTGTCCTCCTCTATAAATGTCCCCGTTATTCCATCCTCCTCCATAGACTGCTGATCATCCCTCACATACGCCTCTTCTTCTTCTGCTTTCACCTCAAATTCTATATCGATTGGATCTCCACTCTAAATCATGAAAATTCGAAATTTCTCATAATATATAAATATAAGCTAACATGAAAAATCCACATATTATCTCCTCAAATCCATGTTCAAGATGTTCTGTACAACCAACCTTGTAATGAGGAGGGATGGTGTGATCTTCCTGTTTGGAATCCGGGGAATACAGAGGACGGGGACATCTCTCTGGTGGGTTCCTGGTATTAGGTGGCTCCATCATATCCTTGTGTCCTTCTGAAAACTCCTCCATCACTCCATACTCCTCATCCTCCTCTTTAACAATATTCTCATCCCCGAGGATTCCACTCTGAATGCATAACACAAATCCTTTCAATGGTAACAATGCAGATAATGTACAGATCCTAATGATACTATCAGTGATTGGATAATGTCCCAGTTTTCCCAGCTACGCTCACCTCTCCTGTCAGCAGCTCCATCATCTTCTTGGTGACTTCTAGAATCTTCTGCATGTTGTGTCTCTCAGGGTTTAGGGAGTCACATGGAGGCACTGTGATGGTCATATGATCACCTGACTTCAGAAGAGGAAATCTCTGTATTGAGGAACCAATAGGAATATCATGTTAGACTCCCAGAATCCTCCTCACCTCTCCGGTCAGGTCTGTTTTATTAATAGAGATAAGAGTGATGTCATGTGACCTCCCAGAATCCTCCTCACCTCTCCGGTCAGGTCTGTTTTTTATTAATAGAGATAAGAGTGATGTCATGTGACCTCCCAGAATCCTCCTCACCTCTCCGGTCAGGTCTGTGTTTTATTAATAGAGATAAGAGTGATGTCATGTGACCTCCCAGAATCCTCCTCACCTCTCCGGTCAGGTCTATGTTTTATTAATAGAGATAAGAGTGATGTCATGTGACCTCCCAGAATCCTCCTCACCTCTCCGGTCAGCAGGTAGATGATCTCCAGGGTGAGGTTTAGTATCTTCTCAGTCATGTGACTCCGGTCCTCCTCCATCCTCATTGGTGCCATCATGTGATCTATACAGGTCTCCTTGTAGACGGATAACTTTGGGAAATGAAAGTAAGAATGATTTGGATGGTATTGGTCACACAATAATAGGATGTGGATGTGAGGGGGGAATAGGAGGGTTGCTGGACATTGAAGGACTACTCCCCCCATGGGAAGACATTTAGTTTGGACTGTTTAGTGTTTACTACAGTTTTGAGGTCCGAGGACCCTTTTCTCTGTTGGGTTTGTTTGGTCTCTGAACTGGTTTTGATGAGTTTTAGATCTGCAGACAAGGAATGATAAATCTGATCCTTCCTATGACTTGTTTGCTCTGAGGCAGTGCTGTGAGGTCAATGTCGGCTCATCATGCAGGGATGGTCACTTTACATCACCCGACGCCCGGGACATGTAGTTCTGGGTGCCGGGCAAGTATTGTTTTTAACCTTTATCCCTGCTGAGGGCAAGCCGCAGGGCTCTCCTTTCAGGTGCCAGCCTCTGCCACCCCGTGTGTGTGATCCTCTCCTGTACCTACTATGCTTCCCCGGCTCTGCTTGCCCATTTGTGGGTGCAGTTCAGCAGGTGCCGGAGGGTAGAGGGGACAGATGTCAGGGCTCTGTCCTCAGCAGAGGTGTTAAGAGACCTGGCACCCCTGCCAATACCTTGCATGGCCGCAGAAGTTCCCATTGGCTCAAATTTGGTGGCAAACGGCCTTTATAAGGAAACCCTGCACTACTCTCAGGTTCTGATTGATCTCTGGCTCCCCAGTACCTTGTTCCTGTTCCACTGTGAACTGTGATTTCCTGTTACTGACTTGGCTTGCTCCTGGACCTGTCTTCTCTGCTTAAACCCTGACCTGACCTGACCTCGGCTGGCTAACAGATATTTTCTCTTTCTCTTCTGTGTATGACTTCAGCTGGGCTAACGGATATTCTCTCTTGCTCCTCTGTGTATGACCTCAGCTATCCCATCTGACTATGTCTCTTCTGATCTCCACCCGGTACTGGATCTTGGCTTTAAACCGGCTATCCAGTAATCCTGTTCCCCGGAAGGGCTTGCATACCTCGCACAGGTGCCACCTGTCTGCAGACCTCATCTCAGTGCATCAGCTGTGCTCCTGGGTGGACCACCAACAAGCACTCCTACAGGTGACCTATGCCACTTTGGTCCTGACTCCTGCTGTCCCACTCTCAGGGGAGTCTGGAACTTAGCCATAAGGGAAGCCCTCTCTCCATTGGCGTCTCTCACCAGGTACGTGATAGTATCAACCAGCCATTATGTCTGAGGCCGAGAGAGGTGCTTCCGCATTAGAGGCCCTGTGACAACAGATGACGGTACTTACGCAAGTGGTCAAGGATCTGCAGGAGGGATATTTTCAGCTGGAGGGACATCTTCATTTACTCACTACCACTGCACCTTCTGCAGACCAGAATCCATTGCCTAGTCCTATCCCTACAGTGGGACCAGCCAGTTCGCCTTCCACTGTTACACCCACTTTGGTACTACCTAGAGTTACCATTCCGGAATGCTTGCTGGGGACCAATGTAAATTCTGAGCCTTCAAGAATGCTTGTGAGTTGTATTTTGCACTGCAACCCAGGACCTTCTCACTTGCGGCAGTTAAAGTGGGGTTCATCATTTCTCTCCTATCTGACAAACCTCAAGGGCACACAGCTTACTGGAACAAAAGGACCCAGCGCTGAAGTCAGTGATCACATTCTTTGAAACCATGGCAGCTCTTTATGATGACCCCCAGAAGACCTCTACTGCTGAATCCGCCCTTCATGCTCTACAACAAGGCCGATGGGCTGTGGAGGACTACATTGTGAAATTCCACAAATGGTCCACCAATACCGGGTGGAATGACGCAGCCCTAAAATACCAGTTCCATCTAGGTCTGTCTGAGTCCCTCAAGGATGAATTAGCTAGGGTGGAGGCTCCCTCCTCCTTGGAGAACCTTATTCAACTCGCTACCCAATTGGATTGACAGCTACGGGAGAGATGTTCTAAACGTACCCAGACCTTTTGCCAAGGGTTCTGCCAAGGGTTCCAAGACCAGTGGATTCTGTCCCTATTTCTCTGCCTATCGGAAATCCTGAAGTAGAACCCATGCTAATTGGCCTTCTCCGACCTGCCTTAACTCCAGTGGAAAGATTACGCAGACGGCAAGGCAACCTATGCCTTTACTGCGGGGCTGTCACAGATCCACACCGCACGCACTTGCCCACACACAGTGCAATTGCATACAGATTGGCAATGAACTTAAACCGAGCATATATAGACACTGTAATACAATAATCTCTCTGGAGATATGAGCCGGAGCTTAAGTACCCAGAAGTCACTTATTAATTTTATGATTTAATATCCCAAAAGTGGGCAGTGCATAAAATATGTACAAAGTATAAAAAGTTTCAAATAATACAGAACATACAAAAAGACACACAATTGGCTATTCACTATAACATTAAAGGGAATAAAAACAGAAATAAAACTTTTACCAAGAGTTATCCTGTGAATGAAGCAAGTCAGAGAAAGTCTGCAATTCACCAGTCAAATAGAACCGGCTCCGTACGAGTCACCCCATCCATATCTCAGGGTCCTCAATTTATGGAAATATGGACGTAGGCTGGACATTAGCCCTTGGCCAATCAACCTTGGGGGGTGTTCCTGTACCAGCCCACAGGACATTCGAGGTACTGAAGTGCCTAAAGTCGATTGGACCAGGAATGGTTTGAATCACCAAGTCAGGGATAGAATTTCCAACACCAGCGCATCAATCCGATCGTGACAGTACCAATCTGTTCAGCTGTTGCAATCAGGCACCATATAACTGTTTTCTGTGTTTCTCTGGGATTCTACAGAGGCTACAAATACAGTTTTACATGCAGATGTAGCTTACAGTGTGTCCAATCAGAAGAAAGTATTTTCATCTCTCTGGAACTAATATTGAATCTTTTATGAGAGATTAAATATATTCCTCTGATCTGTGGATATAAATCATAGCTAGCAGACAAAGCGGAGCCCTCTCCTGGTCTCCTGCTTTTTCCCAAAGCCAAAATGGCTGGAGCTCTTCTTTTAGTTTTCAAGAAGGTGGCAATCTCTGGCTACATAGGTGACAACGTTTTATTGACATCTAGGTGTCACCTCTAGCTTTTGAGCTGCTCTGTCCTTTCAGATGCTAATTGGTGAACATATGTCTCTGACTGAATCCTGAACACTTATCTTTAATAACATGGACTGAAACTAAATATATAATGACATATTTCTACTGATCACATCTCAACTACTTGAATCTTACATTTATGTCATGGGGCCATGGGCCATTTCTTACACAACTGCCCAGTGCGACCAAGTAAGTCCAGCCAGCCTCATCCTTCATATATCCACTTATCCAGAACCTTAACCACCCATGTCATTCTACCCATGTCATTACAGGTGGCTGGAAAGGTAGTCAAGTTGCGGGCAATCATTGATTCGGGAGCCTGTAGTTGTTTCTTGGACATCCACCTTGCCCAGAACCTAGGTATTCCTCTTTGTCCTAAAACACAAAGGCTTGATGTACTCCTAGCAGATGGCACCAATCCTAGCTCATCACCCATTACCCAAGAAACCATTCCCATCCTAGCCACAACTGACTCTGTCCATCAGGAATTCATCCGCTTCGACGTCCTGAGACCTCCCATGTTTCCAGCCATCCTAGAAATACCTTGGTTGCAAGCTCACAATCCTTAAATCAACTGGCTCAAGAAAGAAGTCACCTCCACATCAAATTACTGCCTTCAGCACTGCGGCACTCACACACTCACCAATTTCCCTGTGTACCTCTCAGTTCAGCCTACATCAGATGCCAGTCAATCTGTTCCCCCTGCCTACCACCATTTCCTTGATGTATTTGATAAAGGGAAAGCTGACGCTTTACCATCTCAACGATCACATGATAGCCCTATTGAGCAGCTTCCAGGGGCAGAAATACCCTTTGGGCAAAGCCTCCCACTATCCGAAATAGAACTGAAAGCTCTCCAACAATATATTGACGAGAACCTTGCCAGGATTCATCCGTCCCTCTTCCTCACCTGCCAGGGCAGGTATTTTTTTCATTGAAAAAAAGGACCAGTCTCTCCGTCCCTGTACCGATTATAGGAAACTCAACAAGACCACCATTAAAAATTGGTACCCACTCCCTCTTGTTCCTGAGTCAGTTCAGAGGTTTTGGACAGCCCGAGTGTTCAGCAAGCTAGATTCATGAGGAGCCTACAATTTAGCCAGATTAGGGAGGGCAATGGGTGGAAGACCAGTTTCAGAACACGCTTTGGGCACTTTGAGTACCTAGTGATGTCGTTTGGATTGTGCAACACCCCTGCAACATTCCAACACTTTGTGGATGATATCTTCAGGGAATACCTCAATCTCTTCTTGATCGCCTACCTGGACGATATCCTGATTTTCTCCAACTCATTGGAACTCCACTGAGACCATGTTAAAAGTGTACTGACTACACTAAGGATGCATGGTCTGTATGCTAAGGCGGGAAAGTGTGAATTTGAGAAGCAGTCCATCCAGGTCCTTGGGCTCATAATCTCTACTGAAGGAATCTCTATGGATCCTCAGAAAATCTAAGCCATATTGGATTGGCTTGCACCTAGTGACAAAAAAGTGGTCCAAAGATTTGTGGGCTTTGCCAACATTTATCGGAAGTTGATCAAGGGCTTCTCAACCATTATAGCCCCCATTACCCAACTCACTCGCCAGCATGCAAGTTTTCTCTGGAGCCAGGAAGCACAGACAGCCTTTGAGCAGCTAAAAAAGCAGTTCACTTCTGCTCCTGTATTACAACACCCAGAGCCAACACTTCCCTTCATCCTGGAGGTGGACGCATCAGAGGTGGCTACAGGAGCCAAGGCCCAAAAGCTCTGCTCCATCCGGTAGCTTTTTGCTTTAATAAACTAAGCCAAGCTGAAAGGCACTACAACGTAGGCAACAGGGAACGTTTGGCGATCAAAATGGCATTCAAAGAATGGAGGTACCTTTTGGAAGGAGCTAGTCACCCAATCATGATCTTCACAAATCATAATTATCTAGAATATTTAAGATCTGCCAAGAGCCTAAGATTACGGCAAGCTAGATGGACCCTATATTTCTCCAGGTTCAATTTTCACATCACCTACCGCCTCCTGATACCATACTGTCGGCCCAACATTTTTTGTTGATCCAGCCCAGTCTGAAGCTTTTGATTGAACAGGCATCTGCATGGTGCGCCGAACCTGAGCAGAACTTGTTAAGAAGGCAGGATGGCTTTCTGTGGTACCAGGATAAGATCTTTGCACCCCATGAGGTAAGATCCCAAGTTTTCAAGACATTCCATGACCATCAACTGGCTGGTCACTTTGGAGCCCAAAAAAAATGGATCTGATCCAGCAATCGTTTTGGTGGCCCAACTTAAGTCAGGACTGCAGAACCTATGTAAAATCCTGCACAGTATGTCTACGTAGCAAGGGAGACAAAGCCAAGGCATGGGGGTTGCTGAGGCCCCTATCCATTCCTAATCATCCCTGGGAAATGATCGCAATGGACTTTATTGTAGACTTGCCATCTTCTGAGGGGTTTGCTACCATCCTAGTAGTGATATATTGGCTATCCAAGATGACCCCTTTTCTGCCAATGATAGGAACTCCTTTGGTGCCTGAGACGGCACATATCTTTATTAAGGAAATCGTTAAGCTACACGAACTGCCCAGCAATATCGTGTTTGACCGAGGGGTTCAATTTACCTCCAGGTTCTGGAGAGCCTTATGTAAAACTCTGAAAGTTGAACTCTGCCTATCATTGGCCTACCACCCTCAAAGTAATGGGCAAACAAACTGAACAAACTAACCAAACGTTGGAACAATATCTACAATGTTTCTCCGCCTTTTCCCAGGATGATTGGACATCTCTACTCCCATTAGCATAATTTGCATACAATAATTCCGTCCATTTCGCTACGAATCAGTCACAATTTTGGGCCAATTACGGATTCCACCCTTCTTGCCTGCTGGATACCATACTCAAAACCTCGGTACCTGCAGTTCATGACAGAATCAGCAGGATACAGGACAACTATTGAGCTCTCCAGGAATCCGTACAAAGATTGCAAACTGACTACAAAAGATACTATGACAAGAAATGGAGGGGAAATCCTTCTCTGCAGGTTGGAGACCAGACTTGGCTATCAACAGCCAACCTAAAACTTCCTTGCCCATCGTGGAAGTTGGGACCAAGATACATTGGGCCCTTTCGGATCAAACAAGTAATCAATCCAGTGGCATATGAGCTATCTCTTCCCGAATCATATGGGATTCACCCAGTCTTCCATGTTTTTCTGCTCAAGCCAGCAGTTCATGATCCATTTCCGGGAAGAGTGGAACCTCCTCCGCCACCAATAACAGTTGGGGAGGATGCAGAATATGAGATAGAATCAATCCTGGACTGCAAGAAGTGAGGAAGGCAGATCCAGTACTTGATCAAATGGAAGGGGTACTCTCCTGAAGAAAGCTCCTGGGAACCAAAGACAACATACAGTGGGGATCGAAAGTTTGGGCACCCCAGCTAAAAAATTTTATTAATGTGCATAAAGAAGCCAAGCAAAGATGGAAAAATCTCCAAAAGGCATCAAATTACAGATTAGACATTCTTATAATATGTCAACAAAAGTTAGATTTTATTTCCATCATTTACACTTTCAAAATAACAGAAAACAAAAAAATGGCGTCTGCAAAAGTTTGGGCACCCTGCAGAATTTATAGCATGCACTGCCCCCTTTGCAAAGCTGAGACCTGCCAGTGTCATGGATTGTTGTCAATCATCGTCTGGGAAGACCAGGTGATGTCAATCTCAAAGGTTTTAAATGCCCAGACTCATCTGACCTTGCCCCAACAATCAGCACCATGGGTTCTTCTAAGCAGTTGTCTAGAAAACTGAAACTGAAAATAGTTGACACTCACAAAGCTGGAGAAGGCTATAAGAAGATAGCAAAGCGTTTTCAGATGTCAATATCCTCTGTTCGGAATGTAATTAAGAAATGGCAGTCATCAGGAACAGTGGAAGTTAAAGCAAGATCTGGAAGACCAAGAAAAATATCAGACAGAACAGCTCGCAGGATTGTGAGAAAAACAATTCAAAACCCACGTTTGACTGCACGATCCCTCCAGAAAGATCTGGCAGACACTGGAGTTGTGGTCACTATTCCACTATAAAGAGATACTTGTACAAATATGGTCTTCATGGAAGAGTCATCAGAAGAAAACCTCTTCTACGTCCTCACCACAAAAATCATCGTTTGAACTTTGCAAATGAACATATAGACAAGCCTGATGCATTTTGGAAACAAGTTCTGTGGAACGATGAGGTTAAAATGGAACTTTTTGGCCGGAATGAGCAAAGGTACGTTTGGAGAAGAAGGGGCACAGAATTGAATGAAAAGAACCTCTGTCCAACTGTTAAGCATGGGGTTGGATCAATCATGCTTTGGGGTTGTGTTGCAGCCAGTGGCACAGGGAACATCTCATGAGTAGAAGGAAAAATGGATTCAATAAAATTTCAGCAAATTTTGGATGGTAACTTGATGCCATCTGTGAAAAAGCTGAAGTTAAAGAGAGGATGGCTTCTACAAATGGATAATGATCCTAAACACACCTCGAAATCCACGGGGGATTACATCAAGAGGCGTAAACTGAAAGTTTTGCCATGGCCTTCACAATCTCCTGACCTCAACATAATTGAAAATCTATGGATAGACCTTAACAGAGCAGTGCGTGACAGACAGCCCAGAAATCTCAAAGAACTAAAAGACTTTTGTAAGGAAGAATGGGCAAAGATACCTCAAACAAGAATTGAAAGACTCTTGGCTGGCTACAAAAAGCGTTTACAAGCCGTGATACTTGCCAAAGGGGGCAGTACAAGATATTAACTCTGCAGGGGGCCCAAACTTTTGCAGACGCCATTTTTTTGTCTTCTGTTATTTTGAAAGTGTAAATGATGGAAATAAAATCTAACTTTTGTTGACATATTATAAGAATGTCTAATCTGTAATTTGATGCCTTTTGGAGATTTTTCCATCTTTCCTTGGCTTCTTTATGCACATTAATACAAATTGTTAGCTGGGGTGCCCAAACTTTCGATCCCCACTGTACATGCCCCCAGACTTCTCCAGGAGTTCTACTCCAAATATCCAGACAAGATGGCTCAAGTAGGCATCCAGAGGCTGCCCTTTATGGGGGGGGGAACTGTCAGGGCTCTGTCCTTGGCAGAGGTGTTAGGCGACCTGACACCCCTGCCAGTACCTTGCATGGCCGCAGAAGTTCACATCGGCTCAAATTTGGCAGCAAATAGACTTTATAAGGAAGCCCTGCACTACTCTCTGGCTCCCCAGTACCTTGTTCCTGTACTACTGTGATCTGTGATTTCCTGTTACTGACTCGGCTTGCTCCTGGACCTGTCTTCTCTGCTTAAACCCTGACCTGACCTCGGCTTGGCTAATGGATATTCTCTCTTGCTCCTCTGTGTATGACCTTGGCTATCACATCTGACTATGTCTGTTCTGATCTCCACCTGGTACGGAACCTTGACTTTGAACCGGCTATCCAGTAATCCTCTGTTCCCCGGAAGGGCTTCCATACCTCACACAGGTGCCACCTGTCTGCATCTCAGTGCATCAGCTGTGCTCCTGAGTGGACCACCAACAAGCACTCCTACAGGTGACCTGTGCCACTTTGGTCCTGACTCCTGCTGTCCCACTCTCAGGGGAGTCTGGAACTTAGCTGCAAGGGAAGCCCTCTCTCCATTGGCCTCTCACACCAGGTAAGTGACAACGGAGGAGAGCGGACACGTTCACTCCCTTCTTGTCCTGACCCAGAAGTGACGTTATGACAGATTTTCCTACCCTCGAGGCCGACAAAGAATGTAATGCGGTGCGATGTGCTCTACATTACATCCAATGGAGTACAGGGGAGACATTGTGGGTCTTTTAGACCCTGGATGTCCCAATAAAGAGAACCTGTCATCAAAAGTCCTCTCATAGAGGACTTTGTCCCCTTAAGTAAAAATGTTTTTTTTTTTAATTGTAAAGAATGAAAGTTACACCCAAGTACATAACTTCTTCCCTTAAAAATGTTTGAGGCCCCCCACCCCCACATATATGCACGCCCAAACGTAAGCGCACACGCTGGAGCGCCTACACGTGATAACATTGATTGTGATACACGTTACATATCGCCGGTCACACCAGAATGAGAGGATAATTCTAGGAGCAGACCTCCTCCGTACTCTATACTGATGACCTAGAAGGGGCTATAAATGTGTCCCCTATAGATAATACCGGGGACTAAAGGTTGTCACCATTTCAGCACACACAACTTAAGGTTTGACATGTTGGATATCTATTTACTCGCTGCAACCTCAGCTTTTATATTTTTACACATAAATGGGTCATTTATTGCTTTTTGTGCCCTGAAATTAACTTAAGTGTATTTTTTACTGAAATTTTGCATTTCCTAGACTTTGTGATAATATTTTGTGACATAAAAAATAGAACTACCGCTATTATATTCTCTAAAGTCTCTACTTTCAGAAAATCGATATTTTGGGGGTTTTGTGTCATCTTCAGGACTAAAATAATTTTTTAGACATGTGCAAAAAATGTAAAAACAGCTCTGGGAGTGAAAGGAAGAAAGGATAAACAGGACACTCCCCTTTTCTGAGGAGCAGCCAATCGGTTCTCATTACACTGCAAGGAGTCTCCCCTCCCTGCTAGTCCCCGGGTGCTGGAGACAGGCGGGAGAGGTGAGGAGGAGATAAAAAGCGCAATGTTACACATATTAAATGTTTTAATCGCTATAAAGCCACTTTCATTTTTGAAACCCCAGATATTCCTAAAAGAGCCTCAGATTTATATACATTTTCTGTTACAAAGGAATGTTTCCTTCCTCCTGAGCAGCAATGTAAGGGGCTCTATGCTCCATACTCCTGACCCCGGCACTCCATCATTGTGTTGGCTGCATAGTGTAATGATTGCCCATTGGCTGCCTGTGTAGTGTCATCATTGTCCTTTGTAGGCCATGTATGGTCAGGATGGTCCTTGTCTTGTCTATTTATTGTCAGTGCTGTTTGTTTAGAGGACCATATTACTAGAATTTATCTCCACAATGAGGAGAATGTTCCGGCCCCGGAAGTGGGGGAATGTTCTGCCCCTGAAGGGGTTCATCTGGGTTCCCACACTATATATGTGTGTATCATCATCTGCTGGAGATAAAAGACGTCACAGTGACTATGGAGGAAGAGGACGGACATGACTATGGAGGAAGAGGACGGACGTGACTATGGAGGAAGAGGACGGACGTGACTATGGAGGAGGAGGACGGACGTGACTATGGAGGAAGAGGACGGACGTGACTATGGAGGAGGAGGACGGACGTGACTATGGAGGAAGAGGACGGATGTGAATATGGAGGAAGAGGACGGACATGACTATGGAGGAAGAGGATGGATGTGACTATGGAGGAGGAGGACGGACGTGACTATGGAGGAAGAGGACGGATGTGACTATGGAGGAAGAGGACGGACGTGACTATGGAGGAAGAGGACGGACATGATGGGGGTTACTGGGTGTAAATAAAACATAACATCTTTTTACCTCCTCTGCTGCCACTTCCACCAATGTCTCCTCTCTACTTCCTGTCTGTACGGGACATCACTTCCTGTCTGTACCTGACATCACTTCCTGTCTGTATTCCATAGAGACTTCTTGTCTGTGCCTGACATCACTTCCTGTCTGTATTCCATAGAGACTTCCTGTGTGAGTATAGGTGAGATCAGCACCTTGTGGAGTTCAGAGGAACTGCAGCCCCGAGATCCATCCCATAATCCCCCTTCCTGTATAATATGTACCTTACAGGGATACTACGGGAGATGAAACATTACTGAATAAAGGAAGAAGAAATAAATGTAACTCTTATGTAACCAACTGTTCAACAAACATCTCTTATTACATATAGAAAAGTCTTACAAACACAGAACACAAAATACAAATGTATAGCTAATGAGAGCGATCCCGCCAAACCTGATCCTTCTGGGGGGGACAATGCAAAAATATATATCAATCCACTCATAATGACATCATCTTCTGGGAGTGTCTGCACATCCATCCATTTCACACACATTTCATTGTCTCAGCAGATCTCCTGCAGCCTATTAGCTCCCATTTCCCTCTCTATGTTTCAGCGGATCTCCTGCAGCCTATTAGTTCCCATTTCCCTCTCTACGTCTCAGCGGATCTCCTGCAGCCTATTAGCTCCCATTTCCCTCTCTATGTCTCAGCGGATCTCCTGCAGCCTATTAGCTCCCATTTCCCTCTCTATGTCTCAGCAGATCTCCTGCAGCCTGACTGCTCAGGGGAGGGATTTTGGCTCCTCTGATTTTGCAGTAAATGTGATTGCATTAGTCCTGTTGATTTTCGTATTTCCATGTAATAAAAGGTGTCACAAGATGTCGGGTTCCCCTTTCTCTCCTCCCTGAGTGTGTATTTAGAGGCGGAGCTCCTGCTGGAATGGCGGTCGGAGGCGGAGTCTAGGAGGGAGACTGACAGAACCCGCAGCAGACTTGCAGGAGTGAGCGAGGAGGATCCGGTTCCTTTACCATCGGAGATGAGGAGAGTGTGAAGGATGTTTGTGACTCTGGGAGCTGAAAAGCTGGGAGTCCTATTGGTGTGGTGAGGGGGAAGCACTACTAGGGGGCGCCCTCACCATCCTGTGTACAAGAGGTGGAAGAAGGCGGGGCTACACTACAGCCCACACAGTTTGCAGGGCGGAGCACTTCCACACCTTATCAACTTTTCACTGATTGGTGGATTTTTGGAGTAAAATAAGTGGATTGAAGTAGATGCAAAGTGGAAGCGGTGGACTTGCAGAGAACACTATACTGAGCACATAATACTGTCTGTCTCCATGGATTTGCACAGGATTTGAGATGATTTCCTATAGCAGCAAATCTGATGAGATGAATGAAGTGGGTGTAAAGTGGAAGCAGTGGATGTGCAGGGAGCAGCATCTTGAGCACAAAGCACTTTATGTTGTGGATGGATTTGCACACGGTTCAGTTTCCTTCATTTATTGATAAACCCCATAAGACCAATGAAGTGGGTGTAAAGTGGAAGCAGTGGATGTGCAGAGAATAGGATTTGGAGCCCCGAGCTCTTTATCTCTGAATGTCTCCACATATTTGTAGTGTATTTGTGATGATTTCTGTGCACACACAATAGGACAGCGCTGTGACACATAATGCTCTTCTAGATGACAGGGAATCCTTCCCTTTGTTACAGCAGCAGTCCGCTAGAAGGTTTTTGTAGGTTTGGAGTTGTTACACATAGCGCGGGTTTTATCCATTTATAGTGATGACATCATTGCCCAAATCTGGGGGTCACCAGCCATTTCCACCCTTTACTCCCAGCTGGGGGGCTTTGTATCCATATACCAGATGTTCTACAGGACTAAATCTGCAATCAATGTTACTGCAAAATCAAAGGGGCCAAAACCCCTCCCCCGAGCAGTCATATATTTCTGTCCCCCTTGGTGGGAGTGGAGGTGACCCCTCTATAAGGATCTACAGTCCATACACACTCAGCACAAGGCCGGGGTCACACTACCAGACGCTTCTCGGGGCTGCAGTTCCTCTGAGCTCCACAAGGTGGGGATCTCACTTCTACTCAGACAGGAAGTCTCTATGGAAGACAGACAGGAAGTGATGTCAGGTACAGACAGGAAGTGATGTCAAGAACAGACAGGAAGTGATGTCAGGTACAGACAGGAAGTGATGTCAGATACAGACAGGACATTTTAGGGGAGAGGTAAATCAGGAGGAAGCAGAGAGTTGACATTCCTGGATCTAGCAGCAGAGGAGGTAATATATAGATGAACCCCTTCAGGGGGAGGAGTTGATGATAATATATCTTGCTCACAAAGCTGGCCTACATTATTATTATACAGTATTTATAAAGCGCCAATAGTTCGCTCAGCGCTGTACATTACAGAGGGGGACAGAACATGTGACAGAACAATACCAATACAATGCAAAACATGAGGGGTTCGAGGGCCCTGCTCTTTGGAGCTTACAATCTAGGAGGGAGGGGATGGTGGTACAGGAGGAGATAGCTGTGGGGGATGGAGTGGTAGGAGGAGTGGAGGAGGTCGGCAGGATAGCAGGGGGTGGGGTAGGCTTCCCTGAAGAGATGGGTTTTCAGGGTGCGCCTAAAGGAGAGGAGAGTAGGTAATAATCTGATGGGTTGGGGCAGGGAGTTCCAGAGGATGGGTGACACCCTGGAGAAGTCCTGGAGGCGGGCATGGGAGGAGGAGACCAGGGAACTAGAGAGAAGGAGGTCTTGTGAGGAGCGGAGTGTGCGTGTTGGGTGGTACTTGGATATTAGGTCAGTGATGTAGTTCGGGGCAGTATGGTGGACGGCTTTGTACATCAGTGTTAGGATTTTGAATTTGATCCGTTGCGCAATCGGAAGCCAGTGGAGGGATTGGCAGAGGGGGGTGGAGGCCAGTGGAGGGATTGGCAGAGGGGGGTGGCGGAAACGGAGCGGTTGGAAAGGTGAATGAGTCTGGCAGCCGTATTCAGGATGGACTGAAGCGGGGATAGCCAGCGGCGAGGCAGGCCAGTGAGGAGGGAGTTGCAGTAGTCGAGTCGTGATATGATGAGGGAGTGGATGAGCTGTTTAGTGGTTTCTGGGGTTAGGAACGTGCGGATTTTGGCGATGTTGCGGAGGTGGAGTCTGCATGTTGCGGAGGTGGAGTCTGCATGTTGCGGAGGTGGAGTCTGCATGTTGCGGAGGTGGAGTCTGCATGAGTTTGTTAAAGATTGGACTTGGGGCTGGAAGGATAGGTTGGAGTCCAGAATGACACCAAGTACTCTGGCCTGGGGGGCGGGTTTGATGGTGTCGTTGTTGGACATGATGGAGAAGTCAGTGGGGGGTGGTGTCCGGGCTGGGGGGAAGACAAGAAACTCGGTTTTGGAGAGGTTCAGTTTAAGGAAGTGGAGCGGCATCCAGTCTGATATGTCGCTCAGTAGGTGTGTGATTCGGGCAGAGACCGAGGGGGTGAGGTGGGGGGTTGAGAGATAGATTTGTGTGTCGTCGGCATAGAGATGGTAGTTGAAGCCGTGAGAGTGTATGAGTTGGCCAAGGGAGGAGGTGTAGATGGAGAAGAGAAGGGGCCCTAGGACCCTACCTACCTTACATGGCTACAGGACCCATCTACCTTACAGGGCTACCAGGAAAGTTAAAAAATAATAATAATAATAATAAATAGCTCTTATGTTTAATAAAGATATTTTATTACATATAGAAAAGTCTTAAAATCACAGAACACAAAAACCAATGTATAGCTATTAAAACAGATACCACCAAACCTGATCCTTTTGTTGAAGAAAATGCAAAAATACATCCTAAAGTATAAGAATATCTATCAATCCACTCATAATGAAGATGTTAGACATAAATGACAAGGATGTAATGGTCACAGAGGAATGGTGGTGGAGATCTCTCAAAGTAAGAACACTTCCTTGAATGGTTCTATAAATAAAGAATGAATCCTGGAGGGAATAAAGCTGTAAAGCAATAAATAATATATAAACTGGGCCATCCACTTCATCCATAAAGACATTGTGATTGAAGATCTTCTAGATCACATAGAAGGAGGACTCATCCATGATTTCATACATTTGTTTGGAAGGATAGAACAATCCTCAGAAGGGAACATGTAGGATGACAGGAAAGGCTCCTGACTGGTGAGATCCTCCAAACATAATGATGACATCCATGAACTGGAGCGAGCTCGTTGGGGTGATAAAGCCAATCTGGAAACACTGTGTAGACGTTCTCCAAGAACTCAGCACACTCCAGGTGTGGAGAAAGTCTCCAGGTGGGTTTAGCCTGTCATTTATCATAGGTAGAAATGTCCACACATGGACTTCCACAGGGACCCCCAGAGTACATATAGAACTTGGAGGTACCTGTAACATGGAACAGGATTTGGTGTTGCTGGAAGACTGGTCAGAGCAGTGGAAATTGCAGTTCAATGTTTCTGAATCGTGGGCTGGGGATGGGTAGCGGGTACAAAGCTCCCTGGGATGGGCACACTTTCAGGGACAGATACCAGTCCAGCAATGTGGTGTCACACAGTGCAGTGTTTATTGGTGCTGATTACAGGTGCTGTACAATGTTCCACAAAGTAACGGCAAAAACCTCAAAACCAAAATCCTAGCCGTGTCCCGGCACTAACTACACAAACACGATTCCTGACTATCAGGGTACTGGGGCAGTGGCCATTCTTTGTTCTGTTGAATTGTTGGGGAGAAGACACACTGGACACCTTGGCTACCATTGTGCTATAAGCTGGGTGTCCGGTGCGCTCCGGTACCTTTAAGGAGGGGTGGAATCCCTCAGGTCCACCTGCCCTTGGTCTAGCTATTAAATACAAATGCCTCTACTATGGGGGCTCACAAAATTTGTAGAGTTAGGACTACAGAATAACGGGGTGCCGTGACGTGGCTCTGTAGCTTACAATGTGATTGCAAATGTGTGCTAACTAAACCCCTGTTTTTAACGCATACTGTTAGACGGGGTAATTTGGTTTGTTTGCAGGCTGGCTGGTAAGTTGAGCCGGGAACTTTTCTCTTTTGTTGTGTGACATGTGTTGCCCGTTCAAGTGCTCCTTGCTGTGAAGGCCAGTTATAGACTGGGGCAGCGGCCATTTCTTGTACTATCAGGGTGAGCAAGCCTAGTGCTTGTCAGTCTCCAAAGATGCAGTTTTACAGCTTCCACCAACCTTCCATCTCTCCCAGACACGACTTGTCTGTTCCCAGGTATGAGAGCTCTGACTGCATGTTTCTGGTGAGTATAAATTACACCCAGGGAGAGGCGTAAAACCTGAGCTGGACCAAGGATCAGAGAGTATGAGGAGGAGCCTGGGAGATGTATGGACCCTGAACAGAACTTTTCCCAGCTCCCTCTGAGACACTCTGCTACATATCCCCCTTGATTCAACCCCAGGGTTGGGACAGATGTGGCCCAACAGGAGTGAACCCGGGACCGGGCATCTACATTTCCCATATTAGCCCCTGGTCTGTGTTTTACCATGAAGGAATAATCTTGAGGAGCCAAAAACCACCAGTTCACCCGTCTATTTGTTTCCTTCTTTTGGGCCATCCATTGAGGGGATCATGGTCAGCTATCAGGTCAAACTCACCCTAACAAATAGTATCTTAGAGCATCCAAGGCCCACTTTATGGCTAAACATTTCTTGTCAATTACAACATATTTCTTTCCATGTTCATTACGATACATCAGATGCATCCATTTAAACCACATAAATCCTTGGAAAAATCAGGGATGTACAGTACTGGGTGTGCACAAGGGGGCCCTCTTCAGGACTTGGGAAGACTCTTCTGCCACTGGGTACCATTTTACCATTACTAAGTCTTTCCCTTTTGTAAGGTCAGCCAGTAGAGCTGATAGAGTTGCTAAATTTTGGACAGACCTCCTATAGTACCCCGCAATACCAAGGAAGGTTCAGATATGCTTTTTGTTTGCAGGACATGGCCATTCTTGGATGGCTTCTATTTTGTTTTATGACTCCTTGTCCAATAGTGTAGCCCAAATATACAGCATTTGCCATAAAACCTTCCTTGAAGAGAGAATCCAAGACCACCTGGACAAGGGGCAAGTGAGATTCCCATTCAGTGCTATGTATCACTATGGCATCCAGATAGACTGCTCCATACTGTTGAGGAGGTCCTAGGGTCCTGTCCATAGCCCTCTGAAGTGTTGATGGGGCATTTTGTAAACCAAAAGGCATTTCTTTATATTATATGAACCCTGAGGGGGTCACAAATGCAATCTTTTCACTGGCACATTCAGTCAGGAGGATTTGCCAGTATGCTTTTGTCAAGTTCATAGTGCTCAGGAACACAGCCCTTCCCAAGCCTGTCCATGAGCTCATCTACCTGAGGATAGGGTACGTGGTAAATTGTGTCACTAAATTAATCTTTCTGAAGTCATTACAGAACCTCAAAGTACCGTCTGGTTTTGGGACTAAAATGATGGGACTAGACCAGTCACTATTAGACCCCTCAATGATGTCTAACTCCAGCATCCTGTTGACTTTGTCACTGATGTCCTTTCTCCTAGCTTCAGGAATCGGTATGATTTGAGTTTGTCACGGACTCCAGGTTCAGTAATAATATCATCCTAAACCACTGAAGTCATACCAGGTAACTCTGAAAATGTGTCTCTGTTCCTTATCAGGAACTCTCTAGCTCCCTGCTTTTGGGAATGAGACAGTCTGTCTGGAATTGTGACTTCAGGGACTAGAGGGGACTCAGTACTCCCAGGAGTTCCAGGGGCAGACCCCACAGTCAGTGCCACCCTACCCTTCCAGGGGTATAACAGGTGTACATGGTATATCTGCTCAGGATTTCTTTTATCCGATTGATATACTTTGTAATTCACCTCCCCAACTATTTTAACCACTTCAAAGGAGCCTTTTACTTAGCCAGGAACTTGCTTTCAACAGTGGGAACCAACACCAGGACCCGGTCACCAGATGAGAAAACCCCATTGTATATTCTTTGTTGGGCTTCCTGGGTGTGAACTTCGTGTTCTTCTACAATAGACGTGATCGCTGTAATCCTGTCCTGCATATGATATGCTCAATGACACCTTTGTGGGGTGTCTGCTCCCCCTCCCAGGTTTCCTTGGCTATGTCTAGGAGCTCCCGAAGAGGATTCCCATAGAGTAACTAAAATGGAGAGTGCCCATAGAGGACTGGGGAAGCTCCACCAGGCCATCAGTTATAGGGTGTGTCAGGGATAAAAACACATGACCACAGCGACTAGATAACCGAGGCGTGCACATGTGTGACTGGGGTACAGAGGGAGTGAGGGGGACTCTGAGCATATAAGGCTGGCCATGATACACATTCACAGCCCGCACTACCTCTGGTCACCACTAGAGGGAGACTCTCCAATCCAGCTGGCTGACCACACACAGGCAGACACAAAGGTTACATACAATCTTGTGCACTCTAAGGGTGGGGGAGCTGTCTAGCAATTGGCACACCCTTCCAGGATTCCTCCAGCTATCCTACAAGCCAGAACCCCGGTGTTAATCACTCTTTCACTGTCCACACCCCCCCACACCAGACACACCACAAATGGTAGCTTGCCACCAGCCAACAGTTTGTCTGCAGACTGTTCTTCTGGGCCACCACACACACACAGATCTCTGTCTGGCAGATCTGCTACTTTACAATCTCCATGCAATCTGCCAACACGCAGTGCAATTGCATACACATTGGCAATGAACTTAGACCAAAAGTGGGAGATTTATGCACACCCCCAGATTTATATGGCACCTGTACTGCTGGTCCAATCAGAACCCTCCAGGCCCCAGCAGTGCACACCCCCAGATTTATATGGCACCTGTACTGCTGGTCCAATCAGAACCCTCCAGGCCCCAGCAGTGCACACCCCCAGATTTATATGGCACCTGTACTGCTGGTCCAATCAGAACCCTCCAGGCCCCAGCAGTGCACACCCCCAGATTTATATGGCACATGTACTGCTGGTCCAATCAGAACACTTCACACCTCAGTAGTGCACACCCCCAGATTAATAGGGCATGTGTACTGGATGTCCAATCAGAACCCTCCAGGCCCCAGCAGTGCACACCCCCAGATTAATATGACACATGTACTGGTGGTCCAATCAGAACCCTCCAGGCCCCAGCAGTGCCCCCAGCCCTGAATTCTCACCAATGGAACTCTCCAGTGAAATCTCCTCTCATCAATTACTAGCCGGATTCTCTCTATTACCTCCTGTATGTACAAAACTCCCCCAAATCTCTCCCCTCCTCACCATCCACTAGAAATTGGAGGAATTGTTTCTTCTTCCTGAAATCCAGACCTAGAGAGGAATAGAAAAGAACCAACAAACCCCACAAAGTCTTTTTATAGAGATTTATTCCATCAAATCCAAACTATTCTACACATATTTATTCCATGGAATATGAAGAGATTTTTCTATCAATAATCCCATCAAATCTGCGTGTTTATTGGACTTTATTCCCAGCAATAATCAATCAGGAATCCATGCCAGCAATCATCAGATCAATAGGAATGTTTCCAATATCCAGTGATCACGGTTTGATCCTCCAACATAACCAGTGCACAGAATGATAAATCTATCCCGTGAAATGGATCTTATTGATTGGTTGATGTCATTTATTGATCTATTGATTCCCTTCTATGATAGAATAGATTGATTTCTCCATGTATTGATCATCCTCTCCATATATCTCTTCACCTTGTGTAACATCATACAAATCCTGAATGCTATAAATCTCAGTCCTGTCCATGAATTGTATGTGACTCGGGTCTTTATAATACCATATACTGGACTGTTACTTCATTCCCTATTTTTATATCGTCTTCTTACACCTGTCCTGATGAAGTGACACTTTGAAGCCATGAAACGCGTTGATGGTGTATTTTACATTCACTTGTCCAGTAAACTCCGACCTTCTGAAGAAAACATTTCACAGTTTCCTCCTTTACTATGGGCTCCTCTGCTGACCTCACCCTCATTTTTTCTTGGGGTGAAAGTTCTCCACCGGGATCCAAATCCTGCTTAGTATATGATGATCTGGAATCACAGCTCTCTGCCCTGCCCCCCCCCACACTCACTGGGCTGTGGAGGGGGAGGGTGCGGCTGGTCCAGACTCTGATCTCGGGATCTTTCCCCAGACTGGACCGGCTGAGTGACGTTAGCTGACAGCGGGCTTCACCTGAAAACGGGTCACAGGAGTTCAGAATGAACTGCACTCCTCTGATCCACAGGAGAAGTACAGACAAAAGAGCTTTGCCTGAACTTCTCCTTCAAAGAATATGTTCCTCCAACATGTCCTATTCCTGATCTGTGCCGGCTGTCCCATGTCCTGGTATGAAGACGTCTCCTCTTCTCTCTGTATTGCCTCCTTTGTGTGAGATCCCTGGTGATCCTGCCAGTCCCTCTGATGCCCAATTAAAACTGACCACATTAGGCATGAGAGCTCAGTGTGGTCAGTTTTGTAGCTTTGCTGGGAGCTCAGTCTGCTCTCATCCAATCACCAGACTTGTCCTCACACCCCCTCCCTGCACAGCCATTTACTGGGAAGACCAGTGAACTGAAGACAAGTGATCACATGAACAGTAGTAAGGAAGACGTCACTTCCTGACATCATTGCTTACTACTAGTGAAATCTGTGAATGATCACCGAGGTCACATGGTACAGGGCTATTCCCAACAGACTTGTACCATGTGACAAGCTCTGACCAATCACAGCTCTCACAGTATTTCTCAATGGCTGAAAGAATGCAGCCAGAGAGAAGGAGAAATTATTGCTTTTACAGCCTTTATGGGTGTAAAAAAAACATAAATAATAATATAAAAAAAATAAAAATGTAAAAAAATTTTTTGAAAAATTATAATTTTGGGTTATTTTTTTTACTTAAAAGATAGATGAATAAATGTTGGCTGATTTATGAAGAAAGATTATTTATTTGCAAAATTTCATAGGAAAATCACTTTTTTTTTTAATTTTTGGACATTTTCATTTATATAGCAAAAAAATAAAAATTCCAGCACTGAATACCACCAAAATAAAGTTTTATCTGTCTCAGAGTGCGGGAGTGTGACCTCAGAGTTCGGGAGTGTGACCTCAGAGTGCGGGGGTGTGACCTCAGAGTGCGGGAGTGTGACCTCAGAGTGCGGGAGTGTGACCTCAGAGTGCGGGAGTGTGACCTCAGAGTGCGGGAGTGTGACCTCAGGGTGCGGAAGTGTGACCTCAGAGTGCGGGAGTGTGACCTCAGAGTGCGGGAGTGTGACCTCAGAGTGCGGGAGTGTGACCTCAGGGTGCGGGAGTGTGACCTCAGAGTGCGGGAGTGTGACCTCAGAGTGCGGGAGTGTGACCTCAGGGTGCGGGAGCGTGACCTCAGGGTGCAGGAATGTGACCTCAGGGTGCGGGAGCGTGACCTCAGGGTGTGGGAGCGTGACCTCAGGGTGTGGGAGCGTGACCTCAGGGTGCGGGAGTGTGACCTCAGAGTGCGGGAGTGTGACCTCAGGGATTAGTATGTAGCCCTGTCTGATGAAGGAAACCAAGGGCTCTATTTATAGAACATTCATTGGACCAATGAGACAATCATTCCTCCAGCTGTGACAACATCAGGCCCTATGTTAAGTAACACAGTGATTTCCTATGACCGGCTCCATCTAGTGGCCACAATGAGGTGATTTTTCTGAAATATCTCCATCAGTAAAACTAGCCCAATATGATATTATAACAAAAACCTTTTCAATAATCCAATGTAACCCTCTCCCACAATCCTATATACATAAATGCACACACCTCAATCCACAATAGAAAATATATGTTTAAAGTCCAAAATAGAAGAAAAAAATAAAAAAATAAAATTCAAAAATATATAGCAATAGTCCAAATGTGTAGTAAATGTCCAAAAAATGTCCAAAATCTTCCTACTCAATCCAAACGATCCTCAAAAAAACAAAAAATAATATAGTGCATTATCCTTAATACATAATATAGTGAAATGGTGTCATGCAATCACACCAGTGATCAATATAAATAAATGGATAAATAAAGGTGGAATCACCTCAATACTGTGCTCCTAGTGAAATAACACTGCAATCGTGAAAATAAACCACACAGTGTAATCTAAAATATAACATCCGTGACATTAGTGCCAAAGCAGTGCCACACTCTGTTGGGGGATATGATTGCAATTACCCTCTTGTAGTCAGTAGAGGACATATAAGATTCTTTAATCCCCAAGGTAACCTTCCTGCGAGGTGCGTCTTCCTCTCAGGAATGGACAGTGGGGTCCCTCTTTCTTCCAAGGTCAAATCCCCAAAAGCACCGAGGTCCCCGTATCTCGCGGGGAAAATAGGAGCAGACTCAGTGGAGTATAATAAAAAGTATACTTTAATTAGGTAGACTTACATTCTTAGATAATACCGTCCATCTCTCCCCCTCCGTTCGCTATTACACACAGATACAAAAATGGCCGCGCTGCTCCTTCCGGCTACAGCGTCTGAGCGTCTGACGTCACGACCCTGACGCGTTTCGTCACTTCCGACTTTTTCACAAGATCCCTTGTGAAAAAGTCGGAAGTGACGAAACGCGTCAGGGTCGTGACGTCAGACGCTCAGACGCTGTAGCCGGAAGGAGCAGCGCGGCCATTTTTGTATCTGTGTGTAATAGCGAACGGAGGGGGAGAGATGGACGGTATTATCTAAGAATGTAAGTCTACCTAATTAAAGTATACTTTTTATTATACTCCACTGAGTCTGCTCCTATTTTCCCCGCGAGATACGGGGACCTCGGTGCTTTTGGGGATTTGACCTTGGAAGAAAGAGGGACCCCACTGTCCATTCCTGAGAGGAAGACGCACCTCGCAGGAAGGTTACCTTGGGGATTAAAGAATCTTATATGTCCTCTACTGACTACAAGAGGGTAATTGCAATCATATCCCCCAACAGAGTGTGGCACTGCTTTGGCACTAATGTCACGGATGTTATATTTTAGATTACACTGTGTGGTTTATTTTCACGATTGCAGTGTTATTTCACTAGGAGCACAGTATTGAGGTGATTCCACCTTTATTTATCCATTTATTTATATTGATCACTGGTGTGATTGCATGACACCATTTCACTATATTATGTATTAAGGATAATGCACTATATTATTTTTTGTTTTTTTGAGGATCGTTTGGATTGAGTAGGAAGATTTTGGACATTTTTTGGACATTTACTACACATTTGGACTATTGCTATATATTTTTGAATTTTATTTTTTTATTTTTTTCTTCTATTTTGGACTTTAAACATATATTTTCTATTGTGGATTGAGGTGTGTGCATTTATGTATATAGGATTGTGGGAGAGGGTTACATTGGATTATTGAAAAGGTTTTTGTTATTTGCACTTTCAAGGGTGAAAGTTTGACTTTTCAGAGGGAAGTTATAGAGTATTGGTTTAATACAATATGATATTATGGCCACTAGATGGAGCCAATGATCATAAGAAATAAAATACGGACAAAACTCCTCCCAGCTGGAGAATGCCGGTCACATCTGTCACGACCCGCGGTCACCACCACCAACAGGCGACAATCGCACAGCCGCGACTAACAGTAATACGTCACGCCCGTGGCGTCAGACCCCAGACCTTCTCACCAAACTCGTGACCGAAGGGCCGGCCGATCCAAAACCGCGGTGTGACGCGCGTAACAAGGCCCCACCCAGCTGCACCCTACACAGCGATTGCCCAGCTAATGGACTACAATCAGTGCCTGCAGCCTGGATGCGCTTGTTACTGGGTCAGGTTAGTTACGCAACTAACCCTGTACTGCCACCACCACTTTTGTCGGAGACGGGGAAACTCCTGTTATCAAATATACACTATAATGATTGAAATATTGATCTATATAGCACGGCCCGCGGACCTTGCTATACAGAGATATATGACAACCCGTAGCGTCTCTTCAAAGGCAGGGATTCGTGAATTGCAAGTAAGCGCTTAGAAACAGTTTAACACTTTCAGAAAGAAAGATTTATTACTAAAAGCGTTGGATGCAAAATAAATATGTACAAAGAGATATCACAAAAATATATATATATGTATACAAAGACACAGCAAACATAGAATAGCGAGAAAATACAGGGTAAGTTACTTGCCTTGCCTGGTTTTAGCAAATTCAAGTTGTGAGCCGAAAGGTTCTTTGATCTCCTCGGTTACAATGTTGCTCGGAGATCCCTGTGTGTGTGTGTGTCACAAACTCTAACTCTCTTAATAGGTCTCTCAGGGGAAGGGAAGGGGCTCTGACTTGGGAGTGGTCATTGGGAAACCCTACACTAAATTACCAGCTCATATCCCGTGATATGAACCATACATTTGATCTGAGGACTGTGCACTTATTCTGGTTGGTTTGATAATGAGTGGGCCTACATAGTTTTGGGTGATAAAAGTGACACCTTTGTAGACTGGCTGGCTCCACTTCTCATGTCTTCCTGGTTGTCCCCCACACCATCTGCCAGAAGATAACCTTTGCCTCACAGGAATGCAGGGGGGATGTGAGGAGTGATTTGAGAGTGATTTGAGAAATGCCTCAGATAAACAGATAGAACATGAAAACGAGGGTTGAGGGGGAACTCCGCTCCAATTCTGATGAGCAAGTTTGCCACAACATCCGTTCAACATTGTTCTCCATAGACCTCCAAGTGTTGGTGAAATCTCCCACCACAAAATGTACTCAGCCAATCAAAGGGCAGGACTCCATTTTTATTGTTGTGTCCTGCAGAGTCTACAGTACTCATGCGTGTCGGAGTGTGATCTCACGGATGAGGATGAAGCCATGTCTGACCAAGGAAGATAAGGGGGCTATTTATAGAAAATGACATTATGGCCACTAGATGGAGACAATGTTCATAGAAAATAAATACGGGCAGAATGTCGGTCACATTTGTTCCTCAATTTATTTATTTTTTTTAGACCCCTAAATGGTTACAAAATCTTCCACCACAAAATCTACTCAGCCAATCACAGGGCAGGACTCCATTTATATTCTTCTCCTGCCATCAATGGCCAACCCGGTCCCACACTTCATCCATGTCTTTGGGGACCTCTGATCTCCTTATGAACTGTTTCTTCCATGATGAAGATCAGCCATGGAGTATATCTGAGGTGTATATCAGGGTGTGCTTCTTCCCCACGAGAGCTGGGATGTCCAGCAACATTCATCTAGAAGACATTTCCTGCACTCAAGGCACTAATACACCTCCAGGGTTGTGTGGGACCCCTGATGTACAGGAAGACAGGACTTCAGTGAGGAACATTTCCCTCACTCATGACAGGAATATGGCTTCTCCCTCATGTGAGATCTCTGATGTTTGTGCAGACTGGAGTTCTCTAAAAAACATTTCCCGCACTCAGAACAGGAATATGGCTTCTCTCCCGTGTGAGATCTCTGATGTGTGTAAAGATTGGACTTCTGTGAAAAACATTTCCCACACTCAGGACAGGAATATGGTTTCTCCCCCGTGTGAGATCTCTGATGTGTGTAAAGATTGGACTTCTTTGAAAAACATTTCCCACACTCAGGACAGGAATACGGCTTCTCCCCCGTGTGAGATCTATGATGTGCGTGAAGACTAGCCTTGTCTGAAAAACATTTCCTGCACAGAGAACAGGAATACGGCTTCTCCCCTGTGTGAGATCTCTGATGTGAGTAAAGATTGGACTTATCTGAAAAACATTTCCCGCACTCAGGACAGGCATAAGGCTTCTCTCCTGTGTGAGATCTCTGATGTCTGCGAAGACTAGTTTTGTCTGAAAAACATTTCCCGCACTCAGGACAGGAATACGGTTTCTCCCCTGTGTGAGATCTCTGATGTGTGTAAAGATTGGACTTTTGTGAAAAACATTTCCCGCACTCAGGACAGGAATACGGCTTCTCCCCTGTGTGAGATCTATGATGTGCGTAAAGACTAGCCTTGTCTGAAAAACATTTCCCGCACACAGGACAGGAATACGGCTTCTCCCCTGTGTGCAATCTCTGATGTGAGTAAAGATTGGACTTATCTGAAAAACATTTCCCGCACTCAGGACAGGCATAAGGCTTCTCTCCTGTGTGAGATCTCTGATGTGTGTGAAGACTAGTTTTGTCTGAAAAACATTTCCCGCACTCAGGACAGGAATACGGCTTCTCCCCTGTGTGAGATCTCTGATGTCTGTAAAGATGGGATGTTTTTGAAAAACATTTCCCGCACTCAGGACAGAAATACGGCTTCTCCCCTGTGTGCAATCTCTGATGTATGTAAAGATTGGACTTTTGTGAAAAACCTTTCCCGCACTCAGGACAGGAATACGGCTTCTCCCCCATGTGAGATCTTTTATGCCTATTAAGATTGGATTTACAATGGAAACATTTCCCGCACTCAGTACAGGAGAAGCTCTTCCCTGTTGGAAGGCCGGCCCGGTCCCGCACAGTCTGAGGTTCCTCAGGATACGAGGAATCCGATGGTCCATCTACACTGGGTGGTGCCGGATGGACATTGGAGGGAGCCGGGTTTTCTCCTGCACTATACTGTGTGATGTCCTCATCTTCTACTTTCCAGTCTGGAGACAAAGTGAGACAATCCTCGGAGGTTTTCCTTATCTCCCGGCCATGGACTAAAATACAAAGACAAAGAGGATTACTAGACAGGAGCTGATTGGTTCCCCCAAACCAGGACTCTGCCCACATCAGGCAGCTTGGTCTCAATTCCACCCTCAAGGGAACTAGGAAATGGCTCCTCTGATCTCCTACCAGGTCATTTCTTTATTCATGGACCTTAGTCAGAGAGTGAGGAAACAACCAGAACTGTCTTTTATAGGAGGGACAGTGATGAGGGGATTATAGGACGAGGGTCCCCACCCCCTCTATCACTCATCGCCATCTTCCCAACACAAGAAGTACTGCACTTCCTTATTTACTCCATGATTTAGTCATGAAGAACAGCGGGGCTGAGCCCCACCAGAGGTCAGAGAGTGAGGATGGGGGGAGAACAACCAAGATGAAGACTGGACTGATCCTGAAGACCACCATCATTGGGGTATTGACTCCTCCCTCATTATCACTTTCTGTTTAAGGGTCCAAAGTTGGAGGATGTTATCACATTATTATCACCATGTAAAAGTCTGTGCTCCAATCACATCATCTGATATAAAATGTCCAGCTGGGAGGAAATGGGAGAAAAAGAAGTAAGGCCTATGTAATGTACAACATATTATATAGGATACAAATGTTAGGACTATACAGTATCAGAATGATGTAATGTACAACACAGAGTATATAGTGCAGGGGTCAGGAGTATGTAATGTACAACATAGAGTATATAGTGCAGGGGTCAGGAGTATGTAATGTACAACATAGAGTATATAGTGCAGGGGTCAGGAGTATGTAATGTACAACATAGAGTATATAGTGCAGGGGTCAGGAGTATGTAATGTACAACATGGGAGTATATAGTGCAGGGGTCAGGAGTATGTAATGTACAACATAGAGTATATAGTGCAGGGGTCAGGAGTATGTAATGTACAACATGGGAGTATATAGTGCAGGGGTCAGGAGTATGTAATGTACAATATAAATGATACAGTGTAATGGTCAGGACTCATAAAATTAGTATTCAGCAATCAGCAGACACATGAATTGTTACTGTAGACAAGTTGCAGAGATCCCACACCGCTGCCTCCCATCTCCTGAGACTGCACTCAGTGACTTGGGTCTGAGACACTACAGACATATCCCTCCACCCGGCACAGCCAGCAGACCACAGAGCAAGGAACCCTGGGAGAAATGTTCTGTCAGAGATCTTACTAGACCCGGGAATGGGGAAGAAGACTCAAAGCACACACCCCAGGTGTCTAGGTCTAGTAATGTCTATGGTGAAAATGAACATTTTGCCTCCAGCTGAACCCCAGAACCTCCATAAATCCAGTCTAGAGACATAAATTGTGTCTGCAGCACAGAGAAGGAAGATTATCCGAGAGAAATCCAGGAATACAGGACGGGGAACACAGCTCAGGAAAGTGACCAGGGGATTACAGGCTGATATCACCCAGTCCCCGCCCTACTCTGGACCAATCAGTGAGCAGTATGGGTGGAGGAATGGATTTAGTGTTCATGACCCACCTGTGCTGATCTCTGTAGGAGTGTCCTCCTCTATAAATGTCCCCGTTATTCCATCCTCCTCCATAGACTGCTGATCATCCCTCACATACGCCTCTTCTTCTTCTGCTTTTATCTCAACTTTTATATCTATCAGATCTTTATCCTAATAAAATAATAATAGAAGAGCTCATCTGTAAAACATAAACTCCAATATTGTAGCATCACATAAAAAAAAATCACTTCTATGAGTCCATGTTCTTAATGTTCCATCCCACCAACCTTGTAATAGTGAGGGATGGTGTGACCTTCCTGTGTGGAATCCCGGGAATACAGAGGATGGGGACATCTCTCTGGTGGGTTCCTGGTATTAGGTGGCTCCATCATATCCTTGTGTCCTTCTGAAAACTCCTCCATCACTCCATACTCCTCATCCTCCTCTTTATACTCTTCTTTAACATCAATATTATCATCCCCGAGGATTCCACTCTGAAAGATATAATAAAACATTCATTGTAACAAACATGCTGTGTATAAATCACAACTACCAATAATTGTCATCATCTACCTGATGATGGTGAGGGATGGTGTGACCTTCCTGTGTGGAATCCCGGGAATACAGAGGACGGGGACATCTCTCTGGTGGGTTCCTGTAGCTGGATGACTCCACCATGGTGTCCTGGTACAGATCTTTGTGTTCTTTTAGAAGCTCTGACTCCTCCATCCCCCCATCCTCATCCTCCTCCTCTTTTATCTCTTCTTTAACCTCAACTTTAGGATCTCTCAGGTTTCCACTATGAATATATAATAAAAATGACATCAATGGTAACAATGCAGATAATGTACAGATCCTAATGATACTATCAGTGATTGTTCCTCATCTACCTGATGATGGTGAGGGATGGTGTGACCTTCCTGTGTGGAATCCCGGGAATACAGAGGACGGGGACATCTCTCTGGTGGGTTCCCATGACTGGATCCATCTGTAGGAAACACACACACTGACTGAATCCATTGTTTCTATGTGTTTATCAGATGATGGGGGATCTAGGTGGATCCTCCGTACTGCTCTCTCCTTTACAATAAAGTCTCCTCTTACCCGGTGATGTGAGGGGCGGCTGATTGTCCATCATGACGTCCTTGTAGAGATCCTTGTGTCCTTCTAAATACTCCCACTCCTCCATGGAGAAATAGACAGTGACACCCTGACACCTTATAGGAACCTGACACACACAATGATACAGTCACCATCCAGACACATCCCTTGTCTGTTACTGGAGAATGTCCCAGAATTCCCGGCACCGCTCACCTCTCCTGTCAGCAGCTCAGTGATCTCTCTGGTGACTTCTAGAATCTTCTTCTTCTTTCTCTCTTCTATCAGGGAGGGAGGTGGAGGCAATGTGATGTCATATGATCTCCAGACTTCACAGGAGGAAAACTCTACATCTGAACACAAATAGTCACATCAAATGATATTCCCAGAATCCTCCTCACCTCTCCATTCAGGTCTGTGTTTTATTAAAGCCCCACTTCAGGCTGAGGTATAATTCCCCCCACAGGACCCCCACACTACGCAGGGTATAGGCTTGTTGCAGCATTCTGATGTCATTACATACAACGCAGGACCAACAGTCCCACTTTACATGTGAGGATACCAAGGGGCCCCACATCCTAAGAGCATCAGAAAAAAGTTAGATATAGAGATATTGGGAGGAGGAGCTGTGAGGTCAGTGTGATGTCATAGGATTCTCTGACTCTGGATGGAGGGACATTGGGAGAAGGAGCTGTGAGGTCAGTGTGATGTCATAGGATTCTCTGACTCTGGATGGAGGGACATTGGGAGAAGGAGCTGTGGGGGCGCTCTGTGAGGTTTCTGTACATCTCTCCCCGGTGTGTCCCGCCTCTCCAAACATGAAAGATGAACTTTGTCTTTGGGCTTTGCCAGGACACATCATATTTCTCAGATCTCTGTGTATTCCGGAGACTTTACTGATCACATTGTAGGATGAATATCTGAGACTGGGATCATTATGGAGAAATATGCTTTCAGGACATTTACTACAAATGACATTTTTCTCTCTTTCTTCCTATTTGAATCTTATGAAACAAAGACATAGATATTCCAATCCCCCTAAATATCCCCCCATCCCCCGCCACTAATTAAAGTCATAAATTCCATTAGTATAGACTGATGAGGTGAGAAGGTGACACCTCTCCACAATGAGGAGAATGTTCCGGCCCCGGAAGTGGGGGAATGTTCTGCCCCTGAAGGGGTTCATCTGGGTTCCCACACTATATATGTGTGTATCATCATCTGCTGGAGATAAAAGACGTCACAGTGACTATGGAGAAAGAGGACAGACATGACTATGGAGGAAGAGGATGGATGTGACTATGGAGGAAGAGGATGGACGTGACTATGGAGGAAGAGGATGGAAGTGACTACGGAGGAAGAGGACAGACATGACTATGGAGGAAGAGGACGGGCATGACTATGGAGGAAGAGGACGGACATGACTATGGAGGAAGAGGACAGACGTGACTATGGAGGAAGAGGACGAACGTGACTATGGAGGAAGAGGACGGACGTAACTATGGAGGAAGAGGACGGACGTAACTATGGAGGAAGAGGACGGACGTGACTATGGAGGAAGAGGACGGACGTAACTATGGAGGAAGAGGACAGACATGATGATGGAGGAAGAGGACGGACGTGACTATGGAGGAAGAGGACAGACGTGACTATGCAGGAAGAGGACGAACGTGACTGTGGAGGAAGAGGACGGACGTGACTGTGGAGGAAGAGGACGGACGTGACTGTGGAGGAAGAGGACGGACGTGACTGTGGAGGAAGAGGACGGACGTGACTGTGGAGGAAGAGGACGGACGTGACTGTGGAGGAAGAGGACGGACGTGACTGTGGAGGAAGAGGACGGACGTGGCTGTGGAGGAAGAGGACGGACGTGGCTGTGGAGGAAGAGGACGGACGTGACTGTGGAGGAAGAGGACGGACGTGACTGTGGAGGAAGAGGACGGACGTGACTGTGGAGGAAGAGGATGGATGTGACTATGGAGGAAGAGGACGGACATGATGGGGGTTATTGGGTGTAGATAGAACATAACATCTTATTACCTCCTCTGCTGCCACTTCCATCAATGTCTCCTCTCTACTTCCTGCCTGTACCTGACATCACTTCCTGCCTGTACCTGACATCACTTCCTGCCTGTACCTGACATCACTTCCTGTCTGTACCTGACATCACTTCCTATCTGTCTTCCATAGAGACTTCCTGTCTGGGTAGAAGTGAGATCCCCACCTTGTGGAGCTCAGAGGAACTGCAGCCCTGAGAAGCGTCTGGTAGTGTATATGACGGCCTAGTCCAGCCTTTCTCAGCCAGGGTTCCTCCAAAGGTTTCTAGGGGCTCCTTCAGCAATGAACAATTCCTGTCTCTTAGTTACAAATGGCATCAATGATCTGTAAAATCCATTTCTTGGAATACATCACAGGACACGAAGCATCTTTATAAATCTTTATGTTATGCCCACCTACAGGAGATCAGACATTGGCAAACAATAGTCAGGGAGGCCCCTTATAGACCATAAGTAGGCGTTTATCGGGCATTTGAGGAGCGTTTGTAATGCTCTTCAAATGGCTATGAGAATTATACACATGGCAGCACACAGTGCTGTTCACACTGAAGCGTTAGCATCACGTCATGGCAAAAATGACACCTCTTGTCCAGTCAGAAGGGATTGAAGCTTTTCAATGCCTCCCATTCAAATCTATGGTAACGCTCCACAAATGCAGGCGTTTGCATGGCAGTTGCGGTGCTTTAATAATATTTAAAAAAAATGATTGATGAGGAATATCATGTCCCATAATTCCCTGAAATGATAGAAGAGAGCATAGAGTGTCCTTTTGTAAAGATGGCTGACATCAATGTCTCCATGTTGACCCAGGAGGTAGAATGATATGATCCCAGCACCCCAACCTACTGTGATGCCTACAGAAAGCACAAGGCATGGATTGATGGATGGAAAGTGGTCAGTGCCAACAGCTGGGAATCACTTTCTGCAGAGGAGAGGGAGAATAAACGTCAGTCCTTTTCTTTCATTGACAACATTTTGCACACTGCCCCTACGCTCAGATATCAGTCCACGTGGCCAAGTCCCATGTGCCCACACATGCTGTATTTTATTCAAATGTGTGACTGCACATGCTCAGAAACATAGGATTTCACTTGTACATGTTGTAATATTGTTCCTTTTCTGGAACAGTAAAAACATCAAGAAACGTTGGAAGTCACTCAGGGACAGGTTCTAGAAGGATCTGACGGCGTTATCCACCCACCCAAGTGGTTCTGCTGCAAAAAAAGTGAAAATGCAGCGACTGTTTAATGAGCTTCAGTTCTTGAAGGCTGCAATGAACAGGAGACTGTATGTATTTCCCGATGGAATCTGCCTTGATACAGCGGGTAGAATAATGATTTCATCTCCTGCAAGTTTGCCCATAAAGAAATGAAAGGTCCATCATTTTTATCCTAGGTGTATTTAAAATATTAGACAGAATATCAACCAAAATGCAGAAACACACACATGGTACAAATGGTATAAAGTGAGTAAAATACCTTCCCTCTACCTTACCAAATCTACAGGGGATCAAACACTTCCTTCCCCCACTGTGTCCTGTACATGTGATGCTGCCTACTGACAATTGTCCTACAACTTTACATGGTTTTCTTTTCCTTCACACAGAACTTCAGGAAATATTTCTGACAGTCAAGATGTCTCCACTCCTGACAAGGAGAACTTGGAAATGACAGACATGGAGAACCTGGAAACAACAGACATGGAGAACCAGGAAATGACAGACATGGAGAACCTGGAAATGACAGACATGGAGAACCTGGAAATGACAGACATGGAGAACCTGGAAACAACAGACAAGGAGAACCTGGAAATGACAGACATGGAGAACCTGGAAACGACAGACATGGAGAACCTGGAAATGACAGACATGGAGAACCTGGAAATGACAGACATGGAGGACCTGGAAATGACAGACAAGAAATGCCCGTAGCGAATAGGGAAGAATGGAAATAGCGCAGGGCATACATGACTAGGCCCAGAGTGGTGTAGGGAACGGAAAGGGTTAAATTTAGCTCCAGGGGGTGGGGATTGATTGGGGAATTATAGCATTGGCCAGATGTGGAGTGTAGGTGGGGTTTGTGGTACCTTAGGGTGGGGGGTTCTGCGGAAGGGGCGTCAGTGGAGCTGGACGTAGCAAGGAACAGAGCTTCCCTCCCGCCCTCCCTGTTTGGTTGGGTATAGGGTCTCGTCCGGAGGCAGGTGAGAATAACTACGAAAAAAAAAAAAAAAAGGGAACCGGGTTGAAAAGGGGGGTTTTTCCCGTTGGTTCGTGGGCGGTTGTTGGTCTTTGGAGGCGGTTCTCATCTTGGAAGGTAAAACAATGGTGTGGGACCCCATCCGTGCTATGGGGGGCCCGGTGGATATTCCCAGTTAACCAAGGTTTAACTGGAAGGTGGTGGTGCTGCACTGCGGACGGTATGGTTGTCTCCGAGCTGGTTGGTTGCGGCTGGAGGCCTGGTGTATAGGGTTGTCCGCAGGTGCATTTTGGATCGTTTGTGGGTGCCTTTGAAGACCAACAACAATTCTTTGGTTTCTGTTAAGGAACGGTTGATGTATGTTAAAATGTGAAGTGGTTAATAAAAGGCCATGTTGGCCATTTACTCCAAAATGGTGTCATGTTTTTTGTAAAGTTTAGTCGGTTAAGGGGGTGTGGAGTGGTATGGTTAACCGTTTCAATACCGTGCAATTTTACACCTTCCTGCCCAGGCCATTTTTCAGGTTTCAGCGCTCTCACACTTTGAATGACAATTGCGCAGTCATACAACATTGTACCCAAACTAAAATTTTATCATTTTCTTCACACAACTAGAGCTTTCTTTTGGTGGTATTTAATCACCGCTGGGGTTTTTATTTTTTGCTAAATTAACAAAAAAAGACCAAAAATTTTGAAAAAAAAACACATTTTTCTTTGTTTCTGTTATAAAAGTTTACAAATAAATAATTGTTCTTCATAAATTTAGGCCGAGATGTATTCTGCTACATGTCTTTGGTGAAAATAACCCAAATTAGGATGTATTATTTAGTTTGTAGGAAAGTTATAGAGTTCACAAACTATGGTATAGATCTGAATATTGATCAATCCTGAAGTACTGACAGCCAATCTAATTTCTTGAGGTCCAAGAATGTCAGAATAGTACAGATATCCCCAAATGACCCCTTTTTGCTGAGTAGACAGTCCGACGTACTTCATAAGAGGCATGGCGAGTTTTTTGAAGTTGTATTTTTTTGTCATAATTTTTCCGAAAATGAAAAAATGAAAAATATTATTTTCACTATTTTTTTTTTTACATACTGTCACCAGTGCAGTACAGCGTCATCATATAACTGGCATGGCGGTGAACAGGGACACTGACTGGTGACAGTATGAAAAAAAAAAAAATTATATTTTTTTTTTATTTTTTTTTATTTTTTTATTATATTTAATTTTTTATTACATTTTTTTTTTATTTTTTTTAAGATTTTTTTTCATATTTTACTATGACCAAAATAGTACAATGTTACCATAGTAACATTGTACTACTTTGGGGAAGTGATCAGTATTTTTTTTTTTTTTTACACAATTTGCTTATAGCAAAGAATTACTTTGCTATAAGCAAGCATTTAGCTGAATGAAATCGATTCATTCAGCTTTTTTTTTTTTTTTTTTTTTTTTGTGCTTAGCTGTGATTTGGTCACAGCTAATCACATGACATGTGCATGTGATTAGCTGTGACCATTCACAGCTAGGCACTAGTATACAATGGATGGCATCATGAATGAAGCCATCCATTGTATACAACTGTCATGTGACCTGCTGTGATTGGTCGCGGCAGGTCACATGGTACCGGCAACGGGAGCCGGTACTCGGATCTGTCATCGGCCGTGTCCGAGGTGCACGGGCGGTGACAGATCCCGCTGCTGCGCCGCTCTGCAATAGCGCAAACGGCGCATGTGCGGGAGCACGCCAAATGGCGTGGACCCGGAAAGCTGCAGCGCTTTTCAAGCCGCCAAACGGCTATTGGCCGGGCGGCTAATGGTTAAGTAAAGGTGGAAGTCGGAGTGGACAAGCCTATCTATGGTGCATTAGTCATGGAGAACCTGGAAACAACAGACATGGAGAACCTGGAAACGACAGACATGGAGAACCTGGAAATGACAGACATGGGGGATTAGCAGTGCATTTCTCCTATTACTCCCTCCACTTCCCCCATTCCAAGCACCACAAGGAGTGATGGTACACGGAGCTCTGCTTCTTCCAGGAAGAGACAAGCTGATGACACAATTCCTCCAACCCAATGTGTGGAAGTATGGAAGGAAATGAGGCCACTAATGCAGGAGTCACGTGATGGTCAAACAGGTGGATTTGTGACCTCTATGGCACACGACATGAGGCAGATTCCAGCACATGGCCTATCAGCCCTGTAATATCATCTCCTTGGGGTCATACAGAGCTACATGCACATGTCATCTGCTCCACCCCCACCACAGTCTGTGCAATACTCCAATTCCCCAAATCCAAGATATACACAACATAGCGCCCCTTCATATCCAACACACACAACATTTCCACGCCACCCATCAGAGTATAATTCAATTGACAACAGGTGGGTCTGGAGAAGGTGACAACACCCAGCCAGGCCATTCTACTCATTCTACTCATACTAACCATTCCTCATCTGAGCCAGTGTATAGAAACTTGGACATTATACACACTAGCAATTCAAATAAAGAGCCATAACATTATGACTACCCACCCAATATTGAGTAGGTCCCTGAACTCAAGCAGACCTTGGAAGGTGTGTCTGGGATGCTGACAACGCTTTCCAAAAGCAGTTTACTGTGAACTCCAGAATGCCTTCCTCTCTGGTAACGGTCAGTAGTCATAATGTTATGGCTTATCAGTGTATAGGTGTAAGTATATGGAAATGTAGAGGAGGAAATGACTCCTATCTGTGACTGCTGTAACCTGACCCCTGTGAAAGCTGACACTGACACTGGCACTGGATACACACAAGGCAGTCAGGGATTTCAGCCCCTCCCTTCTCCTCTCAGACTGTAATAGAGAGAGAGCCAATCAGAGGAGCCATTAAAGGAGCCAATGACAGGGACTTTCTCAAGCAGGAGGTGCAGCTGCAAAGCATTGTGGGATATGCAGTCCTGAGCAGAAATGGCCTGATAGGCTGATATGAGGGATGGAACTACAGAGACCAGCATGCTTAGTGAGAGCAGAGTGAAGGACTCCATCTTGTTTTTCCTGAGGGGAGGCAGTCTGCATGTGGCAGGAGACAGTCTGGACCTGGCAGAGAAGTGCTCAGGGTCAGTTCACTCCATGTTTAGGTATCTGCATCAGTCAGGGAACATCCAACCTGAGAGATGTGGCCTACAGTACAGTGCCTACACCGACAGTGTGAAGGGCTCATCGTGAGGTGACCACAGGAGCCGGTCATTTCCAGGACCATGGTTTGGGCCTTAGTCCCAGGATCTGGTGAGAGGGATTTTGCCCCCTGGCAGATGACAGGAACACGGCACACAGAGACATGACACCTCTCCCATACTCACCAGGCACTGGGTTGTGTAGATGGTCCTGCTATACAGACACAGTGTTTGCTTTGCTATACAAATCCTGCCACGGGATTACAATGATACTTTACCATAGGAGTGTAAGTGCACCAATGAAAGTGTCTCGCTGAAGACCCCAACATTCATCCTGTTACCAAGAGACTGAAGTTACTGGTGCCATACGGGCACGCGCATGCGTATTCAGGCCTCTATATTGCATGGTGTGGGAGGGAATAGCTCTACCTTGGAAAGTAGCTATGAAGCATCAGTTGGGCGCAGTGTTTGCCTATTGGGCTTGTGGTGTCGGGGGTTAGAAGGGAGAAGTCTGACACCACAGAGAGTCATCCTTCTGCTCTCCTCCTGCTGGGACATCATAGAGCTGAGTTTATGTAAAGGGGTTTAGACCCACTTTGAGTGCGCCATGTAAGTGTTTCCTCTGCTCTTGGGGTTATTCACGGTTGGAATCCCCTGAAAGCAGCCTGAGTGTAAAAGTGAGTTATATTGCTTCCGGTCTCAGGATTTGCTGTTCTCTTGACTCACCGAACGTATACCTGTTGTTCATGTTTATTACTTCCCATAGAGGTCTTACAGTAAAGCTGATCTCTGTGTTTATTATACCGTGTGTGCTTTTCATTGGTCCTTGTACTTCATTATTGTCAGGGGTGTCAGTTGGGGCTGAGACAGTTCTTGGGGTTGGAAGGCAGAGTGGTGGAGTGAACAAACTTAAGCAACCCCTTCGGGGGGATCGCTACATAGAGGAATCAGGATCTCCTTCCTCCCGCCGGTGACCCCTCTAGTGATTTAACGATCTATATAGAGGAATCGGGCCTCCTTCCTCTTGCTGGTGACCCCTCTAGTGATATAAAGATCTATATAGATGAATCAGGACCTCCTTCCTCCTGCCGGTGACCCTCTAGTGATAGGATCTATATAGAGAAATCAGGACCTCCTTCCTCTCGCCGGTGACCCCTCTAGTGATATAAAGATCTATATAGAAAGGGATGGCTTCAAGATACCAGACTAAGCTGAATGGCTCAGTAAAGGTAAAATCTACCCAACTGCAGGATTAGACTGATTTGTGTTTTTTAGGTTTACAACCACTTTCAGTAATACATTATTAGCAGTGACATGGGTACCAGTCTGTGTGACACCAAACCTGGCAGAAAAGCAGTTCTCTCTAAATGTAGTCATGTCCTTACCAGCCGAGGTTAAAGGTCAACCCTTGTCATGTTCCAGAAGACATGTCAGAGAATTCCTCATCCTATACTGCCCCCTTCAGGTCACTGAAATCAATTAGTAGAGAAAATAGCACCTAGTCTGACGTCATTGTGAGGAGAGAGAAGCTTTGCCCGCCTAGGTTTTATTTGGAGGGATAAAAGTAAGAGACGGACAGAGAGGAGGACACACATCACAAAACAAGACCTCAAAAGACAGGAGACAAGGGGCAACAGACGGACACAGACACCCCCTGAAGTGAGCGCACTGAAAGCTGACATCACTGACACCATACAGTCCACATTGGGAACTAGAACTTTCATTTTCCTCAGATAACTTGTACTCCCCTTATATCTCCAGATACATTGTTTAGTCCGATAACGGTTCTGGTGAGCACAGGAGGGGATGTGACGTCATTTTACCTGCAGTATAAATTATTATCATTTCCCTCCTCTGGGGAAGATTGATTTTACATATCCCTGAAGCTGATTCTGGCTTCTAGTCAATGGTTTATCCGGATGTATACAGTATATATATGACAAGGTAGACTACTTCATGTAACATTACATCTTCATCTCAGATTGTAAGCGGATTGGATTGGCCTGTGTATGGGATTCCAGATCAAGTCATGGCAAGGTACACGTTGAGCGTTGAATATCTGGGTGTAGAGAGATCACGGGGGGGATTTGTATATCTGTTGTCACATGTTGCTGAGTTACTGATTTCTTACACGACATTTCCAGACAGTTGGATGTAATTCATTAATATTTGGAAGTAATTGCTGGCTTGTATTTCTCCCCATTATTGTGGATTAGATCATTGTACTGTTATCTTGTATTGTTTATTATTTATCATCACCTATTAGATTTCATCCCCATTTTGTACTGATTTATATTATTAATAAATATATATTTTTGCACATTATTGTGTTTTATTTTGTTTTCCAATTATCACAAATACAGAACTGGGATGTCGGTTACTTTGTGAGAATTAGTAGGGAATCTCCTTCATTCCAGATCCCGCCTGTTTCCATGAATTGTATACGGATTATTTCCTCACAGATAAAGTTCTGACAATTTGTACCGTTCTGGTGTTTTTGATCCTCAGAAATGAGATCTGCCGTCAGCAGACATGATGGATTTTCAGACATCTATCCCATAGTTTGTAGACTCTATAACTCTCCTACACACTGAATCATAGACACTGATTGGGGTTATTGTACCCAAGAAATGGCGCAGAATACACCTTTGTCTACATTTATAAGGAAAGACGATTTATTTGTAAAAACAAGAAACAAGAAAAATTGGTAAAAAGTGGTGTTTAATTACCACCAAAATAAATATCTATTTGTGTGAAAAAATTACAAAAATATAATTTGGGTACAATGTTGCATGACTGTGTAATTGTCATTCAAAGTGTGAGAGCGCTGATAGTTACCAGTCGGCCTGGGCAGGAAGGGGGGGGGGGGGGAGTGTCCGGTATTCAGGAGGTAGAAATATTTATTTTTAAACAGACCTCTAAGTGTTTGTGAAATCTCCCACCACAAAACGTACTCAGCCAATCACAGGGCAGGACTCCATTTTTACTCTTCTCCTGATATCAATGGCTGACCCGGTCCCACACTTCATCCATGTCTTTGGGGGCCTCTGATCTCCTTATGGACTGTTTCTTCCATGATGAAGATCAGCCATGGAGTATATCTGAGGTGTATATCAGGGTGTGCTTCTTCCCCACATGAGAGCTGGGATATCCAGCAACATTCATCTAGAAGACATTTCCCGCACTCAAGGCACTAATACACCTCCAGGGTTGTGTGGGACCCCTGATGTACAGGAAGACAGGACTTCAGTGAGGAACATTTCTCTCACTCAGGACAGGGAAGTGGCTTCTCCTCATGTGAGATCTCTGATGTCTTGAAAGATGGGACTTTACTGAAAAACATTTCCCACACTCAGGACAGGAATATGGCTTCTCCCCCGTGTGAGATCTTTGATGTGTGTAAAGACTGGACTTATCTGAAAAACATTTCCCACACTCAGGACAAGAATACGGCTTCTCACCTGTGTGAGATCTCTGATGTCTGGAAAGAAGGGACTTCACTGAAAAACATTTCCCACACTCAGGACAGGAAAGTGGCTTCTCCCCCGTGTGAGATCTCTGATGTCTGGAAAGATGGGACTTTATTGAAAAACATTTCCCACACTCAGGACAGAAATACGGCTTCTCCCCCGTGTGAGATCTTTGATGTGTGTAAAGATTGGACTTCACTGAAAAACATTTCCCACACTCAGAACAAGAATACGGCTTCTCACCTGTGTGAGATCTTTCATGTTTGGCAAGATCTGATTTTTGTGCAAAACATTTCTTGCACTCAGGACAGGAATATGGCTTCTCCCCCATGTGAAATCTCTGATGTCTGTACAGATGAAACTTCCTCGAAAAACATTTCCCGCACTCAAGACAGGAATATGAGTTCTCTCCTGTGTGGGATCTGTGATGTGTGTAAAGATGGGACTTGTGTGGAAAACATTTCCCACACTCAGGGCAGGAAAACGGATTCTCTCCCGTGTGAGATCTCTGATGTGTGTAAAGACTGGACTTCTGTGAAAAACATTTCCCACATTCAGCACAGAAATATGGTTTCTCCCCCGTATGAGATCTCTGATGTCTGTAAAGATCAGACTTCTGTAGAAAACATTTCTCACACTCAAGACAGGAATATATTTTTCCACCTGTGTGGGATCCCTGATGTCTGTAAAGATTGGACTTCACTGAAAAACATTTCCCGCACTCAGGACAGGAATATGGCTTCTCCCCTGTGTGAGATCTTTTATGCACATTAAGTTTGGATTTAGAATGGAAACCTTTCCCACACTCAGGACAGAAGAATCTCTTCCCTGTTGGAAGGCCGGCCCGGTCCCGCACAGTCTGAGGTTCCTTAGGATACGAGGAATCCGATGGTCCATCTACACTGGGTGGTGCCGGATGGACATTGGAGGGAGCCGGGTTTTCTCCTGGACTATACTGTGTGATGTCCTCATCTTCTACTTTCCAGTCTGGAGACAAAGTGAGACAATCCTCGGAGGTTTTCCTCATCTCCCGGCCATGGACTAAAATACAAAGACAAAGAGGAATACTAGACAGGAGCTGATTGGTTCCCCCAAACCAAGACTCCGCCCACATCAGGCAGCTTGGTCTCTGAGGAGCTTACAATTCCACCCTCAAGGGAACTAGGAAATGGCTCCTCTGATCTCCTACCAGGTCATTTCTTTATTCATGGACCTTAGTCAGAGAGTGAGGAAACAACCAGAACTGTCTTTTATAGGAGGGACAGTGATGAGGGGATTATAGGACGAGGGTCCCCACCCCCTCTATCACTCATCGCCATCTTCCCAACACAAGAAGTACTGCACTTCCTTATTTACTCCATGATTTAGTCATGAAGAACAGCAGGGCTGAGCCCCACCAGAGGTCAGAGAGTGAGGACGGGAGGAGAACAACCAAGATGAAGACTGGACTAATCCTGAAGACCACCATCATTGGGGTATTGACTCCTCCCTCATTTTCACTTTCTGTTTAAGGGTCCAAAGTTGGAGGATGTTATCACATTATTATCACCATGTAAAAGTCTGTGCTCCAATCACATCATCCGATATGTCCAGCTGGGAGGAAATGGGGGGGAACAGAAGTAAGGCCGATGTAATGTACAACTTATATAGGATGCCTAAGGTTTGAACTATATAATATCAGAATGATGCAACGTACAAGAGTATATAGTGCAGGGGTCAGGAGTATGTAATGTACAACATAGAGTATATAGTGCAGGGTCAGGAGGATGTAATGTACAACAGAGTATATAGTGCAGGGGTCAGGAGTATGTAATGTACAACAGAGTATATAGTGCAGGGGTCAGGAGTATGTAATGTACAACAGAGTATATAGTGCAGGGGTCAGGAGTATGCAATGTACAACATAGAGTATATGGTGCAGGGGTCAGGAATATGTAATGTACAACAGAGTATATAGTGCAGGGGTCAGGAGTATGTAATGTACAACATAGAGTATATAGTGCAGGGGTCAGGAGTATGTAATGTACAACATAGAGTATATAGTGCAGGGGTCAGGAGTATGTCATGTACAACATAGAGTATATAGTGCAGGGGTCAGGAGGATGTAATGTACAATATAAATTATATAGTGTAAGAGTCAAAAAATTAGGAGTGTATTATCCTGTGCCTCTAATTAATGAATAGTGCAGACATATACCATACAATGTGATAAGTTATATACTATTAAAACTAGTTAAAATATGTAAATATTAAACATTATTTCCGGCGTCTATGGAAGTCACAGTTAGACACCGCTATATACAGAGACAGACAATCTAACTGGGTGGTGTAAGTGGTACAAAAGGTAATAAGTGTGGGGGATGAGCTGATGGAAGAATTAAAAATTTAGTTGTTAGTTGGAGGTGTGATAGACTTCCCTGAAGAGATGAGTCTACCTATGATATATTACAGACTAAATCCACCTGGAGACCCGGGGACACTATACAAGTTATATACGTATTCTTAGGGGTCACTGAGGAAGTCCATGTGTGGACATTTCTCCCTACGATACACTATATTGCCCCAAGTATTGGGCGGCCTGCCATTCCACGCACATGACCTTTAATGGCCCCCCAGTCTTAGTCTGTAGGGTTCAATATTGAGAGTTGGCCCCACCCTTTCCACGCACATGACCTTTAATGTCCTCCCAGTCTTAGTCCGTAGGGTTCAATATTGAGTTGGCCCCGCCCTTCCCACACACATGACCTTTAATGGCCCCCCAGTCTTAGTCCGTAGGGTTCAATATTGAGTTGGCCCCCCCCCTTTGCAGCTATAACAGCTTCAACTCTTCTGGGAAGGCCGTCCACAAGGTTTAGGAGGGTGTCTATGGAAAGGTTGGACCATTCTTCCAGAAGCACATTTGTCAGGTCAGGCACTGATGTCGGGGGAGGAGGCCTGGCTCACAGTCTCCACTCTAAGTCATCCCAAAGGTGTTCTATGGGGTTGAGGTCAGGACTCTGTGCAGGACAGTCAAGTTCCTCCACCCCAAACCGGCTCCCCATGTCTTTATGGACCTTGCTTTGTGCACTGGTGTGCAGTCATGTTTGAACAGGAAGGGGCCATCCCCAAACTCTTCTCACAAAGTTGGGGGCATGAAATTGTCCAAAATGTTGCCTTAAAAGTTCCCTTCACTGGCACTAGGGGGCCAAGCCCAACCCCTAAAAAACAACTCCACACCATAATCCCCCTCCAACAAATTTTACACTTGGCCCAATGCAGTCAGGCAAGTACCGTTCTCCTGGCAACCACCAAACCCAGACACATCCATTGGATTGCCAGACACAGAAGCGTGGTTGGTCCCTCCAGAGAACACGTCTCCACTGCTCTAGAGTCCAGTGGCGGCGTGCTTTACACCACGGAATCTGATGTTTTCCATTGCACTTGGTGATGGAAGGCTTGGATGCAGCTGCTCGGACATGAAACCTATTCCATGAAGCTCTCTACACACTGTTGTTGGGCTCATGTGAAGGCCACACCAAGTTTGGAGGTGTTTTGCTATTGACTCTGCAGACAGTTGGTGACTTCTGCGCACTGTGTGCTTAAGACCATGCTCTGTCATGTTACGTGGCCTACCACTTGGTGGCTGAATTGCTGTTGTTCCCAGTTGCTTCCACTTTGTTATAACAGTTGAGCGTGGAATATTAAGTAGCCAGGAAATGTCCCGAATGGACTTATTGCACAGGTGGACCACGCTTGGAGTCACTGAGCTCCTGAGAGCGACCCATTCTTTCACAAATGTTTGTAGAAGCAGTCTGCATGCCTAGGGGCTTGATTGTATACACCTGTGTCCATGGAGGGGATTGGAACACCTGAATCACATGATTGGGAGGGCGGGGAAAATACTTTTGGCAATATACTGTAGTATATTTGCATGAAATTTGCACTTTTAGCACTTATTGATAAAGATGTAGGTGCAGCATTTTTTCTTTAGTATATTTATAGTGTAAGATTCAGGACTCATATTATTGTATTCAGTAATCAGTGGAAGATTAAATGTTTACTGTAGACAAGTTGCAGAGATCCCACACCGCTGCCTCCCATCTCCTGAGACTGCACTCAGTGACTTGGGTCTGAGACACTACAGACATATCCCTCCACCCGGCACAGCCAGCAGACCACAGAGCAAGGAACCCTGGGAGAAATGTTCTGTCAGAGATCCTGTTAGCCCCAGGATAAGGGGTAGAAGACCCAAATCACATGTCCCAGGTCAATCCACACTTATTGTGAACATCAACATTTTGCTGCCGGCTGAACCCCAGAACCTCCATAAATCCAGTCTAGATACATAAATTGTGTCTGCAGCACAGAGAAGGAAGATTATCCGAGAGAAATCCAGGAATACAGGACGGGGAACACAGCTCAGGAAAGTGACCAGGGGATTACAGGCTGATATCACCCAGTCCCCGCCCTACTCTGGACCAATCAGTGAGCAGTATGGGTGGAGGAATGGATTTAGTGTTCATGACCCACCTGTGCTGATCTCTGTAGGAGTGTCCTCCTCTATAAATGTCCCCGTTATTCCATCCTCCTCCATAGACTGCTGATCATCCCTCACATACGCCTCTTCTTCTTCTGCTTTCACCTCAAATTCTATATCGATTGGATCTCCACTCTAAATCAAGGAAATGAGAGAAAATATCATCTGTAAAATATAAGGTCACATAAAATATCCACACATGACCTCTATGAGTTGGTAACAATGCAGATAATGTACAGATCCTAATGATACTATCAGTGATTGTTCCTCATCTACCTGATGATGGTGAGGGATGGTGTGACCTTCCTGTGTGGAATCCCGGGAATACAGAGGACGAGGACATCTCTCTGGTGGGTTCCCATGACTGGATCCATCTGTAGGAAACACACACACTGACTGAATCCATTGTTTCTATGTGTTTATCAGATGATGGGGGATCTAGGTGGATCCTCCGTACTGCTCTCTCCTTTACAATAAAGTCTCCTCTTACCCGGTGATGTGAGGGGCGGCTGATTGTCCATCATGACGTCCTTGTAGAGATCCTTGTGTCCTTCTAAATACTCCCACTCCTCCATGGAGAAATAGACAGTGACACCCTGACACCTTATAGGAACCTGACACACACAATGATACAGTCACCATCCAGACACATCCCTTGTCTGTTACTGGAGAATGTCCCAGAATTCCCGGCACCGCTCACCTCTCCTGTCAGCAGCTCCATCATCTTCTTGGTGACTTCTAGAATCTTCTCCATGTTGTGTCTCTCAGGGTTTAGGGAGTCACATGGAGGCACTGTGATGGTCATATGATCACCTGACTTCAGAAGAGGAAATCTCTGTATTGAGGAACCAATAGGAATATCATGTTAGACTCCCAGAATCCTCCTCACCTCTCCGGTCAGGTCTGTGTTTTATTAATAGAGATGAGAGTGATGTCATGTGACCTCCCAGAATCCTCCTCACCTCTCCGGTCAGGTCTGTGTTTTATTAATAGAGATAAGAGTGACCTCCCAGAATCCTCCTCACCTCTCCGGTCAGGTCTGTGTTTTATTAATAGAGATAAGAGTGATGTCATGTGACCTCCCAGAATCCTCCTCACCTCTCCGGTCAGGTCTGTGTTTTAATAATAGAGATGAGAGTGATGTCATGTGACCTCCCAGAATCCTCCTCACCTCTCCGGTCAGCAGGTAGATGATCTCCAGGGTGAGGTTTAGTATCCTCTCAGTCATGTGACTCTGGTCCTCCTCCATCCTCATTGGTGGGGTCATGTGGTTTTCTCTGTAGATGGATAGCGGTGAATTATCTGGACTGTATTGGTTGTATAATATCAGGATGGGGATATAAGGGGTTAATAGACGGGCTGCTCCCAATGGGAATTGGAACATGTAGATCGGCTTACTTAGTGTTTGTTGTGTTTCCTGCAAGCCTGTAGAAGGCCCCAAAATATTTTTTAAACCACTTGCCTACCGGGCACTTTCACATTTTCCTTCCCAGGCCAGTTTTCAGTACTGTCGCACTTTGAATGATAATTGCGCGGTCATTCAACACTGTACCCATATAAAATTTTATCATTTTCTTCACATAACTAGAGCTTTCTTTTGATGGTATTTAATCACTGTTGGGGTTTTTATTTTCTGCTAAATTAACAAAAAAAGACCAAAAATTTTGAAAAAAAATACATTTTTATTTGTTTCTGTTATTAAGGTTTGCAAATGAATAATTGTTCTTCATAAATTTAGGCCGAGATGTATTCTGCTACATGTCTTTGGTGACAATAACCCATTTTTTGAGACAGATAGAGCTTTCTTTTGGTGGTATTTAATCACCTCTGGGTTTATTTTTTGCTAAACAAACCAAAAACAACTGAAAATTTAGAAAAAATAAGTTTTTTTCTCAGTTTCTGCTATAAAATTTTGTAAATGAGTAATTTTTCTCCTTCACTGATGTGCGCTAATTAGGCTGCAGTGATGGGCACTGATAGGTGGCACTGTTGGGCATTGACAGGCATCACTGTGGGCACTGAAAGGCAGCACTTATATATGTCACTGATAGGTGGCACTGACTTGAACTGTTAGGTGGCACTGGTAGGTGGCACTGTTGGACATTGACGGGCATCACTGGTGGGCACTGAAAGGCAGCACTTATATATGTCACTGATAGGTGGCACTGACTTGAACTGTTAGGTGGCACTGGTAGGTGGCACTGTTGGGCATTGACAGGCATCACTGGTGGGCACTGAAAGGCAGCACTTATATATGCACTGATAGGTGGCACTGACAGGCGGCACTGATAGTTGGCACTGAAAGGCAGCTCAGATTGGCACTGATATGTGGCATTGATGTGCTCTGGTAGGTACTGATATGTGGCATTGATGGGCACTGACAGGTGGCATTGGTGGGGCTACACTGATAATCAGTGCCCTGATGATCAGTGTAGATGTCCCCTCTGAGGATTGCCGATTACCGGCTCTCCTCTCCTCACGAGCAGTCAGTGTGACCGGCGTTTTCTTATTTACATGCGATCAACTGTGATTGGACACAGCTGATCACATGACAGAGCCAAAGTCATCGGCTCTTTCCACTGATCATGATCCCGTGTCCCAGCGCTGCGGTTAGAGTTAGACATCATGGGGTTTATTTACTAAAGCTGGAGAGTCCAAAATCAGACTCCCTTCTGCATAGAAACCAATCAGCTTCCAGGTTTCATTGCCAAAGCTTCATTGAACAAGCTGAGGTTAGAAGCTGATTGGTTTCTATGCAGAAGGGAGTCTGATTTTGGACTCTCCAGCTTTAGTAAATAAACCCCCATAAGACATCCTCCCAGAATGAGAGAACCTCCGCATGTCCATCATTTCCTTATATGGAGGGCAGGAGATGGTTAATATAAGGGAAAAAAAGCTCATCTCTTGTCCTTTGACTGGAGACAGATACAGTGGGGCAAAAAAGTATTTAGTCACCACCAATTGTGCAAGTTCTCCCACTTACAAAGATGAGAGAGGCCTGTAATTGGCATCATAGGGAGACCTCAACTATGAGAGACAAAATGAGAAAACAAATCCAGACAATCACATTGGCTGATCTGGAAAGAATTTATTTGCAAATTATGGTGGAAAATAAGTATTTGGTCACCTACAAACAAGCAAGATTTCTGGCTCTCACAGACCTGTACCTTCTTCTTTAAGAGGCTCCTCTGTCCTGCACTCATTACCTGTATCAATGGCACCTGTTTGAACTTGTTATCAGTATAAAAGACACCTGTCCACAACCTCAAACAGTCAAACTACAAACTCCACTATGGTGAAGACCAAAGAGCTGTCGAAGGACTAGTCCTTTATTAATAAAAAAGATTTCCCCAATGTAAATGTCACGGATAAGGCACGCCCACGGTGACTAGCCTACCAAAGTGTGGTCCGTGACTGGGGTAAAGAGGGAATGAGGGGGACTTACTTTGAGCATATAAGACTGGTCATGATACACTTTCACAGCCCGCACTACCTCTGGCCACCACTAGAGGGAGACTCCACTCCAATCTAGCTGGCTGATCACACACAGGCAGATATCTTACATACAATCTGGTGCACTCTAAGGGTGGGGGTAGCAGTCTAGCAATTGGCACACCCTTCTAGGATTCCTCTAGCTATCCTAAAAGCTAGAACCCCGGCGTTAATCACTGTTCCTACTGTCTACACACCCCCTCACCAGATCCACACTTGGTACCTTGCCACGACCCAACAGTTTGTCCACAGACTAGTCTGCTTGGCCACCACACACACACAGATCTCTGTCCGGCCAGATATGAGCCCAAGCTTAGTACACAGAAGTCACTTATTATTTGCATGACTTAATATCCTGAAAATGGGCAGGGTAAAAAATATGTACAAAGAAAAAAAGAGTTACAAAGAATACAAAAATACACACAATTGGTTATTCACTATAAAATAAAAGGGAATAAAAACAGAAATAAAACTTTTGCCAAGATTTATCTTGTGACTGGAGCAAGTCAATGAAAGTCTGCGATTCGCCAGCCAAATAGACTCGGCTCCATACGAATCACACTGTCCATATCTCAGGGTATACAGTTTATTGAAAAATGGATGGTGGGTGGAACTTTAACCCTTGGCCAATCAACTCTCAGGGGTGTTGTTGTACCAGCCCACAGGGCGTTCTGTGTTTTGAAGTGCCCAATCTTGAATGGACCAGGAACGGTTCAGATCACTGAGTCAGGGATAGAATTTCCAACACCAGCGCATCAGTCCAATTGCGACAGTACCAATCACTGTTCAGCTATATCAGGCACCATAGAACCATTCTGTGCGTTTCTCTGGGATTCTACAGAGGCTACAAATACAGTTTTACATGTAGATGGATCCTACGGTGTGTCCAATCAGAAGGAAGTATTTCCATCTCTCTGCAACTAATATTTTAGTGAAACAGATTCCTCTTATCTGTGAATATAAATCAAAGCTGGCAGACATTTCAGAACCTTCTCCTGGTCCACTGCTGTTTCTAGCCAAAAAGGCTAAAGCTCTTCTTTTAAAATTCAAGGTGAGAACGGCTTGTCTACTTAGATAGCAAAGCTCCATTGGCATCCAGGTGACACCGCTAGCCTAGAAGCTACTCTGTCCTTCCAGATGCTGATTGGTGAATACTGTATATGTCTGTGACTGAATACTGAACACTTATCTGTAATAACATGGAATGAGACAAGATCTACAAATTACATATTTCTACTGATCACATCTTACTGATACAATGATTCTGCTCTTACATTTACGTTACAGTAAATCCCTCGTCAATCATCCAACAATGCAGATCTACATCATAAACCAGTTGCCGTCCAGCCAATAGCACAAAGGCGGCGTGGCGAGCAGCTGATCCCTCTGGGTGGATGCCATATGGCATCCTTTCAGTCATGCGCAGTTTTCCTGCCCGCAAAGCCGTGCAGCAGCGCAAGCTGTCACCGGCCGTGTACTTTGGCCAGTACCATGTGACCTGCCAGTACCATGTGACCTGCTGTGACCAATCACAGCAGGTCACATGACAGTTGTATACAATGGATGGCTTCCTTTCATACCATCCATTGTATACTAGTGTGTCTAGCTATGAATGGTCACAGTGATCACATGCGCAAACTGGGCCAATCACAGCCCAACTGTGTCATGTGATTAGCTGTGGCCAAATCACAGTTAAGCATAAAAAAACCCTGAATGAATCGATGTCATTCAGGTAAATGCTGGCTTATGGCAAAGTAATTCTTTGCTATAAGAAAATTGTGTAAAAAAAATAAATAAATACTGATCACTTCCCCAAAGCAGTACAATGTTACTATGGTAACATTATACTACTTTGGTCATAGTGAAATATGAAAAAACATCTTAAAAATAGAGAAAAATTTTTTAATAAAAAATAATTTAAAAAATCATTTTTTTCCCATACTATTACCAGTCAGTGTCCCTGATCACCACCATGCCAGTTATATGATGACGCTGTACTGCACTGGTGACAGGATGTAACAAAATAGTGAAAATCATTTTTTTTATTTCTTCATTTCTGAAAAATTATGACAAAAAAATTACAACTTCAAAAAACTCGCCATGACTGTTATAAAATACCTCAGACTGTCTACTTTTCAAAAAGGGGTAATTTGGAGGATATCTGTACCGTTCTGACATTTGGGGGGGGGGATATCTGTACCGTCCTGACATTTGGAGGGGGATATCTATACCGTTCTGACATTTTGGGGGGATATCTGTACCGTTCTGACATTTGGGGGGGGGGGATATCTGTACCGTTCTGACATTTGGGGGGGGGGATATCTGTACCGTTCTGACATTTGGGGGGGGGGATATCTGTACCGTCCTGACATTTGGGGGAGGGGGGATATCTGTACCGTCCTGACATGTGGGGGAGGGGGATATCTGTACGGTTCTGACATTTGGGGGGGGATATCTGTACGGTTCTGACATTTGGGGGGGGATATCTGTACGGTTCTGACATTTGGGGGATATCTGTACCGTCCTGACATTTGGGGGATATCTGTACCGTCCTGACATTTGGGGGATATCTGTACCGTCCTGACATTTGGGGGATATCTGTACCGTCCTGACATTTGGGGGATATCTGTACCGTCCTGACATTTGGGGGATATCTGTACCGTTCTGACATTTGGGGGGGATATCTGTACCGTTCTGACATTTGGGGGGGGATATCTGTACCGTTCTGACATTGGGGGGGGATATCTGTACTGTTCTGACATTTGGGGGGGATATCTGTACCGTTCTGACATTTGGGGGGGGGTATCTGTACCGTTCTGACATTTGGGGGGGATATCTGTACCGTTCTGACATTTGGGGGGGGATATCTGTACCGTTCTGACATTGGGGGGGGATATCTGTACTGTTCTGACATTTGGGGGGGATATCTGTACCGTTCTGACATTTGGGGGGGGGTATCTGTACCGTTCTGACATTTGGGGGGGATATCTCTACTGTTCTGATATTTGGGGGGGATATCTGTACCGTCCTTACATTTGGGGGATATCTGTACTGTCCTGACATTTGGGGGATATCTGTACCGTTCTGACATTTGGGGGGGATATCTGTACCGTTCTGACATTTGGGGGGGGATATCTGTACCGTTCTGACATTGGGGGGGGATATCTGTACCGTTCTGACATTTGGGGGGGATATCTGTACCGTTCTGACATTTGGGGGGGGGGGTATCTGTACCGTTCTGACATTTGGGGGGGGGGGTATCTGTACTGTTCTGATATTTGGGGGGGGATATCTGTACCGTCCTTACATTTGGGGGATATCTGTACTGTTCTGACATTCTTGGACCTCAAGAAATGAGATTGGCCGTCAGTACTTCAGGATTGATCAATTTTCGGATATCTCCCATAGTTTGTGAACTCTATAACTTTCCTACAAACTAAATAATACATCCTAATTTGGGTTATTTTCACCAAAGACATGTAGCAGAATACATCTCGGCCTAAATTTATGAAGAACAATTATTTATTTGCAAACTTTTATAACAGAAACAAAGAATAACGTGGTTTTTTTTTCAAAATGTTTAGTCTTTTTTTGTTAATTTAGCAAAAGATAAAAACCCCAGCGGTGATTAAATACCACCAAAAGAAAGCTCTAGTTGTGTGAAGAAAATGATAAAATTTTAGTTTGGGTACAATGTTGTATGACCGCGCAATTGTCATTCAAAGTGTGAGAGCGCTGAAACCTGAAAAATGGCCTGGGCAGGAAGGGGGTAAAAGTGCCCGGTATGGAAGCGGATAATAATGAACAATGCCAAATGAAAAAACACATGCTGACCACCAACACGATCCGTTTCCAGCGACTACTCACCATGATTGATAACTCACAGTGACTAAGGATGGACATGACATTGGGATACTGGGTGTAAATAGAAAATAACATCTTTTTACCTCCTCTGCTGCCACTTCCACCAATGCCTTCTCTCTACTTCCTACCACATGGAACTTCCTCTCTATATCTGTCTGTACCTGACATCACTTCCTGTCTTCCATAAAGACTTCCGTTTTGGGTATAAGTGAGATCACCACCTTGTGGAGCTCAGAGGAAATGCAATATGAGCGATCCCTGCTGAACCAGCTGAATTTCCATGGATCTATGGTCACCTTCAGTGACTTCCTCCCCCTCATCTCCTTCATGATGGAAGTCATGCTGAGATCATCTCCCATTGGCTGAGCAATATTCTCATTTGTCTCTCAGCTCCTTCTTGCTATTCCTCGTCCTGCCTGTTGTTTCCTTGGATTGATTTTCTGTGTAGTGACCCCGGCTTGGTCTCTTGGATGCGCTCGTCTGTTGCTTGCCCTGACCTTTCTCCTGATTCCTGGATCTCCTCCTCATCTCTCCTCCATATCCTCTTACACAGCTTTTCTCCACACCTGCAGTGACCCTGGGGGGAGGAAACTTGGCACCAGCACGCCGCCAAATCCATCCCCACCATTAGGGGCTCTGGAGACAATTGTCTGCTATTTACACTCCGTTCCTCCGCACGTCACCTGATCACATGACAGCTTACTTCCACAGATTCCGGACAGATTTCTGGATGGTAAAGGTCAAAGGTCACTCTTCAGTTTAGGAGAGGTAGGACGCACCCAGGAACAAGGATTTGGTTTGCATGGGAGCCTCATATAGAGGACCCCTCAAATCTCCCCATCCAAATGTCCCTCCATCCAGAGTCTATATGTCCTATGACATCACACTGACCTCACAGCTCCTCCTCCCAATGTCCCTCCATCCAGAGTCAGAGAATCCTATGACATCACACTGACCTCACAGCTCCTCCTCCCAATGTCCCTCCATCCAGAGTCAGAGAATCCTATGACATCACACTGACCTCACAGCTCCTCCTCCCAATGTCCCTCCATCCAGAGTCAGAGAATCCTATGACATCACACTGACCTCACAGCTCCTCCTCCCAAAGTCCCTCCATCCAGAGTCAGAGAATCCTATGACATCACACTGACCTCACAGCTCCTCCTCCCAATGTCCTTCCATCAAGGATCAGAGAATCCTATGACATCACACTGACCTCACAGCTCCTCCTCCCAATGTCCCTCCATCTGGAGTCAGAGAGTCCTATGACTGTCTCTGTGCTGCAGACACAATTTATGTATCAGTTTTCATTGTTTCTTCATTCTCTGACTAAGGTCCATGAATAAAGAAATGACCTGGTAGGAGATCAGAGGAGCCATTTCCTAGTTCCCTTGAGGGTGGAATTGCAAGATCCTCAGAGACCAAGCTGCCTGATGTGGGCGGAGTCCTGGTTTGGGGGAACCAATCAGCTCCTGTCTAGTAATCCTCTTTGTCTTTGTATTTTAGTCCATGGCCGGGAGATGAGGAAAACCTCCGAGGATTGTCTCACTTTGTCTCCAGACTGGAAAGTAGAAGATGAGGACATCACACAGTATAGTCCAGGAGAAAACCCGGCTCCCTCCAATGTCCATCCGGCACCACCCAGTGTAGATGGACCATCGGATTCCTCGTATCCTGAGGAACCTCAGACTGTGCGGGACCGGGCCGGCCTTCCAACAGGCAAGAGCTTCTCCTGTACTGAGTGCGGGAAGGGTTTCCATTTTAAATCAGATCCTATTGTGCATAAAAGATCTCACACGGGGGAAAAACCATATTCCTGCCTGAATGTGGGAAATATTTTTCATTAAAGTCCAGTCTTTACAGACATCAGAGACTGCATACGGGGCAAAATCCATATTCCTGTCCTAAGTGCGAGAAATGTTTTTTAGACAAGTCCAGTTTTTACAGTGGTCAGAGATTGCACACAGGGGAGAAGCCATATTCCTGTTCTGAGTGCGGGAAATGTTTTTCATATATGTCCAGCCTTTACTCACATCAGAGATCACACACGGGGCAGAAGACACATTCTTGTCCTGAGTGTGGGAAATGTTTTTCACAGAAGTCCCATCTTAACCGACATCATAGATTGCACACAGGCGAGAAGCCATATTCCTGTCTTAAGTGTGGGAAATGTTTTTCTCGGAAGTCCCATCTTTATACACATCAAATTTCACACACAGGGGAGAGGCCATATCCCTGTCCTGAGTGCGGGAAATTTTTTCACAGACGTCCAGTCTTTATACACATCAAAGATCTCACATGGGGGAGAAGCCATATTCCTGTCCTGAGTGCGGGATATGTTTTTCACGGAAATCCCATCTTTACACACATCAGAGATATCACATGGGGGAGAGGCCATATTCCTGCCCTGAGTGTGGTAAATGTTTTTCAGACAAGTCCAGTGTTTCCAGGCATCAGAAGTCTCACACAGTGAGAAGCCACTTTCCTGTCCAGAGTGAGGGAAATGTTCCTCACTGAAGTCCTGTCTTTTTGTACTTCAGGGATTCCACACAACCCTTGAGGTATATTAGAGCCTTGAGTGCGGGAAATGTTCTAACCTGTCCCTCCCTTTCACAGAAACCACTGTGAGTTGAGCTTCTGGAGGGGCCTGGGGGCCATCCTCCTTCCCACTGACTATGGGCCCGGGGGTTCCATCACTTCCCTGGGTACCTGACTGGCCATGAATGATACCAGCTACCCTTTCCATGTAATCAGGGCTGGAGGGACTGTTTCTGGGACTCCTCAGCATACTGCGAAAGTGGAACTGTTATCCTGGAGTGATGGATTACGTGCTGGGAGTTAGTTCCGGCATATATGGGGTTAAGAAACGTTATTTTCTGTTCTAGGTTTCCTGGCATCTACTATTGTTTGTTGTCATTAGATTTAGGTGAGAAGATCTCACTTTGTTTAATCCCCTCCAGAGTCCAGATGGCTCGGTGCCGGGAAGGAATCCATTGATTTCTTGGTTGTTTATTTGTGTATAGAATGTCATTTTCTCCTGTGATGTGTAATGTGGCCATTCCTGTAGAAATGCTGTTTGTTAATAAAGTCAGTCCTATTTTCCTCCAACATTGGTTCTATCTGATGTTTGGAGTCAATTTGCTGTATTCTGGTTCAGAGTGGAGGAAGCTGGAGTTTGGCAGAGATACCCAGTCGGGGTGCCGGGCAGTCTGTCACACTCCCCTTTCGGCTGCTGGAGGTAAGGAGATGGATTATTGGTCGTCTTGCACTTCTTTGTGGTGGGGACCTGCAGGTCACATCTGGGCCTGGAGCCGGTAAGTCAACACTACACCAGGGTACAGGGCCAGGACAGGGGGTGGGGGGGGGGCGTCCAGGAGGGGCAGCTGCCCTGTGCACAGTGTTTTATTGCGGTCGAAGGGTGACGTGTCACATGACCATGTTGGTGATTGCCTGTGCAGAGAGAAGGATGGGGGTGCTGGGGAGGTGATATCTTCATCTGATGTCACAGACTCCTCCCCGTCCTGCCAGTCTATGGCGCCCTCTGCAGCTGTACAGGAGCTACCACTGGAGATGGGAGGAGGGAACTCACCAGCAGATGGTGGACTGTGGGGACTCCCCAGCAGATGGTGGACTGTGGGGACTCCCCAGCAGATGGTGGACTGTGGGGAACTCACCAGCAGATGGTGGACTGTGGGGAACTCACCAGCAGATGGTGGACTGTGGGGACTCACCAGCAGATGGTGGACTTTGGGGACTTACCAGCAGATGGTGGACTGTGGGGAACTCACCAGCAATGCCATGCCAAGGTCTGATGAGTACAATTCAGGGAGGGGTGATTTGTGCTAGGGATGGTTTTGTCATGGAAGTTGGGGGAGGGGATTGGTGCTGGGGGTTGTTTTGTCATGGAGGTTGGGGGAGGGGATTGGTGCTGGGGGTTGTTTTGTCATGGAGTTTGGGGGAGGGGATTGGTGCTGGGGGTTGTTTTGTCATGGAGATTGGGGGAGGGGATTGGTTTGTCATGGAGGTTGGGGGAGGGGATTGGTGCTGGGGGTTGTTTTGTCATGGAGGTTGGGGGAGGGGATTGGTGCTGGGGGTTGTTTTGTCATGGAGATTAGGGGAGGGGATTGGTTTGTCATGGAGGTTGGGGGAGGGGATTGGTGCTGGGGGTTGTTTTGTCATGGAGGTTGGGGGAGAGGGATTTATGTTTGGGGACACAATGTACTTTACTTACTTTTGGCCTCTACACTCTGTGAACCATGCACTCTTGGCCCAGATAAAGGTAGGATCAAGTGTTATTAAACTATACCTCTTTAAGCCCCTCCCACTGTGAGCACATTTTAGCCACACCCAGTATTTGGTGTAGAGTGCTTTGAGTGCTGCTATAATCCCCGCCCCCTCCACAGCTGCTCCAACTCCAATAAAAGTGGACATGGTCAGTAGGGTGTCCCTGGATTTTATGTTGAAAATCTGGTCACCTTCCAGTCCCGTTCTCTCCAGGACATATCATAGAATGAAGCCGTATTGTTCTTTCAGTGACATCATCCCATGTTCTGTCCATTTCCACACTGACACCAACAGTTCCTCCACCATCCTGGAGTATTTGCTGTCACCATGTTTCCAATGATGGAGATCCAGAGACTGACCAGAGTCTTCTTCTCAATGTCACCAGACCATCTCTTCCTCTACTCTTGGGGTGCTGGGCCTTTCTATGACTACTCTGGACCCCAACCTCTTCTATATGATTGTGAAGATTTCTATTTACTAAGAAGAGAAAGAAGCTGCAGAAAATGTCCATGATGGAGATGAGGGTTCCATATAGTATGATCAGCATCACCCTTCACTCTGTAACCAAGACCTAGTCTGCAATGCCCACAATGACACCAATGAGTCTCTGACCAATCTGATGGTTTGTATAGACTTTCTCCTTTTGATTATCTCCAGGCAGTGGCGTATTTAGGTTTTGTGCTGCCCTAGGCAACACCAAAATCATTTGCCCCCCATGGACACCGACCAAAACAACCCCCCCTTCTTCCTCCCATGGAGAGAGCCTGACATTGACCAACAACACCCCTGCCCCCCACCCGGGAAAGCCTTCCAGGACCCCCCATTCCCATGCGATAGGGAGACACTCATCTTCACAGCTCCACACATCCCCGGGAATGAGAGCCAGGCTCTACATACACCATCAAGCAGCCCGCAGCTTCTCTCAGATCCCACCTGGTTCCCATGGTGGCTTGTCCCTTCTTTCATCCCTTCTGCTGGGGAGATGTGCTACCCCCCCTGAAAAATGCTGCCCTAGGCAAGTGCCTTGTTAGCCTTGTGGTAAATACACCCCTGTCTCCAGGTGACCATGAATTAGATCTCCAATATCTCCCCAGCAGGGGCAGACTGACAACTCATGGGGCCCCCGTGCAATAGGGGATCATGGGGCCCCTGTGTCCCTGCTCAAACTAAAAAAAGCCTATGAAAAAGGTACCAGGGGCATCTCATGGGGCCCCCTACTGACCCCGGGCCCTCAGGCAGTGCCCGAGTTTCCAAATGGTCAGTCCGCCCCTGCTCCCTGGTGTTCTGCAGACAGATATACATTTCCTGATGACTTATGTTGTACAGATTCCTCGTGTTCCCCGATACGAGCTCATACATTGGACTTGTTCAACTTTCCACCCAGGAGTGAATGGACTTGGATAGATACTCTACCTATGTAGAGGACACGTGGCCTGGTTTGGTTCTGGAGGTGGGGGAAGTGCATATATGTCCTCCACTTTCCTGGCCTGGCAAGCTGCAGACCTGGATATGCGTCGAGGATGGATTTTGTGGGGGACCCCATACTTTATTGGGGTTTTTTAAGGATTTGGTAAGATATTGGTAGGGACCATGTTCTATTTTTTTACATGGTGTCTCCTTTGAAATCCATTCTAAACCTGAAAGGCCTGGTATGAATTTTATTAGTGACACCCCACGCCACCCTGGAAAACCCCTTCTGACACCTGAATGGAATGATCAGGAATGCATTGCTGGTTGTCAGGATGCCTGGGGTTGCTGGTTCTCTACTAGAGATTAGCCCAACTGCCTGAGGTTCAGTCCCAGCAGAGTTACGAGAAGTTTCCATGCTTATTCCAAATCCCATCCAAATCAATCGGAGCAAAATCAACAGGCCCATTTTCTAGGGTAATAGGTCAATAGGTGTGAGAAAATAGCATGGGGGAGGGGGAGGGACACTGCAATGGGAAAAAAAAGTTTAAAAAAAATTCCATTCAGCCAGGAGCGGGGATTTTTTTTTAAATGCTTAACGTGAAACAATAAAAATGTCCAATTCTTTTAACCACTTCATCTCTGGAGCAATGTTTCCCTTTTTGTACACATGTATAAATCTGCATTTGTGTTGAGTAAATAGATACCAAACAAGTCAAGTCTTACAATTGTGTGCACCTGAGACATGGCAAAGAATGACGGCCCCTGAAAATCTCCATAGGAGACACTTTAAAGCCTTTACTGCTCATCAGTATAGAGACAACTGTGATCTGTGGTGGTGGAATGATACCTCTCACTGCGACATTCGTGGCGATACCTCACGTGTGGTGCAATCACGCTTTACATAAACATACACACCCTTTGTGTACTTTTGTGTTTTCAGGGCAACGGGGATTACGTTTCATTTTTTAATAAATGTTATTGTCATTTGTATTTTTGTACTTGTGTATTTATTTCCTATTTAGCTGTATTGCTATCACAAGGAGTTAACAACCCCCCCTGTGACATGATTGGTCAGGTGACAGGTCCTCTTTATGAGACATCGGGGCTCTATTAGACCTCCAATGTCTCCTCTACCCTCCAATGCACACATGGCGCTCAGTTAGATGCTTCCTTGGCTGGATCATCTGGGGAATGATGGCTCAGAAACGGGAAACACTCAGAGCTGAGGACTTCATTCAGTGCAGAGGAGATTGGGGAATGGACGTTCACCAGTCTCCTCCATCTTGGCCTCCTGAAGGCACTGGATGTGGTCTCAGGATCCCAGAATGAGTGCAGGAACCATGCGGGGGGAAGGGGGAGCTGTGATGGGGGGCCCCACCACCTGCAGTGTAAATGTGATCAGGTAGTTATACAGCCACCAGGATCACTTTTACTGTGCAGCTGGGAGGCGGCTGAAGGAAACAAGCACTGCTACTGCCGCCATCAGCTTGTAAGGGTCTGTATGATGTTTCAAAAGAAAAAAGGAAGACGGCAATTTAAGGCATTTTTTTCTTTGTAAATGTCACTTTTTCTGTAGCCCCTCCTACAGCAAGAATTAAAAAACTTATAGATCCCCCAAATACATACCAGACCCTCTGAGTCTAAGAGTCTATGGGGGTACCTCATACAAAAAGTGTGTGCCCCCCAGAAAATCCATAGCAGACCCTTAATCCAAGCATGCAGCCTGGCCAACCAGGAAAGGGGGAGGGAAGAGCATTTGGCCCCACCCCCCTCCTGAACCATACCAGCCCATGTGCTCTCAATATGGGGTACCTTGTCAGGGGGGGACCCCCTGTGGCAATGCACCTTGTTCCCTTACAGATGAGGACTAGGGCCCCATCCCCACACCCTGGCGTGTGATTGTAGGGGGTCTGTGGTCAGGGAGGTTCATCAGAATCTGGAATGCCCAGACACCGACCCCCCATATCAGTGAGTTTGGGGTACATAGTACACAGCACCCCTACTATTCACAAAAAAAGGAAATAAAGTGATAAAGACCCTCAATGTCCTCACTGACTGATAGAGTCCTGAGCTGTCATCAGCTATATAAAGGAAGGGGCGGGGATAGTGGTGACATCATTGCCCATATATGGCCATATTCACACAATGATGTCATCCTCTATTCCCCGCCCATTTGCCTACGTGACCATGTAAGTGAGTGGGTGGGGTGAAGTCAGTGGTTGCTAAGGATGCAGCTGTTGCAGGCAGCTGTTGCTTCCCTAGCAACCAGTGAGAGCCAGAAGCTGTCACATCGGTCTGCAGCAAATGCGGTAAATGTTGGATGTTCAGAAGAGTGTGGGAGCCGCCAGTGTTCATCCAAACTTCTGTCCAGACTCGGAGCTCATCCCTAATGCAGATTATTGTCAGTGTGTGGAAGGATTGAATCTACCAGACCGGGATCTGTAGGTGTGTGTGTGTCACTGCCCGGAACACCAGTCACATCACACACTCCAGGTTGTGCCAATCAGCCCTCAATCATGTGTGTGGGGTGTGCGGGGGGGGGGTAGGTGGTCAATGAAAGAAGTGATCACACCGGGATTCTGGATGGAAGGATAGCTCAGGGGATCCTCTGAGGTGTGTGGGGATCACTTGTCTGCTCCACAGACCTCAGATTGTATGAAAGATTTGTATCTGCCTGTGTGTGTCCAGCCAGTCCCATGTGGAAGTGTCTCCCTCAAGTGGTGGTCAGCAGTATTGCAGGCTGTGAGATCCTTATCATTGCTGGTATTATCTTCCCAGAGAAAGCTCCACCCTCATTCCTCCTCCACCAATCAAGGATCTCATTCCAGTTAGCCAGTCACTGTGGGCAGGATTTCCTTAACACCCATAATTGGTACAACATCGAGATAAAACCTTGAGGTAAAATAAGCCCCATCATTGGTGTCACTGAGATAAAATAAGCCCCATCATTGGTGTCACTGAGATAAAATAAGCCCCATTGTTGGTGTCACTGAGATAAAATAAGCCCCATTGTTGGTGTCACTGAGATAAAATAAGCCCCATTGTTGGTGTCAGTGAGATAAAATAAGCCCCATTGTTGGTGTCAATGGGAGCTAAGTGTACCCCCAGCCCAGCATTGGTGGTCAGTGGTGGTCCTTACCTGATCCCACCCTCTCGCTGCCTCTCTGCTGATGTCGGAGTTCCACTTTCCCTGTCAGAAAGGAGATGCCGGCTCCCAGCAGTCGGGTGTCATTGCAGTGCCTGGTGATGGCAGAGCTCCCGGCTGTCCCTCCTTCCTCCTCCTTCGTCTCTCATTCTGCTCGGATCTCTATAGTTGGATATAAAATGCTCTATTTATCTATCAGGAAGTGTTTCCCGGGCTAAACCTTCCCTCCAACGTCTACATTTCTGGATTAGTACATTTCTAAAGCCGGTATAAAGGAATAGAAGTATAAACAGCACTTCTGGGGTTATCTCATCATTTCTTTGTATCATTCTCCTTTAGGGGGCGTGTCGGGGGGTGTGTCCTATGTCTTCATACCTTTACTTGATAGGTGATGGAACCCAGAGAGTGTTCAAGGTGTCATCACCTCACTGCCACTCTGCATGGAGTCCTGGAATCTGCAAGACATGGACATGATAGAACAGGAGACTAAATCCCGGGACTGTCCCTCATCATCCGGGACACTGGGCACCAATGACAGAGCCGGGGCCACACTACCAGACATTTCCCAGGGCTGCAGCTCCTCTGACCTCCACTAGGTGGTGATCACAGACAGGAAGTCTCTCTGGAAGACAGAAAGTAATATTAGGTACAGACAGGAAGTTCCATGTGGGAGGAAGCAGAGAGAAGACATTGGTGGAAGTGGCAGCAGAGGAGGTAATAAGATGTTATTTCCTATTTACACCCAGTAACCCCTGTCATGTCCATCCTCTTCCCCCATAGTCACTGTTACATCTTTTGTCTCCAGCAGATGATGATACATATATAGTGTGGGAACCCAGATGAACCCCTTCAGGGGGAGGAGTTGATGATAATATATTTGCTCCCAAAGCTGGCCTACATGGTTCAGTTTTATCGATCAGCCAGCGGGATGACCATAAAAACTGAAGCGATTCCCCCATCCACACATTGGAGGTGGATGGGGGAATCCTCCCCGCTGCACTCTTGTATTCTGACAATGGGGGGACTCCTCCGCTCTCAGAATACACAGATCAGCACTGAAGCTATTGGCTGCAGCCGCAGAGGGAGTGGCTTTTATCCGGCAGTGGCCACACATGGATGGAAATGTGAGCGATCCCTGCTGAACCAGCTGAATTTCCATGGATCTATGGTCACCTTCAGTGACTTCCTCCCCTCCCCCTCATCTCCTTCATGATGGAAGTCATGCTGAGATCATCTCCCATTGGCTGAGCAATATTCTCATTTGTCTCTCAGCTCCTTCTTGCTATTCCTCGTCCTGCCTGTTGTTTCCTTGGATTGATTTTCTGTGTAGTGACCCCGGCTTGGTCTCTTGGATGCGCTCGTCTGTTGCTTGCCCTGACCTTTCTCCTGATTCCTGGATCTCCTCCTCATCTCTCCTCCATATCCTCTTACACAGCTTTTCTCCACACCTGCAGTGACCCTGGGGGGAGGAAACTTGGCACCAGCACGCCGCCAAATCCATCCCCACCATTAGGGGCTCTGGAGACAATTGTCTGCTATTTACACTCCGTTCCTCCGCACGTCACCTGATCACATGACAGCTTACTTCCACAGATTCCGGACAGATTTGTGGATGGTAAAGGTCAAAGTTCACTCTTCAGTTTAGGAGAGGTAGGACGCACCCAGGAACAAGGATTTGGTTTGCATGGGAGCTTCATATAGAGGACCCCTCAAATCTCCCCATCCAAATGTCCCTCCATACAGAGTCTATATGTCCTATGACATCACACTGACCTCACAGCTCCTCCTCCCAATGTCCCTCCATCCAGAGTCAAAGAATCCTATGACATCACACTGACCTCACAGCTCCTCCCCCCGATGTCCCTCCATCCAGAGTCAGAGAATCCTATGACATCACACTGACCTCACAGCTCCTCCCCCCGATGTCCCTCCATCCAGACTCAGAGAATCCTATGACATCACACTGACCTCACAGCTCCTCCTCCCAATGTCCCTCCATCCAGAGTCAGAGAATCCTATGACATCACACTTACCTCACAGCTCCTCCTCCCAGTGTCCCTCCATCTTGACTTTTTTCTGATGCTCTTAGTGTGGTGGTTTATGATATAATTTATACTAACTGTAACGGAAGTGTAGGCAGGACAGAGCACACGGAGAAGATGGGGAACACACAAAGCTTTATTGAAACAACAAAATGACAGACACTCAATAGGGAAATGGCAGGGAGGGTGATGTGTGCGCAAACTAGGGACGATTCCAGGCACGGGGGGTCTTCGGCAGGCAACCCACCCAAGGACTGGGGTCTCGGGCAGCAGGCAGGCAATCTCCCCCCTAGGCTTGGGGCCTCAGCTGAGCTCCCTCTTTGACTGGACAGTGGATTGGAGTCTCGGGCAACAGGCGGGAAACCTACCCCTGGGCAGGGGTCTCAGGCAATAGGCAGGCAATCTCCCCCCTAGGCTTGGGTTCTCATCTGAGCTCCCTCCATGACTGCACAGCAGATTGGAGTCTCGGACAACAGGCAGGCAACCTACCCCTGGGCAAAGGTCTCGGTCAACAGGCAGGCAAGCTCCCCCCTAGTTTTGGGGGGTCCCAGGCAGAGCCGGGTCACGAGGGTCCCGCCTCAGCTGAGCTCCCTCAGTGACTGGACAGCAGATTGGAGACTCGGGCAACAGGTGGGCAACCTACCCCTGGGCAGCGGTCTCAGGGACTCAACAGGACTCTAGCTGTGGAGTCTGGCCTAGCACAGCTCCCACCCAGCTTTCTAGGAACATCGGGGTCACGGGGACTCAACGGGACTCTAGCTGTGGAGTCTGGCTTAGCACAGCTCCCACCCAGCTTTCTAGGGACATCGGGGTCACGGAGACTCAACGGGACTCGAGCGGTGGAGTCTGGCATAGCAAAGCTCCCACCCAGCTTTCTAGGGACATCGGGGTCACGGGGAGGGGGGGTCGGTGTGCACACTAGGGACAGTTCAGAACACGGGTGGTCTGTGCACACAGCAGGGACAGTTCAAAACACGGGTGGTCGGTGCACACAGCATGGACAGTTAAAAACCACGGGCGGGCGGTGCGCACACCAGGGACAGTTGAAAACACGGGTGGCCGGTGCACACAGCAGGGACAGTTCAAAACCACGGGGGGTCGGTGCACACAGCACAGACAGTTCAAAACCACGGGGGGTCGGTGCACACAGCACAGACAGTTCAAAACCACGGGTGGTCAGTGCGCACACCAGGGACAGTTGAAAACATGGGTGGCCAGTGCACACAGCAGGGATGGTTCAAAACCACGGGTAGTCTGTGCGCACACCATGGGCAGTTCATGGCTTCTAGGGACACTCATGGTAGGTGACTTGCAGATGCTTGGCAGCAGGCGGCTTGCAGGGAGGTGGGCGACTTGTGGACGCTCGGCAGCCGGCAGCTTCCAGGGACCCTCACAGCATCCGGCTCCTCCAGGGACCTAGCAATCAGCAGCAGGGGCCCTCACAGCGGCCAGCTCCTCCAGGGGCCCAGCGATCAGAAAGCATAGGCCCTCACGGTGACCGGATTCTCCAGGGGCCCAGCGACCAGCAGGCAGGGGCCCTCATAGTGGCCAGATTCTCCAGGGGCCCAGCGATCAGCAGCAGGGGCCCAGCGATCCAAAGGCAGGGGCCTTCACAGAGGCCAGCTTCTCCAGGGCCCAGTGACCTTGGAAGAGGGGCTCATGCAGAGCTGCAGAGACTCCCACCCTGAGACATTCAGCGGAGGGAGCAAGATGATTCCAGCAATGTGCACAGGAACACAGAGGAGGGCGGCTTCCTGTGCGAGTATTTTAAAATCCATGTGGGACACTGCTAGGTTGCCTCGACAACGGCCGGCCCAGCAATGTTCATGGAAGCTACATGGACATCAGAATGTGAAAGGGGGAAGGGAGGGGTGGAGGGATATGGCGGGGGATGGGAGAGGCACTGGCACTCCGTGACACTAAATAGGGTGGTGTCCAATCCCTTAAACCAAATATTGCAGTCACATACAAAAAACATGCAGCACTAGAGTATGAAGATCTGTCTCACGATAAAGTGTGACCACCTAATTAGGTATAAACGCAGCTAGCATAAAGGTAATGGTCTAAGCAACCAATACTACAACATTCTCATGGTTAAGAAGGTGTAAATGGTGATATAGGTGTCAGTCAATATATCATAGGAGTGACGTAAATAAATCTGTGACATCTGTGGTAGGAAGTGTGGCTGTAGAACGCACTAACCAGATAGCGCAGATATTAGCGCATTGGAGTAAAATGACCTACTCCTGGTCAATGGATCAAGGAACCTGCCGGAGTGGTGGTCGTGTCTGCTGTGGTCACCAGAATCGTCTGCGTCCTCTCCAATTATGGAATTCCCAGGTGTTCAGTGGAATAAACAACGTGCAATTGCCACGAAACGCGTTAGAGAGATGCTACTTTACCTACCACTACTACCCACATGGTCCACACCTTGATACGGGCGGCCATCTTTGGAATTTTGGAATTGTGTATTGCACCATGTAAGTGCTTTATTTGTCTATTACTCCTTAATAAAAGTTATCACACTATCGGAAGCCTCTCTTTTGGGTTTATTTCTGAGCCCTGAAGGTGATTCCTGTTCCTTGAACGCACACCGCACCCCTGGAGGTCGCTGACATAAGGAGTCCACTACATACTGGATGATCGCTTATTCCACTGGACACCTGGGAATTCCATAATTGGAGAGGACGCAGACGATTCTGGTGACCACAGCAGACACGACCACCACTCCGGCAGGTTCCCTGATCCATTGACCAGGAGTAGGTCATTTTACTCCAATGCGCTAATATCTGCGCTATCTGGTTAGTGCATTCTACAGCCACACTTCCTACCACAGATGTCACAGATTTATTTACGTCACTCCTATGATATATTGACTTTGACACCTATATCACCATTTACACCTTCTTAACCATGAGAATGTTGTAGTATTGGTTGCTTAGACCATTACCTTTATGCTAGCTGCGTTTATACCTAATTAGGTGGTCACACTTTATCGTGAGACAGATCTTCATACTCTAGCGCTGCATGTTTTTTGTATGTGACTGTTATACCACGAGGCGTTTTGGAGGCTTGCCTTTCATGCCAGCTGCTTTTACATTTTGCTGTAATATTATCCAGCGCTCGTTACACCCTTTTTTATCCAAATATTGCAGTGCCTCTTGCTGTTAAAATATGGCAAATATTTATTAAACCAATAATTTGGACACCTTAATAATTTGATCACCACTTAATAATGTTCCTTGAGTTCTTTTCACCAATGTGATTCCTTTACCATGTACACAAAATTTGCCTTTTTGATAAATAAATGTATTTATGTACAAATATTCATATATATATTAATACAAACAAAAATGACTGGTGATGAGTATATTCATACACACAAAGATATATTACATTAACCTCTATGGTATAAAAACACAATATATGTCTATTAAATAATGTAAAACAATCTTAGAGGGGTTAGTTGTCACCTATAGTGCTTCAGATCTTATTTCCATGTTCCCGCGGCCGTAGGGAAATAAGAAAGTATCTCTGATAATTAGCACCACAACAACACTACAAATCAGTTAGTATACAGTATATAATATCAGTATCAATACCCAAACAGTTATATTAATCATTGTCCAGATAACCTTCCTACACTATCCTAACCACACAATAAAATGTTAGAAATATTAATCAGTTTTAAATATAAAAGAAAATTACGGTATTCTGACGCAGTCTCAGCACTCCCAGAATTTTGATTTCTGAGGTCTCCCAGTGGGATGCAGTTGGGGAAAAGAAAAATGTTTCCGGTCAGTCAGGCACCAGAATTTGGATCAGCAGCAGAGTCTCTGGCGAAAGTCTTTTCCTCCAAAATAGACCGTCAAAAATAAAATGGCAGCTGGAAGTTCTCAGCAAAATAGCAGCATGTAGCGGGTAGCAAGTGAGTATAGTATGAGCATTGAAAAGTGAAGTAAGTATCTAGAGTAAGTTTTGAAAAGTAAGTACAGTATCTCAGTGAAGTATCAAGTCTGAAGTCTGAAGTCTAGTCAGTATAGTATAGTCTATGTATAGTATATGTATAGTATAGTCTGAAGAAGTGAAGTATGAAGTGTGAAGAAGTGAAGTAGTCTGGTATGAAGTATATTCCATCAAGTGTGTGCCATCTTTTATATGGTCGAGGTCCATTGTTCTGAGGGACCTCCCAATGGGCTTGTTGATTGGACGGCTTAGAAGTTTGAGTGACTTAGACGTTCCTTACCTGTCCTCCGGGGACAGTCAGGTATCACGAATGAACTGGTGATCTTAATGATGACTCACCCTTTATATAAAAAGTATATCTTTCTAGATAAAATATATGGGTCCTATTAAGGTACTGTATAAATGACTTTCCCCAATATCTCTGGAATAAGGACCATAGAAATAAGTGAATAGATTTGGTGTCTCAGTTTCCTGATATGAGCTGTATTTTGATTGCTGATTTTTGTCCTGAAATGGCGGATCTCTGTATAATGATGTCATCATTTGTTCTGTATTATCTTGTGTGCCTAATTCCCGTTCATCAGATGATTTATACCGTCTCTCTCTCTCCATCTTGATGTAGACACAGGTGTTGTATCTTTATTTTGATATATGTCATTTACCCCACTCACAAACCATCTCATATCCTATGACTTCATGATATTCAGTTGAGTGATCTGCAGTATCCAACTCTATTAAATGGATCTTGGTGTGTTGGTATATACCTGTGATAATATTTCAGTTTAGATATACGCCAAGATTTTTGGTAATATATTACCTGAATTAAGTCTTTCCTCATGAAAAGTGCAAAGTTCACGGAGATATGGCATAGGAAGGCTCTAGTTACTAGCAGTATTGTGTGATCATGAGAGTACACATCCAGTTGGGTTTTATTGAGACCTCTGACTCACCATATTGAGTTTCCCTGAGACCTGTGATTCACTTTAATTGAGGTTGACCTCCTGGCTTTCCATAGACAGTTGTGCTTGTTTGGCTAACAAACATCTTGCAAGGTCTTGGGAAAACCATAGTAAATAATACTGAGTCCCACAATTGTCAATTTATGGTACTTTGTGTTTGAGAATCTGCCAGTCTCAAATAGTGTATTTGGTCTCCATTGTATTTTAAACAGACCTCATCCACTCATTGTTTATGGGGGCTTCCTGGATGGGTCACCTGAAGTTAATCAATGAGTTAGCCCATCACAATCAGCTTAGGATTTTCTTTTGGGTAATATCATTTTCCTTAATAAATAGTCCAAAAATCACTACATCAGGATATGGTGGCCCCTTGGTATCCTCACATGTAAGGTGGGACTGTTGGTCCTGCGTTGTATGTAATGACATCAGAATGCTGCAACAAGCCTATACCCTGCGTAGTGTGGGGGTCCTGTGGGGGGAAATTATACCTCAGCCTGAAGTGGGGCTTTAATAAAATGGAGACCTGAATGGAGAGGTGAGGAGGATTCTGGGAATATCATTTGATGTGACTATTTGTGTTCAGATGTAGAGTTTTCCTCCTGTGAAGTCTGGAGATCATATGACATCACATTGCCTCCACCCCCCTCCCTGATAGAAGAGAGAAAGAAGAAGAAGATTCTAGAAGTCACCAGAGAGATCACTGAGCTGCTGACAGGAGAGGTGAGCGGTGCCGGGAATTCTGGGACATTCTCCAGTAACAGACAAGGGATGTGTCTGGATGGTGACTGTATCATTGTGTGTGTCAGGTTCCTATAAGGTGTCAGGGTGTCACTGTCTATTTCTCCATGGAGGAGTGGGAGTATTTAGAAGGACACAAGGATCTCTACAAGGACGTCATGATGGACAATCAGCCGCCCCTCACATCACCGGGTAAGAGGAGACTTTATTGTAAAGGAGAGAGCAGTACGGAGGATCCACCTAGATCCCCCATCATCTGATAAACACATAGAAACAATGGATTCAGTCAGTGTGTGTGTTTCCTACAGATGGATCCAGTCATAGGAACCCACCAGAGAGATGTCCCCGTCCTCTGTATTCCCGGGATTCCACACAGGAAGGTCACACCATCCCTCACCATCATCAGGTAGATGAGGAACAATCACTGATAGTATCATTAGGATCTGTACATTATCTGCATTGTTACCATTGATGTCATTTTTATTATATATTCAGAGTGGAATCCTCGGGGATGATAATATTGATGTTAAAGAAGAGTATAAAGAGGAGGATGAGGAGTATGGAGTGATGGAGGAGTTTTCAGAAGGACACAAGGATATGATGGAGCCACCTAATACCAGGAACCCACCAGAGAGATGTCCCCGTCCTCTGTATTCCTGGGATTCCACACAGGAAGATCATCATTACAAGGTTGGGATAGAGCATCTAGAGAATGGTCTCGTGGAGAAAATTTGTGCATTTTTCATGTGAGTTTATATTTAACAGATGATTTTTTTCTTGGTTTAGGGTGAAGATCTGATAGATATAAAAGTTGAGGTGAAAGCAGAAGAAGAAGAGGCGTATGTGAGGGATGATCAGCAGTCTATGGAGGAGGATGGAATAACGGGGACATTTATAGAGGAGGACACTCCTACAGAGATCAGCACAGGTGGGTCATGAACACTAAATCCATTCCTCCACCCATACTGCTCACTGATTGGTCCAGAGTAGGGCGGGGACTGGGTGATATCAGCCTGTAATCCCCTGGTCACTTTCCTGAGCTGTGTTCCCCGTCCTGTATTCCTGGATTTCTCTCGGATAATCTTCCTTCTCTGTGCTGCAGACACAATTTATGTATCTAGACTGGATTTATGGAGATTCTGGGGTTCTGCTAACAGCGTTATGTGACCTAGGCTCCTGGGACATGTGATTTGGGTCTTCTTCCCCATGCCCGGGACCAGCAAGATCTCTAACAGAACATTTCTCCCAGGGTTCCTTGCTCTGTTATCTGCTGGCTGTGCCGGGTGGAGGGATATGTCTGTAGTGTCTCAGACCCAAGTCACTGAGTGCAGTCTCAGGAGATGGGAGGCAGCGGTGTGGGATCTCTGCAACTTGTCTACAATAAACAGTTAAAGTGGTTGTAAACCCTCCATATACCCAGAGAAGTGACTGGCCTCAGGTCATACACAGAGATGAAACAAATCCTCCTACATACGTTGTTCCTCTCCCTAGATGCGGAGAAGGCCTTTGATAGATCGGCATGGGACTACATGGAGGCTGTTCTGACGGGTCTTGGGCTCCCTCCACGGCTCTTTACCTTTATTATGTCTTTATATGCAATGCCAATGGCCAGAGTGAGAGTCAACGGCCTCCTTTCAGACGCCTTCTCGATCGGCAATGGGATCAGACAGGGTTGTCCATTATCCCCCCTCCTATTCATTCTCACATTGGAACCCTTTTTGAATTGCATTAAACAGACTGACATTATTAAAGGGATTTTGATCAATGACAAAGTTCATAAGGTAGCAGCTTTTGCTGACGACATCTTACTTTTCCTGACAGAACCACATATCACGCTACCTAATCTACTACACGTTTTCAAATTGTTTCAATACTTGGCCAACTTCAAAATAAACTCCACTAAATCCCAGGCCCTAAATGTCTCCCTGAACAAGGATGCGATCAAACAAGCAACAAGGAATTTTCCCTTTGTATGGCAATCCGAGGCCATCACGTATTTAGGAATTCAATTGCCGACCCACCTTACAGAGCTCTATACTAAAAACTTCTTACCCTTCATATGTAACATCACCAAAGATCTTCAGACATGGGACAAACCATTTTTCTCTTGGTTTGGCAGAGCTGCTATCCTTAAGATGAACGTACTCCCTAGACTTCTATACCTACTGCAAATGATCCCAAACAAATTACCCAATTCCTTTTTTAAGTCTTACAAAACACTGTGTACCTCATTTCTATGGGGTAACAAATGCCCCAGAATGGGCTTCGACCAACTCACTATGCCTAAGAAGAGTGGAGGTATTGGACTACCTGACATCACCCGTTACTACAAAGCTTGTCACCCGGCAAGAATAGTTGATTGGTCGACAAATTGCAACCGTAAGGCTTGGGTTACCTTAGAAGCTGCATTTTCGGGGACCCCGCTAGCAACCACCACTTGGCTGAAAAATACCCACATCCCACCTGAGTTCAGGGAACATCCTCTCATAGGCCCCACTCTATCATGTTACTATCAGATGAATCAGAAAAACGGTTTCTCTTCCACCCCTGGCCCACTCACTCTGATCAAATTGAACCCAGACTTCCCACCCGGTATGTCGAGTGCCTTTCTCGCTGGGTATAGCTCCACAGACAAATTGAGGATACATCATCTTTTGAAAGACAAGACACTCTTATCCAGAGACCTCATTCTAAATAAATGGCCATCCCTGACACTGTGGATGTACAGACAACTCCACCACTTTATACATAGCTCTTCACATCTAACAGACTACACTAGACCACTTACCCCATTTGAAAAACTATGCTTTACAGATTCACCCCAGAGACATGTTGTATCCCAGCTATACACATGCCTCGAAAACACGATTGATCTTCCGTCCCGAAAAGCTTGCAGGGCCTGGAGCTCCGACCTGCAACTCCAACTATCACCAGAAGACTGGGATCACATTTATGAACACATTCATGAAGGGTCCATCTGTGTCTCCACACAGGAATACAACTTCAAACTATACTCTAGATGGTACAGAGTACCTTCCCTGCTTCACAAATTCGATCCTAATGTCTCAGATTCGTGTTGGAGATGCCACCAGGCAATAGGTACACTCTTGCATGTATGGTGGGATTGCCCTTTGATAAAGCTCTTCTGGAGAAAAGTTCAAACCATAATTACACAAGTGACTACGTACGCCCTAGACCTCTCCCCCGCACAATTCCTGCCCCACCACTCCTCACTCCCTTTTAGGACGTACCGTAAATCACTGGCCTTGTATATGGTGAACGCTGCAAAACAGTGTATCCCAGTTCCACACATATCCCCACTATTCGAGAATGGTTTACTAGGATCAACAAAATTGAGGAAATGGAGGAACTGATTTCTGTGTCGCAGGAATGCCCGGAGAGATTTAGGAGGACATGGGGCTGTTGGAGTCACTTCCAAACCACCACTACCTACCACACAACACTGCATGTCCAATCTAGACCCCCAGACTGAATGGTTAGACATAATGATGTGTTAGAGAATGCCAGGTTCATCAAGGCTGTTTTTGAATTACAATTGGATGGGGTGAAAGTTTTCAGCATAATGTGTCGTCTGAGTTTTTGACCCACATTTTGCCCTACTGATTGACTATACGTATATTATATGCTGAGCTAAATGAAGACTTTACCGGCTCCTACATAAGGATATGATCTATTTATCTGCAATTATCTATTCTCCCCTTGCCTCCTCTCCCTTCCCCAAATTTATATACATTTTGTTTTCTCCTCTCCCCCCCTCCAATTACACCACGCCACACTCCTCTCTTTAACTGTCCTATTCTTTCAGACTTCTCTTCATTCTTCTTTTTGTATACACTCTTATCATTTACTTAGCCCCAACAGAATATAGCAATTATTTTCTTACAAATGCAAATACTTCCATGTAACACACATTCTCTTAATCCGGATACACAACACGGAACACACACACGTTTCTAGGCTACCCTTGTCCAACACTTTGTACACCCGCAACATAAGAGCTCATTATTACACAACACGGAACATACACACTTTTCTAGGCTACCCTTGTCCAACACTTTGTACACCCGCAACCTAAGAGCTCATTATTACACAACACGGAACATACACACTGTTCTAGGCTACCCTTGTCCAACACTTTGTACACCCTCAACCTAAGAGCTCATTATTACACAACACGGAACATACACACTGTTCTAGGCTACCCTTGCCCAACACTTTGTACACCCGCAACATAAGAGCTCATTATTACACAACACGGAACATACACACTTTTCTAGGCTACCCTTGCCCAACACTTTGTACACCCTCAACCTAAGAGCTCATTATTACACAACACGGAACATACACACTGTTCTAGGCTACCCTTGCCCAACACTTTGTACACCCGCAACCTAAGAGCTCATTATTACACAACACGGAACATACACACTGTTCTAGGCTACCCTTGCCCAACACTTTGTACACCCGCAACATAAGAGCTCATTATTACATGGGTCAGTTTCTATTATTATTTACATTAATTCAGCTAATAGACTCTTCATATTTGCAGATATGTAATATACATCTGTCCTATTGCATTGTCATGCTCTGATTGCACTGTAGTCTTCATCTCTGACCCGTCTGCAATACGGGATGCTGTTTACTGTGTCTATACTCAGACTGCGATCCGTAGTTGTGTTTGCCTTGCTATGACCCTTTTTTTCTTCTAATAAAATACTTTTTGGAACTAAAAGCTGATCATTGTAAACCCCCTGTCAGTGGTAAATGGTCTGCCTCATCCCTGGAACTGATACATTCTGCTGCAGAGTTTTTATAAAACAGATTTACTGGCTAGATCACCAGATGAATATAGAAGAAATCCTGAAAAAGAAAACTAATACTGTATAGTCCTAACTTTTGTATCCTATATGGTAAGTTGTACATTACACACTATAGGCCTTAATGATTTTTCACCCATTTCCTCCCAGCTGGACATTTTATATTGGATGATGTGATTGGAGCACAGACTTTTACATGGTGATAATAATGTGATAACATCCTCCAACTTTGGACCCTTAAACAGAAAGTGATAATGAGGGAGGAGTCAATACCCCAATGATGGTGGTCTTCAGGATCAGTCCAGTCTTCATCTTGGTTGTTCTCCCCCCATCCTCACTCTCTGACCTCTGGTGGGGCTCAGCCCCGCTGTTCTTCATGACTAAATCATGGACTAAATAAGGAAGTGCAGTACTTCTTGTGTTGGGAAGATGGCGATGAGTGATAGAGGGGGTGGGGACCCTCGTCCTATAATCCCCTCATCACTGTCCCTCCTATAAAAGACAGTTCTGGTTGTTTCCTCACTCTCTGACTAAGGTCCATGAATAAAGAAATGACCTGGTAGGAGATCAGAGGAGCCATTTCCTAGTTACCTTGAGGGTGGAATTGTAAGCTCCTTAGAGACCAAGCTTCCTGATGTGGGCGGAGTCCTGGTTTGGAGGAACCGATCGGCTCCTGTCTAGTAATCCTCTTTGTCTTTGTATTTTAGTCCATGGCCGGGAGATGAGGAAAACCTCCGAGGATTGTCTCACTTTGTCTCCAGACTGGAAAGTAGAAGATGAGGACATCACACAGTATAGTCCAGGAGAAAACCCGGCTCCCTCCAATGTCCATCCGGCACCACCCAGTGTAGATGGACCATCGGATTCCTCGTATCCTGAGGAACCTCAGACTGTGTGGGACCGGGCCGGCCTTCCAACAGGGAAAAGCTTCTCCTGTACTGAGTGCGGGAAATGTTTCCATTATAAATCCCAACTTAATAGGCATAAAAGATGTCACACGGGGGAGAAGCCGTATTCCTGTCCTGAGTGCGGGAAATGTTTTTCAGATACGTCCAGTCTTTACAGACATCAAAGATCTCACACGGGGGAGAAGCCGTATTCCTGTTCTGTGTGCGGGAAATGTTTTTCACAGAAGTCCGATCTTTACACACATCAGAGATCTCACACAGGGGAGAAGCCGTATTCCTGTCCTGAGTGCAGGAAATGTTTTTCAGACAAGTCCAATCTTTACACACATCAGAGAACTCACACGGGAGAGAAGCCATATTCCTGTCCTGAGTGCAGGAAATGTTTTTCACAGAAGTCTCATCTGTACAGACATCAGAGATTTCACACGGGGGAGAAGCCTTATTCCTGTCCTGAGTGCGGGAAATGTTTTGCACAAAAATCAGATCTTGTCAAACATGAAAGGTCTCACACCGGTGAGAAGCCGTATTCTTGTCCTGACTGTGGGAAATGTTTTTTAAATAAGTCCAGTGTTTACACACATCAAAGATCTCACACAGGGGAGAAGCCGTATTCCTGTCCTGAGTGTGGGAAATGTTTTTCAGTGAAGTCCCATCTTTCAAGACATCAGAGATCTCACATGAGGAGAAGCCACTTCCCTGTCCTGAGTGAGAGAAATTTTCCTCACTGAAGTCCTGTCCTCCTGTACATCAGGGGTCCCACACAACAGGTGTATTAGTGCCTTGGGTGCGGGAAATGTCTTCGAGATGAATGTTGCTGGACATCCCAGCTCTCATGTGGGGAAGAAGCACACCCTGATATACACCTCAGATATACTCCATGGCTGATCTTCATCATGGAAGAAACAGTCCATAAGGAGATCAGAGGTCCCCAAAGACATGGATGAAGTGTGGGACCGGGTCAGCCATTGATATCAGGAGAAGAGTAAAAATGGAGTCCTGCCCTGTGATTGGCTGAGTACATTTTGTGGTGGGAGATTTCACAAACACTTGGAGGTCTGTATAAAAATAAATATTTCTACCTCCTGTATACCGGACACTTCCCCCCCTTCCTGCCCAGGCTGACTGGTAACTATCAGCGCTCACTTTGAATGACAATTACACAGTCATGCAACATTGTACTCAAATTATATTTTTGTAATTTTTTCACACAAATAGATATTTATTTTGGTGGTATTTAAACACCACTTTTTACCATTTTTGCTTGTTTCCTGTTTTTACAAATAAATGGTCTTTCCTTATAAATGTAGACAAAGGTGTATTCTGCGCCATTTCTTGGGTACAATAACCCCAATCAGTGTCTATGATTCAGTGTGTAGGAGAGTTATAGAGTCTACAAACTATGGGATAGATGTCTGAAAATCCATCATGTCTGATGACGGCAGATCTCATTTCTGAGGATCAAAAACACCAGAACGGTACAAATTGTCAGAACTTTATCTGTGAGGAAATAATCCGTATACAATTCATGGAAACAGGCGGGATCTGGAATGAAGGAGATTCCCTACTAATTCTCACAAAGTAACCGACATCCCAGTTCTGTATTTGTGATAATTGGAAGATGAAATAAAACACAATAATGTGCAAAAATATATATTTATTAATAATATAAATCAGTACAAAATGGGGATGAAATATAATAGGTGATGATAAATAATAAACAATACAAGATAACAGTACAATGATCTAATCCACAATAATGGGGAGAAATACAAGCCAGCAATTACTTCCAAATATTAATGAATTACATCCAACTGTCTGGAAATGTCGTGTAAGAAATCAGTAACTCAGCAACATGTGACAACAGATATACAAATCCCCCCCGTGATCTCTCTACAGCCAGATATTCAACGCTCAACGTGTACCTTGCCATGACTTGATCTGGAATCCCATACACAGGCCAATCCAATCCGCTTACAATCTGAGATGAAGATGTAATGTTACATGAAGTAGTCTGCCTTGTCATATATATACTGTATACATCCGGATAAACCATTGACTAGAAGCCAGAATCAGCTTCAGGGATATGTAAAATCAATCTTCCCCAGAGGAGTGAAATGATAATAATTTATACTGCAGGTAAAATGACGTCACATCCCCTCCTGTGCTCACCAGAACCGTTATCGGACTAAACAATGTATCTGGAGATATAAGGGGAGTACAAGTTATCCGAGGAAAATGAAAGTTCTAGTTCCCAATATGGACTGTATGGTGTCAGTGATGTCAGCTTTCAGTGCGCTCACTTCAGGGGGTGTCTGTGTCCGTCTGTTGCCCCTTGTCTCCTGTCTTGTGAGGTCTTGTTTTGTGATGTGTGTCCTCTTCTCTGTCCGTCTCTTACTTTTATCCCTCCAAATAAAACCTAGGCGGGCAAAGCTCATCTCTCCTCACAATGACGTCAGACTAGGTGCTATTTTCTCTACTAATTGATTTCAGTGACCTGAAGGGGGCAGTATAGGATGAGGAATTCTCTGACATGTCTTCTGGAACATGACAAGGGTTGACCTTTAACCTCGGCTGGTAAGGACATGACTACCTTAGAGAGAACTGCTTTTCTGGCAGGTTTGGTGTCACACAGACTGGTACCCATGTCACTGCTAATAATGTATTACTGAAAGTGGTTGTAAACCTAAAAAACACAAATCCGTCTAATCCTGCAGTTGGGTAGATTTTACCTTTACTGAGCCATTCAGCTTAGTCTGGTATCTTGAAGCAATCCCTTTCTCCAGAAATCCCACCTGATCTTCTGAGCAGAATAAATCTGACACCAGCAGAAATATGGTGTCACCATTCCCCTTCTCCTGTGAGTGACAGGCTGTGCTGAGGAGGAGACCAGTATGAGCCTCCATGTAATACACTGCAAGGGGTGGGGGAGGGGGTGTCCTCTCCATGCTGGTCTCTGCCTTCACAGGATCCACAACTCAGCATTCATCAGCACCAGTGATTGTTCTTGAGCCGAGGCTGGAGGGGGGTATAACTGGGGGATTGTGTGACATCACATCTCCGCCTACTATTCTCTGGTCCTAAGCCACGCCCACAGACCAGCAGTTTTTGGAGGGTGGAGACAAGCTAAAGGAACATTTTTCTGAGGTACACTCACAGCTGTATGGATGTTTACATTAAAATGTATTCATTTATGGAAAAAAGTACATTTTTTTTAAATATTTGGGGTTTACAACCACTTTAAGTGATTCTGGAAAAAACAAATCTACCTAAATATCCTACAAAAAGATGAGGTCATTATACTGAGACTTCTTATCTCACGTCTTCTGTAACATAACAACGTTGTCATACAATGAACTCAAACTGATACTTTATAATGTTACAAACAGAATATCCCCAATATATCAATATGTATTCATTGTTAAACCATTTCATATAAATATATGTATGTGGAGATGGAATATAGTAATATAAACCTGGATGACATAAGTAAGCAAGCATTCACTTCATGTAATACTAATAATAATACAAGTGACATTGTTGGATCAGATATTCCTGTCACATAATAATAACACCATATACAATGTAAGGTATAATATGCACTCTTTCCAGAGGATCATGGGAAATAATCATTGTGACCAGTTCTTGTGTCCTTTGTTCCATCTAGACATGGACTCATCCATTTATCTTACCACTTGGTGTCATGTCTAGTCTTCATCTTGTAGCCGTCTGATACCACCATACCTCCCCCCAGATTTATAACCTGGGAACATAAGCTGTAACCACCTTGGAATGCTCTTAGAATCTGTGTTCAGAAACCATGAAATAGAATATACAGAACAAAATGGCTTCCAGCATGTCCATGTAGAGATGATAAGTTCAGCCTTCCTGTTTCATTCTGTGAGCCCAGAACAGTTCCGCCAACCTGGTAATCTACAATTGGCTCATAACCCTGTGGACTGGTAACCTGTAGGCACCTGCTGATCTACGATTGGCTCATAACCCTTTGGACTGGTAACCTGTAGGCACCTGCTGATCTACGATTGGCTCATAACCCTTTGGACTGGTAACCTGTAGGCACCTGCTGATCTACGATTGGCTCATATCCCTGTGGTGTGGTAACCTGTAGGCACCTGCTGATCTACGATTGGCTTATAACCCTATGGGGTGGTAACCTGTAGGCACCTGCTGATCTACGATTGGCTTATAACCCTGTGTGGTGGTAACCTGTAGGCACCTGCTGATCTACGATTGGCTCATATCCCTGTGGGGTGATAACCTGTAGGCACCTGGTGATCTATGATTGGCTTATATCCCTGTGGGGTGGTAACCTGTAGGCACCTGGTGATCTATGATTGGCTCATATCCCTGTGGGGTGGTAACCTGTAGGCACCTGCTGATCTATGATTGGCTCATACTCCTGTGTATCCTGATCAGATGATGATTGCAGCACTCCCAATGTTGTTCATGTAATGGAGTGCACAGTGTGTTCCATCCAAGAAGGGCAGCAAGGTAGAAGCCGGCAATTACAGGCCAGTGAGTCTAACATCGGTGGTAGTCAAGTTAATGGAATCACTCCTGAAAGGAAGGATCATTGATCATCTAAAAACACACAACTTGCTGGATCCAAAGCAGCATGGATTTACTGAGGGCAGACCATGGCAGACTCATCTGATTGGACTTTTTGAGTATATTACCAATGTTTTGGACCAGGGTGGTGCTGTGGACACGGCCTATCTTGATTCCAGCAAGGCATGTAATACAGTTCCACATAATGATCTAATACAGAAGTTGGACAAGCTAGGACTTAGCCCTTGGGTAGTTCAGTGGATATGCAGTTGGATAAATGATAGATAGCAGAGTGTGGTTGTAAATGGGGATCACTCAGAACAGAGAGCAGTCACTAGTGGTGTACCCCAAGGTTCTGTACTGGGAGCTGTTCTATGTAATCTATATGTAAGTGGTTGTTGGGTAAGGGGATGTAAAGGGTTGTTGGGTAAGGGGATGTCTCTTTGCTGATGACACACAAGGTGTGTAATAAGGAGGATATCCCTGGAGGTGTCTGTAACATGGAACAGGATCTGGCATTGCTGGAAGATTGGTCAGAGAAGTGGAAATTGCAGTTCAATGTTTCTAAATGTAACATAATGCACCTAGGGAAAAAGAATCCCTTGAGAGAGTACAACATGGGGGTTATATTGCTTGATAGCACTTCAGAAGAAAAGGATTTGGGGTACTTATTTAGATCTTTATATCACTAAAGGGGTCACCGGCAGGAGGAAGGAGGTCCCGATTCCCCTATATAGGTCTTTATATTACTAGAGGGGTCACCAGCAGGAGGAAGGAGGTCCTGATTCCTCTATATAGATCCTATCACTAGAGGGGTCACCGGCGGGAGGAAGGAGGTCCTGATTCCTCTATATAGATCCTATCACTAGAGGGGTCACCAGCAGGAGGAAGGAGGTCCTGATTCCTCTATATAGATCCTATCACTAGAGGGGTCACCGGCGGGAGGAAGGAGGTCCCGATTCCTCTATATAGATCCTATCACTAGAGGGGTCACCGGCGGGAGGAAGGAGGTCCCGATTCCTCTATATAGATCCTATCACTAGAGGGGTCACCAGCAGGAGGAAGGAGGTCCCGATTCCTCTATATAGATCTTTCTATCACTAGAGGGGTCACCAGCAGGAGGAAGGAGGTCCCGAATCCTCTATATAGATCTTTATATCACTAGAGGGGTCACCAGCAGGAGGAAGGAGGTCCTGATTCCTCTATATAGATCTATCACTAGAGGGGTCACCAGCAACCTCATGTAGAATACTGTGTCCAGTTCTGGAGACCTCACTTACATAAAGGTATTGATAAGATAGAACGAGTCCAGAGACGGGGAATACAAATAGTGATATCAGGAGAGACTTCAGGAACGTAACATGTCCAGTCTGGAGGAGAGAAGGGAAAGGGGAGACATGACTGAAACCTTTACATACAACAAGGGAGTGAAGAAGGTTCAGGAGGGCAGGATTTTCAATATGAAACCAAAATGAAGAACACGAGGACATGACCTCCAACTAACTGGAGGAAAGTTCACAACTAATCTCAGAAAGTATTATTTTACTGAAAGAGTAGTTGATGCTTGGAGTGAACTTCCAGCAGAGGTAGTGAGCCAGTGACAAATCACAGAGATCATCACAATAGTACACAATGAATGGCTATGAATGAAAGCCATTCATTGTGTACAACTGTCATGTGATCACTGTGATTGGTCATAGCAATCACATGGTACTGGGCTGGCATGGTACAATGATCTATCATCTGGCGGACACAGCAGGTGACATATCAGGATACAGCAGAGCCACTAGACTTGGAGGACTTCATATGATGTCCACCCAGGATGGGAGAGATCCCGCTCAGCTGTCATTCTGCTATAGGCCTGGTGGGAAGCAGTTCATTACAGGGGACACTGTACAGGTTCTATATGTAGTCTCGGGGTCCCTGTGGAAGTCCATGTGAGGACATTCCTACCTATGATAAATGACAGGCTAAACCCACCTGGAGACCTGGGGACAATGTACAAGTTCTATATGTAGTCTGGGGGTCCCTGTGGAAGTCCATGTGTGGACATTTCTACCTATGATAAATGACAGGCTAAACCCACCTGGAGACTTTCTCCACACCTGGAGTGTGCTGAGTTCTTGGAGAACGTCTACACAGTGTTTCCAGATTGGCTTTATCACCCCAACGAGCTCGCTCCAGTTCATGGATGTCATCATTATGTTTGGAGGATCTCACCAGTCAGGAGCCTTTCCTGTCATCCTACATGTTCCCTTCTGAGGATTGTTCTATCCTTCCAAACAAATGTATGAAATCATGGATGAGTCCTCCTTCTATGTGATCTAGAAGATCTTCAATCACAATGTCTTTATGGATGAAGTGGATGGCCCAGTTTATATATTATTTATTGCTTTACAGCTTTATTCCCTCCAGGATTCATTCTTTATTTATAGAACCATTCAAGGAAGTGTTCTTACTGTGAGAGATCTCCACCACCATTCCTCTGTGACCATTACATCCTTGTCATTTATGTCTAACATCCTCATTATGAGTGGATTGAGATATATTTTTATACTTTAGGATGTATTTTTGCATTTTTTTTACCCAAAAAGATCTGTTTTGGAGGTCTCTGTTTTATTATGTATTTTGTTTGTATCTTGTGTTCTGTGTCTTTAAGACTTTTCTATCTGTAGTAAAATATATTATATAAACAGTTGGTTGCATAAGAGTTAGGTTTATTGTTTCTTACTTTTTTTAGTTCTTTTTGAACTTCCCTGGTATCTCTGTAAGGTAGATACAATGCAGGAATGTTATTAGGGGATGTTTCTCGGGGCTGCAGTTCCTACGAAATCCACAAGATGGTGACCTCATTTCTCCCCAGACAGGAAGTCTCCATGGAATACAGACAGGAAGTGATGTCAGGTACAGACAGGAAGTGATGTCAGGTACAGGCAGGACATTCCGAGAGGTGAGTTGGGAGGAAGCAGATCGGAGACATTTGTGGACGTGGCAGCAGAGGAGGTAATAAGTTGTTATTTCCTATTTACACCCAGTAACTCCCCTTCATGTCCATCCTCTTCCTCCATAGTCACGTCCGTCCTCTTCCTCCATAGTCATGTCTGTCCTCTTCCTCCATAGTCACGTCCGTCCTCTTCCTCCATAGTCACGTCCGTCCTCTTCCTCCATAGTCACGTCCGTCCTCTTCCTCCATGGTCACGTCCGTCCTCTTCCTCCATAGTCACATCCGTCCTCTTCCTCCATAGTCACGTCCGTCCTCTTCCTCCATAGTCACGTCCGTCTTCTTCCTCCATGGTCACGTCCGTCCTCTTCCTCCATAGTCATGTCCGTCCTCTTCCTCCATAGTCACTGTGACGTCTTTTATCTCCAGCAGATGATGATACACACATATATAGTGTGGGAACCCAGATGAACCCCTTCAGGGGCAGAACATTCCCCCACTTCCGGGGCCGGAACATTCTCCTCATTGTGGAGATAAATTCTAGTAATATGGTCCTCTAAACAAACAGCACTGACAATAAATAGACAAGACAAGGACCATCCTGACCATACATGGCCTACAAAGGGCAATGATGACACTACACAGGCAGCCAATGGGCAATCATTACACTATGCAGCCAACACAATGATGGAGTGCCGGGGTCAGGAGTATGGAGCATAGAGCCCCTTACATTGCTGGGCAGGAGGAAGGAAACATTCCCCAGCCAGCCATGAAGAATATGTTCCATCATTGGTGTCAGAGGGAGGGAAATACTGAGGGTTCTGAGGGAAGTAGTGGAGCTGAGAAGCTGTGAGGGTTTAGTAAAGCTGAAAGACTTTAGGGCCTCTGAAGGGGGAATCTGGGACCTTTTAGGGGGTAGTCAGGCTGCAGGGCTTTGGGGGAATAGGGGGCTGGAGGGCTCAGGGGACTCAGAAGGAGGGGAGGTCTCTGGGTCTGTGGTGCCCCCCACACCTGTACTTTTTTTTCCGACCTTACAGAACCGGCAATCTTAACCATCTTATTGTCTCACTGGTCATGTGACATGTTCTGGAATATCAAGTAACATAGAGAAGGACATTCCTTCACTCAGTGAGCACTTGTTCTTAGAGGAGTCCTGTTTCAGATGCAAACCAGTTCAGAAAGAAACCCAACAGAGAAAAGGGAATTTCTGATCCGACAGGCCAAGAGGGTTCCAGGTCCTTCAAGATGTAACAAACAATAAACAGTCCAAACTAAATGTCTTCCCATGGGGGGAGTAGTCCTTACATGTCCAGCAACCCTCCTATTCCCCCCTCACATCCACATCCTATTATTGTGTGACCAATACCATCCAAATCATTCTTACTTTCATTTCCCAAAGTTATCCGTCTACAAGGAGACCTGTATAGATCACATGATGGCACCAATGAGGATGGAGGAGGACCGGAGTCACATGACTGAGAAGATACTAAACCTCACCCTGGAGATCATCTACCTGCTGACCGGAGAGGTGAGGAGGATTCTGGGAGGTCACATGACATCACTCTCATCTCTATTAATAAAACACAGACCTGACCAGAGAGGTGAGGAGGATTCTGGGAGGTCACATGATATCACGCTTATCTCTATTAATAAAACACAAACCTGACCGGAGAGGTGAGGAGGATTCTGGGAGGTCACATGACATCACTCTCATCTCTATTAATAAAACACAAACCTGACCGGAGAGGTGAGGAGGATTCTGGGAGGTCACATGACATTACTCTTATATCTATTAATGAAACAGCCCTGACCGGAGAGGTGAGGAGGATTCTGGGAGGTCACATGACATCACACAGACCTGACCGGAGAGGTGAGGAGGATTCTGCGAGGTCACATGACATCACTCTCATCTCCATTAATAAAACAGACCTAACTGGAGAGGTTAGGAGGATTCTGGGAGGTCACATGACATCACACAGACCTGACCGGAGAGGTGAGGAGGATTCTGGGATTCTAACATGATATTCCTATTGGTTCCTCAATACAGAGATTTCCTCTTCTGAAGTCAGGTGATCATATGACCATCACAGTGCCTCCATGTGACTCCCTAAACCCTGAGAGACACAACATGCAGAAGATTCTAGAAGTCACCAAGAAGATGATGGAGCTGCTGACAGGAGAGGTGAGCGGTGCCGGGAATTCTGGGACATTCTCCAGTAACAGACAAGGGATGTGTCTGGATGGTGACTGTATCATTGTGTGTGTCAGGTTCCTATAAGGTGTCAGGGTGTCACTGTCTATTTCTCCATGGAGGAGTGGGAGTATTTAGAAGGACACAAGGATCTCTACAAGGACGTCATGATGGACAATCAGCAGACTATGGGTTTTGTGAAGATTGTAAGGAAGGAATTTCCCCGGAATGAGACGATATTGAAGCTCACCCTGGAGATCCTCAGCCTGCTGACTGGAGAGGTGAGTGTAATGAAGGGGTTAAATAAAGAAAAAAATCCTCTTGTGCTGCCAAACCTAATATGAGGAACTAAGAGTGTCTGCAAACACCAAACTGCGTTCCCACAACACTACAAAATAAATGGAGAGATAAATAGTGCTGCGCTACTCACTAAAACTAACCATAAAGTAAACACCTGACAGAGCCCCTAACTAAGGTGATAGAAGTGCATACCTAGAGAACCAGCAAACACAAGGGAAGGAAAAGATCCAAAAACAATGGATGTCCTGCTAGGCCACACCAAATGTGAACAAACCAATGAGTGCAACTTCAACAAATGTGCAAATAGATAGTCTGAGTAATATATATCAAGGCATAAATAATAATATATATAACAAAGCACACAAAATATAAAGATAATAATATTCCATTAAACACCCGGCTGAGCCCTCAACACAGTGACAGTCTGTGAATAAATGTCTGTAAATGCAGGAAAAATCAAGATCTGTAATGCAGAATAATCTTCAAATCAGCAGATATTCCACATGTGACTTGGAAGAATCCTCCACCAGCGAGCGTGCACGCTCCTCTCCCATTTTCATCTCGGAATATATGTAAAATGTGCTTTAATATCAACCCAAAATCCAGCCAGCTCTCCTCTGTAAGTACTTTACTGGCTCCTCCAATTCCTCATCAGAAATCCGTGTTCAAAAAAAATCAGAGGACATCTCATAGTGTAATACTTCATGTTTAATGTATAAAAACCGGGTATAGAATGCTCAAAATTGGGCCAGCAGACCCATACAAGCATTGGTAATAACATACACAGGAACAGGTGTACCAAGATGGCGGCCACCGTCTGACCAGAAATGATGTCATCACACTTTCTTCATTACATAATGAATCATGTGACTTCCTCAGGGACATGGATTCCTGATGGGGAATGGGAGGAGGAGCCAGTAAAGTACTTGCAGAGGAGAGCTGGTTGGATTTCAGGTTGATATTAAAGCGCATTTGATCTATATATATGTTTTGGACTTGTTGTTTTATTTTGTTTTTTGTCTGAGTATAGATCTATGTTTGTCCCAAGCATGTTTGATGATATTTGCTGTTGACTGGCTCACTACCTCTGCTGGAAGTTCACTCCAAGCATCAACTACTCTGTCAGTAAAATAATTCTGAGATTAGTTGTGAACTTTCCTCCAGTTAGTTGGAGGTCATGTCCCGTGTTCTTCATTTTGGTTTCATGTTGAAAATCCTGCCCTCCTGAACCTTATTCACCCCCTTTATGTATTTAACAGTTTCAGTCATGTCTCCCCTTTCCCTTCTCTCCTCCAGACTGGACATGTTAAGTTCCTGAAGTCTCTCCTGATATGTTCTATCCCCCCCAGACCTTTCACCATTTTTGTTCCCCGTCTCTGGACTCGTTCTATCTTATCAATATCTTCATGTAAGTGAGGTTTCAGAACTGGACACAGTATTCTACATGAGGTCCAACTAAAGATCTACTGTATATAGAGGAATCAGGACCTCCTTCCTCCCGCCGGTGACCCCTCCAGTGATATAAAGATCTATATAGAGGAATCGGGACCTCCTTCCTCCTGCCGGTGACCCCTCCAGTGATATAAAGATCTATATAGAGGAATCGGGACCTCCTTCCTCCTGCCGGTGACCCCTCTAGTGATATAAAGATCTATATAGAGGAATCAGGACCTCCTTCCTCCTGCCGGTGACCCCTCTAGTGATATAAAGATCTATATAGAGGAATCGGGACCTCCTTCCTCCTGCCGGTGACCCCTCTAGTAATATAAAGATCTATATAGAGGAATCAGGACCTCCTGCCGGTGACCCCTCCAGTGATATAAAGATCTATATAGAGGAATCAGGACCTCCTTCCTCCCGCCGGTGACCCCTCCAGTGATATAAAGATCTATATAGAGGAATCAGGACCTCCTTCCTCCCGCCGGTGACCCCTCTAGTGATGTAAAGATCTATATAGAGGAATCGGGACCTCCTTCCTCCCGCCGGTGACCCCTCTAGTGATATAAAGATCTATATAGAGGAATCGGGACCTCCTTCCTCCCGCCGGTGACCCCTCTAGTGATATAAAGATCTATATAGAGGAATCAGGACCTCCTTCCTCCTGCCGGTGACCCCTCTAGTGATATAATGATCTATATAGAGGAATCGGGACCTCCTTCCTCCTGCCGGTGACCCCTCTAGTGATATAAAGATCTATATAGAGGAATCGGGACCTCCTTCCTCCCGCTGGTGACCCCTTTAGTAATATAAAGATCTATATAGGGGAATCGGGACCTCCTTCCTCCCGCCGGTGACCCCTCTAGTAATATAAAGATCTATATAGAGGAATCAGGACCTCCTTCCTCCCGCCGGTGACCCCTCTAGTGATATAAAGATCTATATAGAGGAATCAGGACCTCCTTCCTCCCACCGGTGACCCCTCTAGTGATATAAAGATCCATATAGAGGAATCAGGACCTCCTTCCTCCCACCGGTGACCCCACTAGTAATATAAAGATCTATATAGAGGAATCAGGACCTCCTTCCTCCTTTATGGACCCCTCTAGTTATGCATTCTAGAATTCTATTCGCTTTCCCCACTGTTTGCTCATTTTGCAATCATCTGAAATAAGTACCCAAGTCCTTTTCCTCTGTAATGTTTGCCAACACTGTACCCCCATGTTGTTCACTCCCAAGGGATTATTTTTCCCTAGGTGCATTATGTTACATTTAGAAACATTGAACTGAAATTTCCACTTTTTTGACCAATCTTCTAGCAATGCCAAATCCTGTTCCATGTTACAGACACCTCCAGGGATATCCTCCTTATTACACACCTTTGTGTCATCAGCAAAGAGACATCCCCTTACCCAACAACCCTTTAGTTCTATCCCTTACATATAGATTACATATAGAACAGGTCCCAGTACAGAGCCTTGGGGTACACCACTAGTGACTGCTCTCTGTTCTGAGTGAACCCCATTTACAACCACACTCTGGTATCTATCCTTTAGCCAGCTGCACATCCACTGAACCACCCAAGGGCTAAGTCCTAGCTTGTCCAACTTCTGTATTAGATCATTATGTGGAACTGTATCACATGCCTTGCTGGAATCAAGATATTCTATGTCCACAGCACCACCCTGGTCCAAATCATTGGTAATATAGTAAAAAAAAATCCAATCAGATGCCATGATCTGCCCCCAGTACAGCCATGCTGCTTTGGATCCAGCAAGTTGTGTGTTTCTAGATGATCAATGATCCTTCCTTTCAGGAGTGATTCCATTAACATGACTACCACCGATGTTAGACTCACTGGCCTGTAATTGCCGGCTTCTACCTTGCTGCCCTTCTTGTGGATCAGTACAATATTAGCTGTCCGCCAGTCATGGGGAACTTCTCCTGTTAGAATAGATTGATTAAAAAGATCCATTACTGGTCCAACAACTAGACCTCGAAGTTCTCTGAGATCTCTGGGATGATCCATCAGGGCCCATTGATTTATTAACCTTTAACTGAGCCAATTCCTCTGCCTCTGTCTCCAGAAATCCTAAAAATGATCCATCATTACTGGAACCAATATGATCTCCCAACTTATTATTGTTAGTATAATGTATTTCTGAGAAGACGGAACAAGAGTCATTGTTTAAGTGGTTTGCTACATCCAGGTCTCCCCCAACACAGGTGTTGTGCCCAGATTTCATTTTAGTGATCCCATCGTATTTTTTCTATCACTAATGTACCTAAAAAAGGTTTTATCTCCTTTCTTCATAGATTTAGCAATTTCCTCCTCTTTCTGTGCTTTGGCAGCGCTGATAATGTGTTTGGCCTCCTTTTGTATATTTTTTTATCAGTTTTTTCTTCTGTTTATTCTTACTAACTTGCCTGACATATAATCTAGTTGCCTCCAGGATGGTAGACTCTAACAGTGCCCACTGATTACTTACTCCGGTCCTTTTACTCCAACCTTTTAACTCATTTTTTTAGAAATTCGCCCATTTCACCAAAATTTGTCTTTTTGGAATCTAAATCTTTTGTTTTTGATTTTTCAGTTCTTAATTTAATATCAAACCAAAGACATTGGTGATCACTAGAACCCAAGTTTTCTTCTACCTCAATATTAGACAGTTGATCCCCATTTGTCAGTATTAGGTCTAGAATATGATCACCTTGGGTTGGACTTTTTACTGTTTTAGAGAAGCCCCATTCAGTGCTTCCATGACATCCCTGCTACTGCTTGTAATAACAGTTTGATAATTCCAGTTAATGTCAGGCGTGGTGATGTCACTCTTAATGAAAACCTCCCCCTTCATTGCCATTTGAGTTATCTCATCAATCAAGAAGTCCTCCTAATCTTCAGCCTGTCCTGGGGGTCTGTATATGACACCAATTCAAAGGAAGATCCCTCTCTGGTTGGAAGGCAGACCCAGAGGGTTTCCAGTATTTCATTTGTTGTTTGAATTAATGTTCTCCTTATGCTATTTCTGACATATATGACAACTCCACCTCTCCTCCCCCCTTCTCTGTCTTTCCTGTATAGTGTATAGCCTGGTATAGTTCCCAGTCATCTGAATCCTTGAACCACGTCTCTGTAATTACAACAAGGTCCAAGTGGTCCCTAGACATAAGAGCTGTCAGCTCACAAGGCTTGTTGCCTAAACTCGGAGCATTAGTGCAATGACATGACAAGCACTGCCATCTACTGCTTTATGTTTACCAGCAAAAACTGTAACTGAAGTCACCCCATCAGCCCCGTCCTGAGCAACACCAACCTCACATTTGTTTCAGCCTGCTGGGGACAGAAATGATCCTCAACAATGACATCTCTGCCCCCAATTCTCAGTTTAAATGCATGTCCAAAAACCTCCTAAATTCCATAGTAAGGAGCTGAGCGCCCTTGTGTGAGGGATGCAGACCATCTCTATTGTACAGCTCAATGTCAGACCACCTGATGGCATCATGACTAACAGAACCAAAACCTTCAGCTTTGCACCAATCCTTTCACCAAACATTGGACTCTGCTATACCAAGTACTTCCTCTTGTTGTCCATTATGGACAGGTAAGACCTCTTTGTATCACACAGAACTGTACAGGAGTCATGAAGAAATCTACCGACAATGACACCAGAAGGAGATCTCATCGTATGACCACAAGATCCTCGAGAATCCAGAATCCCACCACCATCCCCCCACCTCCATTCCTGATCCCTACAAGACAGAAGACACAGAAGATTCTAGAAGTCACAGAGAAGATGATGGAGCTGCTGACAGGAGAGGTGAGCGGTGCCGGGAATTCTGGGACATTCTCCAGTAACAGACAAGGGATGTGTCTGGATGGTGACTGTATCATTGTGTGTGTCAGGTTCCTATAAGGTGTCAGGGTGTCACTGTCTATTTCTCCATGGAGGAGTGGGAGTATTTAGAAGGACACAAGGATCTCTACAAGGACGTCATGATGGACAATCAGCCGCCCCTCACATCACCGGGTAAGAGGAGACTTTATTGTAAAGGAGAGAGCAGTACGGAGGATCCACCTAGATCCCCCATCATCTGATAAACACATAGAAACAATGGATTCAGTCAGTGTGTGTGTTTCCTACAGATGGATCCAGTCATGGGAACCCACCAGAGAGATGTCCCCGTCCTCTGTATTCCCGGGATTCCACACAGGAAGGTCACACCATCCCTCACTATTACAAGGTTGGTGGGATGGAGCATCTAGAACATGGACTTGTGGAGGTGATGTGTGGATTTTTTATGTGATCTTATATTTTACAGATGATATTTTCTCTCATTTCCTTGATTTAGAGTGGAGATCCAATCGATATAGAATTTGAGGTGAAAGCAGAAGAAGAAGAGGCGTATGTGAGGGATGATCAGCAGTCTATGGAGGAGGATGGAATAACGGGGACATTTATAGAGGAGGACACTCCTACAGAGATCAGCACAGGTGGGTCATGAACACTAAATCCATTCCTCCACCCATACTGCTCACTGATTGGTCCAGAGTAGGGCGGGGACTGGGTGATATCAGCCTGTAATCCCCTGGTCACTTTCCTGAGCTGTGTTCCCCGTCCTGTATTCCTGGATTTCTCTGGGATAATCTTCCTTCTCTGTGCTGCAGACACAATTTATGTCTCTAGACTGGATTTATGGAGGTTCTGGGGTTCAGCTGGCAGCAAAATGTTGATGTTCACAATAGGTGTTGATTGACCTGGGACATGTGATTTGGGTCTTCTCCCCCTTATCCTGGGGCTAACAGGATCTCTGACAGAACATTTCTCCCAGGGTTCCTTGCTCTGTGGTTTGCTGGCTGTGCCGGGTGGAGGGATATGTCTGTAGTGTCTCAGACCCAAGTCACTGAGTGCAGTCTCAGGAGATGGGAGGCAGCGGTGTGGGACCTACATAGTTACATAGTTAGTCTGGCTGAAAAAAGACATTCCGTCTAGTTGAACCATTAAAAATAAAAGTTATAATCCGACACCCACAGCTGATCCACCAGAAGACAAAAACCCAGCAAAGCGCGATCCAATCTGCTCCTGCAGGGAAAACAATTCCTTCCTGACCCCCCGAGAGGCAATTGGATATTTCCTGGATCAACTTTCCCTATAAATGTTATATCCAGTTATATTCTGTGTATCCAAGAAAGAATCCAGGACTTTCCTACAGCAATCCCCCCCTTATGTATTATACATGGAGATCATATCCCCCCCTTATGTATTATACATGGAGATCATATCCCCCTTATGTATTATACATGGAGATCATATCCCCCCTTATGTATTATACATGGAGATCATATCCCCCCTTATGTATTATACATGGAGATCATATTCCCCCTTATGTATTATACATGGAGATCATATCCCCCTTATGTATTATACATGGAGATCATATCCCCCCTTATGTATTATACATGGAGATCATATCCCCCCTTATGTATTATACATGGTGATCATATCCCCCCTTATGTATTAAACATGGAGATCATATCCCCCCTTATGTATTATACATGGTGATCATATCACCCCTTATGTATTATACATGGAGATCATATCCCCCCTTATGTATTATACATGGAGATCATATCCCCCTTATGTATTATACATGGAGATCATATCCCCCCTTATGTATTATACATGGAGATCATATCCCCCTTATGTATTATACATGGAGATCATATCCCCCCTTATGTATTATACATGGTGATCATATCCCCCCTTATGTATTAAACATGGAGATCATATCCCCCCTTATGTATTATACATGGTGATCATATCACCCCTTATGTATTATACATGGAGATCATATCCCCCCTTATGTATTATACATGGAGATCATATCCCCCTTATGTATTATACATGGAGATCATATCCCCCCTTATGTATTATACATGGAGATCATATCCCCCTTATGTATTATACATGGAGATCATATCCCCCCTTATGTATTATACATGGAGATCATATCCCCCTTATGTATTATACATGGAGATCATATCCCCCCTTATGTATTATACATGGTGATCATATCCCCCCTTATGTATTATACATGGAGATTATATCCCCCTTATGTATTATACATGGAGATCATATTCCCCCTTATGTATTATACATGGAGATCATATCCCCCTTATGTATTATACATGGAGATCATATCCCCCCTTATGTATTATACATGGTGATCATATCCCCCCTTATGTATTATACATGGAGATTATATCCCCCTTATGTATTATACATGGAGATCATATTCCCCCTTATGTATTATACATGGTGATCATATCCCCCCTTATGTATTATACATGGAGATTATATCCCCCTTATGTATTATACATGGAGATCATATTCCCCCTTATGTATTATACATAGAGATCATATCCCCCCTTATGTATTATACATGGAGATCATATCCCCCCTTATGTATTATACATGGAGATCATATCCCCCCTTATGTATTATACATGGAGATCATATCCCCCTTATGTATTATACATGGAGATCATATCCCCCTTATGTATTATACATGGAGATCATATCCCCCCTTATGTATTATACATGGAGATCATATCCCCCTTATGTATTATACATGGAGATCATATCCCCCCTTATGTATTATACATGGAGATCATATCCCCCCTTATGTATTATACATGGAGATCATATCCCCCTTATGTATTATACATGGAGATCATATCCCCCCTTATGTATTATACATGGAGATCATATCCCCCTTATGTATTATACATGGAGATCATATCCCCCCTTATGTATTATACATGGTGATCATATCCCCCCTTATGTATTATACATGGAGATCATATCCCCCCTTATGTATTATACATGGAGATCATATTCCCCCTTATGTATTATACATAGAGATCATATCCCCCCTTATGTATTATACATGGAGATCATATCCCCCCTTATGTATTATACATGGAGATCATATCCCCCCTTATGTATTATACATGGAGATTATATCCCCCTTATGTATTATACATGGAGATCATATCCCCCCTTATGTATTATACATGGAGATCATATCCCCCCTTAATCTCCTCTTCTCAGTAGAGAATACATTCAGTTCCTCTAATCTTTCCTCATAGCTGATCTCCTCCATGCCTCGTATCAGTTTGGTTGCCCTTCTCTGTACTTCCTCCAGTTCCTCAATGTTCTTTGACCCCCCCAAATCCTTTTCCACCATTGACTCCCCCCCAGATCCTTCACCATTGACCCCCCCCCCAGATCCTTCACCATTGACACCCCCAGATCCTTCTCCACCATTGACTCCCCAGTTGTACCCCCCTAGTATGTATGATGCATATTCTTAGCCCCCAAGTGCAGAACCTTACATTTATCACCATTATCCCTCATTGGCCCCATAGTCCCCCAATTACACAGAGCATTGAGGTCGGCTTGTAAGTTGGAGACATCCTGTAAGGACGTTATTCCCCGGCACAGCTTGGTGTCATCTGCAAAGACTGGAATGGGATTTATAATCTCACACCCCATATTGTTTATACATATATTAAAAAGTAAGGGTCCCAACACTGAACCTTGGGGTACCCCACTAATAACACTGAACCTTGGGGTACCCCACTAATAACACTGAACCTTGGGGTACCCCACTAATAACACTGAACCTTGGGGTACCCCACTAATAACACTGAACCCTGGGGTACCCCACTAATAACACTGAACCTTGGGGTACCCCACTAATAACACTGAACCTTGGGGTACCCCACTAATAGCAGTGAACCCTGGGGTACCCCACTAATAACACTGAACCTTGCGGTACCCCACTAATAACACTGAACCTTGGGGTACCCCACTAATAACACTGAACCTTGGGGTACCCCACTAATAACACTGAACCTTGGGGTACCCCACTACTACCACTGAACCTTGGGGTACCCCACTAATAACACTGAACGCTGGGGTACCCCACTACTACCACTGAACCTTGGGGTACCCCACTAATAACACTGAACCTTAGGGTACCCCACTAATCACACTGAACCTTGGGGTACCCCACTAATCACACTGAACCTTGGGGTACCCCACTAATTAAACTGAACCTTGGGGTACACCACTAATAACACTGAACCTTGGGGTACACCACTGACACCCCTAGACCAATCAGAGTATGAATCATTAACCACTACTCTCTGAATACGATCTTTTAGCCAGTTTTCTATCCATTTACATTCAGATTTCTCTGTCCAAGTATACCACATCCACCGCCACCCCTCTGTCCAAGTATACCACGTCCACCACCACCCCTCTGTCCAAGTATACCACGTCCACCACCACCCCTCTGTCCAAGTATACCATGTCCACCGCCACCCCTCTGTCCAAGTATACCACGTCCACCACCACCCCTCTGTCCAAGTATACCACGTCCACCGCCACCCCTCTGTCCAAGTATACCACGTCCACCGCCACCCCTCTGTCCAAGTATACCACATCCCCCGCCACCCCTCTGTCCAAGTATACCACGTCCACTGCCACCCCTCTGTCCAAGGATTTGCTCACCTCCAATCTAAGCTGTTTCATGATGGTTTAATCCCAACTCACCTCTACATGTTGTCTACAGTAAACATTTAGGCTTCCACTGATTACAGAATACTAATACTGAGAGTCCTGACCCTTATACTATATAACTTGTACATTACATACTCCTGACCCCTGCACTATATATTCTGTTGTACATTACATACTCCTGACCCCTGCACTATATACTCTATACTGTACATTACATACTCCTGACCCCTGCACTATATACTCTATATTGTACATTACATACTCCTGACCCCTGCACTATATACTCTGTGTTGTACATTACATACACCTGACCCCTGCACTATATACTCTATGTTGTACATTACATACTCCTGACCCCTGCACTATGTACTCTATGTTGTACATTACATACTCCTGACCCCTGCGCTATATACTCTGTTGTACATTACATACTTCTGACCCCTGCACTATATACTCTATATTGCACATTACATACTCCTGACCCCTGCACTATATACTCTATGTTGTACATTACATACTCCTGACCCCTGCACTATATACTCTGTGTTGTACATTACATACTCCTGACCCCTGCACTATATACTCTATGTTGTACATTCCATACTCCTGACCCCTGCACTATATACTCTATGTTGTACATTACATACTCCTGACCCCTGCACTATATACTCTATGTTGTACATTCCATAGTCCTGACTTCTGCTCTCCCCCTCCCCCCATTGCTATATATACACATAATATGGATTCTCTTTTGTTCCCCCCATTTCCTCCCAGCTGGACATATTATATCGGATGATGTGATTGGAGCACAGACTTTTACATTCTCCAACTTTGGACCCTTAAACAGAAAGTGATAATGAGGGAGGAGTCAATACCCCAATGATGGTGGTCTTCAGGATCAGTCCAGTCTTCATCTTGGTTGTTCTCCCCCCATCTTCACTCTCTGACCTCTGGTGGGGCTCAGCCCCGCTGTTCTTCATGACTAAATCATGGAGTAAATAAGGAAGTGCAGTACTTCTTGTGTTGGGAAGATGGCGATGAGTGATAGAGGGGGTGGGGACCCTCGTCCTATAATCCCCTCATCACTGTCCCTCCTATAAAAGACAGTTCTGGTTGTTTCCTCACTCTCTGACTAAGGTCCATGAATAAAGAAATGACCTGGTAGGAGATCAGAGGAGCCATTTCCTAGTTCCCTTGAGGGTGGAATTGTAAGCTCCTCAGAGACCAAGCTGCCTGATGTGGGCGGAGTCCTGGTTTGTGGGAACCAATCAGCTCCTGTCTAGTAATCCTCTTTGTCTTTGTATTTTAGTCCATGGCCGGGAGATGAGGAAAACCTCTGAGGATTGTCTCACTTTGTCTCCAGACTGGAAAGTAGAAGATGAGGACATCACACAGTATAGTCCAAGAGAAAACCCGGCTCCCTCCAATGTCCATCCGGCACCACCCAGTGTAGATGGACCATCGGATTCCTCGTATCCTGAGGAACCTCAGACTGTGCGGGACCGGGCCGGCCTTCCAACAGGGAAGAGCTTCTCCTGTACTGAGTGCGGGAAGAGGTTAAGTTCTACATACCATCTTAATGTGCATAAAAGATCTCACACAGGGGAGAAGCCGTATTCCTGTCCTGAGTGCGGGAAATGTTTTTCACAGAAGTCCAATCTTTCCACACATCAGAGATTTCACACGGGGGAGAAGCCGTATTCCTGTCCTGAGTGCGGGAAATGTTTTTCACAGAAGTCCAATCTTTCCACACATCAGAAATCTCACACAGGAGAGAAGCTGTATTCCTGTCCTGAGTGTGGGAAATGTTTTTCAGACAAGTATTGTCTTCACACACATCAGACATCTCACATGGGGGAGAAGCCGTATTCCTGTACTAAGTGTGGGAAATGTTTTTCAGTGAAGTCCCGTCTTTTCACACATCAAAGATCTCACACAGGGGAGAAGCTGTATTCCTGTTTTGAGTGTGGGAAATGCTTTTCAGATAAGTATCATCTTTCCAGACATCAGAGATCTCACACAGGGGAGAAGCTGTATTCCTGTCCTGAGTGCAGGAAATGTTTTTCAGATAAGTATCATCTTTCCAGACATCAAAGATCTCACACAGGGGAGATTCCATATCCCTGTCCTGAGTGCAGGAAATGTTTTACACAGAAGTCACATCTTTACATACATCAGAGATCTCACACAGGGGAGAAGCCGTATTCCTGTCCTGAGTGTGGGAAATGTTTTTCAGTCAAGTCCAGTCTTCACACACATCAGAGATCTCACACAGGGGAGAAGCCGTATTCCTGTCCTGAGTGTGGGAAATGTTTTTCAGGCAAGTCCCATCTTCACACACATCAGAGATCTCACACAGGGGAAAAGCCGTATTCCTGTCCTGAGTGTGGGAAATGTTTTTCAGTCAAGTCTCGTCTTCACATACATCAGAGATCTCACACGGGGGAGAAGCCTTATTCCTGTCCTGAGTGTGGGAAATGCTTTTCAGTGAAGTCCAGTCTTCACATACATCAGAGATCTCACACAGGGGAGAAGCCTTATTCCTGTCTAGATTGTGGGAAATGTTTTTCAGACAAGTTCAGTCTTCACACACATCAGAGATCTCACACAGGGGAGAAGCCATATTCCTGTCCTGAGTGCGGGAAATGTTTTTTAACAAAATCCAATTTTTCCAAACATCAGAGATCTCACACAGGGGAGAAGCCATATTCCTTCCCTGAGTGTGGGAAATGTTTTTTAGCTAAGACCAGTCTTTCCATTCATCAGAGATCTCACACGGAGGAGAAGCCACTTTCCTGTCCTGACTGTGGGAAATGTTTTTCACTGAAGTCCAGTCTTTCCAACCATCAGAGATCTCACACGGGGAAGAAGTCTCACACAGGGTAGATGATGTATTCTTGTCCTGAGTGCGGGAAATGTTTTTCATGGAAGTTCAATCTTTACACACATCAGAAATGTCACACACTCAGAGATCTCACACAGAAATTCCTGTTCTGAGTGCGGAAAATGTTTTTCAGTGAAGTCTAGCCTTCACACACATCAGAGATCTCACACGGGGAGAAGCTGTATTCCTGTCCTAAGTGCGGAAAATGTTTTTCATGGAAGTCACATCTTCACACACATCAGAGATCTCACACAGGGGAAAAGCCATATTTCTGTCTGGAGTGCAGGAAATGTTTTTCACAGAATTCCCACCTTTATAGACATTAAAGATCTCACACGGGGGAGAAGCCGTATTCCTGTCCTAAGTGCTGGAAATGTTTTTCATGGAAGTCGCATCTTTCCAAACATCAGAGATCTCACATGGGGAAGCAGCCACTTTCCTGTACTGCGTGAGGGAAATGTTCCTCACTGAAGTCCTGTCTTCCTGTACATCAGGGGTCCCACACAACCCTGGAGGTGTATTAGTGTCTTCAGTGCAGGAAATGTCTTCTAGATGAATGTTGCTGGACATCCCAGATCTCATGTGGGGAAGAAGCACACCCTGATATACACCTCAGATATACACCATGGCTGATCTTCATCATGGAAGAAACAGTCCATAAGGAGATCAGAGGCCCCCAAAGACATGGATGAAGTGCAGTAAATGTCGGGGTGCAGAGTGGTCAGTAGATCCTGGAAATGAAGGACACAACTTCAGCCCTTCTTGGGTGTCGGAGTTGCGTTTCCTGATAATGATATAGCGGGTTACAGAGCTAGAAGCCGGGAGAGCCCAGATCTCGTTATCGGGGAACTTTACACAGACAACAAGAACTTCTGAAGTTGATGTCCTTCATTTCAAGGCTCTACAAAACAGTGGTGACCCCGAAGCGTCTCTCTGTCTTCAGTCCATCCTTCTCCCATCCCCCAACAGGAGGGAAGGAGAACTCTGCCCCAAACTAGGGGGGAACTTTCCTCTCATTATTTCCCTTGGCTTCTGTGTGGGTTTGGGTGGTTGGAGGAGTGCGGCACGAGAGGGAACACAGCTTGTTGTTCTATGTCTACATATGGGGTCTGGGTAGAGGGGATCCACCGGAAAATATTTCTACTCTTTGATTTTGTGCAAATCGTTTCTGTTTTCACTTTGAAGGGCGATATTATGTGTGGTTTGTAAAAGGGATTGGCCCAATAGATACCGCCCCACTTAGAGAATAGATGAACTACTATGACCAGCATTCATTCAGCCATGTCAGCCAGTCATCTATAGATATGAGAATCATGAGAAGATCCCTAGATGGATCTATAGACATGGAGGAGGGTGTGCAGCTTTGTAGAGTTGTCATTCCTACTATAGTCCTTGATGTGGGACTTCTCTTGTCCTCATTACATTGGAGGACAGAAACTCTTCCATTGTGACATTTATTCCCGAGCTCTCCCAGAATCCCTCAGCTTGGAATAATGGCCGCTGTGTCTGCAGAAACGTAGAGAATACTTCCATATACCGCGTCTCTTCATCTTGTTCATCCTTCTCGTTGGCAGAATAATGACATCTCAGCTAGACTGGAGGATGTGGGGACCACCACGGGATTATTTGGTGTTTGTAATCACCCCCCCCCCTTGTTTCTGCACTGAGGGGTCCCGGCTTCCATTCCTTCTCTATACACAGAACTAAATACTTCAGTTGGGGAGAAGTTTGTCCCTTGCGGGACTTGAGATCTGAAAATGACCCTTGTCTATTATTTGATATAATAACTCCCATGGTTCAATCCGGGGAAACGATGAGAATATGATCTTCCTCATAGAAATTCTAACAAATTGCAACATTTTCCATTTTAAGTCAAAATTCATTTAAAATTGTTCCCCATTCACACAGAAGGAATGTACATGCTTTGTCACTGAGCGCACTGCTAGACAAAGGGTTTATCAATAGACCCCTAAATGTCAGGAGATATATTATATTATATCATATTGTATTATATTATATTGTATCATATTGTATTATATTGTATTATATTGTATCGTATTATATCATATTGTATTATATTATAGTATATAAAGACGGGAAGTATGGAGCAGATAAATGAACAGACCTCCTAGCAATGTCATTACCAGGGTGCAGCTAGGGGGAGCTCTAATGTTTAGAGTCGAACACAGGAGAGTGATTCCTTCTAGCTCATATAGACATACAACAATTATAGTGAAATGAGACTTTTGAGACACATTATACATTGTAGCGCCCTCCTAGTACAGCCAGGGGGAGCTACACCCTAATGGTTAGCAGCTCAGGTGTGATAGCCAGAGGGGTCAAATTGTGGTCAGGGCTGAGGGACTCTGTAGGCCAGTCCCTCTGGGATTCCCCTGTTTTGAACCTTTTGGAAGAGGGCCTTGGAGGAAGTGGGCGGATCTGAGGAGCCAGCCAGGCTGCACTCTTCAGGGATTTCAGCCAATCCCCAACAGAAGGCTTGACAAGGGGCTGGGACTCCCTTAATAGTGTAAGATCCTGCTCAGTAGTAGGAGTGGGGAGTGGAGTGTGAGCAGTCAGGTGGAAGATGTGAGGCTGGAGGAAGGAGGCCTAGTGGGATGGGTCCTGCCTGTAAGCCTGGAGTTGGAGAGGAGGAAAGTTTGGAGGCCACTGGCCTCCTGAGAGAGGACCATCTGTATGGCAGGGATGGAGCAGCCCAGCTGATAGGACTGGTAGCAGCAGCCAACCCACAAGTGGTACAGGAGAGGATCTGAGTGAGTACACCTGCACCCCCTGGGCAGATATGAGAAGCACTCTGGTGGTTATCCAGATTAGCCCCCTACTAGTGACTGTTCACCTCAATTAAAGGGACAGGAGCCACATCCCTTCTCTGGAAGAAGTCTCCAGATTGCTGGGTGAAGAGGAGTTCATCTAGGGTCCAGGGTGGGACAACTGGCCAGCTCTCCAACAGAGACAGTGTTTCTAAAGAAGGAGAAGCTTGTGAATAGTTCAGGAAGTTGTCCTCAGATTTCGGTTCCCTTGGGTGTCCTATACCCCCCTTACCCCATCCAAGTTATAATCCCCTCAATAAATACCCAAACCAACACTCAAGGACTGGTTTCTGTCTCCGGATGTAAGCTTGTGTGGAAAATGCTGAATGACTGGCTGTGCAGGACTATAGGGGGACCCAAATTCCTCAGCAATCCCTATGGGGTAGTGCTACAACATAAAACATTTTTTTATTTCATTCATATTCATATAAATATTCTAGAAAAATCCATTCCCATGACATGTAACATGCTGCAGCACTGAACTTCACAGTGCTAAGAACATCTCAATGATATAGTGAGTGATATCCAGAAGAAGTCATTCTCAGTGTCCTGACACATTTCCTGGACATAGTCCACTTCTTCAGGAGACAATATATGCACCAGATGTTCTAGAACAATGATAAAGTGCGTGATATCCAGAAGAAGGCATTCTCAGTGTCCCGACACGTTTCCAGGACATAGTCCACTTCTTCAGGAGACAATATATGCACCAGATGTTCTAGAACAATGATAAAGTGCGTGATATCCAGAAGAAGGCATTCTCAGTGTCCCGACACGTTTCCAGGACATAGTCCACTTCTTCAGGAGACAATATATGCACCAGATGTTCTAGAACAATGATAAAGTGCGTGATATCCAGAAGAAGGCATTCTCAGTGTCCCGACACGTTTCCAGGACATAGTCCACTTCTTCAGGAGCCAATATATGCACCAGATGTTCTAGAACAATGATATAGTGCGTGATATCCAGAAGAAGGCATTCTCAGTGTCCCGACACATTTCCTGGACATAGTCCACTTCTTCAGGAGACAATATATGCACCAGATGTTCTAGAACAATGATAAAGTGCGTGATATCCAGAAGAAGGCATTCTCAGTGTCCTGACACATTTCCTGGACATAGTCCACTTCTTCAGGAGACAATATATGCACCAGATGTTCTAGAACAATGATAAAGTGCGTGATATCCAGAAGAAGGCATTCTCAGTGTCCCGACACGTTTCCAGGACATAGTCCACTTCTTCAGGAGCCAATATATGCACCAGATGTTCTAGAACAATGATAACGTTCATAATGATTACAATACAACATCTCACTGCATAGAGAGTAATTAGGGACCTAGAACGTCAGGAGGAGGCGGGATCAGGAATGGGATCATCAGTGGGAAGTCTATCAATACATCCACAAGTCCCCCCCAATGTTCTGTATATCCCATAAGAGGTTCTGTAGTCTCAGTCTACCTTTACTACTGGAAGCCCCCCTAGGACTAGAGGCTCCATCATCCAGCTCCATCTACCCCACACCCAATGATCCCTGTTGGGAGAACGACTCTCCCCTTCAAGGGGTCAGCAGTGCCCCACACCCAATGATCCCTGGTGAGAGAAGGCCTCTCCCCTTCAAGGGGTCAGCAGTACCCCACACCCAATGATCCCTGGTGGGAGAACGCCTCTCCCCTTCAAGGGGTCAGCAGTGCCCCATACCCAATGATCCCTGGTGGGAGAACGCCCCTCCCCTTCAAGGGGTCAGCAGTATGAGGAGCATTCTATTACATGACGAGGAATCCCATAAATGCAGCCTAGATGTAGTGGGGAAATATCTTCCAGCAATGGAAGTGACACCATCTGATTCCATGGAATCCACACCCAAGTATCCAGAGTGTACTGCAACCCGCACCACAGAGACCTGCACCACACCACAAAGACCCGCACCGCACCACAGAGACCTGCACTGCACCACAGAGACCCGCACCACACCACAGAAACCCGCACCACACCACAGAGACCCGCACCACACCACAGACACCCGCACCACACCACAGACACCCGCTCCGCACCACAGACACCCGCTCCGCACCACAGAGACCAGCACCGCACCACATAGACCCGCACCACACCACAGAGACCCGCACCGCACCACAGAGACCCGCACCACACTACAGAGACCCGCACCACACCACAGAGACCCGCACCGCACCACAGACACCCGCACCACACCACAGAGACCCGCACCACACCACAGACACCCACACCACAGAGACCAGCACCGCACCACAGAAACCCGCACCACACCACAGAGACCCGCACCACACCACAGAGACCCACACCATACCACAGAGACCCACACTGTACCACAGACACCCGCACCGCACCCCAGAGACCCGCACCACAGACACCCGCACCACACCACAGAGACCCGCACCACACCACAGAGACCCGCGCCGCACCACAGAGACCCGCGCCGCACCACAGAGACCCACACCACAGAAACCTGCACCACACCACAGAGACCCGCACCACAGAGACCTGCACCACACCACAGAGACCCGCACCACACTCCTATAAAAACAGTCCCACACATGTGGTAGCTATTCTCACAAAGGGGGCCCCACAATTCACTCCATGTCCACAGATACTCATACTGGCTCCCATTAACCCTTTCACTGCCAGGGCCATTTTTGCACAAATGGGAAAATGCAGATCTGGGGCCTGAAGGTTAGCTAAACCCCTCCCCAAAAAATATATATGCTGTGACATCAGAGGCCCTGGAGAATAAAATGGTGGTGATTGTTAAGGTGTTCCCCGTACACAGATTCCCCTTCATATCCGCCTTTATTTCCTCCTTTCCCCCATTTTCTATGTTGGGATCTTTTCTACAATACTTTGTTATAATAATGGAACACATTGTGTATTGTATTGTACACCAATAATAATGACTCCGCCCCCACATTCCAGACAAGGAATCTTCCTGACCAATCGGATTCCTTCCTTTACTGATACCCACTTTTTGATTTCAATCTTATTAAATTAAAAGTACAATAAAAAATGTATTGAACAAAAATAAAGGTTGTATGTCAGGGCAATGAGGGAGATCTTTGGTACCCAAAAATTGCTCATAGGTGACGCTTTAAAAGCCCTTACAGGTCATCAGTTTACAGTTACCTATAAATAATGGCCCAGAGTGCAGTGGTCAGGAGTATGTCATATACAGCCCTGTGTATAGAGTGCAGTGGTCAGGAGTATATCATATACAGCTATGTGTATAGAGTGCAGTGGTCAGGAGTATGTCATATACAGCCCTGTGTATAGAGTGCAGTGGTCAGGAGTATGTCATATACAGCCCTGTGTATAGAGTGCAGTGGTCAGGAGTATGTCATATACAGCCCTGTGTATAGAGTGCAGTGGTCAGGAGTATATCATATACAGCTATGTGTATAGAGTGCAGTGGTCAGGAGTATGTCATATACAGCCCTGTGTATAGAGTGCAGTGGTCAGGAGTATGTCCTATACAGCCCTGTGTATAGAGTGCAGTGGTCAGGAGTATATCATATACAGCTATGTGTATAGAGTGCAGTGGTCAGGGGTATGTCATATACAGCCCTGTGTATAGAGTGCAGTGGTCAGGAGTATATCATATACAGCCCTGTGTATAGAGTGCAGTGGTCAGGAGTATATCATATACAGCTATGTGTATAGAGTGCAGTGGTCAGGAGTATGTCATATACAGCCCTGTGTATAGAGTGCAGTGGTCAGGAGTATGTCCTATACAGCCCTTTGTCAGGGCTCCCAGGTATGACCAGAGATGTGTGACTGAAGCAGGGAAACGCAGACTTCAGATATGTGATAAACAATATAATTTATTAACACTAACCATACAAACATAAACGCAGTGCAATACTAAACATAATACAGTGCAAACAAACCCAACCAACCACCCACAGATAACAGTACATACAAGCAAGCGTCGTCAGGCAGGCCGGGTCACTATCAATTGGACAGGTAGGTACAGGGGAAGCAAGCGGAGAATGGTCGGGGTCACAGGCCAGGTTCAGCAGGTAGCAAGCAGCGTAGTACAGAGGGTCAGGCAGAGGGATGGTCAGGGTCACAAGCCAGGATCAGAACAGGTAGCAAGCAGCGTGGTACAGAGGGTCAGGCAGAGGGATGGTCAGGGTCACAAGCCAGGGATCAGAACAGGTAGCAAGCAGCGTAGTACAGAGGGTCAGGCAGAGGGATGGTCAGGGTCACAAGCCAGGATCAGAGCAGGAGAAGTCAGCAAAGGAACAGAAACAGGATGCAGGACAGATACAGGGCCCAGGACAAACACAACACCAAGGCAGAGTCTGTGGGTCTGGCCATCCCTTAAATACCCCAGCATAATCAGTTCCAGGTGTTAGCTGGCTGCAAAGTTGAGTCTCTGATTGCTGGGAGCACCCGCTGGCCAGCCCTGGTACTGCAGATCAAAAGGCAGGCGAGTCCCACCATTGCTGGCCAGTCCATTCCTGACAGTACCCCCCCCCTCAAGGAGCGGCCTCAGGACGCTCCAAACAGTCCTAACTGGGCAAAATGTTCCACCGCCCGGGTCTGGTAACTGGCGGGATATCAAAGACTGGCACACCGGGCAGGACTCCGGGCAGAGGCACATCGGGCTGGACTCCGGGCAGAGGCACATCGGGCAGAGGCACACCGGGCTGGACTCCGGGCAGAGGCACATCGGGCAGGATTCCGGGCAGAGGCACATCGGGCAGGACTCCGGGCAGAGGCACATCGGGCAGGACTCCGGGCAGAGGCACATCGGGCAGGACTCCGGGCAGAGGCACATCAGATTACCAGGCGAAGCAGCAGGCAGCGGGCCACCAGGCGGAGCAGCAGGCACCGGGCCCCCGGGCGGGGCGACCGGCATCGGGCCCCCAGGCGGGGCGACAGGCATCGGGCCCCCAGGCGGGGCGACAGGCATCGGGCCCCCAGGCGGGGCGACAGGCATCAAGCCCCCAGGCGGGGCGACTGGCATCGGGCCCCCAGGCGGGGCGACAGGTCTCGGGCCCTCAGGTGGAGCGGCGGGCGCCGGACCCCCAGGCGGAGCGTCAGGTCTCGGGCCCTCAGGCGGAGCGGCGGGCGCCGGACCCCCAGGCGGAGCGACAGGTCTCGGGCCCTCAGGCGGAGCGGCGGGCGCCGGACCCCCAGGCGGAGCGACAGGTCTCGGGCCCTCAGGCGGAGCGGCAGGCGCCGGACCCCCAGGCGGAACGACAGGTCTCGGGCCCTCAGGCGGAGCGACAGGTCTCGGGCCCCCAGGCGGGGCGGCGGGCGCTGGACTCCCAGGCGGAGCGACAGGTCTCGGGCCCCCAGGCGGAGCGGCGGGCACCGAGTCACCAGGCACGACAGTGGGCTCCGAGTCAACTGGCATGACCGCTGGCACTAGGTCAGACATTGGATCGTCTGGCTGGACAGCGGGCATCGGGTCACCAGGCATCAGGTCATTTGGCTCGACAGCGGGCACCGCATCATCTGGCAAGGCAGTGGGCTCCGAGTCAACTGGCATGACCGCTGGCACTGGGTCAGACATTGGATCGTCTGGCTGGACAGCGGGCATCGGGTCACCAGGCATCAGGTCATTTGGCTCGACCGCGGGCACCGCGTCATCTGGCAAGGCAGTGGGCTCCGAGTCAACTGGTATGACCGCGGGCACTGGGTCAGACATTGGATCGTCTGACTGGACAGCGGGCATCGGGTCACCAGGCATCAAGTCATTTGGCTTGACAGCGAGCACCGCGTCATCTGGCAAGGCAGTGGGCTCTGAGTCAACACGCACGACAGTGGGCACCGGGTCATCAGGTACCAGATTGTCTGGCTCGACAGCGGGCATCGGGTCACCAGGTATGACAGCGGGCACTGGGTCACCAGGCATCAGGTCATTTGGCTTGCCAGCGGGCACCGCGTCATCTGGCAAGGCAGTGGGCACCGAGTCACCAGGTACGACAGCGGGCTCTGAGTCAATTGGCACGACAGCGGGCACCTGATCAGGTACCGGATCATCTGGATCAACAGCGGGCATCGAGTCAACTGGCCTAATAGGATCGTCAGGCTGGATCAGTTCATCATGCTGGGTAGAGGCATCAGGCTGAATGCCGGCGTCCAGCTGAGTAGAGGCTTCAGGCCGAGTAGAGGCTTCAGGCCGAGTAGAGGCTTCAGGCCGAGTAGAGGCATCAGGCCGAGTAGAGGCATCAGGCCGAGTAGAGGCTTCAGGCCGAAGAGAGGCATCAGGCTGCGTACAGGCATCAGGCTGAGTACAGGCATCAGGCTGAGTACAGGCATCAGGCTGAGTACAGGCATCAGGCTGAGTAGAGGCATCAGGCTGAGTAGCGGCATCAGGCTGAGTAGCGGCATCAGGCTGACTAGAGGCACCAGGCCGAGTAGAGGCACCAGGCTGAGTAGAGGCTTCAGGCTGAGTAGAGGATTCAGGCTGAGTAGAGGCTTCAGGCTGAACCACGGAAGGCAGGTTCACCGGTTTGGATACTGGCAGGATGGTATTGGTTGGAAAGAATTTTCGCTTTTTTCTGGTTTTAACCACTGGAGCACTGCAAGTAAACGCAGGTCTGCAAACAAATGGAGCAGCTGGAGACAGAGAAGAACTGGAGGATGGAACAGGAGAGGGAGCGGTTGCTACAGAGGGCTTTTTTACAGGGTTAAAGGCAGGATTGGTGCAGCGAGTGGGAACAGGGTACTGACATGCGGTAGACAGCCAAGTATACTGGGCTGTAACTGGGGGAGTCTTGGGAATACAGGAGTAGAGCTTTGAGGAAAGAGATTAGAAGCAGGACTGGGTCTTTGTAAGCTGACTGAGGCTGGGTGCAACAAGTCTGTCCATGTCTGCAGTATGGGTTGAACAAAGCTGAGCTTACACAAAGCCTGTCTGGTCAATGACTGCACTGCGTTTATACAATCTCTTAGTGTCTGTGGTGAACATGTGGAATAATGCTCCAGAAAGTAACCCACATCATCCTCTAATAACCACACCAGGGACTCTACCTGGTCTGCACTAAATGGCGGCAAAAATTCATCTCTGCATTCGGGGGTACCAGATGAAACCAACTCAGCACAAACCTCAATCAATGGCTGCACCTCAGAGAACTCTGTGCCCTGATCTACTAGAACATGAGCGATCCGTATACATTCTAGCAGTTGATCCCGGGGATACTCCTTCAGAGTCTGATAAGCATACTCTCTGTCATCAAACACTAGCAGAGATAAATACACAACCTCATCCAGATCCATCCTTCCCATCAACAAGCCAAGATGGCTTCCCTGTGCAGCCACTTCTGGTCAGGATTGGCCTTGGTGTAATGTCAGGGCTCCCAGGTATGACCAGAGGTGTGTGACTGAAGCAGGGAAACGCAGACCTCAGATATGTGATAAACAATATAATTTATTAACACTAACAATACAAACATAAACGCAGTGCAATACTAAACATAATACAGTGCAAACAAACCCAACCAACCACCCACAGATAACAGTACATACAAGCAAGCGTCGTCAGGCAGGCTGGGTCACTATCAATTGGGCAGGTAGGTACAGGGGGAGCAAGCGGAGAATGGTCGGGGTCACAGGCCAGGTTCAGCAGGTAGCAAGCAGCGTAGTACAGAGGGTCAGGCAGAGGGATGGTCAGGGTCACAAGCCAGGGATCAGAACAGGTAGCAAGCAGCGTGGTACAGAGGGTCAGGCAGAGGGATGGTCAGGGGCACAAGCCAGGATCAGAGCAGGAGAAGTCAGCAAAGAAACAGAAACAGGATGCAGGACAGATACAGGGCCCAGGACAAACACAACACCAAGGCAGAGTCTGTGGGTCTGGCCATCCCTTAAATACCCCAGCATAATCAGTTCCAGGTGTTAGCTAGCTGCAAAGTTGAGTCTCTGATTGCTGGGAGCACCCGCTGGCCAGCCCTGGTACTGCAGATCAAAAGGCAGGCGAGTCCCACCATTGCTGGCCAGTCCATTCATGACACCCTGTGAATAGAGTGCAGTGGTCAGGGGTATGTCATATACAGCCCTGTGTATAGAGTGCAGTGGTCAGGAACATGTCATATACAGCCCTGTGTATAGAGTGCAGTGGTCAGGAACATGTCATATACAGCCCTGTGTATAGAGTGCAGTGGTCAGGAACATGTCATATACAGCCCTGTGTATAGAGTGCAGTGGTCAGGGGTATGTCATATACAGCCCTGTGTATAGAGTGCAATGGTCAGGAGTATGTCATATACAGCCTTGTGTTCCAGGAATGCTGGACAGCACTCTGCCTGATCCATTGGACAATCCTGCCTTGTGCCTTGTTTTCTGCTGAACCTTGCATTCTTTGGTCCTCCCATGAACTTCCTGATTTAAGTCATGTCTCTGCACTTCTTTTTGCCAGATTATTGTGCCTTCTCCAGCCAATATCTCACTCTTGTCCCTCCTGCTGCCATCCATACTTTTGCTACCACTCATTACGGACCTTTGGCTTGTTCCTGTACCACGTTTCTGCCCGATCCCAACCTGACACCACTTGTTACTGACCTTTGGCTTGTTCCTGTACCACGTTTCTGCCCGATCCCAACCTGAAACCACTTGTTACTGACCTTCGGCTTGTTTACTGCCTACGTTTCTATTTGTTCCCTACCTGCTATCTCTGTTACTGGACCCTGGATTGCTCACCTGCTGATGGGGCGATCCTGGGGACTGTGACCTGGTACTAACATGCAGCCAAACCCATCTCCACCATTAGGAACTGGTGAATACAGTTTAGTGGTTAGAACACATACCTCAGGTGAGCACGCATCATCTGCAGGGTGACCTGCTTGTAAACTGGATGGTGGAAGCTTTTCCACTGCTATAGCTACTGGTCCCTGATCCTGGCACCTGACCGTGACAACACTGTGTAGACGTTCTCCAAGAACTCAGCACACTCCAGGTGTGGAGAAAGTCTCCAGGTGGGTTTAGCCTTGTCATTTATCATAGGTACTTTACCTCATAGGAACAAAAGTCTATCCATCATGGAGAGATATAGAGAGCACCACCATAGGATCAGATGGAGGAAAGACTGATGTGTGACTGGTGTTGGTATCCCAACTTTCTCAGAGACTGCCCAATCCACAGTAGTGTACACCCCCCCTAAATAACAGACCAGGCAGTAAAGATGGCACCCACAGAGATGGAGAATGCCAAACAGCATTCCTGCCCCTATTCCCTGAATAAAAGGGTATTCCACTGTTTAACTCAGTCCCTCCCACTGGAAAAAGCCAGCCAAAGGCACATCAGTGATGTGACATCATTACATCTGCACATTGGAAGCACCAAGACACAAAAGAAAATTATAAAGTACAAAATCATCATGATGCACATGTATAGGTGACTGCACGATGGGCAGGGTATGACACCACATCACACACTACCCCAAGTGGCAAAAAAGGAAGATAAACCTAATAAATGCTGCGCTACATTCAAAAATTAAAGTGAATGTGGAATACAATGACATAAATCAATATATTGACAATAAAAACCATATAAATGCTGTGCTACATTCAAACTAATTAAAGTGAATGTGGAATAGAATAAAAAACAATAATAATAAATATAATAAAAAGGTGCTAAGTGATAACACAAAAATAATAACAAAACGCAAAACATAAATCAATACGCATGTGCATGAAAACACATACATATATAACATCACACGTGCACAATGTGAAGTGAAGTAATATCTAAATAATATACGCAAACTCAAAGTCCAATAATGAAATATTAAGTGAAAAAAGTCCAATATTGGAATATTAAAGGTGAAAAAATTAATGATTTTGGTAGAATTGTGTTTCCAATATACTGTAAGGTGACCACAGGTGAAACAAAAAACCGTGCAGGTATCTGGGTGTAGATAACTTGTGAATCCAACCACCTTCTGGATTAGCCTCTCACCTCAACTCTTCGACCCTTGCGGGTCACAGAGCAGTATGGATCCCTCTCACAGATCCTCCAGGCACCAAGGCACTCCAGAACCACTTCTCAGGATACAGTATTCCCACTCAGCTCTTCTTCAAGTGTAGATGAAATATCACTTTCCCAGAACAAAACAAACGGATCCTCCCATAGTGCAGTAAGGTTTATTATACCATAGGAACATCACATGTATAATAAAATAACTCACGTAGCAGCCAGTCCACATTAAACCCTCATGCTCTCAATTGAGGATATGTGTATATGAGTTGGGTGTACAGCTGAATCCACAGGTGTACCAAGATGGCCGCCACGCCGGAAATACGTCACCGCGCTACGCCAGGCTAGGCAGAGGCCTGTGGTCTAGTGGTTAGGGAGGAGGACTGCGAAGCACATCGTCGCAGGTTCCAGACCCCCCTCTGCCGGAACAAAAAAAAAAAGGAAGAGTTACTGGTCCATAATGCAAGCTAAAATCGGGGGCACCCAAAGGGACAAACAAACACCAGACACTAGCACCCAAAGAGCATAGCTTGGATTAAACATAAAAACACCCCAAAGCCACCCAATACCAACACAAATAAAAGGTACCATTCTTCATATTATGGATAGTTACATCCAAAAGTGTAATGGTCCTAGCATAGTAGGTATATGTGAATTTCAAATTGAAATAATTTTATCCCAATAAATCTACAAACGTCCTATGGTCCTCAGGTTCTAAATGCCAGAGGATGAGAACATCATCTATGTATCTGAACCAACAAATGATGGTGGTCAGGTACCCTGACAAGGCCTAATCGCCAAGTTCTCCTGTTCTTCAACATAAAGATTAGGCCTGTGGACATTATTTTACCCATTGCAGTACCTTGTGCTTGGCAATAACATGTGTTGCCAAACATGAATGTATGACTTTCCAACAAAAATTAAGTAAACCAAAAATAAAATTTGTATGTGAGAACAGGATTCTAGGTCTGCAGTTGAGTGTTTTTCTATAACCTCCAAATCCTTCTTACGAGGGAAGTAGGAATATAATGCCTCTACATCTAATGTAGCCAAGATGACATATCAGGTACCAACAGATCACTTAAAACGTTCAGGAGGTGCAAAGTATCCCTCACATATGAGAGCAAAGCCACCACAAAAGATTGTAACAATGTATCAGTATACTCATTGACCTTCTCAGTGAGGGACACCGATCCTGAGATAATAGAACTCCCAGGGGGGACAACCACCCGTTTATGGACTTTTGAAAGCCTATAAAAATGGTATCTGTGGATATATATATGGATTTTTATCAATGATACTCTTCCCAAAAGCTTCATCAGTTATACTAAAGGGGATCTTTTGATCTTCTGATCCTTCTCCAGGTTGATGGTTGTTACCTTAGTGTACCATTCCTTATTTTTTAGGATCTTTTGACACACCAACACATATCTTTGTCTTAAGCTGTCCACAGCAACACGTTCTTCACCCATCAGAATACCATATGCCATCTTTCCAAAATTCACCATTTTTAATTCTCTGGTAACTGCAGCCACAAAACACTGAACTCCAGCTACTGCCAATAAAGAAGATTAAACATGTAAAACCCCCATTATCTAATCGGGACAGGACCATGTGTTCCTCACCATTCACATCTCTGAATTTCCTCCACCAGTTCTAAAGCTATGTCAGCTAAATCATCTTCAATATCCTCTACATGACCTTCATCCCATCAGGCAACTAAATCTCTTAAATTGGGTCTGAAGAATCAGTCATTGGCTCCCACTGCTGTCATTCAAATTCTATGATGAAGAAGCAGAATGCGGGGCCAAGCCTCACTGTCTGTGTCAATAGCCACAGACAGGGTGGCTCAGGAGCAAGCCCACATGAGTGCCTCCATAGAAAGTGGATTAGATGGAGAGGAGGCACCAGGAGCACCTGTGGGGGACCCACAGCTCTATACTCCTTTCTGGAGAGCTGGGTCCAAACCTTAATCAGTCCATGAAAAGGATCATCTTATCTATTGTTTGTAGAATGTAATGCTTTCAGGACCCATGTACGGGCAAATAAATATAAATCTTTAACTGCTTCAAAGCACAAACCTTTCATAACAGAGGAATCCTCAAACCCTTAGAAAGAAGAAGAATCTGAGCAGCAGAGAGGTTCACTTTGGAAAGTTTAATGATGTAAAAGTCACTTTCATCTATTGTTTGTCCATCCTGTGTGCATCTTCTTCTATCCCCCGTCTCTTGGGGCCTCCCCACCCACTCTGTGCTGTGTGGTTACACCTCAAATTAATACCCCCATTTGTGGAGAACCACCCTGCCCTTCCCCTTCCTTCCTATTCCCCCTCCTTGACTAAGATCCCTTCCTTTAACCCCCTCCCCTCCCCAATACTCCAGTTTTTTGCTAGTGATCCTAAAACACCAACTTGGCCATTATGTGCAAAAATAAATGCTGTGACTGGAATGAAGCTCCTTTAACCATTTGCTGACAAGCGGTGTACAGGCAGATCACTTGACTTCAATTGGTTGTACCGGGATGGAGCCACAAGGGATTCCTTGCCACGTGTGGCAGAAAGGAGCTGTTCTTTAGAATGGTAATAGTGCAGTTTGGCAATTATGTCCCAAGGGGGACCATTGAATTGATGAGGTGTGAGGGCCCTGTGGACCCTGTCCATTTCCAGATGCTCGGTTGCGATGGAGGGTGCCAGATCTTGAAAAGGAGCAGCTACCTTGGACTGTACATCTGTGATGGTCATTAGTATCCTGTGGATGTGGAGTTTAGAGCATCGGGCCCTATTCTCTAAGTCCTCCCGGCAAGACTGTAGGATGAGATTTTCCTCTCTGAGGGCCTCAAGCTCCTCTGTATGGTTGTGAACAAACGGTGTCCAGATCCATGATGGTCTCTACATCCTGCGGATGAGAAGGTTAGAGCACCAGGCCCTATTCTCTAAGTCCTCCCGGCAAGACTGTAGGATGAGATTTTCCTCTCTGAGGGCCTCAAGCTCATCTGTATGGCTGTGAACAAGGGTGTCCAGATCAGCAACCCGTATCTGGAGTTCAGCTGTGCCCTGTCCTAGCTCTCTGATTTCCCAGGATAGCCAGTCTGTAATTTGGATTGAGACCTTAAGACCTAATAGTGGCGTTGTTCCCTTACTCTCCCATAATGTGCAGGTTTGGGATCCCCCTCTAAGCGTCTCAAGGTTTTTTCTCATTATAAGTCCCTGGGAGCTGATATAGTTGCTCTGCAGGAAACCCATTTTGTCTCTTTTTCACACCACGTTATATTCATAGAGATTTCCCTGTGTGCTTTTTTGCAAATGCATCTGGGAAAATATGAGAGGTAGCGCTCTGTTAGGCCCGGAAGTTATCCTTTACTGAATCTAAAGTGATACGAGACAAGGAAGGGCGATATCTATTGGTTAAAGGCCACTTGGGGGGAAACTTAGTGACTTTCCTGATTTACTACGCCCCTAATGTGAATCAATTAGACTTTTTTTGATCCCTGTTTCAATCTTTAGCTCTGGAACTGGAAGGTGATGTCATTTTAGTGGGGGATTCGAATTTGGCTTTAGATCAAACACTTGATAAATTGCATGCGATCAAACTTGCGTCCCCCCAAAACAAAGTCGCAAATTTGCTCAACTTTTATACGGCTATAATTTGGTGGATGCATGGAGAGAGGCCAATACTACTTCTAGAGACTACTCTCATTTCTCTAGAGCTCACAACCGGTATTCACATATAGACCACATCTTTCTCCCTACGGAGCTGCTGCCTAAGTTGTGTTCGGCTAAAATTGTATGGACACCCTGGTCAGATCATGACCCGGTGATGCTAGCAATCTCCAATTTAACTGCCAATCTGGCCAAGTCACACTGGTGATTGAATGAGTCCCTTCTTAGCAATGAGTCAGCTCGCCTTGAAGTGGTGGAGCATTTGAACTCTTACTTTCCCATTAGTACAGCAGAAGACATGACCCCGGCTATTAACTGGGCAGCTCATAAAGCTTCTATCAGAGGTTTTTTTTATCCAACAAGTCTCTAGACTAAAGTGATCTCGTGAAGAGTTGATTTCTGCCAAAACTAAGGAATACGAGGCTTTACTGGCCCAACATAAAATTACTCCAACTCCGGACTTGTTACTTAAGGTACAACAGGCTCGTTTGGAGCTTAATCTTTGTCTCACCACAAAACTGGAAAACCAGCTATGATGGATGAATCATAACTTCTTCACATGGCGAGACAAACCGGATTCTAAACTTTCCCCTAAACATACTTACTTGGAGCTTCCTAAGCTTAGCCTTCCTGGAGGTCACATCTCACAGGATCCTCAGAAGATCCTTCAAGAATGTAATACGTTTTATTCTACCTTATATAGTCCACACCAGCCTGTTGAGCCTTCCGTGCTTCAAGATTTTTTAGGACCCTTGCAGCTTTCTTCACTTGCCGACGCCCACAGGGAACTTATGGAATGACCTATAACTAGTGAGGAACTTGGTAAAGTTATTAAAATGCTGATGTCACATAAGTCCCCGGGTCCCGATGGTTTACCAAATGTTTACTATAAAATCTTCTCTGATCATCTTCTCCCTCATATGGCTCTTTACTTCAGTTCCTTGAGAGAAGACGGGGTGATTCCTTTAGATGAAAATAAAGGATATATTAGCATTATTCCTAAACCTAATAAAGATGCGACTGATATCCTTAATTATCAGCCTTTTTCGCTACTAAATTGTGACCTGAAAATATTGACAAAACTTTTGTTCCTGAGTCTTAATTCCTTTTTGGTGCAGTATGTTCACAAAGACCAATCAGGTTTCATATCTGGTTGCCAAATGTTAGATCAGATTCGAAGGTCCATAGCTTTGATTTCTGCTGTTTGCTCTAATTGGGATGCCCCTCTTTCTAGGGAATTGCTGCTTCTTTCTTTGGACCTCCATAAAGCTTTTGATAGCTTAACTTGAGAATATTTGTTTACTGTTTTGCAAGCTTTTGGATTTGGTCCTGCATTTCTTACACTTTTGCAGTCATTATACAACACCCCCTCAGCTCAAGTGTCCATTAGAGGTTACAGATCCCCGTGTTCCAAATTCGACGTGGCACTAGACATGGTTGCCCACTCTCCCCACTGCTTTTTGCTTTGGCAATAGAACCCTTAGCTATGGCGATCCGCTCTCAAGCCGGAATCCACGGGGTCCCCTGTGGTCATCAGGAACATGAATGCTCTTTTTTTGCTGATGATGTTCCCATGTATATTACATCCCCTCTAGTACTCTACCTAATCTATTATCACTCTTGTGTCACTTCTCTGAACTTTCTGGACTGACTCTAAATTCTCATAAAATGATAGCCCTTAATGTTTTGTTACCTTCTTCAATGGAGCAATGGCTTCAAACTCTATATGACTTTCAATGGGCTAGCAACTACTTATTGAGACCCTATTTTACCAAGCAAACTATCCCCCTCTTTTCAAATGACTTTGGGAAGATCTTCATCGTTGGGCTGCTTACTCTGTATCTTGGTTTGGAAGGATCAACTCTATTAAAATGACCTTTTTACCTCGACTATTATACATCTTTCGGACCTTACTGATACCAACTCTGAGACGCTAGCTGCGGCTCCTACAGGCAGAGGTGCTTTGTTTTGTGTGGAACAATAGAAGGCATCAGATGAACCAGAAGATATTATACACTTTAAAGTCGCAAGGTGGGGTTGGTCTTCATTATTATTATACAGGATTTATACGGTGCCAACAGTTTGAGCAACGCTTTACAATATAAGGGAGACAGTACAATTACAATACATTTCAGTACAGAAGGAATGTGAATATTATCTCTATACTTACTTGCAAGCTGCTCAAATTGTGCAATTGGCCTATACTACAGCTAAGGGAACTCCCCTCTGGGTTTCTATTGAAGCTCTTTCCTGCCATCCTTTAGCGGTCGGTTCCTTGCCTTGGCTCCCTAATAGATCTCGCCCTCCTATCTTATGTCCTAATCTGTCTTTCTCATTGACAGTTTGGGACAGAGTACACCATCGCAAACCATTAGCCTCCCCACATGCTCCCTTAGCCCCAGTTTTTTGTAACCCTGAATCTGTACCGGGTCTGGTCCCGGCCCAATTCCAATGGTGGATCAACAAAGGGTTGCTGTGGATAGATTACCTCCAGGGTGTAAGGTTTTTATCCTCTTCAGTACTTTACAGAGAAACTACAGATGCCCCCCATGTAAATGTTCAGATATAATAAAGTTGCCTATTTTATCAGCTCAAAAATAGTTTTACTAGATGGAGCGCCCATTCTTACCAGTTTTGAACTTTCCTGTCAGTGTACAAATCTCTCTAGAGGCCGTATTTCTGTGGTGTATGCCCTTCTTGCTGATCCAAACTGTAACTCCCCTATATGGATCAATGGGAACGGGACCTGAATGTTAGTTATGATCTATCTGCTTGGCAAGACATAGCCCTGGAATTATCTAAAGTTTCCATCATTACTACCTGAATTGAAGCAAACTATAAAACTATTGTGATGGTACCGGGTCCCTACTCAGATGGCGAGGACCATCCTTCTGCCTCACCAATGTGCTTTCAGTGTAGCGGCCAGATGGGTTCTATGTTCCACGTTTGGTGGCAATGTCTGATAGTTACTAGATTTTGGATCTGCATGTCTAACCTTATGTACAGGGTGATGGGGGTTAATGTTGGTAGGGCCCCGGAATTGGCCCTCTTCCATAAATTTCCACTTACAGTACCAAAAAATACCCTTAACCACTTGCCAACCGCATATAGCTAAATGACGGCTTCACTGCGGCCGGCCAGTTCTGGGAGGGCATCATATGACGTCCTCCCAGAACACGCCCTCTCACGTGCCCCCAGAGGCACGCACTCTGCAATCTCCATGATGGCTGTGTGCTATGGACGCAGCTGATCACATGATGTGGTAAAAGGCCAATCACAGCGGCCTTTTACCACGTGATCAGCCGTGTCCAATGACACAGCAGATCACCGGGAAATGAAGTAGCCAGTTATCAGCTGCACTTTCCTCACGCTGTCACGGTGTGAGGAAAGTACTGCCGATAACCAGCAATTGTCAGAGGAGGGATCGGCACCGATCATCAGGGCGCTAATGATCAGTGCCCAGCAGTGCCGCCCACTTGTGCCCACCATTGCCACCCACCAGTGCCTCCCAGCAGTGTCGTCACTCAGTAGTGCTGCCAGTCAGTTCCCAGCAGTGCCACCAGTCAGTGCTGCCTATCAGTGCTCACCAGTGTCTCCTATCAGTGCTGCCTATCAGTGCCCATCAGTGCTGCCTATCAGTGCCCAACATTGTTTCATATCAGTGCCCATCAGTGCTGCCTATCAGTGCCCAACATTGTTGCATATCAGTGCCCATCAGTGCTGCCTATCAGTGCCCAACATTGTTGTATATCAGTGCAGTATCATCAGTGCCGCTTCATCACTGCCACCTATCTGTGCCACCTCATCGGTGCCACCTATCTGTGCCCATCAGTGCCCATCAGTGCTACCTATCAGTGCCGCCTATCAGTGCCCATCAGTGCTACCTATCAGTGCCCATCAGTGCTACCTATCAGTGCCCATCAGTGCTGCCAATCAGTGCAGCCTCATCAACGCACATCAGTGAAGGAGAACAATTACCTGTTTGCAAAATTGTATAATAGAAACAAAGAAAAACCTTTTTTTCACATTTTTGCTGTTTTTTTGTTTAGAGCACAAAAAATAAAAACCCCCAGCGGGGAGTAAATACCACCAAAAGAAAGCTCTATTTGTGTGAAAAAAATAATAAAAATGTCATATGGGTACAATCTTGCATGACCGCGCAATTGTCATTTAAATTGCGACAGCGATGAAAGCTGAAAATTGGCCTGGGCAGGAAGGGGGTAGAACTGCCCGGTAGGGGAGGGGTTAAGTGTCTTACTTCTATGCTGTTAGCAGCGAGAATCACTATGGAGAGGGACGGCTGGCATTCCGTGCGCAAAGTACGCATTACGGCGCTAAGTACATCGCACTTCCAACACGGCAACAATGGAACATCCCAACATCCTCTCATCATCTCTCCTCTGATCTCCAGGTAACCACTGCTTCCATCGCCCTCTGAAACTTCCTGCTCTAACCGCAACTGACAACTGCCTCCTGTTGCCCCCGGTGACCACTGCTTTCACTGCTCTCTCAATCGCTAAGCTACTTTGCATGCCTGAAATTATCTACATTGTTAGATTGTTTCTGTTTTCTTTGTAACTATTGTGTATACTTCCTGTATGACATGACCTGAGCCTCATAGAGCCACATAGAGCCTCATAGAGCCTCAGCTGAGATCAGACACCTTGCCTTACCTTGTGTCCATCCTGCCTGTATATTGTGAAGGGCAGAACCCCTCCCCCATGTGTCATTTATTAGTTCTTAATTGAACGATTGCGTAACCTCCCCCCCTCCATCCAAGTATAAATTCAGTACAGTCCGGGGGACAGCTGACAAGGGAGAGGCGGGCATTCCTTGCACAAAGTACGCATTACAGCACTAAGTACATTGCACTTTCAACGCGGCACTTTAACTAAAGCAAGTACAAACATTAGTGCTCCACCTCAAGTAGATTGCATGTGCTCTTCCCTCTCCTCCCTCTCTTCCCTCTACTCCCTCTCTTCCCTCTCTTCCATCTCCTCCCTCTCTTCCCTCTCTTCCCTCTCCTCCCTCTCTTCCCTCTCCCCTCTCTCTTCCCTCTCTTCCCTCTCCACCCTCTCCTCCCTCTCTTCCCTCTCCACCCTCTCTTCCTTCTCCTCCCTCTCTTCCCTCTCCTCCCTCTCTTCCCTCTCTTACCTCTTTTCCCTCTCTTCCCTCTCCTCCCTCTCTTCCCTCTCCTCCCTCTCTTCCCTCTCTTCCCCCTCTTACCTGTCCTCCCTCTCTTACCTCTCTTCCCTCTCCTCCCTCTTCCCTCTCTTCCCTCTCCTCCCTTTCCTTCCCTCTCCTCCCTCTCTTCCCTCTCCTCCCTCTCTTCCCTCTTCCCGCCTGCCTTCGTTTGTTATCTCTCTTCTCTCCAGCATGCTCTCGCTAGCTCTCTCTGTTGCTATAATGCCCTCTCTTCTCAAACTCTCTCTTGTTTACCCCCCCACCCCCCACAACCTGTACATATCACCCTCACTCCTGCCCTCTCCATATCACTGCACTTATCTTCTGCCCTCTCCATATCACTGCACTTATCTCCTGCCCTCTCCATATCACTGCACTTATCTCCTGCCCTTTCCATATCATTGCACTTACCTCCTGCCCTCTCAATATCACTGCACTTATCTCCTGCCCTCTCCATATCACTGCACTTATCTCCTGCCCTCTCCATATCACTGCACTTATCTCCTGCCCTCTCCATATCACTGCACTTATCTCCTGCTCTCTCCATATCACCGCACTTATCTCCTGCTCTCTCCATATCACTTCACTTATCTCCTGCTCTCTCCATATCACTACACTTATCTCCTGCTCTCTCCATATCACTTCACTTATCTCCTGCTCTCTCCATATCACTGCACTTATCTCCTGCTCTCTCCATATCACCGCACTTATCTCCTGCTCTCTCCATATCACTTCACTTATCTCCTGCTCTCTCCATATCACTGCACTTATCTCCTGCTCTCTCCATATCACCGCACTTATCACCTGCTCTCTCTTGGTCCACATAATGTCACCGCTACAAAATCACTGCGACATCTGCCCTCATATAAATCTCACTCCCACCTCACCTCCCTCACCCTCCTATTACTACTAACTTCTGGAGACATTGCCCCAAACCCTGGCCCTCCACCATCAAACTCCAACCCACAGAAGCAGCAACCTCCCCTCTTCGGCCACAGCCGCAACCCTCAATCTCTCATCTCAATCCCCCTGCTTCCAAGCACCAACCCCTCCCTCCTATGTGCCCTCTGGAATGCCAGCTCAGCCTCTCTACTATCACTGACCTCTTCCTCTCCCACTCCCTCAACCTACTTGCTATTACTGAAACCTGGCTCCAGGATTCCGACTCTGTCTCCTCAGCTGCACTCTCCCATGGCGGCCTCCTCTGGACTCACACACCCAGACCCAGCGAATGAAAAGGGGGTGGAGTCTGACTTCTTCTTTCCCCACAAAGCATGTTCCAGGTTCTTCCTGCGCCTCCGTCTCTGTCCCTCCGCTCTTTTGAAATGCACTGTATTCGTCTCTTTTCTGCTGTTTGTCTGAGGATCGTAGTCATCTACTAGCCCCCGGGCCCAGTGTCACGCTTTCTCAATGACTTTTCAGCATGGCTTTCTCTCCTCTGAGGTGCCCGCCATCATCCTCGGTGACTTTAACATCCCAGTCAATGTTCACACCCCTGCCACCTCTCAACTACTCAACCTAACTTCCTCATTATACCTAACACAATGGTCACAATCCACCATCCACTCCAATTGCAACAACCTTGACCTTGTATTCACCCACCTCTGCACTGCCTGTAACCTCTCTAACACCCCTTTACTCTCTCTGATCACAACTTTATCAGCTTCACACTCTCCCTGCCTCCTACCTCCCTGCCTCCTACCTCCCATGCCTCCTACTTCCCATGCCTCCTACCTTCCATGCCTCCTACCTCCCTGCCTCCTACTTCCCATGCCTCCTACCTCCCATGTCTCCTACCCCCCATGCCTCCAACCCTCACATGCCTCCTACCTCCCATACCTTCAACCAGCAAACCATTACCTGTAGAAACCTCCATCACCTCAGCCCTGACCTTCTCCACTCTACTACTGAGCGCCTCTATGATAAAATTGCACCCCTGTCCTGCCCAGAGCTGGCCACATCTGCCTACAACAACTATCTATCATCCTCCCTGGATGCTCTTGCTCCTCTCTCTACACGCCGAACCCGGCCTCGCCTGTCACAACCCTGGCAAACAGATGACACCAGAAGTCTCAAGAGACGCAGCAGCACTCTTGAATGAGCATGGCGTAAAACTAAATTCCTGAAATTCCTGAAATCCGCTCTTCTCAAATACATCTCCAGCCTCCACGCTGCTAAGCCAACCTACTATAACACTCTCAAGACCCTCTCATCCAATCCTCATCAACTCTTCTCTACCCTTAATTCCATACTCCACCCTCCAATGCCTCCACCCACCAACTTACTGCACAGGAGATTGCCAGTCACTTCAAAAGAAGATCGACACAATTCATGATGAGATCTCCAGTGTCAAGCTTCCTCCTCTAACCAACATACCAGGCCCAACACCAAACTCTACACTCTCCTCCTTCGACCCTGTTACCACCAAGGAAGTTACCGAACTCCTTTCCAAGGCCCGCTTCACCACCTGTCCCCTGGATCCTGTCCCCTCACGACTGTTGCAGCCTCCTTCCTGCTCTATCCTAAGCTCTCTAACCCACATCTTCAACCTATCACTCTCCATGGGCACCTTTCCCTCCCCGAGCAAACATGCACTGGTTACCCCCATCCTCAAAAAACCCTCACTGGACCCCACCTGTTTGTATAACTTAAGACCCATCTCCCTGCTCCTGTTTGCCTCCAAGCTTCTCGAGCGCCTTGTTCACAAATGTATAAACTGCTACCTCACCAACAACAACCTTCTTGATCCCCGACAGTCTGGCTTCCGCCCACAACATTCCACAGAAACTGCCCTACTAAAACTCACTAATGACCTACTAACTGCTAAAACCAACGGCCATTACTCCATACTATTCCCAACCAATGGCCACTACTCCATACTCATCCCAACCAATGGTCACTACTCCATACTCATCCCAACCAATGGCCACTACTCCATACTCATCCCAACCAATGGCCACTACTCCATACTCATCCCAACCAATGGCCATTACTCCATACTAATCCCAACCAATGGTCACTACTCCATACTAATCCCAACCAATGGTCACTACTCCATACTCATCCCAACCAATGGCCATTACTCCATACTCATCCTAACCAATGGCCACTACTCCATACTCATACTCCTTGACCTTTCCACTGCCTTTGACACAGTCAACCACCCGCTCCTCCTCAGTAAACTCCACTCCATTGGCCTCCATGACTCTGTTCTCTCCTGGTTCTCCTCTTACCTTTCTCAGCGCACTTTCAGTGTCACATACAACTCCTCCTCCTCCGATCCTCTTCCTGTTGGGGTACCCCAAGGCTCTGTCCTTGGACCCCTCCTTTTCTCTCTCTATACCTCCTCCCTGGGCCAACTGATAACCTCCCATGGCTTCCAATACCACCTCTATTCTAATGACACCCAGATCTATCTCTCCACTCCCCAGCTCACCCCCTCAATCTCCTCACGTATCACAAATCTACTGAGCGACATATCAGCATGGATGTCACATCACTACCTTAGACTCAATCTTTCAAAAACTGAGCTGTAATATTACCTCCCCCCGATCCCCCACTCATGACTTTCCCATCAAGATCAACAGAACAACCATTGGTCCTTCCCCTCATGCCAGGGTGCTAGGTGTAATCCTAGACTAAGACCTCTCCTTTGGGCCCCACATCCACTCACTGGCTAAATCCTGCCACCTCAACCTCCGGAACATTTCCAATATCCGCCCCTTCCTGACCAATGACACCACAAAACAACTTATCCACGCCTTGGTTATATCCCGCCTCCATTACTGCAACTCCCTCCTCACTGGTCTTCCGTTACACAGGCTATCCCCCTTCAGTCTATTATGAATGCTGCTGCTAGACTCATACACCTTACCAACCGATCAGCGACTGCCGCTAGACTCATACACCTTACCAACCGATCAGTGACTGCCGCTAGACTCATACACCTTACCAACCGATCAGCGACTGCCGCTAAAGTCATACACCTTACCAACCGATCAGCGACTGCCGCTAGACTTATACACCTTGCCAACCGATCAGCGACTGCCGCTAGACTCATACGCGTTACCAACCGATCAGCGACTGCCGCTAGACTCATACGCCTTACCAACCGATCAGCGACTGCCGCTAGACTCATACACCTTACCAACCGATCAGCGACTGCCGCTAGACTCATACACCTTACCAACCGATCAGCGACTGCCGCTAGACTCATACACCTTACCAACCGATCAGCGACTGCCGCTAGACTCATACACCTTACCAACCGATCAGCGACTGCCGCTAGACTCATACACCTTACCAACCGATCAGCGACTGCTGCTAGACTCATACACCTTACCAACCGATCAGCGACTGCTGCTAGACTCATCCACCTTACCAACCGATCAGCGACTGCTGCTAGACTCATACACTTTACCAACTGATCAGCGACTGCTGCGCCTCTCTGCCAATCCCTCCACTGGCTTCCACTAACCCAACTTATAAAATTCAAAATACTAACCACAACTTACAAAGCCATCCACAATCCTGCCCCTAGCTACATTACCAATGTGATAAAACGTGGGATCCGTGGATTCCATACATCTCCATGCCCTAGTACTTCCTGATTTGGCTCCCCTCTCCTCCCCTCTCCTCTCCTCCTCCTTCTGCCCTCTCCTCCCCTCCCCTCCGCTCTCCTCTCCTCCCCTCTCCACTCCTCTCCTCTCCTCCCCTCCCGTCTCCTCAACTCCCCTCCCCTCTCCTTTCCTCCTCCTCCTGCCCTCTCCTCCCCTCTTCACTCTCCTCCCCCTCCCCTCTCCTCCTCTTCCCCTCCCCTCTCCTCCTCCCCTACCCTCTCCTCTCTTCCCTCTTCCCCTCTTCCCCTCCCCTCTCCTCTCTCCTCTCCTCCTCCCCTCCTCCCCTCTCCTCTCTCCTCTTCTCTTCTCTTCTCTTCCTCCCTTCCTCCTCCCCTCTCCCCTCTCCTCCTCCTCCTCCCCTCTCCTCCTCTACTCTCCTCCCCTCCTACTCCTCCCCTCCTCTTCCTCCTCCTCCTCCCCTCCCCTCCTCTTCCTCCTCCTCTCATTACTGTTACCCTCCTTTCTTCCTTTCTGCTGTCTCTTTTATTTCCCATGTTCTGGTGCTAGTGTAGTTCCATGTTGTATGTGTTGTGCACTATGTGTGGTGTGTATGATGAATGCTCTGTGTGATCCATATGTCTCCTATTATTGCTTCCCCTGTACAAGGTGGACTTAATGCTGGGAATGTTCTATGTGACGTCTCCAGTCATTATTGCACACATTTCCTGCTTCCCTGCGGGATGTCTGTTGTTTATTCATCCGCCTGTTTGTTGGGGATATTTCATACCTTATTTTATAACATGACACTTGTCTATTACATTTTCTGTAACTTGAAAAATTTCAATAAAGATATTGGAAAATAAATAGTTGGTTGCATAAGAGCTAGATTTATTTTTTCTCAGTTTTTTTTTTAGTTATTTTTGATCTTTCGTGAAATCCACAGGAACGGTTATTTTAATGTTTCTCGGGGCTGCAGTTCCTCTGAGCTCCACAAGGTGGTGATCTCACTTCTATCCAGAAAGGAAGTTATTGTAGAACACAGACAGGAAGTGATGTCAGGTACACACAGGAAGTGATGTCAGGCACAGACAGGAAGTCATCTGGAATAAAGACAGAAAGTTCCATGTGGCACAAAGAAGAGGAGACATTAGTGGAAGTGGCAGCAGAGGAGGTAATAAGATGTTATGTTCTATTTACACCCAGTAACCCCCCCATCATGTCTGTCCTCTTCCTCCGTAGCCATGTCCGTTCTCTTCCTCCGTAGCCATGTCCGTCCTCTTCCTACGTAGCCATGTCCGTCCTCTTCCTCCATAGTCACGTCCACCTTCTTCCTCCATAGTCACGTCCGTCGTCTTCCTCCATAGTCACGTCCGTCGTCTTCCTCCATAGTCACGTCTGTCGTCTTCCTCCATAGTCACGTCGGTCCTCTTCCTCCACAGTCACGTCGGTCCTCTTCCTCCACAGTCACGTCGGTCCTTTTCCTCCACATTCACGTCGGTCCTCTTCCTCCACGGTCACGTCCGTCCTCTTCCTCCACGGTCACGTCCGTCCTCTTCCTCCACGGTCACGTCCGTCCTCTTCCTCCATAGTCACTGTGACGTCTTTTATCTCCAGCAGATGATGATACACACATATATAGTGTGGGAACCCAGATTAACCCCTTCAGGGGCAGAACATTCCCCCACTTCCGGGGCCGGAACATTCTCCTCATTGTGGAGATAAATTCTTGTAATATGGTCCTCTAAACAAACAGCACTGACAATAAATAGACAAGACAAGGACCATCCTGACCATACATGGCCTACAAAGGGCAATGATGACACTACACAGGCAGCCAATGGGCAATCATTACACTATGCAGCCAACACAATGATGGAGTGCCGGGGTCAGGAGTATGGAGCATAGAGCCCCTTACATTGCTGCTCAGGAGGAAGAAAACATTGCCCAGCCGGCCATGAAGAATATGTTCCATCATTGGTATCAGAGGGAGGGAAATACTGAGGGGTCTGAGGGAAGTAGAGGAGCTGAGGGGTCTCTCGGGTTACTGAGGATGGGAGACTTTGGGGCCCCTGAGGGGATAGTGAAGTTAAAGGGTTTTGAGGGGGTAGAGTAGCTGAAGGAATCTGGGTCTTTGATAGGGTTGGCGGGGAGCAGGGCTCTGAGGAAGGAAAAGTTTGTCAGGCTCAGGGGGACTCTGAGGTAGGGAGGGGGGCTCTTGGTCTCCGGTTGTCCTCTTACCTGCACTTACTTTCCAGAGCTCCTTACAGAACTCCTACCAGGAAAGGAAGGCAACCTTCACCTTCTTACCATCTCACTGGTCAAATAATGTATTCCAAGATACCAAATGGAATGCAGAAGGACAATCCTTCACCCTTGGTGGGCACTTGTTCTTAGAGGAGGATTCTCGGTGCATTATTGACTAAAATGTAGTCAGGGGATCAGTGCTATACATCTTCAGGAGACACTCCAATACCTCCCATGACACAGGCTCTGGTAGTGCCCGGTGCTGGAATTCACAGCCCCAGGAACCCACCACCACTCTGTACAATGTCCTGGATACTACAGTATACTTGGTAACCAAACCCCTCCCCCTCCTGTCCTCCTTCTACCCACACTGCGCTGTCATTGGAGGGAAGAGAATAGGCTCCTTCCTCACAGCTCTCTACTCCACCAGCACCATCCTCCTGCTATCCCATCCAATCCCTTCTCTTACTGCAGAGAGTGACAGTGACATCACTCCTGTCAGTCAGCAGGCTGCCGGAGATTGGAGCCTTACAGCCGGAGTTCTGCCAATTGTCCTGATTAGCCAGCAACTATGGCCAAAAGTCATCAAGTTCCCCTTCTTGGACATCATGATGAGCCGACATTGACCTCATAGCACTGCCTCAGAGCAAACTAGTCATAGGAAGGATCATATTTATCATTCCTTGTCTGCAGATCTAATACTTATCAAAACCAGTTCAGAGACCAAACAAACCCAACAGAGAAAAGGGGATTTCTGATCTGACAGGACAAGAGGGTCCCGGGACCTCCAAAATGTATAAAACACTAAACAGTCCAAACAAAATGTCTTCCCATGGGGGGAGTAGTTCTTCAATGTCCAGCAACCCTCCTATTCCCCCCTCACATCCACATCCTATTATTGTGTGACCAATACCATCCAAATCATTCTTACTTTCATTTCCCAAAGTTATCCGTCTACAAGGAGACCTGTATAGATCACATGATGGCACCAATGAGGATGGAGGAGGACCGGAGTCACATGACTGAGAAGATACTAAACCTCACCCTGGAGATCATCTACCTGCTGACCGGAGAGGTGAGGAGGATTCTGGGAGGTCACATGACATCACTCTAATCTCTATTAATAAAACACATACCTGACAGGTGAGGAGGATTCTGGGAGGTCACATGACATCACTCTTATCTCTATTAATAAAACACAGACCTGACCGGTGAGGAGGATTCTGGGAGGTCACATGACATCACTCTTATCTCTATTAATAAAACACTGACCTGACCGGAGAGGTGAGGAGGATTCTGGGAGGTCACATGACATCACTCTCATCTCTATTAATAAAACACAGACCTGATCGGAGAGGTGAGGAGAATTCTGGGAGGTCACATGACAGCACTCTTATGTCTATTAATAATACACAGACCTGATCGGAGAGGTGAGGAGGATTCTGGGAGGTCACATGACAGCACTCTTATCTCTATTAATAATACACAGTGTGACGATTGCGATATGAAATCCCTGCCCCTCTCACCAGACTCGTGACCGAAGGACTAGCCAATCTAAAACTGCGATGTCACATGCGTAACAATGCCACACCCAGCTGCACCCCGCACAATGTTTTTGCAGCTCACTGGACTACAAATCGATGTACCAGCAGCCTGAGCGCAATTGTTACTGGGTCAGGTTAATTACGCAATTAACCCTTCACACTGCCACCACCTCCTTTTTGTACAGAGAGGAAACTCGGCAATATCAGCAATAACACTAGGATGGTTGAAATAATCGTCTGTATACCACTGTCACCGCAGGCAGGTTATACAGAGGGTTAAACACACACAGTAGCGCTCTTCAGCGGCAGGAATTCATAAGTTGCATTAAAGAGCTTTAGAAACAGTTCAGCACTTTCAGAAAGTAAGTTTTATTACTAAAAGGTCAAAAGGGTGCAATAAAAATATTTACAGAAAAAAGATGTAACCAATATATATAAATATACACAGAGCAATAACACAGCAAAGAGACAACAGAAAGAAGTTTAGGTAGATAAGTACTAGCCAAAAAGCCTTGGGTTAAGCAGCTTCAAGTCTCATGAGCTAAAAAGGATTTCTTATCTCTACTGCTAGTTTCGATGTTAAAAGCAGGAGACTCTTCTCTTCTCTCATCCACACTCCAAGCATAACAACCTTTTTCTAGCAAATCCCAGCAGGGTGTCTCTTTGGAGCAGTAACCAATGGTCTCTTTTTGGGGAGGGGTGTTGGGTGGAGACGTAAGTTACAACCAGAATCTCTCCTAGCTAATATTTTGGCTCATAACTTTTCCTAGGTACATTTGCCGGCCTGGTCACTAGTATATTAATACTCAGCCACATCTGCGGAATGGTTAGAGATGAAACATGAAATATGCACTTGAATGGTTCAAGAGATATACTTTTCTGCTTTTCTCTGTATGTCAGCTAAGGGGTGTCACATACCAGGAGAATGGCCTCAATCTGAGCCTTCCGCATATAGGCTCCATGTTTAGGTAGTTATGTCCTACGTGAAGATATCAACTTATATAAAAAGTGAGTTTTTAAAAGTAAGTCTGTGTTTACGACCCCTTGGAAGGTCTTTTGAAGTTCAGTGAGGGACTCGGTTTATACTTTTACTATGTTCCAGATTGCACAGTTAATAGACAGCTATGCACCCAGCTCATGAGGTTTTATAGCTCGGAGCTTCTTGCTGTGCTTTGGCCGCCTGTGACCCTTCTCATCACTCAGGCCACATGTCACCCCACAGCGAGGGAGGGGGATGAGAGATCTACAAGATGGAGGGGGTAGCCTGCTTTGGGAGTTAGAAATTGTATAACATAGAAAATTCTTAACAAAACGGAGGGCCGTGTCCGTCTCTGTGTGCACGATTCCTACAAACAGACCTGACCGGAGGGGTGAGGAGGATTCTGGGAGGTCACATGACATCACACAGACCTGACCGGAGAGGTGAGGAGGATTCTGGGATTCTAACATGATATTCCTATTGGTTCCTCAATACAGAGATTTCCTCTTCTGAAGTCAGGTGATCATATGACCATCACAGTGCCTCCATGTGACTCCCTAAACCCTGAGAGACACAACATGCAGAAGATTCTAGAAGTCACCAAGAAGATGATGGAGCTGCTGACAGGAGAGGTGAGCGGTGCCGGGAATTCTGGGACATTCTCCAGTAACAGACAAGGGATGTGTCTGGATGGTGACTGTATCATTGTGTGTGTCAGGTTCCTATAAGGTGTCAGGGTGTCACTGTCTATTTCTCCATGGAGGAGTGGGAGTATTTAGAAGGACACAAGGATCTCTACAAGGACGTCATGATGGACAATCAGCCGCCCCTCACATCACCGGGTAAGAGGAGACTTTATTGTAAAGGAGAGAGCAGTACGGAGGATCCACCTAGATCCCCCATCATCTGATAAACACATAGAAACAATGGATTCAGTCAGTGTGTGTGTTTCCTACAGATGGATCCAGTCATGGGAACCCACCAGAGAGATGTCCCCGTCCTCTGTATTCCCGGGATTCCACACAGGAAGGTCACACCATCCCTCACCATCATCAGGTAGATGATGACAATTATTGGTAGTTGTGATTTATACACAGCATGTTTGTTACAATGAATGTTTTATTATATCTTTCAGAGTGGAATCCTCGGGGATGATAATATTGATGTTAAAGAAGAGTATAAAGAGGAGGATGAGGAGTATGGAGTGATGGAGGAGTTTTCAGAAGGACACAAGGATATGATGGAGCCACCTAATACCAGGAACCCACCAGAGAGATGTCCCCGTCCTCTGTATTCCCGGGATTCCACACAGGAAGGTCACACCATCCCTCACTATTACAAGGTCGGTGGGATGGAGCATCTAGAACATGGACATGTGATGATGATGTGTGGATTTTTTATGTGGCCTTACATTTTACAGATGATATTTTCTCTCATTTCCTTGATTTAGAGTGAAGATCCAATCGATATAGAATTTGAGGTGAAAGCAGAAGAAGAAGAGGCGTATGTGAGGGATGATCAGCAGTCTATGGAGGAGGATGGAATAACGGGGACATTTATAGAGGAGGACACTCCTACAGAGATCAGCACAGGTGGGTCATGAACACTAAATCCATTCCTCCACCCATACTGCTCACTGATTGGTCCAGAGTAGGGCGGGGACTGGGTGATATCAGCCTGTAATCCCCTGGTCACTTTCCTGAGCTGTGTTCCCCGTCCTGTATTCCTGGATTTCTCTCGGATAATCTTCCTTCTCTGTGCTGCAGACACAATTTATGTCTCTAGACTGGATTTATGGAGATTCTGGGGTTCAGCTGGCAGCTAAATGTTGATTTTTACTCTAAGCATTGCATAATGTAGGCACCCAGGACATGTGACTGGGGTCTCCTGCCTTGTGCCTGACTCTTCCAGGGGACCTTCTCTGTTATCTGCTGGCTGTGCCGGGTGGAGGGATATGTCTGTAGTGTCTCAGCCCCAAGTCACTGAGTGCAGTCTCAGGAGATGGGAGGCAGCGGTGTGGGATCTCTGCAACTTGTCTACAGTAAACATTTAAAGTGGTTGTAAACCCTCCATATACCCAGTGCAATGACTGGCCTCAGGTGATGCACAGAGATAAAACAAATCCTCCTACATACGTTGTACCTGTTTATCTATAGCACTCATTTCTCTATATTTGTTCAAAGTCCAGAATTTATACAGGTTGTCTGAGCAGTCAGAAAAAAGGGGGCAGAGACCTGAAGTCACTCTCTTCACAGCTCAGTGAAGTGAGCTCTGAGAGATGATTGATGGGAAGGGACACACTTCCTTCACACAGGAACAGAGCTGAGGCTGTCAATCACAGGCTGTGTGCTGGAACTCCCTCCCTTGTCATCTTTTTTTCTCCTGGTGTCAGGAAGACTTGTCAGAAGGGACTCAACTGCTGATCGCAGAGGAAGGAGACAGCAGACAGAAATGACACTTAGTGCTCTGGACTGAGACAAGTACACACTGTAGAGGGATATTCTTTGTTCATATTCCATGTCTGAGGGTTACAACCCCTGTAAGTGATCTCTGATTACTAAACACCAATTTGATGTGATCCTTACACTATTTATTAGTGTGGCCCCCTTGTCCTGAATAGAGGTACTATGTGGGTTTAGTTTGTGGCTGGGCTGTACTTGGCTCAGGCTGATTGTATAGTTCTTCACTTGGTTTCTCCCTAAGTTTAGGTTGTCTTGTGATGTCTCACTGTGGCCAGTAGATGTCACTGCTATCACTGGACATAGGATGAGATTTCACCAACCAAACTAAAGGGATATTAGACCACAAATGTCCCATATTGCAGCTTACCAATCATTGGGTGTGGCGGCTGCATTCCTTTTCTTTGGCTTTTTTCCCTGTTTTCACCTGGTGATCTGGCCAGTAACACACCTTCTGTATTAGAGCGCCCCAACTCTGGAGATTGCAGCATGGTCAGTCTGGGGGGAGGGGAGTGTTAGATGTACTAGCAGATATAAAAACAGTAACTAATTGAAGCCAAACTCCAGATCACACTTCATAATCGGTTTCATCAAACAGTTTTTTCCTTTTGGGATAAAAGTTTGTCATGAATAAATAAAAGCTGATCATTGTAAGCCCCCTGTCAGTGGTAAATGGTCTTTATAAAACAGCAGATTTACTGGCTAGATCACCAGATAAATATAGAAGAAAACTAATACTGTATAGTCCTAACTTTTGTATTCCGTATGATAAGTTGTACATTACATTGGCCTTACTTCTTTTCCACCCATTTCCTCCCAGCTGGACATTTTATATCGGATGATGTGATTGGAGCACAGACTTTTACATGGTGATAATAATGTGATAACATCCTCCAACTTTGGACCCTTAAACAGAAAGTGATAATGAGGGAGGAGTCAATACCCCAATGATGGTGGTCTTCAGGATCAGTCCAGTCTTCATCTTGGTTGTTCTCCCCCCATCCTCACTCTCTGACCTCTGGTGGGGCTCAGCCCCGCTGTTCTTCATGACTAAATCATGGACTAAATAAGGAAGTGCAGTACTTCTTGTGTTGGGAAGATGGTGATGAGTGATAGAGGGGGTGGGGACCCTCGTCCTATAATCCCCTCATCACTGGCCCTCCTATAAAAGACAGTTCTGGTTGTTTCCTCACTCTCTGACTAAGGTCCATGAATAAAGAAATGACCTGGTAGGAGATCAGAGGAGCCATTTCCTAGTTCCCTTGAGGGTGGAATTGTAAGCTCCTCAGAGACCAAGCTGCCTGATGTGGGCGGAGTCCTGGTTTGGGGGAACCAATCAGCTCCTGTCTAGTAATCCTCTTTGTCTTTGTATTTTAGTCCATGGCCGGGAGATGAGGAAAACCTCCGAGGATTGTCTCACTTTGTCTCCAGACTGGAAAGTAGAAGATGAGGACATCACACAGTACAGTCCAGGAGAAAACCCGGCTCCCTCCAATGTCCATCCGGCACCACCCAGTGTAGATGGACCATCGGATTCCTCGTATCCTGAGGAACCTCAGACTGTGCGGGACCGGGCCGGCCTTCCAACAGGGAAGAGCTTCTCCTGTACTGAGTGCGGGAAGGGTTTCCATTCTAAATACAAAGTTAATGTCCATGAAAGATCTCACACGGGGGAGAAGCCGTACTCTTGTTCTGAGTGCGGGAAATGTTTTGTAGAAAAATCAAAACTTGTCAGACATCTAAGATCTCACACTGGGGAGAAGCCATATTTTTGTCCGGAGTGCGGAAAAAGTTTTTCACAGACGTTCAGTCTGCAGAAACATCAGAGATCTCACACGGGGGAGAAGCCATATTCCTGTGCTGCATGCGGGAAATGTTTTTCACAGAAGTCTAGTCTGCACAAACATCAGAGATCTCACACAGGGGAAAAGCCATACTCCTGTCCTGAGTGCGGGAAATGTTTTTCAGAGAAATACCGTCTTTCCAGTCATCAGAGATCTCACACAGGGGAGAAGCCGTATTCCTGTGCTGTGTGCAGGAAATGTTTTTCAGAGAAGTCCAATCTGCACAAACATCAGAGATCTCACACAGGGGAGAAGCCTTTTGCCTGTCCTGAGTGCGGGAAATGTTTTTCAAATAAGTCCACTCTTTACACACATCGAAGATCTCACACGGGGGAGAAGCCGTATTCCTGTTCTGAGTGCGGGAAATGTTTTTTAGTGAAGTCCCATCTTTCCACACATCTGAGATCTCACACGAGGAATAAGACACTTTCCTGTCCTGAGTGAGGGAATTGTTCCTCACTGAAGTCCTGTCTTCCTGTACATCAGGGGTCTCTCACAGCCCTGGAGGTGTATTAGTGCCTTGAGTGCGGGAAATGTCTTCTAGATGAATGTTGCTGGACATCCCAGCTCTCGTGGGGAAGAAGCACACCCTGATATACACCTCAGATATACTCCATGGCTGATCTTCATCATGGAAGAAACCGTTTATAGGTAGATCAGAGGTCCCCAAAGAAATGGATGAAGTGTGGGACCGGGTCCACCATTGATGGCAGGAGTAGAATAAAAATGGAGTCAATGTTCTAGCAGAAGCTCTCACAAACACTTGGAAGTCTGATGGAGGTGTGGAAGTGTGAAGTCCTGCCACTGTGACGATGACACAGGGTCCTCCTGGCTGCTTTTTGAGAATCTCCAACATGTATTTAGTGAGCAGAGAAAACTGTGTTCTAGGTTGTCAATGGATTTAGTAGGTCCGGGTCGGGACCTGGAGCTTGAAGGTTCCAGAGATTCTTGGTGGGGACAAGACCTTCAGTCAATATAACAATCTTCTAGATGATAATGATTATTAAAGATTAAATCTAGTAATAACTAATAATTTTAGAGTATTTCAGAGGTTATTTTCTCTCATTACGTGGCCATAGCAATGGAAGAAGATATTCCCTGATAAATTATACTCTAATTATTAATATTTAATAATTTATGAAATATGAAAAATTTGTAATATGACACCAACAATATCTAACAGTAATACGGAATCCCTCTATATATATAACCACCCAATATAGTTGTGATACACTAAGGTAATTCTTATTACTCTACACAACAGAGAAAATATGTAATATAAAATTAAATGGACAGTCACACCACACCCGGAATTCAGACTATGAAACTTCCCCAATGGATTCAGCTGGCAATGGTACGCCTTCAGGGATGACCACAGGGGGAAGTGAGATATAGTTCAATAGTGTAGGAAAATGTAGGAAGTTAGAGGTACAGAGATTTAGAAATTTAGTAAAGTTTTTAGAAGTTTGAAAAGAGTTAATCAGTAGCTCTTCAGATGGATTTCAGCCTCGTCAGATTTCCTTCAGCTTGTCTCTCTTTGCTGTTTTTCAGTGAGGTTCTTCAGTGAGGTTTTTTTTCAATGAGGTTTTTTTTTTTTTAAATCAGGTGCATGGGTTTTTATACCATCTAAACTATTGTTCTAAGAGACCCTCCCACCAGGCTTTTTGATTGGCTGGTTGAGAAATGTATGTATTTAAGCTATCTCTCACCTGTCCACTAAGTGGCAGTCAGAGCTCATAGAACAATTTGAGTATTGATGATGACTCATACCTCGGGTGGAACTCAAGGTGATTTCAGGTATTAAATATACGTCTTATCCAGATATATAAGTGATCATAGCTATAATGTTCTAAATAGGAACCATGGAATATAGGTGTATATTCAGTTATTCATCTCCTTGAGATACAAACTTGTGTGAAAGCATCTGTTTCCTGATAAGACATACAACTGATGCTAACTCACAATATATCTTACTTTTCCTCATCTCAATACTCAAGTTAGTGATATACAATCCCCATTCTGCTGAATATTTTGAGGTGTGTGAAACATATTCTTTATAACATCCATTGATAATATGCTTTTTGGTAATATCTCTGTGGATAGATATATCCAGTTCTTAGCCTTATATGTCCTGAATTTAACCTTTTTGTGTTAGAACCAGAATTCCCATGAGGAGAAAAGACCCTCTGTTTACCTGTCTATTGTGTTGGAGTCAGAGTAAACAGCCATTTATACCTTCAACCTTAGTGGATAATAGCATATTGTGACAGTTCGAGAGGTTTGTTGGTTCATCACACCCTGCAAGGTTTTGGGTAAACTTTCAACCAGTTGAGTTCCCGTCTCATTATTGTTCACTTGTTATGACTTAATGTTTGAAGGTCGAAGTCCTATTTGACTATCTGTTTAACTTTTGTAGACGTCTTCAACTCAACCCCAATATATAAACAGTATTTGTTGACATATCCACACTTTAGCTATTCTCATAGTCTCCAATTTAAACCTTACCATTGTCCGGTCTTAAACTACCTGTGGATAGTCAAACAGTCTATTGTCTTGGAAAAAGCTCACTTCACCCATTGTTTGCATGTCTGAGTTGGAGGGTCCTTTGAATTTTCAACCAAAAAGAGTTAACCCTTAACGGGCGGCTAGGTTGGGTTGTTGTTGAAATAAAGTCATGTTTTTGATACATAATTTCAAAAGTCACTACAAAATCCCCCTTTTTTGGGGTACAGGCACGTATAGATGGGTGTCTGTATTGCAAACCATGAGTGGGACTTTTGACTAGGGTGACCGTTCATCTTCTCATATGGGGTGAATGAAATAAAGAATTTTTTTTTTTTTTTTTTTTAGAAAAAATGGCAGCGGTGATGCTGGTTTGGTCCTCAACTTGACTCGGCGTTCTCAGACGGACACTTCTGATGACGATCCTGGTTTTGCGATGAGGCCGGCCTGGCCTGGCACATCCACCTTGGGGCCCATGGGGTCCTCCGCACGACAGGTCTCTTAGACGGTCTCCTAGGCGGGTCTTATCCTCTAGACTGGCCCTTGGTGGCCTGGGACATCAGGTTATCGTCTCCGGATCGATCTCTGGCATCTGGTCTTTCCCACAGGACATTATAGCTTCCTTCTAGGGTCTGGTCATTGACACCTCCGATCACCGGTCTGGTCATCGTCTGGGCCTTCATTTCTAAATTATTAAAATGAACAGTTTAAGTATTGGATATATACAAACTTATATTACTGGATCCTGTAAGGCAAAAGATGAATAATATGTTCAAAGGAAATTTAATAATGATCTCAATATCTCCAGATAGGAACTGGTGGGTTAGTCTTCCAACAACTGCGATTGAGACTTCGGATGGCAAGCACGTAATTGATTGATGTGCACCCATCTATCACTGATTTCACCATACCGGGGAACCTGCAATTTATATGCGACCGGAGAGATTTTATCAATGATAGAGAACGGACCTTTCCAAGATGGAAGGAATTTCCGTTCCTTGATCTGGTCTCTTGCAAAGTTGTATAGGTAGGCCTTGTCACCAATCTCATATTCCTTCTTAGAGGTTTTGAGATCATAGTATGTCTTAGCACTAGTTGCAGCTCTTTCCAAATTTCGCTGGGCAAAGGCAAAAGCATATTGCAGATGTTTACGTAAATCCTCTATGTACTGGTGTGTGGTGGTGGCATTGATCAAATTTTGATCTGTAGTGCGATACAATAAGTGCTGGGGCAGTACCATCCGTCTACCTGTCATCAGTTCAAAGGATGACATTTTTGTGACTGTATTCGGAGTAGCCCTCAACGCCATCAGGACCAGTGGAAGTTTGACATCCCAATCTTTGCCTGTTTCCTTAACAAATTTCTTAAGGACATTAACGATGGTCTGATAGTATCGTTCTACACCACCACTAGAGGCTGGCCGATAGGCGATATGCAATTTCCTTTTAACCCCCAAAAATTTCCACAATTTGGCCATCACTTCGCTAGTGAAGTGCGATCCTCTATCAGACTCTATCCTCTGTGGGAGACCAAAACATGAAAAGACATGATTTATTAGCAATGCAGCACATGTCTCGGAGCTGTTATTTGGTGCTGGTATACACTCGACATACTTGGTGAATAAACATGTAACTGTTAACATATACCGATTTCCTCGTGAAGATTTTGTTACGGGCCCAATAAAATCCATTTGAAGGTCTGACCAAGGCATACATATCCCCCTTTTCTGGAGAGGTGCTCTGTGAGTTGGCTTGGTAGGTTGAAATTGGGGACATATTAGGCAACCTTGGCAGTACTCCTTCACATCACGTAACATATGAGGCCAGTAGGCATAATCCCGCAAGATCTCATACGTGATCTTCTCTCCACGATGCCCGGAAGTAGGAGCATCATGGGCATGCTGTAGCATCAAACCTCTAAATTTAAGTGGGACGACCCATTGTTGTACGCCACCCTTTGAGGTTCGTATCAACAATCCCTGGTATAAAGAGAATTGGGATTTGGATTTCATTAAGATACGTAAATCCTCCTTCCCACTACATACTTCCTTATTTATGGGATTTTGGTTGGGATCTTCTATATGACTATAAAACAAGCCAATTATTGGGTCTTCTTTCTGGGCAGTAATTAAATCATCACTAGGAGAATCGTGACTCTACTGTAATGCATTTGGATCACCAGCTGTTCTGGCCTGTTGCCTGGTGATGGCTTCAACCTGTACGGTACCTAAAAATTGATCAATGTCTAACAATTCACCGGTGATTGCCCCTTCCTTGGCTAAAGAATCGGCCAGATCGTTCCCTTCTTTTTCGGCACCTAGAACCTTGGAGTGGCCTTTGGTCTTCTTGAAGTGCAGGGTGATATCATTGGACCTTACCAGTTCATCGATGTGACAAAAGAGCTTACCATGTTTCACGGGTTTGTGATTACTCTTGTTCATGTTGTTTCGCTTCCACCTAGGGAAATACTCCACAAAACTATTCCTGACATAATTGGAATCGGTTATGATGGCACACTCATTAATGTTGAACTCTATAGCCATCTCAACTGCTCTAAGGATTGCAGTAAGTTCAGCAACCTGACTGCTTTTTGGTCCAAGTTTGTATCCCACAGAAATTGGGGTGACACCTTGGGTCCAAACGATTCCAATACCTGCCACTAGTTGGAGCTGTTCCCCATCCTTGTGATGAAAAGCACAACCATCCACATATACACACGGCAGCTGTTTACAGTATTCTTCATCATAAACCTTGTAGGGAGAGAACAGTTGTTCTTCCAGAAAGTCAGTGTCCGGGGCCTCCATAGCAGGCGTAGTTGCGGAACAATCATGGAGCTCAGCTAGGCCCTGGGCTACTGGACTTTCCTTGTTCTGTTTGTACCGAATTTCAAGAGGCCACCCTTGCAAAGACAAAGTCCAAGCAGTGATGCGGCTATTAGACACATTTCCTCCCCTGATACGTTCACTCTTTAAATACTGTAAAGGCTGGTGTGCCGTTTCAACAATGATTCTCTCTCCTTGTATGTAACTGCGAAAATTCTGTAATGCCCACACGGTGGACAAGAGAGCTTTTTCACAGTCACTGAACTTTACTTCAACCGGGGACAAAGTTTTACTGGCATAGGCAATCACCTTACTGACATCATCTTGTTTCTGGTAAAGAACGGAACTCATACTTACCTGCATAAACCCTGTCTCTAGATAGAAGTTTTTACCCCCTTCGGGATATCCGAGACACGGGGCTTGTGTGAGACGTTCCTTTAACTCCTTCATAGCGTCTTCCTGCTTCTTACCCCACGACCATTCGACATCTTTCTTCAGTAGGTGAAGCAGCGGCTTGCTTATCTCGGCGTAATTATCAATAAATTTACGCGAGTAGTTGAGAATGATCTCAATTCTTTAAGGTTAGTAGGGACTTTACAGTTTAGAACCGCCTCAACTTTCTTCTTTTGTGGGTTCAAACCTTCAGCAGTAACTTCATGGCCTAGGAAGTTCACCTTCGTGCGACACCACTGGGCTTTTTGTAAGGACAGTTTAACTCCGGCTGCTTTTAATTGGCCCAAAACATGCCGAAGTTCTGTAATATGCTTGGACATATCAGTACTTTTGATCAGGATATCGTCCACATATGCCAACGTCCCCCTTTCGAAGGCGTCTGGCATGGCCTTGTGCATGAACACAGCAAATTCATGTCCGGAATTTATAAATCCGAAAGGCATTCGTACCCAACAATACTGTCGATTTCCAAAACTGAAAGCCAGTTTGTATTGGTCTTCCTCACTCACCTTAATGGTCCAGTATCCCTGTGCACAATCCAAGGCTGTAAAAACTTGGGATCCTTGGAGCTGGGCGAGACATTGGTCTATGTATGGGACAGGCCATCCTGACATGTACACACGTTTGTTCAGCTGACGGAGGTCAGCGCACAACCGCCATTGTCCATTGGGTTTTAAAATACCCAGGATCGGGTGGTTATAGGAGCTGTGGATGGGCCTAATTATACCCCTTTCATGTAACTTCCTAATAATCTCAGCTAGAGATTCATAGGAAGCTAATGGCCACCTACAGTTGCAAGAAAAAGTATGTGAACCCCTTGGGATTACGTGGAGTTTTGCATGAATTGGGCATAAAATGTGCTCTGAATGTCATCTAAGTCACAACAATAGAAGAATACAGTCTGCTGAACATAATATTACACAAACATTAGATGTTGCCATGGTTTAATTGCACATAACATGTAAACATTCACAGTGCAGGGAGGAAAAAGTATGTGAACCTTTGGACTTAATAACTGGTTGACCCTCCTTTGGCAGCAATAACCTCAACCAAACGTTTCCTGTAGTTGCAGATCAGACCTGCAGAACGATCTGGAGTAATTTTGGACCACTCCTCTTCACAAGACTGTTTCAGTGTAGCAATATTCTTGGGATGTCTGGTGTGAATCGCTCTCTTAAGGTTATGCCACAGCATTTCAATCGGGTTGAGGTCAGGACTCTGACTGGGCCACTCCAGAAGGTGTATTCTGTGATGTTGCAGCCATTGTTTTGTTGAATTACTTGTATGCTTTGGGTCATTGTCCTGTTGCATCACCCATCCTCTGCGGAGCTTCAGTTGGCGGACAGATTTTCTTACGTTTTCCTGAAAAATGTCTTGATAAACTGTGGAATTCATTTTCATATCAATGACAACAATTCATCCAGGCCCTGAGGCAGCAAAGCAGCCCCAAACCATGATGCTCCCTCCGCCATGTTTTACAGTGGGGATGAGGTTTTGATGTTGGTGTGCTGTGCCTTTTTTTCTCCACACATAGTGTTGTGTGTTCTTCCCAAACAACTCAATCTTGGTTTCATCTGTCCACAGTATATTTTGCCAGTAGTGCTGTGGAACATCCAGGTGCTCTTTTGCAAACTTCAAACGTGCTGCAATATTCTTTTTGGACAGCATTGGCTTCCTCCGTGGTGTCCTCCCATGTACTCCATTCTTGTTTAATGTTTTCCTTATTGTAGATGTGTCAACAAAAATGTTAGCATGTGCCAGAGATTTCTGTAGGTCTTTAGCTGACACTCTGGGATTCTTCTTTACCTCATGCAGCATTCTGTGCTGTGCTCTTGCAGTCATTTTTATAGGACAACCACGCCTAGGGAGAGTAGCAACAGTGCTAAACTTTCTCCATTTGTAGACAGTCTGTCTTACCGTGGACACATGAACATCAAGGCTTTTGGAGATACTTTTGTAACCCTTTCCAGCTTCATGCAAGTCAACAATTCTTGATCGTAGGTCTTCTGAGAGCTTTTTTCTGCGAGGCATGGTTCACATCAGACAGTGCTTCTTGAAACCAGTAAACCCAAAACAGGTGTGTGTTTTTTAAGGGCAGGACAGCTGTCAGCAACACATCCAATATCATCACACTGATTGGAGTCAAGGTTGGCTCACTCCTGGCTCCAATTAGCTCTGGGAGAAGTCATTAAGCTAGGGCTTCACATACTTTTTCCTCCCTGCAGTGTGAATGTTTACATGTTATGTGCAATTAAACCATGGCAACATCTAATGTTTGTATAGTATTATGTTCAGCAGACTGTGTTCTTCTATTGTTGTGGCTTAGATGACGTTCAGAGCACATTTTATGTCCAATTCATGCAAAACTCCACATAATCCTAAGGGGTTCACATACTTTTTCTTGCAACTGTATACTGTCTTACAAATACTGGTGGGGCATCTGGATCTGTTTGGATCCTGGCGATGTGTAGGTCAGTAGTCCCACAATCGTAAGAATCCTTGGCAAAGATCTCTTGGAATTCAAGGAGAAGCTCTCGGAGCAATTGTCGGTCGAGATCATTGGAACACGCATCGGCGAGGGCTACCATCTCTTCCACTAACTCCTTGAATCCAGGAAAGCTTTCCGGCTGACATATCTCATATGCCTCTTCAAGTTTTGTGGTGAGGTCATTGGGCATGTGATGTGTGTGTGTGTGTTCTCCTGCCATCCAGGTTCTTTGGGGTACTCTTGTTCTTTGATTGGGTGATCAAAGACAATTGATGTCTCTTCGATTCGACAGGTACCATCTTTGGAATCGAAAGGATAAATGGACTCTATGGTGAAAATACCCTCTGGTAATGAATGGAATGTTTGTTCAATTAATTGTTCCTCCGATAAATATTCATCGGGGATGAGTCCAATCACCTGGTTAGTGACCCCAAAGGTGTAATATTCAGTCTCTACCGCTAGACCAATAAGGGTCTCTTTGGGTAAGACGATGTCCTGATTGGACAGATTATGTATGTAAATGTGCATCGGGAACTGATGTGTGTTGACTAGGGGCGTGTGTGTAATGTTCAGTCCCTCCCCCTGCATTTTATGGGAGAGGCATACTAATGCATCTGACCCCTTCAGTCTATGTCCCTTTTTAACTTGGATGGGGAGTATGAAATTATTTATGCCCTTAGGAATTGTAATCTTCTGGGCTACCTGGACTTCAACAGCATAAGGCATCTGTTGCCGGGATTTTAAAGCTAAGTCCAGATTTTGGTATTTTTCGGGATCCCCCTTTAGTCGACTCCATAAACAGTCATTAATTAGGTCGACTTGCATTGCAAATCGATGTAACACATCGTTGCCAAAATAAATTTTAGTCTGGGGATTATCCAAGACTAGGAACACATGGGTGGCTGTTTTGTTTCCTACAGTGACGTTTAAGAGACACCTAGCCATTGAATTGTGATCATCAGAGTCATCAAGGGAGTCTGAAATCCAATGACACTGAGGTGTGGAGAAACGGATCATTTCCATTTCGGTCAGGTGTTTTATCAGCCCATGGCTTACAAAGCTGTGTTCCTGTCTCAAATCTAGTTTGGCATATTTTGACCTATTAAGACCATTTATCCGGATGGGGATAAACAAGTCGCTGTTAACCCTTTCAATACCTGTCAAGAATTGGGTATGATCTCCCCCTTTTCTTGGTTTATCCTCCTGATGAAAAGATATCGTAAGGATGTCATCTTGGAGGGAAATATCTTTTATTTTATCTTGGGGAATTCTAAAAATGTGTTCCTCATCTCTTCTGATAGGGTTATGGTCATCAGGTTTGATAACCGTTACATCAGGAAGTTGACTGTTCCTGAAATGGATTTCTAATGATCCAGGCCTTTCTTCCACCAGGTGGCAGTGTTGTCGGGAATGGGGAGTTTTAAGTTCCCCATATTTAATCGGGGTATTTACCTGTGACCACAGGACTTGGTTCACACAGTCAACTATTGTGTTCAGCCTTTTTAGAAAGTCCATCCCAATTATCATGTGGTGCTGGGAGATGCTGGCAATGATGATGGGGTGTCTCAGTTCCTTGTTACCCAGTTTCAGTTTAAGCCAGGCTGCACCCATGACTTGTAAAGGGTCTCCACCTACACCAATCAATGAGCTGTCAAAACTTTTAAATCTCGGCTTGGTGGGCATGACATTCGCCACTTTATCAAAATGTTCCTGTGACATGATGGTTGCTTGGGATCCAGTGTCTATTAAGCCGACAATAAAAAGATCACTGGCATCCTGCACCTGCACCGTGGCATAATATCTCCCATCAGATTCAGTCAGCTCACACATGAAATTAGTGTGGTTGAAGATCTGTGGGCCCTTCAATGACATATGACTGGCTCTTATCTCACCGCATGTGGTGGCCACATCACCCTTATCCTCCCTGGTGGGATTCTTGGACTGTCTCAAGACAGAAGCACAACTAGAACTTGGTGCTCCATCTGGCTTGTCAATCCCGACGACTTCCGATGCCGCGACTATATTAGGGGCAATAGATGGACACTGAAAAACAGGAGAATCGTTAATAACCAACAAATGGTCCCCCTTTGCCTGAGAACTAGATTCTCTATTAGTAGGCGTGTCAGGGACGGGACACACATCTCCTGTCATTTGACTCAGTGTTCTCCCCCGTTGGTTTAAGGCTTGGTTGCCTGTTAATTCTGTGACCCTTGGTTGGTCACAGGAGCTGCTCCTAAAAAAGGATTGGATGGAAATTGAGTGACAAGCCTGTCCATTTGTTCAGCCATTTTGCTGACCTGTGCCTCTATTTGTCCAATACGCTCAGAGGAGTCATTCTGTTGATTCTCCCTCTTCCTATACTTACGCTTGTATTTTGGACGGGACTGGTAATGAGACTCAGAGTCAGAACTACTGCTTTGGTCCCGACGCCATTTTTCTCTCTGAGGTTTCGGGGTCTCCCTGTCATTAAGGGGAGCCTGGGGTACTGTATCCCCCCTTTGAGCTTGAGGGTGTTCTTGGCGTGGAGGAAATCTTTGGAAGTCAGAGTTCTTATTAAAATTGGGATTCTTATTGTAATTATGGTTCCTATTGAAATTGGGGTTCCCATAAAAATTCCCATGTTGGTTTTGGCGAGGATAATAGAACCTCCGAGGATACCATTGACCCCTTTGATTCTCATCACTGTACTGACCCTTACCATACTTTTTATTCTTCTCACTTCCACTACCGTAGTTCCCTGGCTTTTGTCTATCCTTTCTTACCCACTGGTTTTGGGGTGCAAAGTTATGGACCTCCTTCACTTGCTGGGTTTGAGGTACAAATCTAGGGGAACCATTGGTTTTACCCCCACGGACTACTTCCGCATATGATTTTTTCTCTGCCTGCAAATTTGGATTTGGAGGGGAAACGGTAGTGGCTGCTACTATCTTGGGGCTATTTTTAGGTTCTCTTTTTATCCCGCCCTCACTGGACTGTTGGATCGAGAATAAATAGTCACTCTCTCTCACCAACCAATCAAGAGAGCATCCCTTTCTGTAATCCTTTGCAAGTCCCAATTTTATGTAAGCAGGTAATGCTTCATAAAATAGGGTCTTGAATTCTGGCTGGTTAGGATTGGGATCCTTTTCAGCCAGGAAATAGGCATTTCTGAGGACAGCCAGAAATTCTGCAGGGCTTTGGTGAGGACCACACTTTAAATTGTAGGCCGCAGCCTTGGCAGAGGTTACAGTTTTATAAGGCCCAAATTCCATGTGGCACTTATGTTTAACCTCTCTCCAGGACTGATTGAAATAGGCCCTCAAGGTCTCAAAGAATTGCCGGTATTTCTCTTCAAACACTCATGGCAGCAAGTCTATTTTGGTGTGGTCATCTCTAATGCCCAGAATTTCTAACGTCTGTTCATATGTTTTCATGTGTTCGGTGATCTCAAGGGACCCTTTCTTAGTAAACATAGGAACAGTGTCCTTCAGGAACTTAATGACCTTTGGGGTGTCATATCTCCTGAATGACCCCTGGGATTTCCCTTCCTGCCTATATGAAACCTCATACTTTTCTTCTGAGCGCTCTGGAGTGTATCTTAAAAGCTTAGGAGGTGACCTATATTCTGACCCTGCCTCACTATCAGGTACTTCACTGTGATGCGGGTATCTCCGCTCAACAGCCTCCTGCTCGACTGGGTTGGTCCGGTTTTGGACCCCAGAATTTATTTGGGCCATCAACCTCATAATCTGCTCCTCCAGAGTTTTCTGCTCAGATTTTATCAAGGTAAGTTCTGACTGGTCATGCTTATCCCCTGGGTGAACTTTAATTTCGACAGGAGATAACCTTTCTGATCTGAAGTACTCCACCTCATCTTTTAAATCCTGATACTTCTTTTGAAGTCGTTTCAATTCCTGAAAATTTCTTTCATACAGGTCCTGAGCACTTCGAAAGTCTCTGACCAATCTATCATGATATTTTTTGGATTCGTCTAAACGAATACCGGCATGACCAAGCTTCCCTTTCAAAGACTCAATGTCCTGATTTCTGCTTTCCAACAATATGCGGGCTTCTGACAACTCTTCCCTTAAAGTCATGGTTCGCTGGGCAGCTCCAGCGCTCATGAACCATAACATGGGCCAAGCTTCTAGGAGAAGTCTGTCACGGCTTTTATCACTTTCTGCTCCAGCAAACGCTATTAAAAACCCAACAACCTGGCCCTTTTGGTTGAACAGGTCCTCAAAGGTGCTCATAGCCTGCCTTTTCTCTTCATCCACGAATTCATTATTGCTATCCCCCAAACTTAATCTCTTGCGGAGGTAATCTATTACTCCACATTCAACATACTTCTGCCAAGCACCGGCAGCTTTCCAGGCTGGCTTCAGAGTTTCCTCCTCAATACCTTGGGCCGCCATATTTTCCTTGTTATGCTTGGAAGAGGTGGATCCGTGATTACTGGATGCCATTTTGATACAAAATATATGTTTGACCAAGTGTACAAATATACAATCACCAGTGCGTTTTGTATTATGGTACGATTTCTATGGATCTCAGCAGTGCCTCCAAATTTATCCTGTGGTGGTTTATGTAAGGATTTATTCTACTTATAAAGGGCGTGTCCCTTTCCCTTAGATGAAATATTACAGTGCCTCCAGCCGTTAAAAAACGGCAAATATTTAGTAAACCAATAATTTGGACACCTTGATAATTTGATCACCACTTATTATTATACCTTGAATTCTTTTAGCCAATATGATTTCGTACCATACACACAAAATTTGCCTTATAATAGATAAATATAAAAATTTATTTATGTACAAAAATTATATACAGTCATGGCCGAAATTGTTGGCACCCTTGATATTTCTCCAGGAAATCATGTATTTCTCACGAAACGTATTGCATTAACACATGTTTTGCTATACACATGTTTATTCCCTTTGTGTGTATTGGGACAAAACAAAAAAGGGAGGAAAGAAAGCAAATTCGACATAATGTCACACAAACCTCCAAAAATGGGCTGGACAAAAGTATTGGCACCCTTTCACAACTGCGGATAAATAAGAATGTTACAAGCATGTGATGCTCCTGTAAACTCACCTGGGGCAAGTAACAGGTGTGGGCAATATAGAAATCACACCTGAAAGCAGATAAAAAGGAGAGACGTTCACTTAACCTTTGCATTGTGTGTCTGTCTGTGCCACACTAAGCATGGACAACAGAAAGAGGAGACGAGAACTGTCTGAGGACCTGAGAACCAAAATTGTGGCAAAATATCAACAATCTCAAGGTTACAAGTCCATCTCCAGAGAACTAGATTTGCCTTTGTCCACAGTGCGCAACATTATCAAGAAGTTTGCAACCCATGGCACTGTAGCTAATCTCCCTGGTCGTGGACGGATGAGGAAAATTGATGAAAGATTGCAACGCAGAATAGTCCGGATGGTGGATAAGCAGCCCCAAATATGTTCCAAAGACATTCAAGCTGTCCTGCAGGCTCAGGGAGCATCAGTGTCAGCGCGAACTATCCGTCGACATTTAAATGAAATGAAACGCTATGGCAGGAGACCCAGGAGGACCCCACTGCTGACACAGAGACATAAAAAAGCAAGACTACAGTTTGCCAAAATGTACTTGAGTAAGCCAAAAGCCTTCTGGGAAAACGTCTTGTGGACAGATGAGACCAAGATAGAGCTTTTCGGTAAAGCACATCATTCTACTGTTTACTGAAAACGGAATGAGGCCTACAAAGAACAAAACACAGTACCTACGGTAAAATATGGTGGAGGTTCAATGATGTTTTGGGGTTGTTTTGCTGCCTCTGGCACTGGGTGCCTTGACTGTGTGCAAGGCATCATGAAATCTGAGGATTACCAAAGGATTTTGGGTCGCACTGTAGGGCCCAGTGTCAGAAAGCTGGGTTTGCGTCCAAGATCCTGGGTCTTCCAGCAGGACAATGACCCCAAACATACGTCAAAAAGCACTCAGAAATGGATGGCAAAGAAGCGCTGGAGAGTTCTGAAGTGGCCAGCAATGAGCCCAGATCTAAATCCCATTGAACACCTGTGGAGAGATCTTAAAATTGCTGTTGGGAAAAGGTGTCCTTCCAATAAGAGAGACCTGGAGCTGTTTGCAAAGGAAGAGTGGTCCAAAATTCCGGGTGAGAGGTGTCAGAAGCTTATTGATGGTTATAGGAAGCGACTGATTTCAGTTATGTTTTCCAAAGGGTGTGCAACCAAATATTAAGTTAAGGGTGCCAATACTTTTGTCCAGCCCATTTTTGGGGTTTTGTGTGACATTATGTCATATTTGCTTTTCTGCCTCTGTTTTATATTTGTTCCAATACATACAAAGGGAATAAACATGTGTATAGCAAAACATGTGTTAATGCAATACCTTTTTTGTGTGAAATACTTGATTTTCAGGAAAAATATCAAGGGTGCCAACAATTTCGGCCATGACTGTATATATTAACACAAAACGCAAAAGACTGGTGATAAATGAACATTGGTACACACAATCAAAGATATATCCTACCAATGTAATATACAATAATACGGTCTCTAACTAATTACATCAATATCACAATTTTTAAATGATCTGATTATTATTAAATTTATTAATAATTAATAATTTTGAGTATCTGAAAGGTTATATTCTCACAAGCCGTGGCCATAGGATTGCAAGAAGCTGGCCCTTGATATATTATACTCTGATTATTAATATTCAATAAATTATGAAATATGAAAAAAAAATTATAATATGGCAACAAACCATTTTTAACAGTAAAACAGGATCTCTCTACATATATCTAACTACCCAATATTGTTGTGATACACTAAGGTAATTTTATGATTCCACACAACAGAGAAAATAGGTGATATAAAATCAAATAAACATCTCACCGCACCCGGCATTCAGACTAGGCAACTCTCCCGTGGATTTAGCTGGCAGTGGAACGCCTTTAGAAATGATATTATAGGGCAAGTGATAGATATTTAGTATGGGAGAATGTAGGAAGTTATAAGGATAGAGGTTTAGAAATTTAGTAAAGTTTTAGGAAGTTTGAAAGTATGGAAGAGTTATTCAGAATCAGGTCTTTCTTCAGTCAGGTTTTCTTTTGCTGAGGTCTTTTCTTTTGATGAGTTTTTTCTTGATGAGGTTTTTTTTTCTTAAAGGTACAAGGGCTTTTTATATCCACTAATCCATTGTTCTAAGATACCTTCCCACCAGGCTTCTTGATTGGATAGTTGAGAAATGTGTGTACATAAGCTATTTCTCACCTGCCCGCCAGGTGGCGGTCATGTATCACAGAACAATTTGAGTATTTGAGATGACTCATACCTTGGGTGGAATCTTAAGGTAATTTCAGGGATCAAATATACGTCTTTTTCCAGATATAAGTGATCATACCTATAATATTCTAAATAGGGACCATGGAATATAGGTGTATATTCAGTTATTCCTTCTGGAAATACCATCCTGTCTGTTTCCTGATAAGACATCTAACTAATGCTAGTTTATAATACATCTTACTTCCCATCATCTCAATACTCAAGTTAGTGATATATAGTTCCCATTGCTGAATATTTGGTGGTGTGTGAAACCTATCCTTTATAACATCTCATTTATAATATGTTTTTGTAGTATATCTTTGTAGTTATATACAGTCAATTTTTAGACTTAAATGTCCTGAATTTAACTTCTTTGTTTTAGAACCAACATTTTCTATGTGTAGGGAAAAACTCTCTGTTTGCCTGGCTCTTGTATTGGAGTCATGGTAAACAACTGTTAATGCTTTCACCCTTGGTGGACAATAGTATATTGTGATAGTTTCAGAGGTCTGTTGGTTTATCACCCTCTGCAAGGTTTGGGTAAGCTCTCAGACAATCAGTTTGGTTCCTCTATTGTCATGTCCAGACCTTGTATATGTTTACCTGCTTATTGAAGTCTGAATAATGGTGTTTGACCACCTGTAGAACTTCAAAATAGTAGATTGTCTCTAGGAGGGAAAAAAAAAATCCCTTCACTCACCGTCTACACCTCTCCAGCCAGATGGTCATTCGACTTTCCAACCAAGACAAATTAACCCTTAACATCCGGCTATGCTGACTTGATGTTATATAGGATTATGTCTTGATAAATCATGTTTTTGAGACATAATTCAAAAGGTCCACAACAGGAGACTTTATTGTAAAGGAGAGAGCAGTACGGAGGATCCACCTAGATCCCCCATCATCTGATAAACACATAGAAACAATGGATTCAGTCAGTGTGTGTGTTTCCTACAGATGGATCCAGTCATGGGAACCCACCAGAGAGATGTCCCCGTCCTCTGTATTCCCGGGATTCCACACAGGAAGGTCACACCATCCCTCACCATCATCAGGTAGATGATGACAATTATTGGTAGTTGTGATTTATACACAGCATGTTTGTTACAATGAATGTTTTATTATATCTTTCAGAGTGGAATCCTCGGGGATGATAATATTGATGTTAAAGAAGAGTATAAAGAGGAGGATGAGGAGCATGGAGTGATGGAGGAGTTTTCAGAAGGACACAAGGATATGATGGAGCCACCTAATACCAGGAACCCACCAGAGAGATGTCCCCGTCCTCTGTATTCCCGGGATTCCACACAGGAAGGTCACACCATCCCTCACTATTACAAGGTTGGTGGGATGGAGAATCTAGAACATGGACTTGTAGAGATGATGTGTGGATATTTTATGTGACCTTACATTTTACAGATGATATTTTCTCTCATTTCCTTGATTTAGAGTGGAGATCCAATCGATATAGAATTTGAGGTGAAAGCAGAAGAAGAGGCGTATGTGAGGGATGATCAGCAGTCTATGGAGGAGGATGGAATAACGGGGACATTTATAGAGGAGGACACTCCTACAGAGATCAGCACAGGTGGGTCATGAACACTAAATCCATTCCTCCACCCATACTGCTCACTGATTGGTCCAGAGTAGGGCGGGGACTGGGTGATATCAGCCTGTAATCCCCTGGTCACTTTCCTGAGCTGTGTTCCCCGTCCTGTATTCCTGGATTTCTCTCGGATAATCTTCCTTCTCTGTGCTGCAGACACAATTTATGTATCTAGACTGGATTTATGGAGGTTCTGGGGTTCAGCTGGCAGCAAAATGTTCATTTTCACCATAGATGTTGAGTTATCTGGGACCTGATCTGTTTTCTTCCTCATGCCTGAGTAAAATCTCTGACAGTACATTTCTCCCAGGGTTCCTTGCTCTGTGGTCCTCTGGCTGTGCCGGGTGGAGGGATATGTCTGTAGTGTCTCAGACCCAAGTCACTGAGTGCAGTCTCAGGAGATGGGAGGCAGCGGTGTGGGATCTCTGCAACTTGTCTACAGTAAACATTTAATCTTCCACTGATTGCTGAATACCAATATTATGAGTCCTGACCCTTACACTAAATAATTTATGTTGTACATTACATTCTCCTGACCCCTGCACTATATACTCTGTTGTACATTACATACTCCTGACCCCTGCACTATATACTCTGTTGTACATTACATACTCCTGACCCCTGCACTATATACTCTATGTTATACATTACATACTCCTGACCCCTGCACTATATACTCTATGTTGTACATTACATACTCCTGACCCCTGCACTATATACTCTATGTTGTACATTACATACTCCTGACCCCTGCACTATATACTCTATGTTGTACATTACATACTCCTTTCCCCTGCACTATATACTCTGTTGTACATTACATACTCCTGGCCCCTGCACTATATACTCTATGCTGTACATTACATACTCCTGACCCCTGCACTATATATTCTATGTTGTACATTACATACTCCTGACCCCTGCACTATATACTCTATGTTGTACATTACATACTCCTGACACCTGCACTATATACTCCATGTTGTACATTACATACTCCTGACTTCTGCTCTCCCCCTCCCCCTACTGCTATATATACACATAATATGGATTCTCTTTTGTTACACCCATTTCCTCCCAGCTGGACATTTTATATCGGATGATGTGATTGGAGCACAGACTTTTACATGGTGATAATAATGTGATAACATCCTCCAACTTTGGACCCTTAAACAGAAAGTGATAATGAGGGAGGAGTCAATACCCCAATGATGGTGGTCTTCAGGATCAGTCCAGTCTTCATCTTGGTTGTTCTCCCCCCATCCTCACTCTCTGACCTCTGGTGGGGCTCAGCCCCGCTGTTCTTCATGACTAAATCATGGACTAAATAAGGAAGTGCAGTACTTCTTGTGTTGGGAAGATGGCGATGAGTGATAGAGGGGGTGGGGACCCTCGTCCTATAATCCCCTCATCACTGTCCCTCCTATAAAAGACAGTTCTGCTTGTTTCCTCACTCTCTGACTAAGGTCCATGAATAAAGAAATGACCTGGTAGGAGATCAGAGGGGCCATTTCCTTGTTCCCTTGAGGGTGGAATTGTAAGCTCCTCAGACCAAGCAGCCTGATGTGGGCGGAGTCCTGGTTTGGGGGAACCAATCAGCTCCTGTCTAGTAATCCTCTTTGTCTTTGTATTTTAGTCCATGGCCGGGAGATGAGGAAAACCTCCGAGGATTGTCTCACTTTGTCTCCAGACTGGAAAGTAGAAGATGAGGACATCACACAGTATAGTCCAGGAGAAAACCCGGCTCCCTCCAATGTCCATCCGGCACCACCCAGTGTAGATGGACCATCGGATTCCTCGTATCCTGAGGAACCTCGGACTGTGCGGGACCGGGCCGGCCTTCCACCAGGGAAGAGCTTCTCCTGTACTGAGTGTGGGAAGGGGTTCTGTTCTAAATCCAAACTTAATGTGCATAAAAGAACTCACACGGGGGAGAAGCCATATTCCTGTCCTGAGTGCAGGAAATGTTTTGTAGAAAAATCAACACTTATCATACATCAGAGGTCTCACACGGGGGTGTGGGAAATGTTTTTCAGAGAAGTCCGATCTTTGCAGACATCAGAAATCTCACACAGGGGAAAAGCCGAATTCCTGTTCTGAGTGCGGGAAATGTTTTTCACTTAAATCCAGTCTGTGCAGACATCAGAAATATCATACGGGGAAAAAGCTGTATTCCTGTTCTGAGTGCGGGAAATGTTTTTCAAGTTTGTCCAGTCTTTTCACACATCATAGATCTCACACCGGGGAGAAGCCATATTCCTGTCCTGAGTGTGGGAAATGTTTTTCATACAAGTCTGTTCTTTGCAGACATCAGAAAGCTCACACGGGAAAGAAGTCGTATTCCTGTTCTGTGTGTGGGAAATGTTTTTCACAGAAGTCCAATCTTTACAGACATCAGAGATGTCACATGGGGGAGAAGCCATATTCCTGTCCTGAGTGCGAGAAATGTTTTTCAAGTAAATCCAGTCTGTACACACATCAGCGATCTCACACAGGGGAGAAGCTGTATTCCTGTGCTGAGTGCGGGAAATGTTTTTCATATAAGTCCGTTCTTTGCAGGCATCAGAAATCTCACATGGGGAAGAAGCCGAATTCCTGTTCTGTGTGCGGGAAATGTTTTTCACAGAAGTCCAATCTTTACACACATCTGAGAACTCACACGGGGGAGAAGCCGTATTCCTGTCCTGATTGTGGGAAATGTTTTTCAAATAAGTCACATCTTCACGCACATCAGAGATCTCACACGGGGGAGAAGCCGTTTTCCTGTCCTGAGTGCGGTAAATGTTTTTCAAATAAGCCCCATCTTCACACACATCAGAGATCTCACACAGGGGAGAAGCCGTATTCCTGTTCTGAGTGTGGGAAATGTTTTTCATGGAAGTGCAATCTTTCCAGACATCAGAGATCTCACATGGGGGAGAAGCCACTTTCCTGTCCTGAGTGAGGGAAATGTTCCTCACTGAAGTCCTGTCTTCCTGTACATCAGGGATCCCACACAACCCTGGAGGTGTATTAGTGCCTTGAGTGCGGGAAATGTCTAGATGAATGTTGCTTGACATCCCAGCTCTCATGTGGGCAAGAAGCACACCCTGATATACACCTCAGATATACTCCATGGCTGATCTTCATCATGGAAGAAACAGTTGATAAGGAGATGAGAGGCCCCCAAAGACATGGATGAAGTGTGGGACCAGGTCGGCCATTGATGGCAGGAGAAGAATAAAAATGGAATCCTGACCTATGAGTACATTTTGTGGTGGGAGATTTCACAAACACTTGGAGGTCTATTTAAAAAAAACATCATTTGAAGGAATGTGAGGAGCCTTCATCCAGCTGTGACAAGTTTTGGCCATGTTCTTATTTCATATGATCATTGGCTCCATCTAGTGGCCATAATGTCATTTTCATTTAACCCCCTCAGTACCGGGTACTTTCCCCCCTTCCAGCCCCCGGACAATTTTCAGCTTTTGGCGCTCTCACACTTCCAATGACAATTACTCAGGAATGTAACACTGTACTATATGACATTTGTATCATTTTTCACACAAATTGCGCTTTCTTTTAGTGGGATTTATTCATTTCTGGGATTTTTATTTTTATGCTATAAAAGACCAAACATTAAAATAAAACTAAAATAATGTTTTCTTAGTTTCTGTTATAAAATGTTGCAAACAAGTAACTGCTTCATTTCTTTGGTTTCTTTCTCTTGGAATTCCCTTTTCTAGTTTTCAAAGATCTATACTCTCCTTCTTCCTAACCTCAGAGCAGACCTTTGGATTGTCCTCCTCCTCCTCTCCTTCCTAACCTCAGAGTAGACCTTTGGATTGTCCTCCTCCTCTCCTTCCAAACCTCAGAGCAGACCTTTAGATTGTCCTCTTCCTCCTCTCCTTCCTAACCTCAGAGCAGACCTTTGGATTGTCCTCCTCCTCTCCTTCCTAACCTCAGAGCAGACCTTTGGATTGTCCTCCTCCTCCTCTCCTTCCTAACCACAGAGCAGACCTATGGATTGTCCTCCTCCTCCTCTCCTTCCTAACCTCAGAGCAGACCTTTGGATTGTCCTCCTCTCCTTCCTAACTTCAGAGCAGACCTTTGGATTGTCCTCCTCTCCTTCCAAACCTCAGAGCAGACCTTTGTATTGTCCGCCTCCTCCTCTCCTTCCTAACTTCAGAGCAGACCTTTGGATTGTCCTCCTCCTCTCCTTCCTAACCTCACAGCAGACCTTTGTATTGTCCTCCTCCTCCTCTCCTTCCTAATCTCAGAGCAGACCTTTGGATTGTCCTCCTCCTCCTCTCCTTCCTTACCTCAGAGCAGACCTTTGGATTGTCCTCCTCCTCCTCTCTTTCCTACCCTCAGAGCAGACCTTTGGATTGTCCTCCTCCTCCTCTCCTTCCTAACCTCAGAGCAGACCTTTGGATTGTCCTCCTCCTCATCTCCTTCCTAACCTCAGAGCAGACCTTTGGATTGTCCTCCTCCTCCTCCTCTCCTTCCTAACCTCAGAGCAGACCTTTGGATTGTCATCCTCCTCCTCTTCTTCCTAACCTCAGAGCAGACCTTTGGATTGTCCTCCTCTCCTTCCTAACCTCAGAGCAGACCTTTAGATTGTCCTCTTCCTCACCTTAGAGCAGACCTTTGGATTGTCCTCCTCCTCTCCTTCTTCCTAACCTCAGAGCAGACCTTTGGATTGTCCTCCTCCTCCTCTCCTTCCTAACATCACAGCAGACCTTTGGATTGTCCTCCTCCTCTCCTTCCTAACCTCAGAGAAGACCTTTGGATTGTCCTCCTCCTCTCCTTCCTAACCTCAGAGCAGATCTTTGGATTGTCCTCCTCTCCTTCCTAACCTCAGAGCAGACCTTTAGATTGTCCTCTTCCTCCTCTCCTTCCTAACCTCAGAGCAGACCTTTGGATTGTCCTCCTCTCCTTCCTAACCTCAGAGCAGACCTTTAGATTGTCCTCTTCCTCCTCTCCTTCCTAACCTCAGAGCAGACCTTTAGATTGTCCTCCTCCTCTCCTTCTTCCTAACCTCAGAGCAGACCTTTGGATTGTCCTCCTCCTCCTCTCCTTCCTAACCTCAGAGCAGACATTTGGATTGTCCTCCTCCTCCTCTGCTTCCTAACCTCAGAGCAGACCTTTGGATTGTCCTCCTCCTCCTCTCCTTCCTAACCTCACAGCAGACCTTTGGATTGTCCTCCTTCTCTCCTTCCTAACCTCAGAGCAGACCTTTAGATTGTCCTCTTCTTCCTAACCTCAGAGCAGACCTTTGGATTGTCATCCTCCTCCTCTCCTTCCTAACCTCAGAGCAGACCTTTGGATTGTCCTCTTCCTCCTCTCCTTCCTAACCTCAGAGCAGACCTTTAGATTGTCCTCCTCCTCTCCTTCTTCCTAACCTCAGAGCAGACCTTTGGATTGTCCTCCTCCTCTCCTTCTTCCTAACCTCAGAGCAGATCTTTGGATTGGCCTCTTCCCCCTTTCCTTCTTAACCTCAGAGCAGACCTTTGGATTGTCCTCCTCCTCCTCTCCTTCCTAACCTCAGAGCAGACCTTTGGATTGTCCTCCACCTCCTCTCCTTCCTAACCTCAGAGCAGACCTTTGGATTGTCCTCCTCCTCCTCTCCTTCCTAACCTCAGAGCAGATCTTTGGATTGGCCTCCTCCCCCTTTCCTTTTTAACCTCAGAGCAGATCTTTGGATTGGCCTCCTCCCCCTTTCCTTTTTAACCTCAGAGCAGATCTTTGGATTGGCCTCCTCTCCCTTTCCTTCTTAGCCTCAGAGCAGACCTTTGGATTGTCCTCCTCTCCTTCCTACCCTCAGAGCAGACCTTTGGATTATCCTCCTCCCCCTCTCCTTCCTAATCTCAGAGCAGACCTTTGGATTCTCCTCCTCCTCTTCTTCATATCCCAGACTCCAGATACGTAGGATAAGTCTCAGCCGTGGAGAGACTCTTCCAGTAATTTGCTCCTTCCTAGCAAGACCCTTAAACCTTTCAATGAGTCTCTTCTACCATCACTGTAAGCTGAGAGTCCAGCATGCAACATTCCCACCATTGGATTCCCCATTGTGACCTCACCTTTACTCCTACCCCCATGAGAGCATTATGTGTCACAGCGCTGTCCTATTGTGTGTGCACAGAAATCATCACAAATACACTACAAATATGTGGAGACATTCAGAGATAAAGAGCTCGGGGCTCCAAATCCTATTCTCTGCACATCCACTGCTTCCACTTTACACCCACTTCATTGGTCTTATGGGGTTTATCAATAAATGAAGGAAACTGAACCGTGTGTAAATCCATCCACAACATAAAGTGCTTTGTGCTCAAGATGCTGCTCCCTGCAGATCCACTGCTTCCACTTTACACCCACTTCATTCATCTCATCAGATTTGCTGCTATAGGAAATCATCTCAAATCCTGTGCAAATCCATGGAGACAGACAATATTGTGTGCTCAGTATAGTGTTCTCTGCAAGTCCACCGCCTCCACTTTGCATCTACTTCAATCCACTTATTTTACTCCAAAAATCCACCGAACAGTGAAAAGTTGATAAGGTGTGACAGTGCTCCACCCTCCAAACATGGCGGCTGTAGTGTAGCCACGCCTTCTTCCACCTCTTGTACACGGGATGGTGAGGGCACCCCCTAGTAGTGCTTCCCCACTCACCACACCAATAGGACTCCCAGCTTTTCAGCTCTCAGAGTCAGAAACATCCTTCACACTCTCCTCATCTCCGATGGTAAAGGAACCGGATCCTCCTCGCTCACTCCTGCAAGTCTGCTGCGGGTTCTGTCAGTCTCCCTCCTAGACTCCGCCTCCGACCGCCATTCCAGCAGGAGCTCCGCCTCTAAATACACACTCAGGGAGGAGAGAAAGGAGAACCCGACATCATGTGACACCTTTTTTTTTTTTTTTTTTTAAAGATATTTTTATTTGATTTTTTCAGAATATACATAACACTGACAAGGTGGTGTGATACGGCATCAAAGTAACAGTACTGATAAGGAAGTCTAATAAGTGTCATAGCTATCAAATCCACGATTAAGTGTTCAATAGTCCCATTATCTCTAATACCCAGGACTCAAGGAAGACTATGATGTACAACTCAGATGTTGGAGTTTTGTAAAAAAAAAAGGACTGCTCTGGTGGCATGGATCCTATGATGTATGTTTTCCATTTGAGAAGATAGAAAGACTCCTTTGAAGATGTCGGAGAAATGAGTAGATCGAGTCTGTCAAGATGTAAAAGAGAGTTGAGCTCTTTTCTGATGTCGGATAGAGTCGGAGGGGAGTTGGAGATCCATTTACGAAGAACAGCTCGTCTCGCTATTAGCAGGAATGTGGACATCCAGGGTTTGTTATTCTTGAAAGTGGATGATTGGGAAGAGAAAAGACCAATAACTGGTTGATCCAGGTATCCAAAAAGAAGAGGTAGTGGGTGGATTGGAAGTTGAAACGATGTGATTCTTGATATGAAAGAGACCACTTGCTTCCAGAATGTGGAAATCATAGGACAGAGCCATAGCCTATGGTGTAGAGAAGGTTTTTGCTGACCACACAGAGGACAGATAGACTGAGCCAAACTGTTTCGTGAGTATTGACAGGGCATGTAGGCACGGTGCAGGAGTTTGAGTTGTTCCTGACAAAATTCGTTGTGGTTGAAAGCGCATGTTGAGTTGAAGCCTGATAGCAAGTGATCTGATGTAAAAGAGTTGTTAAAATCTTTGACCCAAGATTTTGCAGCAGTGTATGACTGGAAGGGTTTGGCATATAGTAGGTTCAGAGGTCCATATATGGATGAAATTTTATAATTTTGAGAGTTTGCCATTACATCCAGAAATGTCGTACAGAATCTATTAGATTTGATAGGTGCAATGGAGTTGACATAGTTCCTTACTTGGAGGATATAGAAGAAGTGATGAGCTGATAGTTCATATGTTTGTAGAATTTCGTTGAGAGGTTTTGGAGAGCCCGTAGAAGTGTCGTATAGGTGATGTATCAGGGTTAAATTTTTGTTTGACCAAATTTTGTAAGCATCATAGGATTGCGGAGGAGAGAAAGGGTTATGCTGGATAGGGAGAAAGCAATACAGCCACGATGAGACCCCCATTTTTCGCCTTACCTCCCTCCATGCAATAAGGGTGTCGCGGATGCGTGAGTTATGTTTTAAGTGTGGTGGAAGAGAGTTGACATTACTGTGTAATAGGGCTGCAGGGTCATAGGGATGAGCTATCGCAGAATCAATATGGTAATCGGAGTAATTGGAGGAATGAATGAGCCAGTCTAAACCAACACGTAGGATGCATGAGAGATTGTAGCCCCGTATATTTGGGGGGCCTGAGCCTCCTTCACTGCGGGGTACAAATAATTTGGTAAGCACTATACGGGGACGTTTGGCCTTCCATAAACATTTTGAGAGAGCCCGATGTAATTTGGTTATGTCGCTGTGTTTGAGGAGGAGAGGAATGGTCTGTAGTGGATAGAGAAGTTTTGGGAAGCTTACCATCTTAAAAAGATGCGATCTGCCCAAAAGTGAGAGCGGTAGGTCCTTCCACATTTCCAGTTCCCCAGTGATCCTAGCAATCATTGGCGTATAATTTAGCGTGTATAGAGAGGAAGCTAATTTCCCTATTTTTATGCCTAGATATGTGATATGTTTATGTGCAATTTTAAAGATTGAGTATTGAGTCCAGAGCGGAGGGCGTGATTGGCATAGTGGAAGCACCTCACTTTTAGAAAAGTTTATTTGGAGTCCCGAACACAGCCGGAAGGAGGAGAAGACACGCTGTATGTATGCCAGGTCCAAGGATGGGTTAGAGGTGAAGATTAAAATATCATCTGTGAATAAAGCAAGTCTCAGCTCCTGTTGGTTAATTATGATACCATGAAGTTCAGATTGAAATAATAGGAAGCGCGCTAATGGTTCCAGGGCCAGGATGAAAAGTAGGGGGGATAAAGGACATCCCTGTCTAGTGCCCTTGTGCAACTTAATCGGGTTAGATGTGAGGCCAGCCGCTACCACCTGAGCTGTTGGGGATGAATACATTGCTTGGATCAGATGCATAACAGAGCCCTCAAATCCAAACTTCTGTAATGTCAAGAAAAGCCATTCGAAAGCCATGTTGCTGTATCCAGAGATGTAACACTAGAGGCTTGGTTTAGAACCGACAACACTTTACGGATATTTGATGTTGCCGATCGACCCGGTATAAAACCCGCTTGCGAGGAATGTATAAGATTGGGTAGTTGCAAGTCGTGAAGCAATAATTTTTGACAGGAGTTTTGCGTCTAGGTTCAATAAAGAAATCGGTCGATATGATCCGGGGTCCGATGGATCTTTGTCTTTTTTGGCAATCAGTTTTATGTGTGCTTGAGATCCGGAGGGTAAATAGCCCCCCCCTCCATGGATTGATTGAAACTCCGATTGCAAGGTGGGGAAAGAGTTTTGGTCAATAGTTTATAAAATTCGGCTGTGTAGCCATCAGGTCCGGGAGCTTTGCCATTTGTGAGAGTTTTAATGGCTAAAGAGATGTCCGATTGAGTAATGGGGGCGTTTAGAGTTTGAAGTGCCATTGTGTCTAAATGAGGTAACGAGATTTGATCCAGAAAGGAGGTGGCCCTAGCAGTATCTATAGGGTCTGGGCCATAAAGATTTTGGTAAAAATTTTTCCAATATAGAAATAATATCTGAAGGGTCACTTTTTAATTGCCCCTGTGTGTCTTTCAGAGATGTACAGAGGGTGGGTGTGTACGGTTTTTTACATAGTCTTGCTAGTAGCTTGCCTGGCTTATTGCCGAATTTATGGAATTGAAGGTCACTATAGGATTGTCGTGTAGCTTCTTGAGCTGCTGCTCATGTATCAAAGCGTTGTTTGGCCTCCATCCAAGCTTTCCTATGATCAGGAGAGTTGAGACTTGCCAAATCCTTTTGAGCTTGTCTTAGACTAGCACTTGCTTCCGTATAATTTTGAAGTAGGTTTTTCTTGTACGTTGAGGCAAACGCAGTAATTCTGCCTCGTAACACAGCCTTGCCTGTCTCCCAGAATAGATTGGGGTTATCTCGGTGCTCTGCATTAGTATCACAATACTCGTTCCAGGCGGTGTTCAGTACCCGAAGCAAATCCTGATTATTTGCTAAATATGAAGGGAAGCGCCATGTGGCTGTATGGAGTGGAGGTTGTAGTGTCTGGACTGATAGAGAGATCGGGGAATGATCAGAGATTGCTATGTCATGTATAGTAGATTCTGTAACGTTGTTTAATAAGACGGGATTGACAAAGAAATAGTCAATTCTGGACAAGGGATGATGAACAGGAGAAAAGAAAGTAAATTCTCTTCCTTCTGGATGACTCAGACGCCATGGCCCTGATTCACTATTGGGCGTGGGCGCATATTTATGGGCTTAAGCCCAATTTTCATGGGCGTCCGTCATTTTTTACCCTGCAACCTAATTCACTATTGAGCAGAGCCCATAAGCAGATGCCCAATCTAATTCACAAAAGGACACACGCCCGAAATCAGACTCACAAAACAGACTTGCTAAGAAGCAAGTCTAAAACCATGAAAAATCACTGCAGAGACATGTTCACTTAGAAATTTGCTTTGCCAAATATCAGGACTTCACTTTAAACAATATCTGCTATTTCCAAAAAAATTAAAAATGTGTTAAAAATCGTTTTTTTCAAGGAAATCGACACAGTAAAAATCTAGAAGCCCGTGCAGTGTCTTTGGCAGATACAACTGAGCATGTGCAGAACACATTTTAGACTTCTGCCATGGGCGTTTGCTTTTTAGCCACTGACTAATAGTGAATCTGATTGTGGAATCCTCTGAGAGCCGGCACTCGCTCGCGTCTATTGTGTTTAATAAACAGCACTCGGCATATCTTCATGTAATCTAACTAGATTTCCTTAGTTCTAGTGATTCTATTTTTGTTTCTTATCCTTTATAATTATTTCTGTAATGATTTTACTTATTTCAAAGGTCTAGATAATATTTATTTTGACAGCTGAATGTAAAAATAAAGGTCCACAATAAAAAAAAAAAAAAAAAAAAACAGCGTGGGTCCCCCCTCTCATCCATACCAAGCCCTTCAGGTCTGGTATGGATATTAAGGGGGAACTCCACGCTGAAATTTAAAAAAAAAAACAGCGTGGGTCCCCCTCAATATCCATACCAGACCCTTATCCGAGCATGCAGCCCGGCAGGTCAGGAAAGGGGGGGGACGAGCGAGCGCCCCCCCCCTCCTGAACCATACCAGGCCACATGCCCTCAACATGGGGGGGTGCTTTGAGGCAGGGGGGGCTCCCCCCCCCAAAGCACCTTGTCCCCATGTTGATGAGGACAAGGGCCTCTTCCCCACAACCCTGGCCGGTGGTTGTGGGGGTCTGCGGGCGGGGGGCTTATCAGAATCTGGAAGCCCCCTTTAACAAGGGGGCCCCCAGATCCCGGCCCCCCCCCTACGTGAAGGAGTCTGCGGTAGATGCCCCCGCAGACTCCTTCACAAAAAAAAAAAGTGTGGTGTAAAAAAAACACAGTACAGGGTCTTTGACAAGTCCTTTATTAAAACAATGTCCCCCGAAGTAGATCCAACGTCAATCACGGCGGCGGCGGCAGGGACCCGAAAAAAGAAAAAAAAAAAAAGGTTCCGCTCCCGTCGGAGGCTTCCAGCCTTGTGAAGAGGCTAGCTGACAGTTCTTATATAGGTATGGGGCGGGGCCAGCCGGGCACATCATCCCCGCCCCTTACCTATTTGAGAAATGTCACCCTGTCTCTCCGCTGAGGCTAACTAGCTGAATGCAGGAGACAGTCTGACATTTCTTAAATAGCTATGGGGCGGGGCCAGCCGGGGACATCATCCGAGTGACCCGCCCCATGTCACATGCATGCTGTTCCCGGCTGGCCCCGCCCCATAGCTATATAAGAAATGTCAGACTGTCTCCTGCATTCAGCTAGTTAGCCTCAGTGGAGAGACAGGGTGACATTTCTCAAATCGGTAAGGGGCGGGGATGATGTGCCCGGCTGGCCCCGCCCCATACCTATATAAGAACTGTCAGCTAGCCTCTTCTTCACTAGGCTGGAAGCCTCCGACGGGAGCGGAACCTTTTTTTTTTTTCTTTTTTCGGGTCCCTGCCGCCGCCGCCGTGATTGACGTTGGATCTACTTCGGGGGACATTGTTTTAATAAAGGACTTGTCAAAGACCCTGTACTGTGTTTTTTTTACACCACACTTAGTTTTTTTGTGAAGGAGTCTGCGGGACCATGTACCGCAGACTCGTTCACGTAGGGGGGGGGGCCGGGATCTGGGGGCCCCCTTGTTAAAGGGGGCTTCCAGATTCTGATAAGCCCCCCGCCCGCAGAACCCCACAACCACCGGCCAGGGTTGTGGGGAAGAGGCCCTTGTCCTCATCAACATGGGGACAAGGTGCTTTGGGGGGGGGAGCCCCCCCTGCCTCAAAGCACCCCCCCATGTTGAGGGCATGTGGCCTGGTATGGTTCAGGAGGGGGGGGGGGCGCTCGCTCGTCCCCCCCCTTTCCTGACCTGCCGGGCTGCATGCTCGGATAAGGGTCTGGTATGGATATTGAGGGGGACCCACGCTGTTTTTTTTTTAAATTTCAGCGTGGAGTTCCCCCTTAATACCCATACCAGACCTGAAGGGCTTGGTATGGATGAGAGGGGGGACCCACGCTGTTTTTTTTATTATTTATTTAATTCACGGAAATAATTTAAAATTCAGCTGTCAGTGGGAAACCCCGATGACAGCTGAAACATTCCTTCTGTCCCTGCAGAGAGCTCCGCTATTATATTTGACATTAAAAAGTATAGAGACTGCAACATTGTATCTATTTGTATCCATTCCGGATATAGATGTTTTTATTCGGATACAAATAGATACAATGTTGCAACCTTTATACTTTTTAATGTCAAATATAATAGCGCAGCTCTCTGCAGGGACAGAAGTAATTACTTCGCTATTATATTTGCAGGCCGTAGATGGGGCGAAAATCGAACAATTTTTTTGCCATTGGTGGTAACGTCGGCCCATTGAACAACCGATTTTTTTTTTTTAAAACGGTCAGTTTTCGCCCCATCTAAGGCCTGCATTTTTCTTTTTCTTATTCTTTTTTTTATTCTTTTTCTTGCAGGTCATGGCTCATGTGCAGATTATTTATCTGTTAAAAGATCAGCCAATTTGCCGATCATTGCAGCTAAAATCGGCCGATCTGCAAAATCGGCCAATTTTTATCCAAATTTACCAATTAAAAAAAGTTGCAAAATCCCCAAAAATGGCTGACCAATTAACCCACTAACGGGCTGAAAATCAGCCGATTTTTTTTGCGGACGATTTTAGACCCATGTAAAGCAGGCCATAGATGGGTCTAAAATCGGCCGATTTTTCTGCCGAAAAGAAAATCGAACGATTTTCGGGCTGTTAGTGGGTTAATTGGTCAGCTGTTTTTCGGGATTTTGGCACATTTTTTTTATCAGTAAATTTGGAACAAAAAATTTTCAACTTTACTGGTAAACAAAATATGCTAAAATCCCAAAAAATGGCTGACCAATTATCCCAATAACGGAAGAGGCCCTTGTCCCCATTAACATGGGGACAAGGTGCTTTGGGGGGGAGCCCCCCTTCCCCAAAGCACCCCCCCATGTTGAGGGCAGGTGGCCTGGTATAGTTCAGGAGGGGGGGCGCTCGCTCGTCCCCCCCCCTTTCCTGACCTGCCGGGCTGCATGCTCGGATAAGGGTCTGGTATGGATTTTGGGGGGATCCCCAAGCTGTTTTTTTTTATTTCAGCGTGGAGTTCCCCCTTAATATCCATACCAGATCCGAAGGGCTTGGTATGGATGGGAGGGGGGACCCCACGCTTTTTTTTTTTTTTTTTACATTCAGCTGTCAGTGGGGAACCCCGCTGACAGTTGAAACATTAACACATGGCTGTCGCTCCTACAATCCCGCATGAGTTATGTTATCAACTCATGCAGCATTTTAGTAGCGAAAACCAATGCAGCGCTCATGTTTCAGCTGTCGGCGGAGTTCCCCACTGACAGTTGATGTAAAAGTATTGCAGGGAATTATAAACAATTTGTAAAAAACCCGGCGTGGGGTCCCCCCTCCCATCCATACTAAGCCCTTCGGGTCTCGTATGGATGTTAAGGGGTAACTCCACGCTGAAATTAAATAAAAAACAGCATGGGGTACCCCCCAAAATCCATAACACATACTTATCTGAGCATGCAGCCCAGCAGGTCAGGAAAGGGGGGGGGGACAAGCGAGCGCCTCCCCCCCTCCTGAACCATACCAGGCCACATGCCCATACCAAATTATTCAAACATTTGTAAACAGAGCAATTAACTGAAATGGTTTGGCATTTGTACCCCAAATATGACGTTCCCTGAGGCATTGGTAAACCGAGGTACGCCTGTATTAGTATTGCAATCCTTTGTATTGGGATACATAGAACCAACATACATGTGAATTGGCAACATAGCACAACATTTGTGTCACATTGGAGATATCTGGTAGTTACACTGAACTTGCCCAGGGACCTAAGATTGATTCACAGCACAGAAATACAGGCTGGGTTAGCAATGTAGCTCCGTGGATTAGTGGTTAGCACTACTGCCTCACAACTCTAGGGTTGTCGGTTTGAATCCCAACCCCGGCAAGGAAGTAGTATGATCTCCGTGTGTGGCTGTCTTCACATACATGTTCTGGCAACATCTTTGCTTTCTGTCTAAGTGATCCCTAAAATGTGAATTAGAATGAGGCCTTGTCTGTTGAAACACCTTCAAAGCTGCACCTTATGTGAATGTCATACAATGGGGTAAGATAAGAGCCTGGAGCACTAATAGATTTGATAATGATGGTTTACACTCAACCCACTTTTGTGAAGGATTTGGCAAGCAAAGAGCTGACAGAGAGAGAGAAGAGCGAGCCAGTGAGATGAAGAAGAGGGAGCGAGAAAAACATACTGAAGAGTGATAAAGAGAGACATACAGAAGAGTGAGCGAGAGAGAAGAGTGAGACAAAGAAGAGTGAGCGAGAGAGAAAAGACTTGGTTGGTGAATCCACACATCAAACTTGTCACAAATACTGGTATGGATTTTTCCACCAAATGCAAAGCAGACCGCACGCCTTCAAAGATTTATTTCCTTTGTTAATTCTCCTGCTTCCTTCACACTATATGCAAATGAAAATTACTGTTTAAGTTGCCAATTTTACTGTGTTTTCTAGAGAATTACTAACTAGTTGTGTTTTCAATTGTGTGTAGCATTGCGATTTCTATTTGAGTCTAGATGTTAAATTGCTAATAAATGGCCAAAATCTTCAAATACCTTTGAACTCTCACTGCAACAAATGGCGTATGTTAATACACTCACATTCACATTCATTATATCCAATATCAGGTACCATGTCAATTCACAAATTGCACCTGAAATTGCACACCCTGGATGTGACTTGTCATGTGATTGGCATGGCCAGCAGCTTGCTCTTTGCATGGCAAATTGCACCCAATGTTACTGGGGGCCAACACCACTGTCACATCTAATCCGATGCGGCAATTGCCCAACTTACAGTGAAGTTGCACGAGTTCACAATCCAATTGGATGTGAACAGAGCCTACAGTGGCCAATAGGGTGCGACTTGGTCTACGATTTGCAAGTCGCCTGTAATGCCAATTGCATGGCAATCGCAAACAATGTTACTGGGGGCTACCCGGTCACATTAAAGCAGATTTCTAAGTGGTGTTATTGACACCACAGTCACATCATGTGACTTGCATAGAAGTTGCATGATTTCAAAGTTAGGGTACATGGTGATTTCAAGTGCAATTTGCAAGACAATCGACACCGATCTCTCAGCAAATTGCATGAAAAGTAGTGTATTCATTACTCTATTATTACTTGCGGCTCCAACCAAGTTTGAACCACAACAATATGAACGCTCCAATAGCGGCACATTGAGTGGGACTTGGCATGTGATTTGCACAACATGCAAGTTGTAAATCGTCTGCAAAGTCGCACCCTATTGTCTGCTATTAGAGTGACCACATGGGTGTGTTTCAAACACTGATTTCTATAGTAGTACATGTACTACTTTAGTGGCAATTTGCATAGAGATCTGTGTCAGATGTCTTGAAAATTGCATTAAAATGGTCAACTTTACTGTAAGTCGCAGGATTTGTAAATCAGCTTTGCCCAGAGTGTAATGTTTGGTGATGTTTGATTTCTGGAGTGTTTTGCCAATTGATGGGAAATTCACCATACTAGTCAAATCGATTTGTCATTTTCAGTATTGCATACAAGATGTGGTCATGTGACTGTCTTAACTCATGCGAGAATCTGGAGGGAATTGTGACCATAGTAGCAATAACGGTTCCAATTGGGGTTCCCTTTCACATCCCTGCTCAATGTTCTGTTGTATGCTGCACACGTACATTTCACTGTATATATCTTTCTGATTTGTGGGGCCTGTATACCAAGGGTTAATGCAGGTAGGAAGGGGATTCATCAGGTGCAAACACTTTCACTGACCAAACTAAGGTCAGTGGTGGGTGTGGCTTCATTGGGTGTGGGGCCTTGTTTGGCGCGCTCCAAATACAACCTAGCTTATATAAAGACGTGCAGTAGGGAGTGATTTGGCCTGTTACTAGGCCGGGTGGTTTGTGACTAAGTCCTTGCTTGTAGTGGTTTGGGGGAGGAAGAGATTTTGTGCTGAATTGCCCCAGACACCACTCAGGCTGTGTTTGGGGGGGGGGGGAGATTTTGTGCTGAATTGCCCCAGACACCACTCAGGCTGTGTTTGGAAGTGGGCTGGAAATGTTGGCATATTTTTGGCCTTGTAAAGTGTTTGTGTGTTATTGCACAATGATTGTGTTTTTTCTCTTTGCATTGAAAGCCTCACACATGTCAATCGTTTTGTTTAAAATCTGCCCTTGTTTTAATTTTGCTTGCTTATTTAGACTCCAATGCATTTTTCTGACAAACCTGCTGACAAATGTATGTGTAGGGGATTTGTAGAGGTGGGAGGGGATTTGTAGAGGTGGGAGGGTTTTTTTTTCACATGCTTTGTTTTCTTGATATTTTGATCTGAAGACTTTTTTTTTGTGAATGGATCTTCATACTAAGTGATTGTGTAAGTAAATCCTATGTGCATGAAAATGTTACTTGATTCATCTTCCCCTTTGTTTCCTGCTATAACCTGAGCACACACAGTTCACTAGAAGTATCTTTAGATTGTAAGCTCTTATGAGCAGGAGTGTTTTATTTTTGCCACATCAATCCTATTTTTGTGACTCACCAAGATATTGACTGTACCTACTTGTTCCTGCTGACCAAATAAATGACGATATATTTGATCAATAAATATTTGACCGATGTTTTTGTGTTTATTTTATGTTCAATATATGAACAACCTTAATAGTTACTTTGTATACTTATATAATCTGCTCAAATGTAGCTTGTAAGAGCGTGAATATGCAAGTGGGTGCAAACTGGCTTTTTCAAAACCAAAAAAAAAAACCCACTTGCACCACAATATTATGTACTAATGAATGTCACATTCACTGTGCAGCCAGCTACAGGTTTTCTACAATTCGATTTACAGTAATAAAATAGTCCACACTTTGTTGATTTTTGGCCTTTGGCAACAAATATTAGCCAAGGTTAAAAAAAACAAATCAATAAGAAACACACATTTGCGAAAGCTATCATAGCCGTGCATAGAAATGTGCGATTGCAAACAAATAAGCACCAAACAGGTGTCCCCCATGGCGCATGAACGGCTATCCTGGAAGTCCGTCATCACGTGCGCGCGCACCCGGAAGTGGTTGTGGGGAGTGTAAGTGGATGACAAGTGGTTGGAGGTTTTGTGTTGGTTGAAAATTTTGATAACCTTATTGGCATTTGGACATGGCGAGAGCACAGTTCTCAGCTGAGGAGATGATCCTTATATGTACAGTAAGTGTGGCCATTGCAAACATGTTTATAACATGTGAGGGACAGGTAATTGCAATTTTGTGGGTGGGGCCTAGCAGAATCTCACTTGGTGCACATGCTACTTATCTGTACATTAGCTCCTGGGTATTGATGGGTCAATGATATTAACCACTTGCCTACTGGGTACTCCTACCCCCTTCCTGTCCTGGCCAATTTTCATCTTTCTGCACTGTTACCCTTTGAATGACAATTGTGCGGTCATGCCACATTGTACCCATCTTAAATTTATATCAGTTTTTTCAGACAAATAGAGCTTTCTTTGGGTGGTATTGACTTGCTGCTGTGTGTTTTACTTTTTGCTCGATAAACCACAAAATAGCTCATAATGAATAAAAGTCTGTTTATATTATAACATTTGGTAAACTGGTAATTTAGCAACACTGATGTGCGTTGATGAGGCAGCACTGGTGGGTGGCACTGCTGGCCACAGGTGGGCGTAACTGTTGGGTGGCACTGGTGGGCACTGATCATCGGGGCCGACCCCTGCTTTGATAACTGCTGGTTCTCGGCAGTACTTTCCACACATTCTGATAGCGTGATGAAAGTGCAGCCAAGACCCGGCAAATGCATTTCCCGGTGATCAGCGTGTCATTGGACATGGCTGATCACATGGTAAAAAGCCGCTGTGATTGGCCTTTACCACATCACGTGATCAGCTGTGTCCTTAGGACACAGCAATCACGGAGAGCGCATTCTGCCAGGATGTCATATGACACCCTCCCAGAGCTGCCTGGATGCAGTGTAGCGTTATTCGGCTATCTGCGGTCGCCCAATAGGTAACCAGCTAGGCCTTCATGGCTAATCTTTGAATATCTGGACATGTATACTGCGTATAATGCATTACATTCTACAATGTGTTGGTGTACATGGTATTACAGTGTGCAATGCGTTGCTGGATTCTGCATGAGAGTGGACAGCGTATCACAGTGTGCAATGCGTAGCTCCATCCTGCATGACAGTGTACAGTGCATTACAGTCTACAATGTGTGGGTGTACACGGTATCACAGTGTGCAATGCATTGCACCATCCTGCATGATAGTGTACAGTGCATTACAGTCTACAATGTGTGGGTGTACACGGTATTACAGTGTATTACAGTGTGCAGTGCGTTGTACACTGCAGTGTGCACTAAAGCATTTTACACTCATGCACTGTACACACTAACGCATTTTACACTCATGCACTGTACACACTAACGCATTTTACACTCATGCACTGTACACACTAACGTATTTGACATTTTTAGTGTGCAATGCGTTAGTGTGCAATGCCTTGGACAGTACAATACATGTGCATACCCTGAAAAAGGGTCCTGCACATTTTTGGCCCGGATGCGGTGCAATTTGAGGTGTGCAAAATGTTTGTCTCTAATTGCAACGCACACAAATTGCATGTGATTTGCCCAGGAGTGCGGTGTTAGACCACAATGCATGTATGTGAAGCCAGAATAAAAGGATGTGGATTTTGTCTACTTTTACTTGCGCATGTTAACATTATGTAAGTGCATTTTTTTTCTGTTTAACATGCTATAGACATGCAACATGCATTTGGATGGAGTGTTTTTGTATGTGCATTTTGGAAGTATTCTAAACACACATTGACCCTAGGGCCACACCATATCTTATGCAGGCCATAGATGGGTCGAAAATTGGCCGATTTTTCGTCCGAAAATAAAATCGGCCGATTTTCGGATCGTTAGTGGGCTATTTGTTCGGCCGTTTTTCGGTATTTTGGCAGATTTTTTTTTTCGGTAAAGTTGGAAAAAAAAACGGCCGAATTTGCCGATTGGCCGATTTTCGCGGCAATGATGGGCAAATTGGCCGATTTTTTACTGATAAAAAATCTGCACATGAGCAGTGACCTGCAAGAGGAAGACAAAAAGAAGAAAAAGAAGAAGAGGATGAAGAAGAGGATGATGATGAAGAAGAAGAAGAGGATGATGATGATGAAGAAGAAGAAGAGGATGAAGAAGAAGAGGATGATGATGAAGAAGAAGAAGAGGATGATGATGATGATGAAGAAGAAGAGGATGATGATGATAAAGAAGAAGAGGATGATGATGATGAAGAAGAAGAAGAAGAAGAAGAAGAAGAAGAAGAGGATGATGATGATGAAGAAGAAGAAGATGAAGAAGAGGATGATGATGAAGAGGATGATGATGATGATGATGCAGAAGAAGAGGATGATGATGATGATGATGAAGAAGAAGAGGATGATGATGATGAAGAAGAAGAGGAGGATGATGATGATGAAGAAGAAGAAGAGGATGATGAAGAAGAAGAAGAAGAAGAGGATGATGATGATGATGAAGAGGATGATGATGAAGAAGAAGAGGATGATGATGAAGAAGAAGAAGAAGAAGAAGATGATGAAGAGGAGGATGATGATGAAGAAGAATAAGAGGATGATGATGAAGAAGAAGAAGAGGATGATGATGATCAAGATGATGAAGAAGAAGAAGAGGATGAAGAAGAAGAGGATGAAGATGATGAAGAAGAAGAGGATGAAGAAGAAGAGGATGATGATGAAAAAGAAGAAGAGGATGATGATGAAAAAGAAGAAGAGGATGATGATGAAGAAGAAGAAGAAGAAGAAGGATGAAAAATGAGAGGAATTCCAGTATGGCAAAAAGTGTCCCTGCAGAGAGCTCCACTATTTCTTTGACAGTTCCTTGACATTTACAGCGGTTGCAACATTGTATCTATTTGTTTCCGAATAAAAACATCTGTATCCTAAATGGATACAAATAGATACAATGTTGCAACCGCTGTAAATGTCAAGGAACTGTCAAAGAAATAGCGGAGCTCTCTGCAGAGACACTTTTTGCTGGCTGTAGACGGGATGAAAATCGGCCGATTTTTTTTTTACCATTGCTGGCAACGTCGGCCGCTTGAACAACCAATTTTTCATTTTTTAAAAGAAAAATCGGCCGTTTTTCTCCCCGTCTATGGTCTGCATAAGCATTAGTGTGCCTGGGGGAGGGGGGGACCTTTGGCCTTTCCAAACACAGTAGATGCTCCAAGAATGTTTCCTTGAACTCTTGAAATGGTTAAAAAGGAAAGACACTCTAGATAGCCTGCACTGAGAATTGACTGTCATGATGACGTGTCAATGATTATTTGCTCTCATTTTTCAGGAGTGGTACTGCTTGCGGTTGAAGCTGGTAGAAATCCACCTTCATGTCCTCCACTCACCTTCACTCGTGGCCAGTGGATATTTTGTGGCTGCAGGCAAGAACTGGCATCGAGGACCTGCATAATGACCCTGGCATGCCAGAGGTGGTTTGGAAGCAGCACAGCAATTTGACCATCCCTTTCCTCTATGTTGGTTTTAGGGGTGCAGAATTGCTTCTCGTTGGTGAACGGACTGTCGCCGCATATCAGAGTCCCCATATTTTCAAGATATGTTTTAGCCATGTTGGCTTATTTTTATGTTATTTTCCAAGTGTGTTGCACCTAACCGCACAGTAGTGTGGTGCCATGCGTATTTGTGGCTGTGAATGGGGCTGTTTTTAATAGACGTGTGTAGGTGCAACAACGTTTTCATCATGGTACCTGCGCACATCTACATAGGGCATTGCATTTCTTTGCTGTGCTGGAAAATGTGTGTTCTTGCATGCGTTTCTGCACCACCAATGGTTTGAACAAGTCCTAAGGGCTGGTTCACACTATAGAAACAGTCTAGATGTGTTCCTGATGGGTTTTTTTCATGCCCTTTTGGCATGCATGTTTAGTGTGTTCCAGTACATTTTGGATGCGTTTTGGACATGTTTACATTGCATTTTTATATCCCTTCCACTTATTTTTTTCTATTTTCTTTGTATTCAATGTAGTTAGGGACATGTGCGTTTTAGTACATTCAAGGACGTTTCAATGTGTTCCAGTACAGTTCTGTGCAGAAACAATGCAGCGTGGTCAACTTTGTTTACAGCACCTGCAATGCACTGAAAATGCAAGCGCTGATGTGAACTATGACATTGACAACCATATAACCTTCTTTCTGTGCGTTTGTGATGCCGAAAAAGCAACTGAAACACATGTAGTGTGAACTGGCCCTAAAGTTTATTAGAGGTCAGGGAACGGGACTGACCAGGAATTGTGAATTCAATCAGACTAGTGGTGAGATACAATCAGCAATTGTATAATAATGTGAGATCTGAGCTGTAGCTGATAGAAAATGAGACACATTCACTTGATCAGTAAATAGATAGTTAAAGAGTGGGGCGGTGATCCATAGATTTGCATATGGGACAGGTGATGGCGGGGTGGGGGAGGGGGTCAAGTTGTATAAGGAGACAGATTTAAAAGAGAAAAAAGTTACAATGAAATATACACGGCATGAAAATGGCACATTTCCTAATTGGCAGAAGAGTACATTCATCCACTTTCTAGTCATTAGGCAAAATCATAATTGTTTGATCAATATTCCTGGCACTGACACAACCCAGAAAATTGATCTCCATTTTTTAGGATGTAGCCATGACCGGGATTAGAACCCATGAGCCAAGTGCTGTAAGTTCTGAGCTCTAACCACTAAACCACTGTGGGAGACACAGTTTGAGTTATAATGTAGAATAGTTACATTGTTTGAAAATGATAGAGCGAGCGCTGGTCACATGATATAGACTACTAAAGTGGTATTACACAAGATAAATATAACCACGAACAGTAGTGCATGAACTCGTGAAAGGTCATCCACCCCTGTGACAGTGTACTACACTATTGAGCACCTTTCTGGCTCCTGTGGCTGAGCTAATTCCTCCCCAGGACCATTTGGGCACCCACCCTGATGGATGGATGGATGGAGCTGGATGACTAACCCATAACTGCCAGCATACCGCTACACCCCCAGATGTGTGATGTGTATAACCCATACACATTAATACTTTTGTTCTGGTGAGTGTAGACCAGTCCCAAGGGTGGTTTACCTTTCACGAGTTCATGCACTACTGTCCGTCACGGAGAGAACACATGTGCCATTCATAGGCACTCTCTGAGTTGGTACTCTCACACCAAGGACATTCCATTATTCAGGAATGATTCTATGAACTTATTTTAGCACCATTTACAATATTACATCATTGTTGCAATTCTTTGCACTTTTTGGTTTTTACATGCGTTCATTATTGATCACATGCATTTATAGCGCTGCACTTGTCTTTAACATAGAATAGTTACGTGATTAAAGAGAATGAAGATATATAATTATATTGGGAAATTAGAAGTATATAAATTATTTGAGATATAAGTGTGTAAATGTTTAACATTTGAGTACAGAATGTATGACATTCATTAGTAAATGCATTAGTTTCCTGATCATTTTGGAGACACAGCAAGAAAATAAATAGAAGAAAATAGAAAATTCTAATACAGGTGTACAGGTGTATTTATAACATTCTAAGAATTATTTTGCCATCATGAAAACGCCAATGTAAATAAAGCCCGCGCTTGTGCGCCATCTAGCGAACATATCCGGTATTGCACCTAAAAATGTGCCAGTGATAGCAAAGTAGTCAATAGACGCTCGTCAATGAGCTTGCTAGACGCTGGTCAGACGACTGATTGATTGACCGGAGTCTGCCTGAATGGTCAGTCTCTGCTATTACACTCACATCTTAGTGAATCAGGGCCATTGGGTCCATTTTGGCGTTTTTGGGGGATACAACTTGGCTCGCAAGTCATATAGATATCTGTTTATAGTGATTATTAACATACCAAACTTGCTGGAGACAATATGGAAGTATTTACCTATTTGGAAGATAGAAATATAGATATTGAAGCTATTTTTAAGGCAGATGACAAAAATGATGTGAATATTCATAATGTGTTCAGACGGGCAGGACATCTAATGGAGAAAAAAATTAATACATGGTGGGACATCATAACCATGGAAAAATATATAAAAGAAAAATTAATACCTAGGAAATTGAGATGGGATTTACCCATAGCGGATGGATTAATGGAGGAGGAGGATAAAATCGAATGGTATAATTTCTTTAGTGAGAAGAGTTTAGAGTTATTGGTATTCCTCACCAAGAGAAAACAAAGGAAAATGAGGAAGATTGAAATAAATGTAAAAGAACAAGCAGAAAAAATAGATTCATTTAAAGATCACTCCGACTTTGGTAAATATATGAGTGAATTGAATAGGTATGTAAAGAATAAAGATCAGGAGAACAAAAATAAAAAGAAAAGGAAATATCAAAGAGTGGTACAAGATTATAGTTCAAAACAGGTGTATAAATGGCAGAGCAAAATTAACAACACAGGCACTGCATCCACAGAAAGCACACCCACCAAATCTGTGCCAAATAGTGAAGTAGCAGTGAAAAAGTCTATAGCATTTGCAACACCTAAAAATGCAAGCTTAACCCAGAAAACACCAATATCTAAAAAAGAGATGGGACCATCCCAATATGGCCATAACAGAGATAATTGGAGACAATATGATCAGTATCCACCTCAGAATAGAGAATCTTATCGATTCCCTCATCCAGGTTATAAACCATATTTTAATCAAGGATATAGAGGGGGAGGCTATAGAAGACCTCAGGGTCACCCACCTAGGAATACACAGGGATATAGACCTAATAATTATTATAGATCCCCAGGATATAAACCACAAGGCTATCCTCCACCACATAATCATGTGTACAATGTTCCTATTCATAACAGTTATTCACCCTTGGAGCAAATACAACAAGAGAACCCCATTCCTAACCCTTTTTTAGGGTGGGATCACAATCCCACACACAATACAGAAAGATCAGAAAGAGGGGAAAGAGAGGAGGAAGAAACAGGAAATCTTATTTTCATCCTACTTCTTCTTCTTCTTCTTCATCCTCATCCTCAGAAGAAGAAGAAGAGGATGAGGATGAAGAAGAAGAAGAAGAAGTAGGATGAAAATAAGAATAATTCCAAGCCGGGAAAAAGTGTATCTGCAGAGCTCCTCTAAGTGTATCTGCAGAATGTAATTTATGGAAACAAATAGATACAATGTTTCAACCGCTGTATGGAGTGAATGTCCCAGAACTGTCAGAAATAGACAGAAACTGTCACAGAACTGTCCTTCTTCTCAACCTTCTTCTTCTCATCCTTCTCCTTCTTCTCATCCTTCTCCTTCTTCTCATCCTTCTCCTTCTTCTCATCCTTCTCCTTCTTCTCATCCTTCTCCTTCTCCATCTTCTCATCCGTCTCCTTCTCCTTCTTCTCATCCTTCTCCTTCTCCTCATCCTTCTCCTTCCTCATCTCCAAGGGCATTTAAATTAAAGGTACAGTGTTCTGCACTAATTTAAAGGCTCTCTGAAGCCTAGAAACCCTTTTTATAAGTTAACTTCGTAGCGAATTAATTTGCATCGAATCGAATTTCTTCCTGAAATTCGCCGAATCACCCGAATCGATTTTTTGAAAAATTCGCTCATCTCTAGTTATAACACTTCAAGTATAAGTGATTCTGGTGACTGGGAAGCAGGAATATTGGAAATAACTCCAGTGCAGGGGTGGACTGACCATTTGGAAACTCGGGCACTGCCCGAGGGCCCGGGGTCAGTAGGGGGCCCCATGAGATGCGCCTGGTACCTTTTTCATAGGCTTTTTTGAGTTTGGGCAAGAATACAGGGGCCCCATGATTCCCTATTGCCCGGGGGCCCCATGAGTTGTCAGTCCCCCTCTGCTCCAGTGCTCGTGACTTCAGATGGTGATAGATTGGTACAGTTGTGACCAAAATTATTCAACCCCCACTGAAATTGAGTGTTTTGGCCAGTTTGACATTGCTTTTGATCATTCAGTCATCTTGCTTACATTTACATTAAAGAGGCACTTGTAGGTCAGACAAATATAACATAACAGTTATAATGAAATAACCACAAATGTCTTTTCTGTGCTCACAGCATTATCAGTTTTATTCAACCCCCAAGTGACATTCAATCTTAGTACTTAGTACAGCATCCTTTTACAGTTATAACAGCTTTTAAACGTGAAGCATAGCTTGACACAAGTGTCTTGCAGCGATCTACGGGTATCTTCGCCCATTCTTCATGGGCAAAGGCCTCCAGTTCAGTCACATTCTTAGGCTTGCGCACTGCAACTGCTTTCTTTAAGTCCCACCAGAGGTTCTCAATCGGATTTAAGTCTGGTGACTGCGATGGCCACTCCAAAATGTTCCAGCCTTTCCTCTGCAACCATGCTCTAGTGGACTTGGAGGTATGCTTGGGATCATTGTCCTGTTGAAAGGTCCAACGTCTCCCAAGCCTCAGGTGTGTGACGGACTGCATCACGTTTCCATCCAATATCTCCTGGTACTGAAGAGAATTCATGGTACCTTGCACACGCTGAAGCTTCCCTGTACCTGCAGAAGCAAAACAGCCCCAAAGCATGATTGACCCTCCACCATGCTTCACAGTAGGCAAGGTGTTCTTTTCATCATAGGCCTTGTTCTTCCTCCTCCAAACATAGCGTTGATCCATGGGCCCAAACAGTTCTAATTTTGTTTCATCAGTCCACAGAACACTATCCCACAACTTTTGTGGTTTGTCCACATGGCTTTTGGCATACTGCAGTCGACTCTTCTTATTCTTTGGAGACAGCAAGGGGGTACGCCTGGGAGTTCTGGCACGGAGGCCTTCATTACGCAGTGTGCGTCTTATTGTCTGGGCTGAAACTTCTGTACCCACATCTGACAAATCTTTTCTCAGTTCCTCAGCAGTCACACGGGGACTTCTCTCCACTCTACGCTTCAGGTAGCGCACAGCAGTCGAAGTCAGCATCTTCTTTCTGCCACGACCAGGTAGCGTTTCAACAGTGCCCTTTGCCTTGAATTTGCGAATGATGCTTCCTAAGGTGTCTCTTGGTATGTTTAACATCTTTGCAATCTTCTTATAGCCATTGCCCTTCCTGTGAAGAGAAATCACCTCTTCTCTTGTCTTCCTGGACCATTCTCTTGCCTTCACCATGTTTGTAACCACACCAGTAAATGTCTAGAAGGAGCTGAGTATCACAGTCATTTTAAAGCTGCCTAATTGGTGCTTATTATGCTTGATTGCTGCTCGGTGACATCCACAGGTGTTTTCAATACCTGATGGAAAGCACCTGTATGAACCTCTGTTCTTCAGAGTGGTAGTCTTTAAGGGGTTGAATAATTGTGGCAATGAAGAAACCACATAAGAACCATTTACTACTGTATTACATAAACAATTGATGTCATTTTAGTTGCATTTGGGTAGTTACAACGTCCTTGTAGGATTTGATTCTGAATACAATTCCAAATGTACACTATAGTCCCTAAACCCCTTTACAGCATTGGGGGTTGAATAATTTTGGTCACAACTGTATGTTCTTGCTCTTACCGGAAGTTATATGCACATGTAACAATACCCTCCAAACAGGACCCTGTTGGTCATCATGGATGTGGTCGGGGCAGAAGGGGGCTCCACTGACACACACACAGCAGGGGGCACACTCCAGACATCGCTAACGGACCAATCCATTACAGGGAGTGGGGGAGGAACTGCTCTTTAATATCCAATCCAGCCAAGGTGCACCGATACTGTCAGATGTTACTCTTCCACCTTCCACGGCTCAGTAATCAGCCACCACACATGGATATTATAGTGTAGGAACTCTGTAATAGATATGGGCAAAGAATCCAAATATTGATGCTGAAAAATCAAACTTACATATGCAGTGATAAAGATGGCCGCCGGACCAACATGCGGCCTCGGCAGTGTGAAGTCAGCACGGCAAGGCTCCTCACTGACGCGTTTCGTGTCACAGCACATTATCAAAGAGATAGCCTTGCCGCGGACGATGTCCGCTATTTATAGCTCCCGCACACATGCGTGACGCGGGCGCCATTTTGTGGAAGTCCTGCAAGGCAGCCGGGCAATACGGAACCGCTTAGGGAAAACCACTCAGCCCACCAGGGAATGCAATACAAAGGAATGAATAATAAATGCTGAACAATAGGATGAGAAATAAAGGACAAAAATAAGAGCGGCTAAAGAAATAAATGACTATACATAACGGCCGCCATTTTATTGAAGGATAACAATATTAATTATAGGGATAATACAGGAGACGGTCTCCATTTTGTTGAAGACCCCTAAAATGATATGGAAAAATGAATGTATATATAAAATAATGAATAATAATACTCTGCCAATTATAGGGAGTGTGCCAGCTGGGATTATAATATACAATGTATACATAACAACATGATGTCATCAAACTAGATATAGCGTATTGCCATTCACCTGGAGGACTACAAGTGCCATAATGTCATAACAACAAAACTATTGGATTACAGAGCCATTATAATATTAAACGTCTGATAAATATATACTTTATTATTACAAATATAAGAGATGAAGTGTGTGTATAGAAAAGACAATTAACAATATGTAATACTCAGAGCCAAATAGAAAATAAAATATTAAATTCAAAACATGGAAATAGTAAATAAAAATATGGAAATAGTAAAACCATCATCTTTATTCAGTGCTCTAGGGCAGTACTCCATTGTTATTCTTCTCCTGCCATCAATGGCCAACCCGGTCCCACACTTCATCCATGTCTTTGGGGACCTCTGATCTCCTTATGAACTGTTTCTTCCATGATGAAGATCAGCCATGGAGTATATCTGAGGTGTATATCAGGGTGTGCTTCTTCCCCACATGAGAGCTGGGATGTCCAGCAACATTCATCTAGAAGACATTTCCCGCACTCAAGGCACGAATACACCTCCAGGGTTGTGTGGGACCCCTGATGTACAGGAAGACAGGACTTCAGTGAGGAACATTTCCCTCACTCAGGACAGGAATGTGGCTTCTCCCCCGTGTGAGTTCTCTGATGTCTGTAAAGATCGGACTTCTGCAAAAAACATTTCCCGCACTCAGGACAAGAATATGGCTTTTCCCCTGTATGAAATCTCTGATGTGTGTTAAGGCCTGATCACCCTGAAAAACATTTCCCTCACTCAGGACAGGAAAGTGGCTTCTCCCCCATGTGAGACCCCTGATGTACAGGAAGACAGGATGTCAGTGAGGAACATTTTAATCACTCAGGACTGGAAAGTGGCTTCTCAACCATGTGAGATCTCTGATTTCTGGAAAGACTGGACTTCGCCATAAAACATTTCCCACACTCAGGACAGGAAAGTTATTTCTCCTCGTGTGAGATCTCTGATGTCTATAAAGACTGGACTTCTCTGAAAAACATTTCCTGCACTCAGAACAAGAGTACGGCTTCTCCCCCGTGTGAGATCTCTGATGTTTATGAAGATAGGACTTCTCTGAAAAGCATTTCCCGCACTCAGGACAGGAATATGGCTTCTCCCTCGTGTGAGATCTTTTATGCCTATTAAGATTGGATTTAGAACAGAAACCCTTCCCGCACTCAGTACAGGAAAAGCTCCTCCCTGTTGGAAGGCCGGCCCGGTCCCGCACAGTCTGAGGTTCCTCAGGATACAAGGAATCCGATGGTCCATCTACACTGGGTGGTGCCGGATGGACATTGGAGGGAGCCGGGTTTTCTCCTGGACTATACTGTGTGATGTCCTCATCTTCTACTTTCCAGTCTGGAGACAAAGTGAGACAATCCTCTGAGGTTTTCCTCATCTCCCGACCATGGACTAAAATACAAAGACAAAGAGGATTACTAGTCAGGAGCTGATTGGTTCCCCCAAACCAGGACTCCGCCCACATCAGGCAGCTTGGTCTCTGAGGAGCTTACAATTCCACCCTCAAGGGAACTAGGAAATGGCTCCTCTGATCTCCTACCAGGTCATTTCTTTATTCATGGACCTTAGTCAGAGAGTGAGGAAACAACCAGAACTGTCTTTTATAGGAGGGACAGTGATGAGGGGATTATAGGACGAGGGTCCCCACCCCCTCTATCACTCATCGCCATCTTCCCAACACAAGAAGTACTGCACTTCCTTATTTAGTCCATGATTTAGTCATGAAGAACAGCGGGGCTGAGCCCCACCAGAGGTCAGAGAGTGAGGATGGGGGGAGAACAACCAAGATGAAGACTGGACTGATCCTGAAGACCACCATCATTGGGGTATTGACTCCTCCCTCATTATCACTTTCTGTTTAAGGGTCCAAAGTTGGAGGATGTTATCACATTATTATCACCATGTAAAAGTCTGTGCTCCAATCACATCATCCGATATAAAATGTCCAGCTGGTAGGAAATGGGGGGAACAAAAGAGAATCCATATTATGTGTATATATAGCAGTGGGGGAGGGGGGAGAGCAGAAGTCAGGAGTATGTAATGTACAACATAGAGTATATAGTGCAGGGGTCAGGAGTATGTAATGTACAACATAGAGTATATAGTGCAGGGGTCAGGAGTATGTAATGTACAACATAGAGTATATAGTGCAGGGGTCAGGAGTATGTAATGTACAATATAAATTATACAGTGTAAGGGTCAGGACTCATAATATTGGTATTCAGTAATCAGTGGAAGCTTAACCACTAGGGGACCACCCGCAGTAAATATACTGCTATAAGGTGGCCCCTGTGTGGAGGATCACGTATATATACATAATCCTGCATTCTGGGGTAGGGAGCGCACACGAGGGGCGTGACCACCATGGCTGTGGATGTCAATCACTGGGTCACAGCCGGTGATTACCCGCCAGAGCCTGGCGATTGCCAGAGAGGAAGGCTGCATTGAATTCAGTGGAGCTCTCCTCCCTGTCAGCTTTCAGCACACTGTTCCAGGATCACTGAGCTCAGCCTTCCGGGATAGTGTGTAACAGAGAGGTACACACACCCCGCCCCCTAGTAACAGACCCCACCCCCTAGTAACAGACCCCCACCCCCTATTAAAACTCTCCCCTCACACAGTTAACTCTTTGTCTCCAGAAGTTAACCCCTTCCTCCCCAGTGCTATTAGTACAGTGTCAGTGGTTTTTTTTTTGCTCTGATCACTATATTGGTGTCACTGTGGATGTCAGTGACCCCAAGTCAGTTCCCCCCCAGTGTCAGAATGTCCACCTCAGTCCCGCAGTCCCACCATGAGTCGCTGATCGCCATCATAAACTGCTGATTTCCACTATTATTAGTATAATAAAAAAAATCCAGTATCTATACCGCCATTTCTAAATGCTATAACTTTCATGTAAAGCAATTAACTTACACAAATTGGGATTTTTTTTAGCAAAGACACGGAGCAGAATACATTTTGTCCAAAATTTATGACTAAATTTGATATTTACATTTTTTTATTGGACATGTTTTATAGCAAAAAGTCCAAAATATTGTTTTTTTTCTCTCAAAATTGTTAGTCTTTTTTTTATAGCGCAAAAAATAAAAAAATGCACAGTCGATCAAATACCACCGAAAGAAAGCCCAATTCGTGGGGAAAAAATCTGTAAATTTAATTTTGGTGCAGAGTTGCATGACCGCGCAATTGTCAGTTAAAGTAACACAGCGCCGTATCACAAACAGTTTCTGTAACCGCTTCCTGACCGCCCTATAGCAGAAATACTGCTACAGGGCGGCATGGGTGCACAAAATCACATATATAATTGATTGGCACTCCAGTGGTTTTCACGCCCCTCCCAGATGGCGTCAGATAGTCCATCAGTACACCAGTAATCACATTTAGCCCCTTGATTGCCAGGAAGATGCTCATACACAAGAAACCTCCATTGCTAGTATAGTGTCTGAACGGGTCAATATCTTTGATCAGATCAGCACTATACCAGCGTTCACATTAGTATAGTGTCCCCAAAAATGCAGCGTTAGCGGGATCAGCCCCGGCACCTGCCAACACCTGCATTTAGCCCCTAAGCTTACCCCCCCGTCTCCCTCAGCAAGTGCAGTGTCAGTAGGTCATTGTCACTTGATACATTGTACACAAAACCGCAGTGTTCACAGAATCAGGCCTGATCTCTGCTAGCACTTGCTGGTAAATTTTGATGACTCTCATATGCAGCAGAGTGCCAGTACTAGTGCCACGCTACCTTTTGGTGAACTGGCGAGCACCAGTGGCCTAGTACATCCTTTCACATTTCTCTTAGATTGTAAGTTCCCAGGATCAGGCCCTCCTCTCCCTCTTGTATTGGAACTATATAAATCCTATATAATAATAATAACTAGAAAATCTACAATTTCTGGGGAAATTGTGTGAAGTGTTCTTGCCTGCACAACTGGAGAGGGCGGAGTAGCTTTGGTCACTCTGCTGGCTGCTCACACAGCTGGGTTGCTATGGCAACTCACTCTAGTGCAAGCTGAGAGGAACTTTTATAAACAAACTGCTCCAACTTGCTCACTTCACTGGCAGTTGCCATCTTCAAACGGTTGTAGTTTTAAAAGTATAAATCCTACAGCAAAGAGCTTTATATTGTGAGAATCATAAGACCCAGACCTACATTTTGATGCATAGTATGTCTCTGAAATATGATTCAATGAATGTCAATGGGCGGCATGAGTTGCAAACAAATGGTCATATTGTGAAAACTATCAGGACTATGGCTTAGTTGTGAACATTTTTAGTGGCAGCAGGGATAGCTGAACGTTTTGATATAAAATTTGTGTAGGTGGGCTTGAAAATGAGGGAGTGATGGCAGTTTAGAAATCATGTCCTGATTTTTCCTTCCACACTCTAACTTTGTCAGCCCCAACTGAAGTTGCTCCATTCATTCCTATGGGAAAATTTCACCACAAAAACCACGATATTTTGTGAACCATTCGGTGAAACGTTCCACAAATAGCAATCCAATCTGGAACAATCAGCACGTTTTGATATATTACTTGTCTTTGTAGTGTAAAAACTGTGGGAGGAGTTAGGGTGGTAAATTTGGCTATAATAATAAGAATATATTTGTGAGATAACAATAAGTGTTCTTGCACGAACACTTATTAATACCAGCACTGCAGTATGACTTGGTGACGTGGTGAGTCCTATAAGTGCAGTACAAGCTGGTGAGGTGGCAAGCACAAGTATTGTCACGCAACCACCAAGAATTCACACACAGGCCCATTGTCAGGGCAAGAGCTGTGGAATGGACAGGCAGGCTTAAAGGTAGGGTCACGCACCGACTGCCGACAACCACCACCCACAGACCGGAGTCCCTCAGAGCGCGGAGACTAAGCCCCAGGCTGCCCTTCACCAGGGCCCCTGATGGTGGGGATGGACTTGACACAGCCAGGGACCAGGTCGCGGCCCCCGAGAAACCCCAGCTGCGGTAATGGCCGCTGCCAATGGCGTATAGCTGGTAGGAACCAGACAAGAACGATAGCGTAGTCGGACAGGCAGGGTCAATAACAGCGGGACAGACAATACCGAACGGTAGACAAGAATACTCAGGTCACAAGCCGGGTCAGCAACAGGAGGTCAGATAAAGGGATAAGGCTGAGAATAGTCTTAGTCAAAGCCGAGTTGGTTTCCAGGAGAGCCACGAGAGTAGAGTAAGAGCTTGCTGCAACACAATCATACAGGACACGAATGCAAAGAGGAAGTGCAGACAACAGGCTTAAATGTGCTCAACCACACCCCTCTGGGGGATGGACCGCAGAGGCCTGAAATCATAAAAGGCTCCCACCATGCTTTGCAGAAACCCAAGATGGATGCCAGCACATGGAGCAGAAAACCTCTGGGAAAAGGTAGGACCTTGACACCCATAGAGCTGCCCAAACCAGAATTCAGGTGGAAATAGCAGATTTAACTCCTCCGCTTGATTTTTTAAAGCTGTTTTTCACTGAAGATCTCTATGCATTGATTGTGGATCAAAGCAGTTTATATGCACAACAATTTATCGCCGCCAACCAAAATTCAAACATTGCCAGACCATTCTCATGGAAACCCATTACGGTTTTTGAATTTATATTTTTTGGGGGCCTAACCCTCAACATGGACATTACTAAAATAAATGAATTGCGGTTGTATTGGTCCGCAGACCCGATTCATCATATGTCGTGTTCTCTGCTGCCATGGCCAGGCATAGATATGAGAGTATAATGTGTTTTATGCATTTCAATGACAATACACTCTGTTATCCTCGGGGTGACCCTGAATTTGACCGGCTCCACAAAATTCAGCCCCTCGAAAATCACCTTAACCAAAAATTTGCAGATGTCTATACTCCCCAGCAAAACATCTGCGTTGATGAGTCCCTCATTCATTTTTCTGGCCGCCTTGCATTCAAACAATTTCTCCCCAGCAAGCGTGCCAGATATGGGGTCAAGATGTAGAAGACCTGTGAGAGGGTAACAGGCTATACTTATAAGTTTTAGATTTAGGAAGGAAAAGATAGTCAGGTGGAGCCCCCCCGGATGTGCAGACTACATGGGGAGCAGTGGAAAGATAGTTTGGGACTTGGTGTCATCCTTTTTCCATATGGGGTACCACTTATACGTGGACAATTTTTATTCAAGCGTGCCACTATTTAGACATTTGTACAATCTTGGAAATGGCGCATGTGGCACCGTGTGACCTAATGTGTGCCCACCATTAGAAGTGGGTGGATGCAGGGCAGTATATTCTAATGGTGGGCATACCACACACTTTTTCTGGCAGAGATTTCTTCTCTTTTTTTCATTCAGTCCACAGGCTGCATACAAAAAAAAAAAGAATATAGTATATATACCCAACAAGGACCAGCGATGTACTGGTACATCCCTGGACTTTGAATGGTTATACCAGGATGATGCCTACATCTGCAGGCATCATCCTGGTATCATTTTTTTCAGCTGGCGATCGGCTTTCATGTAAAAGCAATCCTAGTAGATAATTAGCTGCAGGATTGCTTTTACAAGCAGCGGGATATGATTCCCCCCCTCCCCCGCTGCCTTCCAAGGCTTTCTCGGGCAGTCCCGTGCCATCGGGGGAACCTGAGAATGCAGCCGGTGTTTCTGCCAGCTGACCATAGAGCTGATTGGAGACTAAAATGGTGCCAATCATCTCTATAATCTAGGAAATCGTAATCTACGAGCATTTCATCACTTCATTTTCGCAGAATATAAACAGCGCCATTTGTAAATTGGGAAAGCATCTGATCACACCGATGTTGGTTTGATTAGATAATGTAAGGGCAGAGGAGAGATCCGGAGTCTGATAGACCCCAGATTTCTCAAAAAAGAAACTATGACAATGCCCATTGAAGTTATAGGGGATATTTGCATTCCCTGTGATAGCATTAAAAGTGATAAAAAATCAAAATAACTTAAAAAAAAAGAAAGAAAGTACCCTCACCCCCGCGTGCACACCTGCGTTTGTGAGCCTTGATCCTGTGCTGGTATGTACCATGCATGTGAGGTATCGCCACAATAGTCAGATGAAGGGCAGTAATTCTAACACTAGACCTCCTCTGTAAATCTACAATGGTAGCTTGTAAAGGCTTTAAAACGTTACCTATGAATATTAAAAACATATACAGTTTGTCACCATTGCACAGGGCATGCACAGTTTTAAAGCAGGTCAGGTTTGGTATCTATTTACTCGGCATACCATCATCTTTTATATTTTACCAAATAATTGGCCAATATATTGTATTTTTGTGCATTAAAAGTAAAAGAAAGTGTATTTTTTAATAAACAAAATTGCGTTTTAAACATCGCTGCGCAAGTACTATGGGACAGAAAAAATTTCAGCACCCACCATTTTATTCACTAGGGTGTTTGCTTTAAAAAATATATAATGTTTGGGGTTTTAAATTAATTTCCTAGCAAAATATATAGATTTTTTTCATGTGAACAAAAAGGCTTGGTCTTCAGGTGGTTAGAAGAGTGAGTGATGTGTGGCATAAACTTCTAATGCTGGGCATAAAACTCCCCCACCCCCCAAAACATCTTTTTGGAAAGTAGACACCCAAACTATTTGCTGAGTGGCATGTTGAATCAATAGAAGAATTTATTTTTTACCACAAGTTTTTGGAAAATTACAAAAAAACTTTTTTTTTTTTTACAGAAAGTTGTCACTCAAATGATTTACTGCTCACACATGCCATGGGTATATGTGGAATTACTCCCCAAAATACATTCTGCTACTTCTCCCGAGTATGGGGGTACCACATGTAAGACATTTTGGCAGTCTAGCCAAGTACAGGACCCCAAAATCCAATAAGCACCTTCAGGCTTTTAAAGGGCTTTATTTCCTCATTACACTTCCTGACTACCTATTACAGTTTTGGAGGCCATGAAATGCCAGGACAGCACCAAACCCCCCCAAATTACCCCTTTTTGGAAAGTAGAAACCCCAAGGAATTTGATAAGAAGCATGGTGAGTATTTTGCAGATCTCGTTTGTTAACACAAGTTTTTGGATAATTAAGAAAAAAACAAAAACATTTTTTCTTTTCTTTTTTTATATTTCAAAAGCTTGTGAGAAAAAATGAGATCTGCAAAATACTCACCATGCCTTTTTTTAAATTCCTTGGGGTGCCTACTTTCCAAAAAGGGGTCATTTGGGGGGGTTTGGTGCTGTCCTGGCATTTCAGAGCCTCCGAAACTGTGATAGGTAGTGAGGAAGTGAAATGAGGAAGTTACGCACCTTCAGGCTTTCAAAGTGGTCATTGGATTTCAGGCTCCTGTATGTGGCTAGGCTCCAAAAAAGTCTCACACATGTGGTACCCCCATACTCAGTAGAAGTAGCAGAATATATTTTAGGGTGTAATTCCACATATACACATGGCTTGTGCAAGAAATATATAATTTAAATGACAACTTTTTGTAATTTTCTAGAAACTTGTGGGAAAAAAAAAAATCTTCCATGGACTCAATATGCCTCTCAGCAGATAGCTTAGGGTGTCTACTTTCCGAAAAGGGGTCATTTGGGGGTGTTTGTACTATCCTGGTATTTTAGCACCTCAAGAAATGTGATGAGCAGTCAGAAAGTAAAAGCTGTGTAAATTCCATTATCTCTCCCATAGTTTGTAGACGCTATAACTTTCACACAAAGCAATCAATATACAATTATTGGGATTATTTTAACCAAAAACATGGAGCAGAACACATTTTAGCCTAAATTTATGAGGAAATTTTAGTTTTTTGGGATATTTATGACAGAAATGAGAAAATATTGTTTTTTTAAAAAAAACATTTTTTTTTTCCTCAAAGCTTTCTTTGTTTATAGCGTCAAAAATAAAAAGTGCACACGTGATCAAATACCACCAAAAGCTCTATTCGTGTGAAAAAAAGGACATAAATTTCATCTATGTACCGTATTGCATGACCGCGCAATTGTCAGTTAAACTAGTACAGCGCTGTATAGCAGAAAAATGGTGCAAATTCCATTATCTATCCCATAGTTTGTAGACGCTATAACTTCCACACAAAGCAATCAATATACATTTATTGGGATTTTTTTTACAAAAACATGGAGCAGAATACATTTTGGCCTAAATCTATAACTAACTTTGCATTTACTATATATTTTTTATAGCCGAAAGTAAAAAATATTATTTTTCTTCAAAATGTTTGGTCTTTTTTTGTATATTGCACATAAAAAAAGTGCACAGGTGATAAAATACCACCAAAAGAAAGCTCTATTTGTGTGAAAAAAGACATAATTTTGTTTGGGTGCAGCATTGCATGACCACGCAATTATCAGTTGAATTAGTGCAGCGCAGAGTAGCAAAAAGAGGCGTGGTCATTAAGGGGGGTAAATCCTCTGGAGGTCAAGTGGTTAAATGTTTACTGTAGACAAGTTGCAGAGATCCCACACCGCTGCCTCCCATCTCCTGAGACTGCACTCAGTGACTTGGGGCTGAGACACTACAGACATATCCCTCCACCCGGCACAGCCAGCAGACCACAGAGCAAGGAACCCTGGGAGAAATGTTCTGTCAGAGATCTTACTAGACCCGGGCATGGGGAAGGAGATCCAAATCACATGTCCCAGGAGCCTAGGTCACATAATGCTGCCAGCTGAACCCCAGAACCTCCATAAATCCAGTCTAGATACATAAATTGTGTCTGCAGCACAGAGAAGGAAGATTATCCGAGAGAAATCCAGGAATACAGGACGGGGAACACAGCTCAGGAAAGTGACCAGGGGATTACAGGCTGATATCACCCAGTCCCCGCCCTACTCTGGACCAATCAGTGAGCAGTATGGGTGGAGGAATGGATTTAGTGTTCATGACCCACCTGTGCTGATCTCTGTAGGAGTGTCCTCCTCTATAAATGTCCCCGTTATTCCATCCTCCTCCATAGACTGCTGATCATCCCTCACATACGCCTCTTCTTCTTCTGCTTTCACCTCAACTTTTATATACATCAGATCTTCACCCTAAACCAAGAAAATTAGAAATTTCACCAAAAATATATAAATATAAGCTCACATGAAAAATCCACATATTTTCTCCTCAAATGTATGTTCTAGATGCTCAGTCCAACCAACCTTGTAACAATGAGGGATGGTGTGACCTCCCTGTGTGGAATCCCGGGAATACACAGGACGGGGACATCTCTCTGGTGGGTTCCTGGTATTAGGTGGCTCCATCATATCCTTGTGTCCTTCTGAAAACTCCTCCATCACTCCATACTCCTCATCCTCCTCTTTATACTCTTCTTTAACATCAATATTATCATCCCCGAGGATTCCACTCTGAAATATATAATAAAACATTCATTGTAACAAACATGCTGTGTATAAATCACAACTACCAATAATTGTCATCATCTACCTGATGATGGTGAGGGATGGTGTGACCTTCCTGTGTGGAATCCCGGGAATACAGAGGACGGGGACATCTCTCTGGTGGGTTCCCATGACTGGATCCATCTGTAGGAAACACACACACTGACTGAATCCATTGTTTCTATGTGTTTATCAGATGATGGGGGATCTAGGTGGATCCTCCGTACTGCTCTCTCCTTTACAATAAAGTCTCCTCTTACCCGGTGATGTGAGGGGCGGCTGATTGTCCATCATGACGTCCTTGTAGAGATCCTTGTGTCCTTCTAAATACTCCCACTCCTCCATGGAGAAATAGACAGTGACACCCTGACACCTTATAGGAACCTGACACACACAATGATACAGTCACCATCCAGACACATCCCTTGTCTGTTACTGGAGAATGTCCCAGAATTCCCGGCACCGCTCACCTCTCCTGTCAGCAGCTCAGTGATCTCTCTGGTGACTTCTAGAATCTTCTGCATGTTGTGTCTCTCAGGGTTTAGGGAGTCACATGGAGGCACTGTGATGGTCATATGATCACCTGACTTCAGAAGAGGAAATCTCTGTATTGGGGAACCAATAGAAATATCATGTTAGACTCCCAGAATCCTCCTCACCTCTTCGGTTAGGTCTGTGTTTTATTAATAAAGAGTGATGTCATGTGACCTCCCAGAATCCTCCTCACCTCTCTGGTCAGGTCTGCGTTTTATTAATAAAGATAAGAGTGATGTCATGTGACCTCCCAGAATCCTCCTCACCTCTCCGGTCAGGTCTGTGTGTTATTAATAGAGATGAGAGTGATGTCATGTGACCTCCCAGAATCCTCCTCACCTCTCCGGTCAGGTCTGTGTTTTATTAACAGAGATCAGTGATTTCATGTGACCTCCCAGAATCCTCCTCACCTCTCCGGTCAGGTCTGTGTTTTATTAATAGAGATGAGAGTGATGTCATGTGACCTCCCAGAATCCTCCTCACCTCTCCGGTCAGGTCTGCACTTTATTAATAGAGATAAGAGTGATGTCATGTGACCTCCCAGAATCCTCCTCACCTCTCCGGTCAGCAGGTAGATGATCTCCAGAGTGAGGTTTAGTATCTTCTCAGTCATGTGACTCCGGTCCTCCTCCATCCTCATTGGTGCCATCATGTGATCTATACAGGTCTCCTTGTAGACGGATAACTTTGGGAAATGAAAGTAAGAATGATTTGGATGGTATTGGTCACACAATAATAGGATGTGGATGTGAGGGGGGAATAGGAGGGTTGCTGGACATTGAATAATTACTGCCCCCATGGGAAGACATTTAGTCTGGACTGTTTAGGGTTTACAAAATTTTCAAGGTCCCGGGACCCTCTTGACCTGCTGCATCAGAAATCCCCTTTTCTCTGTTGGGTTTGTTTGGTCTCTGAACTGGTTTTGATGAGTATTAGATCTGCAGACAAGGAATGATAAATCTGATCCTTCCTATGACTTGTTTGCTCTGAGGCAGTGCTGTGAGGTCAATGTCGGCTCATCATGATGTCCAGGAAGGGAACTTGCTGGCCGGAATTGCTGGATAATCAGGATAATTGGCAGAACTCCGGCTGCAAGGCTCCAGTCTCCAGCAGCCTGCTGACTGACAGGAGTGATGTCACTGTCACTCTCTGCAGTAAGAGAAGGGATTGGATTGGGTAACAGGAGGATGGTGCTGGTGGAGTAGAGAGCTGTGGGGGAGGAGTCTGTTCTCATCTCTTCTATGTGTGGGTAGGAGGAGGACAGCAGGGGGGAAGGGTTTGATCTCTTAGTTGCCAAGTATTCTGACATTTCCAGGACATTGTACAGAGTCGCAGTGGATTTTTCTGGCTCTGACTTCCAACACCGGGCACTGCCAGATTCTGTGGTATGGGAAGGTATTGGACTGTCTGCCCATTAAGCATTAATGCTATGCATACAGACCTCCCCAAGGACCAAGTGTCCTTCTTTGTTCTATTTTGTATCTTGACCAGTGAGATGGAGAGGTGAAGACTCCCTACACGTGCTGGCAGGAGATCTTTAAGGAGGTCAGAAAAGTAAGTGAAGGTGGGGTGGGAGGACCATCAGAGACCAAGAGTTCCTATGAGCCCTAAAGCCCCCTCTTACCTCAGAGCCTTGCAGCCTGAATACCCCTCAGAGGTCCCCACAGTCCTTCAGCCCCACTAACCTCTCAGAGTTGTTCAGCCCTATTACCTCCTAACAGACTCCCAAAGTTCTTCAGCTACTCCTCCACCTCAGAGGTCCCAGAGTCCTTCAGATGCAGGAAACCCTCAGAGGATCCAGAGTTCTTTAGTCCCACTACTTCCTCAGAGACCCCTCAGTCCTCTACTTCCCTCAGTATTTCCCTCCCTCTGACACCAATGATGGAACATATTCTTCATGGCCGGCTGGGGAATGTTTCCTTCCTCCTGAGCAGCAATGTAAGGGGCTCTATGCTCCATACTCCTGACCCCGGCACTCCATCATTGTGTTGGCTGCATAGTGTAATGATTGCCCATTGGCTGCCTGTGTAGTGTCATCATTGCCCTTTGTAGGCCATGAATGGTCAGGATGGTCCTTGTCTTGTCTATTTATTGTCAATGCTGTTTGTTTAGAGGACCATATTACTAGAATTTATCTCCACAATGAGGAGAATGTTCCGGCCCCGGAAGTGGGGGAATGTTCTGCCCCTGAAGGGGTTCATCTGGGTTCCCACACTATATATGTGTGTATCATCATCTGCTGGAGATAAAAGACGTCACAGTGACTATGGAGGAAGAGGACGGACGTGACTATGGAGGAAGAGGACGAACGTGACTATGGAGGAAGAGGACAGACGTGACTATGGAGGAAGAGGACGGATGTGACTATGGAGGAAGAGGACGGACGTGACTATGGAGGAAGAGGACGGACGTGACTATGGAGGAAGAGGACGGACGTGACTATGGAGGAAGAGGACTGACGTGACGATGGAGGAAGAGGACGGACGTGACGATGGAGGAAGAAGACGGACGTGACTATGGAGGAAGAGGACGGACGTGACTATGGAGGAAGAGGACGGACGTGAGTATGGAGGAAGAGGACGGACGTGAGTATGGAGGAAGAGGACGGACGTGAGTATGGAGGAAGAGGACGGACGTGAGTATGGAGGAAGAGGACGGACGTGACTATGGAGGAAGAGGACGGACGTGACTATGGAGGAAGAGGACGGACGTGACTATGGAGGAAGAGGACGGACGTGAGTATGGAGGAAGAGGACGGACGTGACTATGGAGGAAGAGGACGGACGTGACTATGGAGGAAGAGGACGGACGTGACTATGGAGGAAGAGGACGGACGTGAGTATGAAGGAAGTGGACTGACGTGACTTTGCAGAAAGAGGACGGACGTGACTATGGAGGAAGAGGACGGACGTGAGTATGGAGGAAGAGGATGGACATGACTATGGAGAAAGAGGATCGACATGATGGGGGGTTACTGGGTGTAAATAGGAAATAACATCTTATTACCTCCTCTGCTGCTACTTCTGGTAATGTCTTTTTTATACTTCAAAACCACCTGGAACTTCCTGCCTGACATCACTTCCTGTCTTTACCTGACATCACTTCCTGTCTATCTTCCATAGAGAAGTCCTGTCTGGGAAGAAGTGAGATCACCACCTTCTGGAATTCAGAGGAACTGCAGCCCCGAGAAACATCTGTAAGGCTCTGTTCACAGCTTTGTAGTTTGCTTTTTGGTTTTTTTTTGCAGTGCTTTTCGCAGTTCATTTTGAGTTTTTTATGTGTTTTTGATATGTTTGTAAGGGAGAATGTCACCAGCACACCGAGGATCACCAATATGGGGCCAAAAGTTTTAATGAACGATCACATAGTTACAGCAAGGCAATGTATCGGAGTCTCGCAGAACCCCTTCATCAGGCATGTGACGGAGGGGTCCTGCGAGTCTCTGAAACATTGCCTTGCTGTAACTATGTGAACGTTCAGTAAAACGTTTGGCCCCATATTGGTGATCCTCGGTGTGCTGGTGACATTCTCCCTTACTGATTCTGTTCGGTTCCAGCCGACGGTCGCTGCAGCACCCACTTATACACACAGCCATTTATACACAGAACATGTGCGTTTGGATTGTACACTTGCATGTTGATACGTTTGTGATGCGTTTTTACTGAGTTTTGTGTTTTGTTCAGCTTTTTTTTTTTTCAAAGTGCATTTTTTTTTTTTTTGCTGGGCAAAATAAAAATGCAAAAATGCACAACCATGCATTTCAGCAGATTCTCTATTGAACTCTATTGTAGCAAAATGCTGCTTTTTGCTTTTAAAAAAGTCCCTGACCCTTTCCAAAAACACAGCAGCTCAAAAAAGCCTAGATGTGAACGTGTCCCATAGGAAGCCATGTTAAGTTGTTGTGCGATTCTGAAAATAGAAAGTACTAACATACACGCTGGTGAGAATGGAGTCTGAATAATCATTCCTGTAAATTATCTACCTTACACGGCTACCAGGGAAATTCATATATAACACAAGATAAGGAAGAACAAATCATTCTAGTTCTTATGGAACCAACACTTTAACAAAGATATTTTATTACATATAGAAAACAAATTAAAACAGATTCCCTCTGAAATCAAATCTTTTTAGTGAAGAAAATGTAAAAATATTCTTTAATGCATAAAAATATCTATCAATCCACTGATAATGAAGATGTTAGACATAAATGACAAGGATGTGATGGTCACAGAGGAATGGTGGTGGAGATCTCTCAAAGTAAGAACACTTCCTTGAATGGTTCTATAAATAAAGAATGAATCCTGGAGGGAATAAAGCTGTAAAGCAATAAATAATATATAAACTGGGCCATCCACTTCATCCATAAAGACATTGTGATTGAAGATCTTCTAGATCACATAGAAGGAGGACTCATCCATGATTTCATACATTTGTTTGGAAGGATAGAACAATCCTCAGAAGGGAACATGTAGGATGACAGGAAAGGCTCCTGACTGGTGAGATCCTCCAAACATAATGATGACATCCATGAACTGGAGCGAGCTCGTTGGGGTGATAAAGCCAATCTGGAAACACTGTGTAGACGTTCTCCAAGAACTCAGCACACTCCAGGTGTGGAGAAAGTCTCCAGGTGGGTTTAGCCTGTCATTTATCATAGATACAAACACACTGTAACCGGGATGGATCACTATGCCATTTGCTCTCTTTTTTAGTCTGCTGGCATAGCTGTGTCCAAATTCGATAGATCTGTACCTATGATCCGCTGTGCTTTATTTCTCCTCCCGAGACCGACACTTCCTATCCTCCATCCTACAGCCATCATACTACACTGCAGTGTGGATGGGAAGAATACTCTCCATGGTGCAATGATAGAAACTGACCAGAATTCCTGGACACCAAAACACCAATCATATGAATGTGGAACTCTTTGGTGTAATCCTCTTTGGACATACTGCAAAAAGTTCTGCAATGCCTTCTCTTCTCACCTTGGAACTCCTATCTGAAGATATCCACCTGTAAACTTGTACACAAAGGGCATTTACTCTGTCAAAGATCTGCTGAACAACACTTACATAAGAACGTTTCAGGATCCCAGCCTCACTTATTTTCCGGACCAGAAAGACTTCTACAAATTCCTCAGAATTAGACATATGCTACCTCACCTGCACTGGTGTGAGAACACTCAGCCCATGGGCCTCATAACACTCTTCAACAGCTCTACACCGTCCAGCTCCCATCTCTCTACCTTCTACCACCTACTCCAAAAACAAACTCATACAACCAAACTCCCAACGATGGGATTCTGGAAAATCGGAACGCTAATTCTCTATTTGTGAAAAAAAAACCAATAATTTCTTATTTCTGTTATAAAAAATATCCAATAAACTCAAATTTTGTCAGAAATTTAGGCTAACATGTTTTTTGCTATATGTCTTTGGTAAAAGAAAAATCCCAATAACTGCATAATAATTGGTTTGTGTGAAAGTTATATCATCTACAAACTATGGGATAGATAATGGAATTTACACAGCTTATACTTTCTGACTGCCATCACATTTCTTGAGGTGCTAAAATACCAGAATAGTACAAACACCCTCAAATGACCCCTTTTTGGAAAGAAGACACCCTAAGCTATCTGCTGAGAGGCATTTTGAGTCCATGAAAGATTTATTTTTTTTCCACAAGTTTTTTTTTGTACACAAAATTGTCACTTAAATGACATATTGCTCACACAAGCCATGGGTATATGTGGAATTACACCCCAAAATACATTCTGCTACATCTACCAGGTATGGGGGTACCACATGTGAGACTTTTTGGGAGCCTAGCTACATACAGGGGTATGAAATCCAATGACCACTTTGAAAGGTGCATAACTTCCTCATTTCACTTCCTCACTACCTATCACAGTTTCGGATGCCCTGAAATACCAGGAAAGCACCAACCCCCCCTCCCCAAATCACAGGTCTGATATACAGGTTTGACCCCATATCTGGCCAGCTTATTGGGGAGAAATAGTTTGAATGCAAGGTGGCCTAAAAAATTAATGAGGGACTCATCAACGCAGATTTTTTTGGTGGGGAGTATAGACATCTGCAGATTTTTGGTTAAGGTGATTTACAAGGGGCTGAATTTTGTGGAGCCGGTCAAATTCAGGGTCACCCCGAGGATGACAGAGTGTATTGTCATTGAAATGCATAAAACACATTATACTCTCATATCTATGCCTGGCCATGACAGCAGAGAACACGGCATATGATGAATCGGGTCTGCGGACCAATACAACTGCAATTCATTTTTGTTAGTAATGCCCATGTTGAGGGTTAGGCCCAAAAAAACCTTAAATTCAGAAACTATAATAGGTTTCCATGTGAACAGTCTGGCAAGGTTTGAATTCAGGTTGGTGGTGATAAACTGTTGTGCATATAAAATGCTTTGATCCACAATCAATTCATACAGATCTTCCGTGAAAAACAGCTAAAAAAAAATCAAGGGGAGGAGTTAAATTTGCTGTGTCCACCTGAATTCTGGGTTGGGCAGTGAATGGGGGAAGTACAGGTGCTGCAGAATTTGTGGGCTGCCAATCAGCAAGCACACCCGGAAGGATACTAGGGGCTCTAGGGGCCTGTGTGTGAAGTTTTGGTGGCTGCGGGACAATACTTGTACTCATCACTGCACCAGCTTGTACTGCACTTATGGGACTCACCACGTCACCAAGTGATATTGCATTGCTGGTATGTGAAAGACCAGGATGTACTAGGTCGCTGGTGATCGCCATTCATGCGGCATTCTGCTGCATATGAGAGTCATCATGAGATTGTAACACCTCAGCACCCTGGGAATGGGGTCGGGTACGCCTGATCTTAGCAGGGACCTCTCCTCCATCATCTGAGCGATCTGTCAGGGTACCACTGTTGTCTACAGGTTCATATTCTGTGGCTGATTGTGTCAGTGAGTCTTCCCCTTCACTCTCATCTGATATGCTCAGAATCCTGTAGGCCTCTTCACTGGAGTACCTTTCGCTGGACACTAAATTTATAGGTACCTAGTGCGATTCATAGGAAAAAGAGTGCCTGGCTGTCAGGGACTGCTTGAACAGCTCAAAAAATTTACTTGCAAGTGCTAGCAGAGATCAGGCCTGATTCTGTGAACACTGCGATTTTGTGTGTAATGTATCCTGTGACAGTGACCTACTGACACTGCACTTGCTGGGGGAGGGGGAGTTAAGCGTAGGGGCTAAACGCAGGTGCTGGCAGGTTGCCGGGGCTGATCCCGCTAATGCTGCATTTTTGGGGACACTATACTAATGTGAACGCTGGTATATTTCTGATCTGATCAAAGATTTTGATCCGCTCAGACACTATACTAGCAATAGAGGTTTATTGTGTATGAGTGTGTTCCTGGCAATCAAGGGGTTAAATGTGATGACTGGTGTACTGACGGGCAATCTGATGCTATCTGGGAGGGACGATTACTGACACTAATGCTATCTGAAGTCGCTGGTGACACTAATACAGTAATCAGCAAACAATCTGTACACTGTACTAATGACACTGGTGACAGGGCAGCGAAGGGGTTAACTGGGGGGTGATCAAGGGGGTAAATGTGTCCTAAATGTGGTTTTACTGTGTGTGTGTAGTGCTTTTACTTACATGGATCTGCTTTCTTCTCTCTCTGGGATGGAATGCGCTCAGAGAGAGAAGATTTCATCATTTCCTGTATCTGTATAATGTAAACACAGGTACAGGAAGATCTCTCATAGAGCAGGGATCGATCATCAGATCCAGGATGAACATCACTGGCCTGAACATGATGATTGATGAGTCAGGAACTGAATCACGGCAACAGCAGGTTGGTGTGTGCACATGTGCCCCCCTGGCAACTGCGGGAGCGCAAATCACATACATATACACATGATTTTGCACAGGGAGTCCGCCCTGTGGCAGTATTTCTATTATAGGGAGGACTTAAAGTGGTTAAGGAAAGCTCGGCGCTGTATTTCTATTTATTGACATTTTTGCACATTTATATGAGTATGTTTAGGTGTGGGCAGCGTTGTTTCAGTTGAATTCACTGATAAGTTGGTTTATTGATTATTGATCACCTTTTTTAGCTGCTTGTGGGAATACTTTGTATTATTTGTGCTCCTCTTCACTAGTGTACCTTTCCAGTTCCTGTGTTTATAAATATGGACACAGAATGATCTCTGATTCTGTACAGGTGATCAGCAGGTCCAGGTGATCAGCAGGTCCAGGCCAGAAATCATTGGCCTGGACCTGATAATCGGCTTGTGATGTACTGAATGACAGCACAGTCAGGGCGGTGGGCTCACACGTGTACATGTACTGTATGTGATCTGGAACAGAGGGGCTGCCCTGCCGCAGTGTAAGTGTGGTGGTCGGTCCTGAACTGGGTAAAGTCAGATTGTTTGCTGATGATCTTTTACTTACTTTGGTCCAACCCAACACCTCCCTGCCAGTCCTATTCTCTGTACTCCATACATTTCCCTTTCCTCTGTAAAACAGAATTATAGTTTCCTTGGCCCACCTCCTACCTGGATTATTTGGGCATTCATCTCCCTCGCTCGTACAACACACTCCATGAGGCCAACTACATCCCCACTTTCAAATACTTGAGAGTCCTACTTCTGTCCTGGACTCATCTTCACCTCTCCTGGATAGGGAGGATCAGTGATGGAAAATTGGCCTTTTTACCAAAACTCCTTCACTTGTCCTGTACTCATCCCCACCCCCATCAATCCCCATCTCCTCCTATACTCTGAAATCTTTTTAAAATCAGGTCTTGTGATTCAACTGAGCAGACAAAGGGCCACGAATCCCAAGACATGCTATGTATATACATAAGGAACAAGGAGGTTTGGGTGTTCCAAATGTTACTAAATATTTCTTGGTGCCCAGATTACCCCACTAACCCCCCTTTACACCACAATACATGGCTCCTTATGGGCTGACTTAGAAGCATTGCTCTGTTCTCAAACTTCTCACCATTCACTCCCATGGAGTCCTCCTAAATCCAGACCTACGTCTATCAGCCTCTTGATGGGTCACACACTCTGCACTGGGGGCTCTAATAAATATTCCAGCAACTTCATATCCCCTCACTTGCCTCTCTGTCCTCTTTTGGGCGATCCTAAAACGGTTACAAACGTTACTAATCTGCGCTCTCCCCGGAACCCTCGGTACATCTTAATGCATTTGCAGCCCCCAGGCCTCACAAGTTCCCAATATAAATTGTCACACATTCCATACCCTGGACTTTGTCTGCCCTTGTACTACATAGCTGGGGGGAGATCTAGAGGAGATTGTCCAATCAGATTGTATAGGAAGGTATTATAATGAGGGAGGTGTGGTCCCGAGCGGTGAACACGCCCTGTCACACCCCCTTCTGTGATACAACAAGGAAGTAAAGGCTTCTGGGAAGTAGCCTACAGGAAGTGGACAGGAAATGATGCAATCTGAAAATCCGTTCCAATAAACTGACAGACAAGTGATGGTCCTGTGGGTGAGGGGAGTGGAAAGCCCATCGGGACGGCCGGGCCATAGATGGCATCAGAGAACGCTTCTGTGTATTATGGGAGGGATATTCTGCCCGAAAAGGGGAACTTCTCCTTTAAGTATGAACCAAACTGGTCACGTCTGGGTGAATGATGGTCCATTCATTCAACAATTTATAGACTCAGCCAATCACAGGGCAGGACTCCATTTTTATTCTTCTCCTGCCATCAATAGTCAACCCGGTCCCACACTTCATCCGTGTCTTTGGGGACCTCTGATCTCCTTATGAACTGTTTCTTCCATGATGAAGATCAGCCATGGAGTATATCTGAGGTGTATATCAGGGTGTGCTTCTTCCCCACATAAGAGCTGGGATGTCCAGCACCATTCATCTAGAAGACATTTCCCGCACTCAAGGCACTAATACATCTCCAGGGTTGTGTGGGATCCCTGATGTACAGGAAGACAGGACTTCAGTGAGGAACATTTCCCTCACTCAGGACAGGAAAGTGGCTTCTACTCCGTGTGAGATTTCTTATGCCTGGAAAGATTGAAGCTCCTTGAAAAACATTTCCCAAATTCATGATAGGAATATGGCTTCTCCCCCGTGTGAGATCTCTGATGTTTGTAAAGACTAGACTTGCCTGAAAAACATTTCCCGCACTCAGGACAGGAATAAGGCTTCTCCCCTGTGTGAGATCTCTGATGTACATAAAGACTAGACTTCCGTGTAAAACAGTTCCCGCACTCAGGACAGGAAAATGGCTTTTCACCCGTGTGAGATCTCTGATGTCTGGAAAGAACGGACTTCTCTGAAAAGCATTTCCAGCACTGAGGACAGTAATACGGCTTCTCCCCCGTGTGATATCTCTGATGGCTGTAAAGACTGGATTTATGTGAAAAACATTTCCCACACTCAGGACAGGAATATGGCTTTTCCCCCGTGTGAGATCTCTGATGTGTGTAAAGATTGGACTTCTGTGAAAAACATTTTCCGCACTCATGACAGGAATATATTTTTTCTCCTGTGTGCAGCCTTTGATGTGTGACAAGATGTGATTTTGATACAAAACATTTCCCGCACTCAGCACAGGAATATGGCTTCTCACCTGTGTGACATCTTTTATGTCTATTAAGTCTGGATTTATAACGGAATCCTTTCCCACACTCTGTACAGGAGAAGCTCTTCCCTGTTGGAGGGCCGGCCCGGTCCCGCACAGTCTGAGGTTCCTCAGGATACGAGGAATCCGATGGTCCATCTACACTGGGTGGTGCCGGATGGACATTGGAGGGAGCCGGGTTTTCTCTTGGACTATACTGTGTGATGTCCTCATCTTCTACTTTCCAGTCTGGAGACAAAGTGAGACAATCCTCGGAGGTTTTCCTCATCTCCCGGCCATGGACTAAAATACAAAGACAAAGAGGATTACTAGACAGGAGCTGATTGGTTCCCCCAAACCAGGACTCCGCCCACATCAGGCAGCTTGCTCTCTGAGGAGCTTACAATTCCACCCTCAAGGGAACTAGGAAATGGCTCCTCTGATCTCCTACCAGGTCATTTCTTTATTCATGGACCTTAGTCAGAGAGTGAGGAAACAACCAGAACTGTCTTTTATAGGAGGGACAGTGATGAGGGGATTATAGGACGAGGGTCCCCACCCCCTCTATCACTCATCGCCATCTTCCCAACACAAGAAGTACTGCACTTCCTTATTTACTCCATGATTTAGTCATGAAGAACAGCGGGGCTGAGCCCCACCAGAGGTCAGAGAGTGAGGATGGGGGGAGAACAACCAAGATGAAGACTGGACTGATCCTGAAGACCACCATCATTGGGGTATTGACTCCTCCCTCATTATCACTTTCTGTTTAAGGGTCCAAAGTTGGAGGAAGTTATCACATTATCACCATGTAAGAGTCTGTGCTCCAATCACATCATCCGATATAAAATGTCCAGCTGGTAGGAAATGGGTGTAACAAAGGAGAATCTATATTATGTGTATATATAGCAGTGGGGGGAGGGGGGAGAGAAGAAGTCAGGAGTATGTAATGTACAACATAGAGTATATAGTGCAGGGGTCAGGAGTATGTAATGTACAACATGGAGTATATAGTGCAGGGGTCAGGAGTATGTAATGTACAACATAGAGTATATAGTGCAGGGGTCAGGAGTATGTAATGTACAACATAGAGTATATAGTGCAGGGGTCAGGAGTATGTAATGTACAACATGGAGTATATAGTGCAGGGGTCAGGAGTATGTAATGTACAACATAGAGTATATAGTGCAGGGGTCAGGAGTATGTAATGTACAACATGGAGTATATAGTGCAGGGGTCAGGAGTATGTAATGTACAACATAGAGTATATAGTTCAGGGGTCAGGAGTATGTAATGTACAACATAGAGTATATAGTGCAGGGGTCAGGAGTATGGAATATACAATATAAATTATACAGTGTAAGGGTGAGGACTCAATATTTTGGTATTCAGTAATCAGTGGAAGCCTAAATGTTTACTGTAGACAAGTTGCAGAGATCCCACACCGCTGCCTCCCATCGCCTGAGACTGCACTCAGTGACTTGGGTCTGAGACACTACAGACATATCCCTCCACCAGGCACAGCCAGCAGACTACAGAGAAGGTCCCCTGGAAGAGTCAGGCACAAGGCAGGAGACCCCAGTCACATGTCCTGGGTGACTACATTATGCAATGCTTATAGGAAAAATCAACATTTTTCTGCCAGCTGAACCCCAGAACCTCCATAAATCCAGTCTAGATACATAAATTGTGTCTGCAGCACAGAGAAGGAAGATTATCCGAGAGAAATCCAGGAATACAGGACGGGGAACACAGCTCAGGAAAGTGACCAGGGGATTACAGGCTGATATCACCCAGTCCCCGCCCTACTCTGGACCAATCAGTGAGCAGTATGGGTGGAGGAATGGATTTAGTGTTCATGACCCACCTGTGCTGATCTCTGTAGGAGTGTCCTCCTCTATAAATGTCCCCGTTATTCCATCCTCCTCCATAGACTGCTGATCATCCCTCACATACGCCTCTTCTTCTTCTGCTTTCACCTCAAATTCTATATCGATTGGATCTCCACTCTAAATCAAGGAAATGAGAGAAAATATCATCTGTAAAATGTAAGATTTATGATTGTGACATCACACACAAAATCCACACATTGTCTCCCTTCACAGAAGCAGATCACATGTGATATGTGGGTACATTTCCCCTAAATACCGCATGCCATCCTGAAACTGTCCATTTCCTATCCCGTGTTGCGGTATTGACCACAAACACTGAACACGCTCAGTAAATACCGCATGAACAGGCGTTACATTCACAGAAGGAAATAAAGAATGAAATGCATGCGGTCATTAATTAGTGGTGGAGACATGCGGCATTCAGGAAATGTGTACTGCTTGGTAAAGAGTGGGCGGCCGCTGGCATCCTTAACAACCGGTAAACAACATGGTTGTTAGGGAGCGAGCGGCCGCCGTGTCCTAACCAACCGATAAATAAAAAAAATTACCGGCAACAAAATATTAAGAAAATGTTGTAGGGTCCCCCCCTGGGGTCTGGTATGGATTTTGAGGTGGACCCCTTGCCAAAATGAAAGAAACACATACCAGACCCCTATCTGAGCATGCAGTCCAGCAGGTCAGGAAAGGGGGGGATGAGCAAGCGACCCACCATCCTGAAACATACCAAGCCATGTGCCCTTAACATGGAGTGGATGCTCTGAGGCAGGGGGGCTTTTCTCCCTCAGAGCACCTTGTCCATGTTGATGGAGATCAGGGACTCTTCCCCACAACCCAGGCTAGTGGCTGTGGGGGTTTGCAGGCAGAGGACTTACAAAATGTAGCAAGGGAGCCCTCAGATCCCTCACCCCATGTGAATGAGTATGGGGTACATGGTACCCCTAATTATTCACCCCCAAAAAAGTATTCTGTTATATAGACAGCAGACAGTTTATGACAAGTCCTTTATTAAAAAAGAAAACTAAAGCAAAATGTCCCCCCGGTGTAGATCCATCATCAATCACGATGCTCGCTGTCACCGCTGACTCGGAAAGAAAAGCTCCGCTCCCAATGAAGACTCCCCTCTGTCTGACAGCTCTGCTGCCTCCTGCCACTAAATATACTAAGGGACGGTGCCACTCGGTGACGTCACTGACCGGGGCATGTTGTATTGGTGACGTCACTGACCGGGGCATGTTGTATTGGTGACGTCACTGACCGGGGCATGTTGTATTGGTGACATCACTGACCAGGGCATGTTGTATTGGTGACGTCACTGACCGGGGCATGTTGTATTGGTGACATCACTGACCGGGGCATGTTGTATTGGTGATGTCACTAACCGGGGCATGTTGTATTGGTGATGTCACAAGAAGGCAATGACAGCGAGTATCGTGATTGGATCATCGATGGATCTACATTAGGGGGATATTGTTCTTTATTTTTGTTTTTTCAAAAATTACTTCCAGTGTTTTCTTAAACTACTTTATTTTGGTGAATGAATAGGGGTACTATGTACTCTATACTCATTCACATTGTGGGGGGCCGGGATCTGGGGGCCTCCTGGTTAAAGGCGACTTCTAGATTCCAATAAGGCCCCCACAACCACTGCCCAGGGTTGTGGGGAAGGACCCTTGTCCCCATCGCCATGGGGACAAGGTGCTTTTGGGAGGATAGAGCGTCCCTGCCCTGAAGCACCCACCCCATGTTGAGGGTATGTGGCCTAGTATGGTTCAGGAGGAAGGTGGGCACTCACTAAGGGTCTGGTATTGATTTTGGAGGGGACCCCACGCCTTTATTTTTATTATTTTGGCATCGGGGTTCCCCTCAAAATCCATACCAGACCTGTCACAGCTGTCAGCGGGGAACTTGGCGGCCATCCACTCCTTGTTTACTGGTTGTTGGGGACACTGGCGGCTGCCCTCTCCTTAACAACAAGCTATTTACAAGTGTTGCTAAGGACACCAGTGGTAAATTACCCGCAGGATTCACTACTAAAAAACAGAATGCAGCATCTTACTACATACTGGGATACGGGAAGATACCGCTTTGTGATTGGAGCCCATAGTCTCTACAAGTCCATGTTCTAGATTCTCCATCCCACCAACCTTGTAATAGTGAGGGATGGTGTGACCTTCCTGTGTGGAATCCCGGGAATACAGAGGACGGGGACATCTCTCTCGTGGGTTCCTGGTATTAGGTGGCTCCATCATATCCTTGTGTCCTTCTGAAAACTCCTCCATCACTCCATACTCCTCATCCTCCTCTTTATACTCTTCTTTAACATCAATATTATCATCCCCGAGGATTCCACTCTGAAAGATATAATAAAACATTCATTGTAACAAACATGCTGTGTATAAATCACAACTACCAATAATTGTCATCATCTACCTGATGATGGTGAGGGATGGTGTGACCTTCCTGTGTGGAATCCCGGGAATACAGAGGACGGGGACATCTCTCTGGTGGGTTCCCATGACTGGATCCATCTGTAGGAAACACACACACTGACTGAATCCATTGTTTCTATGTGTTTATCAGATGATGGGGGATCTAGGTGGATCCTCCGTACTGCTCTCTCCTTTACAATAAAGTCTCCTCTTACCCGGTGATGTGAGGGGCGGCTGATTGTCCATCATGACGTCCTTGTAGAGATCCTTGTGTCCTTCTAAATACTCCCACTCCTCCATGGAGAAATAGACAGTGACACCCTGACACCTTATAGGAACCTGACACACACAATGATACAGTCACCATCCAGACACATCCCTTGTCTGTTACTGGAGAATGTCCCAGAATTCCCGGCACCGCTCACCTCTCCTGTCAGCAGCTCCATCATCTTCTTGGTGACTTCTAGAATCTTCTGTGTCTTCTGTCTTGTAGGGATCAGGGATGGAGGTGGGGGGATGGTGATGGGATTCTGGATTCTCGAGGATCTTGTGGTCATACGATGAGATCTCCTTCTGGTGTCATTGTCGGTAGATTTCTTCATGACTCCTGTACAGTTCTATGTGATACAAAGATAAATCTCACTCTCCCATAATCCCTCACTTCTATGGTCAGCTCTAGATTTATTCTCCAGCGATTGGCCACAATGTGCCGACTCAGCAAAGGACAGACATCTCCATCCAATGATATGATGACAATGGGGTCAGATTTATAGCTCCTTCTAGAAGTCATATAATAGAGTCACTAATGGTTTACTAGTAAGGCTCACTGACCCACCAGGAAATGTCACCCATGGATTTAGTGGTCAGTGGGCGTGGCATGCTGGTAATCATGGGTCTCCCTGATTGGACGAAGGCTGAGATTGTTCTCTTCTATAACCAATGCCGCCATCTTGTGCTATAACCAAATCTCATAGAGTCCGGACACTTTATGTATTCATAGTACTTGTGTGGATGTCGTTATTGATTACAGAACATCAGAAGACTTCAAGTGACTCTGAATCCCTCCCAGTGTACAGCCGAGTCAGATTTAACCCCTTCATTACACTCACCTCTCCAGTCAGCAGGCTGAGGATCTCCAGGGTGAGCTTCAATATCGTCTCATTCCGGGGAAATTCCTTCCTTACAATCTTCACAAAACCCAAAGTCTGCTGATTGTCCATCATGACGTCCTTGTAGAGGTCCTTGTGTCCTTCTAAATACTCCCACTCCTCCATGGAGAAATAGACAGTGACACCCTGACACCTTATAGGAACCTGACACACACAATGATACAGTCACCATCCAGACACATCCCTTGTCTGTTACTGGAGAATGTCCCAGAATTCCCGGCACCGCTCACCTCTCCTGTCAGCTGATGGACCATCATGGTGGTCAGTTCCAGAATCTTCTGCTCTTTCTCCCTCTCAGGTATCAGAGAATGAGATGGAGGCACCATGGTGAGGCTCTGGGTTCTGCTCCATCCTCCTGAGATTGGCTCCCCACTAGACTTCTTCTTTACAACATAATCCTACAGATCAGGAGACAAATAAAACAATATCAACCACCTGACATCATCTAAATGTGTGCAAAAATAAAATGGTCTATTGACCAGAATAGACAAGAGTGATGTCATGTGACCTCCCAGAATCCTCCTCACCTCTCCGGTCAGGTCTGTGTTTTTTTTTTAATACAGATCAAAGTGATGTCATGTGACCTCCCAGAATCCTCCTCACCTCTCCGGTCAGGTCTGTGTTTTATTAAAAAAGTTGAGAGTGATGTCATGTGACCTCCCAGAATCCTCCTCACCTCTCCGGTCAGGTCTGTGTTTTATTAATAGAGATAAGAGTGATGTCATGTGACCTCCCAGAATCCTCCTCACCTCTCCGGTCAGGTCTGTGTTTTATTAATAGAGATGAGAGTGATGTCATGTGACCTCCCAGAATCCTCCTCACCTCTCCGGTCAGCAGGTAGATGATCTCCAGGGTGAGGTTTAGTATCTTCTCAGTCATGTGACTCCGGTCCTCCTCCATCCTCATTGGTGCCATCATGTGATCTATACAGGTCTCCTTGTAGACGGATAACTTTGGGAAATGAAAGTAAGAATGATTTGGATGGTATTGGTCACACAATAATAGGATGTGGATGTGAGGGGGGAATAGGAGGGTTGCTGGACATGGAAGAATTACTCCCCCCATGGGAAGACATTTTGTTTGGACAGTTTAGTGTTTGATGCATATTTGAGGTCCCGGGACCCTCTTGTCCTGCCAGATCAGAAATCCCCTTTTCTCTGTTGGGTTTGTTTGGTCTCTGAACTGGTTTTGATGAGTATTAGATCTGCAGACAAGGAATGATAAATCTGATCCTTCCTATGACTAGTTTGCTCTGAGGCAGTGCTGTGAGGTCAATGTCGGCTCATCATGCAGGGATGGTTACTTTACATCACCCGACGCCCGGGACATGTAGTTCTGGGGGCCGGGCAAGTATTGTGTTTAATCTTTATCCCTGCTGAGGGCAAGCCGCAGGGCTCTCCTTTCCGGTGCCAGCCTCTGCCACCCCGTGTGTGTGAACCTCTCCTGTACCTACTATGCTTCCCCGGCTCTGCTTGCCCATCTGTGGGCCCGGGTCAGCGGGTGTCGGAGGGTAGAGGGGATGGAGGAGAGCGGACATGTTCACTCCCTTCTTGTCCTGACCCAGAAGTGACGTTATGACAGATTTCCCGACCATCAAGACCGGCAAAGAATGTAATGCGGTGCGATGTGCACTACATTACATCCAATGCAGTGCAGGGGAGACATTGGGGGTCTTTTAGACCCTGGATGTCTCAAAAAAGAGAACCTCTCATCAAAAGTCATCACATAGAGGACTTTGTCCCCTTAAGTAAAAATGTTTTTTTAAATGCAAACAATTAAAGTTACACCCAAGTACATAACTCCTCCCTTTAAAAAATTTTAAGGCCCCCTCCTCCCCCACATATATGCACGCCCAAACATAAGAGCACACGCTGGAGCGCCTACACGTGATAACATTGATTGTGATACACGTTACATATCGCCGGTCACACCAGAATGAGAGGATAATTCTAGGAGCAGACCTCCTCCGTACTCTATACTGATGACATAGAAGGGGCTATAAATGTGTCCCCTATAGATAATACCGGGACTAAAGGTTGTCACCATTTCAGCACACACAACTTAAGGTTTGACATGTTGGATATCTATTTACTCGCTGCAACCTCGGCTTTTATGGTGTAATTTATTGCTTTTTTGTGCCCTGAAACTAACTTAAGTGTATATTTTACTGAAATTTTGCATTTCCTAGACTTTGTGATAATATTTTGCAACATAAAAAATTAGAACTGCCGCTATTTTATTCTCTAAAGTCTCTACTTTCAGAAAATGTATATATTGGGGGTTTTGTGTCATCTTTAGGGCTAAAATGATTTTTTTAAACGTGTGAAAAAAATGCAAAAATGGCTCTGAGAGTGAAAGGGAGAAAGGATAAGCTGGACACTCCCCTTTCCTGAGGAGCAGCCAATCAGTTCTCATTACACTGCAAGGTCTCTCCCCTCCCTGCTAGTCCCCGGTGTGGTGCTGGAAACAGGTGGGGGAGGGGAGGAGGAGATAAACAGAACAATGTTACACATATGAAATGTTTTAGTCGCTATAAAGCCCCTTTCATTTTTAACCCCCAGATATTCCTAAAAGCGCCTCAGATTTATATACATTTTCTGTTACAAAGGAATGTTTCCTTACTCCTGAGCAGCAATGTAAGGGGCTCTATGCTCCATACTCCTGACCCCGGCACTCCATCATTGTGTTGGCTGCATAGTGTAATGATTGCCCATTGGCTGCCTGTGTAGTGTCATCATTGCCCTTTGTAGGCCATGTATGGTCAGGATGGTCCTTGTCTTGTCTATTTATTGTCAGTGCTGTTTGTTTAGAGGACCATATTACTAGAATTTATCTCCACAATGAGGAGAATGTTCCGGCCCCGGAAGTGGGGGAATGTTCTGCCCCTGAAGGGGTTCATCTGGGTTCCCACACTATATATGTATTTATCATCATCTGCTGGAGATAAAAGACGTCACAGTGACTATGGAGGAAGAGGACGGACATGACTATGGAGGAAGAGGACGGACGTGACTATGGAGGAAGAGGACGGATGTGACTATGGAGGGAGAGGACGGACGTGACCGTGGAGGGAGAGGACGGACGTGACCGTGGAGGAAGAGGACGGACACGACTATAGAGGGAGAGGAAAGACACGACTATGGAGGAAGAGGACGGACACGACTATGGAGGAAGAGGACGGACGTGACTATGGAGGAAGAGGACGGACGTGACTATGGAGGAAGAGGACGGACGTGACTATGGAGGGAGAGGACAGACACGACTATGGAGGAAGAGGATGGACACGACTATGGAGGAAGAGGTCGGACGTGACTATGGAGGAAGAGGACGGACTTGACTATGGAGGAAGAGGATGGATGTGACTATGGAGGAAGAGGACGGACGTGACTATGGAGGAAGAGGACGGACGTGACTATGGAGGAAGAGGACGGACAGGACTATGGAGGAAGAGGACGGACATGACAGGGGGTTACTGGGTGTAAATAGGAAATAACATCTTATTACCTCCTCTGCTGCCACGTCCACCAATGTCTCTGATCTGCTTCCTCCCAACTCACCTCTCCGAATGTCCTCTCTGTCCCTGACATCACTTCCTGTCTGTACCTGACATCACTTCCTGTCTGTATTCCATGGAGACTTCCTGTCTGGGGAGAAATGAGGTCACCACCTTGTGGATTTCATAGGAACTGCAGCCCCAAGAAACATCCCTAATAACCATTCCTGCATTGTATCTACCTTACAGAGATACCAGGGAAGATCAAAAAGAACAAAAAAAAGTAAAAAACAATAAACCTAACTCTTATGCAACCAACTGTTTATATAATATATTTTACTACAGATAGAAAAGACTTAAAGACACAGAACACAAGATAAAAACAAAATACATAATAAAACAGAGACCTCCAAAACAGATATTTTTGGGTAAAAAAAATGCAAAAATACATCCTAAAGTATAAGAATATATCTCAATCCACTGATAATGAAGATGTCAGACATAAATGACAAGGATGTAATGGTCACAGAGGAATGGTGGTGGAGATCTCTCAAAGTAAGAACACTTCCTTGAATGGTTCTATAAATAAAGAATGAATCCTGGAGGGAATAAAGCTGTAAAGCAATAAATAATATATAAACTGGGCCATCCACTTCATCCATAAAGACATTGTGATTGAAGATCTTCTAGATCACATAGAAGGAGGACTCATCCATGATTTCATACATTTGTTTGGAAGGATAGAACAATCCTCAGAAGGGAACATGTAGGATGACAGGAAAGGCTCCTGACTGGTGAGATCCTCCAAACATAATGATGACATCCATGAACTGGAGCGAGCTCGTTGGGGTGATAAAGCCAATCTGGAAACACTGTGTAGACGTTCTCCAAGAACTCAGCACACTCCAGGTGTGGAGAAAGTCTCCAGGTGGGTTTAGCCTGTCATTTATCATAGGTAGAAATGTCCACACATGGACTTCCACAGGGACCCCCAAGACTACATATAGAACTTGTACAGTGTCCGAAGCTCTGTACAGACATGACATTTGGGAGGTATGTGTACTGTCCTAGCATTTGGGGGAAATCTGTACTGTCCTGACATTTGGAGGGGGGGGGGGGGGGGGTTGTACTGACCTGACATTTGGGGGATATTTGTACCATCCTGACATTTGGGTGAATTTGTACTTTCCTGACATTTGGGGGGATTTGTACTGTCCTGACATTTGGGAGGTATTTGTACTGTCTGAACATATGTGGGATATTTCTACTGTCCTGGCAATTGGGGGGGGGATATGTTCTGTTCTGACATTGACATATTTATAATGGTTTTGTCCAGAAAAAGAATGGAGTGATGTGGATAGATGGAAACATATGTATAGATGAAAGATTGGTCTGTGGACTCCCCAGAGCTCCTTTCCATGAGAGATGTTTGTTTCCCCCCCAGAGCTGAACAATGGTACATTCCTGAATGGCCAGGCTGCTGGTTTGTTGAATCCAGAGTCTACATACAAGATGCCTCCACAGTGTACATTGATGGGGCTGGGAAGGCTGGTACATGTTGTTCATTTGCCCCAGGCTGATTATGTGTTGGCTGTACCATCAGAGTATATCATATGCTGACTATGCGTTGGATGCAATGAATTGCTTCCCCCCAGGCCTATAGCAGAATGACAGCTGAGCGGGATCTCTCCCATCCTGGGTGGACATCATATGAAGTCCTCCAAGTCTAGGTGCTCTGCTGTATCTTGATATGTCACCTGCTGTGTCCACCAGATGACAGATCATTGTACCAGGCCAGCCCAATACCATGTGATTGTTATGACCAATCACAGTGATCATACAGTATGACAGTTGTATACAATGAATGGCTTTCATTCATAGCCATCCATTGTGTACTATTGTGATGATCTCTGTGATTTGTCACTGGCTCACTACCTCTACTGGAAATGTATTCCAAGCATCTACTACTCTCAGTAAAATAACACTTTCTGAGATTAGTTGTGAACTTTCCTCCAGTTAGTTGGAGGTCATGTCCTCGTGTTCTTCATTTTGGTTACATATTGAAAATCCTGCCCTCCTGAACCTTATTCACTCTCTTGTTGTATGTAAAGGTTTCAGTCATGTCTCCCCTTTCCCTTCTCTCCTCCAGACTGGACATGTTACGTTCCTGAAGTCTCTCCTGATATCACTATTTGTATTCCCCGTCTCTGGACTCGTTCTATCTTATCACCTTTATGTAAGTGAGGTCTCCAGAACTGGACACAGTATTCTAAATGAGGTTGCTGGTGACCCCTCTAGTGATATAAAGATCTATATAGAGGAATCAGGACCTCCTTCCTCCTGCTGGTGACCCCTCTAGTGATATAAAGATCTATATAGAGGAATCAGGACCTCCTTCCTCCTGCCGGTGACCCCTCTAGTGATATAAAGATCTATATAGAGGAATCAGGACCTCCTTCCTCCTGCCGGTGACCCCTCTAGTGATATAAAGATCTATATAGAGGAATCGGGACCTCCTTCCTCCTGCCGGCGACCCCTCAAGTGATATAAAGATCTATCTAGAGGAATCATGATCTCCTTCCTCCTGCCGGTGACCCCTCTAGTGATATAAAGATCTATATAGAGGAATCGGGACCTCCTTCCTCCTGCCGGCAACCCCTCAAGTGATATAAAGATCTATATAGAGGAATCGGGACCTCCTTCCTCCTGCCGGTGACCCCTCTAGTGATATAAAGATCTATATAGAATAATGAGGACCTCCTTCCTCCTGCCAGTGACCCCTCAAGTGATATAAAGATCTATATAGAATAATGAGGACCTCCTTCCTCCTGCCAGTGACCCCTCTAGTGATATAAAGATCTATATAGAGGAATATGGACCTTCTTCCTCCTGCCGGTGACCCCTCTAGCAATATAAAGATCTATATAGAGGAATCAGGACCTCCTTCTGTGATGATTGTGTGCAATAGAGGCATAGACGTTGTACATGACAGCCATCTTGTTAGGTTTCAGCCATGTTCCCTTCTGTCCTCCCTCATCCCTTTGTCCATGGAATGCATAGCTACAAGTTGACGGATGTCAACAGGCTCTCTTATCCTAAATAAAACACAGATAGATCAGCTCCAGGGCTGTAAACCTCGAATTAGTCTGGTTTCAGGGGGTTTGCTGGAAAACCACTTCCCTCTGCCCGGTTGTAAAACAATAACTCAATCAGTCATGACCTGTTAGGCTATTAGGGCAGAGCGTGCCATAAAACGTACATTCCACAAAAGTCATTTTTCATACAATTTATAAACTTCAGCAGGAACTGGGCACATTAATATGAAGTATATATTCTGATAGATCATTTTAATGAGTCACACAAGACCTTACATTACTATGTTAGTGCCTACAAGAGAGAAGAAGCAGTCTCTTTCCTCCTGGGTGACAAGGGTACGCTATGTTTGGTATCTTTGTGTTCCGAACAGGGGCGGACTGACAACTCATGGGGCCCCTGGGCAATAGGGGATCATGGGGCCCCTGTGTCCTTGCCCAAACTAAAAAAAGCCTATGAAAAAGGTACCAGGGGCATCTCATGGGGCCCCCTACTCACCCCGAGCCCTCCGGCAGTGCCCGAGTTTCCAAATGGTCAGTCCACCCCTGGTTTGGAATATATTTCTAAATATTAATCTGCCAGTTGCAAGGATGCTACCTGTACCTATTGAAGGTTATTGACCTTAGTATAAAATTGTAAGGGATTTGGTCATAACCTTGGTTACCGCCTAACACCCATCCCCAAACTGGATGATTGGTCATTTGTTCTCAGGAGACACCCCTTTAATATGGTAGAAAAAGACTGACAGCCTGGAGAAGACAGCTCTCATTTAACATCAATCAGAAAACATCTAACAGACTTGAGAGCCAAGGCAATCTTTTTGTTCGGACAATTGGACTCTGCTCAAACCAAGGATATTGCAAGTATTCTGTCTTCTGAACTCCTTTCTTTTATTTCTCTGTTGTCTTATTGCTCTCTTTAAATCTTTCTTACATCTTTGTTTGTAAATATTTTTATTGCACCATTTTGACCTTTTTAGTAATAAATCCTATTTTCTGAAAAGTGTTGAACTGTCTCTAAAGCTTTTAATGCAAACTAAAGAATCTCTGACCCTGGAAGAGTGGTCCTGTATATAATAATCCTCTGAATATCCCTGTCCCTGGAAGAGTGTTCCTGTATATAATAATCCTCTGAATATCCCTGTCCCTGGAAGAGTGTTCCTGTATGTAATAATCCTCTGAATATCCCTGTCTGAGGTGACAGTGTGTATTACAGACACTTATACTAATATCATAGTGTTACTGCTAAGATTTGTGAGTTTCCTCCTTCTCTGTACAAAGGTGGTGGTGGCAGTGTGAAGGGTTAATTGCGTAATTAACCAGTAACAATCGCTCTCAGGCTGCTGGCACATAGATTGTAGTCCCACAAGCTGGAAAATCTTTGTTCAGGGCGCAACTGAGAGTGGCATTGTTACGCAAGTGGCAGATCGGCTGGTCCTTGGGTCATGAGTTGGTGAGAAGGGCTGAGGTCGGATGCCGCATTCTGTCATACCTTCCTCCCGCTGGTGACCCCTCTAGTGATGCATCCTAGAATTCTATTCGCTTTCCCCACTGCCTGGCCATGCTGTTTGTTCATTTTGCAATCATCTGAAATAAGTACCCAAAATCCTTTTCTTCTGAAGTGCTGGCCAACACTGTACCTCCAATGTTGTACTTTCTCAAGGGATTTTTTTTTCCTGGGTGCATTATTTTAGATTTGAAATATTGAACTGCAATTTCCACTTTTTTACCAATCTTCCTGCAATGCTAAATCCTGTTCCATGTTACAGACACCTCCAGGGATATCCTCCCTATTACACACCTTTGTGTCATCAGCAAAGAGACATCCCCTTTCCCAACAACCCTTTAGTTCTATCACTTACATATAGATTACATATAGAACAGGACCCAGTACAGAGCCTTGGGGTACACCACTAGTGACTGCTCTCTGTTCCGAGTGAACCCCATTTACAACCACACTCTGGTATCTCTCCTTTAGCCAACTGCACATCCACTGAACCACCCAAGGGCTAAGTCCTAGCTTGTCCAACTTCTGTATTAGATCGTTATGTGGAACTGTATCACATGCCTTGCTGAAATCAAGATATTCTATGTCCACAGCACCACCCTGGTCCAAATCATTGGTAATATAGTCAAAAAGTCCAATCAGATGAGTCTGCCATGATCTGCCCTCAGTAAAGCCATGCTGCTTTGGATCCAGCAAGTTGTGTGTTTCTAGATGATCAATGATCCTTCCTTTCAGGAGTGATTCCATTAACTTGACTACCACCGATGTTAGACTCACTGGCCTGTAATTGCCGGCTTCTACCTTGCTGCCCTTCTTGGATGGAACACACTGTGCACTCCATTACATGAACAACATTGGGAGTTCTGTAATCATCATCTGAACAGGATACACAGGAGTATGAGCCAATCATAGATCAGCAGGTGTCTACAGGTTACCACCCCATAGGGTTATGAGCCAATCATAGATCAGCAGGTGCCTACAGGTTATCGCCCCACAGGGTTATAAGCCAATCATAGATCACCAGGTTGTCGGAACTGTTCTGGGCTCACAGAATGAAACAGGAAGGCTGAACTTATCATCTCTACATGGACATGCTGGAAGCCATTTTGTTCTGTATATTCTATTTCATGGTTTCTGAACACAGATTCTAAGAGCATTCCAAGGTGGTTACAGCTTATGTTCCCAGGTTATAAATCTGGGGGGAGGTATGGTGGTATCAGACGGCTACAAGATGAAGACTAGACATGACACCAAGTGGTAAGATAAATGGATGAGTCCATGTCTAGATTGAACAAAGGACACAAGAACTGGTCACAATGATTATTTCCCATGATCCTCTGGAAAGAGTGCATATTATACCTTACATTGTATATGGTGTTATTATTATGTGACAGGAATATCTGATCCAAAAATGTCAATTGTATTATTATTAGTATTACATGAAGTGAATGCTTGCTTACTTATGTCATCCAGGTTTATATTACTATATTCCATTTCCACATATATATATTTATATGAAATGGTTTAACAATGAATACATATTGATATATTGGGGATATTCTGTTTGTAACATTATAAAGTATCAGTTTGAGTTCATTGTATGACAACGTTGTTATGTTACAGAAGACGTGAGATAAGAAGTCTCAGTAAAATGACCTCATCTTTTTGTAGGATATTTAGGTAGATTTTTCTTCTCCAGAATCACTTAATACATTATTTGCAGTGACTTTGGTACAAGTTTGTCTGAAACCAACCCGTCAGAAAAGGAGTTATCTGGTAATGTAGTGATGTCCTTACTAGCCAAGGTTAAAGGTCAACCCTTGTCATGTTGCAGAAGACATGTCAGAGAAACCCAAATCCTTCCCAATCCTATACTGCCCCCTATATGCCGATGATGTCAAACAGTAATACCGGAAGTGCATGGGCCGCCATCTTGGTATAGGACCATCACATATCCCAATAGAGATTTCACCCTGCAGTGTCCCAGGTGGACACTTTTAAATATGAGTTCATTATTATATTATTTTTATAAAGGTATTTTTTTTGGCAATATTACACTATTTGGAGTGTTCTTTTCTATGATATGGAGCGGAGTTGGAGAGTTTTAAAGAGCTGAGGGTGGTGAGCAGTTTGTATCAGTATACCTGCCTGGGTTACAAGGGGAAAAATGCAGTATGACCTGGGATGCAGGACAAACCTGAAGGTGAGTGCAGTAGTGTGTCCGGGGTGTATGCACACTGAAGGGTGACACAAGAGCCCTTCATCTGGATGTGAATGAGCAGGAATGTGATCATTGGTTATCACTTGAAGCACCATGCAGGTAAAGGCACAGATCAATGTCATTTTGGAGGAGTATTGGACGGTGGATTGTGAGCACTGTATATAAAGGACTTCCCACGTTGATGCACATGAAGGACTATATTATGTGGAGGTGATTGGTCACTTGATAAATATGGTTTAGAAGATATATGATTATATACTAGTACATGGGATATAGGATATAGGTGTCAGGTAACCACGCACATCTATGCACATACGTTTATCACTTCTCACACAAGGTTTTGCACATATTGCATTGATTATACTCATTTGTATGTTCTATCTATTTATTTATATTATGGTATGAATACAGTTTGCTGATCATGCACATGTTTGCACATGCGTTCAACGCCTCACATTAGGTATTAGTACCACTGCATCTGATTGCTTCTATTTGTGCTCTGCATTTATATTCACTTACATTGAAGACCCTGTTAACACCCCTATATTGGAGGAAGACTACGCCCAAGAAGAAGACCTCCGATTATTAGTGACATCCAAATCTCAATTCAGTATTAGAGATGGATTACTGATAAGAACATCCAAAAATGGTGTCCAACAATGGGGAGTCCCCACTATATGTAGAGGACTCATGTTACAACATGCTCATGAAGCACCTACAGCAGGTCACCGAGGTGAGAAGATTCCCTACGAATTACTCCGGGATTATGCTTACTGGCCTCATATGTTGAAGAATGGGCAAACCTACTGTCAGGGTTGTCTAGTTTGTGCTCAGTTTCAGCCATCATGCCCAACTTCAGAAGAAGGGTTTCTCATTGCCATGGTCCAATTTGCAGATTGATTTTATTGGTCCTGTCACAAAATCATCTACAGGAAACAAATACATGTTGACAGTCACTTGTTTATTTACTAAGTAGGTAGAATGTTTACCGGCTCCCAATAATACCACTGAAACATGTGCCACGTCACTCATTAATTATGTATTTTCCAGACTTGGTCTTCCTCAAAGGATTGATTAGGATCATGGCAGACATTTTACAAGTGAGGTAATGTCTAAGATGTGGAAAATGTCAGGTGTCAAATGTAAGTTACACATTGCCTATCGTCCAGCATCCAGCGGAGAAGTAGAGTGCTATGACCAGTCAATCATCAACATCCTGAAGAAATTCATGAAAGAATCAGGTAAAGACTGGGATATGACGTTACCTTTAGTGCTCATGGCTATTAGAGCAACTCCAAGTACCACAACCAAGATGTCACCATTTGAGTTGATGATAGGTAGGAAAATGTACTTCCACAACTTCTGTTGTATCACACATCTGACCATAACCTGATCAATGCAGCCACGACACATCAATATGTTGAAAACCTTCGACAGAACCTACAACATGATTTTGCCTTTGCACAGAAGAATCTAGAGAAAGCCGTGGTAAGCAACAAAACGTATTACCATCTCAAAACTACCAAGAAGGAGCATGAAGTAAGTGATAAAATGTATTTATACAACTGTGCTCCAGATAGAGTCAAGGAAAAGAAATGTCTTCCTTCATGGAAAGGTCCGTATACTAATACTGACAACATTTCACCTGTGGTATATAAAATAAGAATTGTCATAAATGGAGATTGTGTGGACAAATGGGTTCATATTAATCGATTCTGTGCTTGTCATCCTAGGTCTCAACTGAGAATGATGCAAAGTGATGCAGAAGATGATTTTGTATTTGTACCATAAGAGAATGTTACTATAATGATTGAACATTCTGATGTTTTTATCTCAACATCTAGATATCTTCATCTTCATATCTGAAGTCCTATGGAGTTTTATTGGACATACCAATTACAGCAGAATACCATAATAATGTGGCCAATCAGTTAATATCCAGCATAGCTAGAATACGTAATTAATGAATTAATTAGTTGATAAAAATACATATTAAAACTGTTTTTCTTTAATAAAATTCATATTGAATCCATATTGATCAAGACTGAAGGTCTAAACAGACCAGATCATTATTTGGTAAAGATGCGGATGGCTACCAAAGACACAGCGATCATTTGGATGGACTTAATCCTTGGTGACCACCTCAAGTCCGAACCTATCATTGGACCGGGTCCCTCATCAGGAAAGATGTTCCAGGATTCTTACGAACAGAAAGAGAGATATTATCTCAGAAGATCTTTGTGAATTTGGATCCAAAGATATCCATTGAGAGAAACTACAACATATCCCAGCTACAACTTGTGGAAATACAAGAATGGTATACTGCCACATAAACCGAGCTCAAGCAAGAGTACGAGTCATGTTGGAACACACCAGGAAAACATTCACTACTCAACCAATGTCTACAAATCAACGACCAAAGCGATTCATCACATTTTTGATTACAAGCTTTGTATTCTTGATGTTGGGTATGATGGTGGAAACAACTACTTTGCAGTTCATTTAATTTTTATTAAGACTCCACCATGCCGTTATCAGTTTGGATGAAAAGAGGAAAACATTCCTCAATCCAGGATGAAGAAAGGCCTCACTCTTTGCAGTAAATGACTTATACTCCGACCTTTGTCCCAGATATGTCTTAGGTTGTTCACCTGAATACCATGGAGAAAAAGGGGGGAAATGACGGAACTGTTCTGGGCTCACAGAATGAAACAGGAAGGCTGAACTTATCATCTCTACATGGACATGCTGGAAGCCATTTTGTTCTGTATATTCTATTTCATGGTTTCTGAACACAGATTCTAAGAGCATTCCAAGGTGGTTACAGCTTATGTTCCCAGGTTATAAATCTGGGGGGAGGTATGGTGGGATCAGACGGCTACAAGATGAAGACTAGACATGACACCAAGTGGTAAGATAAATGGATGAGTCCATGTCTAGACTGAACAAAGGACACAAGAACTGGTCACAATGATTATTTCCCATGATCCTCTGGAAAGAGTGCATATTATACCTTACATTGTATATGGTGTTATTATTATGTGACAGGAATATCTGATCCAAAAATGTCACTTGTATTATTATTAGTATTACATGAAGTGAATGCTTGCTTACTTATGTCATCCAGGTTTATATTACTATATTCCATTTCCACATACATATATTTATATGAAATGGTTTAACAATGAATACATATTGATATATTGGGGATATTCTGTTTGTAACATTATAAAGTATCAGTTTGAGTTCATTGTATGACAACGTTGTTATGTTACAGAAGATGTGAGATAAGAAGTCTCAGTATAATGACCTCATCTTTTTGTAGGATATTTAGGTAGATTTGTTTTCTTCTCCAGAATCACTTAATTAATACATTACTTGATATATATTACTAGATTTTTTTTCTCCAGAATCACTTAAAGTGGTTGTAAACCCAAATCTAAAAAATTTACTTTTTGCCATAAATGAATACATTTTAATGTAAACATACATACAGCTGTGATTGTACCTCAGAAAAATGCTCCTTTAGCTTGTCTCAGCCCTCCAAAATCTGCTGGTCTGTGGGCGTGGCTTAGGACCAGAGAATAGTAGGTGGAGATGTGATGTCACACAATCCCCCAGTTATACCCCCCTCCATCCTCGGCTCAAGAACAATCACTGGTGCTGATGAGTGCTGAGTTGTGGATCTTGTGAAGGCAGAGACCAGCATGGAGAGGACACCCCCTCCCCCACCCCTTGGGGATGTGACGTCATTTTATCTGCAGTATAAATTATCATCATTTCCCTCCTCTGGGGAAGATTTATTTTACATATCCCTGAAGCTGATTCTGGCTTCTAGTCAATGGTTTATCCGGATGTATACAGTATATATATGACAAGGTAGACTACTTCATGTAACATTACATCTTCATCTCAGATTGTAAGCGGATTGGATTGGCCTGTGTATGGGATTCCAGATCAAGTCATGGCAAGGTACACGTTGAGCGTTGAATATCTGGTTGTAGAGAGATCACGGGGGGGATTTGTATATCTGTTGTCACATGTTGCTGAGTTACTGATTTCTTACACGACATTTCCAGACAGTTGGATGTAATTCATTAATATTTGGCAGTAATTGCTGGCTTGTATTTCTCCCCATTATTGTGGATTAGATCATTGTACTGTTATCTTGTATTGTTTATTATTTATCATCACCTATTATATTTCATCCCCATTTTGTACTGATTTATATTATTAATAAATATATATTTTGCACATTATTGCTTTTTATTTTGTCTTCCAATTATCACAAATACAGAACTGGGATGTCGGTTACTTTGTGAGAATTAGTAGGGAATCTCCTTCATTCCAGATCCCGCCTGTTTCCATGAATTGTATACGGATTATTTCCTCACAGATAAAGTTCTGACAATTTGTACCGTTCTGGTGTTTTTGATCCTCAGAAATGAGATCTGCCGTCATCAGACATGATGGATTTTCAGACATCTCTCCCATAGTTTGTAGACTCTATAACTCTCCTACACACTGAATCATAGACACTGATTGGGGTTATTGTACCCAAGAAATGGCGCAGAATACACCTTTGTCTACATTTATAAAAAAAGACGATTTGCAAAAACAAGAAACAAGCAGAAATGGTAAAAAGTGTTTAAATACCACCAAAATAAATATCTATTTGTGTGAAAAACAATGACAAAAATATAATTTGGGTACAATGTTGCATGACTGTGTAATTGTCATTCAAAGTGTGAGAGCGCTGATAGTTACCAGTTAGCCTGGGCAGGAAGGGGGGGGAAGTGTCCGGTATACAGGAGGTAGAAATATTTATTTTTAAACTGACCTCCAAGTGTTTGTGAAATCTCCCACCACAAAACGTACTCAGCCAATCACAGGGCAGGACTCCATTTTTATTCTTCTCTTGCTATCAATGGTCAAACCGGTCCCACACTTCATCCATGTCTTTGGGGACCTCTGATCTCCTTATGAACTGTTTCTTCCATGATGAAGATCAGCCATGGAGTATATCTGAGGTGTATATCAGGGTGTGCTTCTTCCACACATGAGAGCTGGGATGTCCAGCAACATTCATCTAGAAGACATTTCCCGCACTCAAGGCACTAATACACCTCCAGGGTTGTGTGGGACACCTGATGTACAGGAAGACAGGACTTCAGTGAGGAACATTTCCCTCACTCAGGACAGGAAAGTGGCTTCTCTCCCGTGTGAGATCTCTGATGTCTGTAAAGATTGGACTTCTGTGAAAAACATTTCCCACACTTAAGACAGGAATACGGCTTCTCCCCTGTGTGAGATCTCTGATGTGTGTAAAGACTGAACTTATCTGAAAAACATTTCCCGCACTCAGAACAGGAATATGGCTTCTCCCCTGTGTGAGATCTCTGATGTTTGTAAAGATCGGACTTATCTGAAAAACATTTCCCACACTCAGGACAGGAATATGGCTTCTCCCCCGTGTGAGATCTTTTATGCACATTAGGATGGGATTTAGAATGGAAACATTTCCCGCACTCAGTACAGGAGAACCTCTTCCCTGTTGGAAGGCCGGCCCGGTCCCGCACAGTCTGAGGTTCCTCAGGATACGAGGAATCCGATGGTCCATCTACACTGGGTGGTGCCGGATGGACATTGGAGGGAGCCGGGTTTTCTCCTGGACTATACTGTGTGATGTCCTCATCTTCTACTTTCCAGTCTGGAGACAAAGTGAGACAATCCTCGGAGGTTTTCCTCATCTCCCGGCCATGGACTAAAATACAAAGACAAAGAGGATTACTAGACAAGAGCTGATTGGTTCCCCCAAACCAGGACTCCACCCACATCAGGCAGCTTGGTCTCTGAGGAGCTTACAATTCCACCCTCAAGGGAACTAGGAAATGGCTCCTCTGATCTCCTACCAGGTCATTTCTTTATTCATGGACCTTAGTCAGAGAGTGAGGAAACAACCAGAACTGTCTTTTATAGGAGGGACAGTGATGAGGGGATTATAGGACGAGGGTCCCCACCCCCTCTATCACTCATCGCCATCTTCCCAACACAAGAAGTACTGCACTTCCTTATTTACTCCATGATTTAGTCATGAAGAACAGCGGGGCTGAGCCCCACCAGAGGTCAGAGAGTGAGGATGGGGGGAGAACAACCAAGGTGAAGACTGGACTGATCCTGAAGACCACCATCATTGGGGTATTGACTCCTCCCTCATTATCACTTTCTGTTTAAGGGTCCAAAGTTGGAGAATGTTATCACATTATTATCACCAAAAGAAAAACAAACGAAAGCAGCACTCCAATCTTCATGCAAACCAAGGAATTGTCAAATGCCAACCGAAGAGGTGCTGCCCTTCTGAGATCGGGAAATCTGACCACTGATGAATAAAAACAAACAAGGGCGCACTCTAATCGTGCATTACTGTGGTATAACACGTAATTTATTAAATAAAAAGGATGTTTACTCACAAACCAACGTGATAATGGGCAGTATAGGTGATCCACAAAAACAGTCACAATGCAACTGTGTCTAAGTTTTTCACCCTCCTCATGACATCCCATTGGTATATAGGCTTGTGGCCAGCAGACACATCCTGAGCTCTGAGGAAGGGGGTTCAGCTCCCGAAATGCGTCAGCTTATCCGCATCATTAGACACAGTTGTATTGTGACTGTTTTTGTGGATCACCTATACTGCCCATTATCACGTTGGTTTGTGAGTAAACATCCTTTTTATTTAATAAATTACGTGTTATACCACAGTAATGCACGATTAGAGTGCGGTCTTGTTTGTTTTTATACATTATTATCACCATGTAAAAGTCTGTGCTCCAATCACATCATCCGATATAAAATGTCCAGCTGGTAGGAAATGGGTGTAAAATAATTAAGGCCGATATAATGTACAACTTATCATAGAGGATACAAAAGTTAGGACTAGACAGTATTAGTTTTCTTATATAGGATTTCTTCTATATTCATCTGGTGATCTAGCCAGTAAATCTGTTTTATAAAAACTCTGCAGCAGAATGTATCAGTTCCAGGGATGAGGCAGACCATTTACCACTGACAGGGGGCTTACAATGATCAGCTTTTATTTATTCATGTAAAACTTTTATCCCAAAAGGAACAAAACCTGTTTGATGAAACTGATTATGAAGTGTGAGATAGAGTTTGGCTTCAATTAGTTACTGTTTTTTATATCTGCTAGTACATCTAACACTCCCCTCCCCCCAGACTGACCATGCTGCTGTCTCCACAGTGGGGGTGCTCTAATACAGAAGGCATGTTACTGCCAAAGAAAATGAATGCAGCCGCCACACCCAATGATTGGTAAGCTGCAATATGGGACATTTGTGGTCTAATATCCCTTTAGTTTGGTTGGTGAAATCTCATCCTATGTCCAGTGATAGCAGTGACATCTACTGGCCACAGTGAGACATCACAAGACAACCTAAACTTAGGGAGAAACCAAGTGAAGAACTATACAATCAGCCTGAGCCAAGTACAGCCCAGCCACAAACTAAACCCACATAGTACCTCTATTCAGGACAAGGGGGCCACACTAATAAATAGTATATATTGGTATTTAGTAAATAGCTTACAGTGGTTTGAAACCTCAGACATGGAATATGAGCAAAGCATATCCCTCTACAGCCGGGGTCCTCAAACTGTGGCCTGCTGAGCACACTCATCCGGCCCGCCGGCAGGGGACACCAAGTACAGGGGTGGGCAGGGGGCTGCTGTCTCTTACCTGGCTCTTGTCCCAGTCCCGCGATGATCCAGTCCAGGATGCGCTGCTCCTTCACTCCGGCTGCTCCCTCACTCGATGTCCGCGCTGCCGCTCGGCTCCGCCTCCTCACCGGTGATTGGGCGCCAGTACTGTAGCTCAGGAAAGGTCCACAGGCGGCCAATATCCAGCGAGGAGGTGGAGCCGAGCAATGTTTACTGTAGACAAGTTGCAGAGGTCCCACACCGCTGCCTCCCATCTCCTGAGACTGCACTCAGTGACTTGGGTCTGAGACACTACAGACATATCCCTCCACCCGGCACAGCCAGCAGACCACAGAGCAAGGAACCCTGGGAGAAATGTTCTGTCAGAGATCTTACTAGACCCGGACATTGAGGAGAAGATCCAAATCACATGTCCCAGGAGCATAGGTCACATAATGCTGCCAGCTGAGCCCCAGAACCTCCATAAATCCAGTCTAGATACATAAATTGTGTCTGCAGCACAGAGAAGGAAGATTATCCGAGAGAAATCCAGGAATACAGGACGGGGAACACAGCTCAGGAAAGTGACCAGGGGATTACAGGCTGGGTGTAAATAGAAAATAACATCTTATTACCTCCTCTGCTGCCACTTCCAACAATGTCTCCTCTCTGCTTCATACGACATGGAACTTCCTGTCTTTATTCCAGATGACTTCCTGTTTGTACCTGATATCACTTCCTGTTTGTACCTGACATCACTTCCTGTCTGTACCTAACATCACTTCCTGTCTGTGTTCCATAGAAACTTCCTGTCTGGGTATAAGTGAGATCACCATCTTGTAGAGTTCAGAGGAACTGCAGCCCCGAGAAGCGTCTGATAATAACCATTCCTGCATTGTATCCACCTTACAGGGATACTACAGAAGTTCACAAATAACTAAAAAAGTAAGAAAAAATAAATATGGCCCTTATGCAACAAGCGGTTTAACAAAGATATTTTATTACACATAGAGAAGTCTTAAAGACACAGAACACAAGATAACAATAAAGGTACACATAATAACACAGATCTTTTGGGTAAAGAAAATGTAGAAATAATCCCTAAAGTATAAAGATATAAATCAATCCACTGATAATGAAGATGTTAGACATAAATGACAAGGATGTAATGGTCACAGAGGAATGGTGGTGGAGATCTCTCAAAGTAAGAACACTTCCTTGAATGGTTCTATAAATAAAGAATGAATCCTGGAGGGAATAGAGCTGTAAAGCAATAAATAATATATAAACTGGGCCATCCACTTCATCCATAAAGACATTGTGATTGAAGATCTTCTAGATCACATAGAAGGAGGACTCATCCATGATTTCATACATTTGTTTGGAAGGATAGAACAATCCTCAGAAGGGAACATGTAGGATGACAGGAAAGGCTCCTGACTGGTGAGATCCTCCAAACATAATGATGACATCCATGAACTGGAGCGAGCTCGTTGGGGTGATAAAGCCAATCTGGAAACACTGTGTAGACGTTCTCCAAGAACTCAGCACACTCCAGGTGTGGAGAAAGTCTCCAGGTGGGTTTAGCCTGTCATTTATCATAGGTAGACATGTCCACACATGGACTTCCACAGGGACCCCCAAGACTACATATAGAACCTGTACAGTGTCCCCAGGTCTCCAGGTGGGTTTAGCCTGTCATTTATCATAGGTAGACATGTCCACACATGGACTTCCACAGGGACCCCGAGACTACATATAGAACTTGTACAGTGTCCTCGGGTCTCCAGGTGGGATTAGCCTGTCATTTATCATAGGTAGAAATGTCCACACATGGACTTCCACAAGGACCCCCCGAAACTACATATATAACTTGGAGGTACCTGTAACATGGAATATATAACTTGTAGTGTCCCCAGGTCTCCAGGTGGGTTTAGTCTGTAATTAATAATGCACAAATGCCCATATATATGGATTTCTACAGGGACCACCAAAACCATTCTGCATAGCTTGGATGTCACCAATATTACTAGGAGCCCATAAAACAGATGACCATGTAAAGATATAAAAGGCCAATCACTGTCATGGAACTTTATACCATTCATATGGACAGTCATACCATTCATTTTTTACACGTAAGGACCAAGTTGGTGTTGGTGAATAACTAGCAAAAAATAGGAGCATGGAGGAGGGGAGAGGGGGAATAGAAGAAGCAGGAAAACAAAGAGATCTTAGTCAAGGAGGGGGTATAGGAAGGGAACGGGTTGGGGAGGGAGGTTCTCCACAAATGGGGTAGAAAACAATATAGTAGAATAAGAGCAGGATGGATAAACAATAGAGGAAAGTGACTATAAAATCGTTAACCTTTCCAAGGTGATTTGTTTTCTTTCTAAGAGTTTGAGGTTTTGCTCTGTTATGAAAGGTTCGAGCTTTGAAGCAGTTAAAGATTTATATTTATTTACCAGTAAGTTTGTCTTGAAAGCATTACATTCTAGAAACAATAGACGAGATGATCCTTTAATGGACTGATAAAAGATTGGCCCCATCTCTCCAGAAAGGAGTACAGAGCTTTAGGAGATGTTGTTGCCCGATGACAGGAAAGTCATGTAGAGGATATTGAAGATGATTTAGCTGACATGGCTTTAGAACTGGTGGAGGAAATTCAGAGATACGAGAATGGTGAGGAATACATGGTCCTGTCCAGAATAGATGATGAGGGTTTTTATGTTAAATCTTTTTCTTTTCCCCCTTGTTGGCAGTAACTGGAGTTCAGTGTTCTGTGGCTGCAGTTACCAGAGAATTAAAAATGGTGAATTTTGGAAAGATGGCATTTGATAATATTATGGGAGAAGAATGTGTTGCTTTGGAACAGCTTAAGAACTGCCGTGACCAGGGGTGGACTGACAACTCATGGGGCCCCCCGGGCAATAGGGGATCATGGGGCCCCTGTGTCCTTGCCCACACTCAAAAAAGCCTATGAAAAAGGTACCAGGGGCATCTCATGGGGTCCCCTACTGACCCCGGGCCCTCGGGCAGTGCCCCAGTTTCCAAATGGTAAGTCCGCCCCTGGCCATGACATTGTGATCAAGCCTGCCGACAAGGGTGGAGCCTTGTCATCATGGAGCGAGAAAAATATGTATTGATGTGTCAAAAGATTTTTAGATATAAGGAATGGTACACTAAGATAACGTCCATCAACATGGGTGTCACCCTGGACTCCCACCTCTCCTTCCTACCCCACATCCAACTGCTATCTAGATCTTGCAGGCTCCACCTCCGAAACATCTCCAAGATACGTACATTCCTCACCCCAGACACCACCAAACAACTCGTACACTCCCTCATCATCTCACGCCTGGACTACTGCAACTCCCTTCTCACTGGCCTACCCAAACGAACGCTATCCTCACTCCAGTCGATCCTAAACTCAGCGGCGAGACTCATCCACCTCACCAACCGCTCCACATCTGCCTCCCCCCTCTGCCAATCCTTTCATTGGCTCCCGATTGCCCAACGCATCAAATTCAAACTGCTAACTCTGACCTACAAAGCCATTTACAATGCTGCCCCAAACTACATAACTGACCTGATACCCAAATACTACCCTACCCGTGCCCTCCGCTCCTCACAGGACCTGCTACTCTCTAGCTCCCTGGTCTCCTCCTCCCACGCCGATTGCAGGACTTCTCCCATCCTCTGGAACTCCCTACCCCAATTCATCAGACTGTCACCTACCCTCCTCACCTTCAGGCGCACCCTGAAAACCCTCCTCTTCAGGGAAGCCTATCCCAACCTCACCTAACACCCAACCTCACCTAACAACTAACTTCCTCCACTCCTCCCACCACTCCATCCCCCACAGCCATCTCCTCCTGTACCACCTTCCCCTCCCTCCTAGATTGTAAGCTCAAAAGAGCAGGGCCCTCGAACCCCTCGTGTGGTGTATTGTTACTGTCTTGTCTCATGTTCTGTCCCCCTTGCTACTGTACAGTGCTGAGCATACCCTTTGGCGCTATATAAATACTGTATAATAATAATAATAACATGGAGAATGGTCAAAAGATCCTCTTTGGTGTGATTGAGGAAGCTTTTGAGAAGGGTATCATTGATAAAAAGACCATGACCTTCTTTAAGGTGTTAAATCCAGATACCAGTTTTTTATAGGCTTCCAAAAGTTCATAAATTGGAGGTTGACCCTCCTTCCCGGGAGACCTATTGGGCCTGATTTACTAAGAATTGAGTCTACCAGCAGACGCTGAACATTCAGGCAGACTCCATTCAATCAATCTTGACCTGTCAGTCTTCAGAAAGGCATCTAGCAAACTCATTGAAAAGCATCTACTTTGTAGACTCTTTCCTGTTAGCAAATCCGGAATCACATCTAGCACATTTCTAGATGCAATGCCGGATATGTTCGCTAGATGACACACAACCGCTGGCTTTGTACTGTTGGCGTTTTTCTGTTTGCATGTGAGAATACTTATAATTTAAAGTAAAAGTACACCTATTTTTTGGGGGGGTTGCTGTTTCTCCAAAATGATCAGACAACTAATGCATTTCCTAATGAATGTCATACATTCTGTTTTCAAATGTCAAACATTTTCACACTTATATCTCAAATAATTGGGAATGTCTAGTTGTAATTTCCCAATATAATGATATATCTTCCTTCTCTTTAATCATGTAACTATTCTATGTTAAAGTAATAGTGCAGCGCTATAAATGCATGTTATCAATCATGAACGCATGTAAAATCAAAAAAGTGCAAATAAGTGCAATACTCATGTAAACTGGTAAATGGTGCTAAAAAAAAGTTAATATAGTCATTCCTGAATAATGGAATGTCCTTGGTGTGAGAGTACCAACTCAGAGAGTTCCTATGAATGGCACGTGTGATTTATCCATGACGGACAGTAGAGCAGACGGTTTATCCGTGACGGACAGTATGGCGGACACTCCTCAATGGCGGTGGCGTGGCGTCAGCAATAGGGCTCCACGCAATGCATTTTGTGTACTAACATGTCCTCAGGGGCACACCAATAGGATGTGTTGGTACACGAAATGCATTGGGTGGATCCCTATTGCTGATGACACGCCGCCGCCATTGAGGAGCGTCCGCCATCTTGGTACTCACTTTGCTATTAATTTTATTACTCCACGTGGATATTTTAAATTGTTACTCGTGACCATTATAATAAAGTACTACACTATTAAGCACCTTTCTGGCTCCTGTGGCTGAGATAATTCCTCCCCAGGACCATTTTGGAACCCACCTTGATGGATGGAGCTGGATGACTAACCCATAGCTGCCAGCATACCGCTGCACCCCCAGATGTGTGATGTGTATAAACCATGAGCATTAATACTTTTGTTCTGGTGAGTGTAGACCCATCCAAAGGGTGGTTTATCTTTCACAAGTTCATGCACTACTGTCCGTCACGGATAAACCACACATGCCATTCATAGGCACTCTCTGAGTTGGTACTCTCACACCAAGGACATTCCATTATTCAGGAATGATTACATTAACTTTTTTTAGCACCATTTACCATTTTACATCATTATTGCACTTTTTTGCACTTTGTTGACTTTACATGCGTTTATGATTGATAACATGCATTTATAGTGCTGCACTATTACTTTAACATATTTCTATTCTGGGACTGTTGCCAATACCCTGAGTGCTCGCTGCTACCTTCATATCTATACCTAGATTTATATTTATCTTGTGTAATACCATTTTAGTAGTCTATATAATTTGACCAGCGCTCGCTTTATCATTATTTGTAAACAATGTAACTATTCTACATTGCAGCTTAAACTCTGTCTCCTACAGTGGTTGAGTGGTTAGAACTCAGAACTTACAGCGCTTGGGTCATGGGTTCTAATCCCAGTCATGGCTGCATCCCACTTTGCATGCTTTCCCTGTATGGATGTGTTTCTGCCAACACTCCAAAGACATGCTGTTAGGTTCATTGGGCCTAGTATATGGCTGAGTTTCTGCCCTTAGATTATAAGCTCCTTGACATTTATGAATGTTAAAAAAATGGAGATCAATTTTCTGGGTTGTATCAGTGCCAGTAATATTGATCAATCAATTAAGATTTTGGCTAATGACTAAAAAGTGGAAAGGGGGTGAATCTTCCCTGCGTCCTGTTCTTCTGACAAGTTTGAAATGTGCAAGTTTCATGCTGTGTATATTTCATTGTAACTTGTTTTCTCTTCTTTTAAACCTGTCTCCTTATACAACTTGTCCCCCCCTTCCCATCATCATCTGTCCCATATGCAAATCTATGTATCCCCGCCCCACTCTTTATTTAACTGTTTATTTACTGATCAAGTTAATGTGTCTCATTTCCTATCAGCTACAGCTCAGATCTCACATTATAAGATTTCTGATTGTATCTCACCACTAGTTTGATTGAATTCACAATTCTTGGTCAGTCCCGTTCTCTGACCTATAATAACCTTTAGGGCCAGTTCACACTACATGTGTTTCAGTTGCTTTTTCGGCATCACAAACGCACAGAAAGAAGGTTATATGGTTGTCAATGTGATAGTTCACATCAGCGCTTGCATTTGAAGTGCATTGCAGGTGCTGTCAAAAAAGTTGACCACACTGCATTGTTTCTGCATAGAACTGTACTGGAACACGTTGAACGCCCTTGAATGAACTAAAATGCACATGTCCCTAATTAAATTGAATAAAAAGAAAGTAGAAAAACTAACTGGAAGGGATACAAAAATGCAATGCAACGTGTCCAAAATGCATCCACATCTAGACTGTTTCTATAGTGTGAACCGGCCCTTAGAACTTGTTCACACCATTGGTGGTGCAGAAACGCATGCAAGAGCACACATTTTCCAGCACAGCAAAGAAATGCAATGCCCTCTGCAGATGTGCACAGGTGCCATGATGAAAATGTAATTGCACATAAACACGTCTATTAAAAACAGACTCATTCACAGCCACAAAAACACATGGCACAACACTACTGTGCTGTTAGGTGCGACACACTTTTACAATAATATGCCTGCAGTATTTCTGCATGTTCCCACACATTAGGCAGCCCATTGAAATTAATGAGCTGAGGAAAAAAAAAGTAAAAAATGCCCAATTCACACAGGTCCTCTGGCCTGTACAGCATGAATGAGGGGGTTGTTCATGTGGCTGGAGCCACCTGTTACACTATGAGGACACAGCAGCTGTATGAACACAGGTTGTCATCTGACAGGTGTGAAGGCGTGGGAAAGTCTCCCTGAATGCTCACTGTCTGTGTTCAGGGCTGTACACCTGCACTCATATGCCTGTCAAATTATGACCTGCAGTATTTCCATAGTGTAACATAGGTTACCTGCAAACGGCGACAGCCACAACAACCAACCACTGATTCCCACTCTACAGGCCACAGCACCCACGTGAATGAGCCCCAAGACCTCCATTACACACACAGCTTTATTTATGAACTCAGTACAGTTTTATCATTTAGATTTTACAGGAATATGGTTGGGATTGTGTCCATTAATAATGTTTTTAGTGTATTTTTACCATAAATATAATTTGGATATTTTCTATGGTGGTGGGGGGCTGTCAGGTATGCTGTACGGGGTCCCGTGATATCTAACAGTGGCCCTGGGTGTATGCTTGTGTCTGTGCCACCTGTATAGTTAGGAAGAACAATAACTTCTGTTGCAATTGTACATACAGAGATAGACGTGGTCATCCATCTTGCTAAAGATCCTCCATCTTGTATCATTCTCTCTCCCTCCAATCCCCCTCCCTCAGGAATGTGGTCTGTGTGTATGCTGAGCTCACAAAGCATCAAGCCCAGCTGGATAACTTCATGGTTATTAACCCCAATTAGCCTGGGCCCAGTATGTCTTTGAGACCCTTATTTGGAGGTGATCGGAAAGCTATAAACCAGTCCTTCACTGGACATGAAAGACATTCCGAGATAACAGTACATCCTATTTAAAAGCACGTTTCCCTACAATTTCATATCTTAAGATAGGAAATACTTACAATGAAACCAAGCATATATTCAGAGAGGTCACTTTAATACAAGTCACCTGATACCTCACATTCCTAGTTAAAGTCTACAGGAGAGCAGAAAGCCATATAGTTCTAGCTGAAATAGTAAGATATGGCATATTTGATGTCTGGACGTTCAGGATATCATTCTGCATATTAATCTACTAGTGTCTAGGTTGCTATATGTACCTAGAGAAGGTTATTGACCATGGTATAACTTGGGAGGGATTTTGGGTCTAACTTGGGTCTCCGCCTAGACCCCCCTCCCCAAATGAGGCCATTGGCCCTTGGCTTCAGAGACACCCCCTGCTGGGGGACTAGAAAATAGGCTGTCAGACCTGAGAGAAGTAAGATGAAGAATTCTCCCTTTTTAACATCAGGAACCAACATAGTAGAACGGTACCCTTTTGTTCTGACACTTGATCTGCTTAAACCAAGGCTGACGGCAAGTATTCTACCTCCCTAAACTTCTTTCTGTTATCTCTCTGTTGTGGTATTGCTCTCTGTATTTATATATATATACTGGCTACATCATTTTATGTAAATATTTTTATTGCACCATTTTGACCTTTTTATTAATAAATCCAATTTTCTGAAAAGTGTTGAACTGTTTCTAAAGCTCTTTAATGCAAACTAAGAATCCCTGTCTCTGAAGAGTGCTACTGTGTGTTTTAAACTTCTGCATACATTTTCCTGCGGTGACAGTGTGTATACAGACGCTTATTCCAACATCACAGTGTTATTGCTAATATTGGTGATTTTCTTCCTACTCTGTACAAAAGGTGGTGGTGGCAGTGTGAAGGGTTAATTGTGTAATTAACTTGACCCAGTAACAATCACTCTGAGGCTTCAGTACATAGATTGTGGTCCATTGGCTGGAAATCTTTGTGCAGGATGCAGCTGAGCATGGCATTGTTTTGCACGTAACAGTGCGGTTTTAGATTGGCTAGTCCTTTGGTCATGAGCTGGGGAGAAAGGCTGGGGGTCTGACGCCACGACCGTCACAACCTCTTCTATGGATTACCTTGAACCTCTGCTATGTACCTCAATGTGTCTAGGAATTGGACATGTTTTCAACTGAAAATACAACAATTATTAGTAATGTTTCCCCAGCAAATGAGGATCAGCTCCTCGGTGGAGAACAGCGATCTCGCCATGTCCAGATGTGGTCTGGAATTCCACAAAAGAACAATTCACAAAGCTAAAAAATAGACTTGCAAATTACCACTAAACTCTCCTAACTACACTCCCATCCACTAACACTCCCCACTACCACTTCCGGGCGTGTGCAAACATCCTTCTGCCAACGTCATGACGTATTTCCGGTATGACAGCTGCTCTAGTGCCTCCTCCAACAGCCGTCTTGGCGTTTATTTATGCACCATAGCAATTTTCCATGCGGCTCCATTGTGTATATGACATTCGCAAATGTATATTTGCAGCTCTACTGTGTATATGACATTGGAGAATGTTGTATTTGCAGCTCTACTGTGTATAGGACATTGGTGACTGTATGCTTGCAGCTATACTGTGTATATGACATTGGTGAATGTATGCTTGCAGCTATACTGTGTATATGACATTGGTGAATGTATGCTTGCAGCTATACTGTGTATATGACATTGGCGAATATATATTTGCTGGTAAAGGCCCAAAGTCAACATAAATTGGGGACCCAATTTATTACTGTTAAGAGGATTGTAGAAAAAGAATAGCTAGCTGCACATTGAACACGACCTATTCATTGGTACATAACATGGTCTTGTGTTGCAATAGGGGGCTTTTGGTTGGTTAGTTTGGACATACTTGCATATGTGCACTCTAACAAGCTAGATTTGGACATATTATATCACTCACAAAATATAAGTGTTAGGGGTGCTAGTACATTGAACTTGAATATGAAAAAACTCCCCCAAAAATAAACATAGTCCAAATGTTTATTGATCAAATACATATTCCACATTTATTTGGACAGCAACAACAAGCAGGAACATTCAATTTCTTGGTGGGACAAAAAAAAGCAGGATTGATGTTGCTAAAATAGAACGGTCCTGCTCATAAGAGCTTACAATCTAAAAGATTATACTTCTAATGAACTGTGCTTTCACAGGTTACAGCAGGAAACAAATGGTTAATATGAATCACGTAGAAGGCTTATCTATCCCTAAAACAGGCTGAAGATCAAAATATCAATATAAAAACACATACGTGCCAAAATAAAACACCTCCCACCTCCCCAAATCCCCCACACATACATTTCTCACCATGTTTGTCTGTAAACTGCATTTCAGTCTAAATAATGCAAACTATAGCCAAGTGTAGATTTGGAAGAGCAGAGTAGTTGACATGTGTTAGGATTACAATGCAAAGATAATAAACACAATCATTGTACAATAACACACAAACACACCTTAGAAGGAAAAAAATGCAAAACATTTACAGCCCACATCAAAACACAGCATGAGTGTGGCCTGGGGCAATTCACCGCAATATCTCTTCCTCCCCAAACCACCACAGACAAGGACTTGCAGAAAATAACGTGGCCTGTACAAGTCAAAATTTTGCCACTACTGCATCTTTTTATATAACATAGGCCACACCCACCACTGTCATTCATTGGGTCAGAGAAAGTGTTTTCACCTGATGAATCCTCTTCCCACCTGCGGTAACCCTTGGTATACAGGCCCCACAAATCAGAGTCAGAAAGAAAGCCACAGTGACGTGTACCTGTGCAGCATACAACAGAACATTGAACAGGGATGTGAAAGGGAATCCTATTGGCAATATTTCTTGGCCCTATGGGCAAAATTCACTGCAGATTATCGCATGAGTTAAGGCAGTCACATGACCACATCTCGCATGCAATACTGATAAAGACCTTACACCGCGGTCACATCAAAGCCAATTTAGAAATTGTGCGACGTACGGTGAAGATGCCGATTTCCTTGCGATTTGCAAGACATCTGACACAGATATCTATGCAAATCGTCACAAAAGTAGTACATGTACTACTATAGAAATCAGTGTCGGAAACGCATCCATGTGACTGCTCTAATAGTAGACAATAGGGTGCAACTTGGCATACGATTTGCAAGTCGATTTGTCATGCAAATCACACGCCAAGTCACACTCAATGTGACCGCTATTAGAGCGTTCATATTGGTGTGGTTCAAACTTGGCTGGAGCCGCAACAATTTCTAAAGTAATGAATACACTACTTTTTATGCGCCTATCAGTGCCGCCTAACAGTGCCATATATCAGTGCTACTTTTCAGTACCCATCAGTGATGCCTGTCAATGCCCATCAGTGCCACCTACCAGTGCCTCCTCATCAGTGTCCATCAGTGCCACCTATCAGTGTCCATCAGTGCAGCCTATCAGTGCCCATCAGTGCAGTCTCATTAGTTCACATCAGTGAAGGAGAAAATTCACTTATTTACAAAATTCTATAACAAAAACAAAGAAAAAACTTTTTTTTCCCCAAATTTTCAGTGTTTTTTGGTTTAAGAAAAATAAAAAACCCGAGGTGATTAAATACCACCAAAATAAAGCTCTGTCACAAAAAAAAAGATAAAAATTTCATATGGGTACAGTGTTGCATGACCGCGCAATTGTCAAAGTGTGACAGTGCTGAAAGCTGAAAAATTGGCCTGGACAGGAAGGGGGTATACGTGCCCTGTAGGCTTGTGGTTAAAGGACTTGTCAAAGACCCTGTACTGTGGTTTTTTACACTACACTTTTTTTTTGTGAATTAGTAGCGGGACCATGTAGTGCATACTCATTCACGTAGGGGGATGCCGGGATCTGGGGGCTTCCAGATTCTAATAAGCCCCCCACCCGCAGACCCCCACAACTACCGGCCAGGGTTGTGGGGAAGAGGCCCTTGTCCCCATCAACATGGGGACAAGTGCTCTGGGGGGGAGCCCCCCTGCCCCAAAGCACCCCCCCATGTTGAGGGCATGTGGCCTGGTATGGTTCAGGAGGGTGGGGCACTCGCTCATCCCCCCTTTCCCGACCTGCCGGGCTGCATGCTCGGATAAGGGCCTGGTATGGATTTTGGGGGGACCCCACACCATTTTTTTTTTACCCCTTAATATTCATACAGACCCGAAGGGCTTGGTATGGATGGGAGGGGGGACCCTATGCTGTTTTTCTTTTTTTTTTGCAGACGTTTATTTTTAGATTCAGCTGTCAAAATAAAAATTATCTAGACCTTCTAAATAAGTAAAACAATTACAGAAATAATTATAAAGGATAAGAAACAAAAATAGAATCACTAGAACTAAGGAAATCTAATTAGAATACATGAAGATATGCCGAGTGCTGTTTGTCACACACAGGAGACGTGACCGAGTGCCGGTTGTCAGAGGACTCCACACACAGGAGACGTGACTGAGTGCCGGCTGTCAGAGGACTCCACACACAGGAGACGTGACCGAGTGCCGGCTGTCAGAGGACTCCACACACAGGAGACGTGACCGAGTGCCGGCTGTCAGAGGACTCCACACACAGGAGACGTGACCGAGTGCCGGTTGTCAGAGGACTCCACACACAGGAGACGTGACTGAGTGCCGGCTGTCAGAGGACACCACACACAGGAGACGCCACCGAGTGCCGGCTGTCAGAGGAATCCACACACAGGAGACGTGACCGAGTGCCGGCTGTCAGAGGACTCCACACACAGGAGACGCGACCGAGTGCCGGCTGTCAGAGGACTCCACACACAGGAGACGCCACCGAGTGCCGGCTGTCAGAGGACTCCATACACAGGAGACGCCACCGAGTGCCGGCTGTCAGAGGACTCCACACACAGGAGACGTGACCGAGTGCCGGCTGTCAGAGGACTCCACACACAGGAGACGTGACCGAGTGCCGGCTGTCAGAGGACTCCACACACAGGAGACGCGACCGAGTGTCGGCTGTCAGAGGAATCCACACACAGGAGACGCCACCGAGTGCCGGCTGTCAGAGGACTCCACACACAGGAGACGCGACCGAGTGCCGGCTGTCAGAGGACTCCACACACAGGAGACGTGACCGAGTACCGGCTGTCAGAGGACTCCACACATAGGAGACGCCACCAAGTGCCGGCTGTCAGAGGACTCCACACACAGGAGACGTGACCGAGTGCCGGCTGTCAGAGGAATCCACACACAGGAGACGCGACCGAGTGCCAGCTGTCAGAGGACTCCACACACAGGAGACGTGACCGAGTGCCGGCTGTCAGAGGACTCCACACACAGGAGACGTGACCGAGTGCCGGCTGTCAGAGGACTCCACACACAGGAGACGCGACCGAGTGCCGGCTGTCAGAGGACTCCACACTGAGATTTACTATTGAACAGGGTCTAAAAAGAAAGCGCCCACAGAGGACGTCTAAAATGTATTCTGCACATGTGCATTTATATCAGCCATAGATGTTGGAAAAGCGTCTAGTTCTTCACTGTCACGACTTTCTTTGAAAAACTATTTTTTATACATTTTAAAATTTTTTGGAAATGTTAGATATTGTTTAAAGTGAAGTCCTGATATTTGGGAAAGCAAATTTCAATGTGAACGTCTCTGCAGTGATTTTTCATGGTGTTAGACGTGCTTCTTAGCAAGTCTGCTTTTTGGGTCTGATTGCTGGTTAGTAAATTTGATTTGGCGTCTACTCGTTGATGCTTCTCTTTAGTAAATGTCTTTGCAGTCTAAAAGTAGACGATCGCTATTAAAAGGTAGATGTTAGCACACGGAAATGTGCCTAGGCACAATAGTAAATCAGGGTCTTGATGTCTCATTAAAGAGAACCCGTCACCACAAAATGCGATCATATGGGGGCTATTGGTTCCTTATATTTTGGCATTACAGTGAAAAAATGAAAGGTGCACCAAACACCTAAAACCCCGCCCCCTAATCATTGAGTTCCCACATACATACTAACCAATATTCCACCTGTGCCTACATACAAGATCATGGATTGTACCACACATTACATCACGCCATGCATGCCGGAGTGAGAGCAATCCTTCTCCATCCATGATTCAGGGTCACCTCTACACTGAGGACCTGGAAAGGCTTTTATAGCGCCCCCTAGGGACCATTTCTGAGGACAAAGTTTGTCATGGTTTCATCATCACACCATTGTAGGGCTGGGCGTGTTGGGTATCTAGTTACTCAGCACAACCTCCTTTGTTTCCTGTTTTTGGGTAAAATATTACATTTGTTCACTAGATGACACTAATTCCTATAAAACGTTGTGCCATCTAATGGCGGAATGCACATTTTCAGCTGTAAATGAATGGTTGGTTTATTATTGCTGCTTGGATGACCTTCTATCCTTCAGTGTGTTCTGTACTCACAAGTGATGAGGATGACCTCAGTGATGGAGATGAATCCATGCCTGATGAAGGGAACTAAGGGCTCCACTTATAGAACATTCATTGGACGGAAGAGACAAGTGTCCATCCAGACATTACAAATTCTGGACCTATGTGATTTAACACAGTGATTTCCTTTGTCAGCTCCATCTAGTGGTCATAATGCAGTATTTTCCTGAAATACCTCCATCAGTAAAAGTCGCAGAATATGAAATGATGGTCCCTATTTGGAGCCAATGATCACATGAAATAAAATGTGGCCAAAATATATCACAGCCGGGTGAATGCCGATCATATTTATTAAACTTTTATTTAATAGATCTATAAGTGTTTGTGAAATCTCCCACCACAAAATGTACTCAGCCAATCACAGGGCAGGACTCCATTTTTATTCCTCTCCTGCTATCAATGGCCAACCCAGTCCCACACTTCATCCATGTCTTTGGGGACCTCTGGTCTCCTTATGAACTGTTTCTTCCATGATGAAGATCAGCCATGGAGTATATCTGAGGTGTATATCAGGGTGTGCTTCTTCCCCACATGAGAGCTGGGATGTCCAGCAACATTCATCTAGAAGACATTTCCCGCACTCAAGGCACTAATACACCTCCAGCGTTGTGTGGGACCCCTGATGTACAGGAAGACAGGACTTCAGTGAGGAATAATTCCATCACTCAGTACAGGAAAGTGGCTTCTTCACTGTGTGAGATCTCTGATGTCTGGAATGACTGGACTTGTCTGAAAAACATTTCCCACATTCGGCACAGGAATACAGCTTCTCCTCCATGTGAGATCTCTGATGTTTGTAAAGATGGGCCTTCTGTGAAAAACATTTCCCACACTCAGGACAAGAATATGGCCTCTCCCCCGTGTGAGATCGCTGATGTCTGGAAAGGTTTGACTTGTCTGAAAAACATTTCCCACACTCAGGACAGGAATACGGCTTCTCCCCCATGTGAGATCTTTGATGTGTGTAAAGAATGGACTTCTGTGAAAAACATTTCCCACACTCAGGACAAGAATATGGCCTCTCCCCCGTGTGAGATCGCTGATGTGTTTCAAGCTTTGATTTTTCTACAAAACATTTCCCACACTCAGGACAGGAAAAAGGCTTCTCCCCCGTGTGATATCTCTGATGTTTATGAAGACTGGACTTGTCTGAAAAACAGTTCTTGCACTCAGGACAAGAATAAGGCTTCTCCCCCGTGTGACATCTCTGATGGCTGGAAATATGGGACTTCTGTGAAAAACATTTTCCGCACTCAGGACAGGAATACGGCTTCTCCCCCGTGTGAGTTCTCTGATGTCTGTAAAAATTGGACTTCAGTGAAAAACATTTCCCACACTCAAGACAGGAATACGGCTTCTCCCCTGTGTGACATCTCTGATGTTTGTGAAGACTGGACTTCTGTGAAAAACATTTCCCACACTCAGGACATGAATACGGCTTCTCCCCTGTGTGACATCTCTGATGTATGTAAAGATCGAACTTCTGTGAAAAACATTTCCCGCACTCAGGACATGAATATGACTTCTCCCCTGTGTGAGATCTTTGATGTATGTAAAGAGTGGACTTGACTGAAAAGCATTTCCCGCACTCAGAACAGGAATATGGCATCTCCCCCGTGTGAGATCTTTTATGCACATTCAGTTTGGATTTACAATGGTAACATTTCCCGCACTCAGGACAGGAATACGGCTTTTCTCCCGTGTGAGATCTTTGATGCCTATTAAGATAGAATTTATACTGGAAACCCTTCCCACACTCAGTACAGGAGAAGCTCTTCCCTGTTGGAAGACCGGCCCGGTCCCGCACAGTGTCAGGTTCCTCAGGATACGAGGAATCCGATGGTCCATCTACACTGGGTGGTGCCGGATGGACATTGGAGGGAGCCGGATTTTCTCCTGGACTATACTGTGTGATGTCCTCATCTTCTACTTTCCAGTCTGGAGACAAAGTGAGACAATCCTCTGAGGTTTTCCTCATCTCCCGGCCATGGACTAAAATACAAAGACAAAGAGGATTACTAGACAGGAGCTGATTGGTTCCCCCAAATCAGGACTCCGCCCACATCAGGCAGCTTGGTCTCTGAGGAGCTTACAATTCCACCCTCAAGGGAACTAGGAAATGGCTCCTCTGATCTCCTACCAGGTCATTTCTTTATTCATGGACCTTAGTCACAGAGTGAGGAAACAATCAGAACTGTCTTTTATAGGAGGGACAGTGATGAGGGGATTATAGGACGAGGGTCCCCACCCCCTCTATCACTCATCGCCACCTTCCCAACACAAGAAGTACTGCACTTCCTTATTTAGTCCATGATTTAGTCATGAAGAACAGCGGGGCTGAGCCCCACCAGAGGTCAGAGAGTGAGGATGGGGGGAGAACAACCAAGATGAAGACTGGACTGATCCTAAAGACCACCATCATTGGGGTATTGACTCCTCCCTCATTATTACTTTCTGTTTAAGGGTCCAAAGTTGGAGGATGTTATCACATTATTATCACCATGTAAAAGTCTGTGCTCCAATCACATCATCCGATATAAAATGTCCAGCTGGTAGGAAATGGGTGTAACAAAAGAGAATCCATATTATGTGTATATATAGCAGTGGGGGGAGGGGGAGAGCAGAAGTCAGGAGTATGTAATGTACAACAGAGAGTATATAGTGCAGGGGTCAGGAGTATGTAATGTACAACAGAGAGTATATAGTGCAGGGGTCAGGAGTATGTAATGTACAACATAGAGTATATAGTGCAGGGGTCAGGAGTATGTAATGTACAACATAGAGTATATAGTGCAGGGGTCAGGAGTATGTAATGTACAACATAGAGTATATAGTGCAGGGGTCAGGAGTATGTAATGTACAACACAGAGTATATAGTGTAAGGGTCAGGACTCATAATATTGGTATTCAGTAATCAGTGGAAGCTTAAATGTTTCCTGTAGACAAGTTGCAGAGATCCCACACCGCTGCCTCCCATCTCCTGAGACTGCACTCAGTGACTTGGGTCTGAGACACTACAGACATATCCCTCCACCCGGCACAGGTGACAAATACTGGGAGAATTGCTATGTCACCACCATGAGGAATAAGATCAAAATCACACACCCCAGGTGCCTAGGTCTAGTAACGTCTATAGTAAAAATGAACATTTTGCTGCCAGCTGATCCCCAGAACCTCCATAAATCCAGTCTAGAGACATAAATTGTGTCTGCAGCACAGAGAAGGGAGATTATCCGAGAGAAATCCAGGAATACAGGACGGGGAACACAGCTCAGGAAAGTGACCAGGGGATTACAGGCTGATATCACCCAGTCCCCGCCCTACTCTGGACCAATCAGTGAGCAGTATGGGTGGAGCAATGGATTTAGTGTTCATGACCCACCTGTGCTGATCTCTGTAGGAGTGTCCTCCTCTATAAATGTCCCCGTTATTCCATCCTCCTCCATAGACTGCTGATCATCCCTCACATACGCCTCTTCTTCTTCTGCTTTCACCTCAAATTCTATATCGATTGGATCTCCACTCTAAATCAAGGAAATGAGAGAAAATATCATCTGTAAAATGTAAGGTCACATAAAAAATCCACACATCATCTTTACAAGTCCATGTTCTAGATGTTCCATCCCACCAACCTTGCAATAGTGAGGGATGGTGTGACCTTCCTGTGTGGAATCCCGGGAATACAGAGGACGGGGACATCTCTCTGGTGGGTTCCTGGTATTAGGTGGCTCCATCATATCCTTGTGTCCTTCTGAAAACTCCTCCATCACTCCATACTCCTCATCCTCCTCTTTATACTCTTCTTTAACATCAATATTATCATCCCCGAGGATTCCACTCTGAAAGATATAATAAAACATTCATTGTAACAAATATGCTGTGTATAAATCACAACTACCAATAATTGTCATCATCTACCTGATGATGGTGAGGGATGGTGTGACCTTCCTGTGTGGAATCCCAGGAATACAGAGGATGGGGACATCTCTCTGGTGGGTTCCTGTAGCTGGATGACTCCACCATGGTGTTCTGGTACAGATCTTTGTGTTCTTTTAGAAGCTCTGACTCCTCCATCCCCCCATCCTCATCCTCCTCCTCTTTTATCTCTTCTTTAACTTCAACTTTAGGATCTCTCAGGTTTCCACTCTGAATATATAAAAAAATGACATCAATGGTAACAATGCAGATAATGTACAGATCCTAATGATACTATCAGTGATTGTTCCTCATCTACCTGATGATGGTGAGGGATGGTGTGACCTTCCTGTGTGGAATCCCGGGAATACAGAGGACGGGGACATCTCTCTGGTGGGTTCCCATGACTGGATCCATCTGTAGGAAACACACACACTGACTGAATCCATTGTTTCTATGTGTTTATCAGATGATGGGGGATCTAGGTGGATCCTCCGTACTGCTCTCTCCTTTACAATAAAGTCTCCTCTTACCCGGTGATGTGAGGGGCGGCTGATTGTCCATCATGACGTCCTTGTAGAGATCCTTGTGTCCTTCTAAATACTCCCACTCCTCCATGGAGAAATAGACAGTGACACCCTGACACCTTATAGGAACCTGACACACACAATGATACAGTCACCATCCAGACACATCCCTTGTCTGTTACTGGAGAATGTCCCAGAATTCCCGGCACCGCTCACCTCTCCTGTCAGCAGCTCAGTGATCTCTCTGGTGACTTCTAGAATCTTCTTCTTCTTTCTCTCTTCTATCAGGGAGGGAGGTGGAGGCAATGTGATGTCATATGATCTCCAGACTTCACAGGAGGAAAACTCTACATCTGAACACAAATAGTCACATCAAATGATATTCCCAGAATCCTCCTCACCTCTCCATTCAGGTCTCCATTTTATTAAAGCCCCACTTCAGGCTGAGGTATAATTCCCCCCCACAGGACCCCCACACTACGCAGGGTATAGGCTTGTTGCAGCATTCTGATGTCATTACATACAACGCAGGACCAACAGTCCCACTTTACATGTGAGGATACCAAGGGACCCCACATCCTAAGAGCATCAGAAAAAAGCCAGATGGAGGGACATTGGGGGGAGGAGCTGTGAGGTCGGCGTGATGTCATAGGATTCTCTGACTCTGGATGGAGGGACATTGGGAGGAGGAGCTGTGAGGTCGGCGCAATGTCATAGGATTCTCTGACTCTGGATGGAGGGACATTGGGAGGAGGAGCTGTGAGGTCGGCGCAATGTCATAGGATTCTCTGACTCTGGATGGAGGGACATTGGGAGGAGGAGCAGTGAGGTCGGCGCGATGTCATAGGATTCTCTGACTCTGGATGGAGGGACATTGGGAGGAGGAGCTGTGAGGTCAGTGTGATGTCATAGGATTCTCTGACTCTGGATGGAGGGACATTGGGAGGAGGAGCTGTGAGGTCAGTGTGATGTCATAGGATTCTCTGACTCTGGATGGAGGGACATTGGGGGGAGGAGCTGTGAGGTCAGTGTGATGTCATAGGGTTCTCTGACTCTGGATGGAGGGACATTGGGAGGAGGAGCTGTGAGGTCAGGGTGATGTCATAGGATTCTCTGACTCTGGATGGAGGGACATTGGGAGGAGGTGCTGTGAGATCAGGGTGATGTCATAGGACTCTCTGACTCTGGATGGAGGGACATTTGGGGGAGGAGCTGTGAGGTCAGTGTGATGTCATAGTATTCTCTGATTCTGGATGAAGGGACATTGGGAGGAGGAGCTGTGAGGTCAGTGTGATGTCATAGGATTCTCTGACTCTGGATGGAGGAACATTGGGAGGAGGAGCTGTGAGGTCAGTGTGATGTCATAGGATTCTCTGATTCTGGATGGAGGGACATTGGGAGGAGGAGCTGTGAGGTCAGTGTGATGTCATAGGATTCTCCATCCCCTGCCACTTATAAAAGTGGTATAATCCATTGGTATAGACTGATGAGGTGAGAAGGTGACACCTCTCCACAATGAGGAGAATGTTCCGGCCCCGGAAGTGGGGGATGTTCTGCCCCTGAAGGGGTTAATCTGGGTTTCCACACTATATATGTGTGTATCATCATCTGCTGGAGATAAAAGATGTCACAGTGACTATGGAGGAAGAGGATGGACATGACTATGGAGGAAGAGGACGGACATGACTATGGAGGAAGAGGACGGACGTGACTATGGAGGAAGAGGACAGACGTGACTATGGAGGAAGAGGACGGACATGACTATGGAGGAAGAGGACGGACGTGGCTATGGAGGAAGAGGACGGACGTGTCTATGGAGGAAGAGGACGGACGTGACTATGGAGGAAGAGGACGGTCGTGACTGTGGAGGAAGAGGACGGATGTGAATATGGAGGAAGAGGATGGACATGATGGGGGGTTACTGGGTGTAAATAGGAAATAACATCTTATTACCTCCTCTGCTGCCACTTCCAGCAACGTCTCCTCTCTGCTTCCTCCCAACTCAGCTCTCACCCGAAACTTCCTGTCTATACCTGACATCACTTCCTGTCTGTACCTGACATCACTTCCTGTCTGTCTTTCATAGAGACTTCCTGTCTGGGTAGAAGTGAGATCCCCACCTTGTGGAGCTCAGAGGAACTGCAGCCCCGAGAAGCGTCTGGTAGTGTGGCCCCGGCCTTGTGCTGGGTGTGTATGGACTGTAGATCCTTGTGTAGGGAGGAAATGACTCCTATCTGTGACTGCTGTAACCTGCTGACTGGCATCTCCTGTGAAATCTGACACTTGCACTGGATACACACAAGGCAGTCAGGGATTTCAGCCCCTCCCTTCTCCTCTCAGACTGTAATACAGAGAGAGCCAATCAGAAGAGGTATTAAAGGAGCCAATGACAGGGACTTTCTCAAGCAGGAGGTGCAGCTGCAAAGCATTGTGGAATATGCAGTCCTGAACAGAAATGGCCTGATAGGCTGATATGAGGGATGGAACTACAGAGACCAGCATGCTTAGTGAGAGCAGAGTGAAGGACTCCATCTTGTTTTTCCTGAGGGGAGGCAGTCTGCATGTGGCAGGAGACAGTCTGGACCTGGCAGAGAAGTGCTCAGGGTCAGTTCACAGCATGTTTAGGTATCTGCATCAGTCAGGGAACATCCAACCTGAGAGATGTGGCCTACAGTACAGTGCCTACACCGACAGTGTGAAGGGCTCATCGTGAGGTGACCACAGGAGCCGGTCATTTCCAGGACCATGGTTTGGGCCTTAGTCCCAGGATCTGGTGAGAGGGATTTTGCCCCCTGGCAGATGACAGGAACACGGCACACAGAGACATGACACTTCTCCCATACTCACCAGGCACTGGGTTGTGTAGATGGTCCTGCTATACAGACACAGTGTTTGCTTTGATATACAAATCCTGCCACGGGATTACAATGATACTTTACCATAGGAGTGTAAGTGCACCAATGAAAGTGTCTCGCTGAAGACCCCAACATTCATCCTGTTACCAAGAGACTGAAGTTACTGGTGCCATACGGGCACGCGCATGCGTATTCAGGCCTCTATATTGCATGGTTTGGGAGGGAATAGCTCTACCTTGGAAAGTAATTATGAAGCATCAGTTGGGTTCAGTGTTTGCCTATTGGGCTTGTGGTGTCGGGGGTTAGAAGGGAGAAGTCTGACACCACAGAGAGTCATCCTTCTGCTCTCCTCCAGGCACACCTAGGATCGGCACAGGGGGTGATGCCAGTTAGAGGGGTGGGAGATTACTGAGCATTCTCTCCTGATCTCCCCTTCTTTCATTGAACATTTACTCCTAAATTTCCACTTCCCATGGTGAACGTTCACTCCTGGATTTCTCCCTCCTGGAGTGAGCATTCGCTCCAGGATCTCCCCTTCCTTTAGTGAACATTGACTGGTGGATATCAGAGGATGGGGAGACGTCAGAGGTCCATCAGCTTCATCAGATGACAGGAGAGACATTAGAGGTCTATCAGCTTCATCTGAGAACAGGGGAGACATCAAAATGTCCATCAGCTTCATTGTAGAACAAGGGAGACATCAGAGGTCCATCAGCTTCATCAGAGGATAGGCAGACATCAGAGGTCCATCAGCCTCATTGGAGACAGGGGAGACATCAGAGGTCCATCAGCCTCATTGGAGACAGGGGAGACATCAGAGTTCCATCAGCCTCATTGGAGACAGGGGAGACATCAGAGGTCCATTAGCTTCATCAGAGGACAGAGGAGAAATCAAAGGTCTATCAGCTTCATCAGAGGACAGGGGAGATATCAGAGGTCCATCAGCTTCATCGTAGGACAAGGGAGACATCAGAGTTCCATCAGCTTTTTTGGAGGACAGAGGAGTCATCAGAGGTCCATCTACTTCATCAGAGGACAAGGGAGACATCAGAGGTCCATCAGCTTCATCGTAGGACAAGGAAGACATCAGAGGTCCATCAGCTTTATTGGATGACAGAGGAGTCATCAGAGGCTGTCACAGATCCCACCCACACGGCCACAGTGACTAGCTAACCGAGGCGTGCACGTCTGGCCATGACTTGGTGTAAAGAGGGAATGAGGGGGACTTATTTTGTCACAGCCCGCACTACCTCTCCTCTCATATTAGGACCCATGCAGTTTATGTTGTCTATATGGAGGAGGTGTAGGGTTAGATTCATCCTAGGCTCTAAGTGATCCCTCTTGATCAACATTATTTTTAATCCAAGTCTCCCAGATGGTCTGGCCATTGGTCGAGTGCCTCCTTGGGCTGAGGTTAATCTATTCCAATTGTGACATTTGGTCAATCCCGTAATTCACAACCTTAAATCCTTCCGACATTCAAAAAGCTGCTCGTATTCCACCCCATCAGTATTTTATCTACAGATACAACACATTTTTGCCTCCAAAGCCTCTTCTCTGACTCTTGAACAACCTACCCCTTTAGATCATATCTGCATCCAAGGCCCACACCACCGGGACATCATTTCCGCTACGTATACATTGCTTGTAGATGCCCTTTTTCTATTGATTCTCCCCTTTATATGTGTAAATGGTCCCGTTTCCTTCAATGTGATATTGGGTTGGATCAATGGAGTAGGATTTGGGAGGCCTCTTCTAAATCTTCTGTGTGTGTAATGTGTACAGAAAATCCTTCTAAGACCCCCATGTTTTGGTATCGGACCCCTGAGGTTCTCCATGATAGTAACCTGAATGTTTCTTCTGTTTGCTGGTGTTGTGGGACGGAAACTGACACTCTTTTCCACATTTTTTGGGATTGCCGGTCCATTGCGCCCTTTTGGAGGAGGTCCTTACCCCATTGTGGTTACTTTTCCTGGCTCCTGTCCCTTTTGAGCCCATTTACTTTCTGTTGGGTCTACCTTTTCGGGTCTCTCTAAATGTGCGAGGAAACTTTCCACCTACATTCTGAGGGCAGCCAGGAGAACCATTCCCATGCATTGGCTGTCTTCTATGTCCCCCATGTTACCGGCACTGATGAAGGTCAGAGCAGAAATGAGAAAGTTGGAGTACCTACCTGCTTTACACCCTGCTACTGTCCCTGCGCTGGAGGCAGTTCAGGACCCACGGGACACCTATGACACCGATCTGTCTGCTCCGATCGTTTGTGATTGATTGCCATGTTTTGTATTGACATTGTATGTTCTTATGTACCTCTCATCGATGAGCTGCTTTATCAGCCTTCTCTCCCTCTCTGCTTTTATTTTACATTTACCTTTGTGACTGCTTGTTGTAATGTGTGACATAGAGATGGAAATGGGTGATAATAGGCTGCAGGAGATCCGCTGAGACATAGAGAGGGAAATGGGAGCTAATAGGCTGCAGGAGATCCGCTGAGACATAGAAAGGGAAATGGGTGCTAATAGGCTGCAGGAGATCCACTGAGACATAGAGAGGGAAATGGGTGCTAATAGGCTGCAGGAGATCCACTGAGACATAGAGAGGGAAATGGGTGCTAATAAGCTGCAGGAGATCCACTGAGAGATAGAGAGGGAAATGGGAGCTAATAGGCTGCAGGAGATCTGCTGAGACATAGAGAGGGAAATGGGAGCTAATAGGCTGCAGGAGATCTGCTGAGACAGTGAAATGTGTATGAAATGGATGGATGTGCAGACACTCCCAGAAGATGATGTCATTATGAGTGGATTGATATATATTTTTGCATTGTCCCCCCCAGAAGGATCAGGTTTGGCGGGATCGCTCTCATTAGCTATACATTTGTATTTTGTGTTCTGTGTTTGTAAGACTTTTCTATATGTAATAAGAGATGTTTGTTGAACAGTTGGTTACATAAGAGTTACATTTATTTCTTCTTCCTTTATTCAGTAATGTTTCATCTCCCGTAGTATCCCTGTAAGGTACATATTATACAGGAAGGGGGATTATGGGATGGATCTCGGGGCTGCAGTTCCTCTGAACTCCACAAGGTGCTGATCTCACCTATACTCACACAGGAAGTCTCTATGGAATGCAGACAGGAAGTGATGTCAGGCACAGACAGGAAGTGATGTCAGGCATGGACAGGAAGCATATCAGAGACATTGCTGGACGTGACAGCAGAGGAGGTAATAAGATTTTTTTTCCTATTTAACCCCCGTCATGTCCGTCCTCTTCCTCCACAGTCACGGCCGTCCTCTTCCTCCACGGTCACGGCCGTCCTCTTCCTCCACGGTCACGGCCGTCCTCTTCCTCCACGGTCACGTCCGTCCTCTTCCTCCACGGTCACGTCCGTCCTCTTCCTCCACGGTCACGTCCGTCCTCTTCCTCCACGGTCACGTCCGTCCTCTTCCTCCACGGTCACGTCCGTCCTCTTCCTCCACGGTCACGTCCGTCCTCTTCCTCCACGGTCACGTCCGTCCTCTTCCTCCATAGTCACGTCTGTCCTCTTCCTCCATAGTCACGTCTGTCCTCTTCCTCCATAGTCACGTCCGTCCTCTTCCTCCATAGTCACGTCCGTCCTCTTCCTCCATAGTCACTGTGACGTCTTTTATCTCCAGCAGATGATGATACACACATATATAGTGTGGGAACCCAGATTAACCCCTTCAGGGGCAGAACATCCCCCACTTCCGGAGCCGGAACATTCTCCTCATTGTGGAGATAAATTCTAGTAATATGGTCCTCTAAACAAACAGCACTGACAATAAATAGACAAGACAAGGACCATCCTGACCATACATGGCCTACAAAGGGCAATGATGACACTACACAGGCAGCCAATGGGCAATCATTACACTATGCAGCCAACACAATGATGGAGTGCCGGGGTCAGGAGTATGGAGCATAGAGCCCCTTACATTGCTGCTCAGGAGGAAGGAAACATTCCTTTGTAACATAAAATGTATATAAATCTGAGGCTCTTTTAGGAATGTCCGGGGGGGTTAAAGAATGAAAGGGGCTTTGGTGTCTCCAGACCAATCAGGTTTTATCCCGGACAGATTTATCAGTGACAACATTCTCCTTACATTACACATTAGTCAGGAGCCAATTTGCACTCCAGAGAAGTTTTGTTACTGAGTTTGGACACTAATAAGGCCTTCGATGGTGTCCTTTGGCCTTGTTTTCCTGGGTGCAGAGAATGGGTGTCAGTGATGAGTGTTTATCTGGTATACTCGCCTGCTATGACTCTCCCATAACAAGGATCAGACTTCCCGGCTGTAACTCTGACTTTGTTACATTGGGTAGAGGTACCCGTCATGGTTGTCCTCTGTCATCCCTATTGTTTGCGCTGGTGTTGGGACCTTTGGTGATTGCAATCAGATCACATTCGGACATCTTTGGTTACCCTTTATTGGTTTCACCTTTCAGAATCTGTATGTATGCTGATGATGTAATGCTTTTCCTCACCATCCCGTTAGTATCATTGCCTAATCTATGCCGGTATTGAACGACTTTGCTGTAGTGTCAGGTCTGTTCATGTCACTAAATCAGTGGTTATGCCATCAATGTTCCTGATTCCTGAGTGCCTCTCTCCGTAGCTCTTTTCCATTTCGTTGGGCCACGGATCGGATTTCCTATTTAGGTATCAACCTCACTCCCAGATACTCAGATATGTTTGCTGCTAATTACCCCCCATGTGTGTGTCGCCTCTCTACTCTACTGAAGATTTGCCATGGGTACCCCATCTCCTTCCTGGGTAGAGTCACGGCAGTCACAATGAATATTCTGCCTAAACTACTTTATTTACATCACTTCCAGTCTCCGTCTCCAAAATGTTTCTGGATCGCTTTCAGTGGCTGATTAACAATTTATTTGGCGTAATAAACGTCCACGTTTTACCTCATCGGTTTTGTACCGGTCACAACGGACGGGGGGCCTCGGTCTTCCCAATTTTTGGCTCTATTACCTTTCAGCGTGTTTTTCACAATTATCACAATGGGTGACTGTTAACTCACAGATCCCGTGGGTTAGATTTGAATCTCAATCTATACGCCCATTTTATTTACCAAGTATTTTATGGTCCAAAATCCTCCCTCGATCGGTAACTTTTTATAACTCTGTTGTGGCCATTCATTGACACTTTGGTCTCGATGGAAACTTAAATGAAATCTGGTCTCTTCTGTTTCCCAGGTGTATCGTTTTTTGGTGGCCCTAACTTTAGTACGGCATTTTCTTCTCCTCAGGCGTTTCGTTGGTGGTACGATAGATCCTTTATTAGGTTGTCTGACTGTCAAAGTGGAGGATCTTATATTCCCTTTGATATGATGTGCGGACTTTTTGATGTTCCGCTTCATGAATATCATCGTTATCGGCAGATTAGACATTTTTTAACTCACATTTTGGCCTTACACCTTCATCTCCGATTTCGTTCTTTGAACATATCAGCCGTGACTCTCCCAGGGGCAAAGGTCTTATCTCTGATCTGTATCACCAATTCCTGGTCAGTCTCTCTCCCACACCTCCTTTATATAGACAAAACTGGGAGGAGGATAGTGGTATCACCTTTTCGGATGAGGATTGGGATTCCATGGTGGATAACATATGTAAGAGCTCTCCATCTCTTTCTGTCCATGAGACGGCCCTCAAGGTATTAACCAGATGGTATTATACCCCGTCAAGGCTACACGTTTTGTACCCACAAACGTCCCCGTTATGTTTCCGGGGCTGCGGCCTTCCCGGTACTTTGGTACACACGTTGTGGGCTTGCCCAACTTTATCCTTGGTGTGGCGCAGGATATCTGAGTTGGTGACTTCACTGGTGGGTGTTCCGGTACGTCTGACTATACAGTCTTCCTATTGGGAGCTCGTATCCCGGGGGTTCCTGATAATGTGATGACATTGATACATACTATTTGTATTTCTACTTTGTGGGCTATCGCCCTACATTGGGAATCTATCACTGTACCATTGGCCTCTGTTTTACATAGAGTAGATGCTGTGATGATCATGGAGAGAATTCATTATAACTTACTGGACAAGATGCACTTGTCTGATAGAAAATGGGAATCATGGAAGGTTCAGAGACATTTACTACATGAATAGTGGCATTCCATGTGAAGGTTGATTGACGTGTCCTGTTCACACATCTATCATTCAGTCTACTTTTCCCTTTATATTTCTCATGTACTTAGGATCTATTCTCCTTTCCTTTCTCTTCTTTTTTACCCTTTCTATATGATGGTGCCTTTCTGAATTGTACGATTCAAGTGTGCCTTGTTAATACTGTACACATTGTTTGACGCTGTACTGTTATTTTCAGTCCACTCTTTGAAAAATAAAATCGTTTGTAAACATAAAAAAATGAAAGGGGTTTTATAGCAACTTAAATGTGTAATATGTGTAACATTGTGCTCTTTATCTCCTTCTCCCCTCCCCCGCCTGTCTCCATCACTGCACCCGGGGACTAGCAGGGAGGGGGAGAAACCTTGCAGTGTAATGAGAACCGATTGGCTGCTCCTCAGGAAAGGGGAGTGTCCGGATTATCCTTTCTCCCTTTCACTCCCAGAGCCGTTTTTGCATTTTTTGCACATTTAAAAAATCATTTTAGCCCTAAAGATGACACAAAACCCCCAAAATATCGATTTTCTGAAAGTAGAGACTTTAGAGAAAATAGTGGCAGGTCTAATTTTTTATGTCACAAAATATCACAAAGTCTAGGAAATGCCAAAGGGATCAAAAAAGCAATAAATGACCCATTTATGTGTAAAAATATAAAAGCCGAGGTTGCAGCGAGTAAATAGATATCCAACATGTCAAACCTTAAGTTGTGTGTGCTGAAATGGTGACAACCTTTAGTCCCCGGTATTATCTATAGGGGACACATTTATAGCCCCTTCTAGGTCATCAGTATAGAGTACGGAGGAGGTCTGCTCCTAGAATTATCCTCTCATTCTGGTGTGACCGGCGATATGTAACGTGTATCACAATTAGAGATGAGCGAATCGAACATGACGAAGTAGAATTCGTTCCGAAGATTTGGAAAAATTCTATTCGCGACGAATCCGAAGATTAGCAAACTTCGGATGCACGAATCTAATTTTCCCAAAAATGGCGGCGACATGTGTGGCGACGGAGAAAATGGACAGAGAAGATGGGGCGGGGATCTCTGGGAAGGCGCGCAGACAAGGCGCGCTGACCCATAATGCATTCATGACATGTGATCGCATTAGCCAATCAGCAGCCAGCCAGCACTGTGTAATGGTGGAGCTATAAATCGCGGCCAGAATTCTCCATTAGCCTCCGGTCATTCAAGAGAGACAGACCTGTGTGTATTAAGGGACAGAGTTAGGGCCACAGAGACTTTAGGGCCACAGAATCGTTACTCAGGGACACAGAATCGTTACTCAGGGACACAGAATCATTTAACATAGGCCTCTGTATGGCCTTCAATTTAAGCTGCTTATGCTTCGCCACTCTGCCATGGGCCCCTGTACCGCCTCCTCTTGCTGCTGCCAGGTCCAGAGTGTGTCATGGGTCCCTGTACGGCCTCCCATTGCTGCTGACTTCATCGCCAGACTCTGCCATGTGCCACTTTCAGGTCTCCTTACACTGTTGGTGGGTTCCATTTTGTGATAGGGTGCTGTATGGCCTCCCATTGCTGCTGCCTCCACCGCCACCCTGCGCCATGTGCCTCTGTCGTCTGCTCACGCTGCTGACGGCTTCCGCTTTTTAACCGAGGCCTGTGTTTGGCTTCCGAATACTGCTGCATCCACCGCCACCCTGCGCCATGTGCCTCTGTCGTCTGCTCACGCTGCTGACGGCTTCCGCTTTTTAACCTAGGCCTGTGTATGGCTTCAGAATAATGCTGCCTCCACCGCCACCCTGCGCCATGTGCCTCTGTCGTCTGCTCATGCTGCTGCCAGGTCCATACTGATTCATGGCCCCTTGTACCGGCTCCTCATGAATGTGGTTCAGCGGGTTTGCATCACTTAACGGCAAATCGTTGACAAACGCTGGGACGTTCAGTGTTGTGCGCATTAAGCCAGACACCAAAGGGCAGCACAGACCTGTTATTACTCGCTCAAGCATGGCTGAACAAAACCAGTCTCTACCACAAATTGGACCCAGACCTGCCCAGGGTCTCGTAAGTAGATTGCACGGAGGAGTAGAGTTCGTTATTGGAATTAACTGTGAGGGACTTTTAAACCTAGGCCTGTGTATGGCCTTCAATTGAAGCTGCTTCTGCTCCGCCACTCTGCCATTGGACTCTTGATAGTCGTCTCCCCACGCTGCTGCTGGGGGTACTTTTTAACATAGGCCTCTGTATGGCCTTCAATTTTAGCTGCTTACGCTCCGCCACTCTGCCATGGGCCCCTGTACCGCCTCCTCATGCTGCTGCCAGGCCCGTAATCTGCCATGGGCCCCCGTACCGACTCCTCATGCTGCTGCCAGGCCCGTAATCTGTCATGGGCCCCTGTACCGCCTCCTCATGCTGCTGCCAGGTCCAGAGTGTGTCATGGGTCCCTGTACGGCCTCCCATTGCTGCTGTCTCCATCGCCACACTCTGCCATGTGCCACTTTCAGGTCTCCTCACACTGCTGGTGGGTTCCATTTTGTCATAGGGTGCTGTATGGCCTCCCATTGCTGCTGCCTCCACCGCCACACTGTGGCTCCACACTCTGGTTTTGGCCCCGTGACTGCCCAAATGAGTGAAGTGTGCGGTGATTCTAAGATCGACGGCACTCATCTGCATGTCATACTGACTGACAGTATTATTTCTCTTCCCCAGCAGACTCCAAGGGCATTTAAATTAAAGGTACAGTGTTCTGCACTAATATAAAGGCTCTCTGAAGCCTAGAAACACCCTTTTTATAAGTTAAATTTGCAGCGAATATATTCGGCTTCGAACCGAATTTATTCGGCGAATTCGGCGAATCAGCCGAACCAAATTTTTTAATAATTCGCTCATCTCTAATCACAATCAATGTTATCATGTGTAGGCCCTCCAGCGTGTGCTCTTATGTTTGGGTGCGCATATATGTGGGGGTGGGGAGCCTCAACATTTTTTAAGGAGAGGAGTTATATACTTGGGTGTAACTTTAATTGTTTACAATTAAAAAAACATTTTTACTTAAGGGGACAAAGTCCTCTATGAGATGACTTTTGATAACAGGTTCTCTTTATTGAGATATCCAAGGTCTAAAAGACCCCCAATGTTCCCCTGTACTCCATTGGATGTAATGTAGAGCACATCGCACCGCATTACATTCTTTGCCGGCCTCGATGGTCGGGAAATCAGTCATAATGTCACTTCTGGGTCAGGACAAGAAGGGAGTGAACGTGTCCGCTCTCCTCTGTCCCCTCTACCCTCCGACACTTGCTGAACCGGGCCCACAGATGGGCAAGCAGAGTCGGGGAAGCATAGTAGGTACAGGAGAGGATCACACACACGGGGTGGCAGAGGCTGGCACCTGAAAGGAGAGCCCTGCGGCTTGCCCTCAGCAGGGATAAAGATTAAACACAATACTTGCCCGGCCCCCAGAACTACATATCCCGGGCGTCGGGTGATGTAAAGTGACCATCCCTGCATGATGAGCCGACATTGACCTCACAGAACTGCCTCAGAGCAAACTAGTCATAGGAAGGATCAGATTTATCATTCTGGGTAATGCATCTCTCCTACCTCCACTCCTAACTCAAAATCGCATTGACTCCTGTTATATTCAGAACAAATGGTGTATTTATATTTGTGTGTATGTTGACCAGTCCTCACCTCCAGTTGCACCCAGTTTATGACTGTAGCCTGGTTCCTAAGAAACATCCCCCACTACTCATGTGAGCCTTATCAGCTTCTAATTGGGGTGGAGTTGAATGCTCATTTGAGCATCTCCCTATAAATTTAGATCAGCTCACTGGGGGAGATCTCTGATGGGGGGCACAGTCTCTGATGGGGGTGCTGCTTCAGATTGAGTGTGGCTTCGAAAGAGTGTGAAGCAGTTAAACACAGCAGTTGAACTAAAGCAGGAGAACTTACTGTAAGCAGCAGGAAGACACCAACAAGAAACTCTACTGCACGCTGGACAGACTGCAAGCAAACACCCCGGGAAACATCTCTTACATGCCTGAGTCCCACTCTGTGTACCTTTATATAATACACCCCTCTTCTCCTCTTCATATTACTATCCTCTGTTCCCAAATCTCATTTCTTTACCCCTCTGCTCCACCCCAAAACTTGTACATCTCCCCCCTTATTGCTATCATCTCCCTACTACTGCTCTCATCACCCCCCCCAAAATGCCTCTTCTACTCATCCTTCTCATTTTCCTCTGCTCCATTCCCAAAATCCATTCACTATATCCCTCTGCTCCTCCTAAACATTTGTATATTGTGTTCTCACTGCTTCCTTCGCCCCTCTACAGCACCCACCACCTCCTCCTATTATTCCACTCTCCCACTGACCCCAACACCTCCACTAGGAGTTTCTCACGCTCCTGCACATGCCGCTCCCATGCCACCTTTCTCACCCTTCTCCTCCTCCTAGCCGCGGGGGACATCTCCCCAAATCCTGGCCCTCCACCACCTCCCTCACCCACACAACACCCTCCCGCCTCCACGTCCTACCGCAACCCCCGTAACCTAGTATCTGTCCCCCTGCTCCCTAAAATCTCCCCCCCGTTTTCATGCACACTCCTGAACGCCCGATCGGTGTGCAACAAGCTTACCGCCATCAACGACCTCTTTGTTTCCCGCTCCCTCAACCTCCTAGCGATCACGGAAACCTGGATCCAGTCCACTGACTCTACCTCCCCTGCTGCACTCTCCTACGGAGGTCTCACCTGGACCCACTCACCCACTCACCCAGGCCCAACGGTCGTAAAGGTGGTGGGGTTGGTCTGCTCCTGTCACCGCAGAGCACCTTCTGAGTCCTCCCAAACCCCCCCTCCCTATCCTTCTCCTCCTTCAAGGCCCACTGCGTCCGACTATTCTCCCCAACCCCCCTGAAGATTGCTGTGATATACCGGCCTCCTGGATCCATACCCCGCTTCCTGGATGACTTCTCCTCCTGGCTACCCTTCTTCCTCTCCTCTGAGCTACCCACCATAATTCTTGGGGATTTCAACATCCCTGTCAACCTTGACAACCCGGACACATCCCGTCTCCTCCACTTAACCTCCTCCTTTACACTTGCACAGTGCATACAATCCACCACCCACTCCAACGGTAATATCCTTGATCTTGTCTTCTCCAACCGCTGCGCTCCCCACAACCTCACTAACACCCCCTTCCCTCTCTCTGACCACAACCTGATTACCTTCTCTATCTCCTCGTCCTCCAACACCTACCCCTCCAAATGCCACACTACTACCAGCCGTAACCTCCGCAACCTTAACCCTGCCCCCCTCCACTCTGCAGCTGATCAACTCCACGACCGCATCCTCCCCCTGTCCTACCCCGACTTGGCTATGACTGCCTACAACAACGCGCTGCCAGCAGCCCTTGACTCACTAGCGCCTTTAACCACACGCAACATCAGACCCCGACCGCTCCAGCCCTGGCAGACTGATCACACCAAAACCCGCAAACGACACATTCGTGCCCTGGAGCGACTATGGCGCAAAACAAAATCCCAACAAGCCTTCACCCACTACAAATCTGCCTTCCGCACCTACACCTCCTCCCTCCACGCAGCCAAACAAGCCTACTTCCTGACCCTCATCAAGGCCCTCTCCTCCAATCCTCGCCGACTCTTCTCCACCTTCAACTCTCTACTCTCTCCACCTCCACCTCCACCCAGCACCTCACTCACCACCCTTGAGATTGCCAATCACTTCAAAAACAAGATTGACACAATTCGCAAGGACATCGCCGCAACTCACACGCCCTCTCAACCCGTCCCCTCTCACACAGCTACCCCCTCATCCCCCCTCCCCCTCGACATTACCCGCAGGGACTTCGTCACTCCTCAAACTCCCTCTAACCCCGTTCCCCCTCACTCAGCTATCCCCTCATCACCCCTCTCCCACGGCCCCACCACTGCTCTGACCTCCACTTCCACCCCACCCTACATTCCTCATACTGAAGCTCCCCCAACACTCCACACCTTTGACCTTACTACCATCGAGGAAGTCTCCAAGATCCTCTCTGATGCCCGCCTCACCACCTGCCCCCTCGACCCTATCCCCTCACAACTCCTACGACCTCCCTCCCCCTCCATCCTACGCTCCCTCATCCACATCTTTAATCTCTCCCTCTCCTCCGGCATTTTCCTCTCCCCACTGAAGCATGCACACATCACCCCCATACTTAAAAAGCCCTCCCTGGACTCCAATGACCCGAACAACCTCAGACCCATCTCCCTGCTCCCATTTACATCTAAACTCCTCAAGCACCTCGTCTACACCCGCCTATGCTCTCACCTCAACGACAACAACCTCCTCGATCCCCTACAGTCTGGCTTTCGTCCCCTACACTCCACCGAAACTGCCTTACTCAAACTCTCCAACGACCTGCTAACCGCCAAAGCTAATGGCCACTATTCAGTGCTCCTACTCCTTGACCTCTCTGCGGCCTTCGACACAGTTGACCACCCCCTCCTCCTCAAAATACTACACTCCCTCAGCCTCAGAGATTCTGCTCTCTCCTGGCTCTCATCCTACCTGTCACAACGCTCTTTCAGCGTTACCTATAATGCTACCACCTCCCCCTCACTCCCCCTCTCTGTTGGGGTCCCTCAAGGCTCTGTCCTTGGGCCCCTTCTCTTCTCCATCTACACCTCCTCCCTTGGCCAACTCATACACTCTCACGGCTTCAACTACCACCTCTATGCCGACGACACACAAATCTATCTCTCAACCCCCCACCTCACCCCCTCGGTCTCTACCCGAATCACACACCTACTGAGCGACATATCAGATTGGATGTCACTCCACTTCCTTAAACTGAATCTCTCCAAAACCGAGCTTCTGGTCTTCCCCCCAGCCTGGACCCCACCCCCCATTGACTTCTCCATCACATCCAACAACGCCAATATCAAACCCGCCCTGCAGGCCAGAGTACTGGGTGTCATTCTGGACTCCAACCTATCCTTCCAGCCCCAAGTCCAATCTTTAACAAACTCGTGCAGACTCCACCTCCGCAACATCGCCAAAATCCGCACGTTCCTAACCCCAGAAACCACTAAACAGTTCATCCACTCCCTCATCATATCACGACTCGATTACTGCAACTCCCTCCTCACTGGCCTGCCTCACCACAGGCTATCCCCGCTTCAGTCCATCCTGAATACGGCTGCCAGACTCATTTACCTTTCCAACTGCTCCGTTTCCGCCACCCCCCTCTGCCAATCCCTCCACTGGCCTCCACTCAGTGACCTCCACCCCCCACTGCCAATCCCTCCACTGACCTCTATTCAGTGTCCTCCACCCCCCTCTGCCAATCCCTCCACTGGCTTCCGATTGCGCAACGGATCAAATTCAAAATCCTAACACTGACGTACAAAGCTGTCCACCATACTGCCCCGAACTACATCACTGACCTAATATCCAAGTACCGCCCAACACGCACACTCCGCTCCTCACAAGACCTCCTTCTCTCTAGTTCCCTGGTCTCCTCCTCCCATGCCCGCCTCCAGGACTTCTCCAGGGTGTCACCCATCCTCTGGAACTCCCTTCCCCAACCCATCAGATTATCACCTACTCTCCTCTCCTTTAGGCGCACCCTGAAAACCCATCTCTTCAGGGAAGCCTACCCCATCCCCTGCTAACCTGCCGACCTCCTCCACTCTTCCTACCACTCCATCCCCCACAGCTATCTCCTCCTGTACCACCATCCCCTCCCTCCTAGATTGTAAGCTCCAAAGAGCAGGGCCCTCAATCCCCTCATGTTTTGCATTGTATTGGTATTGTTCTGTCACATGTTCTGTCCCCCTTTGTAATGTACAGCGCTGAGCGAACTATTGGCGCTTTATAAATACTGTATAATAATAATAATAATCATTCCTTGTCTGCAGATCTAAAACTCATCAAAACCAGTTCAGGGACCAAACAAACCCAACAGAGTAAAGGGGCCCCGGACCTCAAAATTGTAGTAAACACTAAACAGTCCAAACAAAATGTCTTCCCATGGGGGGAGTAGATCTTCAATGTCCAGCAACCCTCCTATTCCCCCCTCACATCCACATCCTATTATTGTGTGACCAATACCATCCAAATCATTCTTACTTTCATTTCCCAAAGTTATCCGTCTACAAGGAGACCTGTATAGATCACATGATGGCACCAATGAGGATGGAGGAGGACCGGAGTCACATGACTGAGAAGATACTAAACCTCACCCTGGAGATCATCTACCTGCTGACCGGAGAGGTGAGGAGGATTCTGGGAGGTCACATGACATCACTCTTATCTCTATTAATAAAACACAGACCTGACCGGAGAGGTGAGGAGGATTCTGGGAGGTCACATGACATCGCTCTTATCTCTATTAATAAAACACAGACCTGACCGGAGAGGTGAGGAGGATTCTGGGAGGTCATATGACATCGCTCTTATCTCTATTAATAATACACAGACCTGACCGGAGAGGTGAGGAGGATTCTGGGAGGTCACATGACATCACTCATCTCTATTAATAAAACAGACCTGACCGGAGAGGTGAGGAGGATTCTGGGAGGTCACATGACATCACTCTCATCTCTATTAATAAAACACAGACCTGACCGGAGAGGTGAGGAGGATTCTGGGAGGTCACATGACATCACTCTTATCTCTATTAATAAAACACAGACCTGACCGGAGAGGTGAGGAGGATTCTGGGATTCCAACATGATATTCCTATTGGTTCCTCAATACAGAGATTTCCTCTTCTGAAGTCAGGTGATCATATGACCATCACAGTGCCTCCATGTGACTCCCTAAACCCTGAGAGACACAACATGCAGAAGATTCTAGAAGTCACCAAGAAGATGATGGAGCTGCTGACAGGAGAGGTGAGCGGTGCCGGGAATTCTGGGACATTCTCCAGTAACAGACAAGGGATGTGTCTGGATGGTGACTGTATCATTGTGTGTGTCAGGTTCCTATAAGGTGTCAGGGTGTCACTGTCTATTTCTCCATGGAGGAGTGGGAGTATTTAGAAGGACACAAGGATCTCTACAAGGACGTCATGATGGACAATCAGCCGCCCCTCACATCACCGGGTAAGAGGAGACTTTATTGTAAAGGAGAGAGCAGTACGGAGGATCCACCTAGATCCCCCATCATCTGATAAACACATAGAAACAATGGATTCAGTCAGTGTGTGTGTTTCCTACAGATGGATCCAGTCATGGGAACCCACCAGAGAGATGTCCCCGTCCTCTGTATTCCCGGGATTCCACACAGGAAGGTCACACCATCCCTCACCATCATCAGGTAGATGAGGACAATTATTGGTAGTTGTGATTTATACACAGCATGTTTGTTACAATGAATGTTTTATTATATCTTTCAGAGTGGAATCCTCGGGGATGATAATATTGATGTTAAAGAAGAGTATAAAGAGGAGGATGAGGAGTATGGAGTGATGGAGGAGTTTTCAGAAGGACACAAGGATATGATGGAGCCACCTAATACCAGGAACCCCCCAGGGGGATGTCCCCGTCCTCTGTATTCCCGGGATTCCACACAGGAAGATCACACCATCCCTCACTATTGCAAGGTTGGTGAAATGGAGGGTCTAGAACATGGACTTGTAAAGATGATGTGTGGATTGTTTATGTGAGCTTTTTTTTACAGATGATATTTTCTCTCATTTCCTTGATTTAGAGTGGAGATCCAATCGATATAGAATTTGAGGGTAAAGCAGAAGAAGAAGAGGCGTATGTGAGGGATGATCAGCAGTCTATGGAGGAGGATGGAATAACGGGGACATTTATAGAGGAGGACACTCCTACAGAGATCAGCACAGGTGGGTCATGAACACTAAATCCATTCCTCCACCCATACTGCTCACTGATTGGTCCAGAGTAGGGCGGGGACTGGGTGATATCAGCCTGTAATCCCCTGGTCACTTTCCTGAGCTGTGTTCCCCGTCCTGTATTCCTGGATTTCTCTCGGATAATCTTCCTTCTCTGTGCTGCAGACACAATTTATGTATCTAGACTGGATTTATGGAGGTTCTGGGGTTCAGCTGGCAGCAAAATGTTCATTTTCACCATAAGTGTTACTAGACCTAGACACCTGGGGTGTGTGCTTTGAGTCTTCTTCCCCATGCCCTGGTCTAGTAAGATCTCTGACAGAACATTTCTCCCAGGGTTCCTTGCTCTGTTATCTGCTGGCTGTGCCGGGTGGAGGGATATGTCTGTAGTGTCTCAGACCCAAGTCACTGAGTGCAGTCTCAGGAGATGGGAGGCAGCGGTGTGGGATCTCTGCAACTTGTCTACAGTAAACATTTAATGTTCTACTGATCACTGAATACCAATATTATGAGTCCTGACCCTTACACTCTATCATTTATATTGTACATTACATACTCCTGACCCCTGCACTATATTCTCTATGTTGTACATTACATACTCCTGACCCCTGCACTATATACTCTATGTTGTACATTACATACTCCTGACCCCTGCACTATATACTCTATGTTGTACATTACATACTCCTGACCCCTGCACTATATACTCTGTGTTGTACATTACATACTCCTGACCCCTGCACTATATACTCTGTGTTGTACATTACATAGTCCTGACTTTTGCTCTCCCCCTCCCCCCACTGCTATATATACACATAATATGGATTCTCCTTTGTTCCCCCCATTTCCTCCCAGCTGGACATTTTATATGGGATGATGTGATTGGAGCACAGACTTTTACATGGTGATAATAATGTGATAACATCCTCCTACTTTGGACCCTTAAACAGAAAGTGATAATGAGGGAGGAGTCAATACCCCAATGATGGTGGTCTTCAGGATCAGTCCAGTCTTCATCTTGGTTGTTCTCCCCCCATCCTCACTCTCTGACCTCTGGTGGGGCTCAGCCCCGCTGTTCTTCATGAGATAATCATGGACTAAATAAGGAAGTGCAGTACTTCTTGTGTGGGGAAGATGGCGATGAGTGATAGAGGGGGTGGGGACCCTCGTCCTATAATCCCCTCATCACTGTCCCTCCTATAAAAGACAGTTCTGGTTGTTTCCTCACTCTCTGACTAAGGTCCATGAATAAAGAAATGACCTGGTAAGAGATCAGAGGAGCCATTTTCTAGTTCCCTTGAGGGTGGAATTGTAAGCTCCTCAGAGACCAAGCTGCCTGATGTAGGCGGAGTCCTGGTTTGGAGGAACCAATCAGCTCCTGTCTAGTAATCCTCTTTGTCTTTGTATTTTAGTCCCTGGCCGGGAGATGAGGAAAACCTCCGAGGATTGTCTCACTTTGTCTCCAGACTGGAAAGTAGAAGATGAGGACATCACACAGTTTTATCCAGGAGAAAACCCGGCTCCCTCCAATGTCCCTCCGGCACCACCCAGTGTAGATGGACCATCGGATTCCTTGTATCCTGAGGAACCTCAGACTGTGCGGGACCGGGCCTGTTTTCCAACAAGGAAGAGGTTCTCCTGTACTGAGTGCGGGAAGGGTTTCCAATCTACATACCAACTTAATGTTCATAAAAGATCTCACACGGGGGAGAAGCCATATTCCTGTCCTGAGTGCGGGAAATGTTTTGGTTCTAAATCCTATTTTAATGTGCATAAAAGATCTCACATGGAGGAGAAGCCGTATTCCTGTCCTGAGTGTGGGAAATCTTTTTCAGTGAAGTCCAATCTCTACATACATCAGAGATCTCACACAGGGGAGAAGCCGTATTCCTGTCTAGAGTGCGGGAAATGTTTTTCAGAGAAGTCCAATCTTTACACACATCAGAGATCTCACACGGGGGAGAAGCCATATTCCTGTCCTGAGTGCGGGAAATGTTTCAGTTCTAAATCCTATTTTAATGTGCATAAAAGATCTCACATGGAGGAGAAGCCGTATTCCTGTCCTGAGTGTGGGAAATGTTTTACAAGGAAGTTTAATCTTCACAAACATCAGAGATCTCACACGGGGCAGAAGTCACTTTCCTGTCCTGAGTGAGGGAATTGTTCCTCTCTGAAGTCCTGTCTTCCTGTACATCAGGGGTCCCACACAACCCTGGAGGTGTATTAGTGCCTTGAGTGCGGGAAATGTCTTCTAGATGAATGTTGCTGGACATCCCAGCTCTCATGTGGGGAAGAAGCACACCCTGATATACACCTCAGATATACTCCATGGCTGATCTTCATCATGGAAGAAACAGTTGATGAGGAGATGAGAGGCCCCCAAAGACATGGATGAAGTGCAGTAAATGTCGGGGTGCAGAGTGGTCAGTAGATCCTAGAAATGAAGGACACAACTTCAGCCCTTCTTGGGTGTCGGAGTTGCGTTTCCTGATAATGATATAGCAGGTTACAGAGCTAGAAGCCGGGAGAGCCCAGATCTCGTTATCGGGGAACTTTACACAGACAACAAGAACTTCTGAAGTTGATGTCCTTCATTTCAAGGCTCTACAGAACAGTGGTGACCCCGAAGTGTCTCTCTGTCTTCAGTCCATCCTTCTCCCATCCCCCAACAGGAGGGAAGGAGAACTCCGCCCCAAACTAGGGGGGAACTTTCCTCTCATTATTTCCCTTTGCTTCTGTGTGGGTTTGGGTGGTTGGAGGAGTGCGGCACGAGAGGGAACACAGCTTGTTGTTCTATGTCTACATATGGGGTCTGGGTAGAGGGGATCCACCGGAAAATATTTCTACTCTTTGATTTTGTGCAAATCGTTTCTGTTTTCACTTTGAAGGGCGATAATATGTGTGGTTTGTAAAAGGGATTGGCCCAATAGATACCGCCCCACTTAGAGAATAGATGGACTAATATGAACAGCATTCATTCAGCCATGTCACATGTTGGGATCTTTTCTACAATACTTTGTTATAATAATGGAACACGTTGTGTATTGTATTGTACACCAATAATAATGACTCCGCCCCCACATTCCAGACAAGGGATCTTCCTGACCAATCGGATTCCTTCCTTTGTTATTTCCTGATTCTATGATTACAATCTTGTTAGAAGTAAAACTATAATAAAGAATTTATTGAGTGAAAAGAATTGTGTGTGTCGGGGCCACGATGGGGATCTTTGGGGGCCAAACATTTCTCACAGGAGACACTTCACAAGCCTTTACAGGTCATCCAGTTTCTGGTTCACCATGAATAATGGCCCAGAGTGCAGGGGTCAGGAGACTACTTCATACAGCCCTGCAAACAACGTGCAGTGGTCAGGAGTTACATCCCAGAGTACAGAGTGTAGTGGTCAGGAGTATGTGATTTACACCCCAGAGTACAGAGTGCAGTGGTCAGGAGTATGTGATTTCCATCCCAGAGTACAGAGTGTAGTGGTCAGGAGTTACATCCCAGAGTACAGAGTGCAGTGGTCAGGAGTATGTGATTTACATCCCAGAGTACAGAGTGCAGTGGTCAGGAGTATGTGATTTCCATCCCAGAGTACAGAGTGTAGTGGTCAGTAGTATCTGATTTCCATCTCGGAGTACAGAGTGTAGAGGTCAGGAGTATGTGATTTCCATCCCAGAGTACAGAATGTAGTGGTCAGGAGTATGTGATTTACATCCCAGAGTACAGAGTGTAGTGGTCAGGAGTATGTCATATACAGCCCAGAGTACAGAGTGTAGTGGTCAGGAGTATGTGATTTCCATCCCAGAGTACAGAATGTAGTGGTCAGGAGTATGTCATATACAGCCCTGTGTATAGAGTGCAGTGGTCAGGAGTATGTGATTTACATCCCAGAGTACAGAGTGTAGTGGTCAGGAGTATGTCATATACAGCCCAGAGTACAGAGTGTAGTGGTCAGGAGTATGTGATTTCCATCCCAGAGTACAGAATGTAGTGGTCAGGAGTATGTCATATACAGCCCAGTGTATAGAGTGCAGTGGTCAGGAGTATATCATATACAGCCCTGTGTATAGAGTGCAGTGGTCCGGAACATGTCATATACAGCCCTGTGTATAGAGTGCAGTGGTCAGGGACATGTCATATACAGCCCTGTGTATAGAGTGCAGTGGTCAGGAACATGTCATATACAGCCCTGTGTATAGAGAGGTACTGCAGGCTGTGAATACTATATCACAGCTGGGTTATCCTACCAAAATCAAGTTCTGCCTTCATTTCCTACTACACCAAACAAGGTCCGTGCCTTGGGTAGCTAGGCTTGTGTCCTTGACACCTGGTGGTAGCCATGGGCTATTAGAGTGTGCATGCTATTGTACTGCTGTTACCTGTGTTTTGACCGGGGAACATGGGGGGGTTCTAGCAACAATCTACTGATTGCCAAGGACACATAATGGAGGACAACACCTTGGGTGTCAGCTGGCCTCCCTCTTACCCAAATCTTTGGCACCCCCATTCATGACACTCTCATAATAAGGATTCTTCCATTTCTCTTGGATAATCCCACCAAACCTCAGGGAACTATACCAGGTCACAAAGGGAACCCCTACATTCCTTCTAACACTCTGTCCTTTATTTCTGATTTGTGTCTGTAGCCCTGTTTTGGGGGGGTTATGTGAAATGGCCCACACCAAACAAGCTATGGCGCTAACCTGTATATGAGTAGGCAATCCTGAGCCTTCGCTATATGGAAGAGGGGGTTGTGATAATACAAATGGCAGTGCCTCCACCTAGAATAGGGATCCTGCAATTGAGGAGACTCACCCCTTTCTAGGAATGTAACATGTAGACAACTTACAGTAACTATACATAGCAGTATTAATGCACCCAGCTTATATTTCTAACATGAAAACATGTCACCACACCTGTATGAGATTAATGCAAAGTTTATATAAAGCAGCCACATAAAACAGGATGCATAAGAAGAACATTCAGGAATTACAATTTAGCATAAATTGGGAGGTTGCAATTATACCCGGGTATATGTAGTATACAGAATACCTCCAACCATGGGTTATAGCGCAGTCCGGTTGCAGGGGCCCCTGGAGAGGTGAGAGTCAATAAGATGCCCGCTTCCACTTTAGATGCTGCGATGGCGTCCAAGTAACATGCGGATGATTGCACTGCTTGTCTGAAGATCAGCGATGCATCACCTAAAAGGATAAAATGCTCTATCTATCCTCACTCTTAGTCCCTATCCCTAAACTGGGCTGTCACCGCAACCGGGCCTCTATCTGTCTAAGTGGCCGTCGGATGCCTAACCTACCTCTAGCCTAATCTATCCAACGCTCCCTATGCTAATCCTAGCTAAAGGGAGATCCAGACCAATAAGGGTGCTATGGCTTTAAGCAAAGAGGCTGCAAAGATACACTGCAATTAACAGAAAGTTCCCCTGACAGTCTTATGCAGGTGAAAACACGGATCTATATATATATATATATATACAACTATAAGGATTCTGCAGTGTAAATAGAATAATGATAATGAACCACAAATCTCTCTCTTACAGAGATATTAGGGTTCCAATACAGAAGTTGAAATATAACAGAGGCAGACCTAATCTGCTTCAGTAACAACTACATAGATAGCAGCCTTGTTAATCTGGATCATTACTCACAGAATCCCCATACAGTTCCCCCCAGATACATAGCACATGGCAGGCTGGCACCCTCTGCCTGATACCTCCTGGAAAACAACTATATAACATCCTGGGGTTTCTTGACCTCCTTGTAGGGGCAGGAAGCACACCCAGGGACTTGTCTGTAATGGGACCTCTATGGTTGTGGCTGTATATGGATGTAAACAAACCACAACTAGTGTATAAAATAACAGTTCCCTACACTCTCCCCCTGGTGAAACCTTTACGTCCCGTCAAAGGAAGCTCACATTATATACAATAATGAAATTCAATTTCAAATACACAACGTTGTCCTCTCTCCATTACAATGGTTTGCTAAAGAAAACAACAGATTAGTATAAATACATGCCAGGTGATGCAAATACAGGTAGCATATTGACCAGATTAGATACTGCCCCTACCCAGGCATGGTATAGATGGGACGAGGAATGATGCTGGGATCTCCCAAAGTATCATAAGTCAAAACAGGTGGTGGATGTCTAACCCTTCCTCCTCTATGCACTTCCCTATGAGGTAATCCCTGATTTTCAGGTACTGAATGAGGGCTTTGTGTCATGGGAAGAGATGGCACTGATTGTGGAGTAGAACTAGATCCTTGGTTAGGCGTACTCACTGACTCAGGCACAAACTCTGGAGATCTAGGGTTCAGTGACTCTCTTGGAAGAGGAGAAGCTGTTGGGCTCTGAATCTCAGGAACTACAGTCCAGTCACTCTCATTAGAGTCAGGAGGGTCAGTTGTAATGTTAGCCTGAGGTTGTGGGGAGTCCCTTCCCACAGTATCTTCTGAGTCATCATCATCAGTGACTTGAGGAATAGGGAGCAAATGGTTTCGATGCCAAGCTTTTACTCTACCTTCTGGTCCCTTTATTTTGTACACAGGAATTCCAGGTAATTTGCCCACCACTGTAAAAATCTCATTCCTCCATCGGTCAGCTAATTTATGCTTCCCAGAAGGGCCCAAGTTTCTAAGCAATACCAGGTCACCAGGTTTCAATTCTCTGTATCTCACACGACGATCAAACCTCCTTTTGTTCCCTTCATTTATCTTGGCAGCATTTTCTTCAGCCAAACGATAAGCTGACTTAAGGGTATCTTTCAGACGAGCTACATACTGATAGTGACTTTGATGATCGACACCATCAGTGGAGACCCATAACAAGAGGTCTATTGGCAGTCTAGGCGCCCTTCCAAACATTAAGAAATAAGGGGAGAATCCTGTAGTCTCATGTCTTGTGCTATTGTAAGCATGAACCATGGCTTCAACTTTACGACTCCGAGTACGTTTATCATCAACCTGTAGAGTACCTAACATATCAAGCAAAGTTCTGTTAAATCTCTCAGGGAGAGCATCACCTTCAGGGTGATAAGGGGTAGTCCGGCTTTTATGGATGTTGAGCAGTTGAAGTAATTCCTTAACTAGTCTGCTCTCAAAGTCTCTTCCCTGATCCGAATGCAATCTGTGGGGTAAGCCATAGTGGATGAAATACTTCTCCCAAAGCACTCTGGCGACTGTCACTGCCTTTTGATCCTTGGTAGGAAAAGCTTGTGCATACCGGGTGTAGTGATCAGTCACTACCAACACGTTCCCAATTCCTCTTGAATCATTGTCAATGCATAGAAAATCGATACAAACCAAATCCATGGGTCCTGAACTCTGTAAATGTCCCATTGGGGCAGCTCGAACTGGGAGGGTTTTTCGTCTCAGACAACGGAGGCACCTTCTACAAAGGCTAGTCACAGTTTCTCTCATTCTCATTCTCATTTCTCTCACAGTTTCTCTCATTCTGAGCCAATAAAAGCGGTCCTGAATCAAGCCATAGGTCTTCTCAGGCCCCAAATGACCATGAAGATCATGTAGACTTCTGAAAACCATCTTTCGAAAACAATAAGGGAGAACCAGTTGACGTCTCCCTGGGTGGTCATGATACAGAGTCACACAATAGAGTAGGCCCTTTTCAATCCTGAATTTATCCCAGTCTCTCAGAAATGAGCTACATTCAGCAGGCAAGGTTTTCTTCAATATCTCTGGATCATTAACACTAACTGCTCTATATAAAGGTCCAATCAAAGGGTCAGCCTTTTGACTCTTAATCATCCGCTGAGGAGATATAGAACAGTTCTCAAATGAGCCTAGGGCTGCTGGGTAAGCAAACATGTCTGGTACAGCATCAGGTCCACTTCCTATGGAGTCTATGAGCCGCATCTCTGAGAAAGCCATGTTATCGTCCACTACTGCAGCCATAGAACATAGTGCTCCAACACCGGGACCAGGGACTTCCTCCCATTCATTGTCTTCAGAGACAGGCGTTAACCCAGGGCGTCTGGATAACGCATCTGCACCAATGTTTTTTGGACCAGGTTTGTATTTCAAGGTGAATTGATAATTTGATAGAGCAGCCAACCAGCGATGTCCAGTGGCATCTAGTTTTGCTGTGGTTAAGACATATGTCAAAGGATTGTTATCCGTTCTTACTTCGAAAGCTGCTCCATAAAGATAATCATGTAACTTATCGACAATAGCCCATTTGAGAGCTAAGAATTCCAACTTGTGAACTGGGTAATTGCGCTCGCTAACTGTGAGGCTTCGGCTGATGAAGGCGACGGGTCGCAACCCAGCTGGATACTCCTGGTGTAGCACTCCACCCAGTCCTTCAAAGCTAGCATCTACATGGAGAACATACGGCTTTCGAGCATTAGCATAGGCCAGAACGGGTGCCTCTGTTAACTTCTTCTTTAACTGAATGAAGGCATCCTCACAGGCTGAAGTCCACTTATCGCCAAAAGGATTTTTGGTGGATTTCTTCTGTTTTTCTTGACCGCTCGAATCAGTCTTCAACAAGTCATGTAGGGACTTGGCCACTTTGGAATATCCTTCTACAAATCTGCGGTAATAACCACAGAATCCAAGGAATGAACGTAACTCTGTGATATTCTGAGGTCGTGGCCAATTCACAACTGCTTCAACTTTGGCAGGATCTGTGGCCACTCCTTCAGCAGAAACAATGTGGCCTACATAGGTAACAGATGAACGGCAGAACTTACACTTGTCTGAAGACAACTTCAGCCCTTCCTCCTTTAGACGATGCAACACTCGCATGAGACGTTCTTCATGTTCCTCCAATGAAGCTCCAAATACAATAATGTCATCGAGGTACACAAGACACTCTCGTGGCACTAAATCACCCAAAACGCGTTCCATTAATCTTTGAAATGTTGCTGGTGCACCCCTTATGCCTTATGGCATGCGGGTAAACTGATAGAAGCCCAAAGGACATATGAAGGCTGTTTTCTCTTGGTCTTCAGGAGCCATTGGAACCTGATAGTACCCTGACCGCAAATCAAGAACTGTGAACCACTGATTTATTCAGAGCTTCCAAAGCCTCTTCTATCCTGGGTAGTGTATACTGATCAGGTATTGTCCTTCGATTCAGGGTTCGATAGTCCACACATAGGCGAATAGATCCACACTTCTTTCTTACCACAACAATAGGTGAAGCATAGGGACTTTTACTATCCGCAATGATCCCCTGATCTTTCATCTGATGTAAGGTCTGTCTGAGCTCATCAACATCCTTTGGAGCTATCCTTCTGGGCCTTTCCCGGAAGGGAGTGGCATCTGTTAGCCTGAAAGTGTGTTGAGCACTTTTGGCACAGCCTACATCCATTTCATCCATAGAAAATACTTCTGGTAATTCTGATAACTGCTGTGTCAATCTGTGAACCCAAAGCTCTGATAAGTTTGGATCAGTCAGATCAAATTCAACAGTAGGAGCGGTACCTTCAACTTGCACTTTGCACACTTCAGCATAGGGGTTAACACCAAACACAGGATAGCAATGGGCTACCTTTTGGTAAGGATCAATTACAATGGGGTAAGGTGAACAGTTTCTCACAGTCACAACCGTAGATAGGTCCACTCTGGCTCTCCAGTCTTTCCTTTCAGGAATCACCTTCCACCCCTCTTTGTTGATCATCTCTTCAGGTGTTTCCATAAGGACGTAACTGCCATCTCCAAGTAGCTCAGGAGCAATGCTGGAAGCAACCCTTAGTATTCTCTCTCCCCCTGGAGGAATTTCCACTGCATGCCTACCGATGTGATACACCACTCCGTGTTGATAGCCAACAGAGAGGACATTACAAAGCTCTTTAAGATCAGAAGACAGTTCAATTTGATCAAAAGAAGCAGTTCGACCTCCTTCAAGAAACGTCTGAAAAGCACAGTGTACTGCTTTACAATTAGTACCTAATATCACAGGAGCGGCATTGGAGTCCCCAGTGTCGGGACACACAAGTGCAGTGATCTCCATGGGAGGAACACCTTTGTCCTCTAAACCAGGTACAGTAACAATTATGCGCAGGCTTCCATCAACAGGGTATGACTTAGAGTTCAACCCCCACAACTTCATCTGTCCAGTAGATTGAAGTGGTGTGTTGCTCAAATGCTTCTGATAGAAGGAACGATAGATAAGGGTAACTTGAGACCCAGTGTCAGACAAAGCTGAAGTTTTAAGTCCGTTGACAGTAACGTTAACAATGGACTTGGAGCCTATGATAGGCTGTTTTGATCCTGACTTTGAATATTTCAGTCGTCCTTTGTGCTTTTGTACAGGGAATGACACACTTTGCACCGTTCCCTCATAATCGTCATGACATTGTCTAGCTGAATGGCCCGTCTGACCACACCTGAAGCACTTTCTAGAGTCTCTCCCTCTGTGTAATGCAACGGGCTTGTTAATGGAAGACTTGGACCAAGTGAATTCAGGTTGATCATTTTGAACAGGACGAGAAGGCAGGTCCTCTTTAAAAGGTTGTTTCACTTTCTTAGGGGTGCTAAACTGAATGTCAGCTTCCAATTTCTAACTTCATTAGTCCATGAAGAGGAAGAATATCATCAGATAACTTCACTTTGAGGAGCTGTGCGAGAGGATGATGAGGTAACAATCCCTGTACTACTTGACTAGTTCTCATTGAATTCACTGCATCAGGCTGTATAGCAGTGTGATACACCAGACGTGACAACAGTAACTGCAATCGATTAATGAAAGTGGAAACACTCTCTCCTTCTTTCTGACGGGTAATACGATAGTCAGCAACCATCTGTTCAAGGTCATAGTATGGTTCAAAATGGTCAGACAGTACTTGTATATAGTCTGTTGCACTTACCCCCTCATGGGTATCTCGATACAAGCGGATTAGTTCTGCCGCTGGAGATTGCAGACTTTCCATAACACGCTGACGCTTGCCTTCCTCTGAGCAGGACCATTCTTTCAAGCATTGAAGGGTGTGCTCTTTCCAAACTTCAAAAGCTTCTTCTCCTTGTGGTACAGGAACATTACCAGAGAACACTTTTAGCTTTCTATAATGTGCCGCCTGTAACCCTTGTGCTAGCATCTCAGTCAGTTGATTTAAAGTGCCAACAGCATTCTCACTAGATTGTGAAATATTGACATCTTCCTGATAAGAATAGTTAACTGGCATTTGTTCTTCTTTTACTCTGACATTTTGTGGGACAGAGGGAAGGTACCTCCTTCTAGGAGTAGGTTGAGGGCGCCACTTTTCTTCGTGTTGCTCCTCCATGACTGACTATTAAACCCACTTCGCTCTGAGCAGTGCCTCCAAATGTAGCCCTGTTTTGGGGGGGGTTATGTGAAATGGCCCACACCAAACAAGCTATGGCGCTAACCTGTATATGAGTAGGCAATCCTGAGCCTTCGCTATATGGAAGAGGGGGTTGTGATAATACAAATGGCAGTGCCTCCACCTAGAATAGGGATCCTGCAATTGAGGAAACTCACCCCTTTCTAGGAATGTAACATGTAGACAACTTACAGTAACTATACATAGCAGTATTAATGCCCCCAGCTTATATTTCTAACATGAAAACATGTCACCCACCTGTATGAGATTAATGCAAAGTTTATATAAAGCAGCCACATAAAACAGGATGCATAAGAATAACATTCAGGAATTACAATTTACCATAAATTGGGAGGTTGCAATTATACCCGGGTATATGTGCATGTAGTATACAGAATACCTCCAACCATGGGTTATAGCTAGAGATGAGCGAATTTCTCAAAAATTCGATTCGGCTGATTCGGCGAATTCCAGTGTGAAATTCGATTCGATGCGAATTTCTTCGCTACGAAGATGACATATAAAAAGGGTTTCTAGGCTTCAGAGAGCCTTTAAATTAGTGCAGAACACTGTACCTTTAATTTAAATGCCCTTGGAGATGAGGAAAGAGAAGGAGAAGGAGAAGGATGAGAAGAAGGAGAAGGAGAAGGATGAGAAGAAGGAGAAGGAGAAGGATGAGAAGAAGGAGAAGGATGAGGAGAAGGAGAAGGATGAGAAGAAGGAGAAGGATGAGAAGAAGGAGAAGGATGAGAAGAAGGAGAAGGATGAGAAGAAGGAGAAGGAGAAGGATGAGAAGAAGGAGAAGGATGAGAAGAAGGAGAAGGATGAGAAGAAGGAGAAGGAGAAGGAGAAGGATGAGAAGAAGGAAAAGGAGAAGGATGAGAAGATGGAGAAGGAGAAGGATGAGAAGAAGGAGAAGGAGAAGGATGAGAAGAAGGAGAAGGAGAAGGATGAGAAGAAGGAGAAGGAGAAGGATGAGGAGAAGGAGAAGGATGAGAAGAAGGAGAAGGATGAGAAGAAGGAGAAGGAGAAGGATGAGAAGAAGGAGAAGGATGAGAAGAAGGAGAAGGAGAAGGATGAGAAGATGGAGAAGGAGAAGGATGAGAAGAAGGAGAAGGAGAAGGATGAGAAGAAGGAGAAGGAGAAGGATGAGAAGAAGGAGAAGGATGAGGAGAAGGAGAAGGATGAGAAGAAGGAGAAGGATGAGAAGAAGGAGAAGGATGAGAAGAAGGAGAAGGATGAGAAGAAGGAGAAGGAGAAGGATGAGAAGAAGGAGAAGGATGAGAAGAAGGAGAAGGATGAGAAGAAGGAGAAGGAGAAGGAGAAGCAGAAGGAGAAGGATGAGAAGAAGGAAAAGGAGAAGGATGAGAAGATGGAGAAGGAGAAGGATGAGAAGAAGGAGAAGGAGAAGGATGAGAAGAAGGAGAAGGAGAAGGATGAGAAGATGGAGAAGGAGAAGGATGAGAAGAAGGAGAAGGAGAAGGATGAGAAGAAGGAGAAGGAGAAGGATGAGAAGAAGGAGAAGGAGAAGGATGAGAAGAAGGAGAAGGAGAAGGATGAGAATCGAATATTTCCTGAAATTCGACTCGAATTCCGGTTTGCCTGGTTCGATTCGCTCATCTCTAGTTATAGCTAGAGATGAGCGAATCGAAGTAGCCGAAGTGGAATTCGAGTCGAATATCGGAAAAATTTCGATTTCGAATCCGAAAAATAGCCTAATTCGGACGCGCGAATCGAAATTTTTCCGAAAATGGCGGCTGACATGTGCGGCGACGGAGCGGGGATGTCTGGGAAGGCGCGCAGACAAGGCGCGCTGACCCATAATGCATTCCTCAACGACATGTGATCGCATCAGCCAATCAGCAGCCAGCCAGCTAGCACTGTGTAATGGTCGAGCTATAAATAGCGGCCATTTTGGAATTCTTCATTTGCCTGCAGTCATTGAACAGAGGCAGACCGCTCTGTATTAGGGACAGGGACAGAGTTAGGGCCACAGAAACGATACTTGGGGACAGAGAAACGATACTTAGGGACAGAGAACTATTACTCAGGGACACAGATTTGTTAATGAGGGCCACAGAATCGTTACTTAGGGACAAAGAAATGCTAGTTAGGGACACAGAATTCATACTCGGGGACAGACAGAATTGTTACTGAGTGCCAGAGAATTGTTACTTAGGGCCACAGAAACGTTATTAGGGCCACAGAATTGTTACTCAGGGACAGACAGAATTGTTACTGAGTGCCAGAGAATTGTTACTTAGGGCCACAGAAACTTTAGTTAGGGCCACAGAATTGTTACTCAGGGACAGACACAGAATTGTTACTGAGGGCCACAGAACTGTTACTTAGGGCCACAGAATTGTTACTCGCACAGACACAGAATTGTTACTCGCACAGACACAGAATTGTTACTGACGGCCACAGAACTGTTACTTAGGGCCACAGAATTGTTACTCGCACAGACACAGAATTGTTACACAGGGACACAGAACTGTTACTGAGGGCCACAGAACCGTTACTTAGGGCCACAGAATTGTTACTCGCACAGACACAGAGATGTTACTCGCACAGACACAGAATTGTTACTCGCACAGACACAGAATTGTTACTGAGGGCCACAGAACTGTTACTTGGGGCCACAGAAACGTTAATCAGGGACACAGAATTGTTACTGAGGGCCACAGAACTGTTACTTAGGGCCACAGAATTGTTACTCGCACAGACACAGAATTGTTACTCGCACAGACACAGAATTGTTACTGAGGGCCACAGAACTGTTACTTAGGGCCACAGAATTGTTACTCGCACAGACACAGAATTGTTACACAGGGACACAGAACTGTTACTGAGGGCCACAGAACCGTTACTTAGGGCCACAGAATTGTTACTCGCACAGACACAGAATTGTTACTCGCACAGACACAGAATTGTTACTCGCACAGACACAGAATTGTTACTCAGGGACACAGAACTGTTACTGAGGGCCACAGAACTGTTACTTAGGGCCACAGAATTGTTACTCGCACAGACACAGAATTGTTACTCAGGGACACAGAACTGTTACTGAGGGCCACAGAACTGTTACTTAGGGCCACAGAATTGTTACTCGCACAGACACAGAATTGTTACTCGCACAGACACAGAATTGTTACTCAGGGACACAGAACTGTTACTGAGGGCCAAAGAACTGTTACTTAGGGCCACAGAATTGTTACTCGCACAGACACAGAATTGTTACTCGCACAGACACAGAATTGTTACTCAGGGACACAGAACTGTTACTGAGGGCCACAGAACTGTTACTTAGGGCCACAGAATTGTTACTCGCACAGACACAGAATTGTTACTCGCACAGACACAGAATTGTTACTGAGGGCCACAGAACTGTTACTTGGGGCCACAGAAACGTTAATCAGGGACACAGAATTGTTACTGAGGGCCACAGAACTGTTACTTAGGGCCACAGAATTGTTACTCGCACAGACACAGAATTGTTACTGAGGGCCACAGAACTGTTACTTAGGGCCACAGAATTGTTACTCGCACAGACACAGAATTGTTACTCAGGGACACAGAATTGTTACTCAGGGACACATAATCGTTTAATTAAAGAGTATGTCAGACAACACGCAGAGGAGTGGCAGAGGAGGCAATGTTTTAGGAGCGAGCAGACGTGGCAGCAGAGGAAGGGGTCGAGGCAGCACTATTCGCAGCCAGAGGCCAGTGCTCCCGGTGTCATCCAGCGGTCGTGTCTCCACCGACAACCCTGCCGTCATCGATTGGTTGGCTCGGTCGTCTTCCTCTTCCCAGGTCACCTCTGACACCTACAGCCAACGGTCGGTGGGTACGTCAGACACAACCGTTAGTTGGCATGGCCCGGGACCAAGCCCACTGAAATCACGTGTCCTCTACCTGCCCCTGTCCTTTGGTGTTCCCTCACCAAGCGAAGTATCGCATGCTCTGGGCTCAGCCCCACTGTACAGTGAGGAAGAGCTAACAGAGGGCGGTCAGGAACGGGGGGAGACATCCGCCTTTTCAGCAGCCAGGCGAAGAAGTAGTGGCGAGGAGAGTGGCCCGGTAGCCGGTCTAGAGACAGGTCTGTCTCCTGACCCAGACGCAGCCGAGGGGGCTAGTAGTGAGACGAGGACCCTACTTGATGATGAGGAGGTTGATCGCACTTGGCAGCCTCGTCGTCATCAGGCAATTTCTTCCGCATCATCAGGAGAAGAGGGTGGCAGCTTGGCAGTGAGCGAAACAGTCGGTGGGTTGCCCAGGAGACAGCAGCAGGGTCGCAGCAGTGTCAGTGGAGCCAAACGGCCACGGAGTAGAGCACCAGCTCCACTGCAGCCTACCACCACGGCCAGTAGTGGTGCCGGTGTGCACGGAGGAAGCAGCAGTCAGCCAGTGAGGAGTATCGGGGGCAAAGTTTCCTACTTGGCGGTGTGGCAATTTTTCGTCAAGCCGCCCGAGGAAGTAAACGTAGCCGTATGTCGACTATGTGGCCAGAAAGTCAAGCGTGGCCAGGGGGCCCATGTTGGGACTACAGCGTTGCGGCAGCATATGCAGCGTCGCCATTTGGTGGCCTGGGAAAACCGTGATAAAGATACGGCGGTTCTGCCCGCCCCAGCCCCCGCTCCATCACCCGCTCCGTTACTTGCTCCGTCACCCGACGTCAATCGCCCTCCATCAGCCAGTCAAGGCTCCAACACCTCTGCTGAGGGGAGTTGTCGCTCGTTGGCATCTTCCGCTCGTTCAGATGCTCCTTCTCCTGCTACTCCTCTTCACGGATTCCGTCAGCAGTCTTTCTTGGAATCCGTTTCCAAGAGACAACAGTTTGCGAGCACGCACCCGACGGTGCAAAAGCTGAACGTCCTCCTGTCCAAGTTGCTGGTGCTGCAGTCCCTCCCTTTTCAAGTGGTGGACTCAGCACCTTTCAGAGAAATGATGGCTTGTGCCGCGCCGCGGTGGAGAGTGCCAAGCCGTCATTTCTTCGCCAAAAAGGCAGTGCCAGCCCTGCATTCACATGTAGAAGACATGGTGGGCCAGTCTTTGAGCATGTCGGTCTCTGCCAAAGTGCACGGCAGCGCCGACGTGTGGAGCTGTAACTACGGTCAGGGACAGTACATGTCATTTACGGCCCACTGGGTGAACGTGGTGCCGTCACAGCCGCACCAGCAACTTGGACAGGTCACGCCGCTTTTGCCTCCACGTTTGCACGTCCTTGGTCCGGCAAAGATGTCCGCCTCTACCACCTCTTCTTCCGCCGTGTCCTCAGCCGCCACCCCCGTGCCAAGTCCCATTACCCGACCGGCATATCACATGTGCAGGGCGCAACGGTGTCACGCTGTTCTGCACCTGGTATGCCTTGGCGAACGTAGTCACACAGGGGAGGAACTTCTGAGTGTAATGAACAGAGAAATCGACAGATGGCTGTCTCCGCGCAAACTGAAAATCGGAACCATGTTGACCGACAACGGAAAGAACATGGTGTCTGCTCTGCGTCAAGGAAGGTTGTGCCATGCGCCATGCATGGCTCACGTGTTCAATCTGGTTGTCAAGCGGTTCCTAAAATCCACCATCCCACTGCAAGACATCCTTAAAATGTCACGTAAACTTTGCATGCATTTCAGCCATTCCTACACCGCAAAGCACACCCTCCTTGAGCTGCAGCGGCAGAACGGAATTGCACATCATCGCCTGATCTGCGACGTTGCAACAAGGTGGAATTCAACCCTACACATGTTAGACCGCCTTTACGAGCAGCGAAAGGCCATCACCGATTTCCTGATGTTACAAGCGGATAAAGGTACTCCCCTGTGTAACTTCGATGTCAGCCATTGGCAGCTCATGCGTGACACCTGCCGCTTGCTCAGGCCCTTTGAGGAGGCCACGCTATTCGTGAGTCGGCAGGACTATGGGATGAACGACGTCATTCCTCTGTTGCACGTCCTGGAACAAATGCTGTTAACAATGGCTGGTCAGGGTGCGGTAGACGTGGCGCACAGATCTCAACGCCACATGACCCCTGTGGGGGCAGGACAGGAAGAAGAGGAGGAGGTAGAGGAGGACATTTGTGCTCAGGAATTATTGAGTGAAATGGGTGGTTTTTCCACTCAGCGGACAGGAGTGGAGGAGCAGGAGCATCTGGTAGAGGAGGAGGAGGAGGAGACAGAGGACCCAGACGCACCGTGGCAGTATGCTGTGGAGATGGAGGCAGGGAGTCCCTCGCATTCCTTGGCACAAATGGCCCATAGCATGCTCGGTTGCTTGCGTAGCGACAGCCGAATAATAACCATCAGACAGAGGGATGACTTTTGGCTGTCCACCTTGTTGGACCCTCGCTACCGTTCAAAAATGGTGGCCTTTTTCACACCTGCTGAGAGGGAGGCCAAAATAACGTACTATAAAAACCACCTATGTAGTCAGTTGGTCTCTGCCTTTGTGCGCCAACGTCCATCCTCAGACACTGTGGGCCCTGTGCGCTCGCGTTCCGCTGCCATGGCAGCAGGGGAGGGGTGGGGTGGTAGGAGCAGTGGCAGCTCCACCAGCAGCGGCTGCCTCAGTCTGCAGTCGATGATGAGTAGCTTTCTTCACCAGCGCAGTGAGGAAACTACTAACCAGCCGCAGCAGCAGCAGCAGCAGCATCAGGTGGACCTGGAGCAGGACCTCAAACAACAGGCTTGGGCCTACTTGGACAGCACCCTGCCAACCGAGGTAGACAATGCCCTTGACTACTGGTCAACAAAACTTGACCTTTGGCCCCAACTAGCTGAATTTGCCCTTGAAAGGCTGTCATGCCCGGCCAGTAGCGTGGCATCGGAGCGCGTGTTTAGTGCGGCAGGAGGTATTGTAACTCCGCGGAGGACACGACTGTCCACCCAAAGTGTGGAGAGACTCACGTTTGTGAAAATGAATCAGGCGTGGATTAGTCTGGATTTCAAACCACCAGTTCCTGACACAACTGACTAAATCCGCCATGAATCATGCCTCAAACATGTGCCACTTTGAGGTCTCCTCACACACTGCTGGTGTGTTGAATTTTTTGACATAGGGTGCTGGCAGATTATGGGCCTCCCATTGCTGCTGCCAGGCCCCTAATCTGCCATAGGCCCCTATATACCGCCTCCTCATGCTGCTGCCAGGTCCAGAGTCTCTCATGGGTCCCTGTACGGCCTCCCATTGCTGCTGTCTCCATCGCCACACTCTGCCATGTGCCACTTTCAGGTCTCCTCACACACTGCTGGTGTGTAGAATTTTTTGACATAGGGTGCTGGCAGATTACGGGCCTCCCATTGCTGCTGCCAGGCCCCTAATCTGCCATAGGCCCCTATATACCGCCTCCTCATGCTGCTGCCAGGTCCAGAGTCTCTCATGGGTCCCTGTACGGCCTCCCATTGCTGCTGTCTCCATCGCCACACTCTGCCATGTGCCACTTTCAGGTCTCCTCACACTGCTGGTGTGTAGAATTTTTTGACATAGGGTACTGGCAGATTACGGGCCTCCCATAGCTGCTGCCAGGCCCCTAATCTGCCATAGGCCCCTATATACCGCCTCCTCATGCTGCTGCCAGGTCCAGAGTCTCTCATGGGTCCCTGTACGGCCTCCCATTGCTGCTGTCTCCATCGCCACACTCTGCCATGTGCCACTTTCAGGTCTCCTCACACACTGCTGGTGTGTAGAATTTTTTGACATAGGGTGCTGGCAGATTACGGGCCTCCCATAGCTGCTGCCAGGCCCCTAATCTGCCATAGGCCCCTATATACCGCCTCCTCATGCTGCTGCCAGGTCCAGAGTCTCTCATGGGTCCCTGTACGGCCTCCCATTGCTGCTGTCTCCATCGCCACACTCTGCCATGTGCCACTTTCAGGTCTCCTCACACACTGCTGGTGTGTAGAATTTTTTGACATAGGGTGCTGGCAGATTACGGGCCTCCTATAGCTGCTGCCAGGCCCCTAATCTGCCATAGGCCCCTATATACCGCCTCCTCATGCTGCTGCCAGGTCCAGAGTCTCTCATGGGTCCCTGTACGGCCTCCCATTGCTGCTGTCTCCATCGCCACACTCTGCCATGTGCCACTTTCAGGTCTCCTCACACACTGCTGGTGTGTAGAATTTTTTGACATAGGGTGCTGGCAGATTACGGGCCTCCTATAGCTGCTGCCAGGCCCCTAATCTGCCATAGGCCCCTATATACCGCCTCCTCATGCTGCTGCCAGGTCCAGAGTCTCTCATGGGTCCCTGTACGGCCTCCCATTGCTGCTGTCTCCATCGCCACACTCTGCCATGTGCCACTTTCAGGTCTCCTCACACACTGCTGGTGTGTAGAATTTTTTGACATAGGGTGCTGGCAGATTACGGGCCTCCCATAGCTGCTGCCAGGCCCCTAATCTGCCATAGGCCCCTATATACCGCCTCCTCATGCTGCTGCCAGGTCCAGAGTCTCTCATGGGTCCCTGTACGGCCTCCCATTGCTGCTGTCTCCATCGCCACACTCTGCCATGTGCCACTTTCAGGTCTCCTCACACACTGCTGGTGTGTAGAATTTTTTGACATAGGGTGCTGGCAGATTACGGGCCTCCCATAGCTGCTGCCAGGCCCCTAATCTGCCATAGGCCCCTATATACCGCCTCCTCATGCTGCTGCCAGGTCCAGAGTCTCTCATGGGTCCCTGTACGGCCTCCCATTGCTGCTGTCTCCATCGCCACACTCTGCCATGTGCCACTTTCAGGTCTCCTCACACACTGCTGGTTTGTTGAATTTTTTGACATAGGGTGCTGGCAGATTACGGGCCTCCCATTGCTGCTGCTAGGCCCCTAATCTGCCATAGGCCCCTATATACCGCCTCCTCATGCTGCTGCAAGGTCCAGAGTCTGTCATGGGTCCCTGTACGGCCTCCCATTGCTGCTGTCTCCATCGCCACACTCTGCCATGTGCCACTTTTAGGTCTCCTCACACACTGCTGGTGTGTAGAATTTTTTGACATAGGGTGCTGGCAGATTACGGGCCTCCCATAGCTGCTGCCAGGCCCCTAATCTGCCATAGGCCCCTATATACCGCCTCCTCATGCTGATGCCAGGTCCAGAGTCTCTCATGGGTCCCTGTACGGCCTCCCATTGCTGCTGTCTCCATCGCCACACTCTGCCATGTGCCACTTTCAGGTCTCCTCACACACTGCTGGTGTGTAGAATTTTTTGACATAGGGTGCTGGCAGATTACGGGCCTCCCATAGCTGCTGCCAGGCCCCTAATCTGCCATAGGCCCCTATATACCGCCTCCTCATGCTGCTGCCAGGTCCAGAGTCTCTCATGGGTCCCTGTACGGCCTCCCATTGCTGCTGTCTCCATCGCCACACTCTGCTATGTGCCACTTTCAGGTCTCCTCACACACTGCTGGTGTGTAGAATTTTTTGACATAGGGTGCTGGCAGATTACGGGCCTCCCATAGCTGCTGCCAGGCCCCTAATCTGCCATAGGCCCCTATATACCGCCTCCTCATGCTGCTGCCAGGTCCAGAGTCTCTCATGGGTCCCTGTACGGCCTCCCATTGCTGCTGTCTCCATCGCCACACTCTGCCATGTGCCACTTTCAGGTCTCCTCACACACTGCTGGTGTGTTGAATTTTTTGACATAGGGTGCTGGCAGATTACGGGCCTCCCATTGCTGCTGCCAGGCCCCTAATCTGCCATAGGCCCCTATATACCGCCTCCTCATGCTGCTGCCAGGTCCAGAGTCTCTCATGGGTCCCTGTACGGCCTCCCATTGCTGCTGTCTCCATCGCCACACTCTGCCATGTGCCACTTTCAGGTCTCCTCACACACTGCTGGTGTGTAGAATTTTTTGACATAGGGTGCTGGCAGATTACGGGCCTCCTATAGCTGCTGACAGGCCCCTAATCTGCCATAGGCCCCTATATACCGCCTCCTCATGCTGCTGCCAGGTCCAGAGTCTGTCATGGGTCCCTGTACGGCCTCCCATTGCTGCTGTCTCCATCGCCACACTCTGCCATGTGCCACTTTCAGGTCTCCTCACACACTGCTGGTGTGTAGAATTTTTTGACATAGGGTGCTGGCAGATTACGGGCCTCCCATAGCTGCTGCCAGGCCCCTAATCTGCCATAGGCCCCTATATACCGCCTCCTCATGCTGCTGCCAGGTCCAGAGTCTCTCATGGGTCCCTGTATGGCCTCCCATTGCTGCTGTCTCCATCGCCACACTCTGCCATGTGCCACTTTCAGGTCTCCTCACACACTGCTGGTGTGTTGAATTTTTTGACATAGGGTGCTGGCAGATTACGGGCCTCCCATTGCTGCTGCCAGGCCCTTAATCTGCCATAGGCCCCTATATACCGCCTCCTCATGCTGCTGCCAGGTCCAGAGTCTGTCATGGGTCCCTGTACGACCTCCCATTGCTGCTGTCTCCATCGCCACACTCTGCCATGTGCCACTTTCAGGTCTCCTCACACACTGCTGGTGTGTAGAATTTTTTGACATAGGGTGCTGGCAGATTACGGGCCTCCCATAGCTGCTGCCAGGCCCCTAATCTGCCATAGGCCCCTATATACCGCCTCCTCATGCTGCTGCCAGGTCCAGAGTCTCTCATGGGTCCCTGTACGGCCTCCCATTGCTGCTGTCTCCATCGCCACACTCTGCCATGTGCCACTTTCAGGTCTCCTCACACACTGCTGGTGTGTAGAATTTTTTGACATAGGGTGCTGGCAGATTACGGGCCTCCTATAGCTGCTGCCAGGCCCCTAATCTGCCATAGGCCCCTATATACCGCCTCCTCATGCTGCTGCCAGGTCCAGAGTCTGTCATGGGTCCCTGTACGGCCTCCCATTGCTGCTGTCTCCATCGCCACACTCTGCCATGTGCCACTTTCAGGTCTCCTCACACTGCTGGTGTGTAGAATTTTTTGACATAGGGTGCTGGCAGATTACGGGCCTCCCATAGCTGCTGCCAGGCCCCTAATCTGCCATAGGCCCCTATATACCGCCTCCTCATGCTGCTGCCAGGTCCAGAGTCTCTCATGGGTCCCTGTACGGCCTCCCATTGCTGCTGTCTCCATTGCCACACTCTGCCATGTGCCACTTTCAGGTCTCCTCACACACAGCTGGTGTGTAGAATTTTTTGACAAAGGGTGCTGGCAGATTACGGGCCTCCCATAGCTGCTGCCAGGTCCCTAATCTGCCATGGGCCCCTATATACCGCCTCCTCATGCTGCTGCCAGGTCCACAGTGTCTCATGCCATGTGCCACTTTCAGGTCTCCTCACACTGCTGGTGTGTTGAATTTTTTGACATAGGGTGCTGGCAGATTATGGGCCTCCTATAGCTGCTGCCAGGCCCCTAATCTGCCATAGGCCCCTATATACCGCCTCCTCATGCTGCTGCCAGGTCCAGAGTCTCTCATGGGTCCCTGTACGGCCTCCCATTGCTGCTATCTCCATCGCCACACTCTGCCATGTGCCACTTTCAGGTCTCCTCACACACTGCTGGTGTGTAGAATTTTTTGACATAGGGTGCTGGCAGATTACGGGCCTCCCATAGCTGCTGCCAGGCCCCTAATCTGCCATAGGCCCCTATATACCGCCTCCTCATGCTGCTGCCAGGTCCAGAGTCTCTCATGGGTCCCTGTACGGCCTCCCATTGCTGCTGTCTCCATTGCCACACTCTGCCATGTGCCACTTTCAGGTCTCCTCACACACTGCTGGTGTGTAGAATTTTTTGACATAGGGTGCTGGCAGATTACGGGCCTCCTATAGCTGCTGCCAGGCCCCTAATCTGCCATAGGCCCCTATATACCGCCTCCTCATGCTGCTGCCAGGTCCAGAGTCTGTCATGGGTCCCTGTACGGCCTCCCATTGCTGCTGTCTCCATCGCCACACTCTGCCATGTGCCACTTTCAGGTCTCCTCACACTGCTGGTGTGTTGAATTTTTTGACATAGGGTGCTGGCAGATTACGGGCCTCCTATAGCTGCTGCCAGGCCCCTAATCTGCCATGGGCCCCTATATACCGCCTCCTCATGCTGCTGCCAGGTCCACAGTGTCTCATGCCATGTGCCACTTTCAGGTCTCCTCACACTGCTGGTGTGTTGAATTTTTTGACATAGGGTGCTGGCAGATTATGGGCCTCCTATAGCTGCTGCCAGGCCCCTAATCTGCCATAGGCCCCTATATACCGCCTCCTCATGCTGCTGCCAGGTCCAGAGTCTCTCATGGGTCCCTGTACGGCCTCCCATTGCTGCTGTCTCCATCGCCACACTCTGCCATGTGCCACTTTCAGGTCTCCTCACACTGCTGGTGTGTAGAATTTTTTGACATAGGGTGCTGGCAGATTACGGGCCTCCTATAGCTGCTGCCAGGCCCCTAATCTGCCATAGGCCCCTATATACCGCCTCCTCATGCTGCTGCCAGGTCCAGAGTCTGTCATGGGTCCCTGTACGGCCTCCCATTGCTGCTGTCTCCATCGCCACACTCTGCCATGTGCCACTTTCAGGTCTCCTCACACTGCTGGTGTGTAGAATTTTTTGACATAGGGTGCTGGCAGATTACGGGCCTCCCATAGCTGCTGCCAGGCCCCTAATCTGCCATAGGCCCCTATATACCGCCTCCTCATGCTGCTGCCAGGTCCAGAGTCTCTCATGGGTCCCTGTACGGCCTCCCATTGCTGCTGTCTCCATCGCCACACTCTGCCATGTGCCACTTTCAGGTCTCCTCACACTGCTGGTGTGTAGAATTTTTTGACATAGGGTGCTGGCAGATTACGGGCCTCCCATAGCTGCTGCCAGGCCCCTAATCTGCCATAGGCCCCTATATACCGCCTCCTCATGCTGCTGCCAGGTCCAGAGTCTGTCATGGGTCCCTGTACGGCCTCCCATTGCTGCTGTCTCCATCGCCACACTCTGCCATGTGCCACTTTCAGGTCTCCTCACACTGCTGGTGTGTAGAATTTTTTGACATAGGGTGCTGGCAGATTACGGGCCTCCTATAGCTGCTGCCAGGCCCCTAATCTGCCATAGGCCCCTATATACCGCCTCCTCATGCTGCTGCCAGGTCCAGAGTCTCTCATGGGTCCCTGTACGGCCTCCCATTGCTGCTGTCTCCATCGCCACACTCTGCCATGTGCCACTTTCAGGTCTCCTCACACTGCTGGTGTGTAGAATTTTTTGACATAGGGTGCTGGCAGATTACGGGCCTCCTATAGCTGCTGCCAGGCCCCTAATCTGCCATAGGCCCCTATATACCGCCTCCTCATGCTGCTGCCAGGTCCAGAGTCTCTCATGGGTCCCTGTACGGCCTCCCATTGCTGCTGTCTCCATCGCCACACTCTGCCATGTGCCACTTTCAGGTCTCCTCACACTGCTGGTGTGTAGAATTTTTTGACATAGGGTGCTGGCAGATTACGGGCCTCCCATTGCTGCTGCCAGGCCCCTAATCTGCCATGGGCCCCTATACCGCCTCCTCATGCTGCTGCCAAGTCCAGAGTGTGTCATGGGTCCCTGTACGGCCTCCCATTGCTGCTGTCTCCATAGCCACACTCTGCCATGTGCCACTTTCAGGTCTCCTCACACTGCTGGTGTGTTGAATTTTTTGACATAGGGTGCTGGCAGATTACGGGCCTCCCATTGCTGCTGCCAGGCACGTAATCTGCCATGGGCCCCCGTACCGACTCCTCATGCTGTGACGTTGCAACAAGGTGGAATTCAACCCTACATATGTTAGACCGCCTTTACGAACAGCGAAAGGCCATCACCGATTTCCTGATGTTAAAAGCGGATAAAGGTACTCCCTGTGTAACTTAGATGTCAGCCATTGGCAGCTCATGCGTGACACCTGCGCTTGCTCAGGCCCTTTGAGGAGGCCACGCTATTCGTGAGTCGCCAGGACTATGGGATGAACGACGTCATTCCTCTGTTGCACGTCCTGGAACAAATGCTGTTAACAATGGCTGGTCAGGGTGCGGTAGACGTGGCGCACAGATCTCAACGCCACATGACCCCTGTGGGGGCAGGACAGGAAGAAGAGGAGGAGGTAGAGGAGGACATTGGTGCTCAGGAATTATTGAGTGAAATGGGTGGTTTTTCCACTCAGCGGACAGGAGTGGAGGAGCAGGAGCATCTGGTAGAGGAGGAGGAGGAGGAGACAGAGGACCCAGACGCACCGTGGCAGTATGCTGTGGAGATGGAGGCAGGGAGTCCCTCGCATTCCTTGGCACAAATGGCCCATAGCATGCTCGGTTGCTTGCGTAGCGACAGCCGAATAATAACCATCAGACAGAGGGATGACTTTTGGCTGTCCACCTTGTTGGACCCTCGCTACCGTTCAAAAATGGTGGCCTTTTTCACACCTGCTGAGAGGGAGGCCAAAATAACGTACTATAAAAACCACCTATGTAGTCAGCTGGTCTCTGCCTGTCTGCGCCAACGTCCATCCTCAGACACTGTGGGCCCTGTGCGCTCGCGTTCCGCTGCCATGGCAGCAGGGGAGGGGTGGGGTGGTAGGAGCAGTGGCAGCTCCACCAGCAGCGGCTGCCTCAGTCTGCAGTCGATGATGAGTAGCTTTCTTCACCAGCGCAGTGAGGAAACTACTAACCAGCCGCAGCAGCAGCAGCAGCAGCAGCAGCATCAGGTGGACCTGGAGCAGGACCTCAAACAACAGGCTTAGGCCTACTTGGACAGCACCCTGCCAACCGAGGTAGACAATCCCCTTGACTACTGGGCAACGAAACTTGACCTTTGGCCCCAACTAGCTGAATTTGCCCTTGAAAGGCTGTCATGCCCGGCCAGTAGCGTGGCATCGGAGCGCGTGTTTAGTGCGGCAGGAGGTATTGCAACTCCGCGGAGGACACGACTGTCCACCCAAAGTGTGGAGAGACTGACGTTTGTGAAAATGAATCAGGCGTGGATTAGTCTGGATTTCAAACCACCAGTTCCTGACACAACTGACTAAATCCGCCATGAATCATGCCCCAAACATGTGCCACTTTCAGGTCTCCTCACACTGCTGGTGTGTTCCATTTTTTGTCATAGGGTGCTGGCAGATTACGGGCCTCCCATAGCTGCTGCCAGTCCCCTAATCTGCCATGGGCCCCTATACCGCCTCCTCATGCTGCTGCCAAGTCCAGAGTCTCTCATGGGTCCCTGTACGGCCTCCCATTGCTGCTGTCTCCATCGCCACACTCTGCCATGTGCCACTTTCAGGTCTCCTCACACTGCTGGTGTATTCCATTTTTTGTCATAGGGTGCTGGCAGATTACGGGCCTCCCATAGCTGCTGCCAGGCCCCTAATCTGCCATGGGCCCCTATACCGCCTCCTCATGCTGCTGCCAGGTCCAGAGTCTGTCATGGGTCCCTGTACGGCCTCCCATTGCTGCTGTCTCCATCGCCACACTCTGCCATGTGCCACTTTCAGGTCTCCTCACACTGCTGGTGGGTTCCATTTTTTGTCATAGGGTGCTGGCAGATTACGGGCCTCCCATAGCTGCTGCCAGGCCCCTAATCTGCCATGGTCCCCCGTACCGACTCCTCATGCTGCTGCCAGGCCCGTAATCTGTCATGGGCCCCTGTTGTCGCTTGTTGGCATATTCCGCTCGTTCAGATGCTCCTTCTCCTGCTACTCCTCTTCACGGATTCCGTCAGCAGTCTTTCTTGGAATCCGTTTCCAAGAGACAACAGTTTGCGAGCACGCACCAGACGGTGCAGAAACTGAACGTCCTCCTGTCCAAGTTGCTGCTGCCAGGCTCGTAATCTGTCATGCGCCCCTGTACTGCCTCCTCATGCTGCTGCCAGGTCCAGAGTGTGTCATGGGCCCCCGTACCGACTCCAAATGCTGCTGCCAGGCCCGTAATCTGTCATGGGCCCCTGTACCGCCTCCCCATGCTGCTGCCAGGTCCAGATTGTGTCATGGGTCCCTGTACGGCCTCCCATTGCTGCTGCCAGGCCTGTAATCTGCCATGGGCCCCCGTACCGAATCCTCATGCTGCTGCCAGGCCCGTAATCTGCCATGGGCCCCTGTACCGCCTCCTCATGCTGCTGCCAGGTCCAGAGTGTGTCATGGGTCCCTGTACGGCCTCCCATTGCTGCTGTCTCTATCGCCACACTCTGCCATGTGCCACTTTCAGGTCTCCTCACACTGCTGGTGGTTTCCATTTTTGTCATAGGGTGCTGTATGGCCTCCCATTGCTGCTGCCTCCACCGCCACACTGTGGCTCCACACTCTGGTTTTGGCCCCGTGACTGGCCAAATGAGTGAAGTGTGTGGTGATTCTAAGATCGACGGCACTCATCTGCATGTCATACTGCCTGACAGTATTATTTCTCTTCCCCAGCAGACTCCAAGGGCATTTAAATTAAAGGTACAGTGTTCAGCACTAATATTAAGTCTCTCTGAAGCCTAGAAACACCCTTTTTTAAGTTAAATTCACAGCGAATATATTCGACTCGAATCGAAATTTTTCCACGAATTCGCCGAATCAGTCGAATCGAATTTTTGAATACTTCGCTCATCTCTAGTCAGGAGTATGTGATTTACACCCCAGAGTACAGAGTGTACTGGTCAGGAGTATGTGATTTACATCGAGGAGTGTAGTGGTCAGGAGTATATGATATACAGTCCCTATTGTTGTGGGCTTTTGAATCACGTCTCAAGAATATGACTTTTATCAAGACATAGTATTATATGGCAAACAGCTCAGCATAACCGGATGTTAAGAGTTAATTTTGTCTTGGTTGAACTACCAAGAATTCTAGTTAAAGAACTGGAGAGAATGGGTGAAGGGATTGTTTTTCTTTCCTCCTAGAGACAATACTATTTTAAAGTTCTACAGGTGATCAAACACCATTATTCAGACTTCAATAAGCAGGTAAACATATACAAGGTCTGGACAGGACAATAGAGGAACCAAACTGATTGTCTGAGAGCTTACCCAAACCTTGTAGAGTGTGATGAACCAACAGACCTCTGAAACTATTACCATATACTATTGTTCACCAAGGGTGAAAGCATTAACAATTGTTTACCATGAGCCCAATACAAGGGCCATGCAAATAGAGAGTTTTTTCCCTACACAGAGAAAAATGTTGATTCTGAAACAAAGGGGTGAAATTCAGGACATTTAAGTCTAAAAGTTCACTGTATATCATTACAAAAATGTATTACAAAAACAGATTATAAATAAGATGTCATAGACTTTAAACACCACTAAATACTCAGCAATGGGAACTATATATCACTAACTTGAGTATTGAGATGATGGGAAGTAAGATGTATTATAAACTAGCATTAGTTACATGTCTTATCAGGAAACAAACAGGATGGTACTTCAAGGAGGAATAACCGAATATACACCTATATTCCATGGTCCCTATTTAGAATAATATAGGTATCACTGCTATATCTGGATAGAGCCGTATATTTTATTCCTGAAATTACCTGAAGATTCCACCCAAGGTATGAGTCATCTCAAATACTCACATTGTTCTGTGATACATGACCGCCACCTGGCGGGCAGGTGAGAAATAGCTTATGTACACACATTTCTCAACTAGCCAATCAGGAAGCCTGGTGGGAAGGTATCTTAGAACAATGGACTAGTGGATATAAAAGCCCATGTGCTTTAAGAAAAAGAAAAGGACCCTCATAAAGACCTCATGGAAAGACCTGACATCTGAAGAAGATCTCTGCTGAAATAACTACTCTTCCATCTTTTCAAACTTCCTAAAACTTTAAACCTCTAAACTTATAACTTCCTACATTCTCCCCTATTGAATCTATCACTTGCCTATATATCAGTCTAAAGGCGTTCCACTGCCAGCTAAATCCACGGGAGAGTTGCCTAGTCTGAATTCCGGGTGTGGTGAGATATTTATTTGATTTTTGTATTAATTACTTTCTCTGTTGTGTAGAATCATAAAATTACCTTAGTGTATTACAACAATATTGGGTAGTTAGATATCTGTAGTCAGATACTGTGTTACTGTTAAAAAAATTGTTTATTGCCATATTATAAATTTTTCCATATTTCATAATTTATTGAATATTAATAACCAGAGTATCACATATCAAGGGCTTACTTCTTGCAATCCTATGGCCACGGCGTGCGAGAATATAACCTTTGAGATATTCAAAATTATTAATTATTAATAAATTTAATAAATAATCATATCATTTAAAAATTGTAATTGATGAAATTAGTTAGAGACATTATTAGTGTGTCTTACATTGGTAGGATATATTTTTGATTGTGTGTACCAATATTCATTTATCACCAGTCTTTTGCGTTTTGTGTTCATATATATATAATTTTTGTACATAAATAAATTTTTATATTTATCTATTATAAGGCAAATTTTGTGTGTATGGTACGAAATCATATTGGCTAAAAGAATTCAAGGTATAATAATAAGTGGTGATCAAATTATCAAAGTGTCCAAATTATTGGTTTACTAAATATTTGCCGTATTTTAACGGCTGGAGGCACTGTAATATTTCATCTAAGGGAAAGGGACACGCCCTTTATAAATAATATATATCCTTACATAAACCACCACAACATAAATTTGGAGGCACTGCTGAGAGCCATAGAAATCGTACCATAACACAAAACGCACTGGTGATTGTATATTTGTACACTTGGTCAAACATATCTTTTATATCAAAATGGCATCCAGTAATCACGGATCCACCTCTTCCAAGCATAACGAGGAAAATATGGCGGCTCAAGGCATTGAGCAGGAAGTTATGAAGCCAGCTCGGAAAGCTGCCGGTGCTTGGCAGAAGTATGTTGAAAATGAAGTAATAAATTATCTCCGCAAGAAATTGAATTTGGGGGATAGCAATAATGAATTTGTGGATGAAGAGAAAGAGCAGGCTATTAGCACCTTTGAGGACCTGTTCAACCAAAAGGGCCAGGTTGTTGGGTTTTTAATAGCATTTGCTGGAGCAGAAAGTGATAGAAGCCGTGACAGACTTCTCCTAGAAGCTTGGCCCATGTTATGGTTCATGACCGCTGGAGCTGCCCAGCGGACCATGACTCTAAGGGAAGAGTTGTCAGAGGCCCGCCTCTTGTTAGAAAGCAAAAATCAGGACATTGAGTCTTTGAAAGGGAAGCTTGGTCATGCCGGTGTTCGTTTAGACGAATCCGAGAAACATTATGATAGATTGGTCGGAGACTTTCGAAGTGCTCAGGACCTGTATGAGAGAAACTTTCAGGAATTAAAACAACTTCAAAAGAAGTATCAGGACTTAAAAGATGAGGTGGAGTACTTCAGATCAGAGAGGTTATCTCCTGTCAAAATTAAAGTTCACCCAGGGGATAAGCATGACCAGTCAGAACTTACCTTGATAAAATCTGAGCAGAAAACTCTGGAGGAGCAGATTATAAGGTTGACGGCCCAAATAAATTCTGGGGTCCAAAGACGGACCAACCCAGTCAAGCCAGGGGCTGATGAGCGGAGATACCCGCATCACAGCGAAGTATCTGATAGTGAGTCAGGGTCAGAATATAGGTCACCTCCTAAGCTTTCAAGATATACTCCAGAGCGCTCAGAAGAAAAATATGAGGTTTCATATAGGCAGGAAGGGAAATCCCAGGGGTCATTCAGGAGATATGACACCCCAAAGGTCATTAAGTTCCTGAAGGACACTGTTCCTATGTTTTCTAAGAAAGGGTCCCTTGAGATCACCGAACACATGAGAACATATGAACAGACGTTAGAGATTCTGGGCATTAGAGATGACCACACCAAAATAGAATTGTTGCCATGGGTGTTTGAAGAGAAATACCGGCAATTCTTTGAGACCTTGAGGGCCTATTCCAATCAGTCCTGGAGAGAGGTTAAACATAAGTGCCACATGGAATTTGGGCCTTATAAAACTGTAACCTCTGCCAAGGCTGCGGCCTACAATTTAAAGTGTGGTCCTCACCAAAGCCCTGCAGAATTTCTGGCTGTCCTCAGAAATGCCTATTTCCTGGCTGAAAAGGATCCCGATCCTAACCAGCCAGAATTCAAGACACTATTCTATGAAGCATTACCTGCTTACATAAAATTGGGACTTGCAAAGGATTACAGAAAGGGATGCTCTCTTGATTGGTTGGTGAGAGAGAGTGACTATTTATTCTCGATCCAACAGTCCAGTGAGGGCGGGATAAAAAGAGAACCTAAAAATAGCCCCAAGATAGTAGCAGCCACTACCGTTTCCCCTCCAAATCCAAATTTGCAGGCAGAGAAGAAATCATATGCGGAAGTAGTCCGTGGGGGTAAAACCAATGGTTCCCCTAGATTTGTACCTCAAACCCAGCAAGTGAAGGAGGTCCATAACTTTGCACCCCAAAACCAGTGGGTGAGAAAGGATAGACAAAAGCCAGGGAACTACGGTAGTGGAAGTGAGAAGAATAAAAAGTATAGTAAGGGTCAGTACAGTGATGAAAATCAAAGGAGGCAATGGTATCCTCAGAGGTTCTATTATCCTCGCCAAAACCAACATGGGAATTTTTATGGGAACCCCAATTTCAACAGGAACCATAATTACAATAAGAATCCCAATTTTAATAAAAACTCCGACTTCCAGAGATTTCCTCCACGCCAAGAACACCCTCAGGCCCAAAGGGGGGATACAGTACCCCAGGCTCCCTTTAATAACAGGGAGACCCCAAAACCTCAGAGAGAACAATGGCGTCGGGACCAGAGCAGTAGTTCTGACTCTGAGTCTCATTACCAGTCTCGTCCAAAATACAAGCGTAAGTATAGGAAGAGGGAGAATCAACAGAATGACTCCTCTGAGCGTATTGGACAAATAGAGGCACAGGTCAGCAAAATGGCTGAACAAATGGACAGGCTTGTCACTCAATTTCCATCCAATCCTTTTTTAGGAGCAGCTCCTGTGACCAACCAAGGGTCACAGAATTAACAGGCAACCAAGCCTTAAACCAACAGGGGAGGACACTGAGTCAAATGACAGGAGATGTGTGCCCCGTCCCTGACACGCCTACTAATGGAGAAGTTAGTTCTCAGGCAAAGGGGGACCATTTGTTGGTTATTAATGATTCTCCTGTTTTTCAGTGTCCATCTATTGCCCCTAATATAGTCACAGCATCGGAAGTCATCAGGATTGACAAGCCAGACGGAGCACCAACTTCTAGTTGTGCTTCTGTCTTGAGACAGTCCAAGAATCCCACCAGGGAGGATAAGGGTAATGTGTCCACCACATGCGGTGAGATAAGAGCCAGTCATAGGTTATTGAAGGGCCCACAGATCTTCAACCACACTAATTTCATGTGTGAGCTGACTGAATCTGATGGGAGATATTATGCCACGGTGCAGGTGCAGGATGCCAGTGATCTTTCGATTGTCGGCTTAATAGACACTGGATCCCAAGCAACCATCATGTCACAGGAACATTTTGACAAAGTGGCGAATGTCATGCCCACCAAGCCGAGACTTAAAAGTTTTGACAGCTCATTGATTGGTGTAGGTGGAGACCCGTTACAAGTCATGGGTACCGCCTGGCTTAAATTGAAACTGGGTAATAAGGAACTGAGACACCCCATCATCATTGCCAGTATCTCCCAGCACCACATGATAATTGGGATGGACTTCCTAAAAAGGCTGAACACCATAGTTGACTGTGTGAACCAAGTCCTGTGGTCACAGGTAAATACCCCAATTAAATATGGGAAACTTAAAACTCCCCATTCCCGACAACACTGCCACCTGGTGGAAGAAAGGCCTGGATCATTAGAAATCCATTTCAGGAACAGCCAACTTCCTGATGTAACGGTTATCAAACCTGATGACCATAACCCTATCAGAAGAGATGAGGAACACATTTTTAGAATTCCCCAAGATAAAATAAAAGATATCTCCCTCCAAGATGACATCCTTACGATATCTTTTCATCAGGAGGATAAACCAAGAAAAGGGGGAGATCACACCCAATTCTTGACAGGTATTGAAAGGGTTAACAGCGACTTGTTTATCCCCATCCGGATAAATGGTCTTAATAGGTCAAAATATGCCAAACTAGATTTGAGACAGGAACACAGCTTTGTAAGCCATGGGTTGATAAAACACCTGACCGAAATGGAAATGATCCGTTTCTCCACACCTCAACGTCATTGGATTTCAGACTCCCTTGATGACTCTGATGATCACAATTCAATGGCTCGGTGTCTCTTAAACGTCACTGTAGGAAACAAAACAGCCACCCATGTGTTCCTAGTCTTGGATAATCCCCAAACTAAAATTTATTTTGGCAACGATGTATTACATCGCTTTGCAATGCAAGTCGACCTAATTAATGACTGTTTATGGAGTCGACTAAAGGGGGACCCCGAAAAATACCAAAATCTGGACTTAGCTTTAAAATCCCAGCAACAGATGCCTTATGCTGTTGAAGTCCAGGTAGCCCAGAGGATTACAATTCCTAAGGGCATAAATAACTTCATACTCCCCATCCAAGTTAAAAAGGGACATAGACTGAAGGGGTCAGATGCATTAGTATGCCTCTCCCATAAAATGCAGGGGGAGGGACTGAACATTACACACACGCCCCTAGTCAACACACATCAATCCCCGATGTACATTTACATCCATAATCTGTCCAATCAGGACATCGTCTTACCCAAAGAGACCCTTATTGGTCTAGCGGTAGAGACTGAATATTATACCTTTGGGGTCACTAACCAGGTGATTGGACTCATCCCCGATGAATATTTGTCGGAGGAACAATTAATTGAACAAACATTCCATTCATTACCAGAGGGTATTTTCACCATAGAGTCCATTTATCCATTCAATTCTAAAGATGGCACCTGTCGAATCGAAGAGACATCAATCGTCTTTGATCACCCAATCAAAGAACAAGAGTACCCCAAAGAACCTGGATGGCAGGAGAACACACACACACATCACATACCCAATGACCTCACCACGAAACTTGAGGAGGCATATGAGATAGGTCAGCCGGAAAGCTTTCCTGGATTCAAGGAGTTAGTGGAAGAGATGGTGGCCCTCGCCGACGCGTGTGCCAGTGATCTCGACCGACAATTGCTCCGAGAGCTTCTCCTTGAATTCCAAGAGATCTTTGCCAAGGATTCTTACGATTGTGGGACTACTGACCTACACATCGCTAGGATCCAAACAGATCCAGATGCCCCACCAGTATTCGTAAGACAGTATAGGTTACCATTAGCTTCCTATGAATCTCTAGCTGAGATTATCAGGAAGTTACATGAAAGGGGTATAATTAGGCCCATCCACAGCTCCTACAACCACCCGATCCTGGGTATTTTAAAACCCAATGGACAATGGCGTTTGTGCGCTGACCTCCGTCAGCTAAACAAACGTGTGTACATGTCAGGATGGCCGGTCCCATACATAGACCAATGTCTCGCCCAGCTCCAAGGATCCCAAGTTTTCACAGCTTTGGATTGTGCACAGGGGTATTGGACCATAAAGGTGAGTGAGGAAGACCAATACAAACTGGCCTTCAGTTTTGGGAATCGACAATATTGTTGGGTGAGAATGCCTTTCGGATTCATAAATTCCGGACATGAATTTGCTGTGTTCATGCACAAGGCCATGCCAGACGCCTTCGAAAGGGGGACGTTGGCATATGTGGACGATATCCTGATCAAAAGTACTGATATGGCCAAACACATTACAGAACTTCGGCATGTCCTGGGCCAATTAAAAGCAGCAGGAGTAAAACTGTCCTTACAAAAAGCCCAGTGGTGTCGCACGAAGGTAAACTTCCTAGGCCATGAAGTTACTGCTGAAGGTTTGAACCCACAAAAGAAGAAAGTTGAGGCGGTTCTGAACTGTAAAGTCCCTACTAACCTTAAAGAATTGAGATCATTCCTAGGTATGGTAAACTACTCGCGTAAGTTTATTGATAATTACGCCGAGATAAGCAAGCCACTGCTTCACCTACTGAAGAAGGATGTCGAATGGTCGTGGGGTAAGAAACAGGAGGACGCCATGAAGGAATTAAAGGAACGTCTCACACAAGCTCCGTGTCTCGGATATCCCGAAGGGGGTAAAAATTTCTATCTAGAGACAGGGTTTACGCAGGTAAGTATGAGTTCTGTTCTTTACCAGAAACGTGATGATGTCAGTAAGGTGATTGCCTATGCCAGTAAAACTTTGTCCCCGGTTGAAGTAAAGTTCAGTGACTGTGAAAAAGCTCTATTGTCCACCGTGTGGGCATTACAGAATTTCCGCAGTTACATTCAGGGAGAGAGAATCATTGTTGAAACGGCACACCAGCCTTTACAGTATTTAAAGAGTGAACGTATCAAGGGAGGAAATGTGTCTAATAGCCGCATCACTGCTTGGACTTTGTCTTTGCAAGGGTGGCCTCTTGAAATTCGGTACAAACAGAACAAGGAAAGTTCAGTAGCCCAGGGCCTAGCCGAGCTCTATGATTGTTCCGCAACTACGCCTGCTATGGAGGGCCCGGACACTGACTTTCTGGAAGAACAACTGTTCTCTCCCTACAAGGTTTACGATGAAGAATACTGTAAACAGCTGCCGTGTGTATATGTGGATGGTTGTGCTTTTCATCACAAGGATGGGGAACAGCTCCAACTAGTGGCAGGTATTGGAATCGTTTGGACCCAAGGTGTCACCCCAATTTCTGTGGGATACAAACTTGGACCAAAAAGCAGTCAGGTTGCTGAACTTACTGCAATTCTTAGAGCAGTTGAGATGGCTATAGAGTTCAACATCAGAGAGTGTGCCATCATAACCGATTCCAATTATGTCAGGAATAGTTTTGTGGAGTATTTCCCTAGGTGGAAGCGAAACAACATGAACAAGAGTAATCACAAACCCGTGAAACATGGTAAGCTCTTTTGTCACATCGATGAACTGGTAAGGTCCAATGATATCACCCTGCACTTCAAGAAGACCAAAGGCCACTCCAAGGTTCTAGGTGCCGAGAAAGAAGGGAACGATCTGGCCGATTCTCTAGCCAAGGAAGGGGCAATCACCGGTGAACTGTTAGACATTGATCAATTTTTAGGTACCATACAGGTTGAAGCTGTCACCAGGCAACAGGCCAGAACAGCTGGTGATCCGAATGCATTACAGTGGAGTCACGATTCTCCTAGTGAGGATTTAATTACTGCCCAAAAAGAAGACCCAATAATTGGCTTGTTTTATAGTCATATAGAAGATCCCAACCAAAATCCCATAAATAAGGAAGTATGTAGTGGGAAGGAGGATTTACGTATCTTAATGAAATCCAAATCCCAATTCTCTTTATACCAGGGATTGTTGATACGAACCTCAAAGGGTGGCGTACAACAATGGGTCGTCCCACTTAAATTTAGAGGTTTGATGCTACAGCATGCCCATGATGCTCCCACTTCCGGTCATCGTGGAGAGAAGATCACGTATGAGATCCTGCGGGATTATGCCTACTGGCCTCATATGTTACGTGATGTGAAGGAATACTGCCAAGGTTGCCTAATATGTCCCCAATTTCAACCTACCAAGCCAACTCACAGAGCACCTCTCCAGAAGAGGGGGATATGTATGCCTTGGTCAGACCTTCAGATGGATTTTATTGGGCCAGTAACAAAATCTTCACGAGGAAATCGGTATATGTTAACAGTTACATGTTTATTCACCAAGTATGTCGAATGTATACCAGCACCAAATAACAGCTCCGAGACATGTGCTGCATTGCTAATAAATCATGTATTTTCACGTTTTGGTTTACCTCAGAGGATAGAGTCTGATAGAGGATCGCACTTCACTAGCGAAGTGATGGCCAAATTGTGGAAAATTTTGGGGGTTAAAAGGAAATTGCATATCGCCTATCGGCCAGCCTCTAGTGGTGGTGTAGAACGATACAATCAGACCATCGTTAATGTCCTTAAGAAATTTGTTAAGGAAACAGGCAAAGATTGGGATGTCAAACTGCCACTGGTCCTGATGGCGTTGAGGGCTACTCCGAATACAGTTACAAAAATGTCATCTTTTGAACTGATGACAGGTAGACGGATGGTACTGCCCCAGCACTTATTGTATCGCACTACAGATCAAAATTTGATCAATGCTACCACCACACACCAATACATAGAGGATTTACGTAAACATCTGCAATATGCTTTTGCCTTTGCCCAGCGAAATTTGGAAAGAGCTGCAACTAGTGCTAAGACATACTATGATCTCAAAACCTCCAAGAAGGAATATGAGATTGGTGACAAGGTCTATCTATACAACTTTGCAAGAGACCAGATCAAGGAACGGAAATTCCTTCCATCTTGGAAAGGTCCGTTCTCTATCATTGATAAAATCTCTCCGGTCGCATATAAATTGCAGGTTACCCGGTATGGTGAAATCAGTGATAGATGGGTGCACATCAATCAATTACGTGCTTGCCATCCGAAGTCTCAATTGCAGTTGTTGGAAGACTGAACCCACCAATTCCTATCTGGAGATATTGAGATCATTATTAAATTTCCTTTAAACATACAATTCATCTTTTGCCTTACAGGATCCAGTAACATAATTTTATGTATATCCCATACTTAAACTGTTCATTTTAATAATTTAGAAAGGAAGGCCCAGACTATGACCAGACCGGCGATCGGAGGTGTCAATGACCGGACCCTAGAAGGAAGCTATAATGTCCTGTGGGAAAGACCAGATGCCAGAGATCGATCCGGAGACGATAACCTGATGTCCCAGGCCACCAAGGGCCAGTCCAGAGGAAAAGACCCGCCTAGGAGACCGTCTAAGAGACCTGTCGTGCGGAGGACCCATGGACCCCAAGGTGGATGTGCCAGGCCAGGCCGGCCTCATCACAAGACCAGGATCGTCATCGGAAGTGTCCATCTAAAGACGCCGAGTCAAGTTGAGGACCAACCAGCATCACCGCTGCCATTTTATTATAAAAAAAAAAAAAAAATTTTTATTTTTTTTTTTATTTCATTCACTTCACCGGAGAAGACGAACAATCACTCTAGCCAAAAGCCCCACTCATGTTTTGCGACACAGACACCCCTATACACGTGCCTGTACCCCAAACAAAGGGGGATTTGTTGTGGGCTTTTGAATCATGTCTCAAAAATATGACTTTTATCAAGACATAATATTATATGGCAAACAGCTCAGCAATAGCCGGATGCTAAGAGTTAATTTTGTCTTGGTTGAACCATCTAGCTAGAGAAATGTAATGGGTGAAGGGATTGTTTTTCTTTCCTCCTAGAGACAATACTATTTTGAAGTTCTACAGGTGATCAAACACCATTATTCAGACTTCAATAAGCAGGTAAACATATACAAGGTCTGGACATGACAATAGAGGAACCAAACTGATTGTCTGAGAGCTTACCCAAACCTTGTAGAGTGTGATGAACCAACAGACCTCTGAAACTATTACCATATACTATTGTTCACCAAGGGTGAAAGCATTAACAGTTGTTTACCATGAGTCCAATACAAGGGCCATGCAAATAGAGAGTTTTTTCCCTACACAGAGAAAATGTTGATTCTGAAACAAAGGGGTGAAATTCAGGACATTTAAGTTTAAAAGTTCACTGTATATCATGACAAAAATATACTACAAAAACATATCATAAATAAGATGTTATAGATTTTAAACACCACTAAATACTCAGCAATGGGAACTATATATCACTAACTTGAGTATTGAGATGATGGGAAGTAAGATGTATTATAAACTAGCATTAGTTACATGTCTTATCAGGAAACAAACAGGATGGTACTTCAAGGAGGAATAACTGAATATACACCTATATTCCATGGTCCCTATTTAGAATAATATAGGTATCACTGCTATATCTGGATAGAGCCGTATATTTTATTCCTGAAATTACCTGAAATTACCTGAAGATTCCACCCAAGGTATGAGTCATCTCAAATACTCACATTGTTCTGTGATACATGACCGCCACCTGGCGGGCAGGTGAGAAATAGCTTATGTACACACATTTCTCAACTAGCCAATCAGGAAGCCTGGTGGGAAGGTATCTTAGAACAATGGACTAGTGGATATAAAAGCCCATGTGCTTTAAGGAAAAAAAAAACCCTCATAAAGACCTCATGGAAAGACCTGACATCTGAGGAAGATCTCTGCTGAAATAATTACTCTTCCATCTTTTCAAACTTCTTAAAACTTTAAACCTCTAATCTTATAACCTCCTACATTCTCCCCTACTGAGAATCTTTCACTTGCCCTATATATCAGTCTAAAGGCGTTCCACTGCCAGCTAAATCCACGGGAGAGTTGCCTAGTCTGACGTCCGGGTGTGGTGAGATGTTTATTTGATTTTGTATTAATTACTTTCTCTGTTGTGTAGAATCATAAATTACCTTAGTGTATTACAACAATATTGGGTAGTTAGATATCTGTAGTCAGATACTGTGTTACTGTTAAAAAAATTGTTTATTGCCATATTATAAATTTTTCCATATTTCATAATTTATTGAATATTAATAACCAGAGTATCACATATCAAGGGCTTACTTCTTGCAATCCTATGGCCACGGCGTGCGAGAATATAACCTTTGAGATATTCGAAATTATTAATTATTAATAAATTTAATAAATAATCATATCATTTAAAAATTGTAATTGATGTAATTAGTTAGAAACTTGATTAGTGTGTCTTACATTGGTAGGTTATATCTTTGATTGTGTGTACCAATATTCATTTATCACCAGTCTTTTGCGTTTTGTGTTAATATATATATAATTTTTGTACATAAATAAATTTTTATATTTATCTATTATAAGGCAAATTTTGTGTGTATGGTACGAAATCATATTGGCTAAAAGAATTCAAGGTATAATAATAAGTGGTGATCAAATTATCAAAGTGTCCAAATTATTGGTTTACTAAATATTTGCCGTATTTTAACGGCTGGAGGCACTGTAATATTTCATCTAAGGGAAAGGGACACGCCCTTTATAAATAATATATATCCTTACATAAACCACCACAACAGGGACCTACCATTACTTATGTGTATGGAGGAATCCATCATAACCTGGGTGTGTGCGAGAGGGCTCACCATTACCAGGGTGTGTGCACGGGGGGGCACCATTGCTGGGGTGTGTGGGGGAACCCACCATTACAATGGAGTTCGGGGGAGCCAACCATTACTGGGGTATATGGGGACCCACCATTTGTCAATAAGATAACACCGTGTTATCATTAGTTCATTTTTAAGTGGAGTTCCCCTTCATCTTCATACTTCTCCTAATGCTGGATGAGGGTCTGGTATGGATATTAAAGGGGAACCCCACACTTATTTAGTTTTGAAGCAGAGTTTTCCTTTATATTGTTAGACCTCACAGTTGAGCTGAACTTTTACTGCCCCCTATATCTGCAGAGGCAGTGGGCAGTGTCTACACATATCCCAGTAGTGATGGTTGTCTTCGCAGTCACAGCAGGAATTATCCCCAAGATGTCACTTTTGATGGGTGTAGCTCCTGCTGAATGTGACCCATTGAAGTGAATGAGGCTGTTCTTTGACCCCAACAAGTGCAGGCAATGCATGTGACTCACAAACTGCACCAAAAACACAAGGCAGGTGCATTTTTTATGTGGTTTGCCATGTTTTCCATTGATTTCAATGGGGAGGTGCATTTTTTGTGTGGCTTTTTTTTTTACCACACCAAACCTGCACTAAAAATGTGACAAGCAGGACTTCGAAAAATGCAGCGGCCCCGCATCGGCTGAGTGTGAATCTGGGAGGGAAATGTAATTTGTTGGCAATTTAAAACTCTTCTCTAGATTTGTAAATGTCAGGGACGTGCAATGATTGACACCCCCTTACCCAGATAATGGGGACTTGTAATCTGACAGATTCACACAGGAATTGTTCATTGCTGAAGGAACCCCGAGAAACCTTTGGAGGACCCCTGACTGAGAAAGGCTGGACTAGGCAGTCATATATCTCTGCCCCCTTGGTGGGAGTGGAGGTGACCCCTCTATAAGTGTAGTGATCCCCCCAAAGGGGGTATGTTTGTTCACTCCAGCACTCTGCCTCCCAACCCCAAGAACTGTCTCAGCCCCAACTGACACCCCTGACAATAGTGAAGTACAAGGACCAATGAAAAGCACACACGGTATAATAAACACAGAGATCAGCTTTACTGTAAGACCTCTATGGGAAGTAATAAACATGAACAACAGGTATACGTTCGGTGATTCCAGAGAACAGCAAATCCTGAGACCGGAAGCAATATAACTCACTTTTACACTCAGGCTGCTTTCAGGGGATTCCAACCGTGAATAACCCCAAGAGCAGAGGAAACACTTACATGGCGCCCTCAAAGTGGGTCTAAACCCCTTTACATAAACTCAGCTCTATGATGTCCAAGCAGGAGGAGAGCAGAAGGATGACTCTCTGTGGTGTCAGACTTCTCCCTTCTAACCCCCGACACCACAAGCCCAATAGGCAAACACTGCGCCCAACTGATGCTTCATAGCTACTTTCCAAGGTAGAGCTATTCCCTCCCACACCATGCAATATAGAGGCCTGAATACGCATGCGCGTGCCCGTATGGCACCAGTAACTTCAGTCTCTTGGTAACAGGATGAATGTTGGGGTCTTCAGCGAGACACTTTCATTGGTGCACTTACACTCCTATGGTAAAGTATCATTGTAATCCCGTGGCAGGATTTGTATAGCAAAGCAAACACTGTGTCTGTATAGCAGGACCATCTACACAACCCAGTGCCTGGTGAGTATGGGAGAAGTGTCATGTCTCTGTGTGCCGTGTTCCTGTCATCTGCCAGGGGGCAAAATCCCTCTCACCAGATCCTGGGACTAAGGCCCAAACCATGGTCCTGGAAATGACCGGCTCCTGTGGTCACCTCACGATGAGCCCTTCACACTGTCGGTGTAGGCACTGTACTGTAGGCCACATCTCTCAGGTTGGATGTTCCCTGACTGATGCAGATACCTAAACATGGAGTGAACTGACCCTGAGCACTTCTCTGCCAGGTCCAGACTGTCTCCTGCCACATGCAGACTGCCTCCCCTCAGGAAAAACAAGATGGAGTCCTTCACTCTGCTCTCACTAAGCATGCTGGTCTCTGTAGTTCCATCCCTCATATCAGCCTATCAGGCCATTTCTGTTCAGGACTGCATATCCCACAATGCTTTGCAGCTGCACCTCCTGCTTGAGAAAGTCCCTGTCATTGGCTCCTTTAATACCTCTTCTGATTGGCTCTCTCTGTATTACAGTCTGAGAGGAGAAGGGAGGGGCTGAAATCCCTCACTGCCTTGTGTGTATCCAGTGCAAGTGTCAGATTTCACAGGAGATGCCAGTCAGCAGGTTACAGCAGTCACAGATAGGAGTCATTTCCTCCCCTACACAAGGATCTACAGTCCATACACACCCAGCACAAGGCCGGGGTCACACTACCAGACGCTTCTCGGGGCTGCAGTTCCTCTGAGCTACACAAGGTGGGGATCTCACTTCTACCCACACAGGAAGTCTCTATGGAAGACAGGAAGTGATGTTAGGTACAGACAGGAAGTTTTGGGCAAGAGGTGAGTTGGGAGGAAGCTGAGAGGAGACGTTGCTGGAAGTGGCAGCAGAGGAGGTAATAAGATGTTATTTCCTATTTACACCCAGTAACCCCCCGTCATGTCCGTCCTCTTCCTCCATAGTCATGTCCATTCTTTTCCTCCATAGTCACTTCCATTCTCTTCCTCCATAGTCATGTCCATCCTCTTCCTCAATAGTCACTGTGACATCTTTTATCTCCAGCAGATGATGATACACACATATATAGTGTGGGAACCCAGATTAACCCCTTCAGGGGCACAACATTCCCCCACTTCCGGGGCCGGAACATTCTCCTCATTGTGGAGCTGTGTCACCTTTCCCACCAATCACTTTCTTACCTCATCAGTCTATATCAAAGGATTATACCACTTTTATAAGTGGTGGGGGATGGAGAATCCTATGACATCACACTGACCTCACAGCTCCTCCTCCCAATGTCCCTCCATCCAGAGTCAGAGAATCCTATGACATCACACTGACCTCACAGCTCCTCCTCCCAATGTCCCTCCATCTAGAGTCAGAGAATCCTATGACATCACACTGACCTCACAGCTCCTCCTCCCAATGTCCCTCCATCCAGAGTCAGAGAATCCTATGACATCACACTGACCTCACAGCTCCTCCCCCCAATGTCCCTCCATCCAGAGTCAGAGAATCCTATGACATCACACTGACCTCACAGCTCCTCCTCCCAATGTCCCTCCATCCAGAGTCAGAGAATCCTATGACATCACACTGACCTCACAGCTCCTCCTCCCAATGTCCCTTTGTTTGGCTCCTTTCTTTTTATTCTATGGTATTAGGATGTGGGAGAACCCTTGGCATCCTCATAAGCAAAAAAGAACTGCGTTGTGTATAATTACATCAGAATTCCTTATACCCTGCGTAGTGTGGGGGTCCTGTGGGGGGAAATTATACCTCAGCCTGAAGTGGGGCTTTAATAAAATGGAGACCTGAATGGAGAGGTGAGGAGGATTCTGGGAATATCATTTGATGTGACTATTTGTGTTCAGATGTAGAGTTTTCCTCCTGTGAAGTCTGGAGATCATATGACATCACATTGCCTCCACCTCCCTCCCTGATAGAAGAGAGAAAGAAGAAGAAGATTCTAGAAGTCACCAGAGAGATCACTGAGCTGCTGACAGGAGAGGTGAGCGGTGCCGGGAATTCTGGGACATTCTCCAGTAACAGACAAGGGATGTGTCTGGATGGTGACTGTATCATTGTGTGTGTCAGGTTCCTATAAGGTGTCAGGGTGTCACTGTCTATTTCTCCATGGAGGAGTGGGAGTATTTAGAAGGACACAAGGACCTCTACAAGGACGTCATGATGGACAATCAGCCGCCCCTCACATCACCGGGTAAGAGGAGACTTTATTGTAAAGGAGAGAGCAGTACGGAGGATCCACCTAGATCCCCCATCATCTGATAAACACATAGACACAATGGATTCAGTCAGTGTGTGTGTTTCCTACAGATGGATCCAGTCATGGGAACCCACCAGAGAGATGTCCCCGTCCTCTGTATTCCCGGGATTCCACACAGGAAGGTCACACCATCCCTCACCATCATCAGGTAGATGAGGAACAATCACTGATAGTATCATTAGGATCTGTACATTATCTGCATTGTTACCATTGATGTCATTTTTATTATATATTCAGAGTGGAAACCTGAGAGATCCTAAAGTTGAGCTTAAAGAAGAGATAAAAGAGGAGGAGGATGAGGATGGGGGGATGGAGGAGTCAGAGCTTCTAAGAGAACACAAAGATCTGTACCAGGACACCATGGTGGAGTCATCCAGCTACAGGAACCCACCAGAGAGATGTCCCCGTCCTCTGTATTCCCGGGATTCCACACAGGAAGGTCACACCATCCCTCACCATCATCAGGTAGATGATGACAATTATTGGTAGTTGTGATTTATACACAGCATGTTTGTTACAATGAATGTTTTATTATATCTTTCAGAGTGGAATCCTCGGGGATGATAATATTGATGTTAAAGAAGAGTATAAAGAGGAGGATGAGGAGTATGGAGTGATGGAGGAGTTTTCAGAAGGACACAAGGATATGATGGAGCCACCTAATACCAGGAACCCACCAGAGAGATGTCCCCGTCCTCTGTATTCCCGGGATTCCACACAGGAAGGTCACACCATCCCTCACCATTACAAGGTTGGTGGGATGGAGAATCTAGAACATGGACTCCTAGAGACATGTGTGGATTTTTTATGTGATGCAACAATATTAATGCTTCTGTCGTACAGATGATATTTTCTTTTCTTCCGTTGGTTTAGGTTGAAGATCTGATAGATATAAAAGTTGAGGTGAAAGCAGAAGAAGAAGAGGTGTATGTGAGGGATGATCAGCAGTCTATGGAGGAGGATGGAATAACGGGGACATTTATAGAGGAGGACACTCCTACAGAGATCAGCACAGGTGGGTCATGAACACTAAATCCATTCCTCCACCCATACTGCTCACTGATTGGTCCAGAGTAGGGCGGGGACTGGGTGATATCAGCCTGTAATCCCCTGGTCACTTTCCTGAGCTGTGTTCCCCGTCCTGTATTCCTGGATTTCTCTCGGATAATCTTCCTTCTCTGTGCTGCAGACACAATTTATGTATCTAGACTGGATTTATGGAGGTTCTGGGGTTCAGCTGGCAGCAAAATGTTGATTGTTACTATAAGCATTGCATAATGTAGGCACCCAGGACATGTGACTGGGGTCTCCTGCCTTGTGCCTGACTCTTCCAGGGGACCTTCTCTGTTATCTGCTGGCTGTGCCAGGTGGAGGGATATGTCTGTAGTGTCTCAGACCCAAGTCACTGAGTGCAGTCTCAGGAGATGGGAGGCAGCGGTGTGGGACCTACATAGTTACATAGTTAGTCTGGCTGAAAAAAGACATTCCATCTAGTTGTACCATTAAAAATAAAAATTATAATCCGACACCCACAGCTGATCCACCAGAAGGCAAAAACCCAGTAAAGCACGATCCAATCTGCTCCTGCAGGGGAAAACATTCCTTCCTGATCCCCCGAGAGGCAATCGGATATTCCCTGGATCAACTTTCCCTATAAATGTTATATCCAGTTATATTCTGTGTATCCAAGAAAGAATCCAGGACTTTCCTACAGCAACCCCCCCTTATGTATTATACATGGAGATCATATCCCCCCTTATGTATTATACATGGAGATCATATCCCCCCTTATGTATTATACATGGAGATCATATCCCCCCTTATGTATTATACATGGAGATCATATCCCCCCCTTATGTATTATACATGGAGATCATATCCCCCCTTATGTATTATACATGGAGATCATATCCCCCCTTATGTATTATACATGGAGATCATATCCCCCCTTATGTATTATACATGGAGATCATATCCCCCCTTATGTATTATACATGGAGATCATATCCCCCTTATGTATTATACATGGAGATCATATCCCCCTTATGTATTATACATGGTGATCATATCCCCCCTTATGTATTATACATGGTGATCATATCCCCCCTTATGTATTATACATGGAGATCATATCCCCCTTATGTATTATACATGGAGATCATATCCCCCCTTATGTATTATACATGGAGATCATATCCCCCCCTTATGTATTATACATGGAGATCATATCCCCCTTAAGTATTATACATGGAGATCATATCCCCCCTTATGTATTATACATGGAGATCATATCCCCCCCTTATGTATTATACATGGAGATCATATCCCCCCTTATGTATTATACATGGAGATCATATCCCCCCTTATGTATTATACATGGAGATCATATCCCCCCCTTATGTATTATACACGGGGATCATATCCCCCCTTATGTATTATACATGGAGATCATATCCCCCCTTATGTATTATACATGGAGATCATATCCCCCTTATGTATTATACATGGAGATCATATCCCCCTTATGTATTATACATGGAGATCATTTCCCCCTTATGTATTATACATGGAGATCATATCCCCCTTATGTATTATACATGGAGATCATATCCCCCTTATGTATTATACATGGAGATCATATCCCCCCTTATGTATTATACATGGAGATCATATCCCCCCTTATGTATTATACATGGAGATCATATCCCCCCTTATGTATTATACATGGAGATCATATCCCCCTTATGTATTATACATGGAGATCATATCCCCCCTTATGTATTATACATGGAGATCATATCCCCCCTTATGTATTATACATGGAGATCATATCCCCCCTTATGTATTATACATGGAGATCATATCCCCCTTATGTATTATACATGGAGATCATATCCCCCCTTATGTATTATACATGGTGATCATATCCCCCCTTTATGTATTATACATGGAGATCATATCCCCCCTTATGTATTATACATGGAGATCATATCCCCCCCTTATGTATTATACATGGTGATCATATACCCCCTTATGTATTATACATGGAGATCATACCCCCCTTATGTATTATACATGGAGATCATATCCCCCTTATGTATTATACATGGAGATCATATCCCCCCTTATGTATTATACATGGAGATCATACCCCCCTTATGTATTATACATGGAGATCATATCCCCCTTATGTATTATACATGGAGATCATACCCCCCTTATGTATTATACATGGAGATCATATCCCCCTTATGTATTATACATGGAGGTCATATCCCCCTTATGTATTATACATGGAGATCATATCCCCCCCTTATGTATTATACATGGTGATCATATCCCCCTTATGTATTATACATGGTGATCATATCCCCCCCCTTATGTATTATACATGGAGATCATATCCCCCCTTATGTATTATACATGGAGATCATATCCCCCTTATGTATTATACATGGAGATCATATCCCCCTTATGTATTATACATGGTGATCATATCCCCCCTTTATGTATTATACATGGAGATCATATCCCCCCTTATGTATTATACATGGAGATCATATCCTCCCCTTATGTATTATACATGGTGATCATATACCCCCTTATGTATTATACATGGAGATCATACCCCCTTATGTATTATACATGGAGATCATATCCCCCTTATGTATTATACATGGAGATCATATCCCCCCCTTATGTATTATACATGGAGATCATATCCCCCCTTATGTATTATACATGGTGATCATATCCCCCCCTTATGTATTATACATGGAGATCATATCCCCCCCTTATGTATTATACATGGAGATCATATCCCCCTTATGTATTATACATGGAGATCATATCCCCCTTATGTATTATACATGGAGATCATATCCCCCCTTATGTATTATACATGGAGATCATACCCCCCTTATGTATTATACATGGAGATCATATCCCCCTTATGTATTATACATGGAGATCATATCCCCCCCTTATGTATTATACATGGAGATCATATTCCCCCTTATGTATTATACATGGAGATCATATCCCCCTTATGTATTATACATGGAGATCATATCCCCCTTATGTATTATACATGGAGATCATATCCCCCCCTTATGTATTATACATGGTGATCATATCCCCCTTATGTATTATACATGGTGATCACATCCCCCCCTTATGTATTATACATGGAGATCATATCCCCCTTATGTATTATACATGGAGATCATATCCCCCCTTATGTATTATACATGGAGATCATATCCCCCCTTATGTATTATACATGGTGATCATATCCCCCCTTATGTATTATACATGGTGATCATATCCCCCCTTATGTATTATACATGGAGATCATATCCCCCCTTATGTATTATACATGGAGATCATATCCCCCCTTATGTATTATACATGGTGATCATATCCCCCCTTATGTATTATACATGGAGATCATATCCCCCCTTATGTATTATACATGGTGATCATATCCCCCCTTATGTATTATACATGGTGATCATATCCCCCCTTATGTATTATACATGGAGATCATATCCCCCCTTATGTATTATACATGGAGATCATATCCCCCCTTATGTATTATACATGGAGATCATATCCCCCTTATGTATTATACATGGAGATCATATCCCCCCCCTTATGTATTATACATGGTGATCATATCCCCCCTTATGTATTATACATGGAGATCATATCCCCCTTATGTATTATACATGGAGATCATATCCCCCCCTTATGTATTATACATGGAGATCATATCCCCCCTTATGTATTATACATGGAGATTAGAGATGAGCGAATCGAATCAGGCGAAGTGGAATTCGTTTCGAATTTCAGGAAAAATTCGATTCGCGGCGAATCCGAATTTTTGCCGACTTCGGATGGTCGAATCGAATTTTTCCTGATCGGCCGTTTTCATCCCTTCAAAAGCCGGCAAAAATGTCCCTGCAGAGAGCTCCGCTATTTCTGACAGCTGTCTGACAGTTCTTTCACATTTTCAGCGGTTGAAACATTGTATGTATTTGTTTCCATTTAGGATACAGATGTTTTTATTAGGAAACAAATAGATACAATGTTTCAATCGCTGTAAATGTGAAAGAACTGTCAGAGAACTGTCAGAAATAGAGGAACTCTGCACATACACTTTTTGCTTTACTGGAATTATTCTTATTTTCATTCTTCTTCTTATTATTTTCATTCTTCTTTTCATTCTTTTCATTCTTCTTTTCATTCTTCCTCTTATTTTCATTCTTCTTTTCATTCTTTTCATTCTTCTTTTCATTCTTTTCATTCTTCTTTTCATTCTTCTTCTTATTTTCATTCTTCTTTTCATTCTTCTTGTCATTCTTTTCATTCTTCTTTTCATTCTTTTCATTCTTCTTTTCATTCTTCTTCTTATTTTCATTCTTCTTTTCATTCTTTTCATTCTTCTTTTCATTCTTCTTCTTATTTTCATTCTTCTTTTCATTCTTTTCATTCTTTTCATTCTTATTTTCATTCTTCTTCTTCTTTTCATTCTTCTTTTCATTCTTCTTCTTATTTTCATTCTTCTTTTCATTCTTTTCATTCTTCTTTTCATTCTTTTCATTCTTCTTCTTATTTTCATTTTTCTTTTCATTCTTTTCATTCTTCTTTTCATTCTTCTTATTTTCATTCTTCTTTTCATTCTTTTCATTCTTCTTTTCATTCTTCATCTTATTTTCATTCTTCTTTTCATTCTTTTCATTCTTCTTTTCATTCTTCTTCTTATTTTCATTCTTCTTTTCATTCTTTTCATTCTTCTTTTCATTCTTCTTCTTATTTTCATTCTTCTTTTCATTCTTCTTTTCATTCTTTTCATTCTTCTTCTTCTTCTTTTCATTCTTCTTCTTCTTCTTCTTCTTCTCATTCTTCTTCTCATTCTTTTCATTCTTCTTCTTCTTCTTCTTCTTCTTCTTTTCATTCTTTTCATTCTTCTTCTTTTCATTCTTTTCATTCTTCTTCTTCTTCTTCTTCTCCTTCTTCTTCTTTGGCCCCGTGACTGCCCAAATGAGTGAAGTGTGCGGTGATTCTAAGATCGACGGCACTCATCTGCATGTCATACTGACTGACAGTATTATTTCTCTTCCCCAGCAGACTCCAAGGGCATTTAAATTAAAGGTACAGTGTTCTGCACTAATATAAAGGCTCTCTGAAGCCTAGAAACACCCTTTTTATAAGTAAAATTTGCGGCGAATAAATTCGAATCGAATCAAATTTTTTCGGAAAATTCGCCGAATCAGGCGAATCAAATTTTTGAAAAATTCGCTCATCTCTAATGGAGATCATATCCCCCCTTATGTATTATACATGGTGATCATATCCCCCCTTATGTATTATACATGGAGATAATATCCCCCCTTATGTATTATACATGGAGATCATATCCCCCCTTATGTATTATACATGGAGATCATATCCCCCTTATGTATTATACATGGAGATCATATACCCCCCTTATGTATTATACATGGAGATCATATCCCCCCTTATGTATTATACATGGAGATCATATCCCCCCTTATGTATTATACATGGAGATCATATCCCCCCTTATGTATTATACATGGAGATCATATCCCCCCTTATGTATTATACATGGTGATCATATCCCCCCCTTATGTATTATACATGGAGATCATATCCCCCCTTATGTATTATATATTGAGATCTTATCCCCCCTTATGAATTATACATGGGGATCATATCCCCCCTTATGTATTATACATGGAGATCATATCCCCCCCTTATGTATTATACATGAAGATCATATCCCCCTTATGTATTATACATGGAGATCATATCCCCCCTTATGTATTATACATGGAGATCATATCCCCCCTTATGTATTATACATGGAGATCATATCCCCCTTATGTATTATACATGGAGATCATATCCCCCCCTTATGTATTATACATGGAGATCATATCCCCCTTATGTATTCTACATGGAGATCATATCCCCCTTATGTATTTACATGGAGATCATATCCCCCTTATGTATTATACATGGTGATCATATCCCCCTTATGTATTCTACATGGAGATCATATCCCCCTTATGTATTTACATGGAGATCATATCCCCCTTATGTATTATACATGGAGATCATATCCCCCCTTATGTATTATACATGGAGATCATATCCCCCCCCTTATGTATTATACATAGAGATCATATCCCCCGCTTATGTATTATGCATGGAGATCATATCCCCCCTTATGTATTATACATGGAGATCATATCCCCCCTTATGTATTATACATGGAGATCATATCCCCCTTATGTATTCTAAATGGAGATCATATCCCCCTTATGTATTATGCATGGAGATCATATCCCCCCTTATGTATTATACATGGAGATCATATCCCCCCTTATGTGATATTCATGGAGATCATACCCCCCCCCCTATGTATTATACATGGAGATCATGTCACCCCCTTATGTATTATACATGCAGATCATATCCCCCCTTATGTATTATACAGGGAGATCATATCCCCCCTTATGTATTATACATGGTGATCATATCCCCCCTTATGTATTATACATGGAGATCATATCCCCCCCTTATGTATTATACATGGAGATCATATCCCCCCTTATGTATTATACATGGAGATCATATCACCCCCTTATGTATTTTACATGGAGATCATATCCCCCTTATGTATTATACATGGAGATCATATCCCCCCTTATGTATTATACATGGAGATCATATCCCCCTTATGTATTATACATGGTGATCATATCCCCCCTTATGTATTATACATGGAGATCATATCCCCCCCTTATGTATTATACATGGAGATCATATCCCCCCTTATGTATTATACATGGTGATCATATCCCCCCTTATGTATAATACATGGAGATCATATCCCCCTTATGTATTATACATGGTGATCATATCCCCCCTTATGTATTATACATGGAGATCATATACCCCCCTTATGTATTATACATGGAGATCATATCCCCCCTTATGTATTATACATGGAGATCATATCCCCCTTATGTATTATACATGGAGATCATATCCCCCCCCCTTATGTATTATACATGGTGATCATATCCCCCTTACGTTTTCTACATGGAGATCATATCCCCCCTTATGCATTATACATGGAGATCATATCCCCCCCTTATGTATTATACATGGAGATCATATCCCCCCTTATGTATTCTAAATGGAAATATTATCCCCCTTATGTATTATACATGGAGATCATATCACCCCCTTATGTATTATACATGGAGATCATATCCCCTCCTTATGTGATATTCATGGAGATCATATCCCCCCTTATGTATTCTAAATGGAGATCATATCCCCCTTATGTATTATACATGGAGATCATATACCCCCTTATGTATTATACATTGAGATCATATCCCCCCTTATGTATTAAACATGGAGATCATATCCCCCCTTATGTATTATACATGGAGATCATATCCCCCTTATGTATTATACATGGAGATCATATCCTCCCCTTATGTATTATACATGGAGATCATATCCCCCCCTTATGTATTATACATGGAGATCATATCACCCTTATGCGATATACATGGAGATCATACCCCCCCCCCTATGTATTATACATGGAGATCATATCCCCCCTTATATATTATACATGGAGATCATGTCACCCCCTTATGTATTATACATGCAGATCATATCCCCCCTTATGTATTATACATGGAGATCATATCTCCCTTATGTATTATGCATGGAGATCATATCCCCCCTTATGTATTAAACATGGAGATCATATCCCTCCCTTATGTATTATACATGGAGATCATATCTCCCTTATGTATTATGCATGGAGATCATATCCCCCCTTATGTATTAAACATGGAGATCATATCCCCCCCTTATGTATTATACATGGAGATCATATCACCCTTATGCGATATACATGGAGATCATACCCCCCCCCTATGTATTATACATGGAGATCATATCCCCCCTTATATATTATACATGGAGATCATGTCACCCCCTTATGTATTATACATGCAGATCATATCCCCCCTTATGTATTATACATGGAGATCATATCCCCCTTATGTATTATACATGGAGATCATATCCCCCTTATGTATTATACATGGTGATCATATCCCCCCTTATGTATTATACATGGAGATCATATCCCCCTTATGTATTATACATGGTGATCATATCCCCCCTTATGTATTATACATGGTGATCATATCCCCCTTATGTATTATACATGGAGATCATATCCCCCCCGTATGTATTATACATGGAGATCATATCCCCCTTATGTATTATACATGGAGATCATATCCCCCCCTTATGTATTATACATGGAGATCATATCCCCCTTATGTATTATACATGGTGATCATATCCCCCCTTATGTATTATACATGGTGATCATATCCCCCCTTATGTATTATACATGGCGATCATATCCCCCCCTTATGTATTATACATGGTGATCATATCCCCCTTATGTATTATACATGGTGATCACATCCCCCCCCTTATGTATTATACATGGAGATCATATCCCCCCTTATGTATTATACATGGAGATCATATCCCCCCCTTATGTATTATACATGGAGATCATATCCCCCCTTATGTATTATACATGGAGATCATATCCCCCCTTATGTATTATACATGGAGATCATATCCCCCCCTTATGTATTATACACGGGGATCATATCCCCCCTTATGTATTATACATGGAGATCATATCCCCCCTTATGTATTATACATGGAGATCATATCCCCCTTATGTATTATACATGGAGATCATATCCCCCTTATGTATTATACATGGAGATCATTTCCCCCTTATGTATTATACATGGAGATCATATCCCCCTTATGTATTATACATGGAGATCATATCCCCCTTATGTATTATACATGGAGATCATATCCCCCCTTATGTATTATACATGGAGATCATATCCCCCCTTATGTATTATACATGGAGATCATATCCCCCCTTATGTATTATACATGGAGATCATATCCCCCTTATGTATTATACATGGAGATCATATCCCCCCTTATGTATTATACATGGAGATCATATCCCCCCTTATGTATTATACATGGAGATCATATCCCCCCTTATGTATTATACATGGAGATCATATCCCCCTTATGTATTATACATGGAGATCATATCCCCCCTTATGTATTATACATGGTGATCATATCCCCCCTTTATGTATTATACATGGAGATCATATCCCCCCTTATGTATTATACATGGAGATCATATCCCCCCCTTATGTATTATACATGGTGATCATATACCCCCTTATGTATTATACATGGAGATCATACCCCCCTTATGTATTATACATGGAGATCATATCCCCCTTATGTATTATACATGGAGATCATATCCCCCCTTATGTATTATACATGGAGATCATACCCCCCTTATGTATTATACATGGAGATCATATCCCCCTTATGTATTATACATGGAGATCATACCCCCCTTATGTATTATACATGGAGATCATATCCCCCTTATGTATTATACATGGAGGTCATATCCCCCTTATGTATTATACATGGAGATCATATCCCCCCCTTATGTATTATACATGGTGATCATATCCCCCTTATGTATTATACATGGTGATCATATCCCCCCCCTTATGTATTATACATGGAGATCATATCCCCCCTTATGTATTATACATGGAGATCATATCCCCCTTATGTATTATACATGGAGATCATATCCCCCTTATGTATTATACATGGTGATCATATCCCCCCTTTATGTATTATACATGGAGATCATATCCCCCCTTATGTATTATACATGGAGATCATATCCCCCCCTTATGTATTATACATGGTGATCATATACCCCCTTATGTATTATACATGGAGATCATACCCCCTTATGTATTATACATGGAGATCATATCCCCCTTATGTATTATACATGGAGATCATATCCCCCCCTTATGTATTATACATGGAGATCATATCCCCCCTTATGTATTATACATGGTGATCATATCCCCCCCTTATGTATTATACATGGAGATCATATCCCCCCCTTATGTATTATACATGGAGATCATATCCCCCTTATGTATTATACATGGAGATCATATCCCCCTTATGTATTATACATGGAGATCATATCCCCCCTTATGTATTATACATGGAGATCATACCCCCCTTATGTATTATACATGGAGATCATATCCCCCTTATGTATTATACATGGAGATCATATCCCCCCCTTATGTATTATACATGGAGATCATATTCCCCCTTATGTATTATACATGGAGATCATATCCCCCTTATGTATTATACATGGAGATCATATCCCCCTTATGTATTATACATGGAGATCATATCCCCCCCTTATGTATTATACATGGTGATCATATCCCCCTTATGTATTATACATGGTGATCACATCCCCCCCCTTATGTATTATACATGGAGATCATATCCCCCCTTATGTATTATACATGGAGATCATATCCCCCCTTATGTATTATACATGGAGATCATATCCCCCCTTATGTATTATACATGGTGATCATATCCCCCCTTATGTATTATACATGGTGATCATATCCCCCCTTATGTATTATACATGGAGATCATATCCCCCCTTATGTATTATACATGGAGATCATATCCCCCCTTATGTATTATACATGGTGATCATATCCCCCCTTATGTATTATACATGGAGATCATATCCCCCCTTATGTATTATACATGGTGATCATATCCCCCCTTATGTATTATACATGGTGATCATATCCCCCCTTATGTATTATACATGGAGATCATATCCCCCCTTATGTATTATACATGGAGATCATATCCCCCCTTATGTATTATACATGGAGATCATATCCCCCTTATGTATTATACATGGAGATCATATCCCCCCCCTTATGTATTATACATGGTGATCATATCCCCCCTTATGTATTATACATGGAGATCATATCCCCCTTATGTATTATACATGGAGATCATATCCCCCCCTTATGTATTATACATGGAGATCATATCCCCCCTTATGTATTATACATGGAGATTAGAGATGAGCGAATCGAATCAGGCGAAGTGGAATTCGTTTCGAATTTCAGGAAAAATTCGATTCGCGGCGAATCCGAATTTTTGCCGACTTCGGATGGTCGAATCGAATTTTTCCTGATCGGCCGTTTTCATCCCTTCAAAAGCCGGCAAAAATGTCCCTGCAGAGAGCTCCGCTATTTCTGACAGCTGTCTGACAGTTCTTTCACATTTTCAGCGGTTGAAACATTGTATGTATTTGTTTCCATTTAGGATACAGATGTTTTTATTAGGAAACAAATAGATACAATGTTTCAATCGCTGTAAATGTGAAAGAACTGTCAGAGAACTGTCAGAAATAGAGGAACTCTGCACATACACTTTTTGCTTTACTGGAATTATTCTTATTTTCATTCTTCTTCTTATTATTTTCATTCTTCTTTTCATTCTTTTCATTCTTCTTTTCATTCTTCCTCTTATTTTCATTCTTCTTTTCATTCTTTTCATTCTTCTTTTCATTCTTTTCATTCTTCTTTTCATTCTTCTTCTTATTTTCATTCTTCTTTTCATTCTTCTTGTCATTCTTTTCATTCTTCTTTTCATTCTTTTCATTCTTCTTTTCATTCTTCTTCTTATTTTCATTCTTCTTTTCATTCTTTTCATTCTTCTTTTCATTCTTCTTCTTATTTTCATTCTTCTTTTCATTCTTTTCATTCTTTTCATTCTTATTTTCATTCTTCTTCTTCTTTTCATTCTTCTTTTCATTCTTCTTCTTATTTTCATTCTTCTTTTCATTCTTTTCATTCTTCTTTTCATTCTTTTCATTCTTCTTCTTATTTTCATTTTTCTTTTCATTCTTTTCATTCTTCTTTTCATTCTTCTTATTTTCATTCTTCTTTTCATTCTTTTCATTCTTCTTTTCATTCTTCATCTTATTTTCATTCTTCTTTTCATTCTTTTCATTCTTCTTTTCATTCTTCTTCTTATTTTCATTCTTCTTTTCATTCTTCTTTTCATTCTTCTTCTTATTTTCATTCTTCTTTTCATTCTTTTCATTCTTCTTCTTCTTCTTTTCATTCTTCTTCTTCTTCTTCTTCTTCTCATTCTTCTTCTCATTCTTTTCATTCTTCTTCTTCTTCTTCTTCTTCTTCTTTTCATTCTTTTCATTCTTCTTCTTTTCATTCTTTTCATTCTTCTTCTTCTTCTTCTTCTCCTTCTTCTTCTTTGGCCCCGTGACTGCCCAAATGAGTGAAGTGTGCGGTGATTCTAAGATCGACGGCACTCATCTGCATGTCATACTGACTGACAGTATTATTTCTCTTCCCCAGCAGACTCCAAGGGCATTTAAATTAAAGGTACAGTGTTCTGCACTAATATAAAGGCTCTCTGAAGCCTAGAAACACCCTTTTTATAAGTAAAATTTGCGGCGAATAAATTCGAATCGAATCAAATTTTTTCGGAAAATTCGCCGAATCAGGCGAATCAAATTTTTGAAAAATTCGCTCATCTCTAATGGAGATCATATCCCCCCTTATGTATTATACATGGTGATCATATCCCCCCTTATGTATTATACATGGAGATAATATCCCCCCTTATGTATTATACATGGAGATCATATCCCCCCTTATGTATTATACATGGAGATCATATCCCCCTTATGTATTATACATGGAGATCATATACCCCCCTTATGTATTATACATGGAGATCATATCCCCCCTTATGTATTATACATGGAGATCATATCCCCCCTTATGTATTATACATGGAGATCATATCCCCCCTTATGTATTATACATGGAGATCATATCCCCCCTTATGTATTATACATGGTGATCATATCCCCCCCTTATGTATTATACATGGAGATCATATCCCCCCTTATGTATTATATATTGAGATCTTATCCCCCCTTATGAATTATACATGGGGATCATATCCCCCCTTATGTATTATACATGGAGATCATATCCCCCCCTTATGTATTATACATGAAGATCATATCCCCCTTATGTATTATACATGGAGATCATATCCCCCCTTATGTATTATACATGGAGATCATATCCCCCCTTATGTATTATACATGGAGATCATATCCCCCTTATGTATTATACATGGAGATCATATCCCCCCCTTATGTATTATACATGGAGATCATATCCCCCTTATGTATTCTACATGGAGATCATATCCCCCTTATGTATTTACATGGAGATCATATCCCCCTTATGTATTATACATGGTGATCATATCCCCCTTATGTATTCTACATGGAGATCATATCCCCCTTATGTATTTACATGGAGATCATATCCCCCTTATGTATTATACATGGAGATCATATCCCCCCTTATGTATTATACATGGAGATCATATCCCCCCCCTTATGTATTATACATAGAGATCATATCCCCCGCTTATGTATTATGCATGGAGATCATATCCCCCCTTATGTATTATACATGGAGATCATATCCCCCCTTATGTATTATACATGGAGATCATATCCCCCTTATGTATTCTAAATGGAGATCATATCCCCCTTATGTATTATGCATGGAGATCATATCCCCCCTTATGTATTATACATGGAGATCATATCCCCCCTTATGTGATATTCATGGAGATCATACCCCCCCCCTATGTATTATACATGGAGATCATGTCACCCCCTTATGTATTATACATGCAGATCATATCCCCCCTTATGTATTATACAGGGAGATCATATCCCCCCTTATGTATTATACATGGTGATCATATCCCCCCTTATGTATTATACATGGAGATCATATCCCCCCCTTATGTATTATACATGGAGATCATATCCCCCCTTATGTATTATACATGGAGATCATATCACCCCCTTATGTATTTTACATGGAGATCATATCCCCCTTATGTATTATACATGGAGATCATATCCCCCCTTATGTATTATACATGGAGATCATATCCCCCTTATGTATTATACATGGTGATCATATCCCCCCTTATGTATTATACATGGAGATCATATCCCCCCCTTATGTATTATACATGGAGATCATATCCCCCCTTATGTATTATACATGGTGATCATATCCCCCCTTATGTATAATACATGGAGATCATATCCCCCTTATGTATTATACATGGTGATCATATCCCCCCTTATGTATTATACATGGAGATCATATACCCCCCTTATGTATTATACATGGAGATCATATCCCCCCTTATGTATTATACATGGAGATCATATCCCCCTTATGTATTATACATGGAGATCATATCCCCCCCCCTTATGTATTATACATGGTGATCATATCCCCCTTACGTTTTCTACATGGAGATCATATCCCCCCTTATGCATTATACATGGAGATCATATCCCCCCCTTATGTATTATACATGGAGATCATATCCCCCCTTATGTATTCTAAATGGAAATATTATCCCCCTTATGTATTATACATGGAGATCATATCACCCCCTTATGTATTATACATGGAGATCATATCCCCTCCTTATGTGATATTCATGGAGATCATATCCCCCCTTATGTATTCTAAATGGAGATCATATCCCCCTTATGTATTATACATGGAGATCATATACCCCCTTATGTATTATACATTGAGATCATATCCCCCCTTATGTATTAAACATGGAGATCATATCCCCCCTTATGTATTATACATGGAGATCATATCCCCCTTATGTATTATACATGGAGATCATATCCTCCCCTTATGTATTATACATGGAGATCATATCCCCCCCTTATGTATTATACATGGAGATCATATCACCCTTATGCGATATACATGGAGATCATACCCCCCCCCCTATGTATTATACATGGAGATCATATCCCCCCTTATATATTATACATGGAGATCATGTCACCCCCTTATGTATTATACATGCAGATCATATCCCCCCTTATGTATTATACATGGAGATCATATCTCCCTTATGTATTATGCATGGAGATCATATCCCCCCTTATGTATTAAACATGGAGATCATATCCCTCCCTTATGTATTATACATGGAGATCATATCTCCCTTATGTATTATGCATGGAGATCATATCCCCCCTTATGTATTAAACATGGAGATCATATCCCCCCCTTATGTATTATACATGGAGATCATATCACCCTTATGCGATATACATGGAGATCATACCCCCCCCCTATGTATTATACATGGAGATCATATCCCCCCTTATATATTATACATGGAGATCATGTCACCCCCTTATGTATTATACATGCAGATCATATCCCCCCTTATGTATTATACATGGAGATCATATCCCCCTTATGTATTATACATGGAGATCATATCCCCCTTATGTATTATACATGGTGATCATATCCCCCCTTATGTATTATACATGGAGATCATATCCCCCTTATGTATTATACATGGTGATCATATCCCCCCTTATGTATTATACATGGTGATCATATCCCCCTTATGTATTATACATGGAGATCATATCCCCCCCGTATGTATTATACATGGAGATCATATCCCCCTTATGTATTATACATGGAGATCATATCCCCCCCTTATGTATTATACATGGAGATCATATCCCCCTTATGTATTATACATGGTGATCATATCCCCCCTTATGTATTATACATGGTGATCATATCCCCCCTTATGTATTATACATGGCGATCATATCCCCCCTTATGTATTATACATGGAGATCATATCCCCCCTTATGTATTATACATGGAGATCATATCCCCCCCGTATGTATTATACATGGAGATCATATCCCCCTTATGTATTATACATGGAGATCATATCCCCCCCTTATGTATTATACATGGAGTTCCTATCCCCCTTATGTATTATACATGGTGATCATATCCCCCCTTATGTATTATACATGGAGATCATATCCCCCCTTATGTATTTTACATGGAGATCATATCCCCCCCTTATGTATTATATATGGAGATCATATACCCCCCCTTATGTATTATACATGGAGATCATATCCCCCTTATGTATTATATATGGAGATCATATACCCCCCCTTATGTATTATACATGGAGATCATATCCCCCTTATGTATTATACATGGAGATCATATCCCCCCCCCTATGTATTATACATGGTGATCATATCCCCCCTTATGTATTATACATGGAGATCATATCCCCCTTATGTATTATACATGGAGATCATATCCCCCCTTATGTATTATACATGGAGATCATATCCCCCCTTATGTATTATACATGGAGATCATATCCCCCCTTATGTATTATACATGGAGATCATGTCACCCCCTTATGTATTATACATGCAGATCATATCCCCCCTTATGTATTATACATGGAGATCATATCTCCCTTATGTATTATGCATGGAGATCATATCCCCCCTTATGTATTAAACATGGAGATCATATCCCCCCCTTATGTATTATACATGGAGATCATATCACCCTTATGCGATATACATGGAGATCATACCCCCCCCCCTATGTATTATACATGGAGATCATATCCCCCCTTATGTATTAAACATGGAGATCATATCCCCCCCTTATGTATTATACATGGAGATCATGTCACCCCCTTATGTATTATACATGCAGATCATATCCCCCCTTATGTATTATACATGGAGATCATATCTCCCTTATGTATTATGCATGGAGATCATATCCCCCCTTATGTATTAAACATGGAGATCATATCCCTCCCTTATGTATTATACATGGAGATCATATCTCCCTTATGTATTATGCATGGAGATCATATCCCCCCTTATGTATTAAACATGGAGATCATATCCCCCCCTTATGTATTATACATGGAGATCATATCACCCTTATGCGATATACATGGAGATCATACCCCCCCCCCCTATGTATTATACATGGAGATCATATCCCCCCTTATATATTATACATGGAGATCATGTCACCCCCTTATGTATTATACATGCAGATCATATCCCCCCTTATGTATTATACATGGAGATCATATCCCCCTTATGTATTATACATGGAGATCATATCCCCCTTATGTATTATACATGGTGATCATATCCCCCCTTATGTATTATACATGGAGATCATATCCCCCTTATGTATTATACATGGTTATCATATCCCCCCTTATGTATTATACATGGTGATCATATCCCCCCTTATGTATTATACATGGAGATCATATCCCCCCCGTATGTATTATACATGGAGATCATATCCCCCTTATGTATTATACATGGAGATCATATCCCCCCCTTATGTATTATACATGGAGATCATATCCCCCTTATGTATTATACATGGAGATCATATCCCCCTTATGTATTATACATGGTGATCATATCCCCCCTTATGTATTATACATGGCGATCATATCCCCCCTTATGTATTATACATGGAGATCATATCCCCCTTATGTATTATTCATGGTGATCATATCCCCCCTTATGTATTATACATGGTGATCATATCCCCCCTTATGTATTATACATGGAGATCATATCCCCCCCGTATGTATTATACATGGAGATCATATCCCCCTTATGTATTATACATGGAGATCATATCCCCCCCTTATGTATTATACATGGAGTTCCTATCCCCCTTATGTATTATACATGGTGATCATATCCCCCCTTATGTATTATACATGGAGATCATATCCCCCCTTATGTATTTTACATGGAGATCATATCCCCCCCTTATGTATTATATATGGAGATCATATACCCCCCCTTATGTATTATACATGGAGATCATATCCCCCTTATGTATTATATATGGAGATCATATACCCCCCCTTATGTATTATACATGGAGATCATATCCCCCTTATGTATTATACATGGAGATCATATCCCCCCCCCTATATATTATACATGGTGATCATATCCCCCCTTATGTATTATACATGGAGATCATATCCCCCTTATGTATTATACATGGAGATCATATCCCCCCGTATGTATTATACATGGAGATCATATCCCCCCTTATGTATTATACATGGAGATCATATCCCCCCTTATGTATTATACATGGAGATCATATCCCCCCTTATGTATTATACATGGAGATCATATCCCCCCTTATGTATTATACATGGAGATCGTATCCCCCTTATGTATTATACATGGCGATCATATCCCCCTTATGTATTATACATGGAGATCATATCCCCCCTTATGTATTATACATGGAGATCATATCCCCCCTTATGTATTATACATGGAGATCATATCCCCCCTAATGTATTATACATGGAGATCATATCCCCCCCTTATGCATTATATATGGAGATCATATCCCCCCTTATGTATTATACATGGAGATCATATCCCCCCTTATGTATTATACATGGAGATCATATCCCCCTTATGTATTATACATGGAGATCATATCCCCCCTTATGTATTATACATGGTGATCATATCCCCCTTATGTATTATACATGGAGATCATATCCCCCCTTATGTATTATACATGGTGATCATATACCCCCTCATGTATTATACATGGAGATCATATCCCCCTTATGTATTATACATGGCGATCATATCCCCCTTATGTATTATACATGGAGATCATATCCCCCCTTATGTATTATACATGGAGATCATATCCCCCCTTATGTATTATACATGGAGATCATATCCCCCCTAATGTATTATACATGGAGATCATATCCCCCCCTTATGCATTATATATGGAGATCATATCCCCCCTTATGTATTATACATGGAGATCATATCCCCCCTTATGTATTATACATGGAGATCATATCCCCCTTATGTATTATACATGGAGATCATATCCCCCCTTATGTATTATACATGGTGATCATATCCCCCTTATGTATTATACATGGAGATCATATCCCCCCTTATGTATTATACATGGTGATCATATACCCCCTCATGTATTATACATGGAGATCATATCCCCCCCTTATGTATTATACATGGAGATCATATCCCCCCTTATGTATTATACATGGAGATCATATCCCCCCTTATGTATTATACATGGAGATCATATCCCCCTTATGTATTATACATGGAGATCATATCCCCCCCTTATGTATTATACATGGAGATCATATCCCCCTTATGTATTATACATGGAGATCATATCCCCCCTTATGTATTATACATGGAGATCATATCCCCCTTATGTATTATACATGGAGATCATATCCCCCCTTATGTATTATACATGGAGATCATATCCCCCTTATGTATTATACATGGAGATCATATCCCTCCTTATGTATTATACATGGAGATCATACCCCCCCTTATGTATTATACATGGAGATCATATCCCCCCCTTATGTATTATACATGGAGATCATATCCCCCCTTAATCTCCTCTTCTCAGTAGAGAATACATTCAGTTCCTCTAATCTCTCCTCATAGCTGATCTCCTCCATGCCTCGTATCAGTTTGGTTGCCCTTCTCTGTACTTTCTCCAGTTCCCCAATGTTCTTTTTGTGAATTGGAGCCCAAAACTGAACTGCATATTCCAGATGAGGTCTTACTAATGATTTGTACTCGGGGGGAGGGGGGGGATGGTATCTCTCTCTCTGGAGTCTATACCTCTCCTAATACAAGAGAGGATTTTTCTCGCTTTAGAACCCACAGCTTTGCATTGCTGCCATTATTAACCACTTGCCGCCCTGCCACTGTATATATACGTGTGCAGGGCGGCAGTGGAGCGCAAAAGCACGTTTTAAAATGGGCTCCGCGCTCCCAACACTTTTGTGGGTAGGGGGTGCGCGCTCCCGCCGACCCGCGGGTGACACGATTCGATCCAGGAAGGATCAATCATTAGATTTCAGCCAGTGATTTCTGGCTGAAATCACATGATCGGTCCCTGTCCTATCCTGTCCTGTTCTGACATTTACACAGGGCAGGATATGATGTCATTCTTCTCTGCCTGGACACATTCCGTTCCAGACAGAGAAGAAGACACAGTAAAAGTGAGTAAAACAGCACTACACTAACAGAACACACCTAGGACACATTTAACCCCTTGATCGCCCCCCCCCCCCGTTAACCCCTTCACTGCCCTGTCACCAGTGTCACTGATCAGTGAACCGATTTTTACTGATCACTGTATCAGTGTCGCTGGTGACTTCCGATAGTGTTAGCGCCCCTCCCAGATAGCGCCAGTTTGCCTGTTAATGCACGGGATTTTTTTTACCAAAAACATGTAGCAGAATACATTTTGGCTTAAATTTATGACTAACTTTGAGTTTACGATATATTTTTTATAGCTGAAAGTAGAAAATATTGTTTTTTTTCAAACTTTTCGTGTTTTTTTTGTTTATAGCGCAAAAAATAAAAAGCACACAGGTGATAAAATACCACCAAAAGAAAGCTCTATTTGTGTGAAAAAAAGGACGTAAATTTTGTTTGGGTGCAGCATTGCATGACCGCGCAATTATCATTTGAATTAGTGCAGCGCCAAACAGCAAAAAAAGGCGTGGTCATTAAGGGGGGTAAATCCTTAGGTGCTCAAGTGGTTAAGCTTGTGATCTACTAGAACCCCCAGATCCTTCTCCAACATTGACCCCCCCAGACCCCTACCCCTCCAGATACTTCTCATTCCCCCCAGATCCTTCTCCACCATTGATCCCCCCCAGATTTTTCTCCTTTGACCCCCCAGATCCTTCTCTACCATTGATCCCCCCCAGATCATTCTCTACCATTGATCCCCCCCAGATCCCTCTCTACCATTGACCCTCCCCAGATCTGTATCCACCATTGACCCCACCAGATCTGTATCCACCATTGACCACCAAATCATTTTCCACCCTTTACCCCCCCGATCCTTCTCCACCATTGACCCCCCCAGTTGTACCCCCCTAGTATGTATGATGCATGTGTATTCTTAGCCCCCAAGTGCAGAGCCTTACATTTTTCACCATTAGCCCTCATTGGCCCCATAGTCCCCCAATTACACAGAGCATTGAGGTCGGCTTGTAAGTTGGAGACATCCTGTAAGGACGTTATTCCCCGGCACAGCTTGGTGTCATCTGCAAAGACTGGAATGGGATTTATAATCTCACACCCCATATTGCTTATATATATATTAATAAGTAAGGGTCCCGACACTGAACCTTGGGGTATCCCACTAATAACACTGAACCTTGGGGTACCCCACTAATAACACTGAACCCTGGAGTACCCCACAAATAACACTGAACCCTGGGGTACACCACTAATAACACTGAACCTTGGGGTACCCCACTAATAACACTGAACCTTGGGGAACCCCACTAATAACACTGAACCTTGGGGTACCCCACTAATAATACTGAACCTTGGAGTACCCCACAAATAACACTGAACCCTGGGGTACCCCACTAATAACACTGAACCTTGGGGTACCCCACTAATAACACTGAACCTTGGGGTACACCACTAATAACACTGAACCTTGGGGTACCCCACTAATAATACTGACCCTTGGGGTACACCACTAATAACACTGAACCTTGGGGTACCCCACTAATAACACTGACCCTTGGGGTACCCCACTAATAACACTGATCCCTGGGGTACCCCACTGACACCCCTAGACCATTCAGAGTATGAATCATTAACCACTACTCTACTACACTACTTACCAATCGCCTCATTTGGGGAGGGTGTTGCAGGCGGAGACCCAAGCTAGAACCAAAATCCCTCCCAATTAATATCATGATCAATAATTTACCCTCGGTGCATGTAGCAGCCTAGCCACTAGTAGATTAATGTGCAGAATGATCTGCTGAACGTTTAGATATGAAATATGACATACCTGCTTGGGACGGTTAAGTAGATATCGTTTTCTGCTCTCCTGTAGATTCCAACTAGGGGGTGTAAGGTATCAGACGACTTGTATTGAAGTGACCGATCTGAATATATTCCTGGTTTTTATGTAAGTCTTTCATATCTCCAGATATAAAATTATATGGAAAAGGGGATTTTTAAATGTGAGTCCGTTTTATAGCTAGCTGGAAAGTCTTTGAAGCTCAGTGAAGGACTGGTTTATGGTTTTACAATATCTCAGATTGAGAAGCTAACAGACATCCGGGCTCCAGCTAGGTTGGGATTTATAACCCTGGAGCTCTCCCACTGTGCCTGTGATCTCTGGTATCATACACACCACATTCCTGAGGGAGGGGGGAATTGGAGGGAAGCTGATTTGGGAATAGAAATGATACAAGATGGAGGATCCTAAGCAAGATGGATGATCGCGTCCATCTCTGTATGCTCACTTGCTACATACCCCACTAACAACACTGAACCTTGGGGTACCCCACTAACAACACTGAACCTTGGGGTACCCCACTAACAACACTGAACCTTGGGATACCCCACTAACACTGAACCTTGGGGTACCCCACTAACAACACTGAATCTTGGGGTATCCCACTAACACTGAACCTTGGTGTACCCCACTAATAACACTGAAGCTTGGGGTACCCCACTAATAACACTGAAGCTTGGGGTACCCCACTTATAACACTGAACCTTGGGGTACACCACTAATAACACTGAGCCTTGGGGTACACCACTAATAACACTGAACCTTGGGGTACCCCACTAATAACACTGAACCTTGGGGTACCCCACTAATAACACTGATCCCTGGGGTACCCCACTGACACCCCTAGACCTCTCAGAGTATGAATCATTAACCACTACTCTCTGAATACGATCTTTTAGCCAGTTTTCTATCCATTTACATTCAGATTTTTCCAGCCCATAGACTTTACCTTACACGTTAGCCATGTGTGGGGAACTGTGTCCAAGTATACCACGTCCACTGCCATCCTTCTGTCTAAGTACACCACATCCACCGCCACCCCTCTGTCCAAGTATACCACGTCCCCCGCCACCCCTCTGTCCAAGTATACCATGTCCACCGCCACCCCTCTGTCCAAGTATACCACGTCCACCACCACCCCTCTGTCCAAGTGTACCACGTCCACTGCCATCCTTCTGTCCAAGTACACCACATCCACCGCCACCCCTCTGTCCAAGTATACCACATCCCCCGCCACCCCTCTTTCCAAGTATACCACATCCACCACCACCCCTCTGTCCAAGTATACCACGTCCACCGCCACCCTTCTGTCCAAGTACACCACATCCACCGCTACCCCTCTGTCCAAGTATACCACATCCACCGCCACCCCTCTGTCCAAGTACACCACATCCACCGCCACCCTTCTGTCCAAGTACACCACATCCACCGCTACCCCTCTGTCCAAGTATGCCACATCCACCGCCACCCCTCTGTCCAAGTATACCACGTCCACCGCCACCCCTCTGTCCAAGTATACCACATCCACCGCCACCCCTCTGTCCAAGTATACCACATCCACAGTGGTAAACAGACAAAGCTTTATTGAACTATGGAAGGCACTCAGTCAGGGCAGTTCAAGGCACTCCGCAACATGCGGCTTGTAGAGACACTCATGATAAGAAGGCTAACGGGGACTCAGTGGGACCTTGGCTGTGGGGTCTGACCTCAGCACAGCCCTCACACAGCTCTCTAGGGACAACATCAGTCTCACAGGGGCTCAGCGGGGTCTTGGCTGTGGGGTCTGACAGCAGCACAACTCCCACACAGCTCTCTAGGGACAACATCAGTCTCACAGGGACTCAGCGGGACTTTGGCTGTGGGGCTTGATTTGGGTAGCGATGGCTCAAGAACTCAGGGGGACAGTCCAGGTAGCTATAATCCAGGCACGCAATGGGGCAGTTCAAGCAAGGGTAGTCTGAGCACACAATAGGGGCAGTTCATGACAAGGGGGTTCTGAGCACACAATAGGGGCAGATCATGACAAGGGGGGTCTGAGCACACAATAGGGACAGTTCATGACAAGGGTGGTCTGAGCACACAATAGGGTCAGTTCATGACAAGGGCGGTCTGAGCACACAATATGGTCAGTTCATGACAAGGGCGGTCTGAGCACACAATAGGGGCAGATCATGACAAGGGGGTTCTGAGCACACAATAGGGGCAGATCATGACAAGGGGGGTCTGAGCACACAATAGGGGCAGATCATGACAAGGGTAGTCTGAGCACACAATAGGGGCAGATCATGACAAGGGCGGTCTGAGCACACAATAGGGGCAGTTCATGACAAGGGGGGTCTGAGCACACAATAGGGGCAGATCATGACAAGGGGGTTCTGAGCACACAATAGGGGCAGTTCATGACAAGGGCGGTCTGAGCACACAATAGGGGCAGTTCATGACAAGGGTGGTCTGAGCACACAATAGGGGCAGATCATGACAAGGGCGGTCTGAGCACACAATAGGGTCAGTTCATGACAAGGGCGGTCTGAGCACACAATAGGGGCAGATCATGACAAGGGCAGTCTGAGCACACAATAGGGGCAGTTCATGACAAGGGTAGTCTGAGCACACAATAGGGGCAGTTCATGACAAGGGTGGTCTGAGCACACAATAGGGTCAGTTCATGACAAGGGGGTTCTGAGCACACAATAGGGGCAGATCATGACAAGGGCGGTCTGAGCACACAATAGGGGCAGATCATGACAAGGGCGGTCTGAGCACACAATAGGGGCAGATCATGACAAGGGTAGTCTGAGCACACAATAGGGGCAGATCATGACAAGGGTAGTCTGAGCACACAATAGGGGCAGATCATGACAAGGGCGGTCTGAGCACACAATAGGGACAGTTCATGACAAGGGTGGTCTGAGCACACAATAGGGGCAGTTCATGACAAGGGCGGTCTGAGCACACAATAGGGGCGGTTCATGACAAGGGTAGTCTGAGCACACAATAGGGGCAGTTCATGACAAGGGTGGTCTGAGCACACAATAGGGGCAGTTCATGACAAGGGTGGTCTGAGCACACAATAGGGGCAGTTCATGACAAGGGTGGTCTGAGCACACAATAGGGGCAGTTCATGACAAGGGTGGTCTGAGCACGCAATGGGGCAGTTTATGACAAGGGTGGTCTGAGCACACAATAGGGGCAGATCATGACAAGGGTAGTCTGAGCGCACAATAGGGGCAGTTCATGACAAAGGTGGTCTGAGCGCACAATAGGGGCAGATCATGACAAGGGTGGTCTGAGCACACAATAGGGGCAGTTCATGACAAGGGTGGTCTGAGCACACAATAGGGGCAGTTCATGACAAGGGTGGTCTGAGCACACAATAGGGGCAGTTCATGACAAGGGTGGTCTGAGCGCACAATAGGGGCAGATCATGACAAGGGTGGTCTGAGCACACAATAGGGGCAGATCATGACAAGGGTGGTCTGAGCGCACAATAGGGGCAGTTCATGACAAGGGTGGTCTGAGCACACAATAGGGGCAGTTCATGACAAGGGCGGTCTGAGCGCTCAATAGGGGCAGTTCATGACAAGGGTGGTCTGAGCACACAATAGGGGCAGTTCATGACAAGGGCGGTCTGAGCGCTCAATAGGGGCAGTTCATGACAAGGGCGGTCTGAGCACACAATAGGGGCAGATCATGACAAGGGCGGTCTGAGCACACAATAGGGGGCAGATCATGACAAGGGTAGTCTGAGCACACAATAGGGGCAGATCATGACAAGGGCGGTCTGAGCGCACAATAGGGGGCAGTTCATGGCTTCTAGGGACACTCACGATAGGTGGCTTGCAGGCACTCTGCAGCAGGTGGCTTCCAGAAAGGTAGGCAGCTTGCAGACACTCATGGTTCTGGCAGGGATGTCCTGGCTCACAGCAGGTGACAGCAGGGAAGGCAAATCTCCTCAGCACACAGCAGAGCGGGTAATCCAGGCCCCAGAGTATTAGGCAGAGTATCGTGGGGCCAACAGCAAAGCAGTTCTAGCCCAGAGAATTAGCAGAGTAACAGTGGGTACTCCCAGCCCTGGAGTATTAGTAGAGGGGCAGCGGGTACTCCCAACCCTGGAGTATTTAGTAGAGGGGCAGCGGGTACTCCCAACCCTGGAGTATTCTGCAGAGTGGCAGTGGATAATAGTCCTTACCTTTGGGGGGGTCTCCTGCAGAGTGCTCAGCGGGAATGACTTTGGAGGTCCAGTCCCCACCTGGACCTCCCAATGGCTTGCGAGTCCAGCAGCGGCGGAGACAGAAGACATATAACTGGTTCCTGCACTGGCCTGGCAACAGCCAGGATGCTTCCCAGTTGCCCTGGCAACGTCCAGCCCAGCGTCACGTTGCCAGGGCAAAGTGTCATGCCCCCTTGACTCGGGCCTTTGTCTCCTGGTGGGCGCAGAGCACAGAAAAGTCTCGGGCCCACACTGTACCTGCCAAGGGGCGCGCGTCGACTGGTTGGCGGCCCCACTCTGGAATCTCTCAGCGGTGTGTCACCCCTCCTCGCTTATGCGGCCCTTGGGGTGTGAGGGCCATCGCAGCGGTCACTTCCCCCCATCCTGCATGGCCTGCCTTCAAAGCCCACGTCAAGATGTGAGGAGGTGACAAGGGGCAGAGGGGTGAGGTGACCCCCTCATCCTGTGCAGCCTATCTTCAAATCAATCACCCCTCTGTCCAAGTATACCACGTCCACAGACACCCCTGCACTATATACTCTGTTGTACATTATATACTCCTGACCCCTGCACTATATACTCTATGTTGTACATTACATACTCCTGACCCCTGCACTATATACTCTATGTTGTACATTACATACTCCTGACCCCTGCACTATATACTCTATGTTGTACATTCCATAGTCCTGACTTCTGCTCTCCCCCTCCCCCCACTGCTATATATACACATAATATGGATTCTCTTTTGTTATAACCATTTCCTCCCAGCTGGACATTTTATATCGGATGATGTGATTGGAGCACAGACTTTTACATGGTGATAATAATGTGATACCATCCTCCAACTTTGGACCCTTAAACAGAAAGTGATAATGAGGGAGGAGTCAATACCCCAATGATGGTGTTCTTCAGGATCAGTCCAGTCTTCATCTTGGTTGTTCTCCCCCCATCCTCACTCTCTGACCTCTGGTGGGGCTCAGCCCCGCTGTTCTTCATGACTAAATCATGGACTAAATAAGGAAGTGCAGTACTTCTTGTGTTGGGAAGATGGCGATGAGTGATAGAGGGGGTGGGGACCCTCGTCCTATAATCCCCTCATCATTGTCCCTCCTATAAAAGACAGTTCTGGTTGTTTCCTCACTCTCTGACTAAGGTCCATGAATAAAGAAATGACCTGGTAGGAGATCAGAGGAGCCATTTCCTAGTTCCCTTGAGGGTGGAATTGTAAGCTCCTCAGAGACCAAGCTGCCTGATGTGGACGGAGTCCTGGTTTGGGGGAACCAATCAGCTCCTGTCTAGTAATCCTCTTTGTCTTTGTATTTTAGTCCATGGCCGGGAGATGAGGAAAACCTCCGAGGATTGTCTCACTTTGTCTCCAGACTGGAAAGTAGAAGATGAGGACATAACACAGTATAGTCCAGGAGAAAACCCGGCTCCCTCCAATGTCCATCCGGCACCACCCAATGTAGATGGACCATCGGTTTCCTCGTATCCTGAGGAACCTCAGACTGTACGGGACCGGGCCGGCCTTCCAACAGGGAAGAGGTTCTCCTGTACTGAGTGTGGGAAAGGTTTCCACTCAAAATTCCTTGTTAATAGGCATAAAATGTCTCACACGGGGGAGAAGCCGTATTCCTTTCCTGAGTGTGGGAAATGTTTTTCAAATTCCAGTCTTTACAAACATCAGAGATCTCACACAGGGGAGAAGCCATATTCCTGTCCTGAGTGTGGGAAATGTTTTTCAATTAAGTCCAATCTTTACAAACATCAGAGATCTCACACAGGGGAGAAGCCATATTCCTGTCCTGAGTGTGGGAAATGTTTTTCACAGAAGTCCAGTCTTTACACACATCAAAGATCTCACACAGGGGAGAAGCCATATTCCTGTCCTGAGTGTAGGAAATGTTTTTCAAAGAAGTCCAGTCTTTACAAACATCAGAGATCTCATACAGGGGAGAAGCCATATTCCTGTTCTGAGTGTGGGAAATGTTTTTCAATGAAGTTCGATCTTTGCAAACATCAGAGATCTCACACAGGGGAGAAGCCATATTCCTGTCCTGAGTGTGGGAAATGTTTTTCAATTAAGTCCGATCTTTACAAACATCAGAGATCTCACACAGGGGAGAAGCCATATTCCTGTCCTGAGTGTGGGAAATGTTTTTCACAGAAGTCCAGTCTTTACACACATCAAAGATCTCACACAGGGGATAAGCCATATTCCTGTCCTGAGTGTGGAAAATGTTTTTCACAGAAGTCACATCTTTGCACACATCAGAGATTTCACACGGGAGAGAAGCCGTTTTCCTGTCCTGTGTGTGGGAAATGTTTTTCACGGAAGTCCCATCTTTCCAGACATCAGAGATCTCACATGGGGGAGAAGCCACTTTCCTGTCCTGAGTGAGGGAAATGTTCCTCACTGAAGTCCTGTCTTCCTGTACATCAGGGGTTCCCCACAACCCTGGAGGTGTATTAGTGCCTTGAGTGTGGGAAATGTCTTCTAGATGAATGTTGCTGGACATCCCAGCTCTCAGGTGGGGAAGAAGCACACCCTGATATACACCTCAGATATACTCCATGGCTGATCTTCATCATGGAAGAAACAGTTGATAAGGAGATGAGAGGCCCCCAAAGACATGGATGAAGTGCAGTAAATGTCGGGGTGCAGAGTGGTCAGTAGATCCTGGAAATGAAGGACACAACTTCAGCCCTTCTTGGGTGTCGGAGTTGCGTTTCCTGATAATGATATAGCGGGTTACAGAGCTAGAAGCCGGGAGAGCCCAGATCTCGTTATCGGGGAACTTTACACAGACAACAAGAACTTCTGAAGTTGATGTCCTTCATTTCAAGGCTCTACAGAACAGTGGTGACCCCGAAGCGTCTCTCTGTCTTCAGTCCATCCTTCTCCCATCCCCCAACAGGAGGGAAGGAGAACACTGCCCCAAACTAGGGGGAACTTTCCTCTTATTACTTCCCTTGGCTTCTGTGTGGGTTTGGGTGGTTGGAGGAGTGCGGCACGAGAGGGAACACAGCTTGTTGTTCTATGTCTACATATGGGGTCTGGGTAGAGGGGATCCACCGGAAAATATTTCTACTCTTTGATTTTGTGCAAATCGTTTCTGTTTTCACTTTGAAGGGCGATATTATGTGTGGTTTGTAAAAGGGATTGGCCCAATAGTTACCACCCCACTTAGAGAATAGATGAACTAATATGACCAGCATTCATTCAGCCAAGTCACATGTTGGGATCTTTTCTACAATACTTTGTTATAATAATGGAACACGTTGTGTATTGTATTGTACACCAATAATAATGACTCCGCCCCCCACATTCCAGAAAAGGGATCTTCCTGGCCAATCAGATTCCTCCCTTTGTTATTTCCTGATTCTATGATTACAATTTTGTTAGAAGTAAAACTATAATAAAGAATTTATTGAGTGAAAAGAATTGTGTGTGTCGGGGCCACGATGGGGATCTCTGGGGCCCAAACATTTCTCACAGGAGACACTTTACAAGCCTTTGCAGGTCTTCCAGTTTCTTGTTCACCATGAATAATGGCCCAGAGTGCAGGGGTCAGGAGACTACTTCATACAGCCCTGAAAACAATGTGCAGTGGTCAGGAGTTACATCCCAGAGTACAGAGTGCAGTGGTCAGGAGTATGTGATTTACACCCCAGAGTACAGAGTGTAGTGGTCAGGAGTATGTCATTTCCATCCCAGAGTACAGAGTGTAGTGGTCAGGAGTATGTGATTTACATCCCAGAGTACAGAGTGTAGTGGTCAGGAGTATGTCATTTACATCCCAGAGCACAGAGTGTAGTAGTCAGGAGTATGTGATTTACATCCCAGAGTATAGAATGTAGTGGTCAGGACTATGTGATTTACATCCCAGAGTACAGAGTGTAGTGGTCAGGAGTATGTGATTTACATCCCAGAGTAGAGTGCAGTGGTCAGGAGTATGTCATTTCCATCCCAGAGTACAGAATGTAGTGGTCAGGAGTATGTGATTTACATCCCAGAGTACAGAATGTAGTGGTCAGGAGTATGTGATTTCCATCACAGAGTACAGAGTGTAGTGGTCAGGAGTATGTGATTTACATCCCAGAGTACAGAGTGTAGTGGTCAGGAGTATGTGATTTACATCCCAGAGTACAGAGTGTAGTGGTCAGGAGTATGTGATTTACATCCCAGAGTACAGAATGTAGTGGTCAAGAGTATGTGATTTACATCCCAGAGTACAGAGTGTAGTGGTCAGGAGTATGTGATTTACATCCCAGAGTACAGAGTGTAGTGGTCAGGAGTATGTGATTTACATCCCAGAGTACAGAATGTAGTGGTCAGGACTATGTCATTTACATCCCAGAGTACAGAGTGCAATGGTCAGGAGTATGTCATTTACATCCCAGAGTACAGAATGTAGTGGCCAGGAGTATGTGATTTACACCCCAGAGTATAGAATGTAGTGGTCAGGACTATGTCATTTACATCCCAGAGTACAGAGTGCAGTGGTAAGGAGTATGTCATTTACATCCCAGAGTACAGAATGTAGTGGTCAGGAGTATGTGATTTACATCCCAGAGTATAGAATGTAGTGGTCAGGAGTATGTGATTTACATCCCAGAGTATAGAATGTAGTGGTCAGGACTATGTGATTTACATCCCAGAGTATAGAATGTAGTGGTCAGGAGTATGTGATTTACATCCCAGAGTATAGAATGTAGTGGTCAGGAGTATGTGATTTACATCCCAGAGTACAGAGTGTAGTGGTCAGGAGTATGTGATTTACATCCCAGAGTACAGAGTGCAGTGGTCAGGTGTATGTCATTTCCATCCCAGAGTATAGAATGTAGTGGTCAGGAGTATGTGATTTACATCCCAGAGTACAGAGTGCAGTGGTCAGGAGTATGTCATTTCCATCCCAGAGTACAGAATGTAGTGGTCAGGAGTATGTGATTTACATCCCAGAGTACAGAATGTAGTGGTCAGGAGTATGTGATTTCCATCACAGAGTACAGAGTGTAGTGGTCAGGAGTATGTGATTTACATCCCAGAGTACAGAATGTAGTGGTCAAGAGTATGTGATTTACATCCCAGAGTACAGAGTGTAGTGGTCAGGAGTATGTGATTTACATCCCAGAGTAGAGTGTAGTGGTCAGGAGTATGTGATTTACATCCCAGAGTACAGAGTGTAGTGGTCAGGAGTATGTGATTTACATCCCAGAGTACAGAGTGCAGTGGTCAGGAGTATGTGATTTACATCCCAGAGTACAGAGTGTAGTGGTCAGGAGTATGTGATTTACATCCCAGAGTACAGAATGTAGTGGTCAGGAGTATGTCATTTACATCCCAGAGTATAGAATGTAGTGGTCAGGACTATGTGATTTACATCCCAGAGTACAGAGTGCAGTGGTCAGGTGTATGTCATTTCCATCCCAGAGTATAGAATGTAGTGGTCAGGAGTATGTGATTTACATCCCAGAGTACAGAGTGCAGTGGTCAGGAGTATGTGATTTCCATCCCAGAGTACAGAGTGTAGTGGTCAGCAGCATGTGATTTACATTCCAGAGTACAGAGTGTGGTGGTCAGGAGTATGTGATTTACATCCCAGAGTACAGAGTGTTGTGATCAGGATTATGTGATTTACATCCCAGAGTGCAGTGGTCAGCAGTATGTGATTTACATCCCAGAGTGCAGTGGTCAAGAGTATATGATATACAATCCCCATACAGAGTGAAGTAGTCAGAAGTAGTATTTCATGTACAGCGCACAGTGGGTAAGCTCATGTCTTATACAGCCCAGCATTTAGATGTGGCCATTGGTCAGGAGCATGTCATACACGGCGCAGCAAAAAGAGTGCAGTGGTTAGGAACATCACATACAGCTCTGTGTATAGAGTGTGGTGGTCAGGAGTATGTCATATACAGCCCTGTGTACAGAGTGCAGTGCTCAGGATTATATCTTAGGCCTGTGTACAGTGGTCAGGAACATATCATATGCAGACCTATGTATAGAGTGCAGTGGTCAGGTTTATATCTTAGGCCTGTGTACAGAGTGCAGTGGTCAGGAATATGTCATATACAGTCCCCTGTATAGAGTGCAGTGGTCAGGATAATATCTTAGGCCTGTTTACAGAGTGCAGTGGTCATGACTATATTATATACAGCTCTATGTACAGAGCGCAGTGGCCATGAGTATATCATATACATCCCTGTGTACAGAGTGCAGTGGTCAGGAGTATATCATATACAGCTTTGTGTACAGAGCGCAGTGGTCAGGTGTATATCATATACTGCCCAGCATGCATAGTACAATGGTCAGGATGTTGTGGTATACAGCCCGGTATACAGAGTACACTGGTGAGGAATATAAACCCTTGTAAGGAATGCAGGTATCCAGCGACAGCCGGGATGACCAGATCGGTGGGCTATGCCTAAGAAATGTGGAATAAGATGGAGTAGGAGGAGTGTGATTACAGGGGGTGTAAAGTCAGGAGGTTTGTTACCTCCATGCATTCTATATATGAAGGTAAATACCCTTCTCTGTACATCAGCCCCCTCAATACTCACCTGAGCCCCATCCTGATCCAGCAATGTGCACAAGATCCTCAGCAGTCTGGGGACTCTCCATCCTCATTGGCTGAGACAGGAGCAGGGGCCATTGGCTTCTGCTGCTGTCAATCACAGCCAGTGAGCCAATGAGGAGGGAGAGGGGACTTTGTGGACACACAGAGCAGCAGCTCACTCCCGAGCCTGCTTGGATGCCCCCATAACAAGCTGCTTGCTGTGGGGGCACTCAACAGGAGGGAGGAGCCAGGAGCGCCTGTGGGGACCTGAGAAGAGGAGGATCCGGGCTGCTCTGTGCAAACCATCACACACAGCAGTAAGTATGACATGTTTGTTTTAAAAGAAAAAAAAATGTTGCTTTTACAATCGCTTTAAATGGAGTTTACTAATGGACACGACACCCTCAGACCATAAACAAAGCAAAAGTGACAAATAAATGTGACAGCAAATAACCAACCCAACAACCTGACTATAATACACTGTGTACAATGGAGGGAAGCTGACATACACCGGGCAGACCCAGGACTGGGAATCAGGGGAGCAGAGATGGGGAACAGAATGCAGGAAACCAGAATCAGGGGAAAGTATACAAGATACAGGACGCAGGATCCAGCAGGGAAGCGGCTCACAGGCAGAACACTGAGGCACTGATGAAAACTACGGGGGGATTATATACCTTCCCAGCAGCCAGCATCAGGTGGAGCCTCATTACTGACACCTTCTGTCTGCTGAGAGACACCGCAATGTCTCCTCTTTACTTCCTCCTGACTCACCTCTCACCCAGAGCTTCCTGTCTGTACCTGACATCACTTCCTGTCTATACCTGACATCACTTCCTGTATGTACCTGATATGACTTCCCATGTGTACCTGACATCACGTCTTGTATGTACCTGACATCACTTCCTGTCTGTATCTAACATCACTTTCTCTCTGGGTAGAAGGGCACTCACCACCTGGTGGAGCTCAGAGGAACTGCAGCTCCAAGAAATGTCTCGTAGTTTGAACCTTCTTGTTGTTTCTAAGTGTTCTGGAATGATCATGTCCATGTCTGGCAGGTTCCAGGACTCTTCAGAGTGGCAGTGAGGTGATGACTCCGGAACACTCTCTGGGTTCCATCACCAGGCAGTGCAATTATACCCGACTGCTGGGAGCCGGCATCTCCTTTCCTACAGTGAAAGTATAATTGTGACATCAGCAGAGAGGTAGTGGGAGGGTGGGATCAGGTAAGTACCACCACTGACCACCAATGCTGGGCTGGGGGTACACTTTATTCTCACTGACACCAATAATAGAGCTTATATTATCTCACTGACACCAACAATGGGGCTTATTTTATCTCACTGACACCAACAATGGGGCTTATTTTATCTCACTGACACCAATGATGGATGTCAAGGAAATCATGCCCACGGTGACTGGCTAACTGGAGTGAGATCCTTGATTGGTGGAGAAGGAATGAGGGTGGAGCTTTCTCTGAATTCTCTAGAATTCTCATCTGTTGACAATTGATGGACTGATCTGAATTCTGTGTGAAATATATCTGGTTGTTAATGATTGGCCGGAAATCAGGCGGTCACACCCCTAACCGATGACTCCTCAGCTGTCGGCAGGTTTCCCCACTGACAGCTGCATGTCCACAAAAGAATTGTCAGCAATTACAAATTGTGGAAAACCCCTCAGAATGTCTCTGAGAAGAAATGATATTTTATCTTCTCTCCAACTCAGACTATATTTGTCTTAGACGTAAGAGGCCCAAAATCCCGAGTCCCTGTCAGGTCTGAGCTCCAGCCGGATACAATCACCTTCTCCACTCACATAGTTTGCTTTTGTAAATGAAGTGAGTACAGAATTGAGGAAAGCGAGGACACCCGGCAACAATGGGATTCTGTCCTATCTCCTGCACCCGGAGCAAATGAACAACATGTACCAGCCTTCCCAGCCCCATCAATGTACACTGTGGAGGCATCTTGTATGTAGACTCTGGATTCAACAAACCAGCAGCCTGGCCATTCAGGAACGTACCATTGTTCAGTTCTGGGGGGGAACAAACATCTCTCATGGAAAGGAGCTCTGGGGAGTCAACAGACCAATCTTTCATCTATACATATGTTTCCATCTCTCCACATCACTCCATTCTTTTTCTGGACAAAACCATTATAAATATCAGCGACAGATTTACAAATCTAGGATTTTACAATGAGAACACAATGTCACAAGGGATCTATAAAAGATTTTATCCGGACACAAGATCCCATTGTAAGAAAGGAATTCTGAATATGAACAGCGACTGTTATGTGGGATCCCATTATATTCAGTGCGGGGAAATGTATCTTTTATATTTTACTGAAACCTTAGATAATAAATTACATTTATGTCCCAGAAATTAACTTTACTGTATTTGTAACTGAAATTGTACCTTTCATAAATCATTGCACTAATATTGTGTAAAATAATAAATCATAAAACATTAGAACTACTAACAATTTATCCTCTAGTGTGTCTGCTGTTGTGAAGAAATATATATAATATTTGGGGGTTTTAAGTAATTTTAAGGTATAAATGGTTTTTAAAACATGTAAACAAAAAAAATGTAAAATGTCTCCAGGTCTCCATGGACCCCTTCATTCCACACAGTCTCCAGGAACCGGGAAACCACAGAGAAACCAAGTGTCCCCCGACTTCCTCTCCAGGCTGGGATGTCCCCCTGGTTGGGTGCCCCCTACAGTAGAAGAAGCAGACTGCACCTGCCTACATCTTCTTTATGCTTTGTCTGATCAGGATGGCGGTCATTTCTCCCTGAACACGGAGCTCCCTAAACACGAGGTAAACGTGGTGCAGCATTGAGCCCCGTCCAGCTGTAGTGTAGACTTTGACAGGCTGCAGGCAGCGGGGCTGGACGCTGTACCTGTGCCTACCAGGTGTATTATAATGCCAGCATTGCACCCACAGGGGCTGGACCCCCCATGTACAAGGGGCCTAAGAGATACCATCAGCTGGTGTCCCATTCCACCAGACCCCTATAACTGGAAGAGGACATTTTTGGGGGGATGTGTTGTAGAAGAACCCAGACCACGGTATTGTG